>NC_141685.1:1581969264-1583243764 GCF_964263255.1 Lissotriton vulgaris | reverse complement strand
GGTTCATTCCCTGACACCCCACCATAGGTAGTGTGATACTTTCTTGTACTACCTCACAAATAGACTTAGACACGATAAGTCTTCTTGTTTAGCCACTGTTGCTATACCACACATATGCAACAGCCCGTGCTGAATACATTTTATCAGCGTTAGTTGAGGCCCCTCCACCTCGGATTTCGGCATGACCTCAACTACGCATCCCAGGCATACCGGCCACGGCCCTTGATAGGTATGCAAGCACGTGTCATGCCACAAAGTCACTCTTTATGGCCACTGTACATATGCACAAATCATTGATTCAATATCTTTGTGTTTATGTTTGTATTTGTCTGTTTGTCATTTTTCTTCCTACAGACTCCTAGGTTCCTTGCAAAAGAGGTAAAACCCCACTACTTATGAGTTTGTTTTTCTTTCTTCTTTGCACCATTTTTACACATAGTGCTATTTTTAACTTTCACGACCATTGGCAGGGCGGGCCTTAGCGCGCCCCTCCTGTCATTGGCACACTCGCTTACCGATCCTGATGAAAGCCCAGTAAAGTAACACATAGAACGGGCAGAAACATGTTGACCTTCTCCACAGGGTAAACACCAGTATAAAGTAATTGGCTAGTTTCCCTTCACATATCTTGTTTTTAATATGTCAGGTTGACCAGGGAATAAAGTTTTTTTGGTACAACCTCTGACATTTTTAAACCTCAGCATTTTTCACACTTCATCTTCACACAAAAACCTGCTCCGCAGTCTCCTGGCGTCGCAGCACACCGGGGAGGTATTCTATCTCTCCCGGTGGACCCGATGATGAAGCATGTCACCACTAGGGTGAGTGAGGGTTTCCTGAAAAAACAGTGTATTTTTTCTTGAAATTGGTCTTACTACCGGACCACTTACAACTGTCCTCAGACTTCACGTGCGACAACCACCTCCTTTATATACTTTACCTTTACGGTCACTCTTCCTTTGATTACCTGTATATTGCTTGGGGACTAAGAGTGCCCTAAAAACCCTCTCTCTCCTTTTGTTGATATATATTTAGCTGCGCACAGCAGTGAGAGATTTTTCTTGTTACACAAACTTTCTTTCACAAAATACAAATTCCTTGTATTTTGGATTGAAAATGGCAGCAAATTTGGGACTCACTTACTCTACGGAGGAGATTGACGAACTTTTGGCAGATCCTAATATGTTTGCTGATCCAGCAATATCTCAGGCTATCTCACATACAGCAGAATGGGAACAACTTACCGAACTAAAGCGCGACAGAATAAGAACCATACTTCATGGAACAATCCTAAAGCAATACCTTACCTCCAATTCAGCACCCAAAGGGCTGCTGGTCACAAACGCCCCAAGGATCTTTCTCAATGACGCCACTTTTAGCAGAGATTGGGCCATGATAGCCTGGCACTGCACCAGAGACTGGCTGGTACTCATTATTAAGACAGCACTACGCCTATCCGAAACTCTGCTAATTGAAATCCAACAAACAGAAGCCCAATATAAATCTACAATAACGGGTTATAAAAAAAAGTTGGACGAAATCAATAAAGATCTCACGGAGTACAAGGACAACCTGATGCAGGCGAAACTCACAAAATTCCAAAAAGACCTCAAAAAATTTAAATTTGAGAACGTATATCCCTACTCCGATCCAAACTATAGTGCTCCAAAAAAGGACACCAACAAATCAGATGACTCAGATAGCAACTCCTCAAGTGGGAGTACAGCGAGCAATCAGAGTCCAAGACAAAGGGGACGGAGAGGAGGAAGGGCTAGATTTAACTTCCCAAACCAACAACCCAGATGGCAGAATTATGGCCAGCCTAACAACGGTCCTGTACCAATGTTTTATCAACAACCCCAGTTCCCCATGATGAACTGGAATCCGTACATGCACCCCCAGTTTCCCCTCAATCACCCACCGATGCCTTTTTTAGGGAGGGGCGGGAGAGAACGTGGACGGAACAGAGGCAACACACAAGTGACCTGGGAAGACGAGGATGCAGTGGGGAAACACACCCGCAGCAGAACAGCGACAGCCAGCACCAGCGCAGTGTAAGCCTGGTTACCAACCTCTCTAAAAAAGTCATAACTCCAGAAGAAACAAAAGTCTTGGAAAAAGGCCTGGGATTTGTCCCTACCTGTCGTCCTGACAAATTCCTCCTACACTGTGAACTTTCACAGTTTTTACGGAAATTAAAATTAAAGGCCTTCTTTGAATCTAAGGACCAGCCCCTGACAGAAGAACAGGAGTTTGACACTAATCTCAGACTCAAATCCACGTTTATGCCACCGCCGCATACGATCCCTGCAGCAATTACTGCCTTTGAACAGGCAGTTATAAAAGACCTGGAAAATTGCGAAGACCCCAAACGATTCCACAATTTTTCCGCTGCAGAACACAAGGCCTTGGACAACCTGAGAAACAACAAAGAAATAACCATAAAACCCGCTGATAAAGGCGGAGGGATTGTGATCCAGGACACCACTGAATATGATAAGGCCTGTATGACACTTTTGAACAACAGAACAAATTACTTGCTCCTCAACACAGACCCTACCACAGAAATGAAGGAACGCATTCGAGCCTTAGTACAGGAAGCAGAGACTGATGGTCACATCTCCCCGCATGAAGCAGCATTCCTTATGGCAGGGGGACAAACCATACCCTACTTTTACACTCTGCCTAAAACGCATAAAAATGTGGTCCCACCTCCAGGTAGACCAATAGTATCAGGGATCGGGTCAGTTCTGGAACCCTTATCCACCTTTTGTGACCACTACTTGAAACCGCTAGTACAGAACTCCAGAACCTACTTAAAAGACACCAAGAGCTTACTCAAATTACTGAACGATACCACTCTACCAGAAAGCTCAGTAATACTGGTAACAATGGACATAGAGAGTCTGTACATTAGTATCCCACAGGAAGACACACTACGGGTACTAGGGGAAGCATTAGACAAAGAAAATTGGGAATACACCACCCCCAAAGAATTCATCCTGAAATGTGCACGAATGGCACTCAAAGAAAATTACTTTGAGTACAAAGGCCAATTGTATCTACAATGCACAGGGACCTCTATGGGGAGTACTTTCGCTCCTAGCATAGCGGGGTTGTATGTTTATGATTTCGAAACAAAGCACATCCTACCACCTACCAACCCCTTTGCCTCCTCCATAGGATTATGGAGCAGGTACATTGATGACATTCTTCTACTATGGACAGGGACGGAAGCCAGTCTTTTGCAGGTCCTAGATTGGGTCAATACTCTGGATCCTTTCTTGAGGTTTACTAATAACTTCAGTAGGCAATCGATCATTTTCCTTGATGTGGTAATTAAAATAGAGGGCACCTCTCTCACAACTGTGACTCACCACAAACCAACGGCGAAAAACAACCTCCTTGACTTCAGGAGTTTCCATCCAAGACCTTTAAGGAAAAACTTGCCCTACGGCCAATTCCTACGGCTGAGAAGAAATTGTAGTAACATTAACGACTACAAGGAACAGGCCAAGGAGCTAACAGACAAACTAACACAAAGAGGGTATCCCAAAGGAGTACGGAAAAAAGGCCAAACTAGAGCACGAAACCAACCCCAAGAGGCACTACTAGAGGACAATGTAAGGACAACCACGGAAACACCACTCACGTGTGTAACCACCTACAGCACCCTCTCAGACACAGTGAAAAAATCTATCAATAAAAATTGGAGAACTATCAGCAGCAATTTCAGTAACTGGGAAAAACCTCTTTTTTCCTTCAAGAAAGGCAGGAGTATTAAAGATGCCTTGGTGCATACAAGACCATTAACAGCCCCCAGTGCAAACACAGCCACCAGGTCTATCACAGATGCTTGGCACCTACCCCCAGTTACGGGTCATTTCCCATGCACAGACTGCAGTGTCTGTCATCTGACCACTCATTCTAAACAACTCAACTTGGAACCGGGAAAAGTGTGGACACAAAAATCCCACACAAACTGCAATTCAACAAACGTGATTTACTTGATTACCTGCCCCTGCGCGAAACGCTACGTGGGGATGACCACCAGGAAAGTTAAGACACGCATCGGGGAACACCGTAGCAACATTCGATGCAAAAAAATCACCACAAAACTCAGTGAGCACTTCCTGCAAACCAATCATACCCCGAACGACATGACCTGGACAGTGATCGAACAGGTCAACTGTGTAAAAAACAGAGAAAACATATTGTTTGAAAAAGAACAGCGCTGGGTCTACCGACTCAGCACCCATATTAATGGACTAAATGACCAAATTCCGTGGACCAGCGTCCTCAAACACTAAAACCAACCTGAGTTCTCTTTTGCCCTCCCACCTCGAATGCAAGTACCACAACCATACGTGTTGAGTGATTTATTCACACCAGCGCTGCTATTAGCATTTTTTTTAATAATAACTCCCTTGTTAAACACCTGAATCAGCTAATCCTGATTAGGGTTCCCTCACTTATGCTGTTCTTTGAAGTCTTCATCTATACTGGGCAACATATGCTGGACATCGCGCTGTCCCGCATAGTACTATCAGTACGCCAGGGCGGACCCCACCCACTCCAAGATCCAGGCTTGCGTTTCATTACAGCTTGAGTTGCAAGCCTCGTTGTCGCCTCACGCGACCTCTCACGGGATCTCGTGAGCACTTAGACAACAGTCCCGGGAGGAGTATACAAGGGCGGACCCCGCCCATCCCAGGATCGAGGCTTGCGTCTCAATGCAAGCCTCGCTTTCACTCCTCAAGACCTCTCGCGGGATTACGCGAGCACCTTCCAACGTCCCCCTATTGGCTGAATGGCTTCTGGCCCCAAGCCTCGCTTTGATCTAGGGACTCCGATTGGCCCGCGCGCAGCCACCGCTCCATAAACGCCTCGCTCGCCCTTCGCAAAAGATCCACGAGATCCAGCGAGGGTGCAGCTAGGTGCCGAGCGGGTGCTGAGCGTTGCGGGCGTAAGAGACCTTACTTTGGAGACATCATTCTAACCAGATAAGTTGTATGAATGGGACCCTGCCAGTTCTAAAAACCTCCTTTGTGTGTATCTGTTTCTCTCTCCCCCTTATTTACAGGGTGTGCCATTGTCGCTCCCACCCCCCTCCTGTGTTCTATGGGGCGTGGATCTATTTCTTTACAAGTGAGGACATTTTTCCTATACCTTGGACTTAGTGTTGTGTGCTTGGGTAATTTATATACCACGGCCAGCAGTGTCACGGCGCATTGCACCGGAACACTGCTCTAACGTTGTTTTCCTTCGGGGTTCATTCCCTGACACCCCACCATAGGTAGTGTGATACTTTCTTGTACTACCTCACAAATAGACTTAGACACGATAAGTCTTCTTGTTTAGCCACTGTTGCTATACCACACATATGCAACAGCCCGTGCTGAATACATTTTATCAGCGTTAGTTGAGGCACCTCCACCTCGGATTTCGGCATGACCTCAACTACGCATCCCAGGCATACCGGCCACGGCCCTTGATAGGTATGCAAGCACGTGTCATGCCACAAAGTCACTCTTTATGGCCACTGTACATATGCACAAATCATTGATTCAATATCTTTGTGTTTATGTTTGTATTTGTCTGTTTGTCATTTTTCTTCCTACAGACTCCTAGGTTCCTTGCAAAAGAGGTAAAACCCCACTACTTATGAGTTTGTTTTTCTTTCTTCTTTGCACCATTTTTACACATAGTGCTATTTTTAACTTTCACGACCATTGGCAGGGCGGGCCTTAGCGCGCCCCTCCTGTCATTGGCACACTCGCTTACCGGTCCTGATGAAAGCCCAGTAAAGTAACACATAGAACGGGCAGAAACATGTTGACCTTCTCCACAGGGTAAACACCAGTATAAAGTAATTGGCTAGTTTCCCTTCACATATCTTGTTTTTAATATGTCAGGTTGACCAGTGAATAAAGTTTTTTTGGTACAACCTCTGACATTTTTAAACCTCAGCATTTTTCACACTTCATCTTCACACAAAAACCTGCTCCGCAGTCTCCTGGCGTCGCAGCACACCGGGGAGGTATTCTATCTCTCCCGGTGGACCCGATGATGAAGCATGTCACCACTAGGGTGAGTGAGGGTTTCCTGAAAAAACAGTGTATTTTTTCTTGAAATTGGTCTTACTACCGGACCACTTACAACTGGCCTCAGACTTCACGTGCGACAACCACCTCCTTTATATACTTTACCTTTACGGTCACTCTTCCTTTGATTACCTGTATATTGCTTGGGGACTAAGAGTGCCCTAAAAACCCTCTCTCTCCTTTTGTTGATATATGTTTTGTAAACTGCTGCATGTGTTGATCAGTAGCTATATGAGTAACTATATGGGTTATTGATTGGTTGCCCAAGTATTTGTATGGGAGACTGAGTGTGTGTGTGTGTGGGTGGCTGGGACGTGTATGACTCTGTGCATAGATGTGTGAGCAGTTGATTCACTAGATGTATGGGTTCAAAAGTGCATGTGGAAACAGCTGTATGGGCGGTTGACTGTGTGCATGAGTGTATTGGTGAGTGAATGGATATCTCAGTGCTACATGTCAAAGTAAGTACATATGTAAAACACAGTACATGTGAGAGTTGACATATTTAAATAACTGTGCATAAGAGCCAGTGAATGTGTGAGTGGCTGTATGGATCATTGTGAACTTGTATCAGGGATTGCATAAGAGAGTAAATATGTGTTAGTATATGTTTGAATAAGTAAGGTGTGTATAACTGTATAGTTGAGGAAATGGAGGTGTGATTGATTCTTTGCATGACTGACTAGGTGTGTGAGTAACTCCATGGATGAGTGACAGTCTGTGAGTGTCTGTTTACACTGAGTGTATCTAACGTTATATTAGAGTCTGAAGAGGTTCATCGTATAATCACATGAATGATGTCATCAGTGATGTGATCAGTAATGTCAAATGAGATGTCATCAGTGATGTCATCAGTGATGTCATTTGAGATGTCATCAGTGATGTCATCAGTGATGTCATTTGAGATGTCATCAGAGATGTCATCAGTGATGTCACTGACCATGTCATGAATGATGTAATATGTGACATGATCAGCAGTGGATTGCGGGTGCGCGATATATAGTTAGTGCAACTAACTATCTATGCGAATTTCAATGGTTTTGTGTGAGTAAAATAAGGTTTTGTAAATGCTAATTCCTAACTATGTATGGGCTATAACCTATGATTTTTTCAGTGAATATATATATATATATATATATATATATATATATATATATATATATATATATATATATATATATATATATATATATATATATATATATATATCCCAGCATGGCTTCACTAAGTCACAAGACAAGAGAAGAAGGTGGGAATCACAGAGCCCCTGGAAGAGTTAGACACCAAAAAGGATTGACAATTTGACATTTCAAAATTAAAGGAGATTACTGCAAGGGCTGCTGTGGTGCATGACAGATTGGCAGGGATAGCAAAGAGGTACGATGTGGATCTGGCCAGCAATGTGAACTTTCATAGGAGCTATTGGGGTTGAATTGGATGATCAGGCTATAGAAAATATGAGAATTACAGCAATAAGATTGCACCTTATAGAATTGTCAAAATGGATTTGCAGATGGTAGGAAGTGGGGAAATTAGAACACAGGTGGGCAAAGAAACATGAAAAGAAAAACAGAGAGGCAGCTATGGGAGGAAAATAGGATGAGCCTAGTAAGGATGATACAGCAGCCTATCCACTTAGGTAAAAAGCTGTGCCATGGAATAGAGGTGATTTTACAGCATTTACAAACAATTTTCCGAAGTTGAGAGACAAGCCAGGGCAGTGGTATGCACAATTAGAAAGGTTCATGAAGATTTCAAAGGTGTTGTGGATTGACTTTAATACCTTCTTTGACATTGTGGTACCAGCTGATTGATGGGCAGAATGTAAGGCTGTGGTCCAATGGCCGAAATGAGAACCAACTAGACAGAAAGGGACCATCACCAGTGGTAATGGAGCAGTATGAAGTGGCTATTACATTTTTGAAAGGGAAAATACCTATCAAAGGATACTTATATATTAGAGATTAAGAGACCCACACAAGAACTGGAGGAGTCATTCCATGAATTCTATGAGAGGATATTGCAGGTGTTACAATAGCATAGTGAATGTGAGTATTCTGAGGAAAAGGATATGGGGATTTTTGTGTCGCAATTTGTGTTAGAATTGAAGCCTGAGATCAGTGCGCACATCACTTAAAGTGTGATCTGTTGGCAGAATAAATACTTAGACGAAATCCTGCGATATGGAAAGTATTATAGTGATGATTTGGACATAAAGCAGAGAATAAAAGAGAAGTTCATGCTGGCTCGGACTAAGTTAGTTCAGAAAGGATTTCAGAACCCATCTTTTACAGTTAATCAGGGAATTATGCAAGGGGTTGTTGTTCCACAAGCTGGATTTTCAGGAAACCAAGGAGGAATTAACATGTTCCTTTACAGAGGTAGAGGTGTTTCCATGGATATGGGATATGGAATGGATATTACTATGCGGAAAAAAGTTACTGCTTGTCACATCTGTCATAGGGTGGGGCATTAGAAACACAAATGTTGATATAATCCTGAAAATTCTGGAGACACTTTGCAGACTCCACAAGGTATACCTGTTTCAAAAATGCTTATGCAACAGATGCTAATGCCCATGCAAAATCAAACCTAAATGATGCCCCATCTCCTTCTTAAATGGGGAATCCCAACTTTAATCTAAATCAAGTGGTACCATTTAATGCAATTCAGTTCCAGAATGCTATGCTACAATTTTACAGTGTTAGTGGTAGACCAGAGTGGCCTATATGTAGAAGCAAATGTTTATGATTATGACGTGTCATTTTTGATCTACACATGAGTTATCCGTTCCACTGTTGAAACAGTGGAAGTGCCAGACTTGCATCTCTTGGGAAATACTATCCAAGTAGTTGGAGTTACAAACAAACACATTTTAAATCGGATTTCAGAAGAATAACCAATAAAAATAGGGACATTTGAGGAAAACCCCCAATTTGTTGTTTGCAACACAAGCCCAGTAAATCTGTTAGGAAGAGACCTATTGTGCAATTATAATTGTATACTATATATATTGCACACCGGATGGTGTTGCTTTTAAAAACTCATGATGAAGATGTAGATTTTGGAATGATCAGTCAAAATGCTGAAGCAGGAATGTCCCCTTTATTGACCATTTCTGAATTGCCTGAGGACCAAGGATATAAATAAAATTGTGAAGTCTGGGACTTCACAGGGAAAGATATTGGATTTATAAAATGTGTACAACCAGCAAAAATCAGAGTAAAGCCCAATGCGGTTTACCCTAGAACACCATGCTATAAATTGACACCAGAGACCATTGCAGGTATAAAACCAGTGATTGACGACATGCTCCAGAAAGGCATATTGAGGGAGTTGATTGGACGCCCATGTAATTCTCGCATAATTGGTTTACAGAAGCCCAATGGGAAATATAGAATTGACCAAGATGTGAGGCAGATTAATGAAAATGTAGTGCCCTGTTGTCCCATGTTACCGAATCCTGACACTGTGCTTATCCAAATTCCCTGTACTGCAGAGTGGTTCACTTTCATCGATTTATGCCACGCTTTCTTTTCAGTGCCTTTGCATGAAGTTAACCAGTTTTTGTTTTCATGTGCATCTGAGCAGAAGACAATAATGTGGTGTTGTATCTCTGAAGGGTATACTGGGAGTCCCTCTGTCTTTACCCAGATCCTAAAAAAAAATCTAGAATCTCTGCAAATGCCATTTGAATCTACCCTTGCTCAATACATAGATGACCTGGTTGCATCATTAGAAACAAGCGCTGCTTGCAAATACAACACCACTGCACTCTTGAATCACTTGGCAGAGAATGGACACTGAGGGGAATATTTACTACTTTTTCACACAGCACAGTGCAGCAGCTGTAAATGCTACTCTGTACTGCATGAAAAGGAGAGAGGAGGAGAGCGCCAAATTTACTAAATTAAGGCACTCTCCTCCCATCTCCCTAGCGCCGGCACTGAAATCAGCTGCAGTGCGCCACGGAGACACCTTTGCACCAGGGTCCAAGAGTGTCTCTGTGAGTCTTGCATAGGTTTTGTACTGGAAGGGCACCTTTCCAGTGCAAAATACAAAGCTGAGACTCACTTCAAACCTTTTCCCTCTTTGTATGTGTGCTGTACAGTGCAGCACACATGCCAGTCAGAAAAGGAAGAAATGAAAGCATTTCTCCTTCCTTGCCACTACTTTAAAAGGGTGCAATTTTCTAATGCTAAACCCAGTCTACTTTGTTTAGTAAGTTGGGTTTAGCACAGAAACCTTGGGTGGTTGCATGGGAATGCCCATGCTCCACCCATGGTACGCCCCTTTGGTGCTAAGTAATGCAAAGCAGGGCAGTGCACTGCTTTGCATTACTTTCATGTGATTTCCAGTGCTAAACAAGTTTAGCACTGGAAAGAAAATTGTAAAAAATATTTTGCCACAATTTGCATCAATTTTGTGATGCAAACATGGTGTAAATTCTTAGCAAATCTCCCCCAAAGTGTCTCCAGGGAACCTGCAGTACAGTCTAAAAGAGGTTCACTATCTGGGACACATTATCCTGAAGGGAGTTAGAAAGGAAGCTCTAGAAAGAGTGGAACCCATCTTACTGATAAATCCTCTGCAAACTCAGAAGGAAGTCAGGATGTTTTTGGGAATGGTTGGCTTCTGTAGACAAAAGATACCAAACTGTTCCTTGATAACAAAACTTCTACTGAGGTTGACATATCAAGATGTGTCTGATCTACTTCCATCGGACAACGCATATACAAAAGCATTCCTGGAGACATTGTGCCACGCCTCAGCAATAGGAATGCTTGATCATACTAAATAATTCACATTGTTTTGTAGTGAGAGGGATGCTTACGCTCTCTCAGTTTTGACACAGACACATGGTGGAGCCCGAAGACCCATGGCTTACTTTTTACCACACTTGATTTTGTAGCTGCAGGCTACCCAGCTGTCTTAAAGCGGTGGCCTTGGTGAGTACTAGTCTAGAAAAGAGCGATAATGTAGAAACGGAGTTATGTGTTAAATCCATCTACATTGCTGCTGGGACCTGAGCAAGAGGAAAAATGTGAAGAATTTGATCATAATTTTCGAAGTGTCACATGACTGTGCATAAAACTCAGATTTTACATTAAGGATGAACCACTAATTGAGCCCGACCATGTCCTATTTATAGAGGGCTCATGCCTGAGAGGAAATGAAGACACAGTAAGAGCAACATGTGCTGTGTGCTCCATAATTGAAGTGATAAAAGCTTCCTGGCTTTAGACTGTTTTCTCCCCACAAGTTACCTAGTTAATTGCTCTCACCTAAGCTTGCAGTTTAACTGCACAAATGAGGGTCACTATATTTACCAACTGCCAGTATCGGTGTGGTGTGGTCCACGTGTTTGGGCAATTATGGTCGCAGGGAGGTTTTCTTACTTCCACAAGTACTTCTGTCCAAAACGGGGACCATGTTAAGAATTCACTTGAAGCACTCCAATTGCCTAGTGAGATTTCTGACTCTGTAGCAAGGTTTTATGCACTGTTACCATGTACATTTATTGGAGTGTTCATATGCAAATCTGAGGAAGGTAGCTCTTTTGCGATGGTAATGGAAATCATTGACATTTGGGAGGAACTAAAAAGGGTACAAGAAGAAGTGTCTGAAACAGAACAGAATGGGTGGATCAGATCAGGATGTGTAAAGAACATAGATAGCAAATGGATGTGAACAGATGGAAGGCAAGTGTTGCCTGATAGCTTGTTGTTTCCGATGACATGGCATTATCATGGTTACACACATTTAAGGAGAAATGCCATGATGAGAACATTTTGACAAAGTTAGTACAATCCCAGGTTCTGAATGATTGCTGATGAGATTTGCCAAAGGTGTGTTACATGTCAACAGCTAAATGTAGGGAGGAAAACACAAATATGAAGCACACACATAGGAAGATCAGGTAGTCCCTTTAACAGAATGCAGATAGATTTTATCGAAATGCATGTACACAACGGGTTGAGATATATCCTGGTGATTGTCTGTGTTTTCTCAAGATGGGTGGGAGTTTACCCAACGAGAAGGAATGATACTCTTACTGTAGCTAAACTGTTATTACGTGAGCTTATCCCAAGATTTGGGAAGCAGGTCCTTGTTGAGTCAGATAGATAAACACAAGTCACAATGAAGTGATGAACATATTGTGTGCTGACCTACAAATTGATCAAAAATGACACTGCATTTACAGAACAGAAGCTTCAGGCATAGTTTTAACAAATGAATGGAACTATCAAATCTAGATTGGCGAAGGTTTGTGCTTCAACTTCAATGAAGTGGCCAGATGCTTTACCTTTGGTGCTGATGAGCATTCGAAGTACACCTGACGGGAATACAGGATTATCTCCACACAAGATATTGATGGGAAGGGCTATGAGACTGCCTGCGGTACCTGCAAAAGTCCTTGTGAATATCACAGATGATATGATTTTGGACTACTGCAAGACAATGGCTAACATATTTTTTTCTGTCTCTCATCAGATATCAGCTGCCATGCAAGACTCTCCTCAAGAACAGTGCCACAACCTCAATTGTGGTGATTGGGTCATAATCAAGAAGCACTTTCGGAAGACTTGTCTTGAACCCAGATGGAAAGGCCCCTTCCAAGTCAGTCTAACTATGAACTCTGCTGCTAAATGTGCTGGAATCCTGAACTGGATTCATACTTCATACACCTAGAGTTACCAATCTAAGAGAAGTGCCTTTGGTCTATGATCCTGAAAGAAGAGCCTTAATGGTAGCATCCCCAGTCAAGAAGCCACAAGTACCTGTCCAAATACAGAGAGAAGCACAAAAAATGATGAAGACAAAGCAGAAGACTGAAACTCAAACTGAAAGCATAATTGAAACAGCTCAAAAAAACAGACAAGACCCTGGTAACACCCTGTAAAAGGACAAGCACTGGGACAAAAAGAGTCAATTGCCAAGCAGAGTAGCCAAAAAGTCTCAAACCTGAGAGACTAAAGAGAAGCACATCAATAGCATGAATTGCAGAGACAGTGCATGAGGAAAGTGAGACAGAAAGTGAAGGCATTCTTGATACAACTCATCAAGTCATAAGGCGATACAAAAAGAATCAAGTACCTTGCAGAAGATATTCAGCACCCAAATAGTCCTACTACGTAAATGCAGCACTGAATGTTACTTTGGAAGATCTGTGCAACATGAATCCTGAACTATTAGGGCCAGATTCACAGAACTAATAAGACAAAATCCTAAACTTACTACCATTTACTCATTTTGGTATTCACAGAAGGTACAGACTCATTTTGGTATTCACAGAAGGCACTTACTCATTAATGAGTAAGTGTCTTCTGTGAATACCAAAATGAGTAAATGACATCTGTGAATACCAAAATGAGTAAGTGCCTTCTGTGAATACCAAAATGGTAGTAAGTTTAGAATTTTGTCTTAAGTTAGTACTGCGAATAGGGCCCATAGACACTATCTGAACTGCAAAGACTTTAAGAACTGGAAATCTCATTTTGAAGAATAAAGTAAACTCCATGCCAAGAGACTCTGAACTGTACCTATTTGATGTTTTTGTTTTAATTATTTGTTTAACAGAAGACTAACCTAGGTCTGAGAAGAAAATTACAGAAGAATAGAGATAACCTTTTAAAAGAACAGGGAGTAGGGTTAAGGATTGTCTATTAGAAAACTGAATTGCTAAGAAGAAACATAACAGCTTTAAATAAAATCAACTACTAACCCTCTACAGCAAAATATTTAAATACTGACTCAGAACTATGTGTTGCATTAGAAATAAATGAAAATGTAATATGGATGTAGTTTTCGTAATAACAGTTAATCAAAAAATTATGAATAGGGTTCAACGTAACGCCCGATTTGAAGCCGCAAAGCATGAATATCACTAATATAAGCCATATGCAAATCAGTCTTGACCCTGCGCCCAATGGGAACAGTCCAGCCCGAACTGCTGGACCAGGTCCTCCCTGGACTGGAAACAAGCACCCTAGCACCGGTTTCAGCCCTCATCAGCCAGGATAGCTTGACTCCAGTGGCATGGAGAGCACAGGACCCACGTCTAGGCATACCCATCCCACTCGGGGTGACAAATACAAAAAGAACTATTTATGAACAGAATGCAGAACAATGTCATACATTCACCCCTGTACAGAACTCTGGGCCTAAATCCATAATTCTTTTGCTCACCATGCCATTCCAGTTTGTACCCAGCCATATGCAAATCAGTCCTGACCCTGCGCCCAATGGGGACAGTCCAGCCCAAACTGCCAACAGGCCAGGTCCTCCCTGGACTGGAAACAAGCACTCTAGGACTGATTTTGGGCTTTCAGCCCTCATCCGCCAGGATAGCTTGACTCCAGTGGCATGGAGAGCACGGGACCCCCATCTAGGCATACCCTTGCCACTCAGAGTGACAAATGCAAAAAGAACAATTGATGGACAGAATGCAGAACAATGGAATACATTCACCCCAGTGCGAATTTAATTTCTTTATTTGTATAGCTAATAAAAACCATTACAAAAGATAAAATGCCATAATATTAAGTACAGAGATCTCGGCCTAAATCCATAGTTTTTTTGCTCATCATGCCATTCCGGTTTTGACCCAGCTAAATGCAAATCAGTCTTGATCCTGTGCCAAATGGGCAGTACGTTACTAGTGCGCCAGGAGGCTCACAAAACTGCTCAAGAGCTCCGATTTCCAGCACCATCTTCGGCCTCATCTTTCATGGTCTAGACTCATCAGTCAGATCTGCCAGGGAGCCGCCAGTACATCACTAGCGAGCCAGGAGGCGCACAAAACTGCGAAGGGCTTCGGTTTGCGCTTGATGCCCGATATCCAGCACCACCCGCTGCCTCATCTTTCCTGACTTAGACTCCCTCGCCAGATCTCCTCGCGGCAGGGGAGCCGCCAGCACTTCACTTGCGGGAAAGGAGTCACACAAAACCGCACCAGGGTTCCGCAACGTGGGATGTGTGCGGACCCACGCGGGCCATGCCTGGGCAAAGCCTGGGCCAAGAGCGGGCCCGTCCACTTCCGTTGGAGCCAGAAGGAGGCTGGGCTGGGCCACCCCACTTCTACCTGGATCTATGTGAGGTTGCCCCCACCGACTGCTGGGTGAGTGTGCTTGCTCTACCTCAATTGGTTCAGTCACTGATTACCACTTTCCCCAGGACTCAGGGGCCTGGCGTGCTCTACCTTTTTGTATTTTGGCAGAAAGTGGTCCTGTTTCAAAAGTCATTTCATGTGCTACCGCAAGGGTCTCACACTCATAATTATTTCTGATAAACATAAGGAAAACAGGCCAGGCTTATTTGTCCCTGCCAGCCTTCTCCACTAGTACACCATTTTGTTTGAACAACTCTTATGCTATTGTCATTTGCTAGAAGGCGGACCTATTGTTCTTGGCCGTAGCCATGACTACTACCCTGTTTTCTCCATCGATTTTGGGTTCTCAAAACTTTGAGTCACTATTGGCAACTAATAACAACTCCTGTGCTTAGTCCAGCTCTGAACTGTAGTTCCTGTTTTGACCTGGGTCTGATTTTCAGTTATTTATTCCTTATTGTGCTATAGCTATTGTCATTTTTAAGTCTCACCAGGTCTATTGTCTTTGGGGGCCTGCACTTACCTATCATATTTTTGTATGGTAACTCTGGATGACTGATACCTGTAGGTATTCAATTGATTCTAAACGTGAAATACTTTCCATACTTACCACAGTAGATTCTATCAACCACTAGCTAACCTTTTGACCACTGCTATGGGGAAAAGAAAATTGTCTAATTGTGAGGGAGGAGGTGGGACTGAGGGAACCCATATGAAATTGAGCAGAAGCAAGCTGGTTCGAAAGGCCACAACCAAACACTGTGTATTGGATTGCATTGACAATTTAATAGTGGAATGCCAGGAAATCCTAACACCTGACTCCACCATGGTCACCTCAGCTATTCCACCACCACTTGAGGGATCTTCCCACTCCTATAGTCCCACTCCTAACTCTACAAAACAGATTCCCACAATGTTCACCAAAACGAGGTCTAGAAGAACTTTGCTCCACCATCCTACTAGCATTACCTATTCTACAGACAACAATGGGTTTCAGGAGACAGTACCAATCCTACTCCCCAAATGCGATGCAGTGCGTGCAATGAAATTTGTTTTATTTATTTATATGTTTACTTACCTGTAAAGCTCTGTAATCCATAGATTACTACCCCCCACCCTGCCCCTCCCACTCCCCACGTCACCGCCCGGCAGGTACACCCACTACCGACCGCGGCTGGATGTGAACCTAGCCCATAACCTCATAGCCCTAGAGGCAAGAGCATGTTCACCCACCCCTATGGGTATCAGACTAAAACACAACCCCGCTAACAGAAACAGTCTACAACCAATGACAAAGGAATTTTCTTAGGCTCTGACTCTCCCTTAGCCGGAAATGATTGACTGGCAAACCAAATCAATCTACTTTCCTTATCAGCACCATATAGTAGAAAGGAGGAGTTATTAGGAATTAAGCAGAGCCATGGCATAGATTCAATACCATCTTCTCCAAAGCCTGGGACTTTGGAGCCCCCTGTTTCGCAACAGTTCTCAACTGCTACTCTGAGAAAGGGAGTTACAATACCGCACGATAACATAGTAGGCCAAGCACCAGTCTCTAGATTGAACATGCCCAGTTTCGCCTAACCAAGGTATGAATGAACATCATGTAGCCTCTGTATATTATCCTGGAATATTGCAGAGGTGAGGCCCAAGCCAGCACATCCACAATGGTCCCAGTATATCGAGTAATTCTATTTTTGCTGTCTGCAAGAAACCTGGTCAACTACCTCTGTCTTCATCCCTGGCTATGTCACCTATTGCCATCCAGTAGTCGTCAGTAGATCAGGATGACCAGCAGGGGGACTCCTGATTTGGGTAAAAATAAACCCTCAATGCATTATCAGAGAACTTAATATTGAAAGCTCTGACATCTTAGCCATACACATCAGGGGGAGGAATGGTACAGACCTTGATCTTTTTAATGTTTATGCCAGTGGCACCAAGGCTAGTTGTAGCTCTCCTAGTATGCAGGATCTGGAAAATCGCCTACAGGACAGGGATTTAACGTCACCAGTAATAGTAGTAGGGAATTTCAATACCACCTATGAACCCCTGGACACCCACCATATTACTGATAGTGACAAGGTGGACGAGATGTGGCTTGTTCCCTCCTTAGACTTGCCACCAATTAGAAAATGGACCTGCACAGCTACACAGCTGCATGCTGTGACCCTCAAACATGGGCTTAGAGCATCTAATGGTCAGACTAAATAATATAGGAAGGGGACTAACACTTTTTATTGAACAACCAATACGAGGCGTATCGATTACATTTTCCTAGATGTTAGACTGTGGCACGGGGTGCTGGATATGGTTGTTGGTTTAACCACTAACAGTAACCACAACCTTCTCGAGCTTGATATGTCAACCTTTTGGGACACCAATCTTGGTCACCCTCAAATATGACTTACCACTAAGGAAATAGTCCCGACAAACAACAACAGGCGACTCAAATGGGCAAGGGTAGCCGCTAACTCATCTAAGCTAGAGGCTATGGAAGATAAACTGCTAGAGAGCATCAACAGGTTAATTTGCCTGCTGGAGCAGCACAACGGTTTTATAAAGATTTCATCATGCCACTCCTGTTTTTTTAAACAGTTAGCTACATATTTTGGCGCCTCTTTTACACCACAGCGCAAATTAAAACTAGCCAGTCCTCATTCCTCCTGGTTTAACCAGGAATGCAGGAAGTTAAGAACCCAACTGGCTATGACTGTTAGAGCCAATAATGTGGCAGACCTAAAAATAGTGAGAAGATCCTACAAGAATGCCCAGGCCTAAGCCAAAAAGGACTGGGAAGAGGATAGATGGCTACAGATAAAGGACGCCTGTCAGAACAAGGATTCTCTGCAATTTTGGCTCCTGGTGACCAGGGGAGAGTCAGATAGACTGAGGCCCCCACTAACAATATTGCCCCCTCTTCCTGGAAAGATCACTTCTTGCAGTCTACACTAGTACAGATACATCAGTCTCTGCAGGTTTGAATCTCATACTAACTACTGTCCAGACCCCCGTTTTTTCACTTTTAAAGAAATATCACATAGTATTTACTTAGTAATAAGGAATAAGGCTTCAGGCCCTGATGGCATTCCTGGAGACATCTTCCTTGCAATACAGTTAACTGGTCCAAATATATATGGGCACTTGCAAATGGTATTGCAGCTGGGGCAGCAATGCCACCTTCATAGAAGGAAGTAGAGGTCATCCCGGTATTCAAAAAGGGTGACGCTCACTTACCTCCAATTACCGGCCCATTAGCCTGATCAATGGTGCCCTAAAGGTCTTCTCCTATGCCCTACTCATGAAGATAACATATTGGATGAAGTAGACTAACATCTTATCTCCCTTCCAAGCGGGGTTCAAAAAGAAAGCAAGCACCATCGATCAAGTTTTTCGTTTTTCACTACTGGCCTGGAAAACAGTCCCTTTAGAGAGGGGTAACCTATACGCAGTATTTATCGACTTAAAGTCGGCCTTCAATCTCATCCCTGACACAAATTATGGCAAGTCCTGCAGGAGATGGGCCTTCCGCCACCACTCCTTGCAATGGTTATCTGCCTTCATGAGGATAACTTTGAAAGGGTTCACTGGGGAGAGCAAGGGCAGCTGATAGATCCGATCAGAGTCGATAGAGGGGTCAGACAAAGCTGTGTGTTAGTGGCTACTTTGTTTTCACTCTTCATCATTTAGCGGAGGTCCCAGCTGATGCCCCTTTGCTGGGAAAAGCCAAAATAACAACTCTGCTATTTGCGGATGACACATTGTTGGTCTCAAAGACCCCCAGTGGCCCCAGCTGATGTTAGACCGATTTGATTCCTTTTGTGGGTCAAGAAGCCTGGAGGTCAACACATCAAAAACAAAACTTTTAATGTTGAATCCCCACAAATCCTTCGAAGGTAAAGTGACAATTGGAGGGATCACCCTTGAGAGATTAGTCACTTTTCACTATCTGGGTGTAACTCTCTCAGAGGAAATGGCCTGGAAGCACCACATAGCAAAGCAGACTCTTCAGCAGAAGCAGACAACTGGGGTGCTGCTGAAGGTGCATAGACACTCCTAGTCAAGACCAATAGCAGCGCCACTACAGGTTTACGACCTCAAAGTAGTGGGTTCTACATTATATGGAGCTGAACTATGGGGGTTTGAGAACTTAGAGGGCCTCTTAATAACTGAGAATAAATTCCTGAGATCCCTCTGTTCTCTTCCCCAAAGTACCCCACTTCTTCCTCTTAGGTTTGATATGGGCAGGCAATCCATCGAGAATAAGGCACAACTTCGCCCTTTGCTTTTTTGGTTGAGTCTGAAGCAAACCCCTGAGCTTTCACATTATGCAGTTGCGACCGATAAAGTTTGCATACTCGACCGTTTTAACAAAATCAGGTGGTTTAACAAAGTCAGACTCCATGGAACCTTTCTCTTTACCCAGCAAAAGGCTGCTCAAACCGCAATACTGGGTAACTCAGTCACATGGTGGCCGACTCACAACTGACTTCTAGGACTTCAAAACCCATAGCAGACATGAGCAATACTTGGAGGACATCACAATTTCACAGGTTCGAAAGCTTTATATCCAATTTAAATTTGGATCACTTCCTGTGAACTCCTTCACAGCTGAGTGGCGTCCACCCTTACCAGGGCAGCTGCATTGCCCTGGTTGCGCCAAGTCCACTGGGACAATCGCACAATTTTTTTTTGTCTGCGCATTGTATACCTCTCTGAGACGCAAATGGTTGGCACCAGTTTGTAGGCTGCTGGGAACACAATGCCACCATGAAGCACTGTGTATTTTGAAATCGGATTCAAGATGACTAGTTGCCAGTGGAGTAGCAAAGTTTCCTGAAAAAATGTGGATAAACAGACGGCGCACGCTTGAGAAGTGATATTGTTTGCCATAGCGTCCTTCTCTTCCACCTTTTTAACTTCCTATTCGAGATCATGCCAGGAACATTAGGAATTTCAAAACTGCTTGGGCCGATTTAACTATACTTTTTATCCTTTTATCATTTTAATTGATCGCTTTTAACTATTTTTATCATGTTCACTGTTTTGCCGATCAATATTCTATTGTGAATCGGCCAACAACAGACTTGAAATCCAGTAATGTAAGCATTTGCACTTTGATGGTTTTAACACATGCAAGGTATTATTGCAATGTATTTTTTATTATTACTTTGCATTGTAAGTATTTGCACTTTTATGGTCAGAATGACCAAATAAAGTGTGGCTTGGCTTGGCTATAGGGAGATGAAAATACAATTTCAAGGGTTTATTACATTTGAGAACAAAGCGCTTATTTCCTACTGTCTGCAGATTGGAAGGGTACTTGCTATTTAGATATACTAATTACAAAGATGTACCAAGTTACATGCTTAGATGCGTTAACTCTAACACCAGCACACCGGCAGAAATGTAGCACAGGAAAGGAACCAGATTAGAGGGAGATATATTTGGAGCACGATACCACCTGCTACAGTCATATTGAATGATGAAAAGATTAGAAAGTTAGCAACAGTCATTGACAAGATGGCAACTAGTACTTCGGGAGATTTACTCTAAATAAATACCGAACTACTTGCTATAAGGTCCACAGTTTTGCAAGATATTCTTGCTTCAGATATACTTCTCGCAGAGAAGGGAGGAGTATGCCACATGCTGAAATTAACCAACTGTTTTGCATACATACTGGACGAAAACAAAGTAATAGAAAGTCATGCAAAGAACATTCCCAGTTTAGAACCTGAATTACATGAATTGGACCCCACAAGTTTGTATGAAAATGCTGGGAAAGGACTGAGCACCAAATGGTTTTTACCAGCTGGGAAAGGTGCATTGTCTAATACTGCTTTATGCTCTATTACTGAGTTGTAAATACTTCTTGCGCAGTTTACAGGAACATTTTCAGAAGAAAATGTACCAGAGGGACTTGGGGTTACACAGCATTATAAATTACAACTATATGAAGTCATTAAAATTCAGGGGGATCAAAAGAATAGAACGAGACATGTGAGGATGAAAGTGCTTTCTAGTATTGAATTTGCATGTGAAAAAAATTCTGCAAAAAATAATACTGCATAAATAAATAACATTTAAAGAAAATGTGCATATAGATGTGAGGCAAGATGGCGACTGCGTAGGAGCACCTCGGCCGAACTCCCACTCCTGGCTCTACTTTCCTCCTGTCACCTTACCTTATTTTTTGCGGAAGGGCTAGCCGTCTCCCGGGGGTTTCATGGGGATCGGCTTGATACTGGTTCCAACCCCTGGGGTGGCATGGTTGTGGAGCGAGGGTCTGCCCGCGTCACCGAAGTCTCAAAGGGTTCTGCTGGTTCGTCAGACAGATTTCTGGATTGGCTGACCCGGGCGTGCAGCGTCGCGCTCAGCAGGTGGGCAGACCTTGTTTGAAGGAACTACTGGGCAGTCTCCCACACTGGATCGGACACTGTCTGGCAGTGCTTAGTCAACATAAAGGTCACTAGAACTGCCAAAATTACAAAGGATATGGGAGACGCGCTATCCATCCCAGCGTGGGCTGCTTCACCGGCACTGGGGGCAAGAAAGGAGTCTCCTCAGGATCATGCAGGTAAAAGTGCAGGTAAGCCGATAGACTTTCTCTCTTGCCAAACATCGGCCTGAAAGTTTGGGTGTAGGGAGAAAAGAATTTGCCAGATCGATCAATAAGTACAGCAAATAATAGGGCAATGTCGATCTCTGAGGCAGAGGTTCCCTGCTCCAGTAAAGAGCAACAATTACTGAGTTTTTTGCAATAAAAAAACAGAGATGGGCCCAGGCCCCTAGGAGATTTCTAAAATGCCTGATAATGGCAAGGCTGACTTGGGCTCAGGTCTTACTTCCACTGATCTGTGCGTGGGCTCCCTGGAGCCGCAAGAGGAGACTGAGGTGGTAGACAAAGTTGTCACACAAATGGTGTCCAGAGAATCAAGTGAAGCAGCTGGAAACCCTACTGAAAATCTGCAGGTGGCCCCTGGAAATTACTCTATGCATTCATCTCTATCTGTTGCTCCGGGAAATGGCAGGGCTGGACTCGAGGATAACACAGAACATACTGGCGGAAACGCTGTTGATATTGCATCTGAAGAGACAGACAATTTTTTCTCCCTTATGGACTGCTCAGGTTCTGAAGACTCTGTAGACTCTAAGGGCCAGATGTAGGTAATCTCGATTTACCTACTCTTAAATACCAAATCATACTGATTCGGTATTTAAGAGTAGGTAAATGGGATGTAGGTAATTTCACTTTTGAAATTACCAAATCAGAATGATTCGGTAATTACCGAATCGGTATTTACTGATTCAAAAATTGGCATTGATTCCTATGGGCCTTGAGGCCCATAGGAATCAATGCCAATTACCGAATTGGTAAATACCGATTCGGTAAAATTACCGAATTTGCAAGGGGGACAGGGTGTCACTTTGACACCCTGTTGCACCCCTCAATTGTGCATGGGTGCACATGTTGCTGACATACATGCCTTTAGTATAGAACAACAAACAAGGGCTTTGACTCATCCACAGTAATGCAGAGTCCAATACTAGAGTAAACAAAAGAGGTGCAAATACTATGACTGATTTTGCAAACAAGGAACAACTCAATTGGGATCCAAACTAACAATAAATCAATTGCTAGTCGGCTGTTGAAACAAATCAAATATATTTATTTTGATATTTTGATATACCTTATTTTTTATAAACAACCAGAAATTAGCTAAATGCTTTTTTGTATATATATATATATATAACGACAGACAAGAGATGAAGGAAATAAATTACGAAGTAGGACAGACAGTCCGTGCTGTGAACAAAAGATCTTTCACACATCAATCATTCCACATTCACACTCACATTCCTTCCATAACATGATGAACACTGTGCAAGTGAGATAAGACAAACAAGGGGGTGAAAGAAGGTCAAACAAGCAGAGTCAGGAACAAATCAGAAAAACCACTCGAAAATGTTGATCAAAATACTTAATAACACAACAGTTATACGACAAGCATAATATGTACAGTTCCTTCTAACCAAAGACCTAACAACAAGAGGTACACAAGGTCGACGCGTTTCGAATCGGACCCTTTGTCCGATTCTCATCAGGACCAGAGAATCTGTGTGTGTTCAGAGTTAAGTCAGTGTCACGGACAGGTTGCTGCATAAAGTCTTATGAAACATCGAATGCTTAGTCCAAGTAGAGCTGCGTTGAGTGGGGGTCGTCAGGGAGCCATCACAAAAGGGCGCTTTCTGAGTGAAGGCTGTGGGGTGAAAGGAGTGGGTCGAAATCCGCTTCGGATCAGTTTAATTAGAGCGGCAGGTTAGCAAATGGCAGCCGCTGGCTTTTGTAAATTCCTCTTGCAGTGTGGACCGGGGCGTCTCTCAGTGTTCATGCGCGCCGGTCTTCATAATACATGCCTTTAGGGCATGTATGTCTGCAACATGGACCGTTTTTTAACGCAAAAAAATGCTTTTTGAAGGGTTTTCATTATTTACCACCAACTTCTAGTTGGTGGTAAATAACGAATTCTTAAACCCTTGTAGCACTGATTACAGTGCTACTTACATGTTGAATTACAGATTCGGTAATTTTACCAATTCGGTATTTTACCAAATCGGAAAAATTACAAATTCGGTAAAATTACCGATTCTGTAATTTAACATGCCCCTACATCTCAATATCCAAATACTGGTCGGAAACTGCAGAAAATCGGTATTTTCAGCCGTTTCCGACCGGTATTTGGATACCTACATCTGGCCCCAAATCCTGTCTGAGCCCCTCTGCTTCTGGTTCCAGTACAACAGAGGCACCAGAAACATCCATTAAACGTCAAAAGCATCAGAAGACTTCTAAGGGTAACACAGACTCCCAAAAAAAACAGAGAGAAACCTTCTGCTGTTGGTGGACTAAAATGGGATTACTCTTGCACCAGGATACTTAGGACAACAGAGCAAAGTTGGACTTTCCAGCATCACAGGCCATGTGGTGCGTAGCTTAAACCTCGCTCTGGGTTTAATATTGGAGTCAATTAAAGAGCACCGGGCTGACACCCGTAGATCGTAAGAAGGATAGGCAGGCAACAAAGAAGCTGGATGTCGCTATCAGGAAGATTGAGAAGGCTTGCTCCAAGATCAGGGCAAAGCCCAACTGTACTGAGGAAAGGAATACCACATTTGAACCAGATATGGTAACTGTGGAGGAGCAAGTTAAGGCAGACAATGCCCAACTGTGAACTTGGAAAACTGGCAAAGGAGGAACAGTCTCTGCTTCCTTTGGGGTTGAGGAAGAACTGGAAGGGGATGATATCCGATCCTTTATGTTAGACCTTCTCAGGAGCACTTTCCCCAAACTTTCAGTGTGAAACTGGGAAGGTTAACCGGTTCCCATTAGCTCGACATAAACCTATCCAGGCTAGTAGAGATCAAAGGCAGCCAAGGGCTATATTGTTTTTTTTTGCTTCGATGGCACCTCTGCAAGTAATTGAGCCTTTCCAGGATGCTGGCTTTGAAGCCAATAGTGCCCCCCCAGACAGCGCTGAGGGATGCATAGGTGTACTGACGGACAGAGCGGTGCTCCACTTACCTTAGCTGCAGCCATCGGACATTTCTTGTTTGTAATTATTGTACCGCGGGGGCCTGTGTCTGCTAGTTGGTCGTTAATCTTTCCCTTAGACCCCCATTCAAACAGTTGTTTTTTGTAGTTTTTGCCAATTTGTTGTCACCAGCTAGATTAAAAACCAGGGGGTCATCTGAGATTCAAGCTAGAGAGTACCTATGTATCAGTTATTTGTGGAGAAAAGAGCCGTCTGGAAGGTTAAAAGATAGCCTGGCAAATGAGCTTCAGTTTACCGTGCTGGTGTGGCTGGAGTAGCAGAGGATGGGCTCGAAGGGGGGACTCATTGTGTCCATTACCAGTCTCCATCGCGCAGACCCTGGGCTTGGTTCATGCCCAAGGTGTTCTTTCTTGATGCCTGTGATGCATTACTAAGTCACACGGATCTCTCGTTGATGATTTTATCTATGATCAAATTGATGACGCTGTCATTATTTAATGTATTTATGAAACCTTGCTGCTGCAGTTTTGCTAATAAAAAATGTTTTAACAAATAAAGTGGAGAAAATGTGCTTGCTTTAAATGTATATGAATGGTTTAGAATGCATTTAAAACTGCGTAAAAGAATGCCATAAGTCAATCACAAGCAGAGAAAATGTGCTTGCTGAAATGTTTAGGCAAAATTATAACATAAAAACACATTTAGTAGGCTCTCATTTATTTTAATTTTTTTAATTTTTTAAAAACCTTTATTTTCAAATAGTGCACACAGCTATTCAGCCTTACATCCCAGAGGCTAGGCAGCAACTCAAAAGATAATGGGTCATAGTGCAAGAAGCAAGGTACCAGAACGTGTCAAGGTTATAATTTTCCATTTTTCATATTTTTTATGAAAAAGGAACAAGTACAGAAAGAGGCGCCAGAACTAGCGCTAGGAAAGAAGGCAATTAAACTATTATGCAGTGGGGCCCAATCTAGGAGTCGGTTAGGCACAGTGATCGCAGTTAGGTTCAAAACAATATGGATGCATAGGACCACGGGGGGAGGGAAACACAGGATAGTAGTGATACCAAAACATCAGTTGGAGTTATAGGCTATGGGGTCAAGTGTTCCTCCAGTGGGGCGGTTTCCGGTGGTATGCAGATGTCACCCCTATACTCGTTCCAGGCCCCCCACAACTTCTGCCATTTTTTGGGTTTACCCCTGGCTACATACACAGTCTTTTCCCAGAACATACACCAATCCATGTTGACCTTCCACTGTACCACCTTCGGGTCTGTTGTCGCTCCCCACATCTGTGCAATGTCCCGTTTTGCGACCATATTCGCAAGGGTAACCCACTGGGTTTGTGCAGTGTTGTAATCCGTCGGACCCCAGATATTCAAGAGGCATCTCCGGGCCTCCGCGTGAACTTCCACCCCGGTCACCTCACTCATGCTCATGTGCACCCGCCTCCAGTAGGAGGCTATCGCACTGCACTCCCAAATGATATGCATGAAGGTGGCCAGAGCACCACACCCACGCCGACAGAGGCCATCAACCGAATGTCCCATGTGTATTAATCTGGGGCCAGTAATGTAAACTCCGTGCAAGATCTTCAATTGCACCAATCGAAGCCGGGCGGGGATAGCAACCTCCTTGGGGGACGACACCGCATATTGCCAGTCCTCGTCGTCGATCTCTATCCCGTCCCGTACCCATTGATCTCTCACCCCCAGAAGAAGGTCCGTGCGAATATTAATCAGTTTTTTGTACATCAGGGAAATAGCGCTGTCCGGCATGTGGCCGTCCAGCACCCGATCTTCCAGGGGAGAACATTCGGGGATCGCCTCGCCCTCCGGCATGGCTGACAGGAGTGCATGTCGCAGCTGAGCGTACCGGAAATATTCCGTACCGCCCAGCTGGGACTCTGTCTGTAGTAAGGCAAAAGATTTCACCTCCCCACGTGTCATCATATCCTCCACCCTAAAGATGCCGATCATGTCCCACTTGTCAAACCCCTTAGTGTGCCACAATTTACCCAGAATCTAGGAGTCGTAAAGTGGAGTTGCCATTGTGAGCTTGTCCTTCCACCCCTGCACCTTTGTGATCGTTCTCCAGATGTGCACAGCTGTTTTCGTTGGCCCAGACATCCGCCTATCAAGAGATCTCGTGTACAACGCCCTATGGTATTTCCCGCCATCCAGGAGCCACCGATCCATGGCGTAACCCGGGCTATCTGCCGGGCCGTAAAGACCGTGATTAGGAGCTGCCAGCTGAGAGGCCCAATAGTATCTCCGCACATCGGGTAGCGCTATACCCCCATCATACCACGGGAGCGTGAGCTTCGTGATAGCAATGCGTGGTCGCCCATCCCAGAGCAGGGCACGTTGCAGGCTCTCGATTTCCCCAAAGTAGCTGGCTGGGACCGGATCTTGAGTATTTTGCAAGGCATACAGGAACCTGGGTAGGGACATCATTTTAAATAATGCCGCGCGCCCAAGAAGGGAGAGAGGAAGTTTACGCCAACCCTCTACGTCACGTCGGAGACGAATAAGAGGGGGAAGCAAATTGTTCTCGTAGCGTGCCTTGGGGTCAGTTGAGATATAGATCCCCAGGTTTTTAAATCCCTGTCTCGCAATCTGTATGCCACAGTCCCTCGGAAGACGAGGTGTCCCCCCCTCTCAGAACATATAAGTGTGACTTCGACCAGTTAATGACTAGGCCAGAGTGCCGGCCAAAGAGTCGAAGCACGCCACATACTACGATGAGAGATTTACAAGGGGAGGTAAGATACAGAAGGATATCATCTGCATATAATGACACTCGGTCCTCGAATCCAGGGGACCAGCGAATGCCATGCATGTCAGGGTGGTGCCGTATCCACGCTGCCAACGGTTCAAGTGCCAGTGCAAACAAAAGGGGCAACAGGGGACAGCCCTGCCTAGTGCCCCTATGAAGGGCAAAGGACGCGGATACTCGACCATTGACAGTCACGTTAGCCAGCGGGCTGGCATATAGAAGTTTAACCCACCCTACAAATTCCGGACCGAAGCCGAGCTTCGCCAACACTGCCCACAGGTAGTTCTATTCGAGGGAGTCAAACGCCATTGTGGCATCCAACGACGCCAGAACAGCTGGCTCCCTGAGCGTGTGAGCCCTAGCCAGGGCTCCGTGGAGTCTCCGGAGGTTAAGGGCCGTGTTGCGATGTGGAATAAAGCCCGACTGGTCCGGGTGCACTAAGTCGCCAATTGCGCCAATCAAACGGTTGGCCAGCAATTTGGCAAGAATCTTAGGCTCAGCATTCAACAGAGAGATGGGACGATATGATCGGCACAAATCTCTGGGTTTCCCTTCCTTATGGATAACCACAATGGTGGCCAGCCTCTGGTCGTGGGGAAGCATGCCCGTCTCTCACGCCTCCAGGAACATGTTCCGCAGGGGTGGAGATACGACATCGGGCTTGATTTTATACAGTAGTAGGCTCTCATTTTCAATGTAATTCTGTAACTAGGCTGGATCTTGCTCACAGCTAAATAGACATTTATTTAGAATATTTTGCCTAGCACCAGCATCCTACTAAAGAGTGTGCTGACTTCAATATTATGTTCTTTTGCTTCCTCACACCATATTAGATCACCCTGCTTCAACAATAAACTTCGCTGTGGATTCATGATGAATAAACTGCTAGAATAAAGAATAATTTAAATATATTCTATATATGCTTGACCAGGACATTGTCAATAGATATGTTTCAAGCATTTGACTAGCCCTTTGTTTTGACAATGGGACATTGAAAGCAGCTAACAGCTTAGGTAAGAAGGTTCTCATGATGGCTTACCTCTATGTAATAAATTGAATACATTTAATTAACTATGTACCTGCATGAATGTTTATTTTGGGAATCAGGGGGGGAAGCAACGAATGTTGAGGACACCATCAGACAAGTGGTTTGCATTGGCTGAAAGCAATGTACACCTACTAATTTTTATTACATTATTGTGCATTTTATATTTTAATTGAGTTTTTCTAGCTAGACAGGAAAACTTTTCTTTTTTTGCAGAAGAAGAGAGAGAGCTTCACTTACTTACTCCTCAGTTCTGAACGCTATTGCTGGAGGTGACTTTAACCTCCATTACTCAGACTCTACAGATCAATGCAACTGCTGTGAATATTCCTCTAATACTGATTTACTTTAACAGTTGCTATTGCAGATGTGGGGAACTTGGCTGGTTTTACAGGACAACTCTTTATGGGGAGTTCAAGACTTTATCTAAGCTCCAAACATCTTGCTATTTTCTTGGAATAACTCTTTTGGATTCTACATAGGGTACATTAAGCTCTCTAGTTAGTTTATTAACACAATTTCCCTTACGGAACACTCTGTTTGATATATGCTATCACTAATTACCTTTTTCTTGATAATTCTGTAATTTGAACTAATCTGAATAAAGATGACAAAACCATACTAATTCCTTAAAGACAAATAAAGGTTCTGGAAACTTCTCAACGTCTCATCATTGACTGGAAGTTGGGAACCTGACAGTTGATGATATTCATGACCTTACTTGAATATAGCCTTTTGCATCCCCTAGACACATAGGCTTCATGTTAGCATCAAAATCAAGGAGTGAACAGATCTCTAGCAGTAAGGACCAAGGCAGTGAGCTCCAAGCACAACAATTTCTTTACCAAAGTGTGTACTGTATATATTCATCTTGCAATGTTAGTGTATGCTTTTTCTTTCTTATGTAATTTGTCAAACTTGATGCATTTTAGAGAATCCGATGGTTTTTGTGTGCTCAGCTCCAAGTCAGCGAGTTTTAAGTTTAATATACATGCACTTTTTTAGGTATCTTATCAAAATACGTCCTGCATTTACAACTACAAAATGCAAGAACATTGTTCTTATGCTACGGTCTGAACCCAATTGTGTTTTGTAGTTTTAAGTAAATTTAACATAGATTTTATGGCAAATCCCACTGGCCGGAACTTTGTACATATCCCTGACATGCACAGGTCTGTGGATTGCATCTTATAGATACGGCGCATTCCTGCCCTTTTCTTTTGCCATATGGAAGCGAAGCAGGAAGGCCTCCTGCGCTTCCCTACGGAAAAACCTCATGAATGAGCCCCATATTTGCAGAGATATTACAAGTTCCTGTTCTCCCACAGTACTGGCGCAGAACCATGCTGCCTAGAGCCATGCACACACCTTTGCATCATAGTGCAAAGGTGTCTGTGTGAGTCAGGCATAAGGTTTGTACTAAAAGGGTAACCATCATGTACAAAACACTAGGCTTAGACTAACTTTTAAACTCCTCCTACTTTGCATTTATACTGTACAGTGCTGCACACATGCAAAGTGGGAAATGTTAGGAGAAATAAAAGCATTACTCCTTTTAAATGCCTTCTTTCAAGTGTTACAACAGTAGACAGGGATTTGCGTTACACAGGAACGCCCATGTAACACCCATAGAACACCCTCTTCACAAAGACTAACACAAAGCAGCGCTTTTAATAGTTTGCAATACTTTTCCTTACAAACCAACACAACTACCAATCCATGTGAAACTTTTCTTACCTACAAGCATTAACAACATTAAACAATACCTTGCCAAAGGTCTATTGCATTTACTTGTTGCAATAAAAACAACAGCGGACTCGCGCTGCCAGGAAAGGGGTAGAAGTCCATTGAGCTTCACCCCAACCCGCGGTTGCTCCGACCCAGCAACCAGTAATCTCGTGGGAGCCAACCTAAAGGAGACTACCCTCTCCTTCAACACGGCGCATTCCGGATCCAAGGAAAATCCCCCCCTGAACGGCTACTTTACACGTAGCCAGCATCCTGAGTACCGAACCGGTACTATCTCCCCTCCGGTCAGAACAACAATTCTTCAACCGAATGCGTCTACATTTTAGTGGCGCTAGCATCCTGTTCCCCACACTGGCTGGAAAACTCTCTCGACCGGTTAGAGCACCTCCAACCCCATGTGATTGCATCCAGCAACGCAAGCATCAAGGCATTTGTATCTGTAAAAAAGTCGTAAGCCAATTGTCCCGTAACTCTGGGTTCCAAAATATTCTAAAAGGCTTTCGCATTGTAATGCAGGTATTAATTGTAAAACTGTCCTGATGATGGTCCCAGTTTATCATGAGCCTTTAGGGATCGAAACGTCGACGCGCTATGCAGTGTAACATGTGATATAACATATATACTTGAAATTGTTTACACTGCAGGGTGAATTTGTTTAAATTATCTATTGTATTTGCAAGTCACCCCTTGGCTCAAAAATTGTTTCCTGCCTGAAAAACCTCTTTCTTTCTTCTATCCCCCTTGTTTTGATCTGTTCTTTCTAACCTTTTGGGATAGGTACAGGACTGTACCCTATCTCACCGCTTACCTTGGTCCTTCTTGGATCAACAAGATTCTACATTATCCCTCAATAAACTCACGCCCGGCTGGGCGTTGAAATTGTATAGTACTGATTGTAGTCTATATTATTATTCTCTTGCCATATTGTAAATCCTTAGGACCCTTGTTCTCTGTAATAAGCAATAAAAACAGGGACATATTAACTTAGTCACTCATTCTTCTCAAAAAGGAAATGTAGCCTACTTCCTTGCCACAGCTTTTCATAATCACTGGAATTTGTCAAATGTTTTTTTTCCTAGAAAGCTAATCACATTTTAGCCATACCTGCAATGCTTGGCAAGAAGCAACGTATAAGAACATTATTTCCACATTTGCCACACCTAAAACAGATACAAGACTCTCAAATGTGGTCTCTCAATAAGCGATCAAACCGAATTCTGACTAAACACAATATTGTCTTACATGCCAGGACACTTTGAATGTATTGGGAGCACTGTTATTGCTTTTGGTGAAGCAGAGCTGGTGTTTTGTTTGCTTCCACTTCTCTATCTGCTTGGTTCACATCTACCATGGAGAGGATTTCTTTTTCTTAGGTTGCCCCAATTCTTCTGGGGGACCCAACACTTATCATGCCCTACTGTTGCTTCAAGCTTGTACCTACCTACCTAGAGAGAATCAGTCTAATGGAGCCATAAGCGCAGGAAAGAGAGTCAAGTAGGGTCTAGGAATATTACATAGAGGTGCGTGCACCCCAAAGGCTCATAACAGGGGACAATATCTTCTCTGATCCTTCTTTTTTCCAGTCTCCTTCCCATATCATCTTGCCTGTGCAGGAAGCAAGAAAAGAGTTTGAGAATTCTGCAATTCTTCTCAAATTGAGACTAACAGGAACCAGACCACTGCCAGTCCCACCAAAGTACAGCCTGCTGGTGAATCTTCCCACAATCATTGCACATCCACTTTCTGAGCTTGTCTTGGCCCACACAACCATTGCTCTTCTCTCTAAAACTTTCAAGAGGCTACCTCCTGAATACAGTACCTTAAACATGCCCTCTCCTTGATTTCGGGCAGTTGCTATTAACATCTCTTGAAACTCACAGCGAGGCGGGCAAACATTGCTTTATGCCCGTGTAATTAGCATAATTGCTTTACTCTTGTTTCATGCTTTACTCTTGGTGTGCAAAATTATGCCACATCATGTAATTAAGCATCTTTCGCTGTATACACTTTCTGAAAATGCACCATTCATGGTAATGACTTTGCACTGTTCTTTTTAGTGCGTAATGCATCCTCAAGTCTAAAGGAGCATTATGGCATTTTGTGTAATGTTGTACAATTTTGTCAACATTTAGTATAAGTTCGCAAAAGCACATGATGTAAATTTCACACACATCTAATCACAACCTCATCCCATTCCTCCAGCAGAAAATTCTCATCTTCCCAATACTGGGCTATGTTCCATGAAGCTTTTTCTGTCAACTGGTGGGTAAAGCAATGATATCAACTCTGCAAGGCAGCACACCGGTTCATTGCTGACTCAGAAAAATATAATGTATATACTACACTGATTCCTCGACCCAGAAATTTCCATACAGACCGCTGAATGATCCATGTACCATGTGTCAATCAAAAGTTAAAATTATACAACATTTTAAACATAAAAGGCACAATTGTGAAAACATCTTAAATCCTACCTTTTAGCCGAAAAGTAATGTGCATTTCCTTTCAGTATGAAATGAATTCCAGGGACTTAGCATCACTCTGCATCAAACTGCATACAATTTACTGTAAGCCTCTTCTGCCACACCCCTACCTATTAGCAGATGACAGGCTTAATCAAACAACAGTTTTCCACACTGATCAGAGCAGCTTATTCCAGCAGTCTACAGGCCACTGACCTTAGAGTAAAAGCTTGGCACTGGAGGTTGCATCTCAAAACCAATTTATTCAGAGTACTACAACGAATGACACTCCATTTCCGAGTCTTGCATCAAATCAGAGGTACAAAAATTGAAAAAACGGTGAATTTCAATAGTAGAATACACTTTGGAAGACTGCACAATAATAATGCCCATACCAGAATCTTTGTTGCTCTCTTATTAAACCCAACCAGTATTTTTTCCTGGATTTTTATGAAGACAACGAGTAATGCAAACTCATGCCAGTTTTTGAAAGCTCTAGAAATTAGACGGGTGGCAGGCTACTTGAGTGCTTCTTTCACAAACTCATCTTTTATTTTCCTTACATTTGAAGTGCTTATTTATCTTCCTGGACTCCTCAGGCTGTCTACCCAACCTTCTTCAAAAAACACTACCATGTTCATTTGAATGAGTACCACAAACCTGAAGGTTGTGGCGGACATAGCTTCAGGAAGCAATATTTCACCATTAAGGACGTTCTCAACTCTTTTTTATAGCCAGTGGACATTCATTCTCCAATTGTCTGTAAAGGTTTAAAGAGATATTTATGGAACGGATATTACTGATCTAGTTTATCTAAGCGGACCCAGGAAGCTGAAAAGCCACTATTTGAGTTATTGTCAGGCTCCCCAGTGAGTGATTCATTCCATCATCCTTTCCTGAGAAATGTTTATGCCTTTATATCTCTCTATCCTTTGCTGACACTAGAGCTCACCCTTCTAAAGGCAGAACTATTTTTAGATTCTCGAAACATATTACTGACTTAGGGTCAGATGTACGACCACTCAATCTTGTGAATCGCAAATCGCGTCGAATTGCAACTCGAAATTTGTTCCTCACAAAAGTGAATGTACAACAGTGCCTCAGACACTGTTTGGGATTTTCAATGGGCTGGCAAATTGCACGCCTCATTAATATTCATGTGGCAAGTGCAATGAGTGACCCCATTGGGAATGACTAGCGCCACCAGGGATGATGGCCTGCTGGGGTCAGCAGACCACTATGTCTGTGACTGCTTTCTCAATAAAACTGTTTTTTTAAATGCATCCTGTTTTCCTTTAAGGAAAATGGGATGCATTTAAAACAGAAAAATTAAATTTTTTAAGGTCTGCCTGCTCTTAAAACATATTATCGCACATACTCACAAAGGGGAAGGGATCCCATAGGCACCCCTTCCACTTTGCAGTGCTTTACCACCTACTTGAAGTAGGCAGTGAACTGCGAGTGTTTTGCGGCCGCAAATGAGGTCACAAAACAATAGTAAATTGCTTTGGGCCTTGCCATTAGGAAGGGACGCCCCTTCCTAATAGCGAGAGTCGCAAACGCTATTTTGCGAGTTAATGACTCGCAAAATTGCGTTTGTACATGCCAGTACCCTTTTCTGCGGTTGCAACCAAGCCGATCTCCCATTTGAGATCACAAAAAACGATTGTACATTTGGCCCATAGATATTTTAACACTTAATAATAACAATTGTCTTGTAAAAGACATTTGAGTGCTTTTCTAGCAATGAAACCTTACTGTTACTTATTTCTTCTCCCCACAGACATGGTGCAACATTATTTCTTAAAGTAAAGTTCAAATGTCTATTCTGGGGTATCACATTCAACACACGCAGGGGGACATTCTAGCATTTGTGGGGCCTTGGGCAGAATAGGAACCTGCAAGACCTTTCTAAGATGTAACATAACAGAAAGTGGCATCACAGGAAGTGACATCAACTGAACATTACATTTCTGGCATTGTTAAAACAGCTTTGTAAGAAACTACTTACCTAGTGTGGATATCACTAAGATGACTAAAAATATAAAACCCAATCATAATAAAATAATTATATATATTTTAATGCTGAATTAATTCGAATTACATATTATTATTCAAACGGGCAGCACACATGGAAAAAGCAAAAACGAGGAGAAATGAAGCATTTCTCCTCGTTTTGCCAGGTTTTCCCTGGTCTTAATTTTGGCGATGCCTCATATTTATGCTGCCCTTGTGAATAGGGGGCGCCATCAAAATCAATGGATATTGTGGTGGAACGCGCACCGCACCTCCCACTGCCCACCCCTTTCACGGTAAGCATAGCGTGAAATGGGGCCTTATTTACAAGGCAGCGTTAAGCTGCTGCCTTGTAAATACGGTGAAGCCCCTGTCGCCATGGGAACTTTGAAAAAAGTGACGTTCCCATGGTGATAGGGACTTGTGAATATGCCCCTTAGTGCCCACAAGAGGACTGGATAAAACCAGGGCCAATGGAATTCGTTTTCTGAAATTTTTGGTTATAGTAGCTGTTCCTGGGTGGCAATTGAGCAAGGACCTAAATAGAGCAGCCATTTTCATGGCAAGTAATAGGAAATTTGTATTTATCCCCACTCTATCGGTCCATATGTCAAATTTACTCCCAACAGATTCAGAATTTCCTCTTGCTTGCCATCGAGACAAAACCAATGTGGCTTTAAGACTGAAGGATTGGCCCAACATCATAGCGGCACACCCTATAATTTTATCTCTACAACAGAAACATTTATCCCAGGTGTCTTGGTGGCTTTTTGCCCCTCTCCCTGAGTACAGAATTGTGGTGTATTCCCATGTCAACTCTCGGGGGCAGAAACCTTTTGGGATTGCTCCAGGGTGAGGGAACAGCTTGATGCAGGGAAACCATTTTTTCCCTGGGTGTAAATTAGGGATAAACATCCCCAATCTACCCCATTGTGGGGTGGGGACATTGCCTGATGCCTGGCCTGGTCATCTCCACTCCTTTTTGTTTGGTCTTTTGTCCTTGTTGTTTAGTGGGCTTGCTTTCCCAGCAAAAAAGGAAGATTGTCGATAAGCATTCCATATAGGCTCCATGGTACTGGAGAAAGACAATCTCAGGGTGGGGGAAGCACAGGCACATGGGAGGGCTACTCCCCTCTCAAAAAAGTAGAAACATTGCTTGGTTTCCTAACTTTCTGCCCCATCTCCGGGGGGGGGCAGATTGGGGCAAACACTCCTATCTGCCCCTGGAGAGTGTACCAGCTTTTTAAACAGTACTCCAAGCTGCAGCTATTTGCTCTTCAGCTGGAGTGCAAAGCCCCCGTGAGGTTGGTTATATGGCTGTATTCTGTAACTTTAAAAATGTTTCAAAAGTCTCAAACTCTAATTTAGTGTTTTTATTAACTTTTTTTCATTAAGACAAATGAAACAATCACGATTATTAAACATTGCGGTATATGAGTTGATGAAATATACATTTGATTATAGTTATTAGTTCCTTTTTGACAAAATCAAAAGGACCGCTTTATATACGTTTTCTGTTCTGCTGACTCACTGAGAAATAGGTCTGCCTTACTTAATATAACACCCTTTATGTTGTTACATGGGGTAGTCAGCCATGTACAGCAGTGGAGTGTTGGGTGCAGGATCTAGCCTGGCCACAACCAAGGCCCTGCAATGAACCCCATGCCAGACTTATGTTACATTTAAAAAAAATGGAAATTCTGTGAAAAATGTAGTTTAAAGTGAAGTTATAGTTAAGACTTGTAATAATATGTTAATTTCTTTTTTAAAAAGGTAGAAAATTCCTGAAAAAATAAAGGTTGATGGGTTTTATAGTTAGGTGAAAATGCAGATCCATAGAAATTCACCAGTTATATTTATCTCAAATAGCTATCACTCATGCCGTAAAGTAACTATAACTCTCACCCCTGACATGCACTGCTAATTACCTCACATACTAGATAACTCATGACACGTTCTATGACATAATTGATAACATCACTGCAGGATCTGAAATTATATTATTCATAACAACGCTGTGCACAGTGGGGGAGCCTGCCATTGTTTTTGGTTTACATTTTACTGTAGACCCACAAATCCTCTGCTGATCTACTGTACAGTTTTTAAAAAAGTTATTGGTCCCACGGGGTCCAATAAGGGTGTGAGGGTATCTCTAGCCTGCTCCCCCATTTTTGTTTATGTTTTGGTAGCCTATGAAATGTTTACGGTGGGTTGGGTGTAAATAACGCTTGGCAGCTTTGTCTGATTTGCTAATGATGGTTTCTATTAGCACTCTCAAGAACAGGTGAAACCAAGGTCCGTTTATAATGGATGATGCTGAGGCTCTCCTCTTTAAAGCCCTCCACTCTACTGCACAGTACTCCTCTCCACTCAATGCTACTCCACGCAATGCCACTCCACTCTATGTGCTCCACTGTATGCCTTCCCACTGTATGCCACTCTACAGTAAATCTTTTAGATGTTTTTCTCTAGTGGGAAATATTGGAAGGTATAGTAAGGCAGATTGGATTTCTTAAAACAGCACTTCTGTGTTCCTCTGTTCCCAGGCTCCAGGGATAAGCACAGAATGCCCGTAAGTATTCAAAAATAAATATCTTCCCTCAATTCTTAAAGGAGTGGTGTATAGTGGAATAGTGTACTGTGCTGTGGCATATAGTGGATGGCATAAAGTGGATTAGCGTGACATGGAGTGGTGTAGAGTAAAACAGCATAGAGTGTTGTGGTGTGGAGTGGAATGGCATAGCGGAAGTGGAGTAAAATGGATTGGCATGGAGTGGAGTGGCATAGAGTGGAGTGGTGTAGAGTTGAGTGGCATAGAGTCCAATACTATAGAGTGGAGTGGAGTACAGATGAGTGGCATTGAGTGGAGTTACTTAGAGTTGAACAGCGTAGGGTGGAGTAACATAGGATTGAATAGCATAAATTAGAGTGGTGGAGAGTGGAGCCGACTACTGTGATGTAGACTTGAGTAGCATGAGTGCAATAGCATAGAGAGGAATACAGTGGAATGCCATACAGTGGAGAAGCATACAGTAAAGTGGCATAAAGTGAAGTGGTGTACAGTGAAGTGAAATAGGGTGAGGTGGCGTACAGTGGAATAGCATCAAGTGGAGTGGACAGTGGAGTGCTGTACAGTGAAATGGCATACATTGGAGTGGCATACAGCGGAATGCCAAAGAGGAGAGTGGTGTACACAATAATACCGTAGAGTGGATTGGCATATAGTGGAGTAGCATAGAGTGGAATAGCATATACTGTTTCAGTAGCGTGGCATAGAGTTGAGTGGCGTAGAATAGCCAAGAGTGTCAAGTCAAGTCAAGTCAATAAATTTGAATAGCGCGCTACATACCCAGAGGGTCTCAAGGCACTTGAAGAAGGGTGGGGAATTACTTGTCAAATAGCCACGTTTTAAGTTGCTTTCTGAATGCTAGGTGGTTCTGAGTAAGGCGAAGGTGAGTAGGAAGTGAGTTCCAGGTTTTAGCTGCCAGGTAGGAGAAGGATCTACCTCCCATGGTGGATTTGTTGATGCGAGGTACAGTGGCAAGGGCTTGGTTGGCGGATCGTAGCTGGCGGGAGGGTGTGTAGAAGGACAGTCGTGTGTTGAGGCATTCGGGTCCGATTTCGTAGAGTGCTTTGTGTGCGTGGGTTAGGAGTCGGAAAGTGATCCTCTTATTGACGGGGAGCCAGTGGAGGTTTTTCAGGTGGCCAGAGATGTGTTCTTTACGTGGGATGTCTAAAATGAGCCTGGCTGAAGCGTTCTGGATGCGTTGAAGTTTTTTCTGGATTTTTGCGGTGGTACCGGCGTAGGGGGTGTTTCCGTAGTCCAGTCGGCTCGTGACCAGAGCGTGAGTGACTGTTTTTCTAGTTTCGGTGGGGATCCAGCGAAATGTTTTTTTGAGCATGCGAAGAATGTTGAAGCAAGATGAAGAAACGGCGTTGACTTGTCTGTTCATCGAGAGTGAGGAATCCAGGATGCCGCCCAGGTTCCGTGCGTGGTCCGTCGGGGTAGGTGCTTTTCCAAGGGCCTCTGGCCACCAAGAGTCATCCCAGGCGGAGGGAGAGGTGCCTTGGATGAGGACTTCTGTTTTGTCTGAGTTCAGTTTCAGACGGCTGTGCTTCATCCATTCGGCTACTTCTTTCATTCCTTCATGTAGGTTGGTTTTGGCAGTGTTAGGGTCTCTGGTGAGTGATAGGATCAGTTGAGTGTCATCAGCGTAGGATATGATGTTGAGGTTGTGTTGGCGTGCGATGACCGCGAGGGGGCTCATGTATATGTTGAAGAGGGTGGGGCTGAGTGAAGATCCTTGTGGTACGCCGCAGATGACTTCAGTGGCCTCTGACTTGAATGGTGGGAGGCGGACTCTCTGGGTTCTTCCGGTGAGGAACGAGGTGATCCATTCCAGTGCTTTTCCATGGATTCCGACGTTTCTGAGGCGTTGTAAAAGGGTGCTATGACAGACCGTGTCGAAGGCTGCGGAGAGGTGGAGGAGGATGAGGGCGACTGTGTCTCCATTGTCCAGTAGAGTTCGAATGTCGTCTGTTGCTGCGATGAGGGCGGTTTCAGTGCTGTGCTTGGCTCGGAAGCCGGATTGTGAGGAGTCGAGGGATTTGTTGGTTTCGAGGAATGCGGCGAGCTGGTTGTTGACCGCTTTCTCGATGACTTTGGCCGGGAATGGAAGGAGTGAGATAGGGCGCTAGTTTTTGAGTTCGGTGGGGTCAGCTGTGGGTTTCTTCAGAAAGGCGCTGGGTTCGGCATGTTTCCAGCTTTCCGGGAAGGTTGCGGAGGTGAGGGAGCAGTTGATGACGTCTCGGAGGTGCAGTGCTATAATGGAGTCTGCTTTGTTAAAGATGTGGTGAGGGCATGGGTCTGTGGGGGATCCTGAGTGGATAGAGTTCATCAGACGGATGGTGTCCTCAGTGGAGATTGGCTTCCAGTCATTGAGGATGTTCAGGGGGAGTGGGGGTCCTGCAAGGGGTTGGGTGGGTTGGTCTTCGGGTCGGTTGTCGAAGCTGTTGTGGATGTCTGCAATTTTGTTGTGGAAGAATGAGGCTAGGGAGTCGCAGAGGGCTTGGGAAGGGGTGATGTTGTTGGAGTTGGCCGAGTGGTTGGTAAATTCCTTGACGATGTTGAATAATTCCTTGCTGTTGTGGGCGTTGTTATCTAGTCGGTCCTTGAGAGCGGCTTTCTTGGCATTCCGGATCAGTTGGTGGTGTATGCGGGTGGCGTTTTTGAAGGCATCCTTGGTGTTGGTGGTTGGGTCTTTTTTCCAGGCCTTTTCAAGGGAGCGGCAGAGTTTCTTGGATTTCTTAAGATCATCGTTGAACCAGGAGGCCTTCTTGCTGCCTAATTTGATTTGTCGTTTTTTCAGTGGTGCTAAGATGTCGGCGCTGTTGGATAACCATTGGGTGAGGTTGGTGGCTGCTTGGTCTGGGTTTGAGGAGTGGGCGGGGGGGTTTGAAGAAGCGATGAGGAGATCTGGTCGATGGTGATTTTGTTCCAGTTTCTCTGCAGAGTGGGTTGGGGGTGGTTGTTGGGAGTGGGCTTGTTGTAGGTAAAGTGAACGCAACTGTGGTCAGTCCAAAGGAGAGCTGTGGTGTGGCTGAAGGAGACATGTTTGCTGGAGTGGAGTGGCATAAAGTTGAATATTGTAGAGTGGAGTGAATTAGAGAGGAGTGGAGTTACACATAGCTGAGCTGTGTAGAGTGGAGTGGTGTAGAGGGGATTGGTGTATAGTGAAGTGGTGTAGAGTGTAGTGACATACAGTGGAGTGAAACAGAGTGGAGTGGCATAGAGTGGAGTGGCGTATAACAGAATAATGTAGAGTGGAGAGGTGAACCGTGGCATAGAGTACAATAGCATAGAGTGCAGTGGCGGAATAGCATAGTGTGGATTGGCATAGAGTAGACTGGTGTACGGTGGAGTAGCATACAGTGTAGTGGAGCGGCATAGGGTATATCATCGAGTTGAGTGTAGTGAGGCACAGTAGAGTGGCACACAGTGGAGTGGCGTACCGTGGAGTGCTGTAGAATGGAGTAGAGTAGAGTGGAATGGCTTAGAGTACAATAGCTCACAGTGTTGGGGTACAGTGGAGTGGCATAGAGTTGTGTCCTAGAATGGAATTGTGTGGCCTGTAGTTGCCTAGAGTGGAATAGTGTAAAGTGGAGTGATGTAGAGGGGAGTGGCATACAGTGGACTGGCAAAGAGTGGAGTGCTCTAGAGTAGAGTGCACTTGAGTGTTGTAGAGTAGAGTGCACTAGAGAGCCGTAGAGTGGAATGGCATAGAATGTAGAAGAGTGGAGTGGCATAGAGTGGAGAGGCATGGGTCAAGTAGTGTAGAATGTAGTGTGTAGAGAGGAGTGGAGTAGGTCATAGTGGCATAGAGTGGAATGGTGTGTGGTGTTGTAGACTCTACTTTAAGCAAACATAGCATGAAAGTGGATGAACTGATGTAGATTGTTCTCTATATTTCCGAAATATAGTGTAGTACAGTGTAATTATTTTTTGTACAAACAATTTTTTTATTTTGTGATTAGGGAAGTAATTGGTTTCTAAGTAGTACCACAGTACTCCACTAATGTCCGTTAATGTCTTTTAAAGTGAATATATAAATAATTGACTGTAGTGCACTATTTTTGTAAAATATAGAGTAGTACAGTTTATTTTTAATTTCTTTTTAACATTTAAAATACATGCTTTTTAATTACTGCAGTACTTTCAAGGTGGTACTGTGGAGCTTTTTGCAATATATAGAAACATGTAAATATTTTCCCTACCTATTACCACTTTGACAAAGTGGTAATAGGTAGGGAATAAATATAAGACCTAATACTCACCTATAAATAAGACCCTAACCCAAACTCAGTCTGACAGTGCTAATACCAACATGGCTGCCTTTTACGTTTGTAAAGCCACCCATTAAACAATAATATACTGCTTGTCATTGGCAAGTACTGCAAAATTACCACAAAATTACTGTGGTATACTGTGGCCTGTGATATCATTAAGATATTCTACCTTGTGAGTTTAAAAAAACTCACCCCACTTAACTCTAATAGCAAAAAGGATCATCTTCACATCATAAACTATGTGCATGCCAAATTTTATTGAAGTTTGTCTGGTGGTTTTCCCACTACACCCAAAAGGACTATAGAAAATGCATTGGTGGAAAAATGTTGCTTTGGGACTCTCTTTTTTCTTTGCCCCCCCCGCCCCCCCCCACATGCATCACTGCCAAACTTTGCATTGTCAGCCAGTGTAGAAAAAGCAATACATGTACACACACACACACATATATATATATATATATATATATATATATATATATATATATATATATATATATATATATATATATATATTCACTGAAAAAACCATAGGTTTCACACCAGTTATAGTTAGCTGGAAATTTTACTGACATAAAGCCATTGAAATTCCACGTTATAGTTAGTTGGACTCACTATAACTTGCGCGCCTGCAATGCACTGCTGATGACGTCACATATTACATCACTCATGACATGGTCAGTGACATCACTCATGACATCACTGATGACACCATCCTTGTGACAGAGTGACAGACCTCCTTTCAGTGTACTGTGAGCCTTGAAACACATATTCAAAAATAGAAATTAACATTTTCAAAAAAATGGAGATACCCATACCAGTTATAACAAACAATTCAGTAGTTCCACCATCTATATACACATCCACTCATTCACCAACCAGTTTTTTTTTTTACAAAGAATGAAATCTCCACCCATTTCCTTCACTTCTTCTTTCACTTTTGTGACTGAAAGACCTGACTTTTTGTTCTTGCATCTTTCTGGGTTAATCATGGCTGCCAGACCATCCAGCAGTGAAGATGAGCCTGAATTCATCGATGAAGAGCCTCCTCAGCCAAAGGTGAAGGAGCATATCATTTGGAATTTTTTTTCAATACCAGCTGGCCAGAAGAAGGTGAATGCTCCAAAAGTGGAGTGCAGGATCTGCAAAAAAGTCCTGTCATGGGGTGACCCCAAAAAAAAATATTCTTTTGGGAACTTCACAATGATACGCCATGTGGAGAGGAGGCACCCCAGAATTTTGCCCGGGAAAGTGTCAGGGCTCTGGCACAAGAGGTTCCCTGTGATGGGGCCTCTACATCCACCGGAGGAGCAACTACTTCTGGAAGGAGGTGATCGCAGGAGCTGGTTCCTAATATACAACCTGCATTTAACAAAGGTGTCCTGAAATGCAGATACTGCGATCAACTCCTTACCTATGGGGAGCAAAGTGTCCTGCTCATGGTTCGAGCATTGGAGAACTATCACTGCCGTTCCCAGCCCTAATTTTTTTTGTTTTTTTTGCTCCTGTTGAGCAGTTTCCATTCCCTGTTTTTGTTTCTGTTCAGAAAAAAGAAGAAAAAAAAGTTCTTTTCAGAACTACCTCCAATTCTCACCAAAGAGCTATATTCTTAAAAAAATGAAAAAGAGTAAGTGAAGTGGAGTGCATTGATAATGGAAAGGAAAATGAGTAAGAAAGAACAGAAAGGTATGAGAGGAGAAAGGAAGTGAAGTAGGGGGACTGGAAGAAGGTGAGTGTTAGGAAGGAAAGTAAGGAGAAGAAGAGTGAATATGGGGAATGTGGATATTCAAAGAAAATGTTGAAAAGGAACGGGGGTTTGGAAGGGTAAGAAAAGATGCATTGCTGGAGTTGAAGACTGAAGGCCTCATTTATGAGGCCATGCGTCACTTTAACACCACCAGAGCGTCACTTTTTGTGACGCATCAGTACAGTAAAAAATGCACCTTATTCAGTCATATTTACAAAGTGGCGCATCTAGGTAGATGCGTCACTTTGTAAGCCCCTGCGCCAGATTATTCCTACGTCAGGTGTAATGTATGCAAAAGGGACGTATTGACGCAAGAAAGGGTCATAGAGGTGACGCAGTGAAATCTATGAGATATCACTGCGTCACTTTTATGACACTGTTGCTTCCAAATATTACGCCTGTTTCACAGCAGGCGTGCAGGCCCTTTCACATGGGGCCTGGCCCCATGTGAAAGGATGCATTGCTGGAGTTGCTTCATTTTTGAGACACACTCCAGCAATGCATCACTTTTGCGCTTACAGATACGTCTGAAATACTGACGCATCTGTAAGAACTTCCAACATAATACGCCATAAATTTAATATGACGCATGAGTAGAACACTGAAGGCCTCATTTATGAGGCCATGCATCACTTTAACGCCACCTGTGCGTCACTTTTTGTGACGCACCAGTGCTGTAAATAATGCACCTTATTCACTCATATTTACAAAGTGACACATCTAGGTAGATGTGTCACTTTGTTAGCCCCTGCACCACATTATACCTACGTCAGGTGTAATGTATGCAAAAGGGACGTATTGGCGCAAGAAAGGGTCGTAGAGGTGACGCAGTGAAATCTATGAGATATCACTGCATCACTTTTATGACGCTGTTGCTTCCAAATATTACGCCTGTTTCACAGCAGGTGTGCAGGCCCTTTCACATGGGCTGAAAACAGCGATGCGTCACTTTTCAGTGCGCACTGCTTACGACATTCCTGATGCGTCATATTTAATGTATGACGCATCATGTCGCAAGGAGTTACAGATACGTCAGTATTTTTGACGTATCTGTAAGCGCAAAAGTGACGCATTGCTGGAGTGTGTCACAAAAGTGACGCAACTCCAGTAATGCGTCTTTTCACATGGGGAAAGCCCCATGTGAAAGGGCTTGCATCAGTCTTACGCCTGCTGTGAGGCAGGCGCAAGATTTTGACGCAACAGCGTCCTAAAAGTGACGCAGTGAAATCTCATAGATTTCACTGCGTCACTATTACGAGGCTTTTTGCGGGGGAACGCCCCCCTCTGCATACATTAAACCTGACGCAGGTATAATGTGGCGCAGGGGTTTAAAAAGTGACGCATCTACCTAGATGCGTCACTTTTTAAATATGGCACAACGAAGCGCATTTTTTACACTGCTGGTGCGTCACAAAAAGTGATGCACCGGCGGCGCAACACTGTCGCAAGGCCTTCATAAATAAGGCCCTGGATTTTCCCCATGCTTCGCTCCCCGGTCTGCTCCCCGGTGCGCGTACTGGGCGCTCTCCCGCGCAAATCGAATTTTTTTTTCTTCCCCCCGCTGGACCCTATTATAGCCCCCAGATCAAACCTAGGGGGTCAGGGGGGGGTCTACCCTGCAAAATTATAGTCATTTCCCCCTTTTTTTTATGCCAGCTCTTGTGTCTTGGTCCTACCGAGACACAAGATGGCAGCTGCTCCGGACTGTTTCGAATGTTTACAGACACCCGTGAGCCAATCAGCTTTCCGTGCGCAAGTCGCGTAGCACGCCCTGTGAGCTCCCCGGTGCGCGCACCGGTGCGCGCCTATAGATATATATATTTTTTTGAACCTAAATTACTCAAAATCCACTGGAGCACATATCTTGAGACATAGCAAAGGCACATCGGGCTACCAGTCCCTACAATTTTGATAGTTTGGTGTAAATCCATTCAGCCGTTCGGGCTAAAAGTGAGTTCGAACGCCCTATGGAAATTAACATGGGGAAAACGCGTTTTGGGACCCCCTTTTATCTCAGCCCCCACTTGACGCATCCCCCCCAAACTTTCAGGGAAGGACCAGAGCTCTACGAGGCCATTTTGAGGAAACTTTCAGGCAGATTCGTCAACCGGGGCCAAAGTCATTCCAAATAGAATTTTGAGATTTTGCATTGAAATAAATCCTAACTATAGCTACCTACTGGCGACCGCCAGTAGGTAATATATATGTATATATATATATATATATATAACATAACACCAACTGTGACATTCAGGCGATCATATGCCATGCATAATGATTTGGTAAAGAACAGTCCCGAGACCATTAAGGCCATCAAATGGTTGTCCCCACGCAGGGGTTTCTATTGTTGCAGCTCATGCAGAGCTTGCAAATTTGGGGTAAATACAAAACGTACACCACCCCTTTCGAAGTCAACCCCGTACCCCTACGTGATCATTTTACTTGCCGCACTGAATTAGCAGTATATGTCCTCACCTGCAGCTGCAATTTGCAATATGTCGGCAGTACCAAACTTCCGGTGCATCAACGTATATTGCAGCACCTCCGTGCTATTTTACATGCGGATCAAAGCTACCCAGTGGCCCGACATTTTCAAATAGCGCATAATAAAAACTTGGCGCATTTGAAATATTATGTCATTGATGCTGTAGCCACCAATAGGAGAGGGGGGGACTATGAGAAACTACTGCGGCAACTTGAATCACGCTACATAGTTCTTCTCAACACCAAGAGCCCGGGGGGCCTCAATATGGGGGAAGACTTGCACAATTTCTTGTGAGCTTATCCCAGCTTTCTGCCTTACCACTAGCTGATCACAATAAGTGCATTAGAATTAATCTCTGTACCATTAGAGTAGCGACCTCACGTCTACATATGCTTACATACAGGTGATGATACCTACAACCCCACAGTCGAGATGATGAATTCCTTCACTTCATATGTCAAGAGCACTTTATGCACTTTAATTAGTTTCCTTTTATTTTTCTCAAGTCAACACTAACACTATTAATGCACCCCGATGAACGCAGCACACTTATCACCATTCATGTCTGACATCTATGTCCACTAACGTAGATGAGGCGAGACTAGGACTTAGCAGGCCAACATTGTGTAATGTTTCAACATGTTCTTATCGTTACATTTCAAACAAGTTCTTTGAGAGCTTTTTGTTCATCCATAAAACTACAATAGGAGACTTTCCTGTGTGTTACAATCTATGTTAAACGTTCACTTTTTTCATGGTGATGTTATACATTAGCGTATTTGCACAAATGATAACTACGGCATTAGCTGTTTTTTAAGATATCAATATGTATAAAAAATAACAAATTATTAAATTGGATGTTTATGGACAAACATAGCGACATAGGACCATGTGACCTTCATTGCCATCATTACGATTTTAAAATTTATAATTTACACAATGTGGCATTAAATGCGCTCATGCTAGTCATTGGGTAATAATGGGCAAACATCTATGCTATTAACTTGACTGTGGTATTGACTGACATTGTTTACATTTTCATGGGAGGTAAGCGATGATCAGACATTTGAGTCAGAAATGATTATGTTCATGCATGGACACTAAGCAATATTGTTTAATATCACTTGTTCTCTGGGCTCATTTTTGTATATTGATATACATTGACGTTTATAACTAATGTAAGTCATGTCACACCACATTTTGCATGTTACAAGATGGCACCCATGTTTGTAACCCACTAACATTGAAAGCCAACTATGAGTTCTTTCACTATGCCTACGATTCTCTTGGCGCAGAAATGCGCAATTGACATGATTTTAAATAGTGTGTTTTTACATTCTGTCGATTGTCAGTGAGCAAGGGCACGGGCGTGCCCGAAACGCGTCTGATGACAGCTTTTCACCCACACGATGAACAATAAAATTGAACAGTTGGCTATCTGACCTCGCCTGGGCGTGCTGATTCCTGGTCTGTGTGCCTTTCTGTGCAGCAAGCACACTTGTGTAGACGGGCTGGATACACATACACACATATATATATATATATATATATATATATATATATATATATATATATATATATATATATATATATATGTACATTTATGTACATCCTGTCTCTGAGAATCCTAACTAGAACTACAGAGCAGCTCCCGCCATTCTGTTACAAACATGTACATATATATATATATATATATATATATATATATATATATATATATATATATATATATATATATATATATATATATATCAACAGAGATTCCCTGCGGGATCCAAAATGACGAGGAGTCGACCCAAAGAGTGCTGGTGCAACAAAGTTTTATTTAATTAAAGCCAGCGCTGCCGCCATGACACGCTTCGCCTTAGAGGAGGCTTGATCACATGACAAATTGCGAGTCAAGCAGCAAAGCTTTTAAAGTGACAGTGCATAGAAATTAGCAAAGGACATAGAAAACATACTGTAGTGCAAATAAGCAGCGTTATACAAAAATGGCGAATACCACGTGTTTTTTTGGACCAACAAAATAAACAAAGCTATCCTTAAACAAATAATTATTTAAGGAATTGCAAATGTAAAATGCATGGCAACATGTCGTATAGAAACAATATCATAAAAATTATAAGTCTTAAAATAATACACGACAAATCAATGTGTCTATGTACTTATCGACCCGGAACGTGTTTGAATGATATTGTGTTACCACATTGTTATATATTAGAGATGGCCCAGCTTATTTTTCAAAAAAATATATACACTCGAATAACAATACTGCTGATGCAATTGAAAAAATTGATATACATCCTAGTCCTTGGTTAAATATAGTAACAGTTATTTTGAATAAAGCCCAAGTGGGCCTGCCACAAAAGCCTGCCGAGTCTAATAAAGTGCAAGGTAAGTGAAAAAATATTTTTTTCTTTTTTGGATAAAGTGCAAGTGAAAACAGCTCCTTGTATGTTCAAAAATTTCATGTTTAAAACCAAGTTTTGACATTTTCTTTTCATAGGTTTGTTAAGAAATCTAATCAAGTGAAGCACCACATAATCACAACAATTTAGCAAAGTTCATTCGACTGAAAGTTAAACCAAACAGTAGCAAGACATACAAAAATATGAGGGCAAAATTATGAATTCATTCAGATACATGTGTAAAGATCTTCCCGATCATTTAACCCATTAGGATTCTTGGTATTTAACTCCTGTATATATCTGGTCTCAGGAAGACGGAGTTTGGCCTCACGGTCACCTCCCCTTCTTGAAACCTCAACTGCGTCAATTAAAAAATACCTGAGTTGATCGGGTAAGCCCTGATGTTTGTCCTGGAAATGTCTAGCCACTGGATAGTTTTGGTTGTGGCCTGAGATTGCACGTATGTGTTCGAGTATCCGTTTGTGGGCAGGAAGTTTAGTACTACCTACGTATTGTAGGCCGGATTGGTGTCAGTACAACGCGGATTTTTACAACGCATTCCGTTACAACGGAATTTTTACAACGCAGGATCCTTTAAAACAGATGTTATTACAACGCATGGCATTACATAGCAGATGCTATTACAACGCTGGCATTACATCGTAAGTATAGGTAAGTATACCTTTTTTTAAAAAATGTTATTAAGTTAATTTAATTTAATTAATTTAATTAAAATACATTTTAAAATAGCCATTAATTTAATTTTATAAAATAATATCTATTTAATAAATGTAATTTTAATAAAAAATGGAAATAATTTAATTTAATTAAAATAATGAAATTAATTTAATGTACATATTTTCATCATTGAAATTAAATTAAATTAATTGAAATAATTTATTTATTTTAATTAATTTAATTTAAAAATTTAATTAATGTAATAAAATTAATTTAAATTATTAAATATATTTTAATTAATTTAAAAATGGTAAATATAATTTAATTATCCCTAAACACAAACCTACCCCTGAACCCTACAATACCCCTGTACCCCAAAACCCAAACCCTGCCCTAAAACCTAAAAACACCCCTGTACCCCAAAACCCAAACCCTGCCCTAAAACCTAAAAACACCCCTGTACCCCAAAACCCAAACCCTGCCCTAAAACCTAAAAACACCCCTGTACCCCAAACCCTGCCCTAAAACCTAAAAACACCCCTGTACCCCAAAACCCAAACCCTGCCCTAAAACCTAAAAACACCCCTGTACCCCAAACCCTGCCCTAAAACCTAAAAACACCCCTGTACCCCAAAACCCAAACCCTGCCCTAAAACCAAAAAACACCCCTGTACCCCAAAACCCAAACCCTGCCCTAAAACCTAAAAACACCCCTGTACCCCAAAACCCAAACCCTGCCCTAAAACCTAAAAACACCCCTGTACCCCAAAACCCAAACCCTGCCCTAAAACCTAAAAACACCCCTGTACCCCAAAACCCAAACCCTGCCCTAAAACCTAAAAACACCCCTGTACCCCAAAACCCAAAACCTTGCCCTAAAACCTAAAAACACCCCTGTACCCCAAAACCCAAAACCCTGCCCTAAAACCTAAAAACACCCCTATACCCCAAAACCCAAACCCTGCCCTAAAACCTAAAAATACCCAAACACCCCAAAACATATACCTCAGTACCCCAAAACATATACTCCTATACTCATACTTATTTAAAAAATTACTTAAATTGATATATTTATTTTATAATATTTACAAACATAAATAAATATTTTTATTTATAATTAATAATAATTAAATCAATTATATAATATTAAATATAATAAAAAAAAATTATATACTTACCAATACTTACGATGTAATGGTAAGCGTTGTAATAGCATCTGCTATGTAATGCCATGCGTTGTAATGGCATCCGATGTAATGGATCCTGCGTTGTAATAGCTGCATTGTAACAGCATTACGACGTAAAAGTTGCGTTGTAAGTGTAACATACCTTGTAGGCCACACGGACACTCCAACACATAGATGACAAACTCCGATTTGCAGGTTAACCACTTGGAGATGGCTGTGGGGCATTCCCGGGAGGGACTCTGGAAATGGGTCCTGTTGCTGCCAAACCGGCAGGCTTTACATTCGGGACAGGTCTTAAAGCCCTTCCTCAGTGCCCCCCAAGTGGTGGAGGTTGTGGACTCCAGGGTATTACTCACTAATGCCCTTGCCATAGATGGAGATCTGCGAAAGGTGACTTCTGGTTTGTTGTTAAGATTGTGTCCAATAACTGGATCACTTTGGACCAGATTCCAGTTTTTATAAAGGATTTTTCGCAATGCCCCGTGCTGACGATTAAAAGTTAAAATAACTCGTGGGCAAATATTTGCAGATTCTCCTCCTGCCTGGCTATTTGTAGTGGTATTTCTGACCCTGGGAACAAGAGCCTCCTGTCTGCTAACAGAATTGGATCGTTGGATGGCTTTGACTAGGCTAGTGTTGGAATAGCCTCTGTCAAGGAAACGTAGTCTGCAAGCTTCCTGTGCAGATGCACATTCAGCATCAGTGCTGCAAATTCTCCTGATGCGGAGCATTTCCCCAAAGGGAATACTCCGGATCAGATGTGCAGGGTGCTGGCTATTGGAGTGTAAGATTGTATTACCAGCACTCGGTTTCCTGTATAATCTAGTACCTAAGGTGTTATTAGATACAAAGACCTCAACATCCAAAAAACAAATGGAAGCAGAACTGATACTTGATGTAAAGTTGAGATTAACCGAGTTGACATTGATTAACTCAACGAATGCCCTGGCATTTTCAATGTCCCCCCTCCAAATAAAAAAAATATCATCAATGTAACGCAAGTAAAGTACAATATTGTTAGAAACAATGTTATGGTGCTGACCGACAAGGACCTGTTCCTCCCACAGCCCGACGTGTAAACACGCGTAGCTTGGTGAGAAACAGGCCCCCAACGCCACACCTCTTACTTGATGATAGATAGCGCCATTGAAGATAAAGAAGTTCTGTTCGAGGCACATTCTGGTCATGTCCACCAGCATCTTATTGTGTGCCACTGAATGAGGGGGGCATTTGGTCAAGTAATGTTCCAGGGCTTTCAGTCCATCCTGATGTCGTATTGAAGTATAAAGGGACGAAACAACCAAAGTCATTAAAAGCATATCATCCTCCCAGGCAAAACGCTCAATTTTGCTAAGGAAATCAAAAGAGTCTTTGACATACGAGTTGAGAGTTTTCACGTGTCCCTGAAGAAAGAAGTCAATGTACTTGGACACGTATATATATATATGTACATGTATGTAACAGAATAGCGGGAGCTGCTCTGTAGTTCTAGTTAGGATTCTCAGAGATAGGATTTTTTCCGACTTTTACGTGCTAATAATTTTGCCACCATTTGGTGAATCTCCATAAAAATGTGCAGACCTATTTCTTTTTCTACACTGGCTGACAATGCAAAGTTTGGCAGTGATGCATGTGGGGGGGGGCAAAGAAAAAAGAGAGTCCCAAAGCAAATGCATTTTCTATAGTCCTTTTGGGTGTAGTGGGAAAACCACCAGACAAACTTCAATAAAATTTGGCATGCACATAGTTTATGATGTGAAGATGATCCTTTTTGGTATTAGAGTTAAGTGGGGTAAGTTTTTTTAAACTCACATATATGTATATATATACATATACATATACATATACATATAGATATATAGATATTACCTACTGGCGGTCGCCAGTAGGCAGTTATAGTTAGGATTTTTTTCAATGTTAAATCTCAAAATTCTATTTGGAATAACTTTGGCGCCGGTTGACGAATTTGCCTGAAAATTTACTCAAAATGGCCTCGTCAAGCTCCTGTCCTTCCCTGAAAGTTTGGGGGGGGATGCCTCAAACGGGGGCCGAGATAAAAGGGGGTCCCAAAACACGTTTTTCCCATGTTAATTTCCATAGGGCGGTCAACCTCACTTTTAGCCCGAACGGCTGAATGGATTTACACCAAATTTGGCAAAATTGTAGGGACTGGTAGCCCAATGTGCCTTTGCTATGTCTCAAGATATGTGCTACAGTGGATTTTGAGTAATCTAGGTTCAAAAAAATATAAATATCTATAAGCGCGCCCCGGTACGCGCTCCGGGGAGCGCTCCGGGCGTGCCACGCGACTTGGGCGCAGAAAGCTGATTGGTTTTTGGGTGTCTGTAAACATTCGAAACAGTCCGGAGCGGCCGCCATATTGTGTCTCGGTAGGATCGAGACACAAGAGGAGGCCAAAACAAAGGGTGAAATGACCATAAGGGGGCAGGGTAGACCCCCCTGACCCCCTAGGTTTGATGTGGGGGCTCCTCTTCGTCCTCCTCTTCTTCATGACCACCAATGTGGTCTTGTGGTGGTCCTTGTGGTGGTGGTGTAGGTGGTGGTCGTGCAGATGCACCTGCAGCTGCTACCAGTGAAGCCATCTCACAGAATGCCGGTCTTCTTCACGCAAACAACAAAGTGAAAATGAGGAAAAAAAGTGGGGTCTTTCATCATTTGGAAAACAAAACAGTTGTGAACCAATCAAAAGTGTTATTTTCAGGTCACATGACCCAACGCGCTTACGCTACGCGCCCCGGGGTGCGTCGCGTCAAATGCTTCCGGGTGCGTTTACGCCGTGCGTATCACGCGGACGCGGCTACGCGATACGTCACGATCATGTTTTTGTTCGCGACATTGGCGCTAAAGGGACGCTTCCCGGTTCGCGCACCGGGGCGCTTCAAACGAGTACGCTCTCCGGGGCGCTCCGGGCGTGCCATGCGACTTGGGGGCAGAAAGCTGATTGGTTCTTGGTTGTCTGTAAACATTCGAAACAGTCCGGAGCTGCCGCCATCTTGTGTCTCGGTAGGATCGAGACACAAGAGGTGGCCAAAACAAAGGGGGAAATGACCATAAGGGGGCAGGGTAGACCCCCCTGACCCCCTAGGTTTGATGTGGGGGCTATAAAAGGGTCCCGCTGGGCAAAAAAAATTAATTTGGGGGGGGGGGAATTTTCAGAACAATTTATATTTTTTTGTAGTTTTTCTGGGGTGAAACAAATTTAAATTTTGAAAACTTGGTTTGGACATTATGGACCATCTCCCTAGCCTCTGCACCCGATGGAGTGGGTTGGTTGGAGGTGCCTGAAGTTGAAGGATGGGGAGGGTTCTTGGTCAGTTGCCTGACTTCTGCTCTTGAATAAATGTTTGGGTGCTTCCTCTGCATATGCCTTATCATCGTGTGGTTCCCAAACAAATACTTCTTGTTTGGGTTCCCTCTTGACAGTTCTTGGTCACAGATGAGGCAAGTCACCTTTGCTGCATTTACTTTTTTGGCACCACTTGGCATTTCGAAAAACTCCCAAATAAAATGTTCTTTGGGTTTGTATGGGGGATTGTCCTCAGGCAGATATTGCCTCTCCTCCTGCTCCTCTTCGCCCTCCTCTTCTTCATGACCACCAATGTGGTCTTGTGGTGGTCCTTGTGGTGGTGGTGGAGGTGGTGGTTGTACAGATGCACCTGCAGCTGCTACCAGTGAAGCCATCTCACAGAATGCAGGTCTTCTTCACTCAAACAACAAAGTGAAAATGAGGAAAAAAGGTGGGGTCTTTCATCATTTGGAGAAACAAAACAGTTGTGAACCAATCAAAAGTGTTATTTTCAGGTCACATGACCCGACGCGCTTACGCTACGCGCCCCGGGGCGCGCCCAGGGGCGCGTCGCGTAAGCGCGTCTTATGCTTCAGGGTGCGTTTACGCCGTGCGTATCACGCAGACGCGGCTACGCGATACGTCACAATCATGTTTTTGTTCGCGACATTGGCGCTAAAGGGACGCTTCCCGGTTCGTGCACCGGGGCGCTTCAAACGAGTACGCTCTCTGGGGCGCTCACTGGGGCGCGCACCGGGAGCGCTCCAAGGCAAAAAAAAATGTAAATAAAATTTTTAAAAGAAATTGGGAAAAATTGTAGGGTCTGGTACCCCGATGTGCCTTTGCTATACTCAAGTGGTTTTTACGAAAATTAACTTTGAAAAAAATATATATTGTGCTACATTGGGATATATATATGTTAGAGTCCAAATGTAGCCCAATTTGTAGCCCAATGTAGCCCAATGTAGCCCAAAGATGGCCACCAGAGACAAAAAAATACAAATGTAGCCCAAATATCAGCCATATGTAGCCCAACTATAGCCCAATGATAGAATGTACCAGAGTGTTCTAAAGAACAACTAGAGCGTTAACAGTCTTACTTATAAAGTGAGACTTATAGTTAGGAATTAGCATTTAAAAAACCTATGAAATTCACTGAAAAAACCATAGGTTTCATAACAGTTATAGTTACCTGGAAATTTTACTGACATAAAACCATTGAAATTCCACATTATAGTTAGTTGGACTCACTATAACTTGCGCGCCTGCAATGCACTGCTGATGACGTCACATATTACATCACTCATGACATGGTCAGTGGCATCACTCATGACATCACTGATGACTCCATCCTTGTGACAGAGTGACAGACCTCCTTTCAGTGCAATGTAACCCTTGAAACACATATTCAAAAATAGAAACTAACATTTGCAAAAAAGTGGAGATACATATACCAGTTACAACAACGAATTCAGTAATTCCACCATTTATATACACATCCACTCATTCACCAACAGTTCTATATAGTCATTCATACATATACTCACTTATCATATGTAGTGAGACACCTTTACATCCGTTAACACACCGACAGTCTTCCAAAAGTTAATCACACACATACTCACACATGCAAATAAACTATTGAACATCCATTTATTTGCATATACAGCTATACACACACTAGCACATTACTTTTAAGGAAACTTACACATACTTACTCTCTTAAACAATCACTTATAGAAACACATACTTTTTTAAACAGGAACTCTTTCAATCTCTCACTCTCATATATACTCACTTATATACACCAATACTCACATATACTAGATTAAAACATATGTAGTTACTCATAAAGACACTAGTGAGACAGTCATTCACTCACTAACACACACATATACACACTCTTCCACCCATACAGTCCTGCACATATGCTGTCTTCAAAACACATACAAACAGTGAGTTGGTCATTGATGCATCTATGTGCTAAGTAACACTCCCACCAAACCATACAGACACTCATACTGATACTAAAAAAAACATCTAATAACAAATATACACACACATGTAGCTACTCACCAACCCATGCAGCCACTTATACACAAAGTGAAACACTGATACAAACATTTAAATATTTAAACAATACTCGCTAATATATGTATTCACTAAGATACACTTAATAAGCCAGTTAACCAATCATTTAAAAAAAAAACATCCATTAAGACACTTATTTAAACATTTATTCTTCCATGGACCTTTACATATACATATATAAAACATATTTATTTTTAGAAAGACTCACATTCACTGGATGGTGTCATCAGTGATGTCATGAGTGATGTCACTGACCATGTCATGAGTGATGTAATATGTGACGTCATCAGCAGTGCATTGCAGGCGCGCAAGTTATAGTGAGTCCAACTAACTATAACGTGGAATTTCAATGGTTTTATGTCAGTAAAATTTCCAGGTAACTATAACTGGTGTGAAACCTATGTTTTTTTCAGTGAATTTAATAGCTTTTTTAAAAGCTAATTCCTAACTATAACTGGTGTGAAACCTATGGTTTTTTCTGTGAATATATATATATATATATATATATATATATATATATATATATATATCCGCAAATTTTGGCACAGATGTGACCTCTTCCACCTTCATATCATTGGTGCTTGTGATGAGCATTCCACCAAGTTTACTAAAAAATGCATAAGAATTCAGAGAAACTTTATTCCATCTCAGAAGTCCTAATTATTATTGCTACAGAATGATAACATATTTCGGCTTCAGTAAACCTTTGACAAGTGATGTGCACACTGAGTAAAAAAATGCTGATGCTCATTTACATAGAATTAGATCATACTAATGATTTTTTTGAGGAACATAAACTCAATATGCTTAGTAATTAGCAACTGTAACATCACATCACAGAAGGGATTCACAATCAAAGTTACTGTACTCATAAATCAATGGAGGGGTACTAACCTCTAAATTCAATCATATTAGAGAAGCTTTTGATACGGTAATACAGAAGCCTATTAGCGTAAAAAGAACCTTGTCCCTGGTAGGTACATGAAAGAAAGCTTTACAAGTAGGGATGGCATAAATACTGATATCTCATAATCATTTGACAAATGGATAGGCATAAGTTACATAAAGTTGCAAATCATGCCTGTGGCCCATGGTTGTGATGACGTCATATCAGCTTATAACTGAGGAAAAACCCATGTAACATCGGCTTCACCACAGGATACTAAATTAAAACTAAAGAAGGTTCCGTGGAAAAATTATTCCAAATTCAGTCCAAATGGCCATTTGCTTTGACCTCAGCTACGCAAATGTATTCATGGGCTGGTAGGACAAGCAGGTGGTCTGTATAGAGAAATATTAAATTACTTAAGAAAGCGTTAACTCTGAGACAGAGCTAGTGCTTCTGAACATAAGTGAATCAAAAGAGGTCCTAAAGCACAGGAAGACAGTAATCTCATGCCACATTTTGAGCAGTGTTTTAAAGTGGTACTTCAGTGTACTCTTTCTCTCTCTTTCTCTCTATCAGATTCTTTCTCTCTTTCACTCCGACTGTCTCTTTGAATACGTTTCTTTTGCTATGAGTAAGAGCTAATAGAATGAGGACATTGGGAGTGGTAACTCATTATGAGTTTCTGGTCTTACCTTCAACCCTAACATAGGTTTTATTGTTTTTTTATCCTGTGATTGGTATTCCGACTTGAATAGCATGCATGTTATTTGCAAAGTATTTCCTTCTTTATTATTAATATGTTGTTTGAAGTGTATTTTATGGGCCAGATGAATGTATTTTGTCATCACAAAATACTGGTTTAAATTGTGACCAGTAGCAGTAAGTAGTAATAATACCTTATTTGGTATTCATGCACCATCAAAGTATACATACAAAATATGATACAACAATAACATTAAAATACAGTTTAAAACAACACATAATATCAATACTACTTTAAATTAATTCCTGATTTTTTTTTATATTTCCAAAATAGTGCAATAATGGGGTAGGCCAGTGTGCACACAAGCAATATAAAATGTACAAAGGATTTTTCCACCAAATCAAGTCTTATATATATATATATATATATATGCATATCTCTTGCTTGCCGGGTGGGAGGAGGCCCAATGGAATATTAAATGCCTCAAAACCTAGCATTCTTCGTGTCCGTGCTCTCTTCCATGCATGTGGAGCAGGGGTTTGTCTGTATGTAGTGATGTAGTGAGCAAGGCGAACTTGTCCGCCGAAACGCATCTTGTTGTCTTTCTTGTGAATAAAGACCCTTGATTTGAATCCCACGGAGTCGGTGCCTGTTTTTCGGAAGCTTGTGAACACAGGATTGGGTATATATATATATATATATATATATATATATATATATATATATGTATTACCTACTGGCGGTCGCCAGTAGGTAGTTATAGTTAGGATTTTTTTCAATGCAAAATCTCAAAATTCTATTTGGAATAACTTTGGCGCCGGTTGACGAATCTGCCTGAAAATTTCCTCAGTTTGCCTCGTGGGACTCCGGTCCTTCCTTGAAAGTTTGGGGGGGATTCGTCAAGCGGGGGCCGAGATAAAAGGGGGGTCCCAAAACGTGTTTTCCCCATGCTAATTTCCATAGGGCGGTCAAACTCACTTTTAGCCTGAACGGCTGAATGGATTTCCACCAAACCTGGCAAAATTGTAGGGACGGGTAGCCCGATGTGCCTTTGCTATGTCTCAAGATATGTGCTCCAGTGGATTTTGAGTAATTTAGGTTCAAAAAAATATATATATCTATGGCCGCGCCCCGGTACGCGCACCGGGGAGCGCAGCGGGCACGACACGCGAGGTGCGCACGGAAAGCTGATTGGCTCTCGGGTGTCTGTAAACATTTGAAACAGTCCGGACCGGCCGCCATCTTGTGTCTCAGTAGGATAGAGACACAAGAGGTGGAAAAAATGGGGGAAATGACCATAAGGGGCAGGGTAGACCACCCTGACCCCCTAGGTTTGATGTGGGGGCTATAAAAGGGCAAAATATATATATATATTTGTTTTTTAATTTGCGCGGGGGGAGCGCCCGGTACGCACACCGGAGAGCGGACCGGGGAGCGGCCCATTGGGAAAGAAGAATGACAGAGTTATTAAAAAATGTAGCCTTTTTTTATAAATTGGAGGTAGTTCTAAAAAGAACTGTTTTTTTTCTTCTTTTTGTTGTTTTATATTTTTTTTGTGTTTTCGGAACATTTTGTACTTTTTTTGGCTTTTATGAACTATTTTATATATATTTTGGTATTTTTATGGGGATAAACGAAAAAACAGGGAATTGAAAATGACTCAACTGGAGCAGAAAAAAATAAGAAAAAATTAGGTTTTTTTTGGGCGTTTGTGGTTGTCCCCAGCAAGGACGATGAGCTTTATGCTCAGTTCACATTAGGAGATGGTCTTACCACAATGTATACATGTTATACGGAAATCCCCGAACCGTGGCTGAATGCAAGGGATCATCTCCCTTGCCTCTGGTCCCGTTGGAGTAGGTTGATTTCTTTGGGAGGTGGAGCTTTAAGATTGGGGAAGGTTACTGGCCAGTTCCCTCATCTCTGCAGCAGAATATTTGATTGGATGCCTGCGCTGCATGTGGCGAATCATGGTGTTGTTTCCAAAAGAGTATTTCTTATTAGGGTTTACCCTGGAAAGTTCCATGCCACAGATTAGGAAAGTCACCTTGTCCGCATTGACTTTTTTCTTGCCCTCTGGGATCGAAAAAAACTCCCATACAATGTGTGGTTTTGGCTGGTATGGGGTATTGTGTTCTTGCAGCCATCTTCTCCTCCCCTCCTCCTCCTCCTCCTCCTCCTCTTGTTGACCACCAATGTAATCTTGTGGTGGTCCTCTTGGTGGTTGTGGTAGTGGTGGTGGTGGTGGTGCTGATGCACCAGCTGCTGCTGCTATTGAAGCCATTTCAAAGTACAAAATATACCTCAAAGATTGCAAAACAGGTCATCCTAAGTCAAAGGACAAATTCAGAATAAGGAAAAAAGGTGGGGTCTTTCATCATTTGGAAAAAAAAAGGCCTGAACCAATGAGAAGTGTTATTTTCAGGTCACAAGACCAGGGATTTCATCATTATGAAACCAAAACTGCTCTGCACCAATAAAAAGTGTTATTTTCAGGTCACATGACCGACGCGCTTACGCGGCCCGCCCCGGGCGCGTCGCCTAAGCGCGTCACATGTTTAAGTTGCGCGATCGTATTCGCTCGAGTGCTTCCGGGAGCGCTTACGCCGTGCGTATCACGTGGATGCGGCTACGCGATACATCACGATGATGTTTTCGTTCGCGGCAATAGCGCTAACAGGACGCTCTCTGGAGCGCGCCCTGGGGCGCTTCAAAAGACTACGCTTTCCGGGGCGCTCACCGGGGCGTGCCCCGGGAGGGCTCCAGGGTAAAAAAAATATATATATACACATTGAAAACATTGTTTTCATTACAAAAAAAATATAGGATTCATTCTTTTTAAAAAATAATACATTTTATAGCTATAGACATTTGCTATTAACAACATTTTGAAATTCAAAGAAAAAATATAGGTTTGGGGCCTTATATATACTTAGGAATTAGCATTTAAAAAACCTATGAAATTCACTGAAAAAACCATAGGTTTCACACCAGTTATAGTTAGGAATTAGCATTTAAAAAACCTATGAAATTTACTGAAAAAACCATAAGTTTCACATCCGTTATAGTTAGGAATTAGCATTTAAAAAACCTATTAAATTCACTGAAAAAAACATAGGTTTCACACCAGTTATAGTTAGCTGGAAATTTTACTGGCATAAAACCATTGAAATTCCATGTTATAGTTAGTTGGACTCACTATAACTTGCATGTGTAATGCACTGCTGATGACGTCACATATTACATCACTCATGACATGGTCAGTGACATCACTCATGACATCACTGATGACACCATCCTTGTGACAGAGTGACAGACCTCTTTTCACTGTAACCCTTGAAACACATATTCAAAAATAGAAACTAAAATTTTCAAAAAAAAGGAGATACCCATACCAGTTACAACAACCAATTCAGTAATTTCACCATTTATATACACATATCAATCAATCAGGAGTTTGTTAAAGCGCGACTACTCACCCGTAAGGGTCTCAAGGCGCTAGGGGGGGTGGGGGGTGCAGGTTCCATTCCATCAATGAGGGGGTCTGTCGAAGAGCCAGGTTTTCAGGTTTCATACACTAATTCACCAACAGTTCTATATAGTCACTCATACATATACTCACTTATCATATGTAGTGATACACCTATACATCCTGTAACACATCAACAGTCTTCCAAAAGTTGCTCACACACATACTCACACATGCAAATAAACTATTGAACATCCATTTATTTGCATATACAGCTATACACACACTACCACCTTACTTCTAAGGAAACTTACACATACTTACTCTCTTAAACAATCACTTATAGAAACACATACTTATTTAAACAGGAACTCTTACAATCTCTCACTCTCACATATACTCACTTATATACATCAATACTCACATATTCTAGAATAACCCCTTCCATGCTCATGACGAGCTCAGCTGGTCATGAGGCACAGTGGAGCTGTGCTTATGACGATCTGAGCTCGTCATGAACAATGGGTTTGATGAGGATCCAGCATGGGAGTGGAAAACCCTTAGCAGCCAAGGTGTTAAAACATATGTAGTTACTGATAAAGACACTAGTGAGACAGTCATTCACTCACTAACACACACATATACACACTCATCCATCCATACAGTCCTGCACATATGCCGTCTTCCAAACACATACAAACAGTGAGTCAGTCATTGATGTATCTATGTGCTAGGTAATACCCCCACCAAACCATACAGACACTCATACTGATACTAAACAAAAAATCTAATAACCCATATACACACACATGTAGCTACTCACCAACCCATGCAGCCACTTATACACAAAGTGAAACACTGATACAAACATCTAAATATTTAAACAATATTCGCTAATATATGTATTCACTAAAATACACTTAATAAGCCAGTTAACCAATCAATTTTTTTTTAAAAAACATCCATTAAGACACTTATTTAAACATTTATTCTTCCATTGACCTTTACATATACATATATAAAACATATTTATTTTTCAGAAAGGCACACATTCACTGGATGGTGTCATCAGTGATGTCATGAGTGATGTCACTGACCATGCCATGAGTGATGTAATATGTGACGTCATCAGCAGTGCATTACACGCGCAAGTTATAGTGAGTCCAACTAACTATAACGTGGAATTTCAATGGTTTTATGTCAGTAAAATTTCCAGCTAACTATAACTGGTGTGAAACCTATAGTTTTTTCAGTGAATATATATATATATATATATATATATATATATATATATATATATATATATATATATATATATATATATATATATATATATATATATATATATATATATATATATATATATATATATATATATATATATATATATATATATATATAGTATATATTCACTGAAAAAAAGCATAGGTTTCACCCCTTATATAGTTAGGAATTAGCTTTTAAAAAACCTTTGAAATTCACTCAAAAAACTATAAGTTTTAGGGGTGTTATAGTTAGCTGGACATTTCACTCATACAAGACCATTGAAATTGCTCCTATATAGTTAGTTATACTAACTATATTTTGTGCACCCGCAATCCACTGCTGATGATGTCACATATTACATCATTCATGACATGCTCAGTGACATCACTGATGACATCTCAAAGGACATCAATGATGACATCACTGATGACATCATCCAGTGAATGTGGTTTGCTTCGTTATTTAAATATGCATTGTATATATAGCAATTTGCATTGAAGTATGAGTGGATATATAAAAATAAATATTTGGATGGAGGACTTTAACAATGTATAGTGTCTCACTAAATATAGCGGATAGTGACTAAACTGTGTGAATATCTGTATCACTTTGTCAGTTGTTATGTAAACTGGTTCTCCAGTTTGTTACTAGCTATGTGAAAGTCTATATTAGTTATTGATTAGTTAATTGAGTATTTGCATGGGAGAGTGAATGTGTGTGTGGTTGGATGGAGGGTGTGTGACTGCCCAAAGATATGTGAATTGTTGATTCAGTAGATATATGAAGTTAAAACTACATGTTCTAACAGTTGTTTGGGTGAGTGAATATCTTTATGGGTGTGGTGATGAGCAAATATATTTATCAATGGTACATGTCCAACAAACTAAAAAAATAAAAGGCAGTGTATGTGTCAATTGTTTTATACTCAGTCAGTCAAATTGGCTTTATTTCGATATAAAAATATCTTAAAAAGCAATACATATGCATTACAGTAAGATAAAAAGATAAAAGCCTAGCCATAAAATACAATCGTACTAAATACAATACAAATGGCGGCAATAAATTACATAAAATGGTCCGACAAAATGACCTTGATAAACAATATACATAAGCCTTTTTGACCTAATCAGCCACGCCCATGCTAAAAACTTCGCTATACCACAGACAAATAGGGGCCGTGTATCAGACTTCAAAATTTGTAGAGCCACACTATAATGTCTGGTACCCAACTCTTTGCACAAGGGTTTTAACCACCTGGTGCGAGGAGCTTTATAGGCGGGGCATTCAAATAAAAGGTGGGGGACCGACTCAGTCCTACAAGGAGAAAAAGGGCAGGAAGATACAGTTCGTGCCGGGATCTTCCAGCATGCAGTCAGTTCTCCCACGGGGAGCATGCCTATTCTAAATTTAAAATATAAAGCCCTGTCTCTAGGTAATAAAATAGAGTCAAGATAGGGTTCCCGGAGGGGTACATCCTTTACTATTAGAAATTCACTAGCGGATTTGCATAAATTGGGATCAGTATTTCTCCTGGTCATTATCCAATTCCAATACACTCTTTTCAGGGCTGACTTGGGAGTGGCGCACCTGGACAGCCAAGCCTCTCCAAGACCCAACTCCTCTAACAAATGCTTTACATCCATTAACCACCTTATTTTTGACCAGCCAGACATAGATGGTATTTCCTTCAGCCCCTCTGCATAGCTGTCAAGTTCAGGGACCCTCCAAATGCGGGCCCAAAGAAGAAGGGGTCTCAGTCTAGCCTGGTCTTTAATGGAACGACAGCCCATGTCCAGGAGCAGAGGGACAGTGGGGGTACTATTGGGGAGACACATATATTCCTTCAAAAATTTATTTTCTGAGCAGGATAGCTGGTCTACATTCTGTGCTCCCTAAAGCTCTGCCCCATATAGCGCCGCACTAACGCCTCTTGCCACATAAATATCTAGCAACGGGGCAATAGGTTTAAAGGTGGATAATCTCTGTTCCTTAAGGAGAGCCCCCACCACCCTTTTATGATTTAATAATATTTTTGGGAGATGACTGTTCCATCTCATGGTGTCAGAGAGGCGGATACCTAGGTAGTCAAACTCCTTAACTCTTTCTAGCGTTACCGTATTTAGCACTGGCGGCCGCCCACGTTTTTTGGAAGGGTTCAGGACCAAATATTTAGTTTTTTCAGTATTGATCTTTAGGCGCCTAATCACACAAAAAGATTGAAAGCTGTCAAGGAGGCTCTGCAAACCAACCGGGGATTTAGAAATCAAAAGGGTGTCATCTGCAAATAATAAAGTGGGTTTTCTCCTCCCCGCCAGGGAAGGGGCGTCTGCAGGATTTTTTAAAAGATGCTCCACCACTCTGTTCACATATAATGAGAACAGAGTGGGGGCAAGGACGCACCCCTGGCGGACACCTCTATTTACTGTTATTCGAGCGGTCTTTTGTCCCTGGTTGCCCCACCGGACCTGCTCAAAATTCTCAGTGTGGAGCTTCAATATTAGTAACAGTAAATATGGGGGCATTCCCAAATCAAACAATAGCCTCCATAGACGCCCCCTGGGCACTAGGTCGAAGGCAGTCCGCAAATCGATAAACGCGAGATACAGACTGCCTTTCCCCAGGACAACCACCTTCCAGTATAACATCAGAAGTAAAAACGACTGCTAAATGGTCCCGGTGCTCGACCTAAAGCCTGCTTGGAAGTCAGAAAGGATCTTATTTTCTTCTGCCCACTGGAGTACCCTCCTAAGGACTACCTTCCCTGCGAGTTTTTGTGATGAATCAATTAGGCTTATGGGCCGGTAATTTGCTGGGTCGTCCCGTTCCCCTTTTTTAAAGATTGGGACGACCTCAGCACCCATCCAGGATTCTGGGAGTGTAGCACCATGATAAGATGCATTAAGCAATGATGCAATAAGAATCCCCCAATCCGGTAAGTTAAGGCGAAGAAGATCCCCCGGTATACCATCCGGCCCTGCGGCTTTATTGGGTACAAGAGATTGGCATTCTCCACTTCATTAACAGTGCCTAATGATGGTAGTGAAAAGGGGCCCAACCAATCTTCCACAGTGGAAGTATAAAGGCGAGAGAAGTGCTCAAACCATGATACCTCAGGAATATTACATGTAATAAGCAAGTCCGTAGGCCTATTCCTTGATCTCACTAGGTCCCAAAAGGCCCTAGAATCCCTCCCTAGACTGGCCGCTTTCAGGTCACACCAAAACTGATTCTCCCATCCCTTTTTTGCCTCACTAATAGCAGCCCTATACCTCTTCCTGGCAAAACTAATCAGCCCTATTTCTCTTGTTTTGACTGCGTTAATTAGTTCCCTTTTTGCTCTCCAACAAGTGTAAGAATACCATCCTGGATTGCCCTTGGGACGGCCCCGTTCGCCTATTTTGTCATCTCGACTGGCTATAATAAAGAGATCTCCAAGGGTTTTGATAGTGTGGCAAAAGAGAGAAGATACCTCCTGGGTGTTCATACTAATAGACTTCAGCCTAGTTAAAGTTTTGGACAGAATTGACCCCATTTCTAACACCTTCCCCTCATCGATGACAACCTTGTCACATTTCAGGCGTCTCCCGCAATTCGAGGGACAGACTTCGCCTGTCAACTTCAACAAATGAGGCGCCTGAAAAGTTTTATCCATTTTCCATATGGGAGATAGGGACAGAATGAGTGGGTTGTGGTCACTATCCGTAGATGGTAAAACTGCCATGTCCAACAGGTAGGCCCAAAGCTTAAAGTCCAGCAAGATATAATCGATTCTGGACAAATGGCCAATCCTGTTGAATGTGTGAGCACCATAGGGGTCAGAGATTGTTCTCCCACTTGCTGCCCTTAGCCCACACTCCAATGTGAGGGCATTTAGTTCTACCGCTCATTGGGAGCATCTCTAAATGGGTGCTACAGTTAAAGGAGGAATGCCTCTCCTAGTATCCTCTTCTATGGTACCCAAAATGTCATCTGCTGCCAGAGGCTCATAAGAACAATTAAAATCACCGGCAAGCAGAAGGTAGGCATTGGGACTACATGTTCTAAGTTTATCCCCGAGTGCCCCTAGAGCCGGTGAAGACAGGCCCCCATTGGGGCCTCTAACATAAATGTTAAAGATCTCTAGGGACTGCCCTCTGAGGGGCCCTCTCACTGAGAGCCTCTGTAGGTCAGGAGACTTTATTGCTATATGTGTAAATTGACAGCCCAGTGAGATACTAGCCCAAACAAGCAAGCCACCAGATGGACAACCCCTCCCTGTGGGTGAGACAAAGCAGGGACAAAGTAGGTCCTATAACCGACCTTATGTCATGGTTCCATACACCATGTCTCCTGGAAAATGCATATCCCAAAAGACTCGATGAAGGTATTCTATTCAGGTATTTCTAGTTTCGGGAAATGCCCGCTATATTCCAGCTGACAATTTTCAAATGGTGATCAATTGTCACTTGCTCGGCTAGGGGTTGCTGCGTGCCCGGACTTGACTCTGAGCCATACTCCTTTGCTACGCCCTCCACCCCTACCAGTGCACTGGAGGCAGTCGAACTTGAGCCGCCAGGTACAATCGTGTGTAGTAAACCAGAGGAGAGAGCAGTAAGAGATCTAAGAGGACAGAGAGACCCCTTGTTCTCATGACTGCTCGTACCACAACTCATAGGTACTACAGGGACAACAGGCGGTTTTCTAGTAGGTTTGTAACCATCACGTCAACAGCCCCACCATGGGCAATAAGGGGTGGTGAATCATAGCGGGAATACCTACTTCCCCTTCCCTCTCCATACACGGGACCACTAAGCCATGAGGCTGCTGGATTCTGATTGAAATAACTAAGGTCTCGAATGCTAATGCCAGAGGTACCCCCGTTATGTTCCTGGCTGCAGATAAATCTAGCAACCCTGGGGTCGTTAAAGTTGACTAGGATGCAATCACCCCCTAGATCTTTAGGCCTAGTGCCTACCTAGCTAACCCGTCTCACATGGATGACCCAGCCATCAAAAAAATTAGGTAGAGGTCTATTTTCCCTGAGCCAAAATATTGCTTTGTTTTTGAGTTCAATACATGACTCCTGTTTGCCTGGTTTAAGCAAAGGGACCCTAGTAAGAACAGCTACGAAGGGCTGGCAATCAGGAGGTAAATTAACGTGACAAGCGGTGGTTGCTCCCTTCTCGCCTTCTTTCTGGACTTGTGAGACTAGGATCGGGTTGCCAGACCCATTCTCTTTGTCACTTTTATTGTTAACAGGGATCCTATTCTTAGTTAAGCACCCAGAACCAGAATGTGCAGGTTCTGTGGTCTTCTTAATGGCTTTTTTGTTTTTCCTAGATGCTTCATGATGCACTAAAGCACCTACAGCAGCCATCCCTGTATTTGACAGATCCCCAGAGGAGACCACTGGGTGCACTATGGTTACATTTGCCTCAGTAATCCCCTGCACTATCCCCACTGGATTAGGCAGAGAGTTATCCTCGGGGGCTGTCACCCTAGGGGATGGGTTCCCTGCCAACCCATCCTCCCTAATTTTAGAATGCAATTTGATTAAATATTTCAAGGAGAAGAAGTTGTCCAGGGAAACCTGTTAAACCTGTCCAGCCTCTCAGTCAACCCTTTTACTCGCTCCACTACTGGGAGGATCAAAGATCTCATTAAGTGTTCGATCTGGATAATCAGTGGGGTTTCAGGTGGGGGTCCTGTAATGGTTGCAGCTTGCAGATCTACATTCGACCACTCACACAGGGCACCAGACATCACTCCACCCATACAACCTTGAAGATGTTTGACTCCAGCCACCGAACCCTTCATAGTCCACCCCCCCTTATTGCAGTTCTTCCTCAACTTTTTATGAGGTTTGGAGCAACTACCCTTGCGGGGACTAACAATACATTTCCTTTTGATAGGAGCAACTCCATCTGCTGCCTGAGATGCTAGCACAGGCTGGGAAATAAGAGCCTCATGGCTAGGAGAGGAAGACAAGGTGTCTAGAGGAGCAGGGAGCTCAACCGGCCTTGGGTATTGAGCTGGCAGGGTGGTCCCGGTCCCACCCTGGGCTATAGAAGATAACCTATCCAAACTAACCCTAATGGCGTTTGCCCTTAGGTTATCAATGCCAGTGGAAACATTAAGCAAGGGATCAACGACATGTACAGGGGAGGGGACCAGAGCCAAGGGCCCCAATGAAGAACGTTTATGTGCAAGAGATTCTCGAGAGAGACGGAGCTCCGTCAGGGCAATCTCTTTCTCTACAATCGAAAATGCACGAGTAATGAACTGGTCCATGGTTCCAGTCACGGAACCACCTCCCCCCCTCAAGCTTTTTCCAGAGCGTGTTGACAGCGACTTAAGGAAAAAGACCTAAAAATAGAAATATATGTATACAAGTGCAACCAGTAGGGCTAACAAAATGATAAGAGATAGCAGTCCACAAACATGCGGCCACGGGCATACAGTTCTTAGGGGGTTGGCCCAGCTCGGCCCCTCTCGGCCCCGGATGGCCCGCCCTTTGCCCAGTTGTTTTATATAAATAAGTATACATAAGACTCAATGATTGTGTGAGTGACTGCATGGATAACGGTATACTTGTAATTATGATTTAATAATATACTAAATATGACTTACTATCTAAATGAATAGATGAAGTGGTGTTTGTATAAGTGTGTAGCTAAGTCAGTATGTAAGTATGATCCATTGTTTGCATAAGTGAGTAGGATAACTTCATATGTGAATATGTGAATAGGTTGTGTGCTGGTGTGTAATGTCGATATAGGTGTATAAGTATTTTTGATAGTGTTTTATTGTTCATTGACAGCATGTATGAGTGAATCTACAGGTAAGTGATTAGATGTGTGTATACCTCTAGGAATCAATGTGTGGGTTTTTATATACTTGCGCTGCTGTGTCAAGGGATTCAAATATGATACTCTGTATTTTACAAAGAGTGATGAAAGATTTTACTAGTGTAAGAAAAGGTGTATGTGATTGTCACGTGGATGATGTCATCAGTGATGTCATCATTGATGTTATTTGAGATGCCATCAGTGATGTCACTGACCATGTCATGAATGATGTAATATGTGACATCATCAGCAGTGGATTGCGGGTGCGCAAAATATAGTTAGTACAACTAACTATATAAGAGCAATTTCAATGGTTTTGTATGAGTGAAATGTCCAGCTAACTATAACACCCCTAAAACGTATAGTTTTTTCAGTGAATTTCAAAGGTTTTTTTAAAAGCTAATTCCTAACTATATAAGTCCTGAAACCTATGGTTTTTTCAGGGAATTTGCAAGGTTTTTTAAATGCAAATTCCTAACTATATAAGGCCTGAAACCTATGGTTTTTTCAGTGAATTTGCAAGGTTTTTAAATGCAAATTCTCAACTATATAAGGCCTGAAACCTATGTTTTTTTCAGTGAATTTGCAAGGTTTTTTAAATGCTAATTTTTAAATGTATTAATGTGTTTTTTTATACTGATTTTTGAGGGCAGGTGTTCAGAGGGCACGCCCCCTTTTTACAACACTCTGCAGCGCAACCCCTGGCGCGTTTGCAGAGGAGGAACTAATTCCCCTTGCATACTTTGGGTCCCTGGGGGGCAACTAGGCCACCAGGAGCCTCCAGTATAAGCCAGCGGGCTGCATTGCAGAGCGGTGTAATGAGGCCACTCCCTTTTTTACACATCTCTGCAACGCAGCACCCAGGCGTGTTTGCAGAGGGGGAACTAATTCCCCTTGCATACTGGGGGTCCCTGGGGGCCAACTAGCCCACCTGGAACCTGCAGTATGTGCCAGGGGGCTGCATTACAGAGAGGTGTAATGAGGCCACACCCTTTTTTACACCTCTCTGCAGCGCAACCCCTGGCATGTTTGCAGAGTAGGAACTAATTCCCCTTGCAAAACACTTCCAAGATTAGAGTTCAACTTTTATTGTCATTACTTCAAGGCTTTTTGAATGTATTATTGTACCACATTTTGTTTTTATATTTCCCTTTCCTGATGTAATTATTTTATATATATTGTGTTTTCTATTGTTATTGATTGTATGTTTATGCCATTTTTTATATGATGTATGTATAAAAAAGTGTCTTTTTATATATATTTCTTAGAGAAAAAAACCTTGAAGTATTGACAACAAAAGATGAGCTCTAATCTTGGAAGTGTTTTTTTCTCCCATCTATCATTTTCCCACACATATGTACAACATATACATTTGTAACTCTTTTTTCAGTTACCACAATGTCAGCAGCAAGTTACCAACATTGAAGAAAGTATATCCTCCTGCTGCAGTACATTTCACTGATGTCTCAAATATGGCATGAACTAGTTGTATGAAGCCAGAGAGATTCACACATTTTTAACAGACAACTTTAAGGTAAATACTCACAATACGACTACTCGACGAAGGTAAAAAGTAACAGATATAAGTACTTGAGGGGTTTTTGGTGGCAGATACTCTCCAATTCACACTTGTACAGATAGGTCTGATACAGGGTAGATCTCTGTATAACTAAAGGATGATTAGGTGTTAGGATGGCATATAGAGCTCCTAACCTTCTTACTTTTTTTCTTAAAGGGTTCCAAATTGGGGACGCATATTAGGCCGTGCAGTATAGGTTGAGGGTGTTGCTCCACTGGTACTCCTGAAGCAGCAGGAGCATCTCTTAATCTCCTTAACTCTTCCCTTGCAAAGTTGACCCGATTCTTAGTCTGCAATTGCTTCCGCATACTCGCAGTTCCACACCAGTCCTCTTTATTGGGGTCTCCTCTTGAAAGTAATCTTGCATATGTGGCTAGTAACTTTTCTTGCATTCACCTTTTTGAAGACTTGTGAAAATTAATTTAAAAACATTCAATAAATACGGTGTCACTATGCATTGTATGAAACAGAGGTAGGAAATTATATCTCAAACTGCAAAAATTGATAAAAAGGGTGGACCAAAGTCTGCATGTACAATGCCAGCGGAAGTTTTTCAGGCACACTGCAAACATTTAAAAAAATATAAATATCGTCAAGTGTTACTTTGACTTATAATGTTTGACCTCATTTAGTCACATCAATCTATTTTTAAACACTAATTTTCATTTTTTGTTTTGCAGATTAACTACAATACTTCTTTTGGAGTCCATATTATATGTTGTTTATTATATTGTTTTGTTAGTTATAGTTATAGTTATGTATTGTATTGTTATCTTTTAGTTATAGTTCCAGTTATTGTTTTAATAAAAGTTCATTTAAAAAAGTACATATGTCTGTTTTTTTGTGTGGGAGTAGCAGTCATCAATAGAAATGATATTTATAATTTGAAGTATAATTCTGAGGCTAACTCATTAGCAACATAGTGTGGTGAACTTTTAACCTCTGTGCTCACGTAAGTGTTCCATGGACTATGGTAACAAGCAGAAAGCCGTTTGGGGGTAGGGTTAAAAGTTACTGGCTGTACAAAAACAGTTATATTTACCCATGATCTTCTACATCACAGAAAGGAAAGCAAAGTAAAACAAAACAATGTGTACCAGATTTACAACCCCCTTGCACCACTTTTGCGTCCAGCCCCCCTACAACATTACAAATATGTGGGCTTCAGCTACCCCGCTAAAGCCCCGAAAACCACCAGCCCTAAAATGTGTGTATCACATGCCACTGTGCGTGATGCACCACTAGGATGCAGGAGGCCTTCAGCTCCAGGAGCCACAGCCTCAACCTGACGAGACCCGGGATAAAAGCTGAAAGATCAGAATCAGAGCCTAAATATCCCGAACCCGCTGTTCGGAGTGAAAAACCCAAACTGCGCAGAGTCCAGAACCGCTCAGATGAAGAAGAGCTTCTGAGAGGGGCACAGGTGCAACTTTGGCACGTTAATGGACAACCCCAGCAGGAGCAAGAGGTCAACCGTAGTCTGGAGGTGGAAGACGACTGTCTGGGGCGAGTCCCACTTCAACAACCAGTCATCGAGATAGGGGAAGATTGGAACTACTGATCTGTGCAGATAAGTGAATAAACATGTGAATAAATCTTTCTACTTTTCTACGAGACTATATAATATTGTCCATATACCACAACAATCTGCGTTTCAATATGCATAGCATCTATTAAAGAGATAGTGTACATTTTACAGATGAAGGAAACCGAGTCTATCTCATGAACTTTAGCCTCTGCATCAGTACTTACTTTTAATTACTAAAATCTCTCAAAAAACACAAGGGATCTTTGTAGAACCACCCAACATCTATACACATAAGCTTGATATATATCTCAAAAATACATGCTTCATTTTTTTCAGTGACCAACTGCGTGGATCCTATTTGCATCTCTCGACTTTTTTTGTAAAAAAATGTTCTCACTTTTTTTGTCCTACGGGTCCCTATGTCACCCCCTGAGCAGGCCTATGGGGTCAGGGTGTGGCTAACCTGTCCCTGTTCAAGTTTGGCCAACATATTTCACAGACTTCTTCACCCTTGCTTCTACCGAGGTGCAAAATGGCTGCCAACAGTTCCTGGTTTTGAATGTTTACAACCGCTTGTCAGCCAAATAAAATTCAGCGTGTGATCGGAAAGGTGCGCTAATCCGACGAGGCCAATCGTTGCACAATCCGCCGATCCTCCGTGCCCATAGATATATAAATGACTTTAACCATAATTTTCAAAGAAACTACTGAACAGATTGACACCAGATAGGCCAAAGGCACAAGTCGGAACTGAGGACTACCTCTCTGCCAAATTTGGTGTAATTCAGTTCAGCCGTTCGAGCTGTAGCCGTGGCTAAAGGTCTTATGAGAAATTGCATGGGGAAAACACATTTTGGGACCTCCTTTTTTCTCGGCCCCGCTTCACCAATCACCCCCAAACTCTCTGGGAAGAAGCGGAACTAAACTGGCCAAAAGTCTGGAACATTTCAAGAAGATTCATCAATCGACGCCAACGTTACTGGCAATAGAATGTTGGGGTTATCCTATGGATAATAGGTCCTAACTATAACTACCCATTGGCGACCGCCAGTAGGTTATATATATATGTGTATATATCTATATATATCTTTATATATCTATATATATATATATATATATATATATATATATATATATATATATATATATATATATATATATATATATATATATATATATATATATATTCACTGAAAAAACCATAGGTTTCACACCAGTTATAGTTAGCTGGAAATTTTACTGATATAAAACCATTGAAATTCCCACGTTATAGTTAGTCGGACTCACTATAACTTGCGCGTGCAATGCACTGCTGATGACATCACATATTACATCACTCATGACATGGTCAGTGACATCACTCATGACATCACTCATGACATCATCCTTGAGACAGAGTGACAGACCTCCTTTCAGTGTAATGTAACCCATGAAACACATATTCAAAAATAGAAATTAACATTTTCAAAAAATGGAGATACACATAAAAGTTACAACAACCAATTCAATAATTCCACCATCTATATACACATCCACTCATTCACCAACAGTTCTATATAGTCACTCATACATATACTCACTCATCATATGTAGTGATACACCTATACATCCTGTTACACACCAACAGTCATCCAAAAGTTACTCTCACACATACTCACCCATGCAAGTAAACTATTGAACATCCATTTATTTGCATATACATCTAAACACACACTACCACCTTACTTCTACTGAAAATTACACATATTTATTCTCTTAAACAATCACTTATAGAAACACATACTTATTTAAACAGGAAATCTTACAATCTCTTACTCTCACATATACTCACTTATATACATCAATATTCATATATACTAGATTAAAACATATGTAGTTACTGATAAAGACACTAGTGAGACAGTCATTCACTCACTAACAAACACATATAGACACTCATCCACCCATACAGTCCTGTACATATGCTGTCTTCAAAACACATACAAACAAAGAGTCAGTCACTCATGCATCTATGTGCTAAGTAATACCTCCACCAAACCATATAGACACTCATACTGATACTACTAAAAATATCAAATAACCCATATACATACGCATGTAGCTACTTATCAACACATGTAGCCACTTATACACAAAGTGAAACACTAATATATGTATTTAAATATTTAAACATAACTCACTAATATTTATTTTTCAGAAAGACACATATTCACTGGATGGTGTCATCAGTGATGTCATGAGTGATGTCACTGACCATGTCATGAGTGATGTAATATGTGATGTCATCAGCAGTGCATTGCACGCGCAAGTTATAGTGAGTCCGACTAACTATAACGTGGGAATTTCAATGGTTTTATATCAGTAAAATTTCCAGCTAACTATAACTGGTGTGAAACCTATGGTTTTTTCAGTGAATTTAATAGGTTTTTTAAATGCTAATTCCTAACTATAACTGGTGTGAAACCTATGGTTTTTTTCAGTGAATTTCAAAGGTTTTTTTAATGCTAATTCCTAACTATAAGTTTCACTTTATAAATAAGACTGTTAGCACTCTAGTTGTTCTTTTTAACACTCTGGTACATTCTGTCATTGGGCTACAGTTGGGCTACATCTAGTTGAATTTTGGGCTACATTTACAATTTTTGATCTCTGGTGGCCATCTTTGGGCTACATTGGGCTACTTTGGGCTACATTTGGGCTACATTTTGGCTCTAACATATATTAAGCCCAATGTAGCACAATACATATTTTTATAAAGTTAATTTAATTTTTTTACAAACCACTTCAGAATAGGGCTACCTGTCTCTACAATTATCCCATTTTTTTTTTTTTAATTTTTGGGGGGAGCGCTCCCAGAGCGCGCCCCGGAGTGCGCCCCGAAAAGCGTATTTCTGAAAAGCGCCCCCGGGCGCGCTCCGGGGAGCGTCCCGTGAGCGCCAATATCGCAAACGAAAACATGATCGTGACGTATCGCGTAGCCGCGACCGCGTGATACGCACGGCGTAAGCGCACCCGGAAGTACTCGAGCGAATACGATCGCACAACGTAAACTTCCGACGCGCTTACGCTGCGCGCCCCCGGGCGCGCCCCGGGCGCGTAGCGTAAGCGCGTCGGGTCATGTGAGCAGAAAATAACACTTTTCATTGGTTCATAACAGTTTTAGTTTCATAATGATGAAGCCCCTGGTCTTGTGACCTGAAAATAACACTTCTCATTGGTTCAGGACAGTTTTTTTTTCTAAATGATGAAAGACCCCACCTTTTTTCCTTATTCTGACTTTGTCCTTTGACTGAGGAAGACCTGTTTGTTGCTCTCTCTACTTTTTTGCTCCAAATAATGGCTTCAGTAGTAGCATCAGCTGGTGCATCTGCCCCACCACCACCACCACCACCACCACCAAGAGGACCAGCTCCAAATTATATTGGTGGTCAAGAACAGGAGGAGGAGGAAGAGGAAGAGGAGGAGGGGAGAAGAAGATGGCTGCCAGAAGAAAATACACCTTACAAACCCAAACCACACATTGTTTGGCAGTTTTTTTCAATTCCAGAGGGGAAAAAAAAGGTGAATGCTCCCAAGGTGACTTGCCTCATCTGCAATGATGAACTTTCACGGGGCAACCCAAACAAGAAATATTCTTTTGGTAACTATACCATGATTCGGCACATGACAAGAAAGCATCCAAACAACTACTCTCGCGCAGAGTTCCGGGAACTGGCCAGTAACCTCCCCCAGTCATCAAGGACCCCCTCCCAAAGAAACCAACCCACTTCCTCGCAACCAGAAACATCTGAGGTGATGCCTTGCATTCAGCCGAGATTTGCTGATTTTAAAATTACTTGCACTGCTTGTGGCAAGCTTATCTCCTATGGGGAACAAAGTATTAAGCTCATCGTCCTTGCAGGTGATAATCACAAGTGCCCCAAAAAGAAATAATTTTTTGGGTTTTTTGTTTTTTTGCTCCAGTTGAGCCAGTTTCAATTCCCTTTTTTTGTTTCTCCCCCTAAAAAATACAAAAAAAAATATAAAACTGTTTTGAAAAGCCAAAAAAAGTTCAAAAAGTTCCAAAAACACAAAAAAAATATAAAACAACAAAAAGAAGAAAAAAAAAAGTTCTTTTAAGAACTACCTCCAATTTCTAAATGAAAACTTCATTTTTTTAAAACTCTGTCATCTTTTTCCCTCATTTTACGCTCTCCGGTGCGCTACCTGGTGCGCGCACCGGGCGCTTCCCCCGCGCAAAACGAAAAAAAAAAAATTTTTTTTGAGGCCCCGCGGGGCCCTTTAATGACCCCCATATCAAACCTAGGGGGTCAGGGGGGGTCTACCCTGCCCCCTTATGGTCAATTCCACCCTTTGTTTTTGCCACCTCTTATGACTAGATTTTACCGATAGACAAGATGGCGGGCGCTCCGGACTGTTTAGAATGTTTACAGACAACTGAGAGCCAATCAGCTTTCTGCGCGCAAGTCGCGTGTCGCGCCTGGAGCGCTCACTGGTGCGCGTACCGGAGCGCGGCTACAGATATATATATTTTTTTGGACGTTAATTTCTCAAAATCCACTGAAGCACATATCTTGAGACATAGCAAAGGCACATCGGGCTACCAGTCCCTACAATTTTGCCAAGTTTGGTGGAAATCCATTCAGCCGTTCGGGCTAAAAGTGAAATCGACCGCCCTATGGAAATTAACATGGGGAAAACGCGTTTTGGGACCCCCCTTTTATCTCGGCCCCCGCTTAACGTATCCCCCCCAAACTTTCAGGGAAGGACCGGAACCCCGCGAGGCCATTTTCAGGAAATTTTCAGGCAGATTCGTCAACCGGCGCCAAAGTTATTCCAAATAGAATTTTCAGATTTAACATTGAAAAAAATCCTAACTATAACTACCTACTGGCGACCGCCAGTAGGTAATATATATATATATATATATATGCTAAAATAAATAATATTCAAAGTTCATCATGTACTATATATGTGTATATATCTATCTATATCTATATATATATATATATATATATATATATATATATATATATATATATATATATATATATATATATATATGCTAAAATAAATAATATTCAAAGTTCATCATGTACTCCAGCATTTCCTGACTGCAATCTACCACGTTTGAACCAAACCACCTGTAAGAATTTACTAATAGCAATAACAACTATTGGGGAGATGTCACTTTTTTAAAATTCTGTAAGCCACAACGTATCAAGTCACACCCATATTTCGAAATTTTGGGGCAAACCATTTCCGGCGTGGCCCAAGATACCCAGGACAGAAAACAATATATGTATCTCTTCTTCGTTTTCCAGACCAAAAACCGGGCAAATGCTAGGGGCTAAACCCTTATTCTATTTAGTAGTGAGAGATCTGAAAGGCAAAATACCAAATCAAAAACAGATATTAAGACTTTTTGCTAGGGGAAAGAAACAAAGTCAAAAAATTCCTCAAAATGAGAGAATGGTTTAATATATTAAAATGCAGTTGTCAGTGAACCATTTGACTGAATGTTAATATAACCCTCCTGGATATAGGAGCAATAGCAGGATTTGAAGACATTAAAGTCACCTTTACGTATGTTTAGCGGATCAGCCCATAGCCTTTGCAATCCTAAATTGCTCAAACAGTCTGAAACAAACTCAACCCAAGGAACTGACTTGGCACCTCCTACATTCAGTAAGTCTACAAGGGAATCTCTAAATACACTTAAGTCAGGTGTAACCCATAAGCATACCCAATAGACGAGTCGTCTGAGTGAGGCCAGATCTGCAATTAAGTCCTAGGTCAAAGTATAAAAGAGTTAACGGTGAACTAATTGGAACAGAGAACAACTGTCTCACAAATTTATTTTCTCTGATGGAAAGTGTGAAACATCAGTACAGCCCCATGTCTCAGCACCATAAAGAGTCTCTACCTGTGCCTTAGCACAATATACTTCAAGGGCCAGTGAAACCACGTGTTCGCCTCTACAATCTAATGATAGCATTTGATTGCATCTCAATTATTAGTGAGCTTTTGCTTAGTTGACCTTTCCAGTTAAAATTCTCCATTACTTTTACCCCCAAGTAGTTGAAGCTCTGCACCCTCTCTAGGGCTTCTCCATCTACTTGAATAATCGAGTTTTTAACTACTCATTTCCCGGGCACCATGTATTTAGTCTTGTTGACATTTAGCTCCAAGCCCCTTGAGGCACAAAAACCTGAAAAATTGTCAACCAGGAGCTGGCGCCCCATGGGTGTCTCGGTGATAAGGTGACAGTCATCTGCAAATAAAAGAATCAGAACCGTGTTGTTACTCTGAGCAGGGGAGTTATTTCTGCAGTTCATTAAGATGTCTACTACATCATTCATAGAAAGAGAGAAAAGCTTGGGTGCAAGAACGCACCCTTGATGAACACCACGCTGACTAGGGAAGCATTCAGTTAATTCTCCTGTATGTCCATAGAAAACCTGGCCAAACTTGTTACTATATAGTTCAGCTTTTATGATTTTTCTGATGGAAATCGAATAAAGCTTTGTTTGATTTAGCTGAGACACAAGGTGGATCAAATACTCAAAATCCGTAATAGTGTTTAAAACCAGTCACAGATGAGTATGTCCAATAAGATCGAAAGTGGCTTTGAGGTCTATAAAAGCCACGCAAAGCTTTTGATGCCACAGTAAAGCATATTTCCACAAAAGTTTGGCAAATCGTAAAATATGGTCAGAGGTGCTTATCTTTGATTGAAACCCAGCAAGAAGGGCAGACACGACGTTATTAGAATCCACCCAGTTTAACAATTTCTCAAGAGCTTGATTAGCAAAGATCTTTTGTGCATTGTTGATTAGACTGATTGGTCTATAGTTTGAGGGGGGGCATGCATCGCCTTTTTTGTATATTGTAATAATCTTTGCTCCTCTCCAGGAGTCTGGTATTTCACCCCGTGTGCTATAGCATTAGAAAGTAAATTTAAGTAAATATGGGGCTCTGATTTATATAAGTCTACAGGGATTTTATCCGGTCCCGGAGCTGTGTCAGATTTTGATGAGGCAATACCTCTGGTTGTGTCCTCAAGGCTAAAAACAACAGCTGGATCGACTGTTTCTATAGCATTCAGATGAGATATGTCTTAGGTGGTTATCTGATCACTACACCGCCACACGTTATTATGTGCTTTTGCCTCATAGAGATCAGACAAATTACACCCGTTATTCAGCAGAAATATAATGATGATAACTTTTCACCTTATCTGTTCTGTATTGGGCCACTATGTGCCAAAAGAGACTAGTGTCATTTATTTTGACAGCAGAAAACATGTCATTCCAGTCTTTATCATCCCAATTCTTTTTTGTGGAATTGATAGAGGTTTTATAAGTATGTCTAGCTTCGACTATTAGGGTCCTATCACTGCCTAAGGCAGCTAATCTAAGAGAACTCTTGGCAAGTCTACAATTGTGACCAGTATTTTTGTGACCAGTAAAGATTTTTAGGAACCCGTCTATGTACTAATAGGACAATACTCAAAAATCTTACTCATAGTGGGCTGCAATCCCACCTACCTCATAAATATTAACAAGGTATTTTTCAAATTGCGACCTACTACAGTTAGAGGCCATGACAGGAATGGTGGCCTGCTGGAGTCAGCAGACCACCCTGCCTGTCATTGCTTTTAAATAAAGCAAACACATCTTTATGGATCCCATTTTGCTTAAAGGAAATGGTACTGTATTTTTAAAGACATGTTTTTTCTTGAAAGTAAGTTTATTAGTTGGCAGTGAACACCTTGACTAATGCCTACTCTTTAACAAACTTAATTTTAATCAGAAAGGGGAAGGGTTACTAAGTAGACACTTTCCCTTTTGTGAATGGGCTACCACCTCCTTTGGGGTCACAGTGAATTTTCAATGTTATGTGTCTGGATTTTGGCTGGAAAACATACACAGATTATACTGATTCAGGATTTGGAAGGGAGGTCTAAAATGTGCCTCTTCCCGAAACAAATTGGTATCCATTGGCATTCCCATTTCAGAGGTCACAAAAACGTTTTACTCCCATAATGGGATTAATAGAGTGAAAAGGCATTTTTATCTTTAGAAAATTCAGAGCGCTTGTGACTGTAAAAATGCTTAATATATTTATTTGGCCCTATGTTAAATGTGGCTGGTTTTAGCAAATGATTTTTAACATAAATATGTGCAATTATCGCTTTTATTGCATTGTTTTACACTTCTTATTTTTTCAATTTGTCCATTGATTGCTAGCTCAAACCTATAAGGGTGTTTTGTCTTCCTGAGCCCATGCAATCAGACCCTTGATTGTCTGAATGACTCTAACCATGCAATCAGCTAGTTGGTCCATTTTTGCTCAGCGGGTGTCTTGTACACATTATGAAAGGTACAGCAGCACTTGCTGATGGAGTGCAAAGAGTTCTTGTGGCAGAAATACAGACGAGAGTTACTAGGAGGAGAGACTGATGATTTGTACACTTTTGAAAAAAGGCAGGGTGTATTCCCATAAAACAATACATACATGTTTTTATGCAGCATTATATGTTAACTTACGTCAGTTTTTTGCAAGCCAACTTTATTGTTTGGTGCTGCGGCTCATTCTCTACAACTTTACAGCTCTAGTGCATCGTTCTGACCATACAATGTCAGCATGTCAGTTTTCCAGACACAATCCACCCGCCTCTGAATAATAAATTGCAACTGAAATCACTATAAATAGCTCTGCAAGAGAAATACCATCACATGATTCCCCAGTATGCTCTGGCAAACCGCAGAGAATTTGATTTTCAAAAGTGTAATGTTGCATTCCAAAAGCCATGACTTTTTGGAAAACATGTCTCTCCCTCCAGGAATAGTCCATTACTCTAATAAAGCAATGTATAACCTTCAACTGAATGTTCTTGAGTAAATTGAAGTGGCATCTATACTTTATCTCATCCTTTGTTGAAGGACATTGATCGATTTTATTTGAAGTCAGCACATTTCTGGAAGGAAGCCCTTGAGGCAATGACAGTGCAAGAACACTGATATGTTGTCAGGCCTCTCAGTGAGCTGTGCCTTGGATGCTATGGGACTATTAACTTTGCAGGCATACTCTTCAACTCCTAGTACACATTTCAGAAGAGAGGGATAGATGTTACACAAGGAGCAATTGTAGCTTAGCATCGAATGCAAGAGCAGTGTATGTTCGAGCCATTTCTCACTGATCCTTCTTAGACTCTGATTACGAGTGTAGGTGCTATTTAGCGCGCCTGATAAATTACAATATCCCGGGGTACATTATTTATTGTTCAATGTAAATAGCTCCCAATACATGCTTGTGGAGAATACCATGTGGATTTTGGTGGTTAACGCACCATCGTACGGACACATTTCCCTTGTTATATTTCAGCAGGGTTGACCTGTTGAAATCCAGTTAAGCTTGAGGTATTTAATGATAATGATTGGACGTGTTAAATACCTTTTACCTCATCACGGGTCAGAATTGATCCACTCATAATAAGGCCCAAGGTACATAATGTTAGGAACAGCAATCGCATCTGATTGCTGCATTAAACACAAGGGCGTAACTTTTATTGATGCTGCAGGTGCAGTAGCACTGGACCAAGAGACCTGGGGGGGCCACTGAACCCAGGTTATTGCTGTATTTTACAGTTCAAACAGTGGCCAGGGGGGCAATTTCCTTCTTTGCACTAAGACCCATGACACACGGGCTACACCACTTACTGAACACACTTTATGAATCAACAGCTGATGCACCCTCTAAGAAACTTACAGGTAGATTCATCAACACAAATTGCGATCGCAATAGCTGCGAAACAGGTATTGCGATCGCAATTCCATGATCCGCAATTCATGAAAAGAAAAGTAACAAAATTGCAAAATCGCAAAATATATTTTGCGACTTCGCAAATAAAATCGCAGAATCAAGTTGGAACCCCCTTTGCGATTCTGTAATTGCGATTTCCCAATGATTCTGAGATTTCATTTGTGAATTCGCAAAATAATCGCAAATGAAATGCATGAAAAATCGCAATTACCTAAATAGCTGAAAATCACTATTTGCGAGGCGCAATTTAAGGCGAACCCAAACCAGGTGGTAACCATAAAGTTTTTTTTTAAAACAATTAAATTTCCCTAACTAGCTACAGGTGCGGGGCTGAACAAACACACTTAAGGAGACACAGTAGGAGCATGAGGACATTCACAATGCCAGGACTCTACATGGTGATAAGGCGGCGAAGGCTCCAGGCTGCAGCAAGGAACAGACGCCGGATCCAGGAGCGAATTTTCCGCCAGCGGATCACACTCCTGGGCCAGACTGAGGAGGAAATCTACTCAAAGTACAGGCTGAATGGGGCAATGATTACCAAGCTCATCCGGGACCTTGACCCCCTGATACAGCACCCAACGAGGAGGACCAATGTCGTGCCCACCCATGTCCAGGTCTTGTGCTGCCTGCACCTCCTGGCCACCGGAAGCTTCCAGGGGATAGTTGCAGTTGCATGGGGATGTCCCAGAGCACACTGTCCCGCTGCCTAAGGAGTTTCCTGGAGGCCATGCTGACCTGGCTACACCATTACATAACATTCCCAACCACCAAACAGGTCTTGAATCAAACCAAGCTACAATTTTACAACATAGCTCAATTCCCCCGTGTAATTGGATGCATTGACTGTACCCACATCCACATCTGCCTACCCGCTGAGACAGAATACATGTACCGGAACAGCAAGTCCTACCACTCACTGAAAATCCAGATGGTCTGCAACGCAAAGACAATCATCACCGACATAGTGGCACAATACCCGGGGAGCACGCATGATTCCTTCATATTCTGGCACAGCGGCATGCACACACTCCTGGCCAGGGGAGACTTTGGCAAAGGACACCTTCTAGGTAAGTACACATGCCAACAAACAGTACATCGAGACCATGTAGCTGCGCTTAACAGGCACTCACCCTCTGCTCCTTTCATTTGGGTGACAGCGCCTACGGCCTCCGTGAGTACCTCCTCACCCCATACCTCAACCCTGCCACACCACAGCAACGGCGTTACAACGCTGCACACATTTGCACTAGAAATTGCATTGAGCGGACATTTGGGATTTTAAAGAGCAGATTCCGCATCCTACACAAGACTGGTGGGGCCCTCAAATGCCAGCCTGAGGTCTGCTGCCGCATTGTGGCCGTGTGTACAATACTCCACAATATTGCTACCAAGCGGAGGATACCTGTGGAGATATCTGGCAGTGAGCACATGTGCATCATGCACGCGGGGAGAACCCTGCTGAAGGACACAGGCGCCGCAACCATATCACAATGAACTGTTTCTAGTGCACCCATTCCCCTCACACAACACTGCAATCTTGCATGACGAATGAGATAATGTCATGAGTCGGATTAACTTGTGACTATAAATTATTATTGTTTTTTCACAATAATGTGTATTTCAATTTTTTTCTAATCACATGAGAACTGTATTCCCTCATACAGCCCCATGTTAGAGAAGATGGCGTGCTTGTGTAATCAGCATGGCCCTGCTGGTACAGTTAATTGAGTCACTGGCGCCTCCGGCCGGACGCACCCAGTCGCCTTTCAATGTCCTCCACGACACTATTGCCCCGTGATGCTGCAATGGGCCTGGTACTTCAGCAGCGTTCGGTTACCAGCGGCAAGGACATGCTGCTGTGACTCGAAGTGCCCTCACTGGCATTATCCCTCCCACTTGCTTGGCCATGGCCAGACGCCTGCAGACTCTGCACAGCTGTGGTGACTTGCTCAAGGGCCCTGGCGACGTCCTGGCAGCATTGCACCATCTGTATCTGCATCGCAAGAGAGCGGTGCGGAAGTTGGGAGGTGGCATTTCCTATGAGATGGTTGGATCTCGTGTATGCTGACAGGCGGGTCAGCAGCTGGCGGTGGCGGCGGCGGGTGATATCCTGCTGGGACACCAGGATCTGGCTGTTCTCATGGACAGCTGCGGTCATGACCTGCATGGTTTCTGTGAGTTGGCTCACATTTCGCGCAGTCTTGTTCAGCTGCAGGTGGATGGCTGCTGAGTGCCGTGCCTGCTTCTGGTGGACTGCAAGCATCCAGCGTTCTATGGCCAGCCCAGGATCCTGGACATGTACCCCCCTGCCAGCGCATGTTGAGACGTTGCGCTGCTGCCTCATCTATCTGCTGGACTGGGATCGCACAGTGGCTGTGCGCTGTGTCTGCCTCCTGGGTGGTGGTGGTGTGGCCTGTACCACAGCCATGGGTGTTACATGGGGTGGTTTCTGGGCTCCTTTGGCTGCAGGGGTGGCCCTGTCCACATGGGGAGCTGGTGGTACTGCTGCTGCTGGCTGTGATGGTCCGGGTCATGGGGCAGGATGGCCCTCTCCCTCGGTGTCCTAAGGGTTCTCCTCTATGTGTAGGGCCTCGCTTTCGGTGCTGGGTTGTTCAGACGCACCTGTGATGTAAATGGGTACATGATTAATGATATGTATCTTGCACATGGGATGTTGCTACATGCATGCAGGCTTGCATTCCCTGACTGGCTTTAGGAATAACTTTCACTTGACAGGTCTGGCTGTGTGTGGCTATCCGGAATTTGTGGTACACTACAGGTCCCACAATGCAATAGGGCATTTCAGGTGTGCATGGCCTGCATTACTGGGGTTATCAAATGGCTAGCTCTGGAGTCATGGGCATTGTTAGGGGATGGGGTCGCAGTCGCATGGCACTTACCTTGGGATTGTTGGGTGGGTCGGGAGGAGTCCAGCCGGGTGACCCCCCCGCAGGCTGCAGGATGGAGGGTGTCCTCCACCAGGTCTTCCAGAGAAGTGTTGGGTGCAACAGTGGGCTCTCCTCCTCCGGTGGCAAGTCGCTCCCCCAGCCTCTCAGCGATGCATTCTTTGGCACGCCCTCTGAGGTCGTACCACCTCTTTTTTAGATTATCGATGGAGCGCTGGGTCACTCCAACTGAGTTCACCTTTGCGCGGATGCGCAGTCAAATGCGCCGCTTGTCGGCCTCAGGCACCCTCTGGGACTCCTTTCCAAACAGCCAGTCATGGTCCTTTGAGACTCCCTCAATGAGGTACTCCAGTTCCTGCTCAGAGAATTTTATTTTCCTCTTTCTGCCTGGTGTTCTGTTCCCTGCTGCTTCCTGGGACATTTTAAGTAGTTCTTTGTGTCCTGGTGTGGTGCTGCAGGTAGTCTGTTGTGGAGCTCTGGGCTGTGCTGCTTCCACTCTCAGGCTCTGTGTTCTGAATGAGGGAGGGAACTGCCTACTTCCTGGTTGTGATGTCATCATTAGGCTCGAAATGCGACTTCCCGTTTTTGCGATCTCGCAATTAGCGAGATCGCAATTAACGATTTCGGTAATTGCGAGTTCGCAATTTCTCCATGGAAAACGGGCGATTCTGCGAATTTTATGCGATTTTGCAAAAATCGCAATCGGCAATTGCGGCCGATTGCGATTCGCTTTTTTTACTTGCTTTTCTTGATGCATCCCATTCTGCGAATTCTAAATTGCTATTCGGTATTTTTCGCAATTTATAATTCGCAGAATATGAGCTTGATGCATCTGGGGGTTAAGCCTTTCGGTGTAAAGCTCAATCGCAGAACTCCAATGAAATGCCAGATATGCAGTATAAAAATTAGGGAGGAAGCATTTAATAATTCCGAAATTAACTTCTGTGGATTTATCTGGCAACTTCCTGAAAGAATGCCCTGCATTAAAGACCTTCAAAAATTCTGTGTAAAAATCTTTTTAAACCATTTCTTTCCAGATGTCTAATGGTCTTTAAGATACATGGACCAGGATTTACAATAATCTCATGAATTTTAGTGTGGAAGGAAGAGAGCTGAACTGTGCCATATTTTTAAAATAATGGCACAGTTCTGCTCTCTCACTGAGCTGACGAGCTTTGGGCTGCTGCAGGCACCCTTGTGATATAGTGCAGGGGTGCCTGCATGATGGCCGGGATCGTTTTTGTACAGGATGTTGTTCCTGCACAAAAAATATTATTGGAGGCGTTTTCCTCTTTGCATGTGTGCTGGAGAATGCAGTACACATGCAAAGTTGAAATAATGTTATTTCTCCTGGTTATGCCATCCACAAGCCATACACACCCACATCTACAACTGTTTGTGAATATGGATGTGTCAAAATTCATGGGTGGAAGCAATGGAACTTTCATGCACCACCCATGGAATACCTCCTGGCATAAAGGAATAAAGGGCAGCACTTTGCACTGCATTGTTTTACTTTTTTTAAAGCAACTCAAATCAACATTTGCGTTACTTTGTAAATACCAAAATAGACATGGCGGCGGCATGAAATCTGCCTTATCATGTTTTTCAGTAATTGATGTATGCTTGCTCATGTCCTAGTTCACCTCCTCATCCCTTCTCACCCTTGTGCCATGAGAAAATAAATATTTTCTGCTATGCGATGCACATAATTAATAAATAAATTGGCTTCCATTTATGTTTCGAGTGAAGTTCTTAATTTTTGGGAATTCCATAACTATGCCATCTGCCATAGTTTTCTGGAAGTACAAAAACCTTTGTGAATTCCTGATTACTCTGATGCAAATGCATTTTCACAATTGTAAATATTCAACATTTCGTTTTTTGCATCTGTAAATTTATTGTCCATGTGCATTTCCACTTGCTGACTTTTTAAGCTGCTCCACAGAGACAAAAGAAATATTCCTAGAAAAATCCTCTGGCTTAAATCCCCACTATTGTTGGATGTGTTCTCTCTCTTTTTGATCCTGGAAAAGAAATTCTGCTATTGATAAGAAAAATCTTTGATTGTATCCAAGGAATGTACCTTCTAAAGACTTGTGAATACCCACACACTCTTAAGTGTGTGGATGTTCACACACTTATGAAGGGATTCTGCTCTGGGACATTCACTATCTAGACATGGGAGAACATTTGGCTGTACAGAAATTTCACACAATATTGGCGCAAATTAATTTACAATAGTAAATTTAAGCTTTGTGGCTACTAAGCATGCCTTTACCCTCATGAATGAAGGTTTATTTCGTTATTTAAATACATTTGTGCACCAAGCCCAGTCTGTTTCAAGAAGCTTGGGGGCAAGCAGTTCCCATCCTGCACCGTAGGGAATGTCGTCAGATAGTTATTGAGCTGTACCGGATCTACTTCACAACCACATTGCAATGAAACATGCATGTTGATTATTGATTATGTGCATTGAAAGAAGTTTCAGCTGTGTCTTGTATGATGGGCTTGGTTAATAAAAAGATTAATAAATGAAAAGAATCTACCAGAGAGATGAACCACTTGGACCGATGCCGGACATCCATCTTTTATAACAGCTATTTCTTGCCATATCATCAAGTCTCCTTCTCTTCTCTGAAACTTAATAAAATGTTATAATATTGAGATTTGCATTGTGCTATCTCTTTACCTCCAATGGCATCACAGCAAATGCTTCCAGTCAAATCTTGGTCCATAAATTGACCTATCATGAGTAATAATGTGCATCTTAACATTTTCATATGTTTGAGAAAATGGATTTTTGGTGAGAGGTGTGAAACCCTGCTCAAGCAGTAGCCACAATCCTTGTCAGAATGAAACACAAAAAGTCACAAAATTAACTTATGCTTAACCCTCTGATGTAAAATATTTCTGCAGCACAAAAACAATAATAAAAAGAAAACACAGCACAAGAAAAAAAATTCACACAGGATTAGGAAAATAGAGTAAAATGTAATAAATAATTTGACACCAAAACAACAAAAAGCTAATCAGGAGGACCAGAGATATCCAATTTCTAAGTTTTAAGGTAAATATAGCACCTAAAAGCACAACGTTCCACTCACAATTATCTGGTCATGCGAGACAGGGTGAAAGTCACAAATTCAGGGCAATGACCATGGAGCATGGATTTGATACAGGGACCAGGTTATTTCTATTGAAAAAGTTACCTCCCTAAAGCCTGGAGCAAAGTATCCAGTTTGTGGTGGAGGAGGCAGCGAGGTGCGGGAAGAGTGTTCTGGATTGTCCTTGCTGTATCGAAAAGAACAGACCGGGTGTCACAGACTGTCTTTCCTGTAACACAAATTGCAAATCTTGTGTTGCCTGTCGTTGCTGGCAGTCACTGTAGCATAAAGAGTGGGTTTCATTGGAGCTTTGTGTGGATCATCGGTGCAACTGCGAGATCTTGGCACAAACTGGGCTGTTTGCGGTTGCGAAGAGCCCAAAACTTCAGCAATCTTCCCTTTCTTTCAGGTCAGGAGGATCTTAACTATTGCCACAGCAAGGGTCCAGGTCATAGAAGGTGCCTCTTGGAGAGCAGGAACTCCCTCGAGCAGAGCCCACAGGGCTAAGGCAGGTTCAATTGCAGGTTCAGTGCAGAATGGGAGCAGGGCAAATTCAGGGAGGCATTTGGAGCTTGTTGTATCTGGTAACTCAGAACTAACAGGTGACCATCTAACTGACCTTTGGTGTCAATCTGGTGGCCTGGGGTGAAGGGTGCAGGACTAGTCTTCTTTCTCAGGCAAAAGGACAGGTATCAAGCAGCAGGGCAGTCTTCTTGCAGCAAGGCAGTCCTTCTGTAGTGTACATAGGTCCAGGAGTGTACTGAAGAGTTGGTCTGTGTGTCTAGAATTTATACCTGATGCATGTGGGAGAAACTTCTGGAGACTTCCTCCTAAAGAAGTGTCTGGAATTTCTGCCTCCCTGCCTGGGCCCCAGGATATCTGCTGTCACAAAGGCTAATCTGAAGTTCCTTAAGTGTGTGCCTATTCAGCTCCTTTGAAATGCAAGTATGGTAGATGACAGCTCTGCCCTTCCCATCAAGCCAGATGGCTGATCTTGCCAACACTCCCTTTTGCAATACTGTCTGGGGGAAATGCACAAAGGTCAACTGCTAGTCATGTGGCCCAGGAACAGGCTGTAGACACAAATGGATAAAGAAAATGCCAACTTTCTAAAACTGCCATTTTCAGAATTGTAACTTATAATCTAACTTTACCATTAAAGAGGATGTTACATTGCAAATCCTCAGACACCAAATGTGACATTCCTACCTGTAAAAGGTAACCCAGTGTTATCCAATGTGGGAGGTGGTATTCACAGTAGTGAAAACACATTTGAGAGTTTTTCACTACTAGCACATGCCTGGCTTTTTATTACACTGTACTCTGCCCTATGAGATGTGCATGTCCTACCTTAGGGGTGACTTATATGTATTAAAAAGGATATTTTAGGCCTGGAAAATGGTTTAATTTACCAGGTGGAATTGGCACTTTAAAACTGCATTTAGGCTGCAATGTGATGCATGAGACATGGTTTTAAGGAGCTACTTAAGTGGGTGACACAACAAGTGTGGCAGGTCCACTAGCAGTATTTAACTTACCTGCCCTTGGTCAATGGAATACCACTTTACTGGGGACTTATTAGCAAATTAAATATACCAATCAGGTGTAAGCCAATTCTACCATGTTTATCAGGAGTTAGCACAAGCTATTTCACACTGGTAAACAGTGATAAAGTGCACAGAGTCGTAAGGCCTATAAAAACGAATTCAGCAAACAGGAGGGGTGAAGGCAAAAAGTTTGGAGCACTACCATCAAGGGTGGCAGGTCGCACAACAGGTATGTTAATCCCTCCCACGCTGATGACGTCACGCACCTAGGGGGGGCTGTGCTGGTGACGGAACGGTTCCGTCACGGCCAGCTCGCCGCGCCTGCGCGGCACTGATTTCGGGCCTGCGCGGCACTGATTTCGTGCCTGCGTGGCGCGTTCTATTGAGTGGGCGGGCGGTGGCGGAACCGTTCCGTCACAAGCACAGCTCACCCGAGGGGCATAACGGAGCGGTTCCGTCACCAGCGTGTGAGCACCGCGCGCCCCCCCACCCCTTAGCACTGCGGCGGAATAGCCCCTGCAGAAAAAGGGATAAATCTCAACAAAAGGGAAATGGTGGTGTTCGCACAGTACATTCTTTTCAAAACACGCCGAACCAGGAGCCAAAAGGAGCCTTGACAAAAATGCTCAAAACAGCTCAGCTCCCTTTCTCGCCTTGCACTGTCTCTCTCCAATTCCATACATCCATTTTCTGTCTTTCTCCTTCTCTCTCACCTCCCTTTGCAAGTTTATTCCACCCTATCGTTCCCCTGAAGCACCTGCTGTGACTGCTGCAATTAACCTCGGGGAGCTGGCAAAAGGGACAGAGGCAACAGCATTGGCCTTTCAGAACTGGTCTATTTTTGCTCCAGTCCCCTGGGGAAATGCCAATGGAATAAAAGGCTCTGTTTCAAACTAACAATATCAGAACTCCTGCATGATCAAAAAGTTAGCAACCACACACTTCTATTAATGGTTAATATTTTTCTTTAAAAATTCATTCCTATGGGCCTAAAGGCCCATAGGAATGAATGGGAAGACATTCTCAATTTGCGAATCGCAATTAGCGAATCGCAAATTAGGAATGCGATTTCAAGGGTGCAGGGGTGTCCAAAGGACACCCTGTTGCACCCCTGAAATTGATCTGTACACATATGTTGCGCACACACATGCCCTTAGGGCATGTGTGTGCGCAACACGAAACTTTGAAAAATGCACTTTAGTGCATTTTTCAAAGTTTTTGCAAATGACCATGAAGTTCAACTTCATGGTAATTTGCGAGCTCTATTAGTGAAATCGCTATTTTTTAAACTTTAATGCATTGCATTTAAGGAATCTCAATTTGAGATTCCTTAAATGCAAGTAATTGCAATTTTGCGATTTCTTAATTTGCAATTTTTGCATTTGGGATGATACATCCCGAATGCAAAAATACCAGTCACAAAGGGGCAGATTCTGAGAATCTGCCCCTTTGCAAGCGGATTTTACCTTTGATGCATCTATGCCATAATCTCCCCATGCCTAACAAAATGAATGTGTCCATCTGTAACGCAACTGGTGCTCATGTACCTTTAAGTCGAGTATGCGCTATATAACTCTAACACAAAAGAAAAAAAATGATGTGTAGGTTATTAAGGAACCACACATCAGAACTGTTCAGCAAGGTGTGTCTTTTGTCATATGCTTCGAATGTATTATTATGTTATGCTATACACAAATATGATGTCATACACAAAATTATTTCACATGAAATTTCGAAGAATTTGCATTTAATTACTATTGTCAAGATCGAACTAATAAAATAAACCATCGTAAACTGATAATCTGGATCGTGGAAGGGAGCACAATAGAAATTCTTTTCGCATGTTCTTTTTTTTAGCAGCATGTTTTTTATTAAGGTAACATCTATCATTGCTGAAATACATTATTCACAATTACAATGCTAATTCGAAATCACTCTATAAAGTACTTTTTAACTTTTTAAAGTGAATTGGATGTGTGACGTAATTTTACTCAACCAAACAGCTTCCCTGTGCTACATGAGAATTTCTAAATATTGTCAGAAGTCATTTCATCTTGAGGACCTGTAAAAGAACAAAGTAAAGCATAAGCTATTCTCTGATTTCTCTCAAATGCAGACACAAGGACAAGAGGATAAGAAACATTAGCATTTGGGGGCCATGAGGAGTAAAGTTCATATTCACTCCATCCGTTTCGGTTACTAATGCGCATGCGCGGGCGGCCGCGCATGCGCATTAGTATCCGAAACGGCGGCGCGATTACAAGAGGGGGACGCAGCAGACAAGGTAAGTTGTTTTTATTCATTTTAAAAAGGTAATTTAAGTATTTAGGGAGGGCGGGAGGGAGGCGGGTGGCGGGCAACTTAGCTACGCAAAGGGCGAAGTAGGCGAAGTACTTAGCCCAGGACCCTCACCACCCCGAAACTTCACCCAATACTGAACCCTGAAAACTCTTCACCATCCCTATCCTCAATCAATCACTGAGCCCTAAAACCCCCCAAATCCACTACACACCACCCATCCCTGAACCTTGAAAACACCTCACACCCCTAAACTCGACTCCTCCATTAACCCTAAAAGCTCATCTCATCCCCTAAACTCCACTCATTTATAATACCTAAAAAAACAGTGAGCACCCCTAAACTTCACCCACCTCTGAACCCTAAAACCACCTTTCTGTGCCTGAAGTCCACCCATTCCTGACCCCTAAATAGCCTAAACATTACCCATCTCAAAACCCAAAAAACCCTCACTAGTCCTACCCTCTACTCAAGATTAATTTCATTTTGGGCTTTTTCTTAAAATGACCTGTACTTTAAGATGATCCTTGTATTTGCATTTCCTTAATTTCCATGAAATTAGTTTTCCATGTTTTGTTTTCCCCCGGTGTAGTTTCTCAGTTTCCATGTTTCCATCAATTCACAAATCTCACTTTACAAGTAATAGAAAATTACACACTACAGAATAACCAAGACAATGATACTCATACAATGCAAATCAACTAGAGAGACTTTTGAAGTCCCACTCTCATTCAAGGTCCCAATATCCAACTGACCAGTATCCAAACTATATGATTTTTTAGGGGTCAGCTAGAATGGACAACCTGCCCAAGAAAAGATGGAGTGGAAAGAATACATAGGGCTTTTAATAGGAACAATGTACACATTGTTTCCACTTCAATTGGGAAAACTTTAAATTACATTTTCCAAAGTGTCTTGGAAGAGTAAGTTCTCATTTGAAGGCGTTAAAATAACAGATTGTTATAATATTAGAAGCTGGAGTTCCAGACTCTGGGTCCGCTATCAGAGAAAGTTTTCTTAAAGGTTCTTGCTTTTGTGAAGGCTGGTAATTCTAGGATGAAAAAGTCCATATTACGTGTGATTTACCATGCATTTCTAAACATCTATGGGAAAAGATTATTGTCAATATGCACATAAAATTCTAATCAGAAAATAGCTCCCACAAATTGATAGGATTGAGAATTATATGATCTAATCTTCTGTCATCCAATATTAGACAATCCACAGCATTTGGGGCAGCTTTCGGAGAGCAAGGCGCTTAATGGGAATTTTGTCTAGCAGTTATATATCATAGTCGATTCTTGAGAGGTTCTATTGGACATGGGTGGACTTGACACAGTGTATACTGGTGGCTTCACACTCCCTGCAGGCAGCCGCAGCCTGTGGAGGGAGTTCCGTGGGGCAGAAAGGCAGGGCGGGGGTGCTAAACACCGGAATATGGATAATGTGAGGTAAGTAAACAATTTAATAAATAAAACAAATATTGTAGCGCGCCCTGCTCCGCAATTTGAGATGCAGGGCGCGCTACGAAATACGTTTTATTTATTAAATTGTTTACTTACCTCACATTATCTATATTCCGGTGTTTAGCAACCACAACCCTGTCCCTCCCCCAACCCGCCTTTCTGCCCAACGGAACTCCCTCCACGGGCCGCAGCTGCCTCCAGGGGATTGCGGCTTCTATTGCACCTGAGCGCACTCCATATCATGAAAACTGGTGGCTAAATAGTGCCTCCTGCTATATTGGTTTGTAATGCTCCATGATGGGGCTCATAAGGCCCAATTCACAAAGGTAAATTTAGACCTGAAGTCTAAGTTTAGCTGTGCAGACTAAGGGCCCAATTAACAAAAATAAACTTAGATCTGAAGTCTAAGTTTACGTTTTTGAATCGGGCCCTTAAACTTCAGGTCTGAATGTAGACTTCCAGTCTCGGTTTACCTTTGTGAATCGGGCCCTTACTCTTTACTGGTGGCTTAACAGTGAGTCCAAAATAGCAATAAAGTCATGGGTGTCGCCAAAATCTCACACGGCTGACCTAAAAAATTCTGAATCCGGAAGAAATGCCCTCTGGTCTTCATTGTTTAATTATAAAAGAACTTATATCAATGTCTGATGTGTCGTCTGGGAGCGTTGACTGTTCTCAGAACACAAGCTGAAACTTAGAAATAGCTGGTAGTAGAAATCTGCTCACCAGTCCCAAGACACACTATGGCATAATTGCCAATAAGGGAAAATCATTCTTTTTCAAAAATTAGACTCCAATTCATACAAAATTAAAGAGTCAGATTTCTAATACTTGATTAGTGATCTTCCAAGTCCATCTTTATCAACATAAATCTGATTTCCGAAATCGATACAAAGTTAAATCACATCTATTGAGGGTCAATGCTTTCCCACGTACAAAGGTTTTCAAATTTCCAATGCATTTCGGGTCATTGTGACCCTTTGATGGGGGAAATCTTCTGCCAGAGATCCTCCTCGCTTCCTGAATCCTAACTGCTGACTTCAATTCATATTGCTTTGTATATACTGTCAGAAAATCCAACCCTAAATACCCTTTGCATTGCACCTCCTACATAAGATGTTGCTGCACACTGTTCCCCCAGTCCAGAACACATGGAATACACCCAGAGGTAACATTGATAGATGCTCTGTGGCCATCACCGTTTCTTCATGCATCACTACCAGGTAGAGAGCACTGTGAGGCCTAGACAAGAGGGAGGTCACTGCCATGAAATCACAACACAATACAATATAATTCATAAGTAAGCTTTAATCATTGCTCACACCTCCATTCACTAGCATAGTGCCAGCAACTTCAGAAACGGCTGTGGCATTTGGAAGGTTTATGGTAACTATTCCTGCTTATTTACATATTAATGGCTTGCAGTCACAGCTTTCCATGAAACCGTAGGATTATTTAAGTAAATGTGCAGGATTTAATGTTAAAAAAAGCATTAGTCTATTAAGTAGATAAGGACTGATATGCATGAGTTCCAGAGCTTTCACGAGCTACCAGTAGTGAGATAACGTTTTTGACCTCAGTGTGATATTTGTAAGTCCTAAGTCTTTCCAAGTCTCCCAGTGTGTACTTTTCAGTGATTCAACACATTAATACACCTTTTTATGATTTTATGGGTCTCAATAACAACAATAACAAACAATACCGTGGGGGGAGATAGCAGCATTTACCAGGGTTGCCGCTTTGCTCCGTGGAAGGACCCTTGCAGCCGGTCAGCTGCCGCCGCACTCTCTGCCAACGAGTGCCGCCGAGTGCAGAGACCAGGACTCGGGGAACCAGGGACCACAACCCCCAGGATCCACAGCGGCCGGAAGCCGCGTACCGCAATTTGGCGCCAGGCGGCGCATAAACACCAGCACCTCCCCCGGCAGAGCGGGGGAGACAGCAGCATTTACCAGGGTTGCCGCTTTGCTCCGTGGAAGGACCCTCGCAGCCGGTCAGCTGCCGCCGCACTCTCTGCCAACGAGTGCCGCCGAGTGCAGAGACCAGGACTCGGGGAACCAGGGACCACAACCCCCAGGATCCACAGCGGCCGGAAGCCGCGTACCGCGATTTGGCGCCAGCCGGCGCATAAACACCAGCAACCCCCCCCCCGCGACGCGGTAGCGCGCGGGAGTCGCCCGGGAGAAGCCCGGGACAAGGGCGGGACAGTCCTAGACAGTCACAGACATGAAAAGTCAGGGCGGGGCCATACCCCTTGTCTTTCTGTAACGGACTACACCGATTCTGAAGACTTCTCCACTGGTAAAGTGTTTACTTGGTATTTTGCTTAGCCACTTACATCCCAGTCGCTTAACATCCTTGGGATTTACTGCTTGTTCTTATAATGCCTAGTGGAGCTAAGGAAACTTTTACTCCGGGTTCAGGTCCTCTTGATAACTATTCGGTGAAAATGGTAAACAAAATAAACAGTGACCGAAGGGCTTCCCTGGGAAGGGATAGTCCCCCAAAACCTAATCAGGCTCTTCAGACTTCTGAAGAGAGCCCAACGGAACATGTTACCTGTGACCCGGTCTCTTCAGCTGCGTCCACGGTCTCAGCACAGGTCCATATGGATTCTTCAGCATCAGACTTACATATAGTGAGTGCAAACATTGATGACGCCAGCCCTGTCGCTAGACCAGTGAGGAAATGCAGGAAGCAACCAAACAAAAGGGGGGTGAAACACTTAAAAAAAAGGGCTGAAATTACTGAACAAATACAGGTCAATCTAGATGAGCCTTCTAACTCAGGGGATGCTAGTGAAGCTGTAAATAATCTATTAAACTCCGACCAACTTTCCCAACTATTTGGCTCCTTGGAAGCCATGTTTGAAGCCAAAATAGAACAGCTTGTGCAACCGTTAGTAAGGAAACTTGATAGTGTAGCTGCTGAGGTTAAAAGGTTGGGAGGGTTGTTAGCAAAACATCTACAATCGGCGGAAACTAATAGACAGGGGGAGATGGGTATAGCAGTGCCAGCGCAGGAAGTTAGAGTAGCGCAGGTAGCTAGCGCAGAAGGTCAACTAAAATCAACTCACCCCCCAAATACTATCAACCGAGCTATACCAGTTACACCAGCGCCCACTTCTGCACCAAGTGCAACTACTCCAGTAACAACAGGGTCTGATTTAGCACGTAACATCTATGGGGAAAGGAGAAGTAGACCTACAACTCTACCCTCAGCATGCACCCCCTATGTTGTGATTCTAACAAATGTACCACCCCAGGATAGTTCTTCAGCCCAAACGCTTAAGGAATCGCATAATTCCCTAAAGTACAAAACTGTCTCCTGGTTAAACAGGAATTGTGGATTCCCGACTAAATTTACCCCTGATATTCTGAGTACCAGACGAGTGAATTGGATTGGGCCTTCGAGAAAATCCTGTAAAGGAGATTGTGTAATAGTCAATTTTAGACACCCTCAACACGTGGCTACTGTCTTGCTGAGGGCAGCTTCTTTGGTGCACGATGAAAATAGTATTCAGGTCCGTCCCCTTGTTTTTTTTTATAACCATCCCCCCAGAGGGCCCCCACACAATACAAGATTGAGACCCTATACCCCAGTGACGGCAGAGTTGCTGTCTTTTCAAGAGGGATTAGGAGGAGAAAATTACTTCAACTATGGGCCAAATATTCCCACACATAATAGATTTGAAGTTTTCACCTCTCTGGATATGTGTGATTGACGAGAGGCCAGTGAGGGAAATGGGGAAGAGCTTTGTACCGGGTTTGCACCCCATGAGTTAGTTCCACCATCTATGAATCTTAGTGCTAGTCTCTGCAGGCAAGTAACCCATGGTAATTCTAAGGGGTCAACGATTAAGATGCTAACCTGGAATGTAGCGGTTCTACGATCCAAGAGAGATAACACCTCGTGGCTAAGTTTCTTGAAACAATATGACATCATGGCTTTTCAGGAGACTTGGGACATAGAATGTGACTTTTGGATGGACGGTTTTACGTCATACTTTGTTCCAGCTTTAAAATCAGTGGCCGGGAGAGATATAGGGGGTTTGGTGGTTCTGGTTTCTGTGAACTTAAGAGGGTCAGTCAGCAGGATAAATTGTTCATCTAATAATTTTCTTATCCTGGAAGTCAAACTTATTAATAATACTAAATTAGTCCTGGTGAATTGTTATAACTCCCAGCAAGGGGAATTTCCGAATGCAAATTTGTTATGGATATCGAATTTTTTAAGCACATACACTTTAAAGCAAACCACTTTCTGCCAATATATTTTGTTAGGCGATTTTAATGTGCACTTATGTAGTCATAATTGTTTGTTAACTGACATTGATGGGCCAGATCTTACATCCCCGCAACACTTTGAGCACTCAAGTAAGGGGGAAGCACTGGAGAAACTTTTATCTAATAATGATTTGTACGAACCTGGCTTCTTTGATCATAGCTCTCGTGTCCCCACATTCACAGGCAGGGGGAGTGACACAATAATTGACTACATATTCCTGTCCCTTGGACTTTTAAAATATGTTGTGTTTTATAATGCTATACCTTTAACCTTTAGCGACCATAATCCAGTGGCAATTGAAATGATAGATGGATTCTCATTTTTAAATACATCCACCCCTCATATGGCGGTGGTTGAAGTGAAAGCAAAAGATCAGGGGAGGAGGTTAAAATGGAGCAAGGTAATCCCAGACGAGTTTTTTAACACCATTACATTAAAGGCGGCTCTAGATTTAGAAATCTGTGGCGACCAACACTCTACGGGGGAACAAGTAATATCCTCGTATGAAGCTATCTGTTTCAAAGTAGCTAAAGAACTTACTATTAAAAATAGACCTGTCACCAATAGCTTAGCCATGGGCTGGTTTGACCACAAATGTTCCAAAGCACAAAACCTCCTCAAAAAAGCTCTCCAGGATCGCCCCAGGAATAAAGTTCTGGTGGTACAGCTTAGACGTGAATATAAAAAAATAGTGCACGAAAGGAAAAATGAAATTAAACATAATGCTTGGCTTGAACTTATGGATAAAGCGACACTAAAAGATAGTGCAAAATGTTGGTCCATCATTAACACGCCCCTTTTTTCGAACATTAAAAATAATGTGTTGGAAACTAACATTGCAGAGGAGGATTGGCTGAGCCATTTTGAAAAGATCTACGGCAGCCACCTTGATATAGAAACTTTTCCGGGTCAAGCACCAGAGTCCCCCTCTTTCCCAGTTAGCTTCCACATAGGAGAGGTCACAAAAGCAATTGAAGATTCTGCAGGGAGAAAGGCTCCAGGCCCAGATGGAGTCCCTGCAGATATGTACAAGGCCAATCCATCGTATTGGGCCAATATCCTGACAAATGTTTTTAATACCTCGGCCACTGAAGGATTTCCCAAATCTTGGTCCCGGTCGACTATTATCCCACTGTTCAAGAAAGGCCAAAGGGCTGACCCTAGATGTTATAGGCCCATATCCTTGCTGGACTCCTCTATAAAAATTCTAGGGAAGGTTATTCTAGCAAGAATAACAGGGTGGGCCTCTGACAACAACATACTGTCAGATGCCCAATATGGCTTCAGAGCGGGGAGGAGTACGGAGGACCAATGTCTGAACCTCCATTTAATAATAGCCAAATATACCAAAGCAGCCAGGGGCTCCATTTATCTGGGTTTTATGGATTTGTCCACAGCCTTTGACCTAGTCAATAGGTCAAAGCTGTGGACAATGCTCCTGGAATTGGGACTTGACCGGTCCCTCGTGTACTTCTTGGCTGAGCTCCACAAAGATCTGAATGCCTCTATCAGGATGACGACCGAGGGGAAGTGTACGTCCAGCTTTAAGTCCAGTAGAGGGGTTCGACAAGGATGCATATTAGCCCCTATGTTGTTTACGTTATACATAAATGGCCTGGAACAAAATCTGTTGGCAGCGTCGCTGGACATTCCGCGTATGGGAGGTACCCCGATTCCGGTGCTCCTATACGCGGATGACGCTGTCCTTTTGGCTAGGACCCCTCTAGGTTTGCAAAGACTCCTGGATTCGTTTGGGGATTTTATGAAAAGCCTGGATTTGGTGGTAAACAACGGTAAATCACATGTTATGTCGCTGAGGCCTGCAAAAAACAAAGTTAAGACCTTCTTTTGTGGGGGAGAGGAAGTTTTAAGAGTGAAGGTATTTACTTACCTGGGTGTAGTATTTGACGATAAAAGCTCTTGGTCACCCCAACTTTTATTAAAGGCAAATTCCGCGAGAAATTCTTCAGCGGCAGTACTAGGTTTTGCCAAAAGGTTGGGAGGGAAGCCGGTAGAGGCAATAGTAACCATTTATAAAGCCAAGACCATTTCTATCGTAAGGTACGGGCCGTCAATTTGGGGTTATATTAAAAATGATATGATCCAAACGGAAGAAAGTAAATTCCTTCGTTCTCTTCTTGGCCTTCCAAATTCTACCGCTTCCTACTCTGTTCACTTGGAACTTGGGATTGGTTATATAGCAGATATAATTAAAATAGCCCCATTACTGCTATGGATTAGAATCTGGATAAACTCTAATCTCACCCTAAATCATAAAAGTTTAAAGGATTGCATTAGGTTAGACAATAGGAATAAAATCCATTGGTTGTCTAACATAGAAATGTTAGCTGCATACATGGGGAGACCAGACATTTTTTCTAATCCAGAATCCCTATGTAAGGCTGATTTGGAGTGGGTAAAAACAAACTTCATTAAGTTAAGAGAGGCCGAGCGGGAGGGAGTAGAACTCTGTAAATCCTCTGTTAGGGGGCATGTTTTGGTAACCCTGTCTCCAGCAATGTCACTATATCTGACAATAGTTACCAATTCGTTTCATAGATGGCTGTTGACAAAATTGCGGTTTAACCAAATACATATGCTCCTATGGGACGTGGAGGGTTGGAGTAGACCTGAAGATGTTCCTCCCTGTAAGTGTGACGATTTTTCACCTCAGGACACTACGCACTTTATGTTTTTCTGCTCACTATATAAACACGCCAGGAAAAGATATATTATTCCATTGTTAAAAAGTATGAACTTCACTCAGTGCAAGCCAGCCTTAATGTTTTTACAATTGGTAGAATCTCCATTAACCATGTTCTGTGTTGCCAGCTTTCTTGCAGCATGTGTTAGAGACAAGAGGGTGAGACAAAAAACTGTACAAGAGACTGATCCCCTCAATTAACAGACAATGAATTCGTATTAACGTTATTAGATGGTTGAGGTCGATCATGAATTTTTATTGTTAATGAATATTTTTTTATCTGTATAATAGTCATTTTAAAATTTTTAATATTATGTATATGTATAGCATACTTTTATGATTTTAATTAATTGAATAAAGTGGTTTTGACTTGACTTGACAATACCGTGAGTATGCCATATTATGTATTAACAACTTACTTTTATCTAGTTTCTATCTTAAATGCACCCTTTCAGAAAAATGTGTTAACAGCACTGAGAGCAAGAAACAACCCTTTTAGGTAAAATATATTAATCAAAGAGCATCGTCGCCCACTCGGAGCCCCCACGGAGCCCCTGAGAAGGTATCAGCTGTGTAGACTCTGGACCCCCTGCTGTGTTTGTGTTGAAAGAACACACCTATAAATAACTTTAATTGTCGCCTTCTTGCCGATTCTTAGCTTATTTCTCCAGAGCTGACATCCTCCCCTATTGTTTTTTGGTATAACAATGTCGCACGTGAGTTACAAATTACACACTCACGCTGGTAATGAGTTTATGTTTTCAAAATCAGACTGATGCGGTAGATGCTTTTCCAAATCTCAACCCGCTGCCTCTGCGCTGCCTTCGTATTTATGCACTTTAATTCAAACATATCGCGATACCTTTGCTGGCATTGCAAAGTCAAGCATTGTATGGGATCAACATGTAAATATATTTTTTTAAAGTTGGGGTTTCCAGTAATTAGAAATGCAGATTTTTTTTATATCTGTTACATTTTATTGTTTTTTTAAAAATGAATCTCAAAATGAATATGTTCTCAGAGCAGGATAAAGGAAAAATAAAATGATAATAACATTGTTATCATTTAATTTTTCATTACGGGGCTGGGTTGGGGTGGGGCTAGAGGCACGTGGGAGTAGTGGTTTGCATACTCCAAGTGGGCAGGACTGCTTGGTCGGCTGTTTTGTGCGTAGGATCCTCTTATGTTGCTCCAAGAGAAAGTTACAGCTCTGATGGCCAAGGGGCTATAGAAAAGGTTTTGATTTTGGAAGTAGGCAGTGGTTGATATTCATGCTACATTCTGATACCCAAAAAGAACACAGATCTTTGTCCTATTGTAGACCTCCGGACCAACAATCTCTTCCTCAAAAAGGAGAAAATCAAGATGCTCACGTTTGCTCATGTCATGACTGCCCTAGATCAAAGAAACTGGCTGGTAGCATTGGCCTTGTTGGGCGTGTATTTATACATCTCCATCCTGCCTGCCCACAGGCTTTACGTGCCGTTCAAGGTAGGCCACAAGTAGTTTTCAGTTCACTGTGTTACCCTTGGGTTTTACTAGATGTTCCCCTTCATGGAGCTGTTCTGGACACAGTCCATTTTTGGTCTTATCCTCCCGAGCAGCAAATCCAGGATATTCAGGTTACGATACTGATATTTTAGCCTCTAAAGTGGATATCGGTGAGAACAACTCTGAGGCTGCTGGGCCTCATTGCCTCCTGCATCCTGTTGGTGAATCATGTCAGATGGCGCATGCGGTCTTTGCAGTGGGACCTGATGTTCCAGTGGGCGCAGCATTAGGGGAATCTCTCCAATGTGGTCCAGATCTATGAGGGAACTGCACCGGATCTGCCTTGGTGGCTAACGATCTTAAATGGGTCAGAGGCAGAACCCTCTCCCTTCCCCAGCCAGATCTCACAGTGGTAACAGACATGTCACTCCTGGGATGGGGCAGACATTTGGGAGAGGTGGAGATCAGAGGACTCTAGTCTCCAGCGTAAACACGACTCCGTCTTGTTGGAGCTCCAGGCAGTCCGACTAACATTGAAAGCATTTCATCCCTCCGTCAAGGGGAAGTTAGTACAGGTGTTCACGGACAACATCACTGCCATGTGGTACTTGTAGGAAAGTGCCCCTTTTTGCATGGATGCCCCCTCTTGCCTGACACATGATGCACTTTGACTTGGTGTGCCCTGGGTCGCTGCCAATCAGGTTCCCAGGGCCTGTGTTCATTCCCAAGGCTGTACCTTTGTACCCCCATTTGGCACATCTTTTGCCACAGGGGAGACCATAGTAAAAGGTACCATGAGTATGAAGGTCACTGTAACCAGGGAAGGCCTCTAAGGGCTGCAGCACCTGTGGCACCACCCTTAGGGATCCTGTACCTTTACACTCACACACTGTCATTGCAGGCTGCATGTTTTAGTGCAGAGACAAGTGAATAGTCGACATGGCACACATCCCTGTATACCATGCCTGCCGTCCACTGCCTGTGTACTAGGTAAGCCAGCCCTCTAGCAGGGTGCACTAGATAACAGATGAGGGTACAGTTGCATGAGCACTGTACCCCCACAGTGTCTAAGTCCATTCTTCGGCATTGTAAGTGAAATAAAGCCATAAAGTGTAGATTGTTTGGAAGTTGGTCATTACAAACTCCACAGTTCTATAATGGCTATATTGAAAATTGGAAAGTTTGATAGCAAATCTGTCAGCACATTAAACCACACTCATGCCAGTGTGGAATTTAATTTAAAATGCACACAGAGGGCATCTTAGAGATGCCCCCTGAGAACCGACCAGCCCTGGTGTAGGTCCTGAAGGGCTGCTAACCATTTGCCACCACCAGACAGGTTTCTGGACCCCTGGGTAGAGAGCCTCCACTCTCTCTGTCCAGAAACAAAACCCATCCTGGGCAGAGGTGTCATGCCGTCTACCCCAGCATGAACTGGGTCCACGAGAAGGGAAGCTTCAAAGGCCTGCTGCCTTTGTAAGGTGCGCCGCCTTTTGCTGCCCCCAGCAACTGGCTCCCACCAGTTCTGACCCCCACATTGGGAGGGAGAATCAGCTGTAAAACCAAGCTAGGAGGAGAGGTGTATCCACCTTTGCCATCCCCACCCATCAGGTGTGGGAGGCTAGGTGAAGCACACATCTCAGTCCCCTCAATCTTCGAGATGAGGAGACCCAACCAATTAGGAAGAGGCTCATGCCCCCGTCTCACTGAAGGGTGGCATAATAGGGTTTGTACTCACCCCAAGGAAGGGACCCATTAGTTCCGGCCTGCACACCCCAGTAACACCTCCTAATTTAGTTTTTAGGGGTGACCCTGAACCCAGCCTCCTCAAATTTGAGGAAGAAGGAAGAAGGACCAAAGTTCTGTGCTGACCCAGAAATAAAAAACTACACAAACTGCTTCGGCCCCAGCCCTACCAGCCTGTCCCAACTCTGACCTGACCACAGCAAAACCCCAGCGAGTCCAGCAGCCCAAAGCCCTCCAGAGCCCAGAGGACCTGCCCTGCTCTCACCTTACAGATTCTGTCTACCGTGAGCACCTGATTCGCTAAAGCAAAGACTCAACCACAGAATCTGGATCCAGATAGCTCCCCAATTCTGCACCACTCTGCACCCGACACCCACGGCCCAAGTTCAAGTGGCCTGACACTCAAGGTCTCACCACTGATCCTGACCTGGGATCTGGTGATCCCCAACCTCCCTCAAGCTTCAAGCTGACGCCTGCAGCCTCAACCTGAAGGGTTCCCCCAACCGTGACCAGAGCTGGTAAGAAGAGCCCAATGCCAAAAGATACCTCTGCACCTGAAACATCATTGCCTTTAGGTGGCCCAAATAACAGTGTCCAAGCATCCCCCAAAATCCCAACTTACTTGTCCCGCTGGTGGTTGCCTCCACGAAGCCTCCCTGCCTGAGCCTGCACCATCTTTACTAAATCAAAGATCTCCATTAAAATCCACATGGTCCCCGATGTCACCTTGGCACTTTGCACCCGCCCGCCCTGAGCCGCTAGTGGTGCAGCTCCTGCGCTGCTTGTAGGCACCTGCAAGGCTGATCTCACCCCCAAGAGATTTGCTCCCTGAGCCAAGTGGCCTGCTCGTAAGCAGTCCCTGACCGAATCCCTTCTTATCTACATTGGCTCCCTGCACTCTGCACCCGGCGGCCCCAGTGCCGCTGGTGGTGCAAATTTAGTGCCTACCTGATCATTGGTCCTAACCCCCAAAAACTATTCTTGCAGGTCATTTACTTACCTGCAAACCGATAACCTTCTTTTCCCCATAGGAACCAATGTTGTAATGTTTTGTTCCTAAAAATGTTGTCTAGTTGAACTTTTGTATGAAAAGAAAGTAACAGTGCTGTAAATGAGGAATTGTCATACTTACGTAAGTAACACAGTCAGTGTGTGATATCTTGGTATATAACCTCAGGATCTAAAAGTAACTGAAAAGTAATCCAAGAATAATTGAAAGTAATCTCACTCTTTTTAAAACTGTTTTAAGAGTAATACAAACCTCTAAACGATCCACAATTGCAGCTCTGTGTACAGCATTGCACTGAAAGTGTTCATATGTGGTTCTACAAAATAAAATACAAGTATAACTTTTATACTTACCTAACTGGTCAGGATTATGTCACCAAGTGTGTGAAATCAGTGAATACATACCCACCTGATAAGCTCAACTGCTCACCCACACTATCACAATGAGAGCTGTTAGTTCTTATCTAATTAACCTCTGCCATACCTCAGGGGACTCCCTGGACCCTGGGTACACACTACCTTACTTTGGTATAGTATATTCAGGGCCAGCTTCCTACAGGACTGCAAAAAGTTGGGCGGGATGGGGTCGTGGACCCTTTAACAAGAGCCACTGCATCTCTGGACCTGGCTGGAACAACAGAGCATAACATTGGTGGTTCAACACGTGGCAGGTTCTCTGAATGCAAGGGCAGAAAAACGCAGCCATCATTGCCTAGCGAATCAGAAATTGATTCTCCAGATGGAGGTGGTGCAAGATCTCTTTCAGCAATGAGGAGAGTCTTGGTTGGATATGTTCGTCTCCAAGGAGAATGCGCAAAGTAGGCCGTATTGTGTGTTGGAGTTTCCAAGGCAGCTAACGCTCAGCAATGCTTTTCATCAGGAGTGAAGCTCAGGCCTCCTGAATGCCCTCTCACCCATAACACTCCTGCCCAGACATCACAAGAAGATCAAGAATGATGGGGTGCAAGTCATTCTTGTGGCTCTAGACTGGGCATGGAGAGTGTTGCATCCCGATCTTCTTCAAATAAGCTTCGATCCTCTGCTCAGGTTGCCCCTTTGGAAGGATCTTGTCTCACAGCAGCAGGGGAGGGCCCTCCACCCGAACTTGTCAACTCTCAGCTCCCTGCATGGAGATTGAGCATCAACAGTTGATAGCTTTTGACCTTCCTCTCGAAATATATAAAGTTATTTTAGAGGCCAGCCACCAAGACAGTGCATGCGTGCCATTGGCAAAAACTTGTAAAATATTGTACAGAAAAGTCTTTTGACCATCTATCTGCTGCTCTTTCTGATATTCTTCTCTTCATTCTTAACCTTGCCCGGCAGGGCTCTGCTCTGGGCATTCTCAAGGGTTATCTTTATGCTCTGTCTGCTTTCCTGCGACTATCTAACCAACTCTTTCTTCAAGTTCCCTATTGTAAATTGATTCCTGAAAGGGCTTGAACCTGGTTCTCTCTTACCTCATGTGTTATCCCTTTGAGCCACTACATAATTGTCCCCTCTGGTTGCTTACCATCAAGACAGCATTTCTAGTGGCAATATTATCCTCCCAGAGGGTGAGTGAGCTGCAAGCTTTATCAACCAAGCCTCCCAATCTTATGAGGCTTTCTTACCTAAAGTGGTGACCCCATTCCATCTGGGTGACTCAGTCACACTGCCCACCTTTTATGCTCCGCCACATACCTCTAATGAAGAGGAGTGACTCCATCATCTGGACCAAAAAAGTACTTTGTTGTTCTACCTTGAGTGCATAAAAGAGTTCTGGGTGGACAACCAACTCTTTGTGGGATATGTAGGAGCTAAAAAGGTTGGGCAGTTCAGAAACAAATCATTTCGCGTTGGGTCATTATCTGTATTAAGATTTGCTACACCCTGGCTTAAAAGAAGACTCCTGAGGGCTTACGAGCTGTTACCATGGCATTGGCTCATGATATGCTAGTCTTGGATATGTCCCTGCCCATGTTTGCCAAGCACTACTGCCTGGACAGTCAGGTCTTCAGGGATTGGCATTTAACCTGTTTTGCCCTACATGATTTTTTAGTTTAGTAATTTGTCTGCAGTCCACCGCCAGGATTGTGTGGCATGGTTATCTTTTCAAAGGTAAGGAATCTGCAGCTAGAAGTCTCTATCGGATGAACAAGTTATTTTCCTTCCTCTATGCATTATCTGGTAGAGACAATATCTAGCTGCAGATTTTTTACAGATCCACCCATTATCTTAATTGTACGTTGTAAATCCCTAATGGATCAGCTGCAACTCTTCTGTGTATTTTCCACTATCATGTATATTTATTTGGGTAACTAGGGCAACAACCTAGGAAGAACCACCTTATCTTATTAAAGCAGATTTTACTCTTGCAGATATAGACCCAAAGCTTAATTTAAGGTGCAGTATGCAAGAGAAGGTTAATGCTCCAAAAACTCATTTTACACCATTAACAGGTCTGCAACTTTTTAGAAGTACCCCCATTGGAGCATTCTGTGGTAAAGGTTGGCAGCCCCTGATTTGGAGCTAATAAGAGACCTATCATGCAATCCCCCAGACCAAGAGACACAAGTTACAGGTTCACTCATTACCTTGGAGAGAATGTTATTTTCCATTCTGGCTCTTTTAGAAACATGTGTACTAAGTTCTGACTCTACTTAAGATGTAGTGACTGCGATCTTAAAGGTACTAACTGGTACACAAGAAGACAGAGAAAACTCGAACCATAGACAATTGAGAGCTCCTTCTAAAGAGGCGACTAATGGGTTGCCTACAGAGGATGAGAGTAATATTTGCCTCCCTCTGCACTAAGTCAAGATTTCTGCATGAAGGCAGGTAAACCCTCTGTTAAGGCATCCTGAGATAAATTCCAAGGTGGAAAATTCCAGTCTTTCGATACAACATCTCTTCGATCCTGGTGAAGTGGACTTTGCGGTACCTGATTCTCCTGTAAAAACTTCAAATTCTAATTTTGAAGTATTCTTCATCTATAAGACAAAAACTCACCTCCAGCCAGGTGCATTTGTTCCATTAGAGAAAGTTCAACCAAAGGCCAAAAGCAAACCAATAAAACTGAGCAGGAAGGAAAAATCAAACTGGTGGATTTAAAAAAACAGGACACATAAAACTTTGTTTCTGAACAGTTTAGAACTCTTTACAAATGATTGAGGCACTTAATCCAAGTAGCAAGTGGAGGGGCACAGCACGGCTCCAAGCATCACTCCCTCTAAGGCAGAGGGCTTCAAACTTTTTGATACCGAGACCCTTGTGTCAGTCTTTTTTAGATTTAAGGACCCCCTCCTTACAAAAATTTCTAGAACTTGGTACTACTCTTCATTGACAGCTATCGACAACTATAAACGCCCCCAATTCCCACAGCAAATCATTTGTAGTGGGGAAGTAATATTAAACAGTGTTTAGCAAACCAAAGGTCAGTGAGCGTGGGGCGTAGTCATAGGTGTTTGCAAAAAATAAAGGGCCTCATTTATGAAGAATTGGCGTAGGGCAGCATCGCAAGTCTTCTTGCTGCGCTGCCCTATGCTAATGTGAAAGGGCAGGAATGCACCTTATTTATGAAATATGGTGCTTTCCTGTCCTTTCCCACTGCAATGGTGCACAAATTGCTTTCTAATGTCAATGTAGGCAGGATTGTTTCTGTGCAGGAAGGGGCACCTTCCTGGACCAAACAATCCTTAGAGGGGTTTTCCTCTTTCCATGTGTGCTGCAAAATGCAGCACACATGGAAAGAGGAAATAACGTGGAGAAATGAAAACATTTCTCCTCATTTCGCCTGCAATGGGGAGTAGTAAGGTTTTGTCGCTGCCACAGGTTTACATGGTTTTGTAACTCAGAGGCAGAGTCAAAATCCATCGGTGTTGCGTGGGAAAACCCATCGCAATACCCATGGAACGCCTACTTGACATAGAGTAAGGCAACGCAGCAAACTTGGACTGCTTTGTCTTACTCCATATCTGCCTCATAGATATGATTGAGAAGCTTGTGCTGCCGGACCTTAAAAAAAAACATGAAGCTTCGGCTGCGCAAGCCTCTCATAAATCAGCCCCAAAATATTTTGTTAGTTCACCATCAGGTAGCTACATATAAAATAATGGGTAGCTTAAATGAAAAATAAACATTAAAAGGTTGCTACTCAGAGGGAAATGCACTGTAGTACATTATGAAACCTCTATTAGTTAATGCACTGCAGAGCCACATAATTAAATTTGGTTGGTGCAGAGGAGAATAGTCACTTGTGTATTTTTTGTGCTATGAGGGCACAACCTATGACAGAAAGCACTTTGAATGTGCAAGTCCTTATTTTATGCTTGCTTTACACACATTATAAGATAGACTGCTACAAACAGTGCAAATTGATTTAGGATGAAATAGAGATTCTTAAATGTAGATTTTAGTAACACATGACCATAAGTAATTTATTTTTTTCACAATTAACCCTTCAACACCTCCTCAGGGGTACTAAGTGCTGTGTAAATACAATTACGATAAAAAGCATGCACTTCACAGCCCAGTTGTAAAACTCTTAGTACTACCACTAAAAAAAGAAAATATTTGTCATCACAATGCTTGGAGTGAATTGAGCAATTAAAGCCAGAACTTCTCCCAAGCACATTTTACATTTGCGGATTAACTCATAGCACAGGTTTCCATTTTATTCAGGAAAGCAGGCACCCTGGCACAAAGGACTGTTTTACCTGTCTGACAGGCCTCTTCGTTTCACAGCACAGAAGCCTCAATTAAATTAAGCTGAAGCATTTTTTTTGTTTGAAAGCTTTATTGAAAAGTATTGATAAAACAATAATATGACATCAGCAAAGGAAAATCAAATATGTATCAATCAGTTCTGAAGGCAGAACATTGCCAACGTCATAACTAAGAAATAAAGCATATTATGGGCTTTTTAAAGGGAAGGGAAAGGGATGAAAAAGATGGATTGTAATCAAATCACGTTATGGAGAAACACGGACAAGAAATAAATGGTGCAAGCAATAATACACTATCTGCATCATAGAAAGAAACGTTGCAATATAGGAAAATTATGAACAACATTAAATAAACAAGAAGTGTAGTGTAGTTCCTATATTCCCAATAGGCTCTGCGCATTGGAATAACATAAACTATAGTTTAGACGTAGGACTGAAGTCGACTAGGTCTCTATTGAGTATGTTAGACTTAATTGTGAATGCCAGCTTGCTCAGAGGTCACTAGAAACTTTCTCAAATACACAAGAAGGGATTAGTTTCTGACAACCATATAACATAACAACTTTGTTCTCCAAGAATAAGAAATATATCTTCAGAGTCGCGGAAATAATAGATGGCTATTTCACTCAGTCAATCGTGCATGCTTCGTTTCACCAGAAGTGCAGAGAAATAGAGAGACGGGCGTTTTCAATAAAAAGGTTATTTATTGAGCAGTCTTCTTTCTCATGCAAGAGACGTTAATTGCAACAATCGTAATACTTGCTATGAAGTAAAGTGTATACAGTAAAAGGAGTATTATGAAATAATACTGTAAAAGCATGATATGGTTTCTAAGCCATAAGATACTTAAAATGGATAAAATACATACAATGATAAATAATGACTAAAAGTACTCAACTGGTGCATCTAAAATACTCCTACCCCGGTGTACCTAACCTAAGTCTCGTACAAGGGAAAAAGTAAGTGAGGTGTAGCTTGAGTTAAATAGTTTCTGCCAAGAATCTATCCAAGAATTCTCTAAGGGTTTAATCAGCTCCGCACCTTGGATATAGAATGAAGGAGGTCTTGTATCTCTCTCTCAGAACTCGATCTCCCAGTATGCCGCAAGGGTAGCAGGGAAACACTGGAGCTCGATTTCTCGGTAGGAGAAAAGACAGCGTCTCTCTCAGTGCAACAGCTGGAGGGTCGGCTTCCTTCGGCACTCGCTACTGCAGGTCGCGGGCAAGTACTGCTCCAAACCACTGTGTGTTTGCTAGGGCAGATGTAGGCATATTTATACCTGGAAGGTGCAGAGTTTGACGTAAGGGTGGACATAATAACGTCACTAAGAACTCAAAGTTCTTTACACGGTCCAGGAGTTCTGGGACAAATCAATACTGAAGCAGGGGAAAGTCCTGTACTGCTGAAGGCTGGTTGTCTTCAAGAAATCGTTGTACTCTAGGAGCTTAGTGGAAGTAGCCATGCCGTATTTGGACTGCATTGGCTGTGCCTAAATATGGTTATGATTCTTATGTACTGCTGATGGAAGTGAGAGACAGATGTCTAACACGCATTCTTCTCTGCAGAGCAGGCATCGTAGAACAGCTAATCTGCAATCTTGCCAGATTGGTCTGAATGATAGAAACCATGTGGTATTCAGATCTCCTTGACGGGCCAAGCCGAGAACCTGTGTTATCCTATTTCGGTACCGCAGTGCCTGGATCGCTTGTTCCATGGTAACCTGGGTATCGCTGGTGACGGGACTTGCCATATCGGAGCAGAAGGAACAAAAATAGAATTCCTGCTACGAGTCCCAAAATGCGAGGCAGACCGCCAAACACAGAGTGCACGAAATTTGGAAAATGCTCAGGACTGCTTCAAAGGTTGCTAATAGTCCTGAAAAAATTGTCTTAAATACATGTGCGATGCCACTGGTATCCGACATGTTTAAAATTTGACCTAACATTTCTACGAAATGTACGGGGCAGTTTATTGATAATGTATGTATCTCTGCTGAGGTCCTTGCAACTTGCAGATCATACGTTACTCTAGACGAGGTCAAAGGCACTGTTTTTTGTAAAAGAATGGCTTTCATTCTTCTTAATGTATAAATTCGAATAGAAGAGATATTCAATGAAGGCCAAATTGTTGCCTCCTTGTCTGGCTTGCTGTTTGGATACAAAAGTTGCATACAACAAGTGACCCTGGATGTAACACTGACGAGATAGGCCGTTCCTGGCAACATGCCACAACAGCTGTGGTCACTTAGCATAACGTAGCTGCTGTTGGAAAGCTGCCTGAAAACAGGTTCTATTTGTGTTGCTGGGGTGCTGTGCAAGTGGCAAGAAGGTCATTAGATGAACCCTCACAGGCTCCATGTAAATTAATTTATTGACACAGAAGTGTACCACTTAGCGACTTTTCACAATTTTTCCCACTAAAAAATACTTCTTTGTTATGCCCACTCCAACATCTATGTGTGTAAGGTAAATTCCAGGTCGACTTATTGTATCCTTTTACCCAACCTTTCATACAGGCCCCCTGGTATATGCTGTAGGCAGTATTGAAACTGGAATGTCGTTATTGGTATTGTTATGGTACCATGTATTATCCATTCAATGACAGGCCTCTTGGAAACTGTTAATGGTAATCTTTCTAGTTTTTCAATGCTCAGCACCATATAGTCTGCTCCTTTTTGTGCCAAAGAGATTTGTTTATCTCTAAGGTTAAAGATAGAAAATAATGACGTTGTGTTGATTAGACGCCAAGGCACATAGCCTGAAAGCAGATTTTGTAACGTCCAGCCTAGCTGTACAATAGAATGTAATTGGGACTGGCCATGTTGTAACATTAGCATATCCTGTTCTATTATATCAATAACAGATGATACAATGCTGTCCAAAGAATACATTCTGGAGGACAGAGTCGTTAACCCATTGTTCACTACAGACAGTGATTTTTCCAAATTAATACGATCAATTTCTCGTATTTTTTCAGCCGTTTCAATTTGCGTTATTTTCCTAGCTTCGTTGTAAACAGCATATATACCGGCGTATGTTTGCGAAGTCCCAATAAGAAATCTCGAAAGTCAGCACCCTCTTTATGTAAAGTCAAGTGTTGCTGAATTTCAGGTAGTGTGGATTTCTGTAGCCATTCGAGGCATAGTTTTCCTACACTGTATGTTGTTATTATCCCTGGATGTTGTCTCTGGGAATATCTTGGGTCTGGCCTGTTCTGTTTGAACCCCTGTGTTTTGTTCAGGAATCTATTTTGACAGTTATTAATGTCTGTGGGCCAGATCAACCATTTTTTCCAATCAGGATTAGTTCTGTTTTGGTGTAAAATATCGGACACGTCTAACCCCTCATCTGTAGTGTTATTTCTATCAGGCATAGGCTTTGGTATAGACGGGTTGTTTAAATCTTTTATCTTGGCTAGGCCAAGACAGGTTGTTTGTTGAATGGTGTCATTCAGGAACATTATTTGTTCTGGGATCATGCAGGCTCTGAATAATGATTCTAATCCCTGTACTTGCCAATCTTCTGAACCCCAGATTGTTTTTGTTTCAATGTTATCTTTCCAGAATTCAAAACCAAATGTAGACAATTGTTCATAAAATTTTGCAGAAGATATCTGTTTTGAATTGGTCAACATATTTTTCATTCCTGTCTTATTCACATTTTTGAAATAAAACGTTTCTGCATCTGTGACATTAAACCCTGAGAAGTATGGACATTTCTCATAAAATGTTTTCAAGCTGCCTTTTGGCGGTGTTGAACAATGTTCCCATTGGTTATAAGTTAAAACATTTCTAGGTTTTGCAGATTTATGCAAATAGTGGTGCCCAAAATGATTAAAGCAATACATTTCTTCATAATCATGATCTGTAAATTTTGCTGACATTTCTAAATCAGACATCATATTATTAATAGTCTCAAAGTCCCAATCATCAGAGAAAGTGCGTGGTGAGACAAAGTCACTTAAAGAAACCTTGAACTGATGATACTTCAATAGTTCCACCGGGCCATAGATGTCGTAATCAGTAGCGTCCGATGCTACACCACCAGGTATAGGAACGGCTGTGATGTTTACTGATGACAGGTCTCTTTTTTCAACATGTGATGACTTGTGAGGTTTTAGGACCAAATTGATGTTCTGACTTGCTGGGTCCATTGGACTGTATTTTCCATCAATCATTCATTCACAAGCTTAAAACTAAAATGAGCCAGAGCAGGAGGAAAAGTACACCTAACACAATCCACAATTCAATCCATGGGGAAATCAGATATATTTCTCTAGGTTGATGAAAGAGTTCTGTTATTTTTTCTTTGAATGTTTTATTTGCTGGCTTTTCTTCATGTTCACTGGGATCTTCAGAAAAGTCATCGAAATTGATAAAATAGCCAGAGGCAGTTCTGTCAATTGTTGGAATTGCATCAGGATTGTTATTAATCTTTGTAGTGGCTTTTTCCTTTGTCATTTCAGTATAGTCAGAGGCTACATCATTGTACAGGTGTTTCTTGACGAACGAACTGTTATTTGGGTTTCAAGAGGCAGAAGTTCCATGGCTTTGTTGCATTGTCCTTTTTTATTCACTGCAGGTTTATCAAATGTGATAAGTCTTTCAGTTTGAACCTCTTGAATTGTAGCAAGGTTTGGTCTTTTGTTACATCTTGGGAGTCCACTGGGCCTACTACTTATTATTGGCCACATGGTTGTGGTTTTACCAGGTCGATTGATACAACTCCGTTCTCCTTTTTACCAGCAAGTGGAGGTAGTACTACTGATCTTGTTCCGTTAATTGCTAAGACAGGTATTGCTTTTCTGTAAGAAGGCCCAAATTCCTTCTTCACCGCGATCTTTTCTCACACCAGATCCCCAATCTTTGGAATCCAGACAGGTCTTGCTGGGACAGGTTGTTTTTCTTCAGTGGCCGTTGGCTTTAGCTTTGTGTTACTCAGACTTCTTCTTGTTTCATTTAAGTCCTGTAAAACAGCCAAACGATCTTTGATATCAAAGGTTTTAAGTTCCACCACTGAAGTCTGACTATTGAGGTCTTCGATTATCATTCTAGTACCAAACAAAACTTCATACGGAGTGATTCCCCCCAGAGAATTTCTTGGCAGATTATTAAGACTACGTTGGACACTTATTACATATTTGACCCACCCATTACCCGAACCTAATACCCTCGCTGTTATAGATTGCTTTATGTCACGTTTTTTTTTTTCCACTATCGCATTACCCTCAGGATGGAAGGGACTAGAGTCCTTGTAAGCTCGAGAACAAAACGCAGTACCCTGGTCAGAATGTAGAGTTCCAATTGTGTATGTGCTGATAAAGACTAGCAAATCTTTCATAACAGTTCTGGTGTCAGCCGAGCGCTGGGGCCACATCCAAATGAATCTTGTCTTAGTAGTTGTGGGACTGCATTTGTCTGTAGGGACTGCGGGTAGACAGTCTAATGCTATCTAACAGAGGTGTCTGTATCTGGCTGGCTCCTCTGTAGTCAGGTGTCTGGGGCGGTTCATTACTGCGATCTCTGTTGCAGTCTGGGAAGTTACTTGCAAATTCGTAGCTGTCCAAGCTCATTCCTGGCCACCAGTACACTTTGTCTAATTCACGTTTGGAATCTATGATCTTTTGATGTCTTAGACCCTCTCCCATGTGTGCTTCTTGAATCAAGAAAACTCTCCGCTTCCTGTTAGGAATTACTCTGTCCCGCACTCCAGGGATTTGAGCAAAAGGAACGGAGTTTGCATCAATTATGTATGTATTTCCGAGTGGATAGTTTAGAGGTAACTCCGCATAATTGCCTTCCATTGAGGCTTTTACTGCTAGTAGTGTTTCACCGTCTATTCTTTTTTTAGAACGCTTAATTGTAGCTACGGAAGACGCGTGGACGGCTGCCTTTGCGGCTTCATCAGCCAATGAATTCCCTGCAACGTGAACGCCATCACGTTGATGACTCAGTGTATGGATCACGTGAGTCTTTTGTAGTTCTTTCTGTAAAAGAACCACTTGTTCCCAAATCATTTTATGCTTTATTGTGCCACCTTTCGCTTCTTTGAAACCGTTTTGAACCCAGTTCTGCAAGTATTCATTGTAAGACTGGACGCAGTAATACGAATCGCACGCTATTAGTGTGGGAAATTTGCGATCAGTATTCTCAAGCGCCATCTTGAAAGCCTGTAGTTCAGCTTGCTGAGCTGTACAGTCTCCGAGTGATTGAGTTTTTGTGACAATAGGTCTGAATTTACCTTCGCGCCAGCGACCTTTTACAATTGCGCACGCAGCACTATAGGTTTGTTTACCCCCCTGTGCTGATCCGTCTGTATATATTATACAGCTGTAATATTCAAGAGGCAGAATTTCGGTCGGCAGAGGACATTAGTACTCGTATTGGAGAAATTCTTGTGTTTTCAAGCTAGGGTCAAAAACGTATTCAACGTCTGTTGCAGCAAGAGAATTAACCCATTGTATCCATCTTGGATGTAAAGCTTTAGCATTTGGAATGCTCGCTCTTGTCACTGCCTCTAAGGCAGGTACAGGTGAAACGACCGATATGCGTTTTCCCTGTGCCAGGGCTCTTTCTTTTGCTATAGCAGTTTGAACCGCTGTCAGAATTTTCTCAGTTGAAGTGAATTTTATTTCAGCTTATGTGTACAAGTGTGATTTGTAAGCTATTGGTACCGTTTCACCTTCATTATAGGTCAGGTACCTGAATCAGCATCTTCCTGGGATGACTCGGATTACAAGGTTGCGTACGTTTACGCGTGTTTGCAGCTTTGTTTTAGCTAACATGTCTGTTTGTATTGAACGTAAAATTTCTGTGTGTTTCTGAGTCCAATTAGTTTGTTTGAAATCAGGTTTTATTAATTCGTTGAGAGGTTTAATCCTCTCTGCGTACTTCAGAAAGTAATTTCTTCCAAAATTCAGGAAACCTAGAATTGATTGTAAGTTTTTCAGCGTTTTTGGTGCTTGGAGCAGCGCACATTTCTCTAAGAAATTGGCTGCTAGGCTTTTCCCTTCACTTGATAACTCATATACTAGAAATAGGACAGTGAGGTGGGCAATACGTGATTTTTTAAAGTTGAATTTATACCCTTCAGATGCGAAACCAAGTATAATGGTGTTCACTCTTTTCAAGTGCCGGTCCAAATCATCGTCTGTTAGATAGATGTCATTGACATAAGATAATGCCTCATCATCATACATTTGTAGTAACTCTGTTACTCTGGCTGAAAATAATCCTGGGCTATTCTTGAATCCCTGGGGGAGACGGCAAAATTGCCTCTGGGCCCCCATACTTGAGAAAACAGTCAAATACCTGCTTTCTGGTGCAATGTTTTGACAGAAGAAACCATTTGAAATATCTAATGTTGTTTTATATTTTTTGCGCACAATGTTATTCATCAGTGCTGCACTGTGTGAATTTTGTACTGCAAATGTTTTGCAACAAGAGTTTAAGTGTCTGTAGTCCAATACTAGACGATATGAATTGTCTGGTTTGGAGACAGGAAACAAAGGATTGTTCATTTGTGAGGTGCATGTTTCAATCACCCCCTGGTACTCAAGTTGATCTAAGATCTCCCTGACTTGTTTTTTAGCTTCTTGCTTACCAGAATACTGCCTTTGTGCAGTAGGTTGATTTTTTAACTGGATTTTATGGTGAGGGGATTCCTCATCCCAACCTACATGATTTTTATATAATGCAGGAGCTTGGGCCACTGCCCATTTTCTAGCATATGTGTATTTTTTATGAATTGGAATATGATTTGAGAAGGCAGGCATAATCATTTCTTCAATCCAAAAATGGGAACCTCAAGAGGACGCTATTAAACGGGGTCCAGTGTACATGTCTAGTCAACCATATATCACAAAGGTACAAAGTTCCCCGGGGAGTAATGACAATGTGTGTGTCTAAGGGAGGAGAGCAAAGGCAGGGAACAAGTGTTCCCTTATTGGAACTAGAAGACCTCACACATCCAGTTAATTAGATGTCATGCTTCATCATTGGTCTCCTGCTCCTCGTCAGACTGGCGCTGCAATGTCCGACGGGCGCCGAAGAGGCGCTCTTTGTTGGAGTTCTTTTGTTCCAGCCAATGGTTGAGTGCATGTGAGGGGTCTGGTGAAAGTGTAGTTGTGAAGGTGGGGTGATTTAAAATTAGGTGTGTCAGTCCACAAATACTTTTATTCGCGTGGCTGGCTCCCTAGGTTAAAAGGGTGGGAGGGGAGATAGGGACTGTAAGGGGCACAGTGGGCTACCTCAACCCTCTAGAGTGGTCGACATGTTTCTTGCCTAACTGGCAATTCTTCAGGACCTAAAAGTGCTCGGTACTACACGGTGAATAGAACAGATAAATAAAGATGAAAAATACAACCTCTCTGGGTCAGTAGGGAGGCAGGCCAGAAGGTCCTGCTCTATCAGGGTGACCCCAGGAGTGTCCCTAGTGGGCCCCGCAGTCTGTTCCCGTGGGGCTGCTTAGTGAGGTATGATGCCTGTAGAGGAAGATAAAGGCACAAAGGTGCACTCAGTGTCAGATTAGTGGAAATGACGGGGGGAGTGGAGAATCATCCTAACAGTGTGACATCCAAAGAATTTAGTGGATGTAAGGATGTCCAGGCTAGTGGGTAATAAAGTATAACTCATTGTGGAAGCTTCCCCATCCTCCTGAATCGTAGCGAGTTAGATCATGCCTTCTGGATCTCCCAAATTAGTGGCGTGTATGGTATATCCGGCAGTATCAGTGGGTGGGTCACTGGGAAACGCCTGTCCCATGTCACGCACCGAGGCATGTAACCCATTTCCGCCCGGCGATGCTAGACACGGTCTCAGGTGCCCCCAAACCCCTCCGCGACTCGTCCCATCATACTACCGGCAAGCCAGAAACCAAAGCCGTCAGATCAGGGAAGGTCCTTTCACGACATGAGGTTTACTCGTGAGGATTTCTAGAGGTTAAGGTAAACCACCATCAGCGGGAAGCGGCCTGCGGGATTCAATATACAACGACCGCTCTCCAAGCACAGACAAAACACTTACCTCTAGCAGGAGCAGCCCGGGTCTAGAGACCTACCCACACGTCTAGCACTCCAGCGGTAGCGCGGAACAGCTGGTACCGGTTTGCCATTGCAACCGGGTTTAAAAAGCCAATCGTGCTTCCGCCGCAAGCACCCGGCTGGTAGGCGTGGTCCCCGTGACCCATTGTTGCGCATGCGTGGCGGGGATGTCTGTGCTCGTCAAGCCATGTGGGCACTCCCTAACAAATTCTGGTGGCCAGTCTTTCTCAGCTAGAAGAATATCATAGCCCTTAGATAGCTTCTCCCAAAAGAGAGTTTTTATTTTCCTAGTTATGTCCCCTTCTTTACGCAATGTTATTTCATATAATTTATGGGGTACACTAACTCTGGTGTCTGCAGTTTCCACCTGAATGTACTCATTCGTGTCCACTGTCTTCAGAAGATTCATCAGGATCTTCCGAGCTATGGTCACTTCTGCTACGCTGTCTAGCACTGTTTGGGCCCACTTTCCGTTCTTGAGTTGTGTCCTCAGGATCCTCGGCATGTTTTATCTTTATGCTTGCTACCTTCTTTTTGGAAAATTGAGATTTTTTACTTTGGTGAGCGGGTTCCTTGTCTTTGGACTCGACGCGCTCTTCTTTATGTTCTGACCGTCCTCTTCTTTACGATTTCTGTGTGGAAGACTGAAAAGATCGAGAGGGATGTGTATCATCTTGATATTTGTCAGGTTTTTTCAAATTATCCCTATTTCTGAGGTTATATCTTTTCTCAGAGGGCTCCCGTTGTGGAGACCTACCCGCCGTTCTGGAGATCTATCTCTTTATTGGGGAGACCTTTCCCTGGACTGAAACTGCTTCTCTTTAGGAAGAGTCTGTCTGATAGTTTCCGATTTCTTTTTATGAGTTATTAAACTATTTTTAATGAAAGTTTTTTCAGGATTTTCTGTTAGTTGTGATTTTAGTGGTTTCCCACCCAAACTATCTCTACCTAATTCTTTATAGGATTTTTCAATTATTCTGGCAAGTTCAAAAGGTTGTTCTGTTATATCTGTTTTTTTTTATTTTTGGCGGATTGCACGTATGCTGCTTCTCCTTTTATGTTGGCTAATAGTATAGCTGAAACTTGTTTAAAATCTTTCAGTAATTTCAGTAATTTCATACCTAGATTTAAAGCAGGCTCTGGACCGTATTCATTTTGAATCTGTCTTAGTACGTCTGGTATAACCGCCATAGACGGAACACCATGTGTTTTTGTGTAGATCGAAGCAAAGACTGTTCCCCAAGTGTCACAGTCTTCCACATGTGGTGCGATCCCCATTGGTAAACAGATTGTCAGAATTCTGTGTTTTTCATGAGGTGTACTATCAGGGAATACCGCCTCTATTTGAGTAATCTTTTGAGCCAACCAGAACGGAATTTGTTCCCATTTTGCGGGTAATTTACCAATGACTGATTGTATAGTCTGTGGTGTGATTTTGTTTGTATTCCCCTGGTGAGGGGTTTGCTGTGGAATTGTTATTGCTGGTTGGATTGTTAAAGTCTGCATGACATATTGGACCAATTTTCTATGTATTTTAATTAATTGTTTTAGTTGAACTAACAGTTCTCTGTCTGACATTTCTTCAATGTCAGGATGTGGTGTATAGCTGGCTAGAACCGGCCATGTGGCTCCTGGTCTACCTAGTGGACCAAGCCTGGTAATGTGATTTTGATGTGTTAGGGCACCATTAAACCAGAGGACAAATCAATACTGAAGCAGGGGGAAGTCCCGTACTGCTGAAGGCTGGTTGTCTTCAAGAACTCATTGTACTCTAAGAGCTTAGTGGAAGTAGCCATGCGGTATTTGGACTTCATTGGCTATGCCTAAATATGGTTATGATTCTTATGCCTATATAAGTATATGATAAGTTATACCTGTAGGAGAGTAGGGTCTGCTAGCCTATGGTCACCCCAAATTTTTGCTTTTTGCTTCACTGGTTTCTGACTTAATGTGGCTGTGGGCCTGCTAATCAGACCCACAGCCTGCTGTTCTCTCTCTAAATTGATGCCAATGCACTTTAGGTGCATTACGAATTGGAACTGGTTCACCTTATGAGCCCCTGTATTAGTGCACCCTAGGTGCCCAGGGCATAGGTGTATCCAAGGCCTACCAGGGGCTGCAGCATGTATTATGCCACCCCTGGCCTGGCCTCCATATTTGACACAACTGGCTGATCACTCAGCTGGGGTAAGTCGGTGTAACCACCTCTTACTTAGGTACAGTATGTCTGTGCCTAACCCTAAACTGGACACATATGTTCCTATCAGCCACTCCTATGGAAGGCCTCATCAATCCTGGAGGCAGAGTGCTTGGAAATATGTGAGATGGTGCTCTGGCATGAGCTGAGCCTGTCTGCAGCTGTCGGGAACAACTCCCTAAGCTGTTCCGGGATATTGCCATACCATATACTCTTAAGTGCATTATAATCCTCGCGGTTAAATGCTATCTTTGGTTTGGCTTTATCAAAACATGTCGAGTAAGGTGTCATACGAATTGGAATACTATCCCCTCGCCAATTCTGGCGACGGGGATAGCATTCCACCCTTCTAGAGGGACACGACATGTGCGTAGCCTTAACCCCGGTTAAAGTTAAACAGAGCCTCAGCTTCACAAAATGGACGCTGCCACCACAGACACAAGTCTGGCCTCCTGCTGCTGACCGAAACTCGGCAGATGGTGGCCTGGACAAAGGGTTTCCTGCCTTGGGAGGTGCGAGCACCACCCCAGACAGGATTTTGTGTATTGGGTAGGACAGGGCTGAATAGAATCAGACATGCCCGGGGCACACAAGGTGTCCCCGTGCATAGGCCAGTCCAAACCGGTTCTGGGGCCTTCCAGCCCCAGTCCTGGCGCGGAGCTGGACAAAGGAAAGGGGGTGTAACCGCCCCCCTTCCTGGTTCCTCCCAGAGGAGGGACCTAGTAGGTGATCCACCCCCAGTTTGGGAATAAGAGGGGGAGCAGTGCCATTGCACAGCAGATCATCCCGAAATCAACTTAAAACTAAGAAGAAGACTGGACTTCGACATTCTGCTGCACAGAAGACTGAAGAAGAATCTCCCTTGTGGCCAAGGAGTGACCACCCTGTGAACACAGGTACCAACCAGCAACTCGACGTCTGCTTTGCCGCCGCCTCCCGCCGGAGACCGAGCCCAGAGCCTGACAAGAACCAGACTCCCAGACCTCTCAGAGCCCGATCCACAGTCCCTGCGAAGAAGGGACCCGTGGAGGCACCGAGTGACGTGGGACCGGACCCCTTGAAAGACACTCGAAAAGCTGACTGCGCAGCTTCTGAGGCATCCTCGACGTTGTGCTTTGGGGATTGAGAACCCCCACCACCGAGCAGCCCTTGCACCGAAGATCAGCCCTCCAGCATCTCCACGATCTGCGTGGGGCCCTTTTGCATTGTGCCACTCGACGCGCCATCCCGGCCACTAGCCACACGGCCAGCGGCCATCTTGGCGACGAACCCGAAGATTTAAACAGCAGGTCTGGTTGCTCCAGACCTACCCAAGCTCCTGTGAAAAGGAGCACCCGCTCTGACCTTGCTGGTCCGAGTGAACAGCATCTTTCAACTTCTGCGTGGTTTGCATTTGCCAAGGCCTGTTTGCTCCGATCAGGTCGCCGACACCGCCAACAGCGAGAAGCCTACGTGGGACAGCTCGTGACCGACTCCTGGACGTCCTCGACCGGTCACTCGGAAGGTTCCTAACTTTCTAACTTTGTGCTTTTTACGCACCATAGACTTTGTATTGAGAAGTGCGTGCACTTTGAACACTGCACCCGAGTCCCGTGGGCCTTTCCCGACTTAGTTAACTCCAGTCTCGAATAGCTCCAGCGATTCCCAAGGCCCTAGGCCTCTTCACTTTCCTCTTGGTATCTCTTATACCACTTTCTTAGTATATGGTTTAGGTGGCCCCTAGGGCTCATCCATATTGTGCAACTTTTGTGTATTTTAAACTGTCTTGTGATTTTACGCTTGTGCTTCTGTGCTCATAAAGAGTCCAGGGGATTTTAATAGTTAATAAATCAATATATATTTTCAATATATATCTGTGTGGTGTCCCTTTCATTTGGTATTCAAGGGGGTTGTGTATGGTATAACAGCTGGCTTCACATGCCTTTCAGAGTTTAGCCTAAGACTGCTTTGTCCACGTTACCACTAGGATAACTGGTCTACAAGGTTGAATTACAACCATCATCATAAGGGTTGCTTGGCATGGTACAAAGTGATCACTAAGAATTAGTGAGCATTATATACCAGGCCAACTTCTCACATTGGTGAGCAGCGGATTGGGATCTGAGCTTGCTGTTGTTTTACCATTACAATCTTTGAGATTATCATTTGAAAGATCATACAGGTACCTGCTAGGTACATATAAAACAAGACTAGTATACTTAAGTTCTACTGAACTTAGTTGTTGTAGAGCAAAGGGAGTAGCACACCCTAGCTACAACTACTAGATAGGTTTAGTAGGTAAACACCAGTGTAGGTAGATTGCAACACATCCACCCACACTAGAGCAATGTCTGGAGCAGAGGGGTCCAGTGGACTTACTCCTGTTGAGAGTGACCCTCCAAGGGCACCATCCAAATTTGCTATTTTTTCCTTTAAGGAATTAAGACAGCTTTGTGTCTTAAGGGGTCTGAAGACAGGGCCTTCCCCTACTACAGACCACCTAAGAGAGCTCTTAGACCAGTCTGAGACTCTAAAGCCCTCTAAGGCAAACCCCACAGGGGATGCTGAAGGAGGCCATCCTTCAGAGGATGACACTGTAGACACCCCTGCCCCTATCATCCTAGTAGATGAGGAAGCCTCCACCACTGGAGCTCCTCAAGTAGATGTAGAGGAAGAGGAAGAAGAAGAGGAGGAGGAGGTGGAAAGCAGTGAGTCAGATGATGACAGAGATAGTCAGGTGCTGGTCAGTAGACTGAACCAGGCTAACTTAAGTCAACTTGGGAATGAATCAGGTAACAACCCATTCAGACCCCCAGGTGGACTTAACCAGGGCCATAGGAGGAGGAGGCATCACTCAGGTGAATCCAATACCTCCCATGTCTCTAGAGGTTCTCATGGTCACTCCAGAAAGGAGATGACTAGCCCTCAAAGAAGGGAACATGAGGCCAAGATGAGAGAGGCTGAGCTTAGGATCCAGAGGCAAGAGTTAGAGGTTGCCCTGGCTAAGGAGAAACTTGCTAGAGCAAGACAGCCTAGAGAGAGTGGGGTAATAGAACCCACTGGTGGCAGCAATATCCACAAGGATAAAGACAGGTCTTTTGATAATAGAAACCTGAGTAAGATTGTGCCCCCCTACAAAGCTGGGGATGATATCCATAAATGGATTACTGCAATGGAGAGAACCTGCAGAGTACAGCAGATCCCTCAGGAGCAGTGGGCAGCAATCTTGTGGCTCTCCTTTGAAGGTAGAGGCCGAGACAGACTCCTCACAGTTAGTGATGGGGATTCTAGAAACTACCTGGTCCTGAAGAGTGCTCTGATTGATGGGTTAGGCTTAACCACTGAACAGTACAGGTTAATGTTCAGAGATACCCAGAAGACACAGACTCAGGACTGGTCTGAATTTGTTGAGTGTGCCACTAAGGCTCTGGAGGGATGGTTGCTGGGAAGCAAGGTTACAGACTATGAAGGATTGTATAATTTGCTGATGAGAGAACAAATTTTAAATAATTGTCAGAACCAGCAGTTGCATCAACATTTGGTTGACTCAGATTTGACCTCTCCCCAAGAATTGGGAAAGAGGGCAGATAAATGGGTAAGAACCAGAGTTAAGCAAAAGAACCAGAACCAGAACCAGGGTGGTGACCAGAAGAAAACAGACCAGAAGGGTGGGGAGCAGAAAGCTAAAGACCAGAAGTCTTCAACAGGGCCCCAAACTGAGACAGAGGGTGGGTCCCAAACTTCCAAGAAGAAGAAGAAAGAAGGTCAGAAGAAACCCTGGTGTAAAACTTGTAAGAACACCTCTCACTGGACAAGTGAGTGTAAAAAGGGTGGAGCCCCCAGCACTGCAGCCCCTAAGGCACCTGCACCCACTAGTACAGTTAGCAGTGTTGGTCCTCAAGCCAAGGGATTAGTGGGAATCACTTTGGGAACTGAAGGAGATTCTGACCTAGTCAGAACTCTTACACAGGCTGTTCTGGTTTGTGAAGGGGACATAGATTTGACCCCTGACATAAGTCCCAGTAACCTGGGCAAATACAGACAGACACCTTTGATTAACAACAAAGTGGCTCAAGCTTACGACACATGTGCCAGTGTCACTATGGTGACACCTAACTTTGTGGACCCTGGACAATACATGCCAGGCGATGATTACCTGGTGACCAATGCCAGCAATGTCACTACTACACATAGTGTGGCACTTGTTAACTTTTCCTGGGGAGGGGTAACTGGCCTAAAGAAAGTTGTGGTTAGTGCTGATCTCCCAGTAGAATGTTTGTTGGGCAATGACCTGGAGAACTCTCTATGGTCAGAAGTTGAGTACAGGACTCATGCAGAGATGTTAGGGATATCATCACATGTCCTTGCTGTGACCAGGTCACAGGCCAAAAAGTGCCTCTCTGAACCTCAGGTCTTGGATCCTGGAACAATGGACCAAGTACCTCCCAAGAAGAAGAACAGGAGGGTTAAGGCTGCGCCTTCCCAACTGCCTACAAGTGAGGATCAGGCTTCACAGGAAACTGATCTTGAGACCCCTGAAGGAACTGTCCCTGAAGAACTTGAACCTGATCAGGTTGAGTTTCTGGGGACAGGGGGACCTTCTAGGGCAGACTTGGGGCAGGCTCAGTTAACCTGTCCTTCTCTTGAACCCCTCAGACAGCAGGCTGCTGCTGAGGCTGCTGGGAATGCTCAAGGTGCCCATAAAGTATATTGGGACGATGGACTCCTTTATTCAGAGGCTAGAGACCCCAAGCCTGATGCTACCAGGAGGTTGGTTATACCTCTGCAATTTAGGGGCTTCCTGCTCACCTTGGCCCATGATATTCCTTTAGCAGGACACCTAGGCCAGAACAAGACTTGGGACAGGCTTGTCCCTCACTTTCACTGGCCTCACATGTCTGAAGACACCAAGGAGTTTTGTCGCTCCTGTGAAACCTGCCAAGCCAGTGGTAAAGCAGGTGGAACAACAAAGGCCCCCCTGATACCACTACCTGTGGTGGGGGTTCCCTTTGAGAGAGTGGGGATTGATATTGTTGGTCCAATGGATCCCCCTACAGCATCTGGGCACAGATTCATACTGGTGGTAGTGGATCATGCCACCAGGTACCCAGAGGCAATTCCCCTTAGGACCACAACAGCTCCTGTTGTGGCCAGGGCCTTACTTGGAGTTTTCTCCAGAGTGGGGTTTCCTAAGGAGGTAATATCAGATAGAGGTACCAACTTCATGTCTGGATATTTGACAGCTATGTGGAAGGAATGTGGTGTAAACTACAAGTTCACCACTCCTTATCACCCACAATGCAATGGGCTTGTTGAGAGATTTAACAAGACCCTAAAGGGCATGATTAAAGGATTACCTGAAAAGCTCAGGCGAAGATGGGACATCCTTCTGCCCTGCCTTTTGTTCGCTTACAGAGAGGTCCCTCAAAAGGGGGTTGGCTTCAGCCCCTTTGAATTGTTGTTTGGGCACCCTGTAAGAGGACCCCTGTGTCTTGTGAAGGAAGGATGGGAGTTACCTCTCAAAAAGCCTAAACAGGACATAGTGGACTATGTACTTGGTCTCCGCTCCAGGATGGCAGAGTACATGGAAAAGGCATCCAAAAACCTTGAGGCTAGCCAAGAATTACAAAAAGCTTGGCATGACCAAAAGGCTGTCCTTGTTGAATTTCAGCCTGGACAGAAGGTATGGGTGTTGGAGCCAGTGGCCCCAGCAGCACTCCAAGACAAATGGTCTGGACCCCATACAATTCTGGAAAAGAAGGGAGAGGTTACCTACTTGGTGGACCTAGGAACTCCCAGGAGCCCCCACAGGGTGCTCCATGTGAACAGACTGAAGGCATATGTCAGCAGGGCAGACATGGGCTTGCTCATGGCTACAGATGAGGGACAGGAGGAAGAGAGTGACCCTCTCCCAGACCTGCTCACTCAGAACCCTGAGGATGGCTCAGTTGATGGTGTGGCCTTAGGTGGCAGCCTCACTGAACATCAGCAACATGACTGCAGACAAGTTCTACAGGCATACAGACATATGTTCTCCTTGACACCCAGTCAGACTAACTGGTGTACACATGTGGTGGACACTGGTGACAGTCTTCCTGTAAAGAGCAAAATTTACAGGCAACCTGACCACGTCAGGGACTGTATAAAGACTGAGGTGCAAAAGATGCTGGAATTAGGTGTCATTGAGCCTTCAGAGAGCCCCTGGGCTAGCCCAGTGGTTCTGGTCCCCAAACCTCACACCAAAGATGGCAAGAGAGAGATGAGGTTCTGTGTGGATTACAGAGGACTCAATGCTGTCACCAGGACAGATGCACACCCTATTCCAAGGGCAGATGAGCTCATTGACAAGTTGGCTTCTGCCAAATATTTGAGCACATTTGACTTGACAGCTGGCTACTGGCAAATCAGGTTAGCTGAGGAGTCTAAAGCCAAGACAGCATTTTCTACCCCTAGTGGGCATTATCAGTTTGTGGTGATGCCCTTTGGTTTGAAAAATGCACCTGCCACCTTCCAAAGGTTGGTGAACCAAGTCCTCACTGGGTTGGATGACTTTTGTGCAGCTTATCTGGACGATATTGCTGTCTTTAGCTCCACCTGGGAGGATCACCTGATCCACCTGAAGGAAGTGCTTGAGGCTCTGCAGAAGGCAGGCCTCACTATCAAGGCAACAAAGTGCCAGATAGGGCAGAGCAAGGTTGTATACCTGGGCCACCTTGTAGGTGGAGGCCAAGTTCAACCACTGGAGAGTAAGATCCAGACCATCAAGGACTGGTCCCCTCCAACTACCCAGACTCAGGTCAGAGCTTTCTTGGGCCTGACTGGGTACTACAGGAAGTTTGTTAAGAACTATGGGTCCATTGTGACTCCTCTTAATGATCTGACATCCAAGAAGATGCCCAAAAAGGTTCAGTGGACAGAAATCTGTCAAAAGGCATTTGATGACCTGAAGAAGGCCATGTGCTCTGCACCTATCCTGAAGAGTCCTGACTACTCAAGAGAGTTCATTGTCCAAACAGATGCTTCTGAGTTGGGAGTGGGAGCAGTGCTTTCACAGCTTAATGTAGATGGCCAGGACCAGCCCATTGCTTTTATTAGCAGAAGGCTGACCCCCAGAGAGAAACGTTGGTCAGCTATAGAGAGGGAGGCCTTTGCTGTGGTGTGGGCCCTGAAGAAGTTGAGACCATACTTATTTGGCACTCACTTCAAGATTCAGACCGACCATAAGCCCCTCCTATGGCTTAATCAGATGAAGGGTGAAAACCCCAAACTACTCAGGTGGTCCATTTCCCTACAGGGGATGGACTTTACAGTGGAGCACCGCCCAGGGACTGACCATGGCAACGCAGATGGTCTCTCCAGGTACTTCCACTTAGAACATGAAGACACAACTGGTCAAGGTTAGTCTAATGTCCCTGCGTTTGGGGGGGGGTTATGTAGGAGAGTAGGGTCTGCTAGCCTATGGTCACCCCAAATTTTTGCTTTTTGCTTCACTGGTTTCTGACTTAATGTGGCTGTGGGCCTGCTAATCAGACCCACAGCCTGCTGTTCTCTCTCTAAATTGATGCCAATGCACTTTAGGTGCATTACGAATTGGAACTGGTTCACCTTATGAGCCCCTGTATTAGTGCACCCTAGGTGCCCAGGGCATAGGTGTATCCAAGGCCTACCAGGGGCTGCAGCATGTATTATGCCACCCCTGGCCTGGCCTCCATATTTGACACAACTGGCTGATCACTCAGCTGGGGTAAGTCGGTGTAACCACCTCTTACTTAGGTACAGTATGTCTGTGCCTAACCCTAAACTGGACACATATGTTCCTATCAGCCACTCCTATGGAAGGCCTCATCAATCCTGGAGGCAGAGTGCTTGGAAATATGTGAGATGGTGCTCTGGCATGAGCTGAGCCTGTCTGCAGCTGTCGGGAACAACTCCCTAAGCTGTTCCGGGATATTGCCATACCATATACTCTTAAGTGCATTATAATCCTCGCGGTTAAATGCTATCTTTGGTTTGGCTTTATCAAAACATGTCGAGTAAGGTGTCATACGAATTGGAATACTATCCCCTCGCCAATTCTGGCGACGGGGATAGCATTCCACCCTTCTAGAGGGACACGACATGTGCGTAGCCTTAACCCCGGTTAAAGTTAAACAGAGCCTCAGCTTCACAAAATGGACGCTGCCACCACAGACACAAGTCTGGCCTCCTGCTGCTGACCGAAACTCGGCAGATGGTGGCCTGGACAAAGGGTTTCCTGCCTTGGGAGGTGCGAGCACCACCCCAGACAGGATTTTGTGTATTGGGTAGGACAGGGCTGAATAGAATCAGACATGCCCGGGGCACACAAGGTGTCCCCGTGCATAGGCCAGTCCAAACCGGTTCTGGGGCCTTCCAGCCCCAGTCCTGGCGCGGAGCTGGACAAAGGAAAGGGGGTGTAACCGCCCCCCTTCCTGGTTCCTCCCAGAGGAGGGACCTAGTAGGTGATCCACCCCCAGTTTGGGAATAAGAGGGGGAGCAGTGCCATTGCACAGCAGATCATCCCGAAATCAACTTAAAACTAAGAAGAAGACTGGACTTCGACATTCTGCTGCACAGAAGACTGAAGAAGAATCTCCCTTGTGGCCAAGGAGTGACCACCCTGTGAACACAGGTACCAACCAGCAACTCAACGTCTGCTTTGCCGCCGCCTCCCGCCGGAGACCGAGCCCAGAGCCCGACAAGAACCAGACTCCCAGACCTCTCAGAGCCCGATCCACAGTCCCTGCGAAGAAGGGACCCGTGGAGGCACCGAGTGACGTGGGACCGGACCCCTTGAAAGACACTCGAAAAGCTGACTGCGCAGCTTCTGAGGCATCCTCGACGTTGTGCTTTGGGGATTGAGAACCCCCACCACCGAGCAGCCCTTGCACCGAAGATCAGCCCTCCAGCATCTCCACGATCTGCGTGGGGCCCTTTTGCATTGTGCCACTCGACGCGCCATCCCGGCCACTAGCCACGCGGCCAGCGGCCATCTTGGCGACGAACCCGAAGATTTAAACAGCAGGTCTGGTTGCTCCAGACCTACCCAAGCTCCTGTGAAAAGGAGCACCCGCTCTGACCTTGCTGGTCCGAGTGAACAGCATCTTTCAACTTCTGCGTGGTTTGCATTTGCCAAGGCCTGTTTGCTCCGATCAGGTCGCCGACACCGCCAACAGCGAGAAGCCTACGTGGGACAGCTCGTGACCGACTCCTGGACGTCCTCGACCCCGGGTATCCACGTGGCTGCAGAAAGAAGCTACCCGACAACGCCTGTTTGCACCCAACATCGCCTGGTTCCAATCTGGTTCCACGGTAGTCACTGGCTAGTGACTTTGAACACTGTCCCCTCTGCTTTCAGGTCTTCACATCTTCAGATCCACCCTTGGATCCACCGGAACTCTTCTCATCGAGCCGCCTGCAGCATCTTCAGCTCCAAGCACCATCGACCAGCGTGACGAAACCCGACACAACTTCGACCCTGTGCACCCGCTTCCTGTGGGTGAGGTAACTCAGCTCCGCCGGTGCTCCTGCACTGGTACACATCCCAAGGGCCTGTGTTTTAAGTTTCAGCTCCGTAGGTCACTCGGAAGGTTCCTAACTTTCTAACTTTGTGCTTTTTACGCACCATAGACTTTGTATTGAGAAGTGCGTGCACTTTGAACACTGCACCCGAGTCCCGTGGGCCTTTCCCGACTTAGTTAACTCCAGTCTCGAATAGCTCCAGCGATTCCCAAGGCCCTAGGCCTCTTCACTTTCCTCTTGGTATCTCTTATACCACTTTCTTAGTATATGGTTTAGGTGGCCCCTAGGGCTCATCCATATTGTGCAACTTTTGTGTATTTTAAACTGTCTTGTGATTTTACGCTTGTGCTTCTGTGCTCATAAAGAGTCCAGGGGATTTTAATAGTTAATAAATCAATATATATTTTCAATATATATCTGTGTGGTGTCCCTTTCATTTGGTATTCAAGGGGGTTGTGTATGGTATAACAGCTGGCTTCACATGCCTTTCAGAGTTTAGCCTAAGACTGCTTTGTCCACGTTACCACTAGGATAACTGGTCTACAAGGTTGAATTACAACCATCATCATAAGGGTTGCTTGGCATGGTACAAAGTGATCACTAAGAATTAGTGAGCATTATATACCAGGCCAACTTCTCACAATACCTATATAAGGGCATGAATCGGGAAAATTACACTAGAGCCCTAGATACATTACAACAGAAGGAGAGAGTAAAGTCCTTCAAGGAGGTGTAAAATTTTCTGAACTGACATGAGTAGGTTTCTTTTGAGCTAATCGGTCTAGGTATGTGGTAAGAGGTAACCAGTAAAGATCTACATTACGAGTTGGTGTCCAGGAAGAAGCAAAGGCAACATCAAGCCTATGAAAATGGCATAAAGAATTCCACCAACTGCGAATGGAAATATTCGTAAGGGACTTCCAGTGAGAAGATATGTGTTGAAACGCGAGTGCAAACATGAGATCCAAAAGGCTTTGTGAATGTGGGGGAGAACTAAAGAATCCGAAAGACTACCTAGAAAAAGAATAGGGAGTGAATATGGAGTGGAAATTGTGAAAATGTGGGAGATATAAGACCAAACCTGTTTCCAGAAAGCAGACACGTCAGGACAGAAAAAGAAGAGGTGTTGAAGATCAGAATTGGGAGTACCACAAGTCCAGCAGTTAGAGTCAGAAGAAGATGTGAAGCGAGATATAGAAAGAGGAGAAAGGTAAAGTCTGAGGTATAGAAAAAATAAAGATTGAGTAAGAGAGGCAGATCGAGAGGTTTTCAAGGTTTTGGACCAGAGTTTGTCCCAAAGAGCAGTGGACCAAGTACAATTATTATTATTATTATTATTATAGACATTTATTGAGCGCACAGCTACCCCCAACGGGGGTGTCCCGGCGCTGAGGAATGCAGAACAAGGAGGCAGGAATTAGTGGCCTGAAAATAGGAAGGTTTTCAATTTGCCCCTGAACTGAGATTCAGTGTCAATAGTCCTAAGACTAATGGGCAGAGAGTTCCACAGATTGGATACTGCCACTGTGAAGGCTCTGCCTCCCTTTCTCGCATAACGAAATCGGGGGGTTGACAGAAGGTGAAGGTGGTTCGATCTGAGATTGAGAGAGGAGTGGACTGGTTTTAGTCTGTGACTCAGGTATTTAGGGTCTTTTCCATTGAGAGCTCTAAAAGCTAGTACCAGGGCCTTAAATTTAACGCGAGCGGTGATCGGTAACCAATGCAATTTCTTCAAGTGGGGGGAGATTGAGTGTCGATAGGGGACTTTGCAGATTAGCCTGGCAGCGGCGTTCTGCACTATCTGCAGTCTGTGAAGCAGATAGGCAGGTAGTCCCACATATAGACTATTTGCGTAATCTAAGTGCGACGTGATTAGGGCATGTGTCACTCTCTTCAATGCTTCCTTGGGAAGAAAGGGGGAGATTTTTCTTAGCATATGAAGTTTCCCAAAGCATGCTGAAGTGACTTTCTGAATCTGGGTTTTAAAAGATAAGTCATTATCAAATTGAACTCCAAGATTGCGGGCCACCCTCACCGGGGAAGGTGGTGGGTTGAGTTCCACAGGCCACCAGATGGAGGGGGATAAGGGAATCGTTAGATTAAAAAATAACACCTCAGTCTTGTCCGTGTTAACTTTTAACGTGTTTGAAGTCATCCAAGCCACGATATTGGAAAGACAGATTCTGAAGTTGTCAAAACCAGAGGGTGAGTGATCTTTAAGAGAAAAAATAAGCTGAGTATCGTCAGCATACGATATCACTCTTACCCCCAGAGACTCAATTACCTTTGCTAGGGGTGCAACATAAATGTTAAAAAAGAGGGGGCTCAGAGCGGATCTTTGGGGCACCCCGCAGCCAAGAGGCTTCCTGTCTTTGGACCAGAAAGGGCGGCACCAGACTTGTTGTGTGCGGTCTGTAAGAAAGGAAGTAATCCAGGCTCGAGGGGTGCCGCAGATCCCCATCTCACGGAGTCTATTCAGGAGGATGGCATGGGAGACCGTATCGAAGGCTGCAGACAAGTCGAGGAGCACAAGCATGGCTACCTCTCCCCTGTCCACAGTCTCCCGCACGGTCTCCGCCACCTCTAGAAGTGCAGTCTCCGTGCTATAGCCGGTCCTAAAGCCGGATTGCGAGTCATGTAACAGGTCCAGGCTTTCAATATAGTCCGATAGTTGTTCCTGTACTATTTTTTCCAAAATTTTGGCAGGTTTTGGTAACAGGGATATCGGGCGGTAGTTGCTGAGAACAGCAGGGTCTGCGTCGGGTTTCTTTAAAAGGGGGATAAGAATTGCCTGCTTCCAAGTCTCCGGAAACTGTCCTGATACAAGAGAGGAGTTCCATATCGATAGCAGAGGTTGCACAATCGCCGGAGCAACTGTGGAGAAAACTTGAGCAGGCATCGGATCTAAGGGTGAGCCTGATTTACATAGAAGGAGTTTATTCAGTGCAGTATCTAAGGTGATGGATTTGAACGTCCTAAGCCTCTTATCCTTGGACCTGAGATCGGTGGGAGGTGTGTCATCTGTATCAGGGTTATGCACTGTATTAAAAGAGGCATAGATGAGAGTAATTTTCTCATGAAAGAAATTGGATAATTTGTCACAGAGTTCTTGACAGGGCTCTGTCTTGTGCAGAAGGGCAGATGGGTTGGTGAAATCTTTTACTACTTGGAAGAGTGCCTTGGCACAATTATCTGCAGATTTAATTTTACTGGCAAAGTATTCCCTCATGGCAGTTTGTTTGAGTTTGTGGAAGTTTTTTAGTGCCCCTCTGTACGTTATTTTGGCGGCTGGGTCATAGGTACGACGCCAGAAGCGTTCAAGCTTTTTACATTTACTTTTTTCTTCCCGCAGCAGCTGGGAGAACCAGGGAGCAGAGGGCTTGGTTCTGGCTGAAGAAAGGGTAGTGAGGGGGGCAATGTTTTCAATGGCCGTAGTGATGTATTGATTTAGATTAGCAACATCCTCATTTATATTCGCGGAGGGTTGCCATTTGAGCTTGGTTAAAGCAGGCTCAAGCTCCTCAAGCGTTACTTTAAACCACTTTCTACCCGTCCTCTCCAACCTACAGACTGGGGTCACAATAGTGGCGAGTTTTAGGTTAAAAGGGATAGTGAAGTGGTCCGACCAAGTCACAGGGAGAGGGGCCAAGGTGGAAAGGCCAGGTAAGTTGGTGAAAATAAGGTCTAACGTGTGCCCAGCAGAGTGTGTGGGGCCAGCAACTTTCTGCAGAAGGTTAATACCCTCCATGGTCTCTACCAAGGAGCATGCCTTTGCACAATTACTGTCATCTACATGTAGGTTAAAATCCCCCAGGACAGTAAAGTGAGGATGTTTTAGTGAGAGGTCAGCTAACCTCGACAGTAATTCGGTGATATAGATGGGGGGAGTGTTAGGTGGGTTGTAGATAAGTACCCCAGCACAGATAAGGAGAGCTGCCTCGGAAATGCAAAAATACATAGCTTCAATGGGACCCAAATTGTCTAGTTTCCTAGAAGAGATTATCCAATGGGATCTAAGAATAATAGCTATTCCTCCCCCTGTCTTTGAACCAGATCTATTAAGCCCCGCAAATTGATAGTTTGGAGGGACAGCTAGGGTGATGTCGGGGTGCAAGGACTCTTTAGTCCAAGTTTCCGTGAGGAACATCAGGTCCCAAGCATTCGTTGTAAGGGAGAGCCAGATGTCACTAGCGTGTTTAGGCAGGGAACGGCAATTGATCAGACAAGCCTTTAATTCACGCGGAAGGGTGCTACGGCAGCTCTCTCTAGTAACCCTGCATGTATTGCGTATCGAAGGATGCAGGGAAAAGTGGCAGTTAGGGCAAATATAGCTTTGCTGGGCTAGCGTCGGGTTGTACCTCGAGTGGTTATCAGCTGATAGGGGTCTAAGGTCTAGGAGACTTTCTCTGGACCAGCTACGGCGCATTATTGGGACAGTTTGGGCATAATGACCGGCGCTGGGCGCGGGCCAGGCGCGGACGGGGGCAGACGGGCTTGCCTTAGGCGCGTCTTCGGCGCGCCACCGGCGCGCCCGCTGCGCTCGCCCGCTGCGCTTTCTCTGACACATAAGATATATAGGAAGCGGAGTTTGCAATCAGCTCCGCCCCATGTGGTGCCGGAACCGCCCTGCGCGTTCTGGTGCAGGTCTCCACGCCCTCCACTCAAACAGCACACAGCTGCGGGGACCGAGGCGGGAGCCGAGAGGTAGAAATGTAAGTGTGCAAAATAGCAGGTTTAATCGAGGTTAAAATCGCAAATCATTTTAAAACATTCTGAACGCTGTTCACATTAAAATAATGCCACCAATGCTCAAAATCGAGTGTACACATAAGGGTAAATCACAAAGGGTGTTGGTGGGGTCAGGCAGCCGCCTACTCACCGCAATCCTCAGTGTGCAGTGAAGCCACCAAGCTTAAGTAACGAGCGGAGCTTGCAATCAGCTCCGCCCCATGTGGTGCCGGAACCGCCCTGCGCGTTCTGGTGCAGGTCTCCACGCCCTCCACTCAAACAGCACACAGCTGCGGGGACCGAGACGGGAGCCGAGAGGTAGAAATGTAAGTGTGCAAAATAGCAGGTTTAAATGAGGTTAAAATCGCAAATCATTTTCCCAAGAAAGTTCCAATTTGGATTTGACACGATCAGGGTTAGGAGAGGAAAAAAATCTATAAATAAGAGACGCTTTCAGGAGGGTAGAAAGTATCACTAGAAGATGAGAAGGTGACGTTAGTGAAGACAAGGAAGGAAGAGAATAATAACGCTCAAGAATTATTTCCCAAGAATATTATATTTTTGTAGAAAGGAATGAGGACAGCAAAATTTGAGCTGAAATTGGGGAAACGAACGAGGTAACACACCATCAAAGAGATGACCCATATGATACCTTTTAGTCTGCAAGATGTCCAAGAAATAGGTCTGTTATTTAAAAGAATAAGTGAATTATACCAAATGGGTGTATGAAGAAAAGATTCCCGTGAGATGACCAACGGAAAGATAAAAGGCTTTAGAAGAGAAGAAGTATGTTTAATCAAAGGAAGCGAAGTATAAGGGGATTTGGTGGAAAAACGTAAAACTTCCTCAAAGGAAAAAGGCAGTAATAAAGCTTGTACAATATGAAGCCAAAGAGGAGAAAAGGGGGAATATTCGGACGATAGCCACTGTGACGCTTGACGTAGAGAAAAGGACTTGTGATATAGACGGTAATCAGGAAAATGAACACCACCATTCGATTTAGCTTTACGAAGAGCTTGAAGAGAAATTCTAGATTTTTTATTCCTCCAAAGGAATTTTGAAAGAGAAGAATCAATACGTTTAAAATAAAGGGCAGGTACATGCACGGGTAACATGGAAAAGATATAAATAAGAATAGGGGCAATCATCATTTTGATAGAAACAAGACGACCCCACCAGGAGAGAAAGAGGGGGTTCCAGGAGGAAAATAACTGATCGATTCAAGACAGAACTGCTGACATATTTAATTTAATGGAAGAGGAAATGGAATTGGAGAGCCAAATACCAAGATATTTGATCTTCATGCTATTCCAAGCAAAGCCTGTAGAGGAAAATAAATGAGGAAGACAAAGTTTAGTTAAAGGGAGAATTTCTGTCTTATCAGAGTTAATCTTGCATCCTGAGACAAGAGAAAATGCTTCAAATTGAGACAATAAAGGGATAGATAATTCAGGGTCCGAAATAAACAAAAGAATATTGTCTGTATATGCAGAAAGTTTTAATTGATTATCACCATATGGGAAACCAGAAATGGAAGAGTTATTACGGATGGAGGATAGAAACGGTTCAAGACCTAAGACAAAAAGAAGTGGAGAGAGAGGGCGCCTTGACGTACTCCCCTTTGAAGGGTGAAGGATGAGGAAAGTTGACCATTCACTAGAACTGAAGCTTTGGGTGAGGAGTATAACAAAGATATGAGGGAAATAGATTTAGGACCAAAGCCATGCCATCTTAGTGAAGCAAACAAAATGGATCAGTCTACTCTATCAAAGGCTTTTTCAGCATCAACAAAAATAGCAGCCAAAGGGATTGAGAGAGATGAGGCCTTATTTAAGACATTTAAAAAGAGTCGACAATTGTCAGAGGTGAATCTCCCTTTAATAAAACCACACTGTTCTTTACCAATAAGATGAGGCATAAATGGATCCAAACGTAAAGCAAGTAATTTAGCAAAAAGTTTATAATCAACATTAACTAATGAAATTGGACGATAGTTTTTACGAAATGTAGGATCACAACCATCTTTTAGAATAAGACAAATGGTGGCATCCTGAAAGGTACCATCCGCTTTGCCATAAGAATAAAATGATTGAAAAAGAGACAGAAGTTTGGGTAATAAGAGGTCAGAAAAATGTAAATAAAATTCAACCCGAAATCCATCAGCGCCAGGTGTTTTACCTTTAGTGAGAGAAGACAAAGCTGTAGAGAGTTCATGTAATGAAAGATCAAGTTCAAGGTCTGGAAAATTGAGGTGAGAGGTATAGGGTGCGGGTAATTTTTCAAAATAAGATTGAATAGGAGAAGGAGTTGGAGGAGATTCTGGAGTATACAAGTGTTGGTAAAATAATTGAAACTGATTAAGTATGTCTTGGTCTGTATGGAGAAGAGTATTGTCAGAAGAATAGATGGAATCAATAGAGGTGCGTTTCTTACGGGACTTAAGATAGCTAGCTAAGAGTTTATCAGACTTATTACGACCACCATAAGAACGCGCACTACTACGAAGGAGAATCGAAGATGCATTATCAGTGGTGAGTTTGTTAAAAGCAATTTTCGCTTGCAAAAGCTCTGGTGACATATATTTATCTGAAGAGGTGTAGAATTGATGCTCCAATTTTTTAATATGTTTTAGAGAAGAGATAAGTTTCTGAAGAAATTGCTTCTTTTTCCTAGAAACGTAATCAATAATAAATCCTCTCACAGTGGCCTTAAATGAATCCCAGAGAATAGGAGAAGGAGTATTAGGATCGGAATTGAATTGAAAGAAGTCATTAGTAAAAGAGCGAAAAGAGGAGGAAAAGTTAGGGTCAGTAAGAAGTGCGCAATTAAAGCGCCAACGAGATGGTTTAGGGTGAGGTGGAAGTAAGTCAATGTCCGTTAGAATGGGGGCATGATCTGACATAACAATGTGTTCAATAGAGGAAGAAATTAAATTTTGAGATAAAGATTGAGAAAGAAAGATATAATCTAGTTGAGAGAAAGAAGCATGAGGAGAAGAGAAAAAGGAGTAGTCCAAAGTGTCTGGATGTGTGAGTCTCCAAGAGTCAGAAAGGTCTGCTTGTAAAATGGTATCTAAAAATAGTTTGTGAGGCTTGTGAGGGACAAAGCGAACAGTGGATTTGCGATCAAGGAATGGATCCATAATCTGGTTACAATCTCCTCCTAAAATAAATAAGTCATCTTTATGTTGGATACATTTGCCCGTAATGAAGGGCCAAAATGAACAGTGGTACCATAAATATTAAAAACAGTTAAAGGGATTGAATTAATTAAAAGTTTAGCCAAAATCCATCTACCATCAGAATATTTTTCTTCTAACAACACTTTCCATTTTAATTTTTTATGAATTGAAATAGCAACTCAATTTTTTTATTTTTAGAGGGGGAAAACAAAACTGTACCAACCCAATTCCTTTTTAATTTAAGAGATTCAATGCCAGTAAGCTGAGTTTCTTGTAGAAGGACAATATCGGAGTTATAGGTAGATAAATGGGAAAGTACTCTCTGTCGTTTGATGGGATTAATAAAACCTTTTACATTCCAAGTAACAACTCTAAATTTATAAACAAAATAAGTATATTAACATCAAAAAGTGCGAAAAGGCATGCAAACATCAAATAGCCTAAAAAGGAAATAAATAAGAAATTCAAGAATACAGAATGAAATACTGTAGACAGGAAGGAGGGGAAGGAAGAGGAAAGAAAGGAAGGAAAGAGAAAAGCGGAAGAAGAGACAGTACATATCCAAAGGATGACTGAAATTAACATACCTGAGGGAAACAAGCACAAGGAAAGTGGGGAAATGGCGACACTCAACAAGACAACCCAGGCAAAGGGTGGAAATCCAAACCGCACCAGGACAAAAGAATTGAAGATGCAACACACACAGACTCAGGGAAGATCATCATGATCCTGTGTAGGGAGAGAAAAAGAAAAATAACAATTGGGAAGTAACAATATCAGCGTACAAAGCGAAATATTCTACATAACAAACAGAATAATTAAGTCAAAGAAATATGCAGTAAGAGAGGAGATAAGAATGAAGGCGAAATATTAAGAGGGAAACCTTTTAAATGGAACAACAGCAAACAATCTATTAGAAGGAATCAAACATAGACAAAGCGAGAAGATGAAATGATCAGCCACTAGAAGAGTTTGAAGTATCCATGGCGCCACCGGAGTGAAGATGAAAAAAGTTTTTAAGTTCTCCAGGATCTTGAAAGGTCCAAGTTTTGTTTTGGTAAGTAACCTTGAAAATACAAGGATGAAACAAACCATATCCAGCACCAAGAGATCGTAGATGTGCTTGAAGATTCAGAAACTCCTTTCTTCTGGATCCCGTGGCGTTGAAAACATCCTGAGATAGGAACACTCTCCGACCCATCCAGGAAATTTGACGTTTGGATCTAGCTGCAGAAAGAACTGAAAGGAGATCCGTAAATTTCAAAAAGAGATTCATAACACCTCGTGGGTTCAGGGAATCAGATGAACTTGGACCAAGTCTATGGGCTCTCTGGATGCTAATAGACGTGGTAGGAGGCATGTCTAATAGTTTTGGAAAGAAGGAAGTAAAAAATGTAACAGGGTCATCCCCTTCCAGAGATTCTGGTAGACCGTCAATGCAAAGGTTGTTCCTTCTATTCCTGTTTTCTAAATCTTCTGGATGTTGCTGGAGAGCGAGGGCAGACTTCTCCAAAGAAAACATGCATTGAGAGTTAGATTGTACTGCAGAAACTTGTTGTTCTACAGAAGTAATTCTGGTATCCATAGACGCCCAATTTTCTTTCAAAATTTGCATGTCTTTGCTAGTTTCTTCAACAAAAGGGCGTAGGGTGCGTATCTTCTCTAAAAGTAACTCCATTGAGATTGGAGAGGCAGGTTTATCCGGTGAGGGAGGATCTTGTTTCAGGCATTTAGAAGAAACATTAGGAGGAGACGTTTTTGTTGTTGTAGGCTGGGCTGAGAAAGATCGGTGCGGAGCTAGACCAGCCATTTAATGCACATCTGCAGAAACACCAGAAGAAGCTGAAATGAATGACTCTTGTTGAGATTTAGAAGAGACGAAAACAAATTTTGGTTTACGCAGTTTGCCCATATACAAACGATTACTGCAGCGTTTGACCGGTTGACTGATTACTGCAATTTGTGGAAACACGGCTTCCCAAAAATGATGACCGAATTCCCTTATACTGTAAATCCAACTTGCATGAATAATCTGCTGCTGCTCTTCGTGTGGAGAATTCACGCCTCAAAATGACAGCTGCTGCCAGTCCCAATACCCAAAGATGTCAACAGTAGGCGTCTCATTGGTAGAGAAGAGTATTAGAAGCCACCTACAGAGCAGGGCAAGTATATGCATACAATTCTAATGAAATCCTGTAGAAAACGTAGTGTGTAACCAAATAAATGGTTAATTATAAAGGCATGCATCCAAATGAGGAAATGTAAACATTATAATATAGCAGCAGCCAGGCGGCATATGTGAAAAGTATCCTTCATGCACAATAATCCATAAATGACGTTAAATAATCATTCTCCCTTGGTGTTTTGTAGGAAAGAGGAACAATGGAGCATTAAGTTAAAGAAACATGTGTAAAATAACGAATTACACGCTCCATGTGCGTATTGGGAGATGAAAGAAGCATTTAGGAGATGATGAGAGCCACGGAGGGAGCCAACCTGAAAAGACGTGTGTCCTTGATGAAGCGCTCGCTCCGTGAGGAGAAGTCGTGATGTGAAATGGCGGCCGCGGCAAGCTCCGATGCAGACAAGTGCCGGTGGCAGATAATGCGCTGACAGGAAATTAAATGAAACAGTACATTAGAAGCGGCTCACGTTCCGCTTGAAGTACCTGACATCAATGTTTGTGAAGACGCCGTGGGACCGCAGGAAATGTTGAAGAAGAGGTCCGGTGCGGCGGAGAGACACCACTATGCGGCCATCTTGCGTGGCGCCGTAGCCACGCCCCTCCAAGCTGAAGCATTTTAAAGATCAGAATTAAGAACCCCAGACAGTGAGCACATATTCTGGATTTCAGGCAGAAACAAGGCCTGGAAATGATCGACCCCCTTCCGAGAACTCCAACCCCCCCCCCCCCCGGGGTCGCTCCCAACAGTTTAAGTACGTCTGCTCTAGAGTGAGGAATAATCCTGATATAATACCCATTTACCCCTCACCTTTCACTATTTAGCACCCCTCCCCACTCAACCCAGCTGCTGCACCTTTTGTGGAAACATATAAGGTGAAAATAACATCAGTATCACCTAATCAGAAAGTTCATTCTCTCTTTCCCTCCCCTCCCTCTCCGCTAACACTTCCATGTTAGATTTTGTTCCTCTCTTTGACTTTGAGTTGATCCTAAATCATGCTTTTTTATTAGCATGCCTTGTAGGTGTCAGGAATCTAAACTTAATTCAAAGCAGTGGCATTGCATTGGTCTCCTTGACCCGTACTGGGCCAGGGATAAAAACAAGGATAATCTTCCAATCTAAAATTGTTGCAAATATGGTACTGCAAAACAAGAAATGTTTCCAGTGTAAAGGTATTGATGTGTGTCCCGTTTATGAGGAAGTTCATTTTTGGGGCAAGGGGTCCGATAAATTGCATAACCATATGGGGGATTGGCACACCATACTGTCAAATTAGTTGCCTGTGGACAGTTCGAGAGGACCACAGGTTTCCATAGGAAATAATGGGAGACACGTGATCTATGGGAAAACTATGAATGCTCCCTCTATTTGTGTAGGTGATGAACTTCAAAAATGGATTTGGCTGGCAGGTTCTCTAAATAGTGTTTGATCATCTGTACCCATAGCCTAACGTAGCATTTACCAATGAATTAAAAGTGGTTTCCTTTCCTGGAATATTGTAGGTATAAAGAAAAGCAAAGAAAAATTGCAAATTTTTAATGATTTTAATATTGATATAATTTGTCTCAGGAAATCGGGTGTTTTAGTGAGCTCCAGTGTGACGACTTCTTTTCAGTAGAATGTAGTTCACCCCATCTAGGAAAGGGCATGCAAAAGAAGAGATACCTATTCTCCTAACCAAGAAGAATAATTGGAAATATGAGAGCTTTTCTGACCCTTCAGATTTCTTCCTAGTAATAACACTATTCCCTAATGGAGGGGAGAATGTATTAGTCCCCTTTTTATTGCTGAACCCCTATATCCCTCCTGATACCTTTTATAATAATCTCGTAAATAACATCTTTTCCTTTATTAAAAATGCTTTGGATAAGTAAAATGTCCTCCAGGTAATCATGTTTGGAGACCTAAACTGTAAGATTTCCAAACATGCTATTATCTATTTCGAGAGGTAGAAAAAGAGGCAGCTTTGCTTATTTCTCTTCTGTTTTTTAAACAAAACTAGAACTGATAAGGGAGAGAAGATTCTTCTGGATCAACTGAGGAGTAATGATGGGTAAATAGATAATTGGAGACTTCCTTCTTACTCCCCTGCACAGCATGCCAATAAATCCATTACGTGAGAGTACATTTTAGATTATTTTATTGCTGCATATACTTTTTCTTTACCTTTTAGGTGATTTGAAAATAATAGATTCTAGATGTTGCTGTTCTCTCTAAAGAAAAATACAGCTCTAGTTGGGTCTTGGAATTTGATGGGGCTATCCCAAAATGTAACAAAAAATCAGGTAGACCCAGTGGGATCCTAGAAGAATAATTATTTTAAAGGACATGTTAAAGAACGTTGTTAACAATTCGAGTCTTGGGAGGTCGATGTTCCTCAATCATTTAATCAGTTCATGAATCCGCCAGCCAACCAAGGCCCCACTGAACTCACTTCTGCTTTCTGTTCTCCTACTGAACAAATAAATAAATGGATTGTTTCAGAAATAATCTATTTTCTTCACAAATGATAGAAATAGCCATCTGTCTCTTTTGAAAAGGCATTGAAGTCATATAAAGGCTAGCCTAAAAAGACAAGATTTAAACCGCAGGTGGATATATTTAAGAGAGACAGCCTTTAAGAACCATATAAGGAGCTTCTGAGAAATAGTTGCGGATTGCTGAGGGAGAAGATTTAGGTCCTTCTCCTCCCCAATTAAATAAAACAGGTTGGCTGGCTTCATCTCTGCACTATATGTGGCGATTGATGTGATAGACAGGCATCCCTTTCTGGAGTTTTGTACACTGACCCACAACTCGCCCTCTATAAAGGAGATTGAGGATGCTATTTTAGGGATGTGTTCTTCCACTTATATAGACCCGGATGAAGTTCCAACTTTGGTAATAAAACAGAAAGCCTCTCTCTGGGCCATATTATTATTTTCGGTTTTTAAATCTTGTAATGGAATTATTACTGTCCCCCTTTATAAAAGGGGGACCGTAAATCTCCTGCAAATTATTACTAGATTACCCTATTAGATGCAGTGGGTAAAGTTTTCTCCAGATACCTGTTGGTTCAGCTAAATACTTGGGCGGAGAACAATAAAATCATCCAGTTAGAGCAAACAGGTGTCAGGAACCACCATGGGACCTTAGATAACATAGCTGCACTGCAATTAATTAACGAGAAGTATGCCATCACTAGAAGCTGCCCGGTATATGCCACGTTTATGGACTTCTCCTGCGGCTTCGATAAAGTGGATCACCTTCTGCTGTGGAGGACTTGTCAGATATCGGCTTTCCCAGAACCTTATTGCAGCTTATTATTGCCCTCAACTCTGCCACATGGTGCTGAGTTTTATTAGGTGGGGATCAAGGTCTCTTTATGGTAATCCCAACGAAGAATGGTTTATAGTAGGAGTGTTTCCTTGCTGCGCATCTTTTCTCTCTTTGCATATCATACTTGCCTGTATTCCTCTCACAAAGTATGAGATTATCACCTAGTATTGGGGGACAGCCAATGTCATATCTTATGCATGCAGATGACATAGTAGGTCTTAACAGTTGATTAGAGCTTTTTTTTGTTGAATATTTTTATTTTTGCGAAGGATTCAAACACAAGATATACAGACAAAAAAGATAACTTGTTACATACTCTTTCGTAGACATTTGTTTTTCTAGAGGGATAATAATAGCACAAGAAAACAAGAGCAAAAGAATAACAATAAGAAAAAAAGCTAAGTGATAGGCAGTAAGAAACAAAACAGAAAAATAATTAACACATTAATCCTGAAACATACCATGCCAAATAGCATTACATTTCTGTAGTGCCTTAAGAACTCTGACCTTAGCCAAAGCTTTTAATTGCACGCAAATTTCAATAAAAATACTCCACTACTCCATTACATTACATGGCTTTGGAGAGATCCATGCCTGGGCTATAGCTAATTTAGCAGAAACTAGGACTATAGTTATTAGAGCCTTCTTTGCTCTATTGGCATTGTCTCTATAGCCCAGCATTATTGTAGTAAAAGCCACATCCAATCCAAGTCGATTTCTTAATACATTCAAGACATCTTGCCAAAAGGCAGCCAGCATAGGGCACACAGCAAATATATGAACAATATTTACTCCATATCCCCACATTTAGGACAGCCCATCCTATTACTTAAATGCTGAGTAGTTGTTTGTCCCCATCTAGCAACCTTAGTAGGTGTATAATACAGCATACTTATGGTTTTAAATTGTTGAAGCCTTAAATTAATAGACCATACTGCATCTTTTACTGTATTAAGTGCTGCCTCTAGGGTTGTACCAGCACAAGCATTACACTCTTTCTCAGCTAAGAGGTCCATAGAATCCAGTTTTTCCTTACTAAATATTTGACACGCAGCACAGATTAATTTTCCCTGAAAGGGTTCATGTAAAAAGGTCAGTAATTGGTGGGGTTCCACCGCCCTGAGTCCTTGTGATCTCAAAAAATAATCCCTGGTTCGGAATTACTTATAGTAGTGCTAATGTGGTATAGAAAAATAATCTTTCAGATCTTGAAAAGTACGAAAGTCCTCCAAATCAAACAAATCTTCTAAGACTGGCGCAATGTTTAACTATACTATCCTGGAATATGTCTTGAAGAAGTGGATTATCGCAGAGGGAAACTTCGTGAAATCGGTCGGCACAGAGTACGCGGTAGATATGTCTCGCCAAACCATAGCTATACCCCTCAGGGCCTGGAAATGTACCCTCTTAAAGTAATTAGGGTCCTGTATTTGGTAAAGAAACCTAATAGAATCCTGGTTTAGCAAAAGCCTATGGCTAAAATCTTGGTCCTTATTGTAGAGAAGAATACGGAGTCTGCTCGTAAATGAAGCCCAATGGTATAATTTAAAGTCAGGAAGTGCAAGTACGCCTTGGTTGAATGGACATTTTAAAAACATAATTGCCCGATGTGCCCGCCTATACTCCCAAATAAAACTACCTACTATCCCATCTAATTTCTAGTTCCAAAGGAATAGACCTAAATAAATAAAGAAACCTAGGAAGAATTGTCCTTTTGCCAATATTACATCACCCAATGATACTAATAGTGCCAGTTCTTAAGTTTCCTTGCAGTATCAGTCAATAACATTTCATAGTTTAATTTACTAATGCTTTGGATCTGAGTAGTGACATAAACACCAAGGTAAGTAGTTTCGGGCAGTGTCCCATTATGGGGATTTCTGGTGTATGGTTCAGCAAAATCTGAGTCTTACCAATATTCAATTTATAACCAGAGAAGGTACCGAATCTATTAGCCTCTTGATTAATTGTCTATTCTCGCCCCGTTAGCATAGCCAGTGAATCGAGGACTATTGAGGAGTTGTCGCACTTTATGCACACCATCCCGAGTGACACTCATCTCCTGGTAGGGGACGATCTGAATTGCCATTTCGAGCCTCTAGTGGGTATGAAGGATGCTGTTTTATTGGCAGAAGATGGCTACTGGTCGGTACCAACGACCCAGGCCTCATCCCCAAGGGCATGGTCTCCTCTAGCCATACAGATAACGGCTCTAACTTTAAATAATTCTTTACGGGCATGTAATGGCCGTACGCCTTGGGATACCCCAGCCAAGAGTACATTTAATAAACCTGGACACATGTCACGTCTTGACTATATCTTGGCTGAAACACAGTTATGGCCAAAGGTTATAGACCTGAATGTCATTACAAGAGGTGAGAGTGACCATAATGCTTTAATTTGGAGCTGGGCCCGCTCAGTATAGTAAGAGCAGTACTCCAAGTTCTGGGGATTCTGATGCTAGGCTTACGCTATCCAATGACAGACGAGAGTCAGGTGGCATAAATTAATGGAACACCCGGAAGAACTTTGGAATTTATACAGCTGGATAGTCCCCCTGTTTGTAAAGGTTGATGTGTTAAATACTCAACCATTGTCCCCTGATTATCATATTAAGATGCAGGCTCTCCATATGGATCTAGTATCCAATCTGGCAGAGGTATTCAATCCCTGGGTGGTCAAAAAGAATAAAAGGGTCCAACAATGCACTTGGTATAATGCAGCTTGTAGGAAGGCAAAGTCAGTGCTAGTACAGGCTCTAAAGATAAATAATAACAAACTCGAAATCAAAGCCAGGAGAGCACATTATAAATGGCTAACTAAATGTGCAAAGGAAGAGTGGGACCACGATAAGTGGGCTAGTTTATCCTTCGCTCTAGCTACAAAAGATTCCTGGTGATTTTGGTCTATAATCAATAATGGCTGCGGAGAACCGAAAGCTGCCATTGAACCAAACATAGCAGCAGAAGTTTGGGAAGACCACTTCCGGGCTTTGTTTTCCTCTGAGGACCACCTGGATACCTTAGAAATTATATGGGCACCACCAACTTTTTTCCCACATTCTGAGGTGGTAGAGTTTACGACAGTGGAAGTTTGTAATGCAATTTCCAAACTTGCCGTAGGAAAAGCCCCGGGCCTAGACAAACTTCCGGGCGACCTCTTTAGGCAGGAACCGAAGATATGGTGCCCATATTTCCAAATCCTCTTTAATGCGGTCCTGTGAGGCTGGGCGGTGCCCTGTTCTTGGCTGGGCGCAGAGATAGTCCCTATATTTAAGAAGGGCTCCCCTCTGCTCCCAACCAACTACAGGCCCATCAGCCTCATTGATGTCCCGCAGAAGATCTTTGCACGACTCATTTCATACCGCCTCCAGGACTGGATAGAGGAGCACACAATTCTTAGTCTGTATCAAGCAGGGTTCAGGAAGAACACCTCCACCATAAACCAAATTTTTCATCTGTCATTACTATTCTGGAAAACAGTGAGAATAGAGGGTGGCAGCCTCTATATGGTGTTCGCTGACCTTCGCTCTGTTTTTGATCTAGTTCCCCGGGGGAAACTTTGGTTTGTGCTCCTCGAGCTGGGCATACCGGTACAACCTTTGACCATATTGATGAGGTTACATGAGGCGAATTTTGCCCAAGTCAGATGTGGAAAAAATGGTGCATTGTCATCTAGAGTCCCCGTTGGCAGGGGGGTAAGGCAGGGTTGCGTACTCGCACCAACCCTTTTCTGCCTCTATGTCAACGGGGTAATCTCACACCTGAATGGAGTGCAGAATAACGATGCTCCAAACCTGGCTGGTAGCAGGGTCCCTGCGATTATGTTCGCCGACGACACCCTCTTGTTGTCTAAGTCCCCAATGGGGATACAGCGTATATTGGACGGCTTTGAAGAATTCTGTAGAGGTCCGGGTTTGGAGATAAATTCTCTGAAAACCAAATTCATTATCTTCAACCCCCCTGCAACTACTTGGCCAAATCCCAGTCCAGGTACAACATGACTGGAAAGGGTATCGACCTTTGATTATCTGGAGGTCACTATTAATGGGAGTTTAAAGTGGGGCCCCCAGCAAATCAAGTCACAACTAAAATTGGCCCAACTCGCAGGCAGAATCCTCAAGCAATCCAATAAGTCTACTATTAAACCTGCTGGCCCACCATTGGGGATACATAAAACGTAAGCTAGGGGTGCGATCATGTACGGCGGTGAACTATGGGGATACTCTTGTAGGGCCGAAATCACCAAGATAGAAAATAAATTTCTAAGACAGTTGTTAGCACCACCATCTAGCATTCCACTCTTTCCTCTAAGGCTTGATTTGGGGGTTAGACCCATTGACGAGGAGCTAGCGCTCAAACCTCTCAGGTTCTGGCGCAGGCTCTGGTTTACACCGGAGCTGTTAAATTATAGGCTGGAACTCAAAGAAATACTAACCTTCTTCAGCACAGGGAAAATTCCTTGGCTTACATTTATAAAGAATGAATGTATAAGGCTAGGAGTACCTGTCCTATGGTCTGACCCTGAGAGGGACTGAAAAATGGTTACACGCAAGTTACTCCTGAGGACATTTTGTGATAATAAACTTACTGCTGCTCTGTCCAATCCCCATGTTGGCACTTTAACTGTTTCTTTTTTAATGACGAAAGATTTTTATCATTTTGAGTATTTCATGGATGACATACATCTTATTTTAGCAAGGAAACTGTATGTACAGTGGAGATATGGTACTCTACCTTTGCGAGCCTTTACTAGTAGATGGTCTTCCGCTGCCCTGAAAAATTGTCCTGGGTGTAACTGTGAGATGGAAAATGATCTGCATGTTCTCTTCTTTTATCCAGCATTTTGCAAGCCCAGGAAGTACTGGCTTGTACCCCTGTGCAAGAACCTGGGGTTCATACAGTGCATGCATGCTTTTAGAGTACTAAAAACAGATATAACCAGACCCATTGTATTTGCTGTCTCGCAATTCCTGGCAGCTATGTGGCACAAGTGAAGGCATTTATTTGCGAGTACATGATTATAGACTCATAGCTAATTGAAAGATACTGTTTTCTCTTGTAAATTTTCTTTTTACTTTTTTTCACCAAGTTATTTATTGTTCTCTCCTCCAAAGTGGTGCATATTTTTTTTTTTTTAAACTGTTTGCATTTGGAAACTGCTGGGTAATTCATTCTGTCTTGCTATAATTAATTGAATTGCCATCCATGTATATTGTTTTTTTATACGTTTTTGCATTCTTTTATGGCATAATGCTGAAATAAAGATTTCTTGATCTGATCTGATTAATTAATTCTACAGACTGGGCTGGATCCATTGTAAAGATTACGATATCATCTGCTTGGGCGGTAAGTTTTAGCTCATTAGGTCCACAAGATGATGGCTGAATACCCTCATTCATCATAAGTATTCGGATAAAAGGTTCAAGATATAAGGCAAACAACAGGGGGGACAAAGGACACCCCTGTCATGTACCCCTATTTATCCGAAAAATCCTGGACTGTAACCCCTCGTAGCTTAGTTTAACCTGGGATAAACGATAAAGCGCCCTTACCCATGTCAAAAAACGATCAGAGTTTCCCAATGCTGAAAGGGTGGGCCATAAATATACACCCAAGCCACCCGATCAAACGCTTTTTCTGCGTCCATAAGTATCATTCCTAGTTTGCCATTAGTTTGCTCAGCCAAATCGAATGCCATAATTGCTGTATTAATGTGAGTGGTCGTATCTCTTCCTTTAATAAAACCATGCTGCTGCTTCAAGACCAATTTTACCATAAATGGAGAAAGACGATTAGCCAGAATCTTCGTGATGAGATCAGACGGTACGTTCCACAGGCTGCAGATGGCTTGTTCTTCTTTAAAACAAAAAAACATATTTGTAATATCCCAAGAAGGCAGAACCGTGCCTGTTTCTCCTATTTCCTTAATAACTCATACAAACAAAGGGGTTAGAATATTTTAAAACCTTTACAGAATTCAATCGGGATCTGGTCTTCCCCCGTAGCCTTACCCATGGGGAGAGATGCCAAAGCTGACCATATATCCTCTACCAATATCTCTCATTCCCATTGGGCAGCCTCCTGGGCTGTTAATGGTGATATTTGAGCTTTATCTAAATATCGAGAAACCTCCCCTAGATCAACCAGATTTGAGGGAGCATATAGATCTTCATAAAAAAGAGCAAATTGCTCGAAGATCACCCTAGCTCCAGTGTGTATCACATTATCGGCATCTTGAATCTCAGCAATTGTGCTTTTAGATTTTTTTACGAGCAATTTTATAAACTAGTTCCCTCCCCACTTGTTCGCTGTATTCATAATGTTCAGGGCAAAATTTATTGAAGACAACTGCCGCCCTTTCCTTTAAAATCCATAATGCCTTCTCCTTTGCTTCTACTACTTTAAAATAGATTGAAAATGTGCCCTCATCCTGTCTTACAACAGATTGTGCATGAGAAAGCTCTAAGCAAGTTAAAGTTCCAAGGGCCGCCTTAACGACAGCCTCCTTAACTTTATTCTTAGATAGTATAAATTGCTGAGTTATACCTCTGATAAATGCCTTCATAGAGTCCCAGATCATACAAGAAGAGGCAGTGCCAAGATTAAAGCTCAGAAATCCTGCCAAGAGTTTCCCCACATGTAGAGTATACTCATCATCAGATAGTAAATAGCGTGGAAAAGAAAAAGACAGACCTGTCTTAGCAACTATTGTCGGTTGGATTATTAATAACATTTGATTATGATTTGAAGTGATCTTAGGACAGATCTCCATCTTTGCTGTATTCAAGACTGCATTACTAACCCAAGTCATATCCAGCCTTGAGTATTGCCTATGTGGGCAGAAGTAAAATGTAAAGACTGGGGAATCTGGATATAAAACTCTCCAAGCATCTTGGATATCATGCAACCTTGCAAGTAACAATATTGAATTCCGTACTTTCAACATTCTTGCAGAAGAGCGTCGAGAAGTTGTGTCTAACGTTTCATTCGTAATGCAATTGAAATCTCCCATAACTATTCATGTTCCCTGGAATTCAAGTAAATTAAGCATGAGCATGTTAAAAACCGAAGGGAGGTCTATATTAGGCCCATAGATCACAGCTAAAACATATTTGATACCATAAATCACTAATTGGGCAATAGCCCACCTTCCCCTCACATCAGCCATAACCTGATCAATTTTATACTGCAGAAATGTACTACCTAGTATAGCCACCCCCCTTATTGACACTGTTTGACATGAGCAAACAACAGTAGTATATCCTAATTGATTAAGTAATGTCCGATCCTTGAATGCTATATGAGTTTCCGTTATCAAAACAAAATGAGGGCGATACATTTTTAACTCTTCGCGAACAAGTTGGCATCTATGAGTAGCATTCAACCCAGATACATTCCAACATAAGAATTTAATCACTGCCATTTTAAAGAGACAGATTCATTTTGTATAACTTTTCTTGAAATCCAACCAAAAACCACTCCCCCTAAAGAGAAAAATGTCCTGTTTAAATCCCTTGCTTTTGACCGGTAACCAACGACCCTCTGCCCAAACTCACCCTTTTTATCCACCCCGTGTCTTGAGAAAGGAATCACCCCCCTTATTCCTGTTGCAAGACAGCATTTTAGGAAGTTCAGAGGCAGAGTGCCCCAATAGAAAAAACAAAAAAATGTTTTCCCTCAAGGCATGTGGGCATGTGGAAGGACAAAAAGTATGCAAAACGAAAATTACAGTCTCCAATTAAGTATGCCAGAGAGGAGAGAGAAAATACACAAAATACACAGAAACGTTCAAATTATTTCCCAGGGTCCTGTCTCCAAGACTTCAAAACTTCCTGAGCCTCCTGCTCTGAGAATGCCAGCTTAGTATACCCATCCATCCATTATTGTTTTCCGGATGCCGAGCTTAGCGTTGATTATAGCTTTGTAATATAATGCTGGCGCAAATACCTAAAAATTAACTCCTTTAAAAAAATTCTCTGCTTCCATGATAACAAAAAGGCCAAATATGCAATCTTCCCTTGGTATTTGGGTTCTCAAAAATTGGAAATGGTTGAGACATTCATCTTTCTGGGTAAAATAATGTGCAGTAACATGAGTGATACCGATCATATTTAAAATTACATGTAAGGCTCAGTCTCAGGCTTATGGTCGGGCAGCATTTCATAAGGGCATAGGTAGAAGATATTTCTCACATCTCCTATTCGTTTAACGGGCCAAAATCATTTCTTGTAACAATTCAGTATTAGTGGCAGCACTAAGGCTGAAGTTGGGGATTAAAAGTGCCGATGTCCAAGGTTTGGCTGGAATTGTTCGGTGGGCTTCCTGCCTTGAAAAGAGCCAAGGGCATAGCTTGAGGTACTATATGAGAAAGGAAATATTCATGGAGAAGAAAGAAAATACTTCTGGTTACAGAAATTGCAAATTTGCCATAGTCCAACATGTGCATGACCAAACTTTGGAACTTTTTCTCCCTGCCTCCCAATTAAAGGTCTGCTCAAAACAAGCCTCGAGGCTTTTAAGTTTTGTATTGGCCAACGTGGCTTGTGATAAGAAACTGGGCTATCAAAGAACAAAAGCTGTCATTATTACGAAAAAAGTCCGGCTGTATGTTTCTGGATACGATTGCGATTGCATATAGTGCCTTTAAATTGCTCAGCATTTAAATGGTGTGGATACTCCAAATATAGCAATTTCCTTCTAAATGGCGTTCAAGACCTGAAACATGTTTTATTTGTCTGCTCTGCTGTTACATTGCACCACCAGAAATGGTTGAAACCTATCTTTTGATATTACCTGTGCAATTTTCCTCAGAAGCCTTACGGTTATTGATTGATCCTCCTAATGAACTGTTCTGCTGTCGGATATATAACTTTTTTAATGCTTTTTAAATAAACACTGGTTTTAATGTGAATACTGGATTAGTGACAATATTATCTGTATGTTATAAATGATTTTTTTGATTTTTTACAATGATGTTAAGGAAAGATGTTCTCTGTTTTAACTTGAATTAAATTGTTTTGTGTGGACCTCTTCGGAGTTCTGAATCATGAATAAACTTGAACTTGAACTATTTGGTGTGACACAGTGTTGAGGTCAGCTGCAATAGTATGAGATGTGATGCTAGACTCAAAATCCTCATTTTCATACCTGGAATTCTGGATAGGTGCAGCAGGACATCGGGACTTGCACCTGTCAGCATGGGTTCCATTCAGAACCAAAAGACTCACCCTTTGACCAATTTAGACTGTATTGAAAGGTTCTCGGTCTTTCACACAAAAACAGTTTTATAAAAATAAAAAATAAAAATCTTTGAAAATGTAACATAAAATATTGTACAAACAATTTAAAAGGCTGGTTCTACCAGTTCAATGCAGTCCTGATTTGTCATGTAGAGTAGTTCAAACCAAGGACGGGTGTAAATGACTGCAAGGCTATTATGGGGCATAGCAGCTACAGCCCGTGGAGGGAGTTCTGGTGTGGCAGAAAGGCGGGGTGGGGGATGGGCAGGGTGGGGGGTGCTAAAAAACGGAATATGGATAATTGGAGGTAAGTAAACAATTTAATAAATAAAACAAATTTCGGAGCGCGCCCTGCACCTCAAAATGCGATGCAGCACGCGCTACAAAATTTGTTTTATTAATTACCCCGACAGGTCCCGTTTTACGTTGTGTCCCCCCGCCATCCTGATGGGGTCCTTGGTGTTTGTGCTCATCCTCACCGGGACGCCAGGCGGATCTGCTCCTCGTGGTCTGCTTGATCATGGTTCCTCAGGTCAGATGGTGGAGAATAATATTGATGATCCGGCGTCCGATACACAGTGTGCTTGGAGGAAATCCCATAGTGGAGTGGGAGTGTCAAACGGTAGTCCTTCAAGAAGGTGTAGATCACAATCTCTAGTCACTGTTGCGCCGCCTGTTCTATTTGAATGGTCTTGGTGAGGGTTTGCATGAACTGCTCAACCTCGCTGTTGGCTTGAGGCCAGTGAGGAGTAATCTGTCGATATTTGGTCCCTCAGGATTTGAGATAGTTTGGCAGGGTTTGGTCATTGAAAGGAGAACCCCTGTCTGTGCGCAGCTCCTTGATTAGACTGTCAGTGGGAAGTAATTTAATTATATTCAATTCATTGATTATTTTTTATTTATTAATATTTGTTTATCCGAAAAGGTATATTGTTAAATGTGTAATGTATTTTTAATTAATGTTTTGTTGTTAATTAAGAATAATTATTTTTCGTAATTAATTATGTTTTTTTGTGTAATTAATTTTCGGTGTGTGTTGTGGTGTTTATAGGGGTAATGGATCTGAAATAATTTGTGTTTAATTAATTTTTATATAGTTGTTAACCAATTATTTGATATTTATTTTGGGTAATTGTTTATTTTTTTGTGTGTATTTACTTTTAAAGAGTTAAAGGGTGGGTATCAAATACATTTGTATTACTTTATAATTAGTTTTTAATATTAATAGTTTTTAATTTAAAATTAAGTTTTAATTGTGTTCTATACTTTTATAGTTTGATTTAGGTGTGTTGTAGGAAATAAAATAAATATATTTATGAATTATTGTTTTTGTTTGTAAATATTTTCTATTTTAAAAGATTTTTTTTTTAAATGTATTCATAATTTTTTTATTTTATTTTTTTACGGAGTGGTATATGGTGCAAACTTGACCCAAAGCTATCGGGTATCAGAGCGCTTTACATAGCACCAGTCTCTTTACATGATGACACATTCATTTTTCTTAAGCATGGGGAGATTTAGTGATTTTCCCAGAATCACAGGATGTCCATTTTATTTAATATTTGCAGGTGTTTGTTATATGTAATTAATAATATAATATGTTGTCTGTATTCCACCGAGAAATGGTATTCCTCAAGCTGGAGAATGCACTTTTCATTCCTCGGTGAAGGCTTAGAGGCTGGACTTTTAAAGAGTGGTAGCGGGGGCTTTTGGTCAGTGCTGACTACAAACGGGTTTCCGTACAGATAGATGTGAAAATGATGACAGCCCCAATTGATTGGGATCACCTCTTTTTCAATGTGTTAATACCTTTGTTTGGTCTGGGTCAGGACATGGCTGGCATAGGTGATGGGGTTCCATTCTCCACATAGCTTCTTCTGGGACAGAACAGCCCCATGACCTGTGGTGCTGGGGTCGACAGATAGCTTGGTGTCTTTGCTGGGGGAGTAGTATGCAAGCGGGGTGTCTGCAGAGAATGCTTGCTTTGTGTTTTGGAAAGACTCTTTCTGCTCGGGACCCCATGGCCAGGGGTTCGATGCTTTTGTAAACTCCTGCAATGGTCCGAAGAGCTGGGGTGGAATCTGTATGAAATGGCACAGTATGTGACCATGCCTAAAAGGTTCTTACTCTGGTGAAGGTGGAGGCTGAGGGTTCACTCTGAATGTCACAGACCTTGGCAGAGCCAAGGTTCATCCCCTTGGCAGAAAAACAGCAGCCAAAAAACAGATTTCCTCTTTGAAGAATTCACACGTGTCTTTGTGCAGAGTGAGGCCAAAGCTCAGCAGCCAGTTTAACACAGACCTTAGACATTATAGTTGTTCTTCCAGAGTGTGAGCATGAACCATGATGTCGTCGCTGACATTCAGAATGCTAGTGACCCCAGCACTCCCAGGATGATATCCTGAAACATTTATGCAGCGCTGGAGATACCCGAGCTAAGGCGTTGGTACCGACGTATCCCCAGGTGCGTGGAAAAAGTGGTCACATGTTGGGACTCCGTACAGAGGAGAATCTGGTGGAATCCGGAGCAGAGGTCCATCTTCGAGAACCATTGGGAGACTGAGTTCTCCCACAATATTGTCAATGTTTTGGCAACTCCTTCAACATGCCTATGGATCTTGTTGATTGCTATGCGATGCACTTGCAGAATTTGTTCTTGCAGCTTAGCCAATGTGCAGATGTATTGTGATCGTATTTCATCTTGCTCATTGGGGATTCTGTACGTAGGCGTGAAGTCGCAGAGCCTAGCATAGAATGCATCTACTGACTCCTTCGGCGCCTGGTAGGCTTGTCTGAGCAGAAAACGTTCATAGTCCGGATTTGCTAATGGTGCAAAATAAGTAGTCAGTGATGTCTTGAGCTTAGTGTATGTCTGGGTGTCCGGGCTCATGTACCTTCTTGAACAGTTTGTGAATGGCAGCGCCGCTGAGGTGGAGCAGCATCGGTCATTGTCTGTCTTCCTCCATTCTGACTGTTGCAAAGTACGTATCTAGGCGGTCCACCCACATGGCCCATTTCGTGGCTTGGGATGATGGTGCACAGACTATGGCAAATAGTCTGACAGTGGGTGAGGCCGTCATGGGTACTGATGGAAATCTAATCTTAACTGTCCAGAATGAATGGTGATGTCTGTGATTGCTCTTCCCCTGTGTTAGGCGTAGAAAAATGTGCCAGTGTGGCTGATGGGCACGTAGTGATTTTCTTTTTTGGAGGTTAGGGTGTGGACAGGGACCCTGTGTTGCCTTTCCATCCTCCTTTCTTTGTAGATGCCTACCGGTTGAAGCCACCTGTTCCTGGGTTGTGCAGGGGTAAAGGTGCGCAGTTGGGAGACTATTTTTTGGGGCCCTAGAATTTTCACAAAATTGGGCTCGCTGAGCACGTGCTGGGTAGCGATGCTGAAATGCAGTGTGATACAGGGCTTGCTATCAGCACATAGCACTTACTGAAATTGATCAAGGCTGATGGGACGAGTCATGCGAGCTACGCGTAAATGTAAATTGTAAATTGATACTTGTATAGCGCACTACTCACCCGCAGGGGTCACAAGGCACTTGTACGAATACCGCTGTGGAACCCATCCTGGCTTTCCCTGTGAGGCGTCCACTCCTGGGCACCCCCAAGGTGGAGGCCAGGCATCCTTAGCGTTGTGGGGGCCGTTGTGGAGATTAAGCAAGCTATTGCCCAGAGTTGCAGAGTGGGACTCCATGATTGGAATAGGCACCGAGGCGAGAATTATCAGGTCCGTGGAATTTTTGAGCCCAAGTCCCGCCGAGGCGGGAATTGAACCCTGGTCCCGGGCTAGACCTCTGCATCAGGGTCTGCCGCTCTAACCATTGAGCCACACTTCTCCACGTGTAGATGCTGCTTTCTGTTGCTGAAGGTGTCTTGCTGTGGGTTTTGCTGATCACCACACTGCAGGCAGTACATCGCACCCTTGTTGTCAGTTGTTGTGTCTGTGGGCCTCGGGGGCATTTGGCCTAGGTGCTGTGGTGATGCATGGCATAGAGCAGGGCACTCAGTGAGATGCACATACACTGGTGGGGTCTGGCGTAAGACTGACTCTGCTTGGTTCAGCTAGTTTATCATTCGCAATCACATGACCACAGGCACAATCAAACAAGTTGTGACACTGGGGTGTATATGAAACACACCGCTGCATGACCAAGAACATTACAGGGCATGGGGCTTTTCCTTTTTTCAGATCAACTATTTCTTCCCGCACTTTTTCTTTGCGGAAGACCATTGAGCCCGGGACTTTTTTGTGAGAGCTAGTCATTTCCTGTTCTTCATTTTTAGTACAGTTGTCAGGTATTTCCCTTTTGGAAAAAAACTATTTAGTCAACAGTGTCATCTTAAGGATCTATTGGGCTGTGGGCCTGGTTTATTTTTGGATGGGACCGAGAATTCCACAAAAGCAGTCAAAGTTTCTGCTTCATGATTGTAGAAACTCTGTGAGTGCTACTATTAGAAAAAGCAGTGCTTGTGATGCACCACCACCCCAATTTAGTTTGTAGGTTAAAAGCAATTACAGCAGTCCCTAATGCATGCAAGATCGCCTTGTACGCATGACAGACTTGCAAAGAACATCACACATGTCCCTTAGGTGCTAAGTGAAAACTCCCAGAACATTGGTGACACTAGTCAAGTGGATGTGGAACATGCAACAAGGTGGAACATTTCAATTACCCACAAATTGTTGTGGAATTTCCACCATCCCAACTGACATGGTAAAATTGATGTTAGCGTTTATACTACCAAGTCTTCAGGGCTGGCTATTCTACCACTCAAGCATTTTCCTGGTAGGCTACAGCAAAGGTGGGTGTGCTTGAGATCAGGATGGAATTCTATGCCCCAATCATGTATCTATCACCCTATTTAAGACATGGTCTCTTGCCTAATGTGATTGGTTCGAACAATTTTCACATACAGAATTGTTAACAGTTTTAGGTAGTATTTTTATGATTGCTTAAAAATTAAAATGTGCACCACCAACTTTGAGTTGTTTTTGTGTTTTGGCAGTAGACACATTGTGAGTATATGTTAAGGATATCCATGGTTACTTTTTAACCCATTCTTGGTATGTTAATAGATGCAAAAGTACTCATTTACAAGTGAGTATGCAGGCTATGTCTGCATATGGATTGTAGGACAAACATGCACACATGTAATTGGGTGCCTTTTAAACATAGGAACTGTAGTAGTTGCTTGCCTGGGAGGGGTCTCTAGTTCCCACCTCTGAAATGTGCATTTTAACATTAATAAGTTGGGGTTACTGTCACTGTCAAGCCTCTAGCGGTCGAAACCAGAGGTCACACAAAAAGGCATGCAAGTGTTTGAACACCGAGTTATCTCTACAGTTGTTTATGGGTCACCTAGAAAACCTGTCTGTCTCATTGGACACATCTTACCAGTTCTTGGAACAATTCTTCATATTACAGAGGCCTTATAGCTCTGGACTTCAGAGCTGTTCCCTGGGTTACATAGTTTATTTAGACTAAAGTTCAAACAACAGAGCTATCATACATAATGCAGGTATTTCATGCAACTTGCAGAAAATCTTATCCTTTGGGTCTTTGATCTTACAGGCTAAGGTGTCAAAAAACAGAAACAACTATCAAATTGCATAGATTTCACACGATCAACCTACAGATGACAAATACCCCCCCAGATGACATACATCCTACAGAATTAGGCCACCAGTTTAAGAATCCAAATCAAGGTTATCCCTCAGTCTGTTACTTCAAACTCAAACGATAATGGGAGAAATGCTTCCTTTTTATTTATTTTTATTTGGAGAGAGCATATCAATAGAAAAGTCATTTACATTTCGTAAACCTTAAAATACATTTAACATGTAGCACAAGAGCAATCGCTTACCTATCAGGGGCGGCTCTAGGCTCATGGCGGCCCTGGGCAGGGAGCGTAGGTAGGGGGCCCCCGGAAAATGGGGTCCAGTCGGGGCGGAGCCCCCCAGAGCTCCAGAAGGTACCAGCAGGCCAGCAGTGGGTAGGGAAAAAGAGAAGCCAATCAGGAACCAGGAGGTACGCAGGTGCGGAGGCCAGTGAAGGGGAGGGGGGGGGGGGGTCAGGGTGTTTGGAAGTGCCACCACACAAATATGTATCCATCCTCAGAGGATTATTATATTAAGGATATATATTGGTGTGGTGGCCCCTGGGGTTTGGTGGCCCTGTGGAGGTGCACAGCTTGCACATGCCTAATGCCGCCCCTGTACCTATCAACACAATATTTCCAGATAGGACACAAAGAAAATGAGAAAACATGAAAAAAGAAAAAAAAGAAAAAGAAACCAGGAACTGGGGAGCGAAACTTAATTGATAATTCATCCACAAATCTTCAAGCAGTATGAGGGAAACTTATAACAAAATTCGCTCTTTCTTATTAGATAACATTCTGTTTTATAATCCAGTTATTCATGGGGGCCCAGATTGCCTTACCCCGTGTTTTGGCTTTGTGGCCTTTACACTTATAGAGGGTTTCTTCCAGATGGTAAATTTCCAATAGGCGACCCAGCCAAGCATGAAATTGAGGGGGATCTGCGTTTTTCCAATGCGTGGCAATAAGGAGACGCATTACGGCTATTGAGACAAAGACAAACTTGTCCTTGTGCCGGTCACCTAGCGCCTTTTCTTCACATCCTAACAACATTAAGGTTGGGGTTATATTAATGTTTGCGCTGATTGTGGGTGACAGAAATTCCTCTATCTTCTTAATCACTGGGCCCAGTTTCTCGCAGCCATAGAATATATGCACTATATCTGCTGGTCCTTGATCACACTGTGGGCATTTATCCTCATCTCTTTTCCCCCACCGATGAGGAGAAATGCTTCCAATGGCTAACCACTATCAATCACTCAGGTGGCATTCCAGCCCATTGTTCTTTTGCCCAGTATGCCACCTCAGACTAAACCAAGCCGTAGGCAAATCCATCTTGGTCCTTCACCAATAGGAACAGCCTGGCCTAAACTCCCAAGCATGCCCTTTCTGAACCTGATCACAAGCAGCCGAAGATCAGCTGTGGCCTGATTAGGCTTCTTCAGTCTGGTGTAGCTTGGTGCCAGAGGCACAGTGGCACTGTGATCCTGGCACCCATGTCTGGACAAAGCCTTGGCCACTGAAGGCATTGCACCAAACACACAAAAGGAGGTAGAAGGAATTCTTGTAATAAGTCTAACCACTGACATTCGCCAATGGCAGAATTCCAACGATCATTCTTTTGCCCATCGTCCCACTTCAGATTAGACCCCAGCACATGCAAATTAGTCTTGGCCCTGCCAGGAACAATCCGTTCAGGACTGCCAAGCCACGTACTTTCTGAACCAGAACCCAAGCAACCCAAGACAGGTTTTGGATGATTTTGCTTTGTTGACTCTTTTCAAATACTTCAAATTCTTACATATGATTTTAATAAAGGGTCACTGTTTAACTGTGAAAGGATTTGCTACCATTAACATACTTGCTTACCACTTATGCATATTTCAGTCTTTCATTTTTGAAAATGCATTGATTAACTATTGAAGGATTATTCATTGCCTAATGTATGAGACACTAGTTTGACCAGTGGTGGCTGGCACAGGTAAGAACGGTGAGGCAGGTCAGGGAAGTCGACATAAAACAAGATAAGTTAAATTAAATGAAAAATAAAATAAAGCCACTTAATTCCGCTCGCCGCATCGCCAAAACGGTGATGCGGCGAGTGCAAGGTAAGTGTTATTTGTTTTTTTGAATTTTAATTTAACTCATCCCATCGTAAGTTGACTTCCCCGACACCCACCCTGCCCCGCCTCCGCCCCGCCGCTTTTATCTGTGCTGGCCGTGACTGAGTTTCAGCTTTGAAATTGGGGCTATTAGCAACTGAAACACACTGTTAACTGCAAGTTAATATTTTAAAAAATCCCCATACAGCCTGATTCATCATTGTTAAATCCGGTCGCAAAGGGCCAGATTCTGAGAATCTGGCCCTTTGCGAGCGGTATTTTTGCATTTGGGATTCATCATCCCAAATGCAAAAATCGCTATTTAAGAATTCGCATATTTGCGAGGAATAGCATTTAAGGAATCTCTATTAGAGATTCCTTAAATGCTATTCTTGAAACATTTTTAAATTGCGAAATCGCAAAAATTTCCCGCTATTTACCGCGAGGTCAAACCTCGTGGTAAATAGCGGAAACTAAAATGCATTTAAATGCATTTTTCTAAGTTTCATGTTACACACACACATGTCCTTGGGACATGTGTGTGGGCAACACCAATGTAGCATACATTTCAGGGGTGCTACAGGGTGTCCTTTGGACACCCCTGCACCCTTGAAATCGCAATTTCAATATGCGAATCGCTAATTGCGATTCGCACATTGAAATGTCTTCCCATTCATTCCTATGGGCCTTTGGGCCTATAGGAATGAATAGGGAGATATTCCTTAATTGCGATTAGCAATTTGCTAACCGCAATTAAGGAATAATTCGAAATCGCAATTTATTTAGCGATTTCTTGGTGAATAGCATTTTGCTATTCCTTAATAGCGATTCCTTAATAATCGCTATTAAGGAATAGCAAATACTCACCTTGATGAATCAGGCTGCAAGTCCTTCCTTTCCTACATGTATAGAACCTTTTTCATAAAAGTGATGAGTACATTAGCTGTCTTAAATCGAATTTAAGAATTTAAGCTACAGATTGGGACACGGATATGGACACTTGCAACACACAAATACTCAACCTTTGCCACTTTTTCTTTTTCTTTAGTTGACATCTCGGGTGGAGGGGGGGGGGGGATTCTTAGTTCCGACCGCAGGCGCTGCCTTGTCACCGGCAGCAGTAGGTAAGGAGGGGGAAGGGGGGGGGCGGGTCTTCGCTGCTTTGGGTGGGTGTGGGAGATGGGGGAGAAGGGGGAAGGTGGAGGGAGGGTTGGGGAAGAAAAGAAAAATATTTTCAACCTGGTAGAAGAGCGTGACGAGAATCTTTTGTTATTAAAATGTATTCTTTATTTTGAAATATATAAAATAATGCTGAATATTGACACCACTTTTGCCATTAGAGATGCATAACATTATTCGATGTTTGGCATGGAATGTGTCAGGGCTGAACAACAAAAGCAAGAGGCAGTTAGTGGCTGAAGAGTTAAGATTATATGATCCTCATTTAGTGTTTTTGTCAGAAACTCACATTATAGATAAAGATAAGAAGTTGCTAAGTCAATTGGGTTTTGAGTTACTAACAAATTCCGCAGCTACGTCTTCTATAAGAGGGGTTGCCATATTAAAAGACAGAAGGTTCAAGGCCGAAATAACTAAAACACAGGGTGATAAATGGGGGAGATGGGCAATCGCCCAACTTTAATTCAATAATATGAAGTACGTTGCATGTGTTGTATATGGACTAAACAAAGAAGAACCAAGAATATTTGAACAACTAAACATTGCGTTATTAGATTGGGAGGGAGAAGTAATAATAATGGGTGACTTCAATTGTATTTTGAATTGTCAGACGGATACAACACGCCCGGGTAATTATAAACGAATGCCTAAAAATAGAGCATCTATCTTAGATCTATGTAAATTACATAATGTCAAAGATGTATGGAGCTCGCTATACCCAAACTCTCCAGGATATACTTTTTATTCAGCCCCCCACAGGCTATGCTCACGTTTAGACATGGCTTTTATATCGGACACCCTGATGAGAACTACAAATATGGTAATTTATCCACGTATTACATCCGACCACAATCCCATTATGATTGAATTTGCGACACCTCTCAAACATAAACCTCCAAGAGCTTTCACTTTTTCTAGGAATTTAATATAAGATTCGGCTTTCATCTCACAATTAAAACACCATATAATAGAATTTTTGACTTTTAATAGAAACACAACATCATGCTTAACAGTATGGGATGCTTGTAAAGCCAGTATTCGAGGATTCACGCAAACCTTTGTCCTGAAACAGAATCATGAAAGACGAAATCATAATTTAACTTTGACTACCGATATTGTAGCTGAGGAGATAAAGCTTATAAAAGCTCTAAGAGACAATCTCTCAACCCTGGATATTAGTGCAAACCTTAGTCAGCTAAAATGTAAAACTAAAGAAACTTTATTAAAGAAAAGGAGTGCACAGATCCATAAATATAAATTCTCACAATATGAGTTTGGTGACAAAATTGGAAAAATTTTAGCATTTAAAGTAGCAGAAGACAGAGCGGAATCTATGATCTCTCAAATTACAGGGGTTGATAACAAGAGATATAATCGACCAGATGATATCATTCAACAATTTGCTAAATATTATGAAATCCTGTACACACCAGAGAGCATACCCGACGACTCCATAATCGAAAAATATTTAAAAGAAAATACAACAAATAAGATAACAAGAAACGAGACAGAAGAACTGACCTTAGAAATAACCAATGAAGAACTAAGAGAAGCCATAAAATCACTGCCATTAGGAAAATCAGCGGGCGAGGACACTATTCCCCTGGAAGTTTACAAATCATGCTTGGATGAGCTAACACCCTTTCTTTTAGAAGTAATAAATTACATAGGTAGAACCGGGTCAGCTCCCCGTTCTTGGAATAAAGCCAAAATCATTTTTTTTCATAAAAAGGGTAAACCCAAAGAGGAGATGGGCTCATATAGGCCAATCTCCTTGATTAATGTTGATGCAAAGATTTTCGCAAAATGTTTGGCTAGAAGATTAGCACCACTAATGCCAAAAATTGTTAATATGCAACAACATGGGTTTATAACAGGGAGAGACACATCAGCTCATGTTAATTCGGCAATAACGGCGTTCGATATAGCAGAAATAGAGGCTACCCCCCTGGCTATGATAATGCTTGACGCTGAAAAATCGTTTGATCGGGTGGGGTGGGACTATTTATGGCATGTAATGGGGTTAATGGGGTTTGGAGGAAAAATTTTAAACGGGATTCGGGCACTCTATGACAATCCAATAGCATATACTAGCTATGGTGGTCTTACGTCACATTGTTTTCCAATCAAAAGAGGTACACGTCAGGGGTGTCCCCTTTCACCCTTATTGTTTGCCCTTTCATTAGAACCGTTTTTAAAAGCGCTGGATACTCAGACAGGAATAAGACCATTTAAGACTGACAGTCAAAGTTTAAAAATTACTGCGTATGCGGATGACATCGCTGTATACTCGATCGAAGCAATTGATTCTTTAACAGCTATCAAACTCGAAGCATCAAAATTTGGCAAGGTATCAGGTTATAAGTTGAAATGTCCACAAAACTCAAATAATAGTGAATTTTGTTCCCTCTCAACCAGTGCCTGAAATATGCAAGATTGCGACATATCTCGGAATTAGAATTACCTCAAATATTAAAGAAATCAATAACATCAATTATAAAGATTTAATGAAAACTACTACTGCGAGCTTAAAAAAATGGCACCGACTTCCATTAATTTTAATCGGTAGAATAAACCTGATAAAAATGAAAATTATACCTAAATACCTATATTTATTTAGAGCAATTCCTTTGGCACAAAACTGGCTTTTTTTTAAACAATTAGACAGGATCTTCTGCAACTTTATCTGGGGATATAAGAAGGCTAGGAGATCACTAAAAATGCTAAAAAATTTAATAGGATCTGGTGGTCTTGACTTTCCAGATATGAAATTATATTTCTGGGCCTCTTTTATAAGACGTATTCGATCGCTACTAAACGAAGAGGACACACTGTTTTATCATCATTTATCACTAAAGGGAGATGCTAAACAATTTTTTCTTCGTATCACAGATCCTAACTTCTACAAAAGAGCTAAATTTAAGACCGCACGAGATATAGTAAGAATATGGAAGGATATACTTACTCACTGTAAAACCACTATATTTAATTCACAATTAATTTTATGGGAAAATCCCGGGCTGCCTAGTATATTTAGCGATGGGGTATTCCGTAGATGGCATCTCAAAGGTATTATGTTTCTGGGCGATTTATATAATTCTCAAGGCATGTTGGATTTTTCTACTTTAAAGCAGTTATATGGATTACCTGATATGCATAGATTCAAATATATGCAAATATATGACTTTTTAGTACGGAAGAATAGAATCAACACCCTGGCGAGCGGGGGTATTTGAGAACTTCTAAATTCTAAAAAAGAAAAATCAATAATTAGCTCGGCATATAAATTCTTTATAGGTCTAAGATCTGACGATAATGATACACTAGATAATAAATGGAATCTAAAGCTCGGAACTAATATAACAGGTAAACAAATAGTAAATCCTATACTAATATTCATGCTCATGTAAGATCATCCAATTTGCGACTACAACAATATAGAACTATATACATGCTATATTATACCCCAGAAAGACTTTCTAAATGGTCCCCGAATAACACCATGAGAGAAAAAACTAAATGTCCGAAATGTGATGAGTGCGCGGCAGACCTTGTCCATATGCTGTTCTCATGTCCGAAATTAGGGAAATTCTGGGAAGAAGTGGGAAAGATCCTAAATACAAAAAATATTCTTAGCTCACCAATAACTGCGCCCATGGTAATGATAGGCCCTAATTTGTCAAATCAACCACATTACATATTATTATCAATCTTATTCTCCTGTGCCAAATTAACTTTAGCCAGGGCCTGGATTAATCCCAACCCACCTAGCGTTCTGGAATGGTGGTACCTGGTTAACGAAATAAAAATTATGGAATGTACGCTGGCAGAACTCAGGGGAATCCGGTCACTAAAGAAATATGAGAAAATCTGGGGGAACTTAGAAATGAACTAATATACCAAAGACTTTTTTTTTTTTTTGTCTGTCTTCTCTCTTCAATGATATTATGTCAAATTGATGTTTGAAAAAGCGAAATGATTGGTCAATTTATGATTAATTGTATATTTACTTGATGAATGGAAACTATGTCGAATGTTTTGTCGTTTTAATACCAGGTGAAAATAAAATTTTTTTTTTTTTTTTAAAAAGTGATGGGTTAGATTCCTAAAGTTTTTTGAGTGGGACATGAAACGTATGCTAACTTGATTTAATGTCATTTAGGACAGCCAGTTACTTTTTCTTTGCAGAATGTGAGTCTGTCCGTGTGTGTTTGCAGATTTGACTAGTTGCAGGATTATCCTGATCCGTTTACCAGGGGGACCCTAGAAAGGGCTAATACTGGGCAATTGCTCACTTTACCTGTGCCTCAAAAAGCCTCTTGCTCTGGAGTAAATTCAATAGTTCAAGATAAAGTCTAATGAATCGGCATGCTCCTATTAAGAAATCTGGGGACAGACGTATTTATCGGTGAAACTGATCATTGTTTTAGAGATAGGGAGGGGTCCACATGTGAAGTACATATTTGCTAATTTTAATTAATTCAGTTTTGGTTTTCGGTAAAAAATTATGAGCAAAAAATAGTGGGCCCGATTTAAAGTTGCATTTTGTAGTGTGTCAAGTAGTATTATATTAGTGCTTCTTCATTTAAAACACAATACAATTCACAAACCTATGAGTGGGAATTTCCAAGTCCTCCTCTTCTATATGGTCTGTGCGGTGAGCACATTGAATTTCTCAAAATACACTTTTAAAGTTACTACAGCCCTACAGGTGACAAAAGATTATTAAATGTACTCCAGCCCAAGCGTGGAGTAATTAAAGCACCATTCCTGGCCACCCACCCTCTAGATACTACAAAACATTCCCATACATAATAGTAGTGGCAGGGACCTAAAATAACACTCTATAAGATATAATATTAAATAATAAAATTAATTTGACTTTTAAAATATATGTCATTTATGTTTAATATTAAAAAATTATAAAATGTATTACACATTAATTTTATTATTTTAGAATGTAATAATAAACCTTTAAACATTTATTAAAAATAATTTACAGTAATACATAATAAATAAAAATAGAAGTATTGCTTTGGTAGATTTTCCAAAATTATTCTCTAAGAAATATTACTTAATTACAGAAATATATTTACATTCAATATTTAATGCACATTTAATTTATTTAGTTGATGTTGTGTAATATTTACATTTTATTAGTTCTATGTTTATAAAACACATTTTAAATTATTTTGCATTTGTATTAAAATATGTTTAATCATTTATTTAAAAAAAAATGAACTTTAATCATTTTTTCTAAACCTTCCCATAGGTAAACTTTTCCCATAATTGCTAAGAACTCCACCTACATGTGGAACATTGCTAGCAGCTACTTTACACTCATAAGTCCCATCTTAGATGTCTCCAACACATGTTTTCTTGGGGTGGAGACATGTAAGACAACGCTCAGGTGTAAATCTACCCTCAGAAATGGTGAATTGCAAAAAATTCTAAATTTACACATAGGTGTAGAAATACATTTACACAGCAGTAAATCTACACATGTAAATTCACCTTTATAGACAGGTTCCATCTAAGACTGAAATTACGAGTTTGATTCACAAACTGCAATTTGTAATACTTGAAGTAGTACCACTGTAGTACTACTTACTACAAAATGCAATTCCCAAACCTATAGGTGGAAATCACCACCTCTACTATATTTTCTATTCAGGGATCTCTGCACATTTACGTTTATGACTTAGTAGTGAATGTGGAGTGCTTGAAAAATGAGTGATGTCTACTACTAAATGGTAGGGGTTTAGGGAATCGGACATGGAGGGCTTTTATGAAGGGCAAGAAGGAGTTTAAAGAGGGACAGGCTACTAAAACACCCCCTTGAAAAAAAGTAGGACCATTGCTATTCACAATCCATACTTTTAAATTTACTACTGCACCAAGGGTGTGTTAGACCAGGCACCATGGTGTGGTTTCCCCTGACATTTTTCGCTTTTGACCTACTGTTTTGCTGACTTTATTTTTGCTGTCCTTAGTATTCTGGGCACTTTAGCACCGCTAATTAGCGCTAAAATGCGTGTGCTCTTTCCTTAAAACATGGTAACATTAACATATCCACAATTGGCATATTTAATTTACTTATAAGCCCCTGGTAAAGTGCACTAGATGTGCCCAGGACATGAAGTTAAAAGCTACTAGTGGGCCTGGAGCACTGATTGTGCCATGCACTACAGTAATCCTTTAAACATGTCTCAGGCTTGCCATTGCAGAGCCAGTGGATGCAATTTTAAACTGCCATGTCAACCTGGCAAGTTAATTCTATTGCCAACCCTAAACCTTCCTTATAATACATGTAAGTGATCCATAAGGTAGGCCCTGGACAGCCCCAAGGCATGGTGCAAGGTATTTAAAATGTGGGACATGAACTTTCAAGTTTTACATGGCCAAGTAGTGGAAAAGATATTAAATAACTTTTTTACCAGTGCAATGCCTATCTATCATATAATTGAACATCGGGTTTACCTTATTAAATTTTATAAGTTTAATTCCAATTAGAAAAAGATAGATAATTCCAGTTTGGTGCCTGGACTCACAATTCAAAATCACAACTTATAGTTAAGTCGATTTTGTAAAAAAGTCTGAAAATGCTACTTTTAGAAAGCTGCTATTTTCTTACTGTAACTATTCCGTCCCTGTGCCTGTCTCTGAATGCACAGTTTGGATGGGTGACAGCTGGACTTTGTGTATTACCTCTAGACAGTCATACACACATAGCTGAGGTGTGCCTGATGGGTCATTCACTTCCTAATAGATCATCACCAAGCTGATGGGTATTCCTGGGGGATGGGAGGGAGGAGCTGACACTTGCACCCGAATAGGGCTGTGCCTGTCCCCCACACAAAGAGCTGCCTACCCCCCTGTAGTGAGTCTGGAGCCAGGGCAGGAAGGGCAAGGACCCTGTGCGCTTCAAAGCCCTCTCTTTGAAGTTTCGGCCAACAGAACAGGCTATAAGTACTGGACCCCTGACACCACTAACTCAGTGCACTTCTGGACCTGAGGACACTATGCCAAGAAGAAGGACTGCTGTGCTACCGAAATGACTGTCACTCTACAGGACTTTGGTGGATTATGCTGACTCCTGCTTTGTTGTGTGAGTTCTACTGCCTGCAGCCCTTCTTGCCTGGTAGCGAGAAAGACTGGCTCTAAAACTCTACATCCCCAGAACCAAGTGACTCCAAGGGCTTGCTGGTTTACCTCCTGTTTTGAAGTCTAAGGGACATCAAAGACTTCATTCAGCCCGGCTAGAACCTCTGGGCCCTGCCAACTGTGAGTTCTGCCCTGCCAAGTGATGCCAATCCAGTCCTGGGCCCTTGGAGGTGGGTTATTCTGGCTGTTTCTGCAAGAATCCACACTGTGCTGCTTTTGCGCCGGTCAGAACTGACACAGTCTCTTCGCCACTGATGCATTGCCACTTGAGGAATCCACACTGCAGACGGCGCGGCTCGATGATGATGCATTATCTTCATTATCTGGGGTTCAAAGCATCGCTGAACTGCGTGACTTGGAACCAAAGCATCCTCTACAATCGCCTCGCAGCTGCTCCTCGATGTAGATGCTTCCTCTGTGAAGGTATGGTTTAAGCTGGCCCTGTGTAACACCTGTATCCGACACACACTCCATCATGGTTGGCTTAACTTTTCATATTTGACCCAGTTCAGTGTGACCAGATTGCCCCGGTTTGTGCTTAATGGCTCTAAGCACTATATTTACAGATATTCTTTAAAATGTATAACTCCTGTTCTTCTTATTGAATTTTTGTCATTCGGTCTTGTTATGTTAATTATATTAAGCTCTAAGGGACCGATTACGATGGCGGGAAGTCCACCACCGCTGGGCCGGCAGTGAGGACCGCCGGCCCGGCGGTGGTGGACTTCCCGCCATCACCCTAAATATTCCCACTGCCAAATTAGGATGGCAGTGGGAGTGGGAAAGGTACTGCGGAGGACGTAAAGACCGTCCGCCGTGACACCGCAAGGCAGGCCTTTTCTGCCCGCCTTGCGGGACAAGGTACAATGGGGCTATGGCGGCGGTGCCAGATGCTTGTCTTTTTTGGCGGCGATGCCGCTGCAAAAAGACAGGCGGTGAATGTCTTTGGGGCCCGTTGCGGGCCCCCGGGAGGCTTGGGGGGGGTGGTGCTGCACTTGGGGGGTACATATAATACCCCCCTGCATTTGCATGTACAAGGTGGCAGGCAAGGCAAGATGCCTGTCACGTTGTACATACAAAAGCACAACATGTATTTTAACGATTTGGCGGGTGCTGCCACCCGCCGCAATGTTAAAATACAGGATGCGTAGCCAGTGGGTCATTGGCTACATCCCCTCCAGGCACACTAATATTGGTTCCTCTTAAATGAAGACTCCAACCATTTCTTAATTCTATGCCTTTATTGGTTATTCATTTGTTTTTTTGCGATTATTCTCATCTTAATCCTTCTTTAATCGTGTTCACATAATATTTAAACATAATCCACTCCTGGATACATTTTGCTTTTAGAGCTCCAATGCATTTCGGGCATTATTTGCCCTTCCTCAGGGAGCAAAATGTGTAAGCCACTGGCTGTGAGGCTTCAAATGCTGGGTTCTGGTATTCCCGGTTCATCCGCGCCGTCTGTTCGTCATGTCAGTTTGTTATTCAAAGACGCCACGGCACGGAGAGCGTCACCCAACAGCAGCACCTTAACTTATGAAATACTAAGGAAACCAATCAATAACACAGCTGTGCATCAATCCCAATACTAAAAATACCGGATGCGCCTGGCATATAACACTCCATAAGAAATTGCGTAAAAATAAAGTTATAAAGTGAAGTAAAAAGAATTAAAATATATTGACTATGTAACTCTGGAGAAATTGTACCATAATAGCTATAGTTAGGCCTGACTCCTGCAGACCCGGTCGTTCCTCCCTGCCTCCCTGCCTCTGGGTATCGTAGCGCTAGCTCTGCTGCCAAAATCGATCATGTGCTTTGTAGAATGTATTTGCCTGCTTAATTTGTGCCTGCTCAGCTGCTGTAGCGCTTATTGCGCATTGTGCTCCAATCTCGTCCTGTTTGCCTCTGTTGTTGTTTGCTGCCATTTTGTGTTGTGCCTCCAGCCCGTCCCCCACGCTCCCGCCTTCCAGCTGCCCCTCCTACCAACTGGCTTTCTGAAACGTCCCGTCCGGTGAAGCCCTGTGACCAGCCTGACTCCTGCAGACCCGGTCACTCCTCCCTGCCTCCCTGCCTCTGGGTATCGTAGCGCTAGCTCTGCTGCCAAAATCGATCCTGTGCTTTGTAGATTTTATTTGCCTGCTTAATTTGTGCCTGCTCAGCTGCTGTAGCGCTTATTACGCATCGTGCCCCAATCCCGTTCTGTTTGCCTCTGTTGTTTGCTGCCATTTTGTGTTGTGCCTCTAGCCCGTCCCCCACGCTCCCGCCTCCGAGCTGCCCCTCCTACGCTCCGCCCCCCTCCACTCCCCATTTATGACAGATGCACCCCACGCGCAGCGTCCACGCGCAGCGGACGCGCCCTATGCGGGCCGTAGGTGCGCCAAAGGTAAGCCCGTCTACGCCCGTCCGCGCCTGGACCGCGCCCAGCGCCAGGCCCCCGGGTCCTCGCAAAACCCACTCCGCCCGCATAACGTACGACGCCGCCACCCTCCTTGCCCTCAACCCTGGACGCACACCACAATGCTACGAAGCTGCCCCAGGACGCACCCACTGTCCCTTCGCCTGCCACTCCTGCAAGTTCGCCTGCATCAAAACCCACACCATATCCACTAACTCCAAACACAGCTCCGACTCTAACCACCTGAAGTGCATCCTGCTGAACACCCGATCGGTCCACAGACACGCCACTGAACTCTGGGACCTACTCGACACTGCTTCACTGGACATTGCCTTCCTTACAGAAACCTGGATGAACGCATCATCAGCACCCGACATCGCCATAGCCATCCCGGACGCTTACAAGATCATCCGAAAAGACCGCACCAACCAAACAGGAGGAGGCGTCGCCATCGTCCATAAGAACACCATCAGAATCACGACCAGTTTTGACGATAACCTTGCAACCGCCGAACACCACCACTTCCAGATCCACACTGACCCCAGGACCACACTTAGAGGCACCCTCATCTACAGACCACCAGGAACCCATCAACAATTCAGCGAAGACATCACTGATTTCATCAGCCCACACGCCCTCACCTCCGAGAACTACATTCTACTGGGAGACCTCAACTTCCACCTGGAAAAGAAAAACGACAGCAACACCACCACCCTTCTGGACAACCTGGCCAATCTCGGACTCAAACAACTTGTTGACACCCCCACCCATGTAGCCGGACATACGCTCGACCCAATCTTCACCTCCAGCAAGCACATCTCCTTCGATCACACCACAGCTCTCCATTGGACGGACCACAGCTGTGTTCACTTCAGCTACAAAACTACCTCGACCCACAACCCCCCACAACCTATTCCGCGAAGAAACTGGAACAAAATCACCACCGACCAACTCCTCACATCGCTCAAACAAAACCCTCCCGCCCTCTCATCGGACCCAAACCAAGCTGCCACCAAACTCAAACAATGGATCACTCACAGCGTTGACGAATTAGCACCCTTGAAAAACCACCGAACCAAACAGGGTAGCAAAAAGGCCCCCTGGTTCAACGATGACCTTAAGAAATCCAAGAAACTATGCCGTACTCTCGAGAAAACATGGAGAAAAAACCCAACCACTGACAACCTGACCACCTTCAAGACAGCCACCCGCAAACACCACCAATTGATCCGATCCACCAAGAAATCAGCATTCAAGGATCGACTCGACAACAACACCCATAACAGCAAGGAACTATTCAACATCGTCAAAGAATTTACCAACCCCACCGCAGCCTCAAACGACATTACTCCCTCCCAAGACCTCTGTGATTCATTATCCTCTTTCTTCTACAACAAAATAGCCGACATACATAACAGCTTTGAGAACATTTCCAATAAACAGTCCACTCCACCCACCTCCGAACCCAAACCGCCCTCTAATAACCTTAGCGCCTGGAACCCAATCAACACTGAAGACACCATCCGCCTAATGAACTCCATCCATTCAGGTTCGCCAACCGACCCCTGTCCCCACCACATCTTCAACAAAGCAGACTCCATCATCGCACCTCATCTCCGTGATGTCATCAACTGCTCCTTCAACTCCGCTACCTTCCCAGAAAGCTGGAAACACGCCGAACTCAGCGCCCTCCTGAAGAAACCCACAGCAGACCCCTCTGAACTTAAGAACTACCGCCCCATCTCCCTCCTCCCATTCCCTGCCAAAGTCATTGAGAAAGCCGTCAACAGCCAGCTCGCCGCCTTCCTTGAATCCAACAACTCACTCTACACCTCAAAGTCCGGCTTCCGGGCCAAACACAGCACCGAAATCGCCCTCATTACAGCGACAGACGACATCCGAACGCTTCTGGACAACGGAGAAACAGCTGCCCTCATCCTACTCGACCTCTCCGCCGCCTTCGACACAGTCTGCCATAGCACCCTCATACAACGCCTCAGCAACATCGGCATACAAGGAAAAGCCTTGGACTGGATCATCTCGTTCCTCGCCGGGAGAACCCAGAGAGTCCGACTCCCCCCATTCAAACAGAGGCCACCGAAGTCATCTGCGGAGTACCACAAGGATCATCACTCAGTCCCACCCTCTTCAACGTTTACATGAGTCCCCTCGCATCCATCGCACGACAACACAACCTTAACATCATCTCTTACGCTGACAACACCCAGCTGATCCTTTCCCTCACCAAAGACCCTAACACCGCCAAAACCAATCTTCACAAAGGCATGAAAGAAGTAGCCGAATGGATGAAAAACAGCCGCCTAAAACTTAACTCAGACAAAACGGAAGTCCTCATCCTAGGATCATCCCCCTCTGCCTGGGACGACTCATGGTGGCCATCGGCCCTGGGCACGGCACCCATACCCACAGACCACGCACGTAACCTAGGCTTCATCCTAGACTCCTCCCTCTCAATGACCAAACAAGTCAACGCCGTCTCATCCTCTTGCTTCAAAGTACTTCGTATACTCAAGAAAATCTTTCGTTGGATCCCCACCGAAACAAGAAAGACTGTCACTCACGCACTGGTCACTAGCCGACTGGACTATGGAAACACCCTCTACGCCGGAACCACAGCCAAATTACAGAAAAAACTCCAACGCATCCAAAATGCATCAGCCAGACTCATATTGGACATCCCTCGCCAAGCTCACATTACCGGTCACCTGAAAGACCTCCACTGGCTTCCCGTCAACAAGAGAATAACATCCGGTCTCCTCACCCATGCACACAAGGCCCTTTACAAACAAGGACCCGAATGCCTCAACACACGACTGTCCTTCTACACACCCACCCGCCAACTAAGATCCTCCAATCAAGCCGTCGCCGCAGTTCCACGCATCCACAGATCCACCATGGGAGGAAGATCCTTCTCCTACTTGGCGGGCAAGACCTGGAATTCTCTCCCCACTCACCTCCGCCTTACGCAGAACCACAGTTCCTTCAGAAAGGAACTTAAAACCTGGCTTTTCGATAAATAATGCACCCCCTCCCCCAAGCGCCTTGAGACCCTCTGGGTGAGTAGTGCGCTATACAAATCCCTGAACTTGAACTTGAACTTGATAACTTCAAAACCATTCAAAACAACTTTGTGGTTCATCTACTTTGTCTCCTTCACTGAAAGTTTTGCTATGAGCCATCAAGCAGGAGCTAAGAAAAGGGGTGATCCCAAAATGTTGATTTCCCATTTTAATTTTAATTTGAAAGTTTGCTCTTCAATACAGAAAAAACTGCTGCACGAAAATACCACATTTAGCAGAAAGTTACAACATCCAGAAAGTATACTTTTCATTATTTGGTGAACATCCTTTCCGCTGTTTAAAAGAAATCTGCCCTTTCTCAAGGTGGGCAAGTAGGGATTAACCACCAGGGAATTTGTTAGTGATATTTGGACCTTTGGTGTCCAGATATACTCTAATTTGCTGGTTTAAAGGGGGTTAATCAAACCTGATTGTATGGTCCTTGCAGCCTAAAAAAGAATTTAAAAAAAACATGCAAGGGGAAATTGTGACGTTTGCGGGGTTGTACCCCCTTGATTGGCCGACCACAGCATGTACGATATGTTATGGCGGCCATTACAGGACTCAGGGACATGGTCACCACTGACATGTATTATAGTGAAAACCTGTTTTTGAGGTCAACATAATGGTACATATATGAAGAGTGATTACAGATTTTAGTCACAATATCAATAATTTGTTGGTGGCACCATGCTGATTTAAAAAATGTGATGTGCTCTAAGGTGGAAGATGCTTATCCTGATGTACCTTGGTTTAGAGAAACTGTTTTCTCTCCTGATTTCTTTTCATAGAGATATAGAAGATGATATCCATGCTAAAATTATAACACATTTTCTGCCAGTTCACACTGTCTGTCACGGCCATATGTGAACACCAAGTCTAACATTCTGAGTGTTTTACTGTACTTCCCACAGCAGCAGTAGACTGTCAGTTGATTAACCTGTATTCTATTGTAGCTTCACCACGGTGTTCTAGTGAACAACTAGAGGGCTAACGTTCTGGTTGAGAAAAGCATTGCGCACCTATACATTATTTTGATGGAACTAAAGCTATGAAACTGAAAGACTATCCTTCACAGGATACTGCTGTAAATGAACAAAATTAGTTTTTTATTTTTTGTGATAGCAATTGTTTTTAGTGCACTAGATAACTAAAAAGACGACACACTCATATACAATTTTAAACCTCTTCTTCATCAATGTCAAAATTGCCTGGTCTGCTGAGTGAAACATGGACTTCCAACACAAACATCAGCTTGGCAGTTGAGCCCCCATTTTTCTACTACAGCTTTAGCACAGTGTTTCTAACGACCATCCAAATGGTTAACATTCTGTATTTATGACAAAAGTGAGGCCCATCTGAATAGTATCTTGATGGAATCAAAGCTGTAAAACAGACAGTATTTCCTCTAGAAATAAACAAAATGACGGGGTCCATTTGGTCATGCAAATTATGGTAAGTGTCCAGAAAGCTAAAATGACAGCACATTTTCTTTGAATTCTTAACTACGTTCCTTATCGATGTCAGACAAAGTCAGTCAGGTATGCTGAGTAAACATGCACTTTCAACACCTGCAGCAGCAGCCCGCCAGTTAGTTGCCCAGTGTTCTACCGCAGTTTTAGCATAGTGTTTTTAATTAACAACTACAGTGCAAACTTTCTGTATTCATGAGAAAAGCTTGGCACACCCGAATGCATCTTGATGAAAACAAAGCTGTAAAAAGAAAAGTGTTTCCTAGAAAGTATACCACAAAAAATGAAGACATTAATGAAGAAATGAAGGGTTTCCTTTCGTTATGAAAAATATGGTTATAGCTTTAGAAAACTCAAATCAGGGCTCATTTGCTATGAATTCTCAAATTCCTCACCCATGTCATTAAAACATTGTAACATGCAGATTGAAAGCTTCCAACACCAGCAGCAATCTCCCTAGTGATAAAATGCAGCATCACCACAGAATTCTAATGAACAACTAGAGCACTAACATGTTTTTTCATCACAAAAGGGAGGCGTTCTTCAAACCCAGTTTTGTAGGAAGTGGAATTGTTGAATTTAAAGCATTTCCTGAGAAGGAGTATGAATTAACTGAACATTGAGATGGTAATGCATGTATGTAACCAGGGAGTAAAAAAAAGGTTTTTTGCAGTGGTAGCTGGATGCCAGTGGAGGGTTGAGCGAAGGGCATAGCTTTAAGGCCAGGCTCTGTTGGCAATTCTATTTGTGCACGGCTTAAGACCTTGTGCATCAGGGGTTGGGTGCTCAGCGAGTGTTGGGCACTGGGCTGGTTTAGAATATGATTAAAAAGCCTCAGAAACTCATTGAAAAAATGTAATGTTAATGTGACATTGTAATTACATGTTACAATGAGATAAGAACTAACATTAAAATACATAAAAGACATTAAAATATGTCATTTATAATTTAGTCAATTAACAGTAACATCCTCTCCCTATCATTCAGTACATATGACCTCACATATTACATCAGTCATTACATGTTGGATGACAACATTGATGACATGAGTCATTAGATTTAAAGAACAATATTGTTCAAATTACTAATGAGTACTGCAGTCCCCAAGGTAATATATGAGGCCATAAGCAGTGCATTCGTGGGGTGCAAGGTATGGGTAATTTTTCCAGTTTTCCAGTGTTTTTGTTTGATTTTACTTCTTTTCTCATTTTACAGAAGCCAAAACAATCCCTGTAATATAAAGGAATTCCCAACATCCAAGAAAAAGTTGCTGGGACAGATTTTGTTCAAGTATAACACGTTTTGGCAAAAAGCTGCCTTCATCAAAAGTTGGCAACATAAATGAGAAGCACCTTATATAAAAAGCCTTTGCAAAACTATATGATGTGAAGGAGTCTTTTCACTTTAATGATAAACAAATACAATAATTACCTCAATATTCATATTTTATTATTAAATACTTCATCTTAATACTTTGATTAAAATGTATTTGCTTCATTTGTTTAATTTCCCCATATATTCTAAAGGGAAAACAACTATTCTGATCATAAAAAATAGAAATGTGTTTCAATAGATAGCCAAGTGACAATGAATATTTGCTGCCATCTTAAATGTAATATATCTCAATGATAAGACATAATATCTCCTATAAATGCAGAATGTAAGTTATTATACACATTAACAATGACATACACATACAATTATAATGTATGTTCATACATCAAATATAAATCAATTACTAATACCATAGCATATTCAAGTCTTCACTTAAATCTCATTACAACCCAGTGAATAGATGTGTAATCTGTACACCAACAGTGGCAAGTGAAACTGTGTGTGGTATAAACATCAGTATTCACACTGTATCTTTTCAAAGGTACAATGATCTGAGGTGTTCTCTTGACTGTCATGAGATAAAGTCACTAATTTAATTCATGGAACTACACAAAATGAATTGAACCAACCACAGGTGTATTCATTCTTAAAGAGGAATATACTGGCCATGTGGACTCACGCCCTAAGGTAACTATAACTTGTGCCCCCGCCATGCACAGACTTGTCATCAATGATGTAATTTCAAATGTTGCAGTGATGTTATCAACTTTGTTATAGAACATGTCATAAGTGATGTAATATGTGGGATAATTAGCTGTGCATGGTGTCCTTCATGTTTCCCCACTGCAATGGCCTGAGATGAGTAATTTCCTTTAAGGAAAAAGTTCAATCTTTTTATTTTTGATAGACATTATTTTTAAGATGATTGGTTAATCATGATTATCTTAATGGCACCATTGTGGTTTCAATAATGAAATTGGAAAGCAAAGAATTCTGAGTTGTGAAACATTTAATTGTGTGATAGGATGTGAACTATGACTATTCTGTTGTGGCTATTCATTTTCGTTTGTTCACTATCAGGTCTCTGTGTCTGCTCCCCCTCCCTGACCCGGTTTGATTTTGCTAAGCAGGGTTTCTGACATTGTCTCTTGTCTTTGCTCATTGCTACATGTTTTGCCTCATTCTGTTTACCTTTCTAAGTGCCTGGTTCTCCTGCTTGCTTCTTGCCAATATCTCCTTTACTGTGGCCCACCCACTACCTCCAATTAACCCTCCCACCTTCCAGGACCTACTTAATTAAGGTCTCAGCGTGACCTCTTTGAGCAGGTCCCGGTGTCTGCTCCCCCTTCCTAACTTTGTCTGCAGACTCAAATTGCTGGGCAGGGGGTTCTGCCATTGTGTCCTGTCGCTGCTCATTACTGTGTGTTTTGCCTCATTCTCTTTACTTTTCTAAGTGCCTGATCCCTTGTATTGTTGTTGGTTCATTACTTCGTGATTTGCCTCACTTGGTTGACTGTTCTAAGGGATTACTTGGTTTGCTTATTGTTCCTGTCATTGTATTTGTGCTCTTTGCATCACATTTACTGTTTTCGCTTTTTTTGCTTTTCTGTTCCCCCGCCAACCAGCTCTCTTCCTGCTGTTCCACCACACAGACTGAGAACTTCACGGTACAACTTCAGTGCATTCTGCTCAACGCACGTTTTATTTGAAAACACTGAAAGTAGCTCTGGGACATTATCTCATCCTTCTCCCTCAATGAGACATGGTTGAAACCCACTTCCATGCTGGACAATGCCAACCCTGAGGGCTACAACCACAATGGGATCAAATCAACCAACGGAAGTGGAATTGCCATCAGCCGCAAGGACACCATCCACTGCACAACCTTTTCACACGACTCACCCCACTAATGGAGCATCTCAAACTTCCAACTTCACACAGAAGGAAAAAGCACACTCACCTACATCTTCTTAGGGGATCTCAATGTCCACCTCGACAACTCCAGTGACAACAACACAACGAACCTCCTGGAAAGCATGACAAAACTTGGTCTCAAGCAACTTGTCACTGACCGTACCCACATCACTGGACACACGCTTGACCTCATCTTCACATCCAGCAACAGAATCAAATACAACCACGCCTCATAGCTCACCTAGACCTGCCCCTACAGTGTCCATTTCACCATTTCAGCTCCTACCAACACTGGCACCATGCCCCCAGATCCACGTGCAGAAACTGGATTAAGATATCAGTGGACCAGTGGAACAACACTCTCGACTCCCACCTCCCTGACACAACATCAAACCCAGAATGGACTGCTTCTTCCAGTGGATCACAGAATGCGTCGACACAATTGCCACCACCAAGTCCGCCAAATTCAAAGGACCAGCAACAAGAGCCAGCTGGTTCACAGTGAGCTGGAATTCATCAAACACAATTAGAAAGGAAGTGGCGCACCAGCAAAGAGGCAGCTGACCATACCTCCTCCAAGACAGTACTCAACCAATACCACAGCCTCCTGAAAGAAACAAAGGAGAATGCACTAGCAGAACGCATAGAAGCCAGCACAAACCGGAGCATGGAGCTTTTTACCATCATGAAGGAGTTCTCGAACTCCGTAGCCATAGAGAACTACATCACCCCTTCCCAAGAACTGTGTGACATCCTGTCAGGCTTCGTCCACGAAAAGATCTTCAAACTTCAAACCCCAGCTCCCCCAACTGACAGAATCAGCATGCTCACACCCACGAACACAAACCCGAACACTTGCTCACGCTTTAGGTCCCTCCAATAACTCAAGCCACAATCTCCATCATGGACTCTGTGTACTCAGGAGCACCCATGGACTCCTGGCCGATCACATCTTCAACCTCGGGATAAAGACGATCGGTGACAAGCTCATGAAAATACTGTGCACCTTCATCACCTCCCCAACTTTCCCTGAGGATTGGAAACACGATGAAGTTTAGGGTCCTCCTGAATAAGCCATCTGCTGACACAGCAGAATAAAAGAACTCCCAGCCATCTCCCTGCTACTCTTCTCAGCGAAAGTTCTCAAAAAGGCAATCAACCAGCACTCACTGAACACTTGGAATGCAAAAATCTCCTGGATCCTTCTGAATCCAGATTCTAACACAGACACAGCACCAAGACAACCCTGATCACAGCCACTGATGACATTATAGCACTCCTGGACTGTGGTGAAATGGCAGCTCTCACCCTCCCGGACCTGTCAGCTGCCTTCATCACCATCTCTCATCACATCTTGATCAACAGACTCCACCACATCAGAATCCAGGGAGATGCTCTCAAATCTATTGCCTCATACCTCATCAGAAGAACCCATAGCATCTATCTCCCACTGTTCACCTCAGAACCCAAGGAGATCATCTGCAGCATCCCACCTTGGATCGTCCCTCAGCCCCACTCTCCTCAACATGTACCTGTCCCCGCTGGCCAACACCGTCAGATAGCAGAGGCTCAACGTCATTTCCTATGCCAACACCCAGCTCATCCTCTCACTGTCAGAAGACCACACCTCCACCAGAGCCAACTTTCACAGATGTATGTTGAACTTCATCAACTGGATGAAGGACAACTGTCTCAAGTTCAACACGGACAAGACAGAAGTCCTCATCTGTGAGAACAACACCTCACCATGGAACAACGTGTGGTCGCCTGCTGAACTTTGCCCATCCCCCACCCCAACAGACCATGCCTGCAACCTTGTCATCTTCTTGGACAACAAGCTACCTATGAAGAAACAGGTAAATGCAGTCTCATCATCTGCCTGCTTCCACACCCTATTCATGCTCTGCAAGATCTTCAGGTAGCTCCCAGTCAACACCAGAAGGACTGTCAAGATGCGACAAGAGAGTCCCTGCGGTCCAATATCGGACTGCAGGGACTCTCTTGTCGAGTGTCAATCATCTTAAATACTTACAGGAAGATCATTGGACATTATATTTCGTTTTTTGCCTTGAAAAATCAATTGGCATGCAGGCAAAACGTGTTGGCTGTTCTTTTTTCTTTTATTTTGCTTGAAATAAATACAGAACTAACAAAAACCAATAGCATATCTGGATATTGGGAGATTTAGTCCAGAAATGTAAACATATACACACCGCCACAACATATCTTTTCTACAGTTCCCTCATCACCAGGCGGCTGGTCAATGGGAACACACTCTGAGTAGGAATCACCGCACATCTCCAGAGGAAACTACAGCCTATACAAAACTCAGTTGCAAGGCCCAGATGGGCCCACATCACATCGTACCTCAAGAAGCTACACTGGCTCCCAACTCAAAAGAGATGCTAGTTCAAGATGATGACACACGCATACAAAATCATGCACAAATACGGACCAGCATACATCAATAAAACCAACCAGACACCTACAGCCCGCCTCCCTCTTCCTTGCATCACTACCCCCTTTTGTACCGCTTTTGGCCGCCATAAGTGTGGCAGGGTATGCTCAGACGTGAGTCCCTTGCTCACTTTGCCACTGGATTCAAGCAAGCCGGGCTGAAGACGGCTGGAATGCCAGAAACCGGACCTCGGAAGCTTGTTTCCGGTCCAGGGAAGACATGGCTTGGCAGTTCAAGCTGGACTGTTCCCATGAGGCACAGGGTCAGACTGATTTGCATATAGCCATGTCTGAACTGGGGTGGCGGAGTGGGCTAAAGAACGGTGATGGATTAAACCCAGATCTTTTGACTGGGTGTGAGTGTTTGATTGATTCAGATGCTCCATTCATCACCACCCCCTTTTGTACCGCTTTTGGCCGCCATAAGGGTGGCAGGGTAAGCTCAGACGTGAGTCCCTTGCTCACTTTGCCACTGGATTCAAGCAAGCCGGGCTGAATACGGCTGGAATGCCAGAAACCGGTACTCGGAAGCTTGTTTCCGGTCCAGGGAAGACATGGCTTGGCAGTTCGGGCTGGACTGTTCCCATGAGGCACAGGGTCAGACTGATTTGCATATAGCCATGTCTGAACTGGGGTGGCGGAGTGGGCTAAAAAACGGTGATGGATTAAACCCAGATCGTTTGACTGGGTGTGAGTGTTTGATTGATTCAGATGCTCCGTCCATCACCACCCTCTTTTGTACCGCTTTTGGCCGCCATAAGTGTGGCAGGGTATGCTCAGACGTGAGTCCCTTGCTCACTTTGCTACTGGATTCAAGGAAGCCGGGCTGAAGACGGCTGAAATGCCAGAAACCGGTCCTCGGAAGCTTGTTTCCGGTCCAGGGAAGACATGGCTTGGCAGTTCGGGCTGGACTGTTCCCATGAGGCACAGGGTCAGACTGATTTGCATATAGCCATGTCTGAACTGGGGTGGCGGAGTGGGCTAAAGAACAGTGATGGATTAAACCCAGATCGTTTGACTGGGTGTGAGTGTTTGATTGATTCAGATGCTCCGTCCATCACCACCCCCTTTTGTATCCCTCTTCCTTGCAGATAACACCTGGATCCGCTGAAGCAATAGTGGAGGATGCTTTTTCACACCTGGCGACGAAAACTTGGAACAACCTTCCTCTGCACCTCAGGACTGCCCGATCAATCTGGGGATTCAGGAAAGGACTCAAGACCTGGCTGCTCAAATGAACACATCACCACGAAGCAGTAAGCTACTCCAGTGCCTCGAGACACCTGCAGGTGATTTGCCACACTTTAAAAGCCCCTGAATTATCAATGTATTCACTAAAGCTAAAGTTTGCCCCTTTTCTATATTTTAATTGATTTGTTTCTATGTCATTGATTTGTGATTTAGACATTGTATTGAAGGGCGGAGAAACACAAAGAACAATCACAGTGAACAAAGCTGTTTGCAGAAATGCATCTGTGTTGTTGATGGAGGTGTCAAACAAATAAATCTCACTTCTTAGCAACTCGTAAGGGCCTGGCACATTCGTGCAGTTGTCACTCAGTAGTTGGAGTTAGGATCATGTTTCCAAAGAAAATGCATTTTTTGTGCTGTTAATCACTTTGGTGCTGTTTGACTTTCCGAAATGGTGCTACTTTTTGACTAGATTGCGCATGGAAAGTTTCCAGTGATCTGTCAAGTGGTGTTCAAGAAAAAAGGGGATACCAAAACACATTTTCCCCATTCAAATTTCTATAGGAACTTTAGCTGCAGCCTAAACTGCTAAATGGATTACACCAAATTTGGCAGAAAGCTAGATATCGGTCCAGAAAGAGTGGTTTTATTGTTTTGTTATAAATCCATTTAGTAGTTTTCGAGCAATCAATGCCACAAAAACTTTGTATATCTCAAGACGAGGAGCTTCCACATATCTGACAGAACTCCTGCTGAGATCTGATTGATTAACACCACCTTAGCCAGGAAGTGGTGGCAACCATCTTAGGACTTGGGACTGTAGGCCCAAGTCATTAAAGAAATAAAAGAAAAGTCAAAAGGAGACAGGTTAGGGATACCCTAACCCCCCTAGGCCTGGCGGTGGGGTTCCAAAGAAACCACGCCTGGGACCATTTTCATTTTGACACAATTTCACAGAGGATCTACCAATATATTTTTTTTAAACCATCTTAGGTTCCTGCATTTGTTTTTGTTTTTTTAAACCTGGAGTGGGACAGGACCCAGGGGGGGGCAAGGCGTTTATGTTTTGGGAGCGGAGAGTGTACACAGGCTCCCAGGCCAATTTGGTCCTGTGGACCCGATCCCCTGGGGTGACATCAATTAGGTGGAGGGGACATATGACCCCCACCCCTGGGCTGATATAGACCGGGGACCCCAACTCCAGGAGCCCAATGTATTTTTGAGGGGGCGGAGGGCATGTGTCTCCCTTCCTGGGTATTTTTTGGCCCGAGGTACCTAATTCCCTAGGGCATGATGTATTTTTGAGGGGGAGGGGCATGCAGGCCCCAATTTGACAGGAGGGGGGCAGAGCAGCCCCTCTCCCAAGTCTATTAAGGTGCCAGGGACCCCATCCTTGGGGGCTACTAAACTTTTGAATAGAGAGGGGGCATGCCGGCCCCACCGCCATGAGTCATTAATGGTCTCAGAGACCCCATCCCAAAACAACCTGCACCACAGGAAAAAACACAAAGTCTGCTTCCAGCGGGTGGGAGCTTTGAAAACGGTCTCACCAGCTGGGTGCAAACTTTTGATCTGTTTCACTGCCTGCACTGATACGAGAAGGGAAACAAATCAAAATATTGCTCCTGTTCCGAGGGAGCAGCATTAGTAGCTGCTCCCTGCGGGTGAGAGCAACGCCGGCTCTTGCTGCATGCGGTGAGATGGGTAAGGGCACGATTAAATGTTGGGAGCCCTGGGTGGGCACCAGGGTATCCACCTTAAATTAAGGAGGACCCTGGGGGATGGGTCCTTAGGGCCGATAACATATCAAGGAAGGGGCCCCTTTGATTAAATTAAATGGCTCTGGGGATTGCGTCCCCAAAGCCTGCCAAGGCTCGAGGACTGGCCACATGGTCCATCTCCCCTTTAATGTAAAATAAACAGTCTGAGGGATGGCGTTTCAGATAGGGGGACTGTGCAGTCCTCATTCCCTTTGTTTTAAGTAGTGGCCCTGGGGGGTGAGGGATATTGAAAATCAAATGCTGCACTCAGGTTTGACTGACCCTAACTGGGCTGGAGAGCTGTGTCAGGAACAGAACCTGCCCCTCAAAGAATCCAAAGTCACTTTGTTTCTCAGGCTAAAAAACAATGTGGTCACTCAAGGTACAGTGGGGCTGTTTATTCTGCACATTCAGCAGTGTGTTTCAGCTGTACAACAGCCTTGCTCACGAAAAGGAGGCGTTACAGTGTTGTCGCTGTAAATGCATATCCAATGCAACAGAAAACAGACATTTATAGTTCTTAGTTGGGTGCAATCTTGAAGCAGTGCAAAACTCATAATATATGCCTGCTTCTATACTGGCTCGAGAAAATCCCTTGAAACCTGCACAGTGAATTTTCTTCACATTCTAGGGTGAAAACAAATGAAAGTCCAGACATTCTTATTTCACTAATGTCAATCGTTGCCTACATCCATCCCAAATGGGAAAACGGTCTGTAGTGTGTAATTAGTGTGTAATTAAATAATACACAAATGAAACCTGATGTCTGATAAATTGATAGTATCAGTGGGCAAGACGTGTCCTGCATATTACAATGTGCAGGCAACTCATATATAGAAGGTCTCATTGTTGTCTGTGATGAAAAACCCAGCATGTGTTATCAGACTATCAATGCAATCAATCAATGAAAAAAATACGAGGAGAATAAAGAATGTACTTGATCAACCTGTGTGACAGGTAATATGATTTATAATCTTTTTGACCTGTGTGTCTACTAATGGTCCTGCTCAGTACCCCACTGGTCAAATACATCACTGAAATGATCTGTATATGCACTCCATCCTGCAAACAAATTGTGGTCTTGTGGGCATATGTGAGAGAACAGTATCTTACACACAGTCCGAGTTGTGAGTCGTAACTCAAATGCATATAGTTAAATGCATGGCCTTTTCACTTTTCAAATGCCAGTGTGTTGTAACAATAAAAAGCCTACTTTATCATTCCCAGAAAAATATGTCTACTAGAAGAAATAGTGACAAAGGTTGTATACGTGCTCAATGCCATTTTCTAGTGCTGTCATTTATTGGATATTCAATTCCTTGGAGAAAAGGTTGTGAGTTCTATCCAGCATAGTGGAAAGACCACCTCTTGTTCAATGATCCCCATCACTGGGCCTGAGAGTCCCTTCACCTTCTTTGTATGTCAGAAAAGATATGACACCATGATAAAAATCATAAAAGGACTACTATGGCTAGTAAATGAAACTAGGAGAGCAAAAGAACCATTTGAGTGTAAAATACAAATTGAGGTCCTTGATGTACAGCCATCTTCAGAAATGGAGATTCAGAACTATTGACATGCAAAGAAGATCAGATTGGTAAATTTAAAAAATAGAATGAGTTTATTACTGAACAAATGGGAAGAAATAAAAATGAGCAAACCAGACATATGCATGTGTCAGTCAAAATACTCTTTATTCGATTTTTGTTAAAATCATAAAAGGCATAAAGCAAACACAATACAGTATTTAAAAGCATCACTTGATCACATTACAAAAAGGTTTTCTGCATAATTGATTACATTTCATCAGGTTGTTGCATGCAAAAGTACAAATCTATTTACAAATATTAAAAGTTTTCCTTTAAAAACAAATTTGAGTTAAAACAGGTCAATCTGGGGTAGTCTTTTTTTCCTAGTTCTAAATGCCGCAGTTAGATAGCAAGCAACACTAAACATGGTGTAAGTATCTGCTAACGTTTGAAGGAAGATTAAGGCTGGCCTTATTTGAGTAAAGCCCGCTGCCTTCGAAACAGGGAATAGATATTTCTTCCTTTCACTGCTATAAAAGTCACAAAAAAATATAAAATGAAGGGTGTCTTGAACTGAGAAATTATCACACCCGCAAGGCGGGCCATCATCAGGTTTTGACCACACCGGAAAATTTCCTAAAGAGTAATGGATTAAATTCATCCTGAATTTAGTCAGTAGGAGTCTATGAAGAGGATTAGTCACAGTTTTTAGGTAGGGTTCCATGGTGGGTGAAGTAGTTAAAACAATATGTGCCCTCACCGTGGGTTTCCTCAATTCCAAATCTTCTCTATCCATACGGGCCCTCTCCAAAAACATCTGCTTAATCCACCTGACATCCTCCCCCCTAATGTTAGATGGGTCATTAAAAAGTTCCGGTCTCCCCAGCATTAATAAAGTAGATTTAATAAATTTTAGCCAGGGGATTCTCATGGCGTTATCCCTTGCGATGACGTCCTTAAGGATGGCATGGTTTAGCGTCAGCTCGGGATTCAACCACGTTTTGACCCAAAAAAGGAGGGGTGCTAATTTTAGTTTATCAGAGATGTATGGTAAGCCTATTTCCTCATGAATAGAGAAGGTAGGTGTGGAATCTGGGACAGATAGAATATTCCTGATGATACCGTTTTCTACCCTCTGAATTTTTGCCGTCTCTGCGTAGCCCCAAATCGCAGATCCATACATAGCGATTGGAACGCACTTACTATTATATATTTTGATCACAGCCTCCATTGGTTTTGCTCCCAATCGTTTTGTAAAGGCCAGCAGGGCTGATGAGGATCGTGCTAAGCTAAGACTTTTAGCTTTAACCTGAGGAACCCAGGACCCTCTTTGATCAAAAAGGACTCCCAGGTAAGGAAAGACTGGGACCCTAGAAAGGATCTCCCCTTTGCAAATAAAAGATTTTTTCTGCAACATATTTACTTTACTACCAATGATCATGGTGTGGGACTTGGAGACATTGATTTTCAAATCTAGATTCTCCATAAAGGAACCAAAACGGTCCAGAAGGATCTGTAGGCTAATCCCTGTTCGTGCTATCAGGACGGCATCGTCCGCGTATAGGAGGGCTGGGATCTGAGCTCCTCCTACACGTGGAACATCCGCCGATCCTGTTTCTAGGTGTTTCCCCAGACCATTTATATAAATAGTAAAAAGAAGGGAGGCCAAGATACAACCCTGGCGCACCCCTTTTTCAGATTTAAAACTTTCTGTGCACCTACCGTCCCTGGTGACTCTTATTTTTGCCTTGAGATCTTGATGTAGCCTTGCCATAAATGCCACCAAGGGCTCCTCTATACCTAACTCTAGTAGGATAGTCCATAGCTTACTTCTATTCACCAGGTCGAAGGCCGAGGAGAGGTCCATGAAGGCCAGGTAAACTGTCCCCTCCCCGGCCACCGTATACCTGGAGACTAGAAGGTGGAGGTTAGAACATTGTTCCAATGTCCCCCTATTCTCACGAAAGCCGTATTGGATATTCGAGAGTCCCCCATTCAGTTCTATATTTTCCCTTAGTTGATTCAAAAGGACTCTACCTAGGATTTTAAAAGTAGAGTCGATGAGGGAAATAGGGCGATAGCACCCGGGGTCCTCCCGATTTCCCTTCTTAAAAATGGGAACTATTATGGATGTTGCCCAGGTTTGAGGTAGGCATCCTTCGGCTGCTGCTCTGAACACTCTGGTCAAGACTTTACTCCAGAGTACTGGGCAATATTTAAAAAAGTCTGCCGGGACACCATCCGGGCCTGGAGCCTTATTTTTTGTGGTATCCGCAATGGCTTTAAGGACCTGCTCTTCCGTGACTACCACTGTGGCTGCACAAAAAGTCACCTCAGTGGTACTTGGGCAGACTAATGGTTCACCCCCGTAGATCTTGCTAAAATGCTGTGATGTTGAAGACGATGAGTCAGGAGGTACTCTGAAGTTCAATTAGAAATTTGATAATATTTACAAAGAGAACAAATTAAATCGGACTCAGTTCAGAAATGTTGCATCAGATCAGGGCTCAGGAAAAGTGGAGGACAGTGACACGTCAGACACTGGTGAAGGAAGCACTTCAGAAGGAGAACTATGAGGTGCAACATTTTTACACATGAGGGGTGAAATATGAACAAACAACTACAAAAAGTGATAGTAAATTGAGGCTCAGGATTAAAAGGAAGAAAAAGAGGCCCCAAAGCAGCAGACATAAGAAGAGGAATGAAAATGACCCCAGTAGGGGGACAAAAAGGTCAAGCAGCAGGACAATAACGAATGGAGTAAACAGAACAGTTATGAATGTCTCTAATGATTCATGAACTAGAAATTCTTGAGTATGCTTTCATTTTGTCCTTCAGCCAACTATAACAATGTACAGAGTCCTGTAGACTCAATCAAACTTGTCAGAACGTCTGAAAGGAGGTCCTGTTACTTGGGCGATCCATTTGATTTACATATTAGTGATGTTGATGTGTCAATCTACTTTCATGAATTGAGATATGGTTTAGGTATCCAAAAGGATACACTTTCAGAGTTTTGGATGAGTTGGGTATAATGTATGATAAGTGCATGCCAAGTGTCTTTAAGGCCAATTCTTACTACTTGCCTGGTATGTCATATGATGCCATCAGCACTTTTCAAGAAATTTTTATCAGGAATAAAAGAATAAAAAAAAACAGGCATAAGAAAAATAGCGGCAATGAGAAGATCACATGGTGTCAGCATTAACTCCATTTCCAAAGGTAAAGCAATTATTATTAAACAAGCTGACAAATGGGGGGAAATGGTGGTGATGCCTAGAAGTATGTATGATGATGAAGTTATGGACAGTTGAGTGATAGTAAATGCTATACAGAGATTAACAAAAAAACATATACGGCAACTTTAAAGATTTTTTGTTAAATATTGACCAAATATAAAGACTAGGGATTGATAGAACATGATGAGTACAATTATTTAAAGTGTGATTTCCCCCATCTCCCAGTTCATTACTTTGTGTCTAAGGTGCACAATAACAGAGTAATCACTCCAAGGAGAATGATTATGTCTTCATGAAGGAAACTCCTGAAAAACACATCTAGTTTTGTAGACCACTATCGTCGCCAACAAAATTGTAGTAAGGACTGAAGCCTTATTTCGTTTTGAAGTAAGGTTTATTCTTGTCAGGAGATACAAAGCAGCAGTCAGGATGGCTAAGAGCATCAGCGCCACTGCCAACACCGAACCTTCCCATTCTAATTGGAACTAAGAACACAACAACACAAGGGGTTCTAAGTATGGGTGCTGGGACAGCCAGGCACCTAATATAGTACACCACTACACCTTGTTATGTCATTACCTTCATATATCAAAGATACAAAAGAAGTTTGTAGAAGAATAGAGGGCATCCCCTGGGAAGATGGCGATCTTCTTATGCATTTATGTGTTACTTCCCTCTAGAAGCATTCAACAAAAAGATAGTATACAGGCTTGTAAATAGTTTCTCAGAGTTAGACCTAGTTGTTATTTTACTCACTCCAATATTTTAGATTTTTGGATGAATATATTCTGCATCAATAATAACATCTTTATGTTTAATGGAAACTGTTACAAACACCTTGCACAGCAATGGGTACCTGCTATGCCCCAGTTACACACATTTGGTAATGTGATTGAGGGAGGAACAGGTGTCCATGGCACCCAATGATGGATATAAACAGTTTTGTACTGTTGGTAAGGTTCATACATGACCTCTTCTTCTAGGAATGTATGCAGGAGATGGTTAAGAGTTTTGAGCAAGAATGATTTGAATCTGAACCATTACACATTCTTCATTATACTTCTGACAATGCTTAATGATAGAGCTTTTTTTGGCCTATGAATATGTGTGTGTTTCATGTTAGATGCAGTTTACTTGAAGTGTGTGCTTGCAGCACTGTGTGCTGAGGCACATAATGCTCAGATTCTTCTCTGCACCTATTGTTTAATCAACCACCCGTGTGCTCTGGGCTAATTTGATTATGAACCTATTGTCTAATCATGTCACAATCTGTTTGAAGGCACAGTGTCTGCAGGGGGACTCTGCTGTGCTATGCGGAGTTCCACAAGCGGGAGAGTGCGTAAGGTCACGCTGTTCATGCTGATTTTTAGCGCTGGGTGTTTTTCCCACAATGGAAAAGCAGCACGAACAGCACCATGTGAAAGAGGGAGCTGCTTCTTTCTGCTTCCTCAACGCAAACTGAAGTTTTCTCAATGCGAGCAGTAGTGGCCATCCATGACCGCCATCGATGAGAAATCTCACTGGAAGGTGATCTGGAGTAAGATTTTCCTCACTTGCTAACTTAACTTTGGCAAGCGCAAGCAAGGAAAAAACTCCACTCCATAGAACAGAGGTTTTCTGAACTCCGCTTGCTTCACAGAGCGCTTTGTGGTAAAAACTCTGCAAACTCCGCGAGCAGAGCAGAATTTTATGCCCATGCCTACTTTCAAATCTGTTAGACATGAATTTGCCTTTTAACTGAAAACCCTTTCAAGTTTCCTATTCCACTACTATTTTTAAGTGATCTTTTCACCGTGCTCGTGTCAGTGTGGGAGTTCAGCCTAAACTGTTTTTTAACCTGGAAGAGCTGTTTCTTCTGGACCTGACCTGGTAAACTCTGATGGCCTGTGTGGGAGTGAGTCTGGACCCCCTCCCACAAGTCTTGTTGCCAGGTTCTGGATCATTTGGCTCAAGTCAGAGCATACTCCTCCCTGCTTAACTAACTGTTTCACTGGATCTGATGTAACACTACGCAGAACGACACAGGGCCTCATTCAGCAGCATTTCACAGCTCTTGATCAGCGGCTTTACCACATCCGAGGTAGGATGATGCAAGGACCTTGCATTGCAGCACTGTGCAGCTCCAGATTGATGGTGTCACTGAATCAAACGCAGTATGATGCAGAGCCTTACATCACAGCACCGCACAGCTCACGATTGGTGTCCCGATGGACCTGATGCAGTGCAACACAGAGCTTTCCATCACAGCACCACTCAGCTCCCTCACAAAAGACGAAAGGTAAAATTTCAGCGGGCTGCACCTGGTCCCATACCCGATTGGTGCTCTATTTCAACCAGTCTGAACCTTTGACATTGTCCCGGTCAGTTTCAACCAGATCTCCTCAGTTGGCACTTTGCATGTTTTTGGCTGATTGGATTTTTGTCATTTTATTTATTAAAATATTCCACATATGTTTAAATTGGTTTGGCATTATTCATGTTATGTATTTTGACCGTATTAATATTTGAGTTCTGCATAAACACTTTACACATTGTCTCTAAGTTAAATCTGACTGCTTTGTGCCAGGCTACCAGAGGGTTAAGCACTTGTTTATTTAAAGACTTTTGTGGTTTACACTAACAAGGTTTGTGGTTGTTGCTAGAGTAGAATACTAAGCAAGCATCCTCTGCATGTAGGGGATGACCCTCTAGGCACAACGTGAATTGCTGGTTGGCGATTAAATGGTAATCTTTTTTTTCAATAAAGTTTCTCCATACTTTATGAATTCAAACTATGAATTTAATTCAGAGGTCAATCATAAATCACATATTCTTTATGATGTATTTAATTTTTTTTTCTTCACAAGTTAAATGCAGTTCAAAGTGGCATTCCCAATGCTTTTCGTGCACAACCGTGCACTTCTTCAGGGGAATCTCTAAACAAAAATATAATGACTCTCATGAGGATACAAATTCTAATGGTTCGTTAGTAGGTGCATATTACATGCTGGTGTGTATATATTCACCTAACTTTCACTGTATATATCCAACGGATATACCTAGGATGCAAACACCCATTGTTTTACAATTTTTTCGAATATACTTACCCTTCACATTGAACCTCTGTTATTTTAGATACCTTGAAACCAGCCTCATAATGGAGTCGACTTATAAAACTTCTAACAATCACTAGAGCACTGACTGCCTGATTATTATTGCATATATTGCAACTATTATTAGTGCATATTACACACCAGCATGTAATATGCACCTACTAACGAACCATTAGAATTTGTATCCTCATGAGAGTCATTATATTTTTCACTCCCCTCAACTAATAACCCATGTTCATACATTATCTTACCACAACACCAGTTTACGGAGTTTATTGTATTGACAGTCTAATAACGCATGTTGGATCCTTCCTCCATCGACAACAATAACATCCTTCTAAAGTATGAGTCTGTTGAAATAGAGCTAAAGCTGTCAGTAGTGACACCTTAAAGTAGGAGACTGGTGAGAATCTACGGGTAAGATAAGGGACACACCCTGTAATATCCTTAGGGTTCAAAGCATGAGCGACATTGCTACCTCTAACCCTTATGGATAAATGTCCATGTCTCACACATCGCCCGCCACAGTCCCAACTCGTGTTTCACTACATACAGAGATGTAATTGTCCTATCACTCAAAATATGGTTTAAACGTGAAAGTCCGCTCATTTCTGCCGGTAGCCACAATACTCTAAATGAGCCATTTCTGTTAACAAATAAACAGCAAGGTTGGCAAAGAAGAATGAATAGTGCTTTACTAAAATGCCGTAAAGGTGACTTATTCGAAACACCTACAGCTGAAAGTCTCTTAGAAGTTCGTAGGCCTCATTATAGAAGTAACAAGACGCACAGTATTGGATTTTAAAACTGAAGGTTAATCTAGGAAAGTCAGATTGATGGCTGAACGTGACCGATAAACAGCAAGAGGCAATGTCTCACCGTCTGCTGCTTAAAATAGACTAATGGAAAATGAGAGAACAGAGAGCTTTGATGGGTCAATGCTTTGATAGTATCGCTAAATCAATGTCACCGACGTGCGGTGGCAGGGCTACAAAATGCAATTTATTTTGATGCTGTACCAAATCTAGTATCCTTGTAACATTCATACGTATGAGCTAATCAGTATCGCATGTTTGTTTAATAATTGCACTTGAAAAAGAGGGAGTTCGGAGAGCACTCTAGTTGTAACGAGAAATCAGGCTATTTTAAATAAGAAGCGATTCTTGTTTGTTTTAAATTCGATTACAATGAACACGAGAGGCATTTTTTTCCGTGGGTAAACTGAAGATAACAAAAGCCGAGGAGGCCGTTTACATAATTCCATCGAAGGCGGGTCATTTTTCATTAGTTCTAAAGGTTCCATGACATTTGTTTTTTTTTATAAACGTAATTTTATTGATATTTATAAAGAAACAAGCAAGACATTGCAATAACTAATGCACTTACCCCCACGTACCCACTCCTCCTTAAAAGTCCAGACCTCATCACTTCATGCATTACAACACGTTGGATCGCAAAGTGCATTTCAAATCTGCCAATACATGTACCATCATTTTTCAAGAGTCATTTTTCCAGCTTCTGCAGTTCTACATGTTTTCTTCCCCGGATTCATCAAGTTGTAAGCAGATTTTTGGGGGGAATCTAATAAATGATCAATCAATCAGGATTTGTAGAGTACAGCTGCTTCAACCATGAGGGTCTTGAGATGTTGTGGGGTACTGCTGCTAGATCATGCTGCCTGTACTTATTGGTTTAATATCTTGGTCTTGAGGTCCTTCCTAAACTGTTGGAGCAATAGTGAGGCTCTGAGATGCAGGGAGAGGGTGTTACAGGTCCTATCCGCCATGTGGGAGAAAGAGTGGCCTCCGTTGTTTGCCCAACGGATGTTTTGGGTGGCTGCCAGGGAGAGGGATCTGGAAAGAGTTCCCTGGTAGGTTGGTGGAAATGTACTTGTTTGTCTTTGTGTAGTGCCTTGTAAGCATGGGTGGGCAGTTTGAACTGTTATCACTTTGTGACTGGTAGCCAATGGAGTTTCCTGAGTTGATGGGTGATGTGTGTCTGTCTGGGGAGGTCGAGGATGAGTCTGGGTGCTGCGTTTCAGATAGTCTGGATTTCCCCATGAGTTGGGCAGTGATTCCTATTATGGAGGGAGTTGCCGCAGTTGAGTCTGCTGGTGATGAGAGCTTGTGTAAACGTTTGCCTGGTGTTGGGTGGGAGCAAACTGAAAACCTTCCTGAGCATTCAGAAGATGAGAAAGCAAGTGGAGTAGACAGCGCTGACCTGCTTCTTCATGGCTAGTTGGCTGTCGAGATTGCTGGAGTGTTCAGTGAGTTTGGGGGTAGGGCCCAGCTCAGGGGCCACCATTTTTTTTCCATTGGGTGTCCTTGCCTTTCCCTATTATTATTATGTTTCTTATATAGCGCCAGAATCGACCCCCGAAGGGGTATCTCCGCGCTTGCCTTGGGAACCCGTCCTGGCTTTTCCCTGTGAGATAGCCCCTACAGGGCATCCCCAAGGTGAAAGCCAGGCATCCCGCCTCGGGGGGGGGGGGGCCGTTGTGGAGATTAAGCAAGCTTAATGCCCGAGTTGCAGAGTGTGAACCCATGATTAGGTCAGGCACTGAAGCGAGAATTATCGAGACCATGGACATTTGAGCTCAAGACCCTGCCGCGTCGGGAATTGAACCCTGGTCCCGGGTCTGACCTCTGCTTCAGGGTCTGCCTGCACTAACCAGTGAACCACACTTCTCCACTTCTGTGACTTCTGTCTTGTCTGTGTTGAGTTTGAGACAGTTGTTGTTCATGCAGACAGCCACATCCTTCATGCATCCTTTGAACTTGTCTTTGATGGTTGTTTGGTCAATTGTCAGGGAAAGGATGAGTTGGGTATCATCAGCATAGGAAATGATGTTGAGACCATGGCTCCAGACGATTTTGGCTAGGGAGGTAATGTATATGTTGAAGAGGGTTGAGCTGAGAGATGAGCCCTGAGGTACACCACCGCTAATTTTCTTAGGGAGCGAGGAGTAGGGAGGGAGGATGATCTTCCATGTTCTTCATGTGAGGTAGGTTGCAATCAACTTGAGGGCTGCTCCATGAATTCTGATCTGGTGGAGTCATTGGATCAGTGTGTGGTGGGATACGGTGTTGACTGCTGTTAAGAGGTCGAGAAGGATAAGGGCTGCTGTTTCTCCATGGTCAAGCAGAATTCTGATGTCATCCATGGCTGAGACTAGTGCTATCTCAGTGAGGTTTGCTCTGTAGCTGGCTTGGTAGGGGTCCAGCAGTTCCTGGGTCTTCAGATGTCCGGTTAGCTGGATGTTGATAGGTTTTTCGATGACCTTGTCCAGGAAGGGGAGCAAGGAAATGGGTTGGTACTTCTTGGGATCTCTTTGGTCGCTGAATGATTTCTACAGCAGCAGCTTCTCATCGGCATGCTTCCATTTCTGTGGGAAATGGGCCATGTTGATTGAGGAGTTGAGGATCTTGATGAGTACTTTGCTGATGGATAGATTGCTGAGGTTGAACATGTGATGGGGCAGGGGTCACTCTGGAGTGGATGGATCTCATGATGGATGCAGTTTCTTTCTCAGTGAAGGTGTTCCATGAGGTAAGCAGGTGTGAGTGGATGACGGTTGGTGTGAGGAGGTTAAAGTTGTCCTCAGCAGAGGGTTGGGGAGTGAAGACTTGGTAGATGCTTTTGATTTTGTTGTGAAAAACGTCGAAGAGTGTGTCGCAGAGATCCTGTGAGGGTTTGATGATGGTTTCAGTTTCTGAGGGGTTGATGAACTCCTTGACTATGTTGAAAAGTTCCTTGAGGTTGTTTTAAGCTATCGTTGACGGGGGTAGTTATGGCGATCTTCTTGGTGGTTTTCAGAAGGTGGTGGTATCTGTTGAGGGCATCTTTGAATTTTCTTTGGTCCTCAAGCATCTTGCTGGCATGCCATCTTCTTTTCTTCTGCATGCAGATGAATTTGAGGGTTTTCAGTTCTGCTGTGAACCAGTTAGGATGTGGTATTTGTTCTTTGGGGTTGGTGGGTTTATTTCTTGGGACTTCGGAGCACTTGCTGTGATCCTTGCTCTGATAATTTTGACCAGCTGTTCCGTGTTTCACTCACAGTGGAGGTGGAGTTGTTGGGAGGTTCTAAGCCGATGAAATGGACTCAGTGGTGATTGGTCCTGGTGAGCCCCTCAGTGTAGGCCTAATTTACTCTGTTGCTGGGTGAGAAGATGAGGGATGAGCCTGCGTCCTGCAGTGTGGGTGGAGTCGTGACAAGCTGCTTGAGTCTGAGGTTAGCCATGCTTTCGAGGAGGTTGGCCGTGTTGGCTTTGTTGGTGTTCTCAAGGTGAAAGTTGAGGTGTCCTAGGAATGTGTACAGATTTGAGTTGATGGCTAAGGGAATGTTGAAGTATGGTATTTCATTGCAGAAGGCAGGGTGGGGTCTGTAGGCAAGAGTGCTTCTGATGGTGGTTTTGTTGTTAGCTCCCTGTTGAGCCCATACTTTTACAGTTTCAATTTTTCCGCTACCTTTTATAACTTAACAATATAACACTGCCCACCAAACCAGTCCCACTTTTCATTTTTCCACCCTGGGGGGCCAGGCCACCTTCAAATTCATGATTACCTCCTGCCGTGCAAGAATTAGTGCCAAGTCAATAAACCCTGTTGTGTTTGATAACACTTACTACAATAGTAGTCGTGGATTTTTCACCCTTGTTGGTGCAGCTCATGCCATATAACTCTAGACACGTTTATGGATTCATTCCTTCATCAGTTGAGAGCAACAAGTCATTTTGGGGGTTCTGGAAATGCTTGAAAAGGCTCCCTTGAGCTACTGAGCTGACAAGCATTTGTTGATGCACCTGCACCCAGTGAGTGGCACTGAGATCTGGGCAGCATTTCCAGCACCCCCAAAACTACTTGCTGCTCTCAACGGATGAAGGAATTAATCCAGAAACACATGTCTAGAGTTATACAGCACATGCTGCATGCTCTGTGATAAAAAAAAGAAAAGACTACTCCTGAAGTAAGTGTTATTACGCAATGCATTTACTATGATGTATTGGGGCAAATTGAGTGCTGGGGTGTGAAGCTGTGTGCTCCCACCAAATCTATAAATTGATTTGTTGCACAGACTAGATCATATGTAAGAGATATGATGGACTTATAGGACAATGGTACTGACGGCCAGTTAAGAATGACACACAATAGAAAGGAAATACATTTGCTTGACTTTATCAAGGCCAGAGACAATGCACTGAATACCCACGAGAGAACCATGCTGCTCAAATATACGTGCCACCAATCATAAAGCCTAAGAGACAATCAACAATATGAGCGGTTGTTGAGAATCCTGAAAAATTGGACTTTGAGGTCTGATTACTTTAAGGAGTCTGACATTCTCCTCAATATGCTGCTAGATAGAGGTGACCCTAAAGATCTCCCCAAATAAGCCAGGACACATCCCTGGTACTGCCATAGAAAATTCCTGTTGGAACCCAAGGAACGAGATGACATTGTTGATAATAGGCTGGTGTTTGTCACGTTATCACTTTTTGCAACCACAATATTGAGATCAAAATGGTGATCAACAAACATTGGGGGCTCATCAAAGATTAACTTGATGCACAATAGCCACTATTTGCTTTTTGAAAGAAGTCAAAGCATCAGGCATCAGGTAGTGAGGGATGTATTGCCACCCCCTGTACAACCTGATATGTGCACACACTTGAATTTAGCTCCAGTTGTGGGTCCATTCAATGTCGGGGGTGCAACGTCTGTGATGTAGTAACTCAGCAGCCCAAAGTAATCACATACAGCGGCCACATTCATTTTTGAAAGGGTTTTAGCAATTGTATCAGCACTGATGTAATTTACATGGTGAGGTGACCCTGTGAGAAGGTTGGATCAATCAGGAAAAAAGTAAATGTAGGATCCTGTAGCACTGCAGTAGGATTCAGTGTGAAACAAAAGGTGCTCCCTTGGTTGATCATTGTAGGTCTTTGTATCACCATGCCACTGAGATAAGATGACTGGTGATTGGTGTTGCAAAAGGTTATGCAGAACCATGCGGGTGGGGTGGGGGGGGGGGTGGATGAGGATCTCAATGTGACCATGAGCCTCAGGAAATGTAAGAGGATGCACATTTTTTGGCATGGAAAACAATGGCCTCAATTAAAACAAACAGATAAGCTGCTCTTTGTAACAAGGAATAGCACTGTGTTCCTTTGATTTCTCATTTGTCTTTGATTTCATATTTATTCCTCATATCAATATTGTAAATATCTCATGTGTATGTTGAAGCCGAGCAAGGACGCCAAGACTGTTGCTCTCTTCTCCCGGCTCTCGGCCCCTGACAGCCGTTACAGCCCCACAGCTTCTCTGACCATTTTTCCCTTGGCCTCGGAGGAGCGCCGAGTGGCCAAGGGGGAGCTGGGTCAAGCAAGCAGGGCTGAAGACGGCTGGAATGCCAGAAACCGGTCCTCGGATGCTTGTTTCCGGTCGAGGGAAGACATGGCTTTGCAGTTCGGCCTGGACTGTTCCCATGAGGCACAGGGTCAGACTGATTTGCATATAGCCATGTCTGAACTGGGGTGGCAGAGTGGGCTAAAGAACGGTGATGGATTAAACCCAGATCTTTTGACTGGGTGTGAGTGTTTGATTGATTCAGATGCTCCGTCCATCACCACCCCCTTTTGTACCGCTTTTGGCCGCCATAAGTGTGGCAGGGTATGCTCAGACGTGTGTCCCTTGCTCACTTTGCCACTGGATTCAAGCAAGCTGGGCTGAAGACGGCTGGAATGCCAGAAACCGGTCCTCGGAAGCTTGTTTCCGGTCCAGGGAAGACATGGCTTGGCAGTTCGGGCTGGACTGTTCCCATGAGGCACAGGGTCAGACTGATTTGCATATAGCCATGTCTGAACTGGGGTGGTATTGTGGGCTAAAGAAGGGTGATGGATTAAACCCAGATCTTTTGACTGGGTGTGAGTGTTTGATTGATTCAGATGCTCCGTCCATCACCACCCCCTTTTGTACACTCTGTGCGCCTACAGCACTGGTTGTGCCATCTACTGACATACCTCATCAATTTGCCAGAGATTTGCTCAGGTGTGCACAGGTTACTGCTACGCAGCTTGTCAGATAAAAAGCTATGTGCCAAGGGGCTGCATGTGTCTTGCTTTATCTGAGTTTTCCCTGGGGACAGGGTGTGGTGTTGGGAAGAGGTAGGGCATGTGTGTGTGTGCAGTACAAGCAAGGGTCATAAATGACACCAGATGGTGGGTTCGTAATGGCGGGTACTGCTTCTCGCATGTGACTAGCATGGGGGAATGTAGGGAAAGGCTATTGAGCATGATTCCCTATGTGCAGATAGTAACTGTATAGTGTTTGGAATCGGTGAGTTCGTAATGGCAACTCCTCTTTAGTAGTGCAAATTGATTTAACATTAAGTGAGTGGAAATGTCACTTTGGGTATGTTGAGATTTCGATGTTTGAGGCTTTGTGTGCCTGTTGGCCTGTCTCCACTATACATCTGGGTGCTGGGGGCACAGCTACATCTGTACATTTCTGTTAAAAGGCCATAAACTAGTGGATCAAGATAAACTGCAGACCCTTGTCTCTGAGGGGCCTCTCTAGGATGGCTACGTGGGAGTGGGACTGAGACCTGCATTAAAAGCGGCAGGGTCTTGGTTACCCTAAAGATAGTGATCTAACCTCTACGGGTAGGATTGCAGACAAGCGAGAATTTAGAGAGGGCTTGTGTATTTTAAAAGTGGCCATTTGAATTGATTGCATCTTAAAAGGTCATGGTGGGCATAACTACTGGGGCTGTGGCCTCAGAAGCTAGGGACGCTTTTTGGATTTGGAACACTGGTTTGACGATGGGACATCGACACGTACAGGTTCCACCGAGGGCCTGGTGGTCTAATGCGGATGGGGGAAACTAAGTAACTGTTTCTTTCTGCTTTAGGTAGTTCCAACAGTCTAGCAACGTGTTTCATTTGCTGGTGCAGTTGAGTGACTGAGGGGCTAAGTCACGAGGTGTAGTCCAAGACCTGTGATTTCTTGACCAATACAAATGTTGAGGTATGCGATATTGGGAATGTCGTGTTTATTGAATACCTCTGAATGGGGCACATATGGTCATGCCGTTCTGCTGCTAATTGGAAAGTTTGACAATTACATAAAACTGTAGAGTATATATTCAATGTGCAGATCTTTTTGATTTCAATGTCTATATCGTGTTGATTTTGATGTGTGTGTGTAATACAGAGGCAAGTGTTTTATACATACGGTGTGGAGTCTTTTTGTGGTTTGTGAAGTGTGTTGTGAGTGTGGAGTTGTGCCAATTCTTTACATATTCACCCTGAGGATATGCCTGACTGCTCTCTCCCAAGCTACCCAAGGTGTCCCAGCCAGCCAGAAACCACTGGGTCTAGCATCTATACAGACTGAGTCTAACATATACAAGTTATTTTCAACCGCATTTTTGTTTATCATCATTTAGGGCCCAATTATGAGTCTGTCAGTCCTCGGACCACAGGACTGGTGGTGGTCCAGCCACCGTCGCACTGGCGGTCCGACCGTCCCATGACATGTGGGGCAGTCGAGCCTCCTGGGACCACCTACGCTGCTAGTGAACTGCCGTTCCCTCTGGGTGGCGTTGTGGTCAGAGGTCGCAATATGCTCGGCGGTACCTCTGTGGTACCGTCAAGCATATTACTTTTTTCCACTCCTCCACGGTTTACATAGTGGTTCCCCCCCCATGTAAATTTTGGAGGAGATGAAACAAAGAGGAGCTTACAGGGCCCCATGTGCCTTCTCCCTTTGTGCATGCACACATAGGGGCAAACATGCCCTCCTGTGTGCATGCGCAAAGGTTCCTGCATGGCATGGACTTTCGGCAATGCAGTGAAGGAACCTTGTGAGGCGTCCCATTGCAGTGGCTCTTTCAAAGGTACCACCATGGGAATGTCATACCGCCCACCTGCCAGACTACAAATGCCTTGAAATCTGGCACAGCAGTGAGTCTCAGCGGTGCAGGCATGGGAGTTGAATACCGCTCCTCGCACTGTTGAAACTCGTAATTGGCCACTTAGAGTGGTTTTTGGGTGTGGATGCGTAATAATTTACTCTGAGGCAAGTTAGTCCTTTTTCACACTCTCTCCATTTCTATTTTTACTCATTAATCACTAATTGTTACCTTTGCTCAATTATATCCAATTGGTTACTGTCAGTAGCTTCTTTTTATATATAAAAATGAATGTTGGAGGAAGATAACCCCCATGTTTAAGAGTAGCTGACTGTTTCAACATCTTATCTCACCACCCTTATGTTTATTTCACTCCAAATGCTTTTCGTCATGGTACCTTAATGTTCTGATTTAGAGATATTGCACAAAGGTGAATGGTTGAAATCTTTTGCCATTTCCTTCTGATTTGATGGGAGCTTCACTGATCATTGGGTGAGCGTCTAGGATATTTCCATCAATTTATATTAGGAGTGGCTTGTTATGTAATGTTGTGTTATGTTATGTTTACTTGCACAGCATGCTAATCAGCCTTGGGGTATCCACGTGCTTTGCAAAGGGGTGGGTGGCTGTCTTGCCTGTGAGGATTTTTAATGAACCAGATCTTCAGCTTCTTGCGGCACTCGACCAACACTGAGGAATCTGATGGAATGTTGAAGTTTGTTTCATGCTTTGAGGAGATGTAAGAGAGAGCACAGACTTGGCTTTGGTTTTGGGGATGTGGGGTACGTGTGCTAGTGAGATTCTGGCTGAGCGGACGTGCCTGGGGTAGGAGGAAATGTACTTATTTATTCTGGTATGCTGGATCAATGTTGTATGTTTGTGTGGGAGAACTTTCAACTGAGCCCCTTTGTGTATAGTGAACCATTGAAGCTCTCTGAGACATTGAGTGATGGTTGTATGGTGGGGTGTGTCGCAGATTAATCTTGCTGCTGAATTTTGGATGGTTTGGATTCTGATCAGGAGCCTCTTGCTGCACAGAATGTGTTTCCGTAGTCAAGTTTACTGGTAATCAAGGCTCATGTGACCATTTTCCTAGTGTTCTCTGGAAGTCCTTTGAAAATGTTTGGAGCATCCTCAGGGTGGAGAAGCATGTGTTCAGTTGTGCTGTCGTGTCAAGCTTCTCATACAGCATGATTCCTAAATTTCTGCTGTGGGGTAGGTGTGGCTCTGAGATCTGATGGGTGATAGGTAGAGTCACACGCAGAGGTATTCCTTCAGAAGATTACCACTTCTATTTTGTCTCTGTTCTGTGTGTAAGTTTGCGGCAATTGGATCTCATCGTGGTGGCTACTGAGGTCATGCAGGTGGGGAACTTACCTGTAGGGTTCTTGTCTGACAAGGAGAGTATGAGTTTGGTCTCATCTGTGTAGGAAAGTATGCTGATGCCTTGTGATCTAATGATTTCTGCCAGTGGGGTCACGTAGATGTTAAATACGTTCTGACTAAGGAAGGATTCTTGGGAGACTTCTCAGATTAAGTTATTGGCTTTTGTCTTGTAAAGGTGCAGGCTGACTCTTTGTTTTCTACCAGTGAGGAAGAAGCAGATCCTGTTGAGGGCGGTCCTTGGATGTTTTCTCCATGACCATGGCTGGGTATGATAGAAAGGAGATTGGGCTGCAGTTTGTAAGTTAAGTGGAGTCTGCCAAAGGCTTATTTATCAGTGTGCTGACCATGCATGTTTTCAAGCATCTGGGAACATTGAGATGGTGATGCAGTTGTTTAGGATGTGGGTGAGAACTTTGCTGATCGTGGGGATGCCCATGTTTTAGATGTGATAGGGGCAGTGGTCTGTCGGTGATCTGGAGTGGATGCTACTCATGATGTTAGCTGCTTCTCCGGGGTAGTCATTGAGTTTCGGTGGTAATTTGTAGGTAGGGTGCTGGGGTTCAGTTGAGGGTTGAAGTTGTTGAAGTTGATTTTGATTTTGTTACTGAAGAATTCCAAGAGGTTGTCGCACAGTTCTTGTGAGGAGGTGGTGCTGTTCGTGGTAAAATGTGGTGAAGCAAAGTATTTGATCCTCATGAAAATTTATTTACAGCCACTGGAGCTGTTGTTTAGCATTCTGCTAGGGTCACCTTCTTTGTTTCTCTGATCTGCTGGTTGTAGCGTCTCAGTGCTGCATTGTAAGTCTCCTTGTTGTTATTGTGATGATTTGTTCTCCATCTTCTTGTCAAGGTTGTTTGGTTGCACGGAATTCCTCAGTGTACCAGCAAGCCTGCTTGTCAGTCCTTCTTTTTGGATTGTGCTTTGGGGTGCCAGGGAATCAGCACTTTTTGTGATCCACTGGTTGCACTGTTTAATGTCACTGTTTAGGTAATTGGTGGGTTTGGGCTGGTTTTGGAACAGGATGAAAAGTTAGGTGGATTCTATGATGCTGCTCCAGCTGCATCTGGCCAAGCTTGTTGGTGAGTTTTGACTGACGAAAGATGTTGATTTGGAATTGGATGATAGTACGATCAGACCAGGTGAGAGGTGTAGTTGCAGTGATTCTGATGTTGTCGAAGGTAGCGAAAACTGGGTTGAGGGCAATTTGAGTGCAGCATGTGGGTCTGATGATGAGTTGTGTCAGTCTGATGTTTCAAGGTTTTCGAGGAGTATGGTAGAGTTGGTATTTTTCCTATCTTCCAGGTGGAATTTGAATTTTCATGGTAGGATTTATTCTTTGGTGTCAATGGTGAGGTGGCAATGTAGTCTTCGATATTATTAGTGGAAGTAGGTCATGGTCCTGGTGGTTGGTAGATGAGGGCTCCATGCAGGGTTTTGCTGGGATTCATAGTTTGAAATGTAGGTGCTCCAGGTAGGGGTTGCCTTTTGGTTATAGCAATGACACCACTCCATTTTTACTCATAGGGTACCATCATTTGTTGTACTGCAGAAGACCCTTTTGATGAGTCATTGTCCCTTAGTCTTGTGTGGAAACGTGGATGTACTGCTGCTGTGGGCTACAATGAGCAAAATGGATTACTACTGTATAATGTTAAGCAAACAGTTTGAATAATACAGAATACAACATTGTCACTTTAGCATTTATTATTCTTCTCTCTATTCCACATGCACTTTTCTCTGCATGAACACTTACTATGCACTGCATTTTGAACACAATACCAAAGTTTGTTGTTTAATGAGCACAATTAACTATTTGGAGATATTACATTTGTTGAAATATTACTTTGTTTTGGTGTCTGGTTGTTTATGTTTTTAAAATCAAGTGGGAAGATGGGTATTTCTGTGTACAAGAGCTTCCCTTAAAGGTTTACATATTTTTTTTATAAACCTTGATCTGACAGACGTATTGTTAACTCAATCCTGACATTGTACGAGGTTCTGTGTTAGGTTTGAAATTCCCTTTTAAGATATGCATTCATATTATATTATATTATCAAAGTTAGCATTAGGTGGCTAAATAGATGCATTTTGTATTAGCATTGTGAAACACACTGAGTTATCCCTACGGCATGCAAGCTTTGTTGGCCTGTGCGCCTCCATGTTGTAATGTGCGACTACTAGAAGTCTGTCCAGGCCTCAGCCACACAAAGCCTCAATTGTTTTTCGCTTGCTTCAGCAGAACTGTAAAACTGTATATCGTTATTATTTATTCTCTGCTCCCCAAGGCTGAAGTCGGATCTGCTAATGAATAGATGCTCTTTTTAGTAGATTCCTTTCTGTGTGTGTAGTTCTGCTCCCGTGTTATGAGACATTGAGCCCGACACATTGGCCTCGGAGCACTGATAATACACCCATCTGGCAGGTGTTAGCTCATCTCTCTGTACCCTCTTTGTTCATGCCCGGCTCCGGCCGGTATTTTTCCATAGTAGGCATGGCTGAGGTCTCGCGAAAGCTTCATCATGTATTAGCGAGCTTTGGGGAGGCAGTCCCCCTCAACCTCCATCTTAGTGTGCAGGTCTGGGCTGTCTCTGCAGAGAACGTCTAATAAAGTAAGTTTGTATTCTCTACTGACTGACCAACTCTTCATTTGGGAAGGCATAGCAGGTGGTTGTGGAAATAACCCCACACTTTGCTTTTTGAGCCTCTCATTTAAGGCAAGGTTGTCCTGCATAGCTCATGGAGTGCTAAATCTCTGTCAGAGATATAGGATTTCGAGAGGAGCTACATCTATATGTAAAACATCCAAATGGAAATCATTGACACAGCCAGTGTTTATCCCGAAAATCTTGCTTTGATACTGGCATTGTGCCCCAAAATTGGACTGTCCTCATGTAAGGAAACAACCAGCCATCAAAAATGGAGAATGAGACTCAAAGAAAGAGTACTGTCAAATTGCAATATCATTAATTGATATTAAGGTCAAAATGCAATATGCAAGATCAGTCTACAAACAAGGAAACAATAGGCTTCGGCTACAACATACTTATTTTGGAATTATGGGCTCAGATAGGTACTGTGGAAAGTTATAGGTGATTACTCTCCATATGTAATCACATAAAATATTAATTATACAACATTGTATAAAGTACCATGGGTCCTTATAACAGTGAACTGCCTACCATCTTCCTTGCTGAAAATGTTACATATGTAAAACCAAATAATCGAGTTGTTGAAAACAAAAGTTAGCCATTAACATTTAGAAAACCTCCTCTACCTGTCCACCATCAAAGAGGTGCAGGAGAGGGCTGTGTTGGGTAGACAATGTAGAAATTGCTTACACTTGTTTGCGAGCTACACTGAATGATTTCTAATTTTTCACTTCCCATAATGTTAACATTGCTTAATGTTCGATGTATAGGCAGGCCTTTTTTGCTTGGCAAAATACAGACATGTGTCTTTGAGGTTAGCTCTACAGATATTACTATTAAGTGAGGTTGATTTTTTAAATCTATAGATGCGATCATATCTCTTGATGTTCCAATGAAAACTGAATCAAGTGCATCACATTCACAAAGACCCATTCAGTTTGACATATTACTTTTAATGCAACTACAACAACGCAGTTTCTAAAGAATAGCACAGAAACACAGCTCTACAATACCCTGGATCTTTTAGAACACATATGAAACATCTCTAGAACGTATGGGCTAATGACCCATCGGGCTAGCAAGTATTGCCTGTTGACGTGGACAATCTTAGCATAGCACTGCCTTGGTGGATGCTCACATTCTTTACCTCTTCAGCTGAAATGCACTGAACCTTCCCAATTCTGACTTTATCATCTTTTGAATTCTGATTAGGTACACATCAACTTCCACCCCTAACTTATAGCGTATATAGTAAGGAGGGATGTCTTGCACCCTGCAATCCACAGTATCACCAATAAATTCCATTGTTTAGTCCTTCTTAAGCAAAACCTATGGAGTAAGGGGAAGAAATGTGGGAAATCGCCTGATGTTCACAATTCTAATCATACTCAAAAAGTATGCTCCATTGTCATGAACCTTGCAAAAATTAAGAATACTGAACAGATTTCTAGTACTTCCTGTAAGTAAAACTTGATAGAATCAAATGCATCGTATCCCTTCAAGCTCTATACTCTGATCCAGTTGCTCCATTCAGCCCCAGTCATCCTTCTTTCGATATGCCAATACCCAGAAATACATCTGTCATCTTCAATATCAAACTATTGTCATCCCCCGCCAACTATTTCTCCTAACACTTCTTACATGCGAACATTAAGTTTGAGCACCTCAGTTGTGCAAACTAAGAGAGACTCACTTGACTGCTTTCCAGAACTTTACTGGATGACCTGGATTAAACCCAGACTAAAGAAGCCATTTTTCAAAGTACTACAAGCTCAAATCTACATTGCCTCAGTCTGCTTAGGTACTGTTGTAGAACTGAAGTAACCTTCGAACTCTAGACATTTTCTGAACAAAACCGATTATTCCTCCCACAAAACATGTGCTTCTGCCTGTTTCATTGCACTTAACGTGCTATGGTTGTAGTGATGAACTACCTCCTAGATTTATTAGCATCGAATGCATGTTCCATACTAATGCTTCTTGATTTAAAAGTAGCAATTGATGCTATAGACAATGAGTTTGCATCATTGGCTCCTGTTGCAAAATGGATTCCACCCATTTAGTAATCCTGGACTTTTTTGTTTTTTGGTTACCTGGTTTTGGACATTCTTCTCTCAATGAGTCTCACTACATGTGTCTCACCCATCGTAATCGCACAGCAAAAGGACTGTGCATGGATGACACCCAGAATCTACCTTTTTAGATAAGGCTCCTGCAGCGCAGCTAGGGCAAGGGGCACTTCGCTGGTTACAAGTTAACATAACGTGTGCACACATGTGCAGACTGCTTGTGTGAGACTAATGTTGTGCACAGACCAGTAAATGTGCACAGGTAGTCTGGTGCAGTGGGAACTCAGCAGGGTTAGGTATTGACCTGGGGCAGAACTTATATTATTAGTGACCACTCATAGAAAAAGTCAAAATGGTTTACTATTTTGTCTGCTGGGACACTTTCTTATACACATAGGGGGAGGTTTGTCTTTTGCGTCCCTTGGGGCTACAAATTCCAATGAGGTATGAAGCTAGGGTGGAGGAGGGGAATCTTCTTTGATGTTTTGATAGGAAATGCCCTGGCATTGGTGTTTGTGGGGGACAGAGCTGAGGCTCCAAGAGGAGATTTGACCAGTGACTTCTGGAAGGTGCCATTTTGGACTGTCCCAGAATGCTGTACAGGAGGGTTGAGAAAAGGGTGGAGATGTGCACCTCTAGAATTGTCCACGGTTGCCTGGCTCCCACGACATTACACCCCCATTTAAAAAAGTTTTGCACAAAGGAGAGAGAAGGCTTTTTTATCATTTTTGCTTTTGGGCTCCAGACACTGGGACTGTGTTAGCGGCAGCAGTCATGGACATCTGAAAGGAAATTCCCCCTGATGCTCTATGGGACAAAAGTCTCTGCCCCAGATGACCGCAGGACAAGTGGGTCTATCCACGGGCTAGTTAGGCTGGCCCCTTACTCCTCCTGAAGACCAGTTGGGGGAAGTTCTGGACTTCTGTGCCCCAGAAGGAGGAGAGGAGCACCAGAGGCCAATGAACAGGAGGAGAGCTGGTGCAGGAAGCCAGTGGGAGCATCTCCCTGCAACGTATACCACCATTGAGGTGAGGAGGTCTCCTAAAACTACTCCTGGTGACTAGAGTTCGCCACCAGTAAAAGGAGCCTAAAACTTTGGCCTGTTAGAGTATTTGACCTTTGACCGCCGCACAGGAAACCAAGGGAGAGGTGCTCTGCTGATTTTCCTTAAAGTTACTATCAGGGTAGTTCAGGGCCTGGTCGTCGGCGTAAGAGGATTTTCTTACTTACCCGGAGGGGGCATGCGTCGTGCCCACTCCCAGTTTCAAATTTTGCCCTGAGGGCTCCCATCCTCCTAGGGGCCGACACAAAGTTAAGAGGAATGCCATTGAATCCCCAAGAAAAAGACAAAGGGGCCCAGTGGTAAAGCGCAGGCTCACCTGTTCGTTTTACCATACTCACCTGGGCCCATAAAAAATACGCACTTTTGCACAGGTAAACCTACGCTAATCAGAATTTTACATTTTAGGACCTATACCATTGACTTACCAATCCTAGTCATCAGTACACAGAGTCCTAAGGGATCAAGGGATTTATCTTAATAGGCAGTAAATAAACATTTACATGCATAAAATAACCACAGACTCGGGAAAGGTTTAAACTCTTTATCTATGTAAATTCTTAAATGTCATAGTCCATACCAATTCAATTAAAGCTCATTCAATTAGGAAGAAAATAATCAAAGCAAGATGATGTGAAAATATTATGAGACTTTCTTTACACATTGAAACATAGGAAGGGTAAGAAAAGAGAAACAGTATAATGACATACCCCCACAAATGTATACTTACCTAGAATGTTGTGAAGACCAACCCTGGCCACAGGCTGGGATAAAGGACAGGACTCCCGATAGTTCAGGTGCCAACAGGACAGGACAGGTGCAGACCAGAATCAGGACAAGTATGGACCAAATTAGATCAGGACAGGACCACCGCAGGTCAGGACGGGCACCCGCAGCTAAAGTTTAATGCCAGCGTCACACCCCTCTCCGCAGCTAACCATCGGACCCCGATTGGGTTATTGAACTCCTTCCCAGAACCCCAATTTGGTTATCGAATCTTCTGAGAGAGTGCTCCGCCAGCACCTCTGCTCTCGATCATCTATTGAGTACGTTGGGTCAGTGACAGGTCAGCTATTTGGACAAGTCAGACAATCTAACTAGTTAAGCCTACCTTAGTTATACCATTTTCCAGGGCAGTGTACCACCCCCCAATGTTGCAAGTTCATGTATTCCCTCAATTTGATTGGTCATAAGGGAGGAAGGGTCATCACACCATACCAGTTATGAGATAATTTCATTCAAATCGTCAAACTAATGTTCCTTCCCATAGTTTTATTTTCCCATGCACTTTTATTACACCCAATGCCATGGCTTGTGGACTCGCGAGAAATCAGCACATGCGCGATGAGAGTTTCAAGATGGAGTTCAGCAATTACACATCAGGCCCAAATACGAGCTCGTAGCAAAGTCAAAGAGAAACAGTTTTAGAACAAAGAATAAATGAATGCACTGTATACCACTTTTCTCTATTCTATTCCCATTACTTTATTTTAACTATGGTGGTAGTGATTAGGCAGAACAAACAGGGTTTAGTACAAGCAGCAGTGCAAGTATCAGCATGTGAAACATAGAGCAGCCATCTTTATTTCTAGTGCGCAGAAGCGAAGTTTTCCCACCAAAGCAGAGAGTACGTCATGTCACGTGAGTGTGACAGACGCATGCGCGTTGCGGCCGCCATTTTAATACATTTGAGTTACTGTGAGTAAAAGCACATTGTCAAGCTTCCCCATCTTACTAGAAATGTCGTGTGGTGCATTATTAATAAGACAAAACATGTTTATTAATACATTATGTGTTGTTTAGAGAGGATTGAATCCGAGCAAGTCTCTTTACGTGCAAAACCTTGCTCCATCAATCCCCTCTTTTTTTTTTTTTTAAATTTTTGAAAACCTTTATTAGTGCATCCAGAGAAGTACAAATACGGGCCCACAACCCTGAGGCCGGCCACGAAAACTGATTAGGCACAGGTGCATGCAATACGGTGACGCAATAGCACAGCAATATCAATAAGCAAATATTCAGCAGTTACACCGGAGAGCACATGCTATCGCGCCTAAGGAGCAATGAAGGTTAATTTAAAAAAAAATTCCCTTGTTCTAGCAACCATTAAAGTCCAGACTGTTTCGCTTGAATTGAAAATAGAAACTATAAACTAAAGAGCAGGGTGTACATAGGCATGACATATCAGTAGCGACCGAGGCGCACACAGCCCAGCATCCCAATCTTCAGGTCCCCCCAGGCGACATGACGGCCCATTAAGCGTGCAACAGGGATATCAGAGCCAAGATCCTAACAAATGTCTACCGCCACCCGTCCACCAGCAACACCTACACAGACCCAAGATAGAAAAGAAAAGAGGAGATAAAATAAAGAAGAAAAAACAAGGCACCATAGAAACAGAAAAGAAAAGAAAATCCCATCCCCCAACCCCCACCCTACACGCATGCAAAGGCTACGGCCTACCCCCCCCCAGCAGTGTGTCTGTCGCCCAATAAACTCGAAATATAGAATAAGAAATGAGAGAAAGAAAAAGAGAAATACCATATCACATAAGATATAGGGAGCAAGAAAAGAGCAATCTAATCTAAAACTCCCATGAAACCCCACCCCGGAGGAGGGCCATCCCCAAACAACCATAATAACCAACAGGAGTGTAAGCGGCCACCACCTCCCCGACCCCTAAATCGACCATATCCAACGTCCGACTACCCCGCCAGTCCATCACAGTCCCATGAATGTAAATACCGGTAGATAAGGCAAGAGAAGGGCGGACTCAGCCCTGGCCCCTACGGTCCATTGAGTCAGCAAAGTGTATTAGCGGCGCAGTCCCATAGTGCAGGAAAAGCAACCGGTATGACCGCCTCGAGAGAGGGCAACGTCCATGAAATGCCATCCAAAGCAGGACAGTGTGGTCCACCAGAGTACAGTCCGGGCAGGCATACAGCAACAGTCCGCCAAGAGTAGACAAAGCACTAGCAGGTAAAACGCCCAAGGTAAACGAAGCCACCACGTCATCAGTTCCCGCTGGCGTTGATAGATCTGGCGCTGGACGGCGAACCTCAAGTGTCTGCATAAGTACAGAAAGCACGGTGTCCTCCATAGCTTCAGCAGGCAGTTCAGCGGCAATGTTAAGCTCCACCACCTGTGACCCCTCATTGAGTCCCCGAAAGGGCTGCAAATGGCCGCCTACCATCAGACTCGGCGATATGCTACGCTCACAGCCGCCCGCCCGGTCAGCAGAGGAGAGTAGGGGGACAACAGCGTCCAGTCGGCGCTCCAGGGCACGGACGCTGTAGCACCAAACAGCTCGTAGATCAGACAAAGCTTCCAGGACGTCGCCGATACTCAAGGGCATTCCGAGACAGGATGGAATGCCAGTCCCCTGCCCACGATAGTCACAGGCGTGTGGCAACCCTCAATACCAGCCTTCGGTGGCCATTGTTAGGCGCCGTGTAAAGAGCAGCTTTAAGACAGGCAGGGCAGGGGCACAGGGATCAGGGCAGCAAACTCCGATACAGCGCCTCGCACAGGGACACCACAGTGACGGTCCAGCCAGGCGCCATGTGTGATCGACAATCACTCAGACCAAATGGCCCCCTCCATTACATTGAGAAGCGAGAAAATGCACAGCAGCTTCCAAAGAGAGAGATACAATTGTTGCACCGACGGGTGTGAAGCCACGGAACAGAGAGACTGCAAAAAGAAACTGTTGCGCCGTCACTGAGGATCTCAGCAGTCTGCCGCGTCTTGCGGCGGTTCCAGCATCTCCCGTAATGGCCGACGTTGTTGTTCCCCAGCCAGACGCAGCCGAGAACAAAGGACCGGACCCATGCAGCAGTCGACGGCAGGAGTTCAAGGCTTTCCGTCACTCCCGATGCAGGATGGACGACGGGGAGTACATCATCGGACTCAGCGTCGCCTCCCCAACCCGATACCGCACAGCAGACACGATTCAGGAAGCAGGAGAAATAGCGGTACGGGAGGGAAGCGGACGGGTCGGCGGAGGCGAAGGCTCAGGCGGCCATCGCTGTTGCCGGCTAGGCTCCTCCCCATCAATCCCCTCTTTGATGATATTTTATATCATATCATATTTTACATCACAAATTACAGAAACAGATGCCAACTTTCAACATTTACTCAGCTCTATTTCTTCAAACACTCTTTTATTTTACCTACAAAACTTTTTCCTACGTTAGAAATCCAACTACCTATCGAACAGAGACCACTAATTAGTCTCAACTCAGGCTTCTGAGGAAATAAAGAACGAGGGAAGTTGTTCCATTGCACTACCCTGCAGGAAAGTAAGTTACCTGGGATGCTATCTCCAGCCCTGAGGAAGCAGGAGACTGAGAGTGATCATCGCTGACCCAGTGGAGACTGGCTTGCCCCCGCTCCCCTTGCCCGTGTCTGGGGGTGGCCATCAAACTCAGCACACCTTGCCCACATGGAACGGGCTGGAGAAAAGCAGCCGGCTGTTCTCACACTGGCCAAAGAGAAGCTAGCAGGGACACCCGGGACTGGGCTCCCAAACTTCCTCCAGCAATTTGGCATGGAGGTTGCCTTTGTGGTAGCCGGCACCGCCGTAACTCCCCCAGAAAAAGAACAAAATGAGGTGTGCAACGCAATGGCAGAGCTACTCATTAAAAATGTACCTCTCTAAAGGGAGTCCCCCATAATGCCCTCTGGAACTCTCTGATTGGAATATTTCTTTCTTGGCTAGTGGTGGCCCCAGGATGGCAGGTGTAGTGTGGGGGCTGCAGGAGTGCAGCAGTCCCCCCACCACAAAGTTTAGAAAGGTGTGAAAGTATATATCTGGAGGGTCACCAAAATGATGAGGTTCTCCTACCCTCAACAGTTCTCAGACGTTTTTAAGTACAACCTAGAGCTTTTGCTCCTCAGCTGTGAGTGCAGAGCCTTCTAAGGGCTTGTGTTATGGCTGCATTTTAGGTTGCCAGAAGGTATATCAAAAAGACACAGATACATCTAATGTTTATTTCCAAATCTTTATTTAACTGTTATGCTCATAATGGGTTTGATCAATGTGCTAATGGTTTATTGACAATATTTTATGGACATTAAGGATTGGATTTACACATAATTAACTACTATAGTGAAAAAGTGATAATGGTTAACGTGGTATGTTTGCTTTTTTGCCATGGTGCACCTTTGATAAAGCAGATAGGCTTGCTTTCTATGTTGAGTCACCCCTTGATAAAGACAATAGACTTGTTTAATTTAAACTGATACTGCACTATACTATGATGTTGGAGGTCATGACCCTTTTGAGGTTAAATGTAATTTCATAATGCCTTCTAAGGTATTTGCAATCTGACTTACGTATGTACTTGTAAATTAATGCTTAGTATTGAGTAGTGTGTGTGTAACAAAAGTTTGTTTCCTTTTCTACAGAAAAAGTACTGGCTGGTCAATGATTTATTGAGTTTTATTATTCTGTACCAGTGAATAGTGATTACAAGTCTACACCACGTCCCTGAGTAGGCCTTGAACTGCTAGGCTTTATTACCCAGAGAGAGTCAAGTACTACAAAAATGCTTGGCTCCCAGTAAGGGGAAACTGTAGACCTATTACTTGCGCAGGCCTCACAATCTGCACAACTAAAAACCCAATTTCATACCACTCCAATCTGTGCAGCAGCTTTCTCTCACTCTTTGTTCTGATTCAGAACTTGTTTGCACACCTGATATATGGAAGTCTCCCACAATATTTTTGTGTAGGGCGCCAGTACCACCCTCCAATTGCATTCTTTGGAGGAACGACTAAAAGCCCTAGTCTAGACATGGAGGTCTTCAATGTCTAAATGTAATAGCTCAGAGACATCAGAGTTAGCTTCTGCCTTCGGTTAGATAATACACAATATTAAACAGGCTTCTCAAGCAAGTGAACCAATCAGATTTATCAGCGTTTCTCCAGACTCCTACCCCTTGAAACCTGCAGTTACCTCTAAAAAATAAAGACCTAGGGCCACATGCATCAACCTATTTAGGAAGTGCAAACGGTGCGAATCGGTAAATTCGGCCGTTTGTGATTCCTAAATAGGTTTTTGGGATGCATCAAACATTTTTGGAAAAATCGCTATTTTTAGCAAATTCCAAAAATGCGATTGCTTTTAAGGAATCGTAAATTTGCGATTCCTTAAAAGCAATGCATGATTACTTTTGAAATTGCGAATTCGCAATTAGGGGGTGCAAATTACCACAAGGGTGAACCTCGTGGTAATTTGCGAAAATGCATTAAAATGCTCAAAATGGCATTTTAAAACACTGCCATGTTACAGACACACATGTCCTTAGGACATGTGTGTGTGTAACATGCACTTAAACATGCATTTCAGTGGTGCAGGGGGGGGTCCTTTGGACCCCCCCCTGCACCCATGGAATGCATTAACATTTTGCGAATCGCTAATTGAAATTCGCAAAATGTCAATGCCTTCCCATTGATTCCTATGGACCTTTTGCCCATAGGAATCAATGGGAATTGCGAAATCGCATAATTTTTGCGATTCGGTAAAAATTGCGATTTTCACCGAATCGCAAAAATTATGCGATTTAAATCATGCATCCCGTTTTGCGATTCCTTATTTGCGATTCCCTAAAAATCGCAAATAAGGAATCGCAAAACCGGACTTTGATGCATGTGGCCCAAAGAATTGTATTTACAATTTGTTAGGTGTCGCGCCAACCCTCTAGATGAGCAAAAGACTATCCTCTACTCCCCTGGTGGGAGACCACTAAAAACACTTAGAGATCCCTGCCAGGTGAGTGACCCACTTCTGTGTATGGCTCAGTGATGCCATTGAACTCGGACCAACCTTGATCTCATGGCAGCTTTTAAAAGAGTGAAACACAGACCACTCCTCAACTGGCTCTGTATGACCTCTGGGGCCTTATTTATGAAGGCCTTGCGCCACCGGTGTGTCACTTTTTCCCATGTTAAAAGTGACGCACCGGCGGCGCAAGCCCTTCGTAAATAAGGCCCCTGGTGTTCATGATTCGCTTCCTTCTTGTCCAAAGTAACCCACCAGATCGAGCTGGTCTCCTTCATCCCTGCTACTATTAGCATCGTGCATGCAGCCTCAGTTTCAAAACCATCACTCATCTGATTCACAAACAGGTGCTTCTTTGTGGGGTCCTGTGAGTCCAAGAACCACCGATTATTAATTAACAGGCAGGAGTTTAACGGCCATTTTAGCGTTATTAAAGTGGCATTTGCCTTTCACTGGAAACAGCAATAAATATGCATGAATTTCTCCACATAGCTAATCGAGCAACCCCTCAGTGACTTCCAAGCTGAGTTCCACCCTCAAGGTGAATTTTAATGAAAACATGTTTTTGATGTAGACTCTGTAGAGTGCTACCTAAATCAAAAGACCATATGTGCAGCCAGTCAGGGCGTAATGAGAAAACATTATTTGACAATAGAATTTCTCTTCTTTCAAGGCCAGGTTTATTGTATTGCTAACCGCTATGTATTTTCCTGCGGATTTAAAGCAATACATTCAAGTGGCTTTTAACATAGGTTCACAAAGGACTGTCACTCAACCCCTCCCCCTCGGTTACCGCACAAGGCATTTGATAATAATGGACACAGAGAGCGAACAGTACACCCAGTAAATGCCACACCTTTCGGTATCATGATTTGCTGGTTGCGATATTGAATCGGCAATGGCGACAGGACACGCTGGGCCTGATTTAGAGTTTGGCTGATGAGCCCCAGCGTCACAAAAGTGGCGGATATATCATCTGCCATTTTACAAGTGCCACTGGGATATAATGCACGTGTAATACAGTACATGTGATATCCTTCACGTTTGTGGCAGCCTACCGCACCTGCCAAACTCTAAATGTGGCCCATTTTAAAGGGCCAGATGTAGGTAAATATCATTTACCGATTCTAAAATACTGAATTTTACCGATTGAGGGCCAGATGTAGGTAATTTTTACTTACTGATTCTAAAATACCGACTCATACCGAATCGGTATTTCAGAATCGGAAAATGAGATGTAGGTAAAAAATCTGTAAAAATTACCGATTCGGATTCACTCGGAATCTGAAATCGGTATTCACCGAATCGGTATTTCCCGACTCGGTAAATTCCGATTTGGTAAAACCCATACATGCCAACGAGCCCATGGCCCATAGGAATGAATGGGTCTTACCGAATCGGATTATACTGAGTCGGTAAATACCGATTCGGGAAATACTGATTCGGAAAATACCGATTCGGAAATTTGAAACTGACAAACATGTGAGACAGTGAACCAATCAGGAACACCAACCACACCCAAACCCAAAGGTTCAGTGGAATCAACCAATCAGAATCAAGCACCCCTCCCCAGTACCTGGGAGTGGCCACGCCCATGCAGGTGCTGAAACCAACAGTCAGGAGAGCAGGAGGACAGACTGAGGAGCTGGCTTCCCTTAGCTTACCTGGAGAACACCATGGAGAATCAGGATGGACAGAGGGATGCTGCTGAGCGCAGAAGAAAATCTAAATTCAGCCCTGAAGAACTTGAGGTGCTTGTTGCAGAGGTTGTCAGACATTACAGCAAGATCTTTGGGAAACAATCACTGCATGTTGCAGAGTCCATCAAGTGCACCACCTGGATTGGCATACAAGGAAACGTAAATGCCATTGGTGTCACCCACCGTGAAATAGACGATTTGAAAAAACGGTGGTATGATCTTCACATCACAACAAAGAAAAAACTAGCTGCCCACCAAAAAGAAGCTGCAGCAACAGGGGGAGGAAGGAACCGTGCTCCACGACTCACCGACATTGAGGAGCAGGTGGAATCCACCCTTGAGCCTGAATCCATCCATGGCATTGGGGACGCTGACAGCTCCGCAAGAGCTGCAAAGAAACAAGGTAAGATGCATGTACATTGTCATCATCCTATTTACCAAAACCCCTTCCACACTCTGTGTGCCTACATCACACTTCAGAACAGGTTTTACCAATGCCCGGCAATGCATCATGGGAGATGTAGTCATAGGTAGATACCTCTATGCAGTCAGCATACCATACAGCAAGGGATGCAACACACTACTAGCATAAGCTAATGAGGGACAGGCAAATGTGCGATAGTAGTGTGTTTAATCAAGTAACACAGGTGAACAACTGCACTGACACACTGTCCATGTCTGTCCACAGGAGAGTCATCGCACAGCACAGCGAAGGACAGGAAGAAGAGCAGGGAAGATGCTGGTCCCAGCACAGTACACGGAGGGAAGGACAAAGAGCAGGCAGCAAAGTCACCTGAGGAGATTACACCACCACAGCCACAGTCTCCTCTTATGTTTGAGAGTCAGGAGTCAGGAGCTGCTGCACAGTCCCCCACCCCGACAACTCCGTCCCCATTGCTTGAAAGGTCAAGGCGGCTTGATGTGCCCCCTCCCCGCATACTGGAAACATCAGAGGAGGAAGAGGATGAGGGTGACATGCCCAGCAACCAACTAGAGTCAGTCAACGCTGAGCAGCTGCCCACTCCTAGAGCTGTGTGGGCCAGTGTCCGGGGACGAAGGACACGGGAGGCATCTGAAGAGCATCACGGTCAGGGGGTCTTCTGCGGTCTGGAGGCCACTATGGTCAAAGTCCAGCGCCTGCAGGCAAAAGCAATGATGGGGATTCAGAGGCAGGCACGCACAACCAACAATAAGCTGGATGACATAGGTAAGGATATAGGAGAATTATCTGAGGGCATGCAGTCAATGGCATCTGGCATTACAGACATGACACAGTGCATGACTGTCCTGTGCGACAAGTTGGACTGGGACCATTTGGAGAGGCGCAAGGCCCGTGTTGATGTGCGGCAGCAGACAAAAGCCCTTAACAGATTCGCAACTGCAACCTCCCTGCTGTGCAGACGGTCAGTGGCGATGCAGGATGCTGCGGTTCAGTGCTGCACAAATTTATCTGTGGGAATGGCCAGAGTGACCTCTGCCATGGAGCTCTTGCTCGCACAACAGACTGCCACTTGAGGCGACACATGTGTGGGTGAAAGTGAGGAGTCCACCAGCAGGAGTGGCGCAAGCACTCCTGTCCCTGAGATACGTAGGAGCGGCAGGCGTCATTCGGCAGAGACAGCCCACACTGATACCCATGACGCACAGTCCCACCCTGTAATCCGTGGACGTAAACATTGACAATGCCCTCCACCCAAGGTACAGGTCACGGTGGTGTTAACCGTGACCACACAGTCATGGACATTTATATTTCCTCTAACCAGAGTATGGTATCATTGCACTTGCGTAGTGTAAATTAAACTACGTACGTCATAATCTTTGCTGGTCTGTGTCTCATTACTTACTCATAAATATTGCTGTGTGACCTCCGCCCGTCTCGGTCTCCCATCTGTAGCAGGTGCCGCTACTGTACCATGGGCTTCTGCCAGTTCTGTGTCATCATCAATGTCCTCATGATATGTGATCTCAACCTCTGTGCCTTCCTTGGTGGCGAGATTGTGTAACACTGCACAGGTCGCTATGATTTTGCAGCACAGGATTGGAGTGTACTGTTGTGCCCCTCCGCTCTTGTGGAGGCAGCGAAACCTGCTCTTGAGCAGTCCAAATGTGCGCTCTACAACGCTGCGTGTGGATCTGTGTGCCACATTGTACCGCCTTTCACTCCTGGTGGATGGGTTGAGGTAGGGGGTGAGCACAAAGGACCGCAGGGCATATGCACTGTCGCCTAGGGAGGAGAAAGATTGACATTAGTTGCATGTACATGATACAATGATCTGCTGTGGGTGTCAGGGTGTGTCAATGTTATTTACCTAGCAGGTATCCGGTTTCAAATTCTCCAGCAACTAGGCGTGTGTATATTCCACTGTTCTGGAATATGTACAAATCATGGCTACTCCCAGGGAATTTAGCAACAATGTCTGTGATGATGTTGCCAGCGTTGCATATGACCTGGACTTTGATGGAGTGCGTTGATTTGCTGTTCCTGTATATGTGTTCTGTGGCTGCAGGTGGACAGAGTGGTACGTGGGTTCCATCTATGCAGCCTATCACGTGAGGTAAGTGTGCCAGTTGATAGAAATCTGTCTTTGTTTTTGCAAGCTCCGCAGGTGTGTCAGGGAATGATATATAATGCTCCATCCTCTGCATCATGGCGTCAAGGAACCTCCTGAAGAAGTGGGACAGGCAGCTCTGGGACACACCACCCACTGCTGCTATCACACTCTGGTAGCTCCCGGAGGCAAGCAGGTGTAAGCTACACAGCACCTGTACATGGGGTGGGATGGCGTGGGCCCTGGGTGTTGGGTGCTCCAGGAGTGGGTGTAGGTCTCTGATCAAGTCCATGATGGTTTGGGGATGTAGCCTGTACCTCTGGAGTATTTCAGGATCTGTCAGTTGGAAAAGTGTTATCCTCTGCCTGTACACTTGTTCCTCCCTTTGACATTCCCTCTCTTCTGCTGCCTGTAGTCTCAACCGCCTTGCAATGACGTAGAAAGCCGCCATTATTAGCCCACTGTTGCATTTTGGGACTCTTTTTATAGCATTCACCTGGTTACCACCTGCATTCATTCCATGGTAAATACCGACTCATAAATACCGAATTTCCTTGAATTCGGTATTTTTCGGGTTTGCTACATCTCCATGGCCATTTATTTACTGTTTCTTATTTACCGAATCGGTAATTAAGAATTCGGTAAATATGTATTCGGTAGTTTCCGCCTCGGTAAAAACCGACTCATGTTTACCGATTCGGAATTATACGACTCAAAATTTCCGAACCGGATTTTTACCGACTCATGTTTTCCGATTCGGTAACAAATCAGCTCCTACATCTCATTTCATGGATACTGGTCGATAACGGCCGATTTTACCGATTTTTGGCCGTTACTGACCGGTAAAGGGCTACCTACATCTGGCCCTTAGTATTTTAGAATCGGTAAATGATATGTAGATAATGATTCGGTAAATTTTACCGAATCAATAAAATTCGGTAAATACCGATTTGGTATTCCCCATTCATTCCTATGGGCCTGGCCTGGAGGCCCATAGGGATAAATGAAAATTACCGATTCGGTAAATACCGACTCAGTAATAGGGGGTAGACCTACAAGGGTGGCAGGGTGTCACATTGACACCCTGTTGCACCCCTGTATAGTGCATGGGTGCAGATGTGGCACACATACATGCCCCAAGGGCATGTATGTCTGCCACATGGCCTGTTAAAAAAGCACAACATTGCTTTTTTAACGGTTTTTGTTATTTACCACCAACTTGTAGTTGGTGGTAAATAACAAATCCTTACAAGTGAAAAGCACTCACTTGAGTGCTTCCTACATTAAGGATTCGGTAATTTACCAAATCGGTATTTAAGAATTCGGTAATTTCCGATTCCTTAAATTACCGAAAAAGCAGAAATGTGTAACAACACAGATTGTCAAATCAAGAACGGAGTACGGCCGTTTACAGCCTCCGTAACAAGAATCAAAATGAGTGTTCTCATTTCATGACGGTATAAAAGGTGCAATTGCATTAGCTCTACATCATTTGTGGGGACGTTTATTTAGTGCATTTAAGCATGAAGAAATTGCTGTGATTAAAATGCCCTTGCTTTGTTCTTTAAGTGAAAATGTGTAATGTGACAGCATGGTCTGGGTCTTCTCAGGGGTAGTGGATAAAAAGTGTGGCTGATTTGCAAATATTACCACCAGGACAGCAAGAGCACTAGAGGTCAGATGAGCCACATAACTTGCAAGGCTTGAGTCAGAAATGTTATTCAGTGGCTGTGCCTCTCTCCTGACATTAAATTTAAGTGGCTACTGCGTGTGATTGCATCTGTAACTCTGCTGTGCAAGCACTAATCACATTAATGTGATAGCATAAAGCAGAGGTCATTGGCAAGAAGGATTCTTTTGAGGAAACACAATTCAAGCATGCTGAAGCCCAGATCCTTTTCATAACCTTATTCGAGGGCAACAGACAAGTCATTCTTTTTGGTGTGATGTTTACCCTTGCTTCACCAGGAAAGTAGAGTATCCAGAGTTTAGGGCCTCATGACTGCTTCCAAGAAGCAAAATTGCATGTTGTAAATGTCTATGCCTCCAGGTACATTACTTACCAGGTGCAATAGTGCCCCATCATTCTAAGATGTGTACCTTTTAGTGTGGGATGATACTTCCAAACCACCTGTCTCATATACTGACATGTGAAGTCTCAGAATGTGGTGTTTTTTATCCACGCAAATTCTCCCAGGTTCTCCCTTGCAACATCATACTAGAAAAAAACGGCAGTTTATGGTGATGCCTGTACATCTTAAAATCAATTCATATACAATTAATTCAAAAAGCAAAGCTATTGAATGCAAAAGAGTTTAATTCAGATTTGCATTCATTCACAGCGGGGGGGGGGAAGTGAAGGAAGTGTCAACTAGTCTGACTACACAACCACGACCAATCTCCTACCCCAAGCAAGACCTTAACGGCTGAAGCGGAGTTTGGCTTTGTTCGTCAGTTGTATTTTGGACTCTTTATGAGCCTTATGTTGTGGCCCTTGGTCAAAGGGACCACATGTACTCAGTCTCTAAATTGAGAATAATACTTGCCACTGAGTGAATGAGACTATCCCTTTACCCTATCCTATCCTTGACACTTCCTTCACTCCCCCCCCGTTGTGAATGTGGGCACGCACATTTATTGCTATTGGTCATGTATATAATAAAATGTATTATGAGTTCTAACCAATGAAAGGAAATACATGCAAATCTGAATTAAACTCTTTTGCATTCAATAGCTTTGCTTTTTGAATTAATTGTATATTAAGATATAAGTTTGAATCATTTGGTTCTTGTCTGGGACCCCTTCCTTTTGTACTGATGCTTTCCAGAAGGCCTTTACAGTGAGGTAGAATCTAAACGGTTTGAAAAAGTTTCCAATGATAACGAAGGGTGCCATCAAAGAAGATTTGCACATTTGAAGTGAATAAATACAGGTAATGCATGTGAAAAAAAACATTCGATGAAAGCTAAAAAAAAAGGTGGAAGAAATCATAAAGGGAAAGTATTAGCATTCCAAAGGAAATGCTATTGGTTTAAAAATGATATTTAAAAAAAATTCAGTGAGGGATCGTTGTGAAGCGGACAGCAAGATGGCTGCATGAAACTTTAGCTTCAGTCTACCAGGCTGAGAATACTTCATGATACTGCACTTATAAGCACACAGATGGAGGCAACAATGGCCACCTGGATGAAGTTCCCTGTTGGGAGTAGATGTAAACAGTCTTAGCAAAAAGGTGATAGGATGAGCCTCCATTCCCTGTCACTCTACCTGTGAAGGGCCTGACCGGATCTATTGACAGGGACTGAACCAGGTAGAGAGGCCTGCTCGACATAGCAGTATACTGCACACACAGGCCCTGCAGTGGCAGGCCTGATACAAGTTGAAGGGCTACTTGTGCGGGTGGCACAATCAGTACTGGAGGCCCACTAGTAACATTTAATTTACAGACCCTGGCTATTTGATATACCACTTTACAAGGGACTTACAAGTAAATTAAATATAACAATTGTGTATAAACCAATGTTATCATGTTTAGAAGAAAATCACATGAACTTTAGCTCTGGTCAGCAGTAGTAAAGTGCTCAGAGTACTAAGTCCAACAAAAGAATCAGCAAAAAGTGGAGGTAAGAAGGAAAAAGGTCTGAAAAAAGCCCACCCAAAGGATGACAAGTCTAACAAATGTCTCCCCAGCTGAAAGTGGGGAGAGCTACCCAATCTCTAGGGAGTTCTCATCATTAAGGAGGAAAACATAGATAGACCATCAGCATTAGCATGGCCTACCCCTGGTCTGTGTTCTAACTTGAAGTCTTTAACCTGTAGGGAAACGGACCACATCAACAGCTTTGGATTCTCATCCCTCATTTGCATGAGCCACCTGAGGGGCCTGTGGTCAATCTGAATCAGAAAGAGAGTTGGAGACAGGTGGGGTCTCAATTTCATCAGTGCATAGACCACAGCAAAAGCTTCTCTCTCAGTTGGATTCCACCTTTGTTCCCACATGAGTAACCTCATGGAGATGAAGGCTACAGCTTGGTATTACACTCTTCATTAAGTTGTGAAAGTACTGTCTCTATACAAAGCTCTGAGGCATATGTCTGTACAATACATTCTCATGAAAAGTCAAATCCCTTGAGCACAGGGGATTGTGCACATGGCCTGCTTTAGGGAGTCAAATGCTTTTTGTCATGCCTCTGTCCAAATCACATTTCTGGGCTGCTTCTTAGAAGTCAGCGCTGTCAAGGGGGCACGATGGTGCCATATCCCTTGCCAAACCTCCTATAGTACCCTGTGAGACCTAAGAATATTCTGACCTCAATCTTAGAATGGGGGGTTTCCAGGCCATTATAGTCTCCTACTTAGCCTAGAAGGGCAACACTTTGCCCCTGCCCACCAGGTGTCTCAGGTACACCACAGACACTTACTTGCCTTGATAGTCAGACCTGCCTGTGGCAGAGCCTGAAGCACTTCCTGGAGGTGAAAAAGGTGGTCCTTCCAGCAGCATCTGAAAACAGCTATGTCATCCAGGTAGGCAGCACTGGAAGCCTCCATCCTAGCCAGAACCTAGCTCAACAACCTCTGGAAGATGGCAGGGGCCTTCTTGAGTCCAAAGGGCATCACCCTACACTGATAGTGGCCCTATGGAATGGAGAATGCTGACCTCTCATTTGCTCCTATTGTTACGGCAACCTATCAGTATCCTGATGTAAGATCAAGGGTACTTAAGTACTGGGCAGACCCTAATCTGTCAATCAGCTCATCAGCCCGTGGGATGGGATGGGATGAGCACCAGTCTTGGTGAGTGAATTGAACCCCCATGTAATCCACACAGAACCTGAGTTCAGGTTTGGTGCCTGGAGGACCAGCCTTTGGAACCAGTACCACAGGACAGGACATGGGGCTCCTGGAGAGTTCTATCACCCTCAACACCAGCATTTTGGAAGACTCTTCTAAATGCTGGCCCTCACCTTGTCAGACAGCCTGTAAGATTTATTTTTGACAGGAAGTCTGTCCCCTGTATCCACATCATGGGTGCACAGGTGGGTAGTTACAGGGATGAGGAAAACAGAGAGTAATACTGCCCCAGCACTTGGAGGCTGTCCCTCTACAGTTCAAGAGTCAGACTGGGGTATGAATTACTCCCTCAACTGATCCATCCTTCTCTTTGAAGGCTAGGAGGTCAGGAAGAGGTCCACTCTCCTCTTCCTCCTCTTCACCTGTCACCAACAGCATGGTGAGTGGAGACCTCTCAAAGTGGAGTTTGAGGTGGTTGAGATGCAGCAACCTGTTGGGGTGCCTAAGGGTCTTGAGGTTCACTAGGTAGGTGACCTCACCCTTCCTTTTAACCACCTCATAGGGTCCAGCCCAGCTCCACAGGTACCCACACCTTCCACCCAGGTTGTAATTCCACAGTGGTGGAAATTTGGTCATACTACTGCTTTATCATTTCCTGACTGGTCTTTCAGTTGTATGAAGCTTGCTTCCACAACTTAGCCATTTGCAATCCTTTAACATTGACTGCACATACGCACACACGAAGTTGGTGCCCCTGTCAGACACCACTTTCTTGGAGAAACCCACTTGGTTACAAATCCCCATCAGAGCATAAGCCCCATCAGAGCATGTCACTAGGTACCCAGAGGGAGGGCCTCTGGGTACCTAGTGGCATGATCCACTGGACTCAGGATAAACCTGTTGCCTGAGGCAGTCTGGGGATACATAGATCCAACAATGTTGATGCCTATCCTCTCAGAGGGTGTGCAAATGGCAAACAAGGGATTAAGGATGGCGTTCAGCCTCTGCATTGTCTTTTCATGGCCTTGGCAAGTTGCACAAGTCCTACAGAATGCTTCTGAGAAAGTCTTGATTTTGGGCCAATAAAAGTGGGGGACAAGCATGGCAAAGGTCTTGTCTTGGCTCATTTGTCCTGCCAGAGGTATTTCATGACCAGACCCAGTAGGAATTCCCTGTAGCATTGGGGGTCTACCAGGGCCCTTGTTGTCCCAGGCACAGGAACCTTAGGATCACTGTAAAGGAGGTTGTCCTCTCATAAATAGGGTGACTTCCAGAGGCATCACTAACTGCTTGGGTTTCAACCTGTTTACTCATGCCCTCAAGGATTGGGCACACCCTCTGTGCCCTATAGAACTCCTCCTTAGTGGGTCCTCCTTCCACTTGCCATCCAGCAAGGTCTGGCAGGCCACCAAAGGAAGCAGTATTCTCCTCCATGGGCTCTGGGCAGCCTACACTGGTAGACATTCAGGAGCTGGTTTCCCACGCCCTCTGCCTTTCCCCTTTTTAGAAGCCAGCTGGACCATTTTTCCAGGCTTTAGCACTTTTTGATTCCCATCCTAGACAGGCATGGACCTGTGGTTGCACAGATCCACTTAGGTAACCCTAACATTTCTAAGTGTGCCTTGAGCTCACTTCTCTGCAGGAAGTTTTCTCAAGGTCATCACCAAACAGACAGTCCACAGGCATGGCATACGGAACAAGGGCCACTGGATAGTGACCTTCTCGATTGTCAGCTCCACAAAATGGTGGAATGCATTGGGTATCACCTACTCTGTGGACACCAGCTGATTCCTTACCATAGTCATGCTGATACCTGTGTGCTTCAGAGCCTCAACACATTGCCCATTTATGGGAACCCATTTCCTATACTTTGCAGTATTAGAGGGCACATGGATTTTAGGAACCATATCACTGTCACCCTGTGCCACTAAGGTAACCTCACTAAACTCCCTCTCACTTACTGGGACAAACTCAACCCCAGCACCACACTCACTACCCCTAGGACTTTTCTCCCAGCGGGAGGTTGTGCTCTCTTTGGGAACTTGGGATCCCTCTTGTGGTGCCCGTACTCAAAGCACTCAAAGCACTCAAAGCACTTGGGAGGTTTTGTCAGGGAAGCTCTTCTTATGGTGGCCAGATTGGGAATTGGACCATTTTCCTTGTGAGTTATTCAGGGGTCCTTGAGAGAACTCCTTCTTTTTATCTTCCCCTCTTTCTTCTGTTGGGAGCACTGACCACCCTTTTTGGAGTCCCCACCAGATACTCTCTTGGACACCCTGGTGCTGGCCCAGATGACTGACTCCTCAGAAAGCTTCCTGGGGGTCTACAAGCTTGCTATCAACTAGGTGTTGGGGCAACTCTGGAAAAAAAATATCAAGCATGTGCTCCTTTCAAAATAAATTAAACTGTAAAGCCCTGAGAAATCATCAACCTTACTGCTCCTTACCCAGTCCTTCAGTGCCTTGCTAGCATACTCTACGAAATCCACCCAGGTCTATGATGAGATCTTGTGGCTGGTCCTATATTGCTGACTATATTGACCTTCATTGCAGTGCAGTGTTGCTGGTCTCCCACCTCTGGTGTATATCCCTCCCCACTGGGGGCATATAGCTCCACATACTACCTCCCCAGGACTCCTCTGGGACCTTGTGCACTCTTAGAGCCACTTCATAGACTGCACGGTGAACGTAGCGCTATATAAATATTTTAAATTCAAATTCAATTCAAACCATTTCTGTATGTTAGCCCGATTGCATAACTATACAATAGGTCTTTGGGTATGCGGACTCTTAATTCTCTAGAGGGCACTGTAGGTATACTGCCATCATTACTGCTGACTTCACCTGATTTAGCCTCCTTTCTTCTAGAGCTTGTTCTTTCTCAAAATGTATTTTGGCAAGTGTTTAGTCCTGCTCCAACTTGGCAAGCTTCTGCTTTAGTTTTCTCTCCTACCTCCTGTCCACCAGCTCCTGGGGATCGGTTCTTTGATGAGACACTGCTCCCTGCTCTGGAAACCACCCCTACTTTGATTGAATTGTTGTCCCCCTCCACTGGCTATCCCAGATCCACCTCAGCATTCAGAATCAGCTCCTCACCATCCTCAATCTCATGCTCTTCCTCTTCTGGGGTCCCAGCCCCTGCAGTCAGCCGTGGCTCGTGGAGGGAGTTCCGATGGGGCAGACAGGCGGGGCGGGGTAGGGGCAGGGTGAGGGGTGCCAAAAACCAGAATATGGATAAATTGAGGTAAGTAAACAATGTAATCAATAAAACTAATTTTGTAGCGTGTGCTGCATCGCATTTTGCGATGCAGGGCGCGCTACGAAATTTGTTTTATTTATTACATTGTTTACTTACCTCCAATTATCCATATTCCGGTTTTTAGCATCCCCCACCCTGCCCCTCCCCCGCCTAGCTGCCCCACCAGAACTCCCTCCATGTGCCGTGGCTGCCTGCATTATCGTTTCTACCAACGCTCTCAGTGACTTTTGTAACCCAACCTTCCTGGTGAAGCCGTTAGTGGGCATATCAACCCCCTTGCAAAATCTTTGAGTTGGACAACAGTGTAGATCTTTAAATTGGGCAGCTCAGAATTCAACAAGGCAGGCGAAGATGCAACTTCTCTAAACAGAGACATGCTTTTAGCAAAATTTCAAAAAGTAATTTATGGAGAATTGAAAAAGGATTCAAATTGGTCTCAAGTATAGAGTAGTAGTGTACACTAAGTTACTATATGGTATTGCACAAACACAAGTCCTATCCTCACCGCTGATCACCAATGTTAGAAAATGGGTTTCTGGTTGGCAGATGTATGCACCCTGTCCAAGCAGGAACTACAATCTTAGTCAGGGTAAGTCAGATACGTACCAAAAGATAACCCGTGTTCACCCCCTCTAAGCTTAGCGGAGAGTAGTTAGACGTATCTAAAGAGGTAATGTGTAAAGTATTTGTGCAACACACACAACCAGTAACACAATGAAAACACCTCAAAAAGTCTCTGCACAGGTTTGGAAGAATAGACAATAATGTTATAAATAAACCGAGACAGAAATGACAAAAAATTGAGGTATGAATTTTTAAAGAATATAAATGTTTTTGGCACCTGGAAGCAATAAGCGCTTTTGGGGGTTATCTTGTTGCTCTGGATCCGAGAAAAGTCACAATTTCAGTCTGTCTGTGATGGAGCACAGGAGCCATGCAGACCTAGGGAACAAAGTACCATGAACTTGGTCACAACACCAAGAGGTGGTGTGCAGACAAGCGATGATTTAATATTGACACCAACAGACAAGTTGATGTGTTACTTTTCTCCATGCAGATGTGGCTTTGCCTCAGTCCCGAACACAGAGCACCTAAGCTGAGAGGAGTTAGTCCAGAGTGCACTGCACCAGCTTTCTCTACACAGTCAAGGGGATGCATTGATCTCTCCACATTGCTGTGGTGGCGATACACAGTTCTATTCCCCAGTTTCTGGAGGCAAAGTGCTGATTCCGATATGATGCACTGATTATGCTTCTGCAACAGGGTTGATACGCCGGTTCTGCTACAAGCAGACAAGAGATGCATTGATTTTTCTGATGCAAGTATCTGGGACCACTTCCAATGGACCAGGCACAAGCGCAGGGGTAGAGACTTTGATAGGCTTGAGTCTTAAGCAAAAGGGGGCAAGGCAACAAGCCCCTGGAGATCACGGTAGCTGCAAGGCAAAGTCCAGCTTTCCCTCAGCAGGGTCAGAAAGCAGCAGGCAGCAGGACAGCACAGCAGAAAACCAGGTCTTTCATATCAGCAGTCCAAGAGAGGGACAGTCCTTGTAGCAGCACAACACTCCTTCTGACAGAGGTTCTTTACTGGTCTAGAAGTGCCTGATTTGTTTGGGTCAGAGACCCAGTACTTATACCCAGTAGTACTTTTGAAGTAGGAATGACTTCAAAGAAAGGTCTTTGAAGTGCACAAAAGTCCTTCCTTCTCATCCCTGGCTCAAGACTATCTGTAGGGGGCAATCAGCCCTTTGTGGGAACAGGACATTGCATTCAGGTGCAAGTGTCAGCTCCTCCCTCCCATCCTTCCGTTGATGAGCCATCAGGGTGCAGATTGTCAATCAGACACACCTCCCCTCCCCTTGTGTATGACTGTCTAGAGGGAATGTACAAAGTCAAGCTGTCACCCACCACTTATGTGTATTAGAGACAGGTTGCAGGCACACAAAGCTTTAGGAGCAGAGAACCCCCAACTTTCTAAAAGTAAACAGAACTATTGATGGACAAAAAGCAGAACAATGTCATACATTCACCCCATTGCAGAGATCTGGGCCTAAATCCATTGTTTTTTTGCTCACCATGCCATTCCAGTTTGAACCCAGCCATATGCAAATCAGTCTTGACCCTGCACCCAATGGGAACATTCCAGCCCAAACTGCCAGCCCAGGTCCTCCCTATACTGAAAACAAGCATCCTAGCACCGGTTTTGGGGCTTCACCCCCTCATCAGCTAGGATAGCTTGAGTTCAGTAACATGGAGAGCACAGGACCCAGATCCGAGCATACCGGTCCAACTCGGGGTGACAAATGCAAAAAGAACTATTGTTGGACTGAATGCAGAACAATGTCATACATTTAACCCTTTACAGAGATATGGGCCTAAATCCATAGTTGTATTGCTCACCATGCTATTCCAGTTTGAACCCAGCCATATGCAAATAAGCCTTGAGCCTGCACCCAATGGAAACAGTCCAGCCCAAACTACCAGGCCAGGTTCTCCCTGGACTGAAAATAAGAATCCTAGGACCGGCTTTGGGGTTTCACCCCTCATCAACCAGGATAGCTTGAGTTCAGAGGCATGGAGACCACGGGACCCATATCTGGGCATACCCGTCCCCCTCGGGGTGACAAATGCAAAAATAACTATTGATGGACAGAATGCAGAACAATCTCATACATTCACCCCAGTACAGAGATCTGGGCCCAAATCCTAAACTGGGGTGTCTTGGCGACCAAAACAAATGATGGATTTAACCCAGATCTCTTGACTGGGGTTGAATGTTTTGATTTGTTCTGCATTCCATCCATCAATTGTGTCTTTTGCTTCCTCGCCCTAAGTGGGCTGGGTATGCCCAGACGTGGGTCCTGGGCTCACTGTCCCATTGGATTCAAGCTATCTTGGCTGATGAGGGGTGAAACCCCGTAACCAATCCTAATATTCCAGTTTCTGGTCCAGGGAGGACCTGACTTGGCAGTTTGGGCTGGACTGTTCCCATGACGCACAGGGTCAAGACTGATTTGCATATGGCCAGGATTAAATTGGGGTGGCATGGTGAGCAAAAAAATGATGGATTTAACCCAGATCTATTTACTGGGGGTGAATGTTTTGATTTGTTCTGCATTCCGTCCATCAATTGTGTCTTTTGTTTTCTCGCCCTAAGTGCGCCAGGTATGCCCAGATGTGGGTCCCAGGCTCACTGTGCCACTGGATTCAAGCTATCCTGGCTGATATTGGGTGAAAAAAATGGTCCTAGGATGCTTGCTTCCGTTCCAGGGAGGACCTGGCTTGGCAGTTCGGATTGGACTGTTCCCATTAGGCACAGGGTCAAGACTGATATGCATATAGCAGACTCAAAGCTGTGGTGGCATGGTGAGCAAAAAATTGATGGATTTAACCCAGATATCTTGACTGGGGGTGAATGTTTTGATTTGTTCTGCATTCTGGCCCTCAATTGTGTCTTTAACTTTCTAAAAGTAGCATTTCTAGAATAGGAATGTTAAATCCAACTAGATCAGTTAGGAAGCTTTAGCATTGCCATTCAAAAGATGTAAAACATGATATGGCTACTCCTTCTCAATCACAAATTACAGCTTAAAAGTGTAATATGGAATTACCAATGATAACCTATGAGAGGGGTAGGCCTCACAGTGGTCAAACATGAATTTGCGGATTCTTCACTTCCAGGACAAGCAAAAATTAAAAGTAAACGTCCTATGTTTTTGTTACACAGTACCCTCTTCCCTATGGGCTACCTAGAGGTTACCTTAGGGGTGATATATATGTAATAAAATGGGATTTTAATGTTTGGCTAGGAGTTTTAAATGCCAAGTCAAAATGGCAGCAAACTGCACACACAGGTCTGCAAGGGCAGGCCTGAGACAGGTTTGAAGGGCTACTTGAGTGGGTGGCACAATCAGTGCTGCAGGGCCATGAGCAGCATTTAATTTACAGGCCCTGGGTATATGGTATATCCCTTTAAAAGGAACTTACAAGTAAATTAAATATGCCACTTGTAGATAAACGATTGTTACCATGTTTAGGGAAGAAGCACATGCACTTTAGCACTAGTCAGCAGAGGTAAAGTGCTCAGGCTCCTAAGTCCAACAAAAAGAATCAGCAAAAAGAGAAGGTAAGCCGGCAAAGGTCTAGCGTAAACCACCCTAAGGCTGACAGGTCTAACAGTGCTAACTGGCACTCATTGAAGCAATACAAATCAGGATAACAATACAAGACAGAACAACAGGGAACAGAACAAAACACACCAAAACCTTAGGCAAAACCAGGAGTGGAATCAGGGTTAGGAACAGGGTTGAAATTCTGAAAACAAGGCAAGAATAGTTCTGCACTCAAACATGGCAAGAAATAAATATGCAGTCAAACCGTAACACAACCCAGACCACAAGGCAAGGAGTCTGTATATAACAGAGTAGATCATGAACAGTGAGGATAGGAGACTATGACAAATGGAGATCTCCACACGAACAAGGCAAGCTGGAAATATGCAGGCATACAGGAACACAGAACACAAGCCAAGGAGTCTGCATATACCAGGGCAGACGAAGAAGAAGGCAGACAGGAGACTATGATCAATGGCTAACACAGGAACAGAGATGCAGGAAAAAGGAGCACAGAAACAGATACTACAAATGGTCAAAAACAGGAAAATGGATTGAGGGAAAATGGTAACAGAATCAAGGAACAACCTAATAACAGCAGCAGGGACACACCAAAGCACACAGAGACTCAACCAGTAGTCAATCGCAAGCCATTGCACTCGGCACTCACAGAGCTGAAATAGCTAGAAGCCCAGAGGAGGAGTACAGGTGCAGGGAGAGAGCCAGGTGCAAGCAAATAACTAGGTGCAGGGAATCAGGAAATCACCAATGCTGACTGGAACCTGGAGAAGGGAAGATCAGGGGAACCAGGAGATACAAGACAGGTGTTAGACCTGGTACCACTGGGTCCACCTTCCATTTTTTGCTGTTGCCTCCTGCGTTTTTGCTGTGTGATAGATTCTATTTTGCTGGTCTAGATGCGTTGGGCACTTTTCCACTGCTGTTCAGTGCCATAGTATAAGTGCTCCCTTTATAAATTGCTGTTATGGAGTAGTGATTCCATGATTGGTATATTTGATTTACTTCTCAGACCCTAGTATAGTGCACTGTGTGTGCCCAGGGCCTGTAAATCAAGTGGGCTTGCAGCACTGAATATGCCACCCACAAAAGCAGCATTTAAAATGTAATTCTGGTCTGTCATTTCAGAGCCTGTGTGCAGTCTGGAACTACCACGTCGACTTGGCAAGTCCACACACTTGGGAGTCCCTAGACCTACCCTTCTCTACATATTAGTAACTCCTAAGGTAGGCCCAAGGTATCCCTGCGGGCAGGGTGCATTTTATGTTAAATGTAGGACATGCCCTGATGTGTGTGGAATGTCCTGATAGTGAATTACTGCCAATTTCGTTTTCCACCATTGCAAGGCTACCTGTTCCCATAGGACAAAATGGGGAGTTTGTTTATAACATCTTATAAACATAACTGGCATTGGGAACAAGGTAGAAAAATAAAGTTTAATGTGCCTGAACTCAGAATGTTTTTATTTTATATATTTTTTTAAATATTTTATTTATATATTTTTCAGCAAATTGAACAAACCATGATCGTATACAATATCAAATCCATCTTACAATATAAATCCTTCAGATAATAACTGTATATAGCACAACACTTAGTGGTATTTAGCATAGCAATTATACTTCTCAGCAATGACACAGTATATCAACACGTGTAACTATCATGCAAAAGGTTTAAATAGGTCAGGATGGTCACGTAAGTAGTTGTTAAGAGGCTCCCAGAATTTAGAAGGTTTGGCAGTGGTTAGCAACTCTTCTGCATCTAACAAAATGTTGTCTTTACAATAGATAAAGTCCAGTATCCAACGAGCAACAGCAGGTGACTTCCTGCTGTCCCAATGCATGATCACTCTTCGTTTTGCCAAGAGTAACATTATGGCGGGCAATTTTTTCTTGGTACATTTTAAATGCGTCAATTGACCTAGCAAACATAATTTTGGTGTGCAATCTAGTTTACAATTCAGAATTCCATATAACAGCTGGACCACCTGCTTGCATTAGAATTTCATTTTACTACAATACCACGCTAGATGTCCAAAATCAGCCTGGTCTGTCCTACATCGTTGACATTTTGCGTCTATAAGCAGACCATGTTTGTGTAAGTGGAATGGAGTGTGGTAAGTTTGGTGAAAATATTTACAATATATGATACGTAAATTCCCATTGGGTGTGAGAAGCTCAGTAAGTGCACAGCAGGCTTGCCACAACTCCACTGCTAGAGGTGTTTCTAGTAACAGATTCCATTTGACATGTGTTTTTTGCGTGTTAGCGCCAATTTCCCTCTGTAGGGTCCTATAGAGTCTTGCCACTATGTGGGTGTTGTTTGGGGCAGTTATTAATAATTGTAGCGTTTCCAATGAGGGGATTTCATTAGGAAATGTGGGATATTATTCCTGAATTGCTTCGCGCAACCTGTCGTAAGCAAATTTGAACAAGAGTGTTTGATTGCTTAAAAATGTCAGGTCAGTTGGTGTTTGGTATGTTCAGTTCGGGTATATGTCACCCATCACTGTGATGCCGATCTGTTCCAGTAATCCCATACTACCCTTCTCTTGTGTAACCGATAGAGCGGGGTGCTGCACCAGGGGTAGATTTGGTGCATAAAGTGGAGTTTTGCCTGTAAGCTGACTAATACGCTTCCATGCCAGAGATGTGGCACGCACAGTGTAAATTTTGCGTTTTGCCAAATGGGGATGCTGGTGTGGTAATATGTATGCTAACTTAATGGGTTGTGCATCGCCATCTTCTACTACAAGGTGTGGCATATATCATACTGGATGAAACCAGTAGTGCGCCTATTGCGCTTGAACACATAAATAGCATAGGTATATATCAGGGACCGTGAAATCACCAGAAGCGTATGGTAGTGTCATTGTGTGCAAACTTATCCTTGATTGCTTGCCAGCCCATATTAGTTTAGTCAGATTGGAACGTAAACAGGTAAAAATGGGAGCTGGTGGAGGTATGGGAATGACGGTGAAAAGATAACGTAGTTTAGGTAGGATCTCCATTTTTACAATTGACATCCTGTCTGCTAGAGATAAAGGTAGAGTGATCCACCGGTCTATTTGTGTTTCTATCTTATCAATCACTGTGCAATAGTTACTTCGAAGTACTAGTTCAGAGTCGCTGTGAATCCAAATTCCCAGGTATTTTATAGGTTCCTCCTCCCAGACTAGTGGGAAGTACATTTGCAGTGATTTCAGTTTTTTCGGTCAGTGGTAAAATTGGGATCTCTAACATACATATCATATCATCAACCATATAACGATATGCTACTAGGACGTAAATTAAATCATAAAACTGTATGTGCTTATTTCTGTCCTATTTTACAAGCCAGGGGCTGTAGTGCAATTGCAAATAGTAGAGGAGACAGCTGACAACCTTGCCACGTTCCTCTCTGTATTTGTATTATGCTCAATACATGTCTATTGACTTTTATGCGAACAGTGGGCTTAGTGTAGAGAAGATTGATTCAGTTTATTAACATGGGTCGAAGGCCTATTCATTGAAGAATGGTAAATAAGTAGATCCATTTGACCGAATCAAAAGCCTTGGCTGTGTCTAAAAGCACAACCACAGCTTCCAGCTCCGGGTTTAGTTGATATAATAGGGCGAATATCGTGCGTAGATTATGTATTGTGGATCGGGATGGTGCAAATCCAGATTGATCTGGTAATACAATAGCTGTCATAAGTGGTTGTAGTTTGGTTGCAATAATCTTAGCTAGTATCTTTGCGTCTGTAGTTATTAAAGATAAAGGTCTGTAGGACTCAGCTACCTCCGGGTTTTCATCCAGTTTTACTAATGCTACTATCAGTGCCTTCTGTAATGTATTATATGCTTCATCATACATTTCCAGAAGATATGGGCTGAGTATTTTAGAATATGTTTTGTAGAATTCTCCTGTGTATCCATCAGGCCCTGGTGTTTTGCCGTTTGGTAGTGTTTTGATAGCCTCTTGCACTTTTTGTATAGTGCACGATTGAGTTAGGAATTCACGCTGGCTATCCGACAGCCATGCCAACGCTATGTCCCCCACATAATCTAGGATCTCTTGTTTGCATGCCATGTCTTGTGCTTTATACAATGCACCATAGTTGCCCATGAATGTTTGTAGGACACCGGCCATGTCATAGTGTTCTGTATCATTGTCATCGACCATTCATAGAACGGTATGTTGTTTATGTTCTATGCGTTTTTTCTGTGCGAGTACTCGGCCCAGTCTGCCTCCCTCCCCATCCTGCCCGCTGTGTGACGTCTTGTTATATATTTGACTTCATCATCTGCTAGTGCATTATAGGTGTTTATTTTGTCTCTGATAGTACTTAAAATGTCTGCACGGTGAGTCTTGTCATATTCTGCTTCCAGTCTTTTGATGCAAGTTTTACATTGTTCTAATTGAGTGTGAATGTCTTTAAGGATTCCCGCCGTTGTGCTAATACAGATGCCATGTAGCGTTACCTTAAAGGCTTCCCAAAGGGTCCTTGCACTTTCTACCGACTGCTTATTGTTAGTGAAATAATCTTCTATTGTTGTGTGAATTGTCTCTGCATAGACTGGGTCTAATAGAGCTATTGCATTGAATCGCCATATGAATGGCGCTGGGGTGTATGTTGGGATTTGCAGGGTCCAGGCTTATGGTCTGACAGCGTTTTTGGGAGGTGTCGAACATCCTGGGCCCATGTGCAAAGTTCATAGGTCGCACGCTACTCCACCATTCCAGCGTGTGTACCCCAGGAGCATCACGGTAGATGTAGTTTTCTCAAAGCGGGTGCGCTTATCAAAAGTTCCGAAGTGTGATGCACAGTTGCAGGCCAACTCTGGACACCGGTGTTTCTGGATTATTGTCCGTCATCAGCAGAGTGTAGGATGAGTTTCAGGGGTTGCTGTGCAGGCTGCCAAAGTGTTATCAGGTATGGTACCTCTCCGGGCGCGTAGGGCGTTACCTGAGCTCGTCAGCTCGAAGGCTCAAGGGAGCCGTAATTAAGTACAAAGTTCATAGGTCGCACGCTACTCCACCATTCCAGCGTGTGTACCCCAGGAGCATCACGGTAGATGTAGTTTTCTCAAAGCGGGTGCGCTTATCAAAAGTTCCGAAGTGTGATGCACAGTTGCAGGCCAACTCTGGACACCGGTGTTTCTGGATTATTGTCCGTCATCAGCAGAGTGTAGGATGAGTTTCAGGGGTTGCTGTGCAGGCTGCCAAAGTGTTATCAGGTATGGTACCTCTCCGGGCGCGTAGGGCGTTACCTGAGCTCGTCAGCTCGAAGGCTCAAGGGAGCCGTAATTAAGTACAAAGTTCATAGGTCGCACGCTACTCCACCATTCCAGCGTGTGTACCCCAGGAGCATCACGGTAGATGTAGTTTTCTCAAAGCGGGTGCGCTTATCAAAAGTTCTGAAGTGTGATGCACAGTTGCAGGCCAACTCTGGACACCGGTGTTTCTGGATTATTGTCCGTCATCAGCAGAGTGTAGGATGAGTTTCAGGGGTTGCTGTGCAGGCTGCCAAAGTGTTATCAGGTATGGTACCTCTCCGGGCGCGTAGGGCGTTACCTGAGCTCGTCAGCTCGAAGGCTCAAGGGAGCCGTAATTAAGTACAAAGTTCATAGGTCGCACGCTACTCCACCATTCCAGCGTGTGTACCCCAGGAGCATCACGGTAGATGTAGTTTTCTCAAAGCGGGTGCGCTTATCAAAAGTTCCGAAGTGTGATGCACAGTTGCAGGCCAACTCTGGACACCGGTGTTTCTGGATTATTGTCCGTCATCAGCAGAGTGTAGGATGAGTTTCAGGGGTTGCTGTGCAGGCTGCCAAAGTGTTATCAGGTATGGTACCTCTCCGGGCGCGTAGGGCGTTACCTGAGCTCGTCAGCTCGAAGGCTCAAGGGAGCCGTAATTAAGTACAAAGTTCATAGGTCGCACGCTACTCCACCATTCCAGCGTGTGTACCCCAGGAGCATCACGGTAGATGTAGTTTTCTCAAAGCGGGTGCGCTTATCAAAAGTTCCGAAGTGTGATGCACAGTTGCAGGCCAACTCTGGACACCGGTGTTTCTGGATTATTGTCCGTCATCAGCAGAGTGTAGGATGAGTTTCAGGGGTTGCTGTGCAGGCTGCCAAAGTGTTATCAGGTATGGTACCTCTCCGGGCGCGTAGGGCGTTACCTGAGCTCGTCAGCTCGAAGGCTCAAGGGAGCCGTAATTAAGTACAAAGTTCATAGGTCGCACGCTACTCCACCATTCCAGCGTGTGTACCCCAGGAGCATCACGGTAGATGTAGTTTTCTCAAAGCGGGTGCGCTTATCAAAAGTTCCGAAGTGTGATGCACAGTTGCAGGCCAACTCTGGACACCGGTGTTTCTGGATTATTGTCCGTCATCAGCAGAGTGTAGGATGAGTTTCAGGGGTTGCTGTGCAGGCTGCCAAAGTGTTATCAGGTATGGTACCTCTCCGGGCGCGTAGGGCGTTACCTGAGCTCGTCAGCTCGAAGGCTCAAGGGAGCCGTAATTAAGTACAAAGTTCATAGGTCGCACGCTACTCCACCATTCCAGCGTGTGTACCCCAGGAGCATCACGGTAGATGTAGTTTTCTCAAAGCGGGTGCGCTTATCAAAAGTTCCGAAGTGTGATGCACAGTTGCAGGCCAACTCTGGACACCGGTGTTTCTGGATTATTGTCCGTCATCAGCAGAGTGTAGGATGAGTTTCAGGGGTTGCTGTGCAGGCTGCCAAAGTGTTATCAGGTATGGTACCTCTCCGGGCGCGTAGGGCGTTACCTGAGCTCGTCAGCTCGAAGGCTCAAGGGAGCCGTAATTAAGTACAAAGTTCATAGGTCGCACGCTACTCCACCATTCCAGCGTGTGTACCCCAGGAGCATCACGGTAGATGTAGTTTTCTCAAAGCGGGTGCGCTTATCAAAAGTTCCGAAGTGTGATGCACAGTTGCAGGCCAACTCTGGACACCGGTGTTTCTGGATTATTGTCCGTCATCAGCAGAGTGTAGGATGAGTTTCAGGGGTTGCTGTGCAGGCTGCCAAAGTGTTATCAGGTATGGTACCTCTCCGGGCGCGTAGGGCGTTACCTGAGCTCGTCAGCTCGAAGGCTCAAGGGAGCCGTAATTAAGTACAAAGTTCATAGGTCGCACGCTACTCCACCATTCCAGCGTGTGTACCCCAGGAGCATCACGGTAGATGTAGTTTTCTCAAAGCGGGTGCGCTTATCAAAAGTTCCGAAGTGTGATGCACAGTTGCAGGCCAACTCTGGACACCGGTGTTTCTGGATTATTGTCCGTCATCAGCAGAGTGTAGGATGAGTTTCAGGGGTTGCTGTGCAGGCTGCCAAAGTGTTATCAGGTATGGTACCTCTCCGGGCGCGTAGGGCGTTACCTGAGCTCATCAGCTCGAAGGCTCAAGGGAGCCGTAATTAAGTACAAAGTTCATAGGTCGCACGCTACTCCACCATTCCAGCGTGTGTACCCCAGGAGCATCACGGTAGATGTAGTTTTCTCAAAGCGGGTGCGCTTATCAAAAGTTCCGAAGTGTGATGCACAGTTGCAGGCCAACTCTGGACACCGGTGTTTCTGGATTATTGTCCGTCATCAGCAGAGTGTAGGATGAGTTTCAGGGGTTGCTGTGCAGGCTGCCAAAGTGTTATCAGGTATGGTACCTCTCCGGGCGCGTAGGGCGTTACCTGAGCTCGTCCGCTCGAAGGCTCAAGGGAGCCGTAATTAAGTACAAAGTTCATAGGTCGCACGCTACTCCACCATTCCAGCGTGTGTACCCCAGGAGCATCACGGTAGATGTAGTTTTCTCAAAGCGGGTGCGCTTATCAAAAGTTCCGAAGTGTGATGCACAGTTGCAGGCCAACTCTGGACACCGGTGTTTCTGGATTATTGTCCGTCATCAGCAGAGTGTAGGATGAGTTTCAGGGGTTGCTGTGCAGGCTGCCAAAGTGTTATCAGGTATGGTACCTCTCCGGGCGCGTAGGGCGTTACCTGAGCTCGTCAGCTCGAAGGCTCAAGGGAGCCGTAATTAAGTACAAAGTTCATAGGTCGCACGCTACTCCACCATTCCAGCGTGTGTACCCCAGGAGCATCACGGTAGATGTAGTTTTCTCAAAGCGGGTGCGCTTATCAAAAGTTCCGAAGTGTGATGCACAGTTGCAGGCCAACTCTGGACACCGGTGTTTCTGGATTATTGTCCGTCATCAGCAGAGTGTAGGATGAGTTTCAGGGGTTGCTGTGCAGGCTGCCAAAGTGTTATCAGGTATGGTACCTCTCCGGGCGCGTAGGGCGTTACCTGAGCTCGTCAGCTCGAAGGCTCAAGGGAGCCGTAATTAAGTACAAAGTTCATAGGTCGCACGCTACTCCACCATTCCAGCGTGTGTACCCCAGGAGCATCACGGTAGATGTAGTTTTCTCAAAGCGGGTGCGCTTATCAAAAGTTCCGAAGTGTGATGCACAGTTGCAGGCCAACTCTGGACACTGGTGTTTCTGGATTATTGTCCGTCATCAGCAGAGTGTAGGATGAGTTTCAGGGGTTGCTGTGCAGGCTGCCAAAGTGTTATCAGGTATGGTACCTCTCCGGGCGCGTAGGGCGTTACCTGAGCTCGTCAGCTCGAAGGCTCAAGGGAGCCGTAATTAAGTACAAAGTTCATAGGTCGCACGCTACTCCACCATTCCAGCGTGTGTACCCCAGGAGCATCACGGTAGATGTAGTTTTCTCATAGCGGGTGCGCTTATCAAAAGTTCCGAAGTGTGATGCACAGTTGCAGGCCAACTCTGGACACCGGTGTTTCTGGATTATTGTCCGTCATCAGCAGAGTGTAGGATGAGTTTCAGGGGTTGCTGTGCAGGCTGCCAAAGTGTTATCAGGTATGGTACCTCTCCGGGCGCGTAGGGCGTTACCTGAGCTCGTCAGCTCGAAGGCGCAAGGGAGCCGTAATTAAGTACAAAGTTCATAGGTCGCACGCTACTCCACCATTCCAGCGTGTGTACCCCAGGAGCATCACGGTAGATGTAGTTTTCTCAAAGCGGGTGCGCTTATCAAAAGTTCCGAAGTGTGATGCACAGTTGCAGGCCAACTCTGGACACCGGTGTTTCTGGATTATTGTCCGTCATCAGCAGAGTGTAGGATGAGTTTCAGGGGTTGCTGTGCAGGCTGCCAAAGTGTTATCAGGTATGGTACCTCTCCGGGCGCGTAGGGCGTTACCTGAGCTCGTCAGCTCGAAGGCTCAAGGGAGCCGTAATTAAGTACAAAGTTCATAGGTCGCACGCTACTCCACCATTCCAGCGTGTGTACCCCAGGAGCATCACGGTAGATGTAGTTTTCTCAAAGCGGGTGCGCTTATCAAAAGTTCCGAAGTGTGATGCACAGTTGCAGGCCAACTCTGGACACCGGTGTTTCTGGATTATTGTCCGTCATCAGCAGAGTGTAGGATGAGTTTCAGGGGTTGCTGTGCAGGCTGCCAAAGTGTTATCAGGTATGGTACCTCTCCGGGCGCGTAGGGCGTTACCTGAGCTCGTCAGCTCGAAGGCTCAAGGGAGCCGTAATTAAGTACAAAGTTCATAGGTCGCACGCTACTCCACCATTCCAGCGTGTGTACCCCAGGAGCATCACGGTAGATGTAGTTTTCTCAAAGCGGGTGCGCTTATCAAAAGTTCCGAAGTGTGATGCACAGTTGCAGGCCAACTCTGGACACCGGTGTTTCTGGATTATTGTCCGTCATCAGCAGAGTGTAGGATGAGTTTCAGGGGTTGCTGTGCAGGCTGCCAAAGTGTTATCAGGTATGGTACCTCTCCGGGCGCGTAGGGCGTTACCTGAGCTCGTCAGCTCGAAGGCTCAAGGGAGCCGTAATTAAGTACAAAGTTCATAGGTCGCACGCTACTCCACCATTCCAGCGTGTGTACCCCAGGAGCATCACGGTAGATGTAGTTTTCTCAAAGCGGGTGCGCTTATCAAAAGTTCCGAAGTGTGATGCACAGTTGCAGGCCAACTCTGGACACCGGTGTTTCTGGATTATTGTCCGTCACTCTGCTGATGACGGACAATAATCCAGAAACACCGGTGTCCAGAGTTGGCCTGCAACTGTGCATCACACTTCGGAACTTTTGATAAGCGCACCCGCTTTGAGAAAACTACATCTACCGTGATGCTCCTGGGGTACACACGCTGGAATGGTGGAGTAGCGTGCGACCTATGAACTTTGTACTTAATTACGGCTCCCTTGAGCCTTCGAGCTGACGAGCTCAGGTAACGCCCTACGCGCCCGGAGAGGTACCATACCTGATAACACTTTGGCAGCCTGCACAGCAACCCCTGAAACTCATCCTACACTCTGCTGATGACGGACAATAATCCAGAAACACCGGTGTCCAGAGTTGGCCTGCAACTGTGCATCACACTTCGGAACTTTTGATAAGCGCACCCGCTTTGAGAAAACTACATCTACCGTGATGCTCCTGGGGTACACACGCTGGAATGGTGGAGTAGCGTGCGACCTATGAACTTTGTACTTAATTACGGCTCCCTTGAGCCTTCGAGCTGACGAGCTCAGGTAACGCCCTACGCGCCCGGAGAGGTACCATACCTGATAACACTTTGGCAGCCTGCACAGCAACCCCTGAAACTCATCCTACACTCTGCTGATGACGGACAATAATCCAGAAACACCGGTGTCCAGAGTTGGCCTGCAACTGTGCATCACACTTCGGAACTTTTGATAAGCGCACCCGCTTTGAGAAAACTACATCTACCGTGATGCTCCTGGGGTACACACGCTGGAATGGTGGAGTAGCGTGCGACCTATGAACTTTGTACTTAATTACGGCTCCCTTGAGCCTTCGAGCTGACGAGCTCAGGTAACGCCCTACGCGCCCGGAGAGGTACCATACCTGATAACACTTTGGCAGCCTGCACAGCAACCCCTGAAACTCATCCTACACTCTGCTGATGACGGACAATAATCCAGAAACACCGGTGTCCAGAGTTGGCCTGCAACTGTGCATCACACTTCGGAACTTTTGATAAGCGCACCCGCTTTGAGAAAACTACATCTACCGTGATGCTCCTGGGGTACACACGCTGGAATGGTGGAGTAGCGTGCGACCTATGAACTTTGTACTTAATTACGGCTCCCTTGCGCCTTCGAGCTGACGAGCTCAGGTAACGCCCTACGCGCCCGGAGAGGTACCATACCTGATAACACTTTGGCAGCCTGCACAGCAACCCCTGAAACTCATCCTACACTCTGCTGATGACGGACAATAATCCAGAAACACCGGTGTCCAGAGTTGGCCTGCAACTGTGCATCACACTTCGGAACTTTTGATAAGCGCACCCGCTTTGAGAAAACTACATCTACCGTGATGCTCCTGGGGTACACACGCTGGAATGGTGGAGTAGCGTGCGACCTATGAACTTTGTACTTAATTACGGCTCCCTTGAGCCTTCGAGCTGACGAGCTCAGGTAACGCCCTACGCGCCCGGAGAGGTACCATACCTGATAACACTTTGGCAGCCTGCACAGCAACCCCTGAAACTCATCCTACACTCTGCTGATGACGGACAATAATCCAGAAACACCGGTGTCCAGAGTTGGCCTGCAACTGTGCATCACACTTCGGAACTTTTGATAAGCGCACCCGCTTTGAGAAAACTACATCTACCGTGATGCTCCTGGGGTACACACGCTGGAATGGTGGAGTAGCGTGCGACCTATGAACTTTGTACTTAATTACGGCTCCCTTGAGCCTTCGAGCTGACGAGCTCAGGTAACGCCCTACGCGCCCGGAGAGGTACCATACCTGATAACACTTTGGCAGCCTGCACAGCAACCCCTGAAACTCATCCTACACTCTGCTGATGACGGACAATAATCCAGAAACACCGGTGTCCAGAGTTGGCCTGCAACTGTGCATCACACTTCGGAACTTTTGATAAGCGCACCCGCTTTGAGAAAACTACATCTACCGTGATGCTCCTGGGGTACACACGCTGGAATGGTGGAGTAGCGTGCGACCTATGAACTTTGTACTTAATTACGGCTCCCTTGAGCCTTCGAGCTGACGAGCTCAGGTAACGCCCTACGCGCCCGGAGAGGTACCATACCTGATAACACTTTGGCAGCCTGCACAGCAACCCCTGAAACTCATCCTACACTCTGCTGATGACGGACAATAATCCAGAAACACCGGTGTCCAGAGTTGGCCTGCAACTGTGCATCACACTTCGGAACTTTTGATAAGCGCACCCGCTTTGAGAAAACTACATCTACCGTGATGCTCCTGGGGTACACACGCTGGAATGGTGGAGTAGCGTGCGACCTATGAACTTTGTACTTAATTACGGCTCCCTTGAGCCTTCGAGCTGACGAGCTCAGGTAACGCCCTACGCGCCCGGAGAGGTACCATACCTGATAACACTTTGGCAGCCTGCACAGCAACCCCTGAAACTCATCCTACACTCTGCTGATGACGGACAATAATCCAGAAACACCGGTGTCCAGAGTTGGCCTGCAACTGTGCATCACACTTCGGAACTTTTGATAAGCGCACCCGCTTTGAGAAAACTACATCTACCGTGATGCTCCTGGGGTACACACGCTGGAAAGGTGGAGTAGCGTGCGACCTATGAACTTTGTACTTAATTACGGCTCCCTTGAGCCTTCGAGCTGACGAGCTCAGGTAACGCCCTACGCGCCCGGAGAGGTACCATACCTGATAACACTTTGGCAGCCTGCACAGCAACCCCTGAAACTCATCCTACACTCTGCTGATGACGGACAATAATCCAGAAACACCGGTGTCCAGAGTTGGCCTGCAACTGTGCATCACACTTCGGAACTTTTGATAAGCGCACCCGCTTTGAGAAAACTACATCTACCGTGATGCTCCTGGGGTACACACGCTGGAATGGTGGAGTAGCGTGCGACCTATGAACTTTGTACTTAATTACGGCTCCCTTGAGCCTTCGAGCTGAAGAGCTCAGGTAACGCCCTACGCGCCCGGAGAGGTACCATACCTGATAACACTTTGGCAGCCTGCACAGCAACCCCTGAAACTCATCCTACACTCTGCTGATGACGGACAATAATCCAGAAACACCGGTGTCCAGAGTTGGCCTGCAACTGTGCATCACACTTCGGAACTTTTGATAAGCGCACCCGCTTTGAGAAAACTACATCTACTGTGATGCTCCTGGGGTACACACGCTGGAATGGTGGAGTAGCGTGCGACCTATGAACTTTGTACTTAATTACGGCTCCCTTGAGCCTTCGAGCTGACGAGCTCAGGTAACGCCCTACGCGCCCGGAGAGGTACCATACCTGATAACACTTTGGCAGCCTGCACAGCAACCCCTGAAACTCATCCTACACTCTGCTGATGACGGACAATAATCCAGAAACACCGGTGTCCAGAGTTGGCCTGCAACTGTGCATCACACTTCGGAACTTTTGATAAGCGCACCCGCTTTGAGAAAACTACATCTACCGTGATGCTCCTGGGGTACACACGCTGGAATGGTGGAGTAGCGTGCGACCTATGAACTTTGTACTTAATTACGGCTCCCTTGAGCCTTCGAGCTGACGAGCTCAGGTAACGCCCTACGCGCCCGGAGAGGTACCATACCTGATAACACTTTGGCAGCCTGCACAGCAACCCCTGAAACTCATCCTACACTCTGCTGATGACGGACAATAATCCAGAAACACCGGTGTCCAGAGTTGGCCTGCAACTGTGCATCACACTTCGGAACTTTTGATAAGCGCACCCGCTTTGAGAAAACTACATCTACCGTGATGCTCCTGGGGTACACACGCTGGAATGGTGGAGTAGCGTGCGACCTATGAACTTTGTACTTAATTACGGCTCCCTTGAGCCTTCGAGCTGACGAGCTCAGGTAACGCCCTACGCGCCCGGAGAGGTACCATACCTGATAACACTTTGGCAGCCTGCACAGCAACCCCTGAAACTCATCCTACACTCTGCTGATGACGGACAATAATCCAGAAACACCGGTGTCCAGAGTTGGCCTGCAACTGTGCATCACACTTCGGAACTTTTGATAAGCGCACCCGCTTTGAGAAAACTACATCTACCGTGATGCTCCTGGGGTACACACGCTGGAATGGTGGAGTAGCGTGCGACCTATGAACTTTGTACTTAATTACGGCTCCCTTGCGCCTTCGAGCTGACGAGCTCAGGTAACGCCCTACGCGCCCGGAGAGGTACCATACCTGATAACACTTTGGCAGCCTGCACAGCAACCCCTGAAACTCATCCTACACTCTGCTGATGACGGACAATAATCCAGAAACACCGGTGTCCAGAGTTGGCCTGCAACTGTGCATCACACTTCGGAACTTTTGATAAGCGCACCCGCTTTGAGAAAACTACATCTACCGTGATGCTCCTGGGGTACACACGCTGGAATGGTGGAGTAGCGTGCGACCTATGAACTTTGTACTTAATTACGGCTCCCTTGAGCCTTCGAGCTGACGAGCTCAGGTAACGCCCTACGCGCCCGGAGAGGTACCATACCTGATAACACTTTGGCAGCCTGCACAGCAACCCCTGAAACTCATCCTACACTCTGCTGATGACGGACAATAATCCAGAAACACCGGTGTCCAGAGTTGGCCTGCAACTGTGCATCACACTTCGGAACTTTTGATAAGCGCACCCGCTTTGAGAAAACTACATCTACCGTGATGCTCCTGGGGTACACACGCTGGAATGGTGGAGTAGCGTGCGACCTATGAACTTTGTACTTAATTACGGCTCCCTTGAGCCTTCGAGCTGACGAGCTCAGGTAACGCCCTACGCGCCCGGAGAGGTACCATACCTGATAACACTTTGGCAGCCTGCACAGCAACCCCTGAAACTCATCCTACACTCTGCTGATGACGGACAATAATCCAGAAACACCGGTGTCCAGAGTTGGCCTGCAACTGTGCATCACACTTCGGAACTTTTGATAAGCGCACCCGCTTTGAGAAAACTACATCTACCGTGATGCTCCTGGGGTACACACGCTGGAATGGTGGAGTAGCGTGCGACCTATGAACTTTGTACTTAATTACGGCTCCCTTGAGCCTTCGAGCTGACGAGCTCAGGTAACGCCCTACGCGCCCGGAGAGGTACCATACCTGATAACACTTTGGCAGCCTGCACAGCAACCCCTGAAACTCATCCTACACTCTGCTGATGACGGACAATAATCCAGAAACACCGGTGTCCAGAGTTGGCCTGCAACTGTGCATCACACTTCGGAACTTTTGATAAGCGCACCCGCTTTGAGAAAACTACATCTACCGTGATGCTCCTGGGGTACACACGCTGGAATGGTGGAGTAGCGTGCGACCTATGAACTTTGTACTTAATTACGGCTCCCTTGAGCCTTCGAGCTGACGAGCTCAGGTAACGCCCTACGCGCCCGGAGAGGTACCATACCTGATAACACTTTGGCAGCCCGCACAGCAACCCCTGAAACTCATCCTACACTCTGCTGATGACGGACAATAATCCAGAAACACCGGTGTCCAGAGTTGGCCTGCAACTGTGCATCACACTTCGGAACTTTTGATAAGCGCACCCGCTTTGAGAAAACTACATCTACCGTGATGCTCCTGGGGTACACACGCTGGAATGGTGGAGTAGCGTGCGACCTATGAACTTTGTACTTAATTACGGCTCCCTTGAGCCTTCGAGCTGACGAGCTCAGGTAACGCCCTACGCGCCCGGAGAGGTACCATACCTGATAACACTTTGGCAGCCTGCACAGCAACCCCTGAAACTCATCCTACACTCTGCTGATGACGGACAATAATCCAGAAACACCGGTGTCCAGAGTTGGCCTGCAACTGTGCATCACACTTCGGAACTTTTGATAAGCGCACCCGCTTTGAGAAAACTACATTTACCGTGATGCTCCTGGGGTACACACGCTGGAATGGTGGAGTAGCGTGCGACCTATGAACTTTGTACTTAATTACGGCTCCCTTGAGCCTTCGAGCTGACGAGCTCAGGTAACGCCCTACGCGCCCGGAGAGGTACCATACCTGATAACACTTTGGCAGCCTGCACAGCAACCCCTGAAACTCATCCTACACTCTGCTGATGACGGACAATAATCCAGAAACACCGGTGTCCAGAGTTGGCCTGCAACTGTGCATCACACTTCGGAACTTTTGATAAGCGCACCCGCTTTGAGAAAACTACATCTACCGTGATGCTCCTGGGGTACACACGCTGGAATGGTGGAGTAGCGTGCGACCTATGAACTTTGTACTTAATTACGGCTCCCTTGAGCCTTCGAGCTGACGAGCTCAGGTAACGCCCTACGCGCCCGGAGAGGTACCATACCTGATAACACTTTGACAGCCTGCACAGCAACCCCTGAAACTCATCCTACACTCTGCTGATGACGGAAAATAATCCAGAAACACCGGTGTCCAGAGTTGGCCTGCAACTGTGCATCACACTTCGGAACTTTTGATAAGCGCACCCGCTTTGAGAAAACTACATCTACCGTGATGCTCCTGGGGTACACACGCTGGAATGGTGGAGTAGCGTGCGACCTATGAACTTTGTACTTAATTACGGCTCCCTTGAGCCTTCGAGCTGACGAGCTCAGGTAACGCCCTACGCGCCCGGAGAGGTACCATACCTGATAACACTTTGGCAGCCTGCACAGCAACCCCTGAAACTCATCCTACACTCTGCTGATGACGGACAATAATCCAGAAACACCGGTGTCCAGAGTTGGCCTGCAACTGTGCATCACACTTCGGAACTTTTGATAAGCGCACCCGCTTTGAGAAAACTACATCTACTGTGATGCTCCTGGGGTACACACGCTGGAATGGTGGAGTAGCGTGCGACCTATGAACTTTGTACTTAATTACGGCTCCCTTGAGCCTTCGAGCTGTCGAGCTCAGGTAACGCCCTACGCGCCCGGAGAGGTACCATACCTGATAACACTTTGGCAGCCTGCACAGCAACCCCTGAAACTCATCCTACACTCTGCTGATGACGGACAATAATCCAGAAACACCGGTGTCCAGAGTTGGCCTGCAACTGTGCATCACACTTCGGAACTTTTGATAAGCGCACCCGCTTTGAGAAAACTACATCTACTGTGATGCTCCTGGGGTACACACGCTGGAATGGTGGAGTAGCGTGCGACCTATGAACTTTGTACTTAATTACGGCTCCCTTGAGCCTTCGAGCTGACGAGCTCAGGTAACGCCCTACGCGCCCGGAGAGGTACCATACCTGATAACACTTTGGCAGCCTGCACAGCAACCCCTGAAACTCATCCTACACTCTGCTGATGACGGACAATAATCCAGAAACACCGGTGTCCAGAGTTGGCCTGCAACTGTGCATCACACTTCGGAACTTTTGATAAGCGCACCCGCTTTGAGAAAACTACATCTACCGTGATGCTCCTGGGGTACACACGCTGGAATGGTGGAGTAGCGTGCGACCTATGAACTTTGTACTTAATTACGGCTCCCTTGAGCCTTCGAGCTGACGAGCTCAGGTAACGCCCTACGCGCCCGGAGAGGTACCATACCTGATAACACTTTGGCAGCCTGCACAGCAACCCCTGAAACTCATCCTACACTCTGCTGATGACGGACAATAATCCAGAAACACCGGTGTCCAGAGTTGGCCTGCAACTGTGCATCACACTTCGGAACTTTTGATAAGCGCACCCGCTTTGAGAAAACTACATCTACCGTGATGCTCCTGGGGTACACACGCTGGAATGGTGGAGTAGCGTGCGACCTATGAACTTTGTACTTAATTACAGCTCCCTTGAGCCTTCGAGCTGACGAGCTCAGGTAACGCCCTACGCGCCCGGAGAGGTACCATACCTGATAACACTTTGGCAGCCTGCACAGCAACCCCTGAAACTCATCCTACACTCTGCTGATGACGGACAATAATCCAGAAACACCGGTGTCCAGAGTTGGCCTGCAACTGTGCATCACACTTCGGAACTTTTGATAAGCGCACCCGCTTTGAGAAAACTACATCTACCGTGATGCTCCTGGGGTACACACGCTGGAATGGTGGAGTAGCGTGCGACCTATGAACTTTGTACTTAATTACGGCTCCCTTGAGCCTTCGAGCTGACGAGCTCAGGTAACGCCCTACGCGCCCGGAGAGGTACCATACCTGATAACACTTTGGCAGCCTGCACAGCAACCCCTGAAACTCATCCTACACTCTGCTGATGACGGACAATAATCCAGAAACACCGGTGTCCAGAGTTGGCCTGCAACTGTGCATCACACTTCGGAACTTTTGATAAGCGCACCCGCTTTGAGAAAACTACATCTACCGTGATGCTCCTGGGGTACACACGCTGGAATGGTGGAGTAGCGTGCGACCTATGAACTTTGTACTTAATTACGGCTCCCTTGAGCCTTCGAGCTGACGAGCTCAGGTAACGCCCTACGCGCCCGGAGAGGTACCATACCTGATAACACTTTGGCAGCCTGCACAGCAACCCCTGAAACTCATCCTACACTCTGCTGATGACGGACAATAATCCAGAAACACCGGTGTCCAGAGTTGGCCTGCAACTGTGCATCACACTTCGGAACTTTTGATAAGCGCACCCGCTTTGAGAAAACGACATCTACCGTGATGCTCCTGGGGTACACACGCTGGAATGGTGGAGTAGCGTGCGACCTATGAACTTTGTACTTAATTACGGCTCCCTTGAGCCTTCGAGCTGACGAGCTCAGGTAACGCCCTACGCGCCCGGAGAGGTACCATACCTGATAACACTTTGGCAGCCTGCACAGCAACCCCTGAAACTCATCCTACACTCTGCTGATGACGGACAATAATCCAGAAACACCGGTGTCCAGAGTTGGCCTGCAACTGTGCATCACACTTCGGAACTTTTGATAAGCGCACCCGCTTTGAGAAAACTACATCTACCGTGATGCTCCTGGGGTACACACGCTGGAATGGTGGAGTAGCGTGCGACCTATGAACTTTGTACTTAATTACGGCTCCCTTGAGCCTTCGAGCTGACGAGCTCAGGTAACGCCCTACGCGCCCGGAGAGGTACCATACCTGATAACACTTTGGCAGCCTGCACAGCAACCCCTGAAACTCATCCTACACTCTGCTGATGACGGACAATAATCCAGAAACACCGGTGTCCAGAGTTGGCCTGCAACTGTGCATCACACTTCGGAACTTTTGATAAGCGCACCCGCTTTGAGAAAACTACATCTACCGTGATGCTCCTGGGGTACACACGCTGGAATGGTGGAGTAGCGTGCGACCTATGAACTTTGTACTTAATTACGGCTCCCTTGAGCCTTCGAGCTGACGAGCTCAGGTAACGCCCTACGCGCCCGGAGAGGTACCATACCTGATAACACTTTGGCAGCCTGCACAGCAACCCCTGAAACTCATCCTACACTCTGCTGATGACGGACAATAATCCAGAAACACCGGTGTCCAGAGTTGGCCTGCAACTGTGCATCACACTTCGGAACTTTTGATAAGCGCACCCGCTTTGAGAAAACTACATCTACCGTGATGCTCCTGGGGTACACACGCTGGAATGGTGGAGTAGCGTGCGACCTATGAACTTTGTACTTAATTACGGCTCCCTTGAGCCTTCGAGCTGACGAGCTCAGGTAACGCCCTACGCGCCCGGAGAGGTACCATACCTGATAACACTTTGGCAGCCTGCACAGCAACCCCTGAAACTCATCCTACACTCTGCTGATGACGGACAATAATCCAGAAACACCGGTGTCCAGAGTTGGCCTGCAACTGTGCATCACACTTCGGAACTTTTGATAAGCGCACCCGCTTTGAGAAAACTACATCTACCGTGATGCTCCTGGGGTACACACGCTGGAATGGTGGAGTAGCGTGCGACCTATGAACTTTGTACTTAATTACGGCTCCCTTGAGCCTTCGAGCTGACGAGCTCAGGTAACGCCCTACGCGCCCGGAGAGGTACCATACCTGATAACACTTTGGCAGCCTGCACAGCAACCCCTGAAACTCATCCTACACTCTGCTGATGACGGACAATAATCCAGAAACACCGGTGTCCAGAGTTGGCCTGCAACTGTGCATCACACTTCGGAACTTTTGATAAGCGCACCCGCTTTGAGAAAACTACATCTACCGTGATGCTCCTGGGGTACACACGCTGGAATGGTGGAGTAGCGTGCGACCTATGAACTTTGTACTTAATTACGGCTCCCTTGAGCCTTCGAGCTGACGAGCTCAGGTAACGCCCTACGCGCCCGGAGAGGTACCATACCTGATAACACTTTGGCAGCCTGCACAGCAACCCCTGAAACTCATCCTACACTCTGCTGATGACGGACAATAATCCAGAAACACCGGTGTCCAGAGTTGGCCTGCAACTGTGCATCACACTTCGGAACTTTTGATAAGCGCACCCGCTTTGAGAAAACTACATCTACCGTGATGCTCCTGGGGTACACACGCTGGAATGGTGGAGTAGCGTGCGACCTATGAACTTTGTACTTAATTACGGCTCCCTTGAGCCTTCGAGCTGACGAGCTCAGGTAACGCCCTACGCGCCCGGAGAGGTACCATACCTGATAACACTTTGGCAGCCTGCACAGCAACCCCTGAAACTCATCCTACACTCTGCTGATGACGGACAATAATCCAGAAACACCGGTGTCCAGAGTTGGCCTGCAACTGTGCATCACACTTCGGAACTTTTGATAAGCGCACCCGCTTTGAGAAAACTACATCTACCGTGATGCTCCTGGGGTACACACGCTGGAATGGTGGAGTAGCGTGCGACCTATGAACTTTGTACTTAATTACGGCTCCCTTGAGCCTTCGAGCTGACGAGCTCAGGTAACGCCCTACGCGCCCGGAGAGGTACCATACCTGATAACACTTTGGCAGCCTGCACAGCAACCCCTGAAACTCATCCTACACTCTGCTGATGACGGACAATAATCCAGAAACACCGGTGTCCAGAGTTGGTTAGCAACTGTGCATCACACTTCGGAACTTTTGATAAGCGCACCCGCTTTGAGAAAACTACATCTACCGTGATGCTCCTGGGGTACACACGCTGGAATGGTGGAGTAGCGTGCGACCTATGAACTTTGTACTTAATTACGGCTCCCTTGAGCCTTCGAGCTGACGAGCTCAGGTAACGCCCTACGCGCCCGGAGAGGTACCATACCTGATAACACTTTGGCAGCCTGCACAGCAACCCCTGAAACTCATCCTACACTCTGCTGATGACGGACAATAATCCAGAAACACCGGTGTCCAGAGTTGGCCTGCAACTGTGCATCACACTTCGGAACTTTTGATAAGCGCACCCGCTTTGAGAAAACTACATCTACCGTGATGCTCCTGGGGTACACACGCTGGAATGGTGGAGTAGCGTGCGACCTATGAACTTTGTACTTAATTACGGCTCCCTTGAGCCTTCGAGCTGACGAGCTCAGGTAACGCCCTACGCGCCCGGAGAGGTACCATACCTGATAACACTTTGGCAGCCTGCACAGCAACCCCTGAAACTCATCCTACACTCTGCTGATGACGGACAATAATCCAGAAACACCGGTGTCCAGAGTTGGCCTGCAACTGTGCATCACACTTCGGAACTTTTGATAAGCGCACCCGCTTTGAGAAAACTACATCTACCGTGATGCTCCTGGGGTACACACGCTGGAATGGTGGAGTAGCGTGCGACCTATGAACTTTGTACTTAATTACGGCTCCCTTGAGCCTTCGAGCTGACGAGCTCAGGTAACGCCCTACGCGCCCGGAGAGGTACCATACCTGATAACACTTTGGCAGCCTGCACAGCAACCCCTGAAACTCATCCTACACTCTGCTGATGACGGACAATAATCCAGAAACACCGGTGTCCAGAGTTGGCCTGCAACTGTGCATCACACTTCGGAACTTTTGATAAGCGCACCCGCTTTGAGAAAACTACATCTACCGTGATGCTCCTGGGGTACACACGCTGGAATGGTGGAGTAGCGTGCGACCTATGAACTTTGTACTTAATTACGGCTCCCTTGAGCCTTCGAGCTGACGAGCTCAGGTAACGCCCTACGCGCCCGGAGAGGTACCATACCTGATAACACTTTGGCAGCCTGCACAGCAACCCCTGAAACTCATCCTACACTCTGCTGATGACGGACAATAATCCAGAAACACCGGTGTCCAGAGTTGGCCTGCAACTGTGCATCACACTTCGGAACTTTTGATAAGCGCACCCGCTTTGAGAAAACTACATCTACCGTGATGCTCCTGGGGTACACACGCTGGAATGGTGGAGTAGCGTGCGACCTATGAACTTTATCCTGGGCCCATGTGCATGCTTGCTCTGTAATAAGCCAATAGTCAATCCTGGACCAACTATTATGTACCGTTGAGGAGTGGGTACTTTCATGTGCATGTGGGTTACGTGTGCGCCATATGTCTTGCAGTCGAAATTCTCTCATACCATGTATAATAGTTGCAGAAGCACATTGGTGATGCTCGGTCGTGGCTTGTGATCTATCACATGTACTGTCCAGTGCTACATTCATGTCTCCACCCCTTATGAACTCCACGGTCATCCACGCTTGGACCGTATGTGTTAATGAGGTCCTTTCCTGTGCCCCATAGTATACCAGTGATTATCACGTATCGTACTTGCGAGTCAGTTAGCGTTTGTTCTAGTACAAATTGTGTACTTTTCGTATGAGGATTATTACACCTCGTACACATTGTAGAATGGGAGGATGAGACCACTAGTACTGCTCATCATTTCCCAAGTGGCTATGTCTAATCCATACCTGTCTAAGTAAGTGAAAACCTGTCTAATTTTTCTAGGGTTATTAAGACCTCCTACATTCCAGGTGACTAGTTTTAAAGGTGCAGGAGTAGTACTGGGGTACATCAATATGTCTCTGGGTATGATGCAGGATGTAGACATATGCTGCACTTGTATTGCTTCCAGCAAGTGCTATCTTAATTCTGAATAAATATATAGGGTGTGCTTGTGATATGGTAATGGACTTCAAGATCTGACTAGTGACTTGATGAGGTAACTGTAAAATATTTAAAATCCCCTCTCCCATTCCCCCATCCTAACCCTCCCACTTCGCCATCCCAATTATGAGGAAGACAATCCCGAATAGGAAACATACCCCTCTCCCTCCCACCCGTCCCATTGAAATAAGAGGAAAAAAAGATAACTTTGTTGTGGTATACACAGAGGGGCGAAAGCTGTCAGCTGGATACCCTCATGACGAATGTCACCTAGGGGGTTACTTCACTGTCATATAGCGACATTCCATACACCAGAAGCCGCCAGCTATCAGGTGTTTAACTTGTTATCAGAACAGGTTTGGCAACACAAACATATCTAAAAGGGATAAATATGCATTGCATTAGGTCATACCGATTGTTATAGTGCACATTTGCGATTATGATGCCCTAATCACTAAGTATGGGTGAAATTTGCGAATTTGCGGTCGGCGAATTCGTGCGGAATAGCAAAAAAAAAACACGAGTTCGCGAATTTTCCCGCGAACTCGCGGATTTTTGTGCCATTTGCACAAATATGTCACCATGAGTGCCTATAACTTTGCCAGCACGCCAAAAGGCGCCGAGGTCCCTTGAGTGAGCTGGTTATTATAGTGGGGACAGGCGGGAAGACGTTTTATACCGCTAGTGTGTGGTGGACAGGGCCAAACGGGCGGGGCTTATATGCAAGTTCACATGCATCTTGTTTATAAAGGGTCAGAAACCGAGCAGAGCAGCAGATGAGGAGAAACCAGCCTCCTGGTCACAGGAGCTACACGGGAATGGCGCTCGGGAAACTCATGGATGCAAAAATACGTTTGGCACAGGACCCCAGAATCCTTCAGATGTCCAAGATAGCTCTCCTGAGCGTGTTGGTACAAAGCCATTCTGATCCTGCTCAGTGGGTTCAGCCGCATGCAGCTGCTGCTGCTGGACAATGTCCCATCTCATACTAAACTGCCCCGTACAGGCATATGCTTGCGCTGGGCAGTAGGGTGCAGTGGCATGGGGGTGCTCCACGCCTGGTACATGCGCATACCGGTGCCAGGGGGACACATGTTTATTGGTGCTGTGTAGCAAGTTATGACTTTACATTTTGACTGCACCAGGCGGTGGTACCACCTACACAGATCAGGGGCATCCAGGCACCAGACTTCATGGTGCAAGAGCATAATGGTGCTGTGCGGTACGGGTATATATGTACTGGGGGCAGGGGGCACTTAGCACAATGTGTGCTCACACCCAGAGGGCTCCCAGGCAATAGAGCACAAATGATTTTCACACTGAGAGGGCTCCGGGGCAGTTCAGCAGCACGGGGGCTCACACCCACTGGGCCCCGGGGCAGTTCAGTAGCGCGTGGGCTCACAACCCCTGGGCAGCTCAGCAGCGCAGGGGCTCAAACCCACAGGGCTCCAGGCAGTTTAGCAGCGCCACCCTCTGGTTCATCACTGCCACCCTCTGGTTCATCACTGCAACCCTCTGGTACACAACTGCCACCCTCTGGTTCACCACTGTCACCCTCTGGTTCATCACTGTCACCCTCTGGTTCATCACTGCCACCCTCTGGTTCATCACAGCACCCTCTGGTTCATCACTGCCACCCCCTCTGGTTCATCACTGCCACACTCTGGTTCATCACTGCCACCCTCTGGTTCATCACTGCCACCCTCTGGTTCATCTCAGCACCCTCATGTTCACCACTGCCACCCTCTGGTTCATCATTGCCATCCTCTGGCTCACCACTGCCACCCTCTGGTTCATCACTGCCATCCTCTGGTTCATCACAGCACCCTCTGGTTCACCACTGCTACCCTCTGGTTCATCACTACTACCCTCTGGTTCATTACAGCTTCCTCTGGTTCACCACTGCCATCCTCTGGTTCATCACTGCTGCCCTCTGGTTTATCACAGCACCCTCTGGTTCACCACTGCCCCCCTCTGGTTCATCACAGCCACCCTCTGGTTCACCACTGTCACCCTCTGGTTCATCACTGCCACCCTCTGGTTCACCACTGCCACCCTCTGGTTCACCACTGCCACCCTCTGGTTCATCACTACCACCCTCTGGTTCATCGCAGCACCCTCTGGTTCATCGCAGCACCCTCTGGTTCATCACTGCCACCCTCTGGTTCATATAATCAACAGAACAAGGATGGCTGGATAGGCAAAGTTATTTTCATTAATGACAGTGACGTAGTCAAAATGTACTACGTAACCAAGGCCTTTTGTACCAAAAGCAAATTTATTTATTTTTGGTTTTTTAAATTCATCAAAACATATGGGCGAACCAAAAGACTGTCACGACAGTGAGTGCATGAATACAATATTTACATTTATACACAACTACCACTATACATTGTTTACATTATTTACAGATTGAAAAGCACACAATTCAAATGAGCACAATTGTGAAAGACACACCAAGAGAAACAATAACATTAATCAAATAACCAAACATAGATTGTGTTTATATACAGTGAAAAAGTTCCTACAAACAAAAATACAACCAGTCCATAAGGGTATGAAACCAAGGGACAGGCGGGAAGAGATGGAATAGTACGCCTGCCTGCCTGACAACCCTGTGGTTGCGATTTAGATTGGGTTACACAGCTAGGGTTCCAGGTGGTTTTTTATTTTCACTTCCTAGGTGCACCCTTTTTGAATGGCCACAAGGTAGGTTATGTCTGGTTCATCACAGCTCCCTCTGGTTCATCACTGCCACCCTCTGTTTCACCACTGCCATCCTCTGGATCATCACTGTCACCCTCTGGTTCATCACAGTACCCTCTGGTTCACCACTGCCACCCTCTGGTTCTTCACAGCACCCTCTGGTTCACAACTGCACCTTCTGGTTCATCACAGCACCCTCTGGTTCACCACTGTAGATTATGGGGAGAAAGCACACCTGCCCAGCCTCAACCGGGGGCTGGTTAATGTGTTACTGAATTTGAGCTTCAAGTCCGGCACCTGCTTCCTTATCTGTAAGTGCTTCCTGTTGTGGTTTAATTTTTGTGACAGCCTGGAGCATTGTGCTATACTTGTAACTATTCTCTGGCCCTGCTTCGAGGGTCAGAGAATAGTTGCAAGTAGGCAACAACCTGTAACATTATGCAGCTATAGTCATATAGTTTGTTGTATCCATTTCTGCCTGAATGACTGCTCGGGACAGTTCCAGTTTGTTCTTCTGGCCCACCTCTGGGCGATTTCCAGCGTACAGTTTCAGTTCTTTTTTGCTGCAGATATTTGAGTACGTCTTTTAGCTCATTATAAATTACTGCTTCAGTGCTTTCCCGCCCTCAGATATTTTTGGTCTAGCCTGGTAGATCATTGCATATGGGATGTTTTGTTCTCTAAGTTTCTTTTTGACTACTACAAACTTGTTCCTTGCTTCCTGGACCTGCGGAGTGAAATCAGGGTGATTGGATATGTCCATACTTTGGTGGTTTAAGCTACCCTGTTCCCGTGCTTTGCGGAGTGCTGGATCTCGGTCTCTGTAATTCAGTATTTTTGCAATGATCTGGCGTGGCCTAGCCCCAAGTGGTGATGCCGGAGCCAGCGATCTATGAGCTCTTTCAATAATGAAAACTTCAGAGAAGGTGTCCTTGCCCAAGAGAGTTATAAGTAATTGTTCAACATATCGCTCCATGGGTCCTGTGTTGGCTGTTTCCGCTATGCCCATAATACGAAGATTACTTTGGAGAGAGCATGCCTCAAGATCTTCGGCCTTCGCCATCAGCGCTTCCATGTTTTTGTCTATTTTGCCTTGTTTGGCTTTCATTTGTCATTGGGCATCTTCTGCATCTGATATACGAAGCTCCGCCATGTCAATTCTTTCAGTGTGTCTGTTCAGCCATTCAGACATTCGATCCACACGGTAAGTTAGACTGTCTATTTTGCCATCCATGTTGGAAAGTGTGGTTTTTATAGAGGAGAACATGGCTTGAACATCTGCAGTAGCTACCCCACCTGCAGTGGTCGTGGCCTGCTGTACATCGTTATGTCCCTCTGGGTCACTTTTAGTCTTTTCTTTTGCTGGTCAAAGGTTAGTTTGGGTTGATTTCTAAATGGTTTACCCATGTTGCAATGTGATAGAGCAGCCCAGCCGCTGTGGGGTAGATGGCGCAAATTTACACAAATGTCCTAGTAGAGCAGTTAGTTATTGAGAGGGTTGAGTTGCTTAAAGTGTTGTGAGGCAGTTATTCCATTAACAAGATCACCCTCACATGACCGTGTAAGGGCCCGACCACCGCAGCCCAGCGCTGTGTCGTGCAAGCAGGCTAGCGTTGCATGGTTAGAAACGACTCTCCATTGGTGAGTGGGTAATGCGCCCTTATCATCGTGGGCACATCGGAATGAACATTTTGATACCCTCGGGATAGGTAAGAGTCTCCCGTGGGCAATATGCAAGTGGGGTCGAGACCATCCACCATTCACTGCGATGGTGCGTCCTCAGGTTCGGGCAAAACAAGCACTCTATATTGGATTAGTCGGGTATGCTCCATCACTCCTGCGTCACCGGGGTCTATGGTGGCTTGCGTGCTATGAGCTAAACTACATTTAGGGTCTATGTGATTTATACCTAGGGGAGCAGATAGGTAAGCGTTGCATCTCCCCCTTGAGCAGTTCCGTTTATTATAGTCTCAGGGCTGGCCTGCTGTGCATTGTGGTGAGCCAATACGCAGCGTGGTTCTGAGTAACTCAGCCTCAACCAGTACAGCAGCAGGTGCCTGCGCCTCTCGTTATGTCGTGCGGTCTGGTAGTACATTATTTTGTGCGCTTAAAGAGCGCAGGATCATTAAAGCATGCAGAGGGTGAGAGAAGGCGCCCTTCGTATATATTGACGATCGGGATATCTTGTTTCAGAAGTGCAGGCACCACAGGCGTTGCGCAGCCGTTGCCTCCAGCCGCTGGCTTAGGATCGCACTTTGCGATTTGAGCTGCTCTCACCTCCAAATTTCAAGACTATCAAGGAGAGCGTGGCTGTCTGCAATCTTTACCCCTTCCAGGATTGATCTCCGTTCTCCGTTTACTGCGTGTGATTTATCAGCTGCAAACCCAGTCTCTTCACCAGGTGTGCTCTTGGTCTCTTACGCTCAGCGTGACTCATCGTATCGCAGGCCGGGTCACACGGGTATATGCTGCTCAGGCCGCTCCTCGGCTGAAGTTTTCTGAAGACCTTTTCTTGTGTGCCACTTCAGGATGCATGAGTAGGCTTATCAGGATGACTAAGCGTTCCAATTCTTTATTTTTGCAAATTTACCACTGTAGCAGGATCTTGGTGCAGGATAAATGCAGGATATTTTGAGCAACCAAAGGAGCTCGCCTAAAAAGCAGCCATCTTCAGGCATGGCTAGCTCCGCCCCCCCTGAACTCAGAATGTTAAAATGCATCTTTTAGTGAGAGTGATTTTTACATTCTGTGTTTGAAAATATCACTTTTAGAAAGTAGGTATTTTCTTGCTTAACCATCCAGTGTGCCTCTGCTTGGTTTGTGTATTGCATGTCTGGATTTTGGATGACAGGGGCTGGAGAAGGTCAGGGGCTCCAGAAGTCTGATGAGTCAGGGCTGGGCTGAATAGGCCTGGTCTGCATTTGGAGTGGCGGGAGTAGTAGCACCTTCACCTGAATAGGGCTGTGCCTGCCTTCACCATTGACAGCTCCACCCCCTGTGGTGTGTCTGTAGCCAGGGCTCACACTGACAAAGGAGGTTGTTGTGCACTTGCAAAGTGCCCCACAGAACTGGTTTTGGCTGGGCACAGACACTCTCTGCCTTCAGAGAACAAAGGATTTTGGGGTATTAAAAGTGAGGCCCAGACCCCAGACACGTAGATCAATGCTGGGAAATCAAGAGGAACCTTTTCTAAGGAGAAGAGGTGGATAAGCTGAGGAGGAATGCTGCCCCTGTGCTGGTTGCGGCTGGGGTTGGCCTGCAGTGGCTGCTTGCTGTCAAGGAAAGGAGAAAAAGGACTTTGCTGTTTGCTTTGTAACCTGATTGAAGAGTAGTCTAGTCTAGACTAGTCACGTGGAGAAGTGTGGCTCACTGGTCAGAGGAGGCAGACCTGGAAGCAGAGGTCAGCCCGGGACCAGGGTTCAATTCCCAGCTCGGCAGAGTCTTGAGTCCTAAAATGTCCATGGACTCGACAATTCTCGCTCCGGTGCCTACTCGATTCACGGGTTCACACTCTGCGACTCTGGGCAGTAGCTTGCTTAATCTCCACAACGGCCCCTCGCGGCGGGATGCCTGGCCTTCACCTTGCGGATACCCTGCCGGGGTTATCTCACAGGGGAATACCAGGACGGGTTCCCTAAGCAAGCGCTTAGAGACCGGTTGGTGATTTGCGCTATATAAATTCCTGTACATTTACATTTACATTGAAGAAAAGATCTCCAAGAGCTTGAAACTGAGATTGCACCTTGTTCTGAATTCTCAGGGCCAGAAAGACTTCACCTCCAGCTACCCTGAATTTCCTTGCTGGGAATTCCAATCTGTAAACAGGTGTCTGCTGCTGTTTAGGACCTCTAGAGACTGTTTGTCACTGGGACTTGGAAAATCAAACCAACATTGAAGAAGTGTGTCGCATTCACACTTGTTTCTGATGCATTGCTGAAGAAACCATCGCAGCGCCTGCCGCGGCTCAAGAAATAGCAGCACGATGCATTGGGTGTAATGATCTCCGAAGTCTGAGATCACTGCACCGATTCTGATGTAAGCCTGCTGTGCGGCTGCACAAAACCATGCATCGTACCGGATCGATGCATCGCATCCAGGCGCCAAGACTGTTGCAGCTTTGGGGGCCGCAGTAAGAAACAGATGCATCAACTCCCCATGCAGTAAGGAATCAACACATCACCTCTCCTGCGTTGCAGTAAGGAACAGACGTATGAACTCCTCTGCCTGTAAAGAACAGATGCATCACCCTCCCTTCAGCCATTTTGTTTGCTTTGCGTGACGCACCTAAGGTACTTCTGAGAAAAGTGTTGCATTTACAATTTGTATGGAATAGAACTATTTCTACCATTTTGAGAACCTTATTTTTAATACTGTACTGTGGATTTGTGTTGTTTGATCTTGTTTTGGTTTATATAAGATTACTTATTTTTCTATCCTGGTGTTGTGTCCATTTGTAGTGTTTCACTGTGCTCACAATTGCTTCACACACTGTCTCTGAGATAAGCCTGCCTGCTCGTGCCAAGCTACCAAGGGGGTGTGCAGGGGTTATTTTAGGAGTGTATCCCCCTTACCCTGACAAGAAGCAAGGGTCCCTATTTGGTCAAAGGTAACTACCTCTGCCAACTACAGACCCCCATTTCTAACAACAGGGAAAACACGAGCCTGGAACGGAGTCAAGATCAGAGTAAACAAAGAATGGTCCAGAATGCAAATATAAAGGGGTCAGAATAAGAGTAGTATCCAAGAACCAATCTAGTGAACAGGAAGGTTCCGAAGACAGAGGGAAATACAAGGACCATAAAGCATCAGGGACATGGAGATGAAACCTGGACTAAAAGGTGAAGTGAATGTAATCATGGTAAGTGCTGATGTGTTTATTGATTTATACTGATATAAAGGCAGATTCGTAAAGGGCCCTTGTGAGTGACATCTAGTGGCAGGATGGCAGAATTATGATAAGCTTGTGCTCAAAAACAAGGGTTGAGGCTCTATCCCAGATAGCTAGGATAGTTCTGTCTGGGCCTAACTACACAGACCCCCATAGGTAAAAAGTTGGAAGGGAAACAGGACAAAACAAGAGATCAAAACAAAAACGTTAATATTAGAGCACCTCACTGTCACGGAATGAAGACATCAAACCTACCAAAACCATGAAGGTAGTTAGTGGTCAGGGAGAGTCTGCATGGACAAAGGCAGATTTCCATTTGCCCCATGGACCTTAGCAGGTCACAATAGACCTGACAAAATTGAAACGTTATGTACAACAATATAGGAAGCAACAGAACAGCTTACTGGACCCTCCAGGACTATCCTCACCTGGAACAATGTGGAGAAGTAGGGCTCAAGACAGGCCACACTCACAGAAAGGTATAGCTACACAAAATCCTTGAATAAGTAAGAGAATACTGCATCTACATGATCAACAGACATACCATCTTGAATGGACAAAGATCCAGATCTCACCCTTAACACCTTAGCTGCGTGTAAACATCTCTCCCCAGTGCTGCGCTGTCCATTGGAACCAGTGCTGAATGGACGTCCAATGGTCGTGCGCAGCACTGGGGAGGTAGCGCTGCTGACGACCGACCGTTGGCCGTCAGCAGCACTTAAGGGGTTAAAGGAGTCCTACCAGCGGTACAGAATTCCAGAACTGCACTTGAACACAAGATGGATGTGATGAACAATGACCTCAGTCTTCATTGCACAGATGTCATTCTGATTTCGAATTCTGATTTGAGACAGGTCTGAAAAAAGTTGTAGCTCATGTGAATGTTAACAGGCAGAAGACAATAATTGTAGATCACAACCGAAAAATGTCCATTCGAATTCTGATTTGAGACAGGTCTGAAAAAAGTTATAGCTCATGTGAATGTTAACAGGCAGAAGACAATGATTGTAGATCATAACCGAAAAATGTCCATTTCATCGAATAAGTGAAAGGGCAGAAGGAACAAATGCAGAACTGTTTATCAAAAAATGGATCCTGACAGGCCTAAAGGCTAAGGACTTGCAATCATTCTTCATAGTGGAAAGAGAACACCGGATCTTCAGCCACCAACCTCCCATGGAGGTTCCACCGCGGTCTATGATAGCTATGTTCTTGAACTGTAAGTACAGGGACACAATACTTCAATGGGCATGAAAAAGTGTACCTACACCCTATAAGTGCACCACAGTACTCATCTTTCCTGATTTCTGTAACTTAGTGCACCAACAGTGAACACTGTAAGGAAGCAGTTGAGAGAACTAGGACTTAAGTAGATGACAATGTTCCCTGCAAAGTAGAAAGTCGTCATCAACAATAAGGCAAAGTACTTAACTACATTGCAAGATGCCTGGAGAACTGAGAAACACAACCTTCTTGAGACCCCAGATATAATGGGTCCAGGAATGAGAACCAAAATAGATCACCTGCGTCACCTAATCCGACCACCCTGCCATGAACCAGTGATAACAGACCACTTTCATGACCCATTGGAAAACTTCGATCACTGAAATAGACTGGCTGCTCGGTAAGGAAATAATTCAGTAGTATGATTCATACTTTACAGATTGGGTGCTAAGATATATCCTGTAGCTATGGGGCTGATGTAGAATTTGGTGGAGATGGTACTCTGTTGCAACAGTGACGGAGCTTGCTCTCCACTAAATCAGCCTGATTTACAGTGATGACCACTAAGGGCATGATTTAGAATTTGTCAGGCTGAGGTATGTTCATCAGTATGATAGACTACTTTACTCCCATCATACCACGGATCTCTACAACAAATAATCCCCAATTGGTCACTGAGGCAACAAAGAAAACCACACCTATCACTATCCTGACTATCATCAAAAGAAAATGTAATCAAACAAAATGAAAAGCCAGTTTGGCAGGCAGTGAATTCTGGTTTATGCTAGTTTTGTCAAACTACTGCAAGATTTTATAAAGATATTCATGAATTGTTGCTGATGGACCTGGTATAATTGGTGTGAGTCTCCCTTACATTTGTTACTGATTGCCTCCTCTGTTTTCGATCTGTTTTGCTGGTTAGATGCTTTGGTCACTGTGCCACTGCTATTCAGTGCCACAGTGCAAGTGTTCCCTATGTTAAAGTGATGTATTTATTAGTGACTGCCATGTTGACTTGGCAAGTGCACCCACATGCCAGACCCTAAACCTTCCTTTTTCTTCATACCAAACACCCCTATGGTAGGCCCAAGGGCAGGGTGCATTGGAAGGATAGGGTAGGAAATGCCCTGGTGTTTGGCATGTCCTAATAGTGAATTACAGCCATTTTCGTTTTTCACTATTGCAAGGCTAACTGTTCCCCATAGGCCAGAATGGGCAGTTGATTATTACATCTTCTAATCCTAAGTGACCCAGGGAACTAGGTATTCATTTGAGTTCAGTATGCCTAAACTCAGAATGATAAAATAAATCTTTTAGTGAAGTTGGTTTTAACATTCTGCGTTTGAAAATACCACTTTTAAAAAGTAGGTACTTTCTTGCCTAACTATCCAAGCCTGCCTCTGCTGGGTTGTGTATTCCATGTCTGGAGTTTGAGTGACAGGGGCTGGGGGACTCCAGGAGTCAGGGTAAGTCAGCACAGGGCTGAATAGAGAGATCTGCATGTATATGGGTTAGAGGAGTTGCACCTGGGACCTGAATGGGGCTGTGCCTTCCCTCCACAATGTTGGCTCCACCTCCTGTGGTGTGTCTGATGTCCCTGGTCTACACTGGGAAAGGAAAGAAGGAGTCTTGTCAACAAAGTGCTCAAGGACTGACCACAACTTTTTTGGACTAGGCAAAGGGCTCTCTGCCTTCTGAGGACAAAGCAGTTTGCAGTATAAATATGGGGACCCAGACCCCAAGACTTTAGAGCACTTCTGGGAACAAGACAAACCTTTTGCCAAGGAGAAGAACCAAGGAAGCTGCAGGATTTTGGACTGCCCCTCTGCCAGTGTGCTGTTTGCTGGGTTGGCCTGCAGTGGTTTATTTATTGCCAATGAAAAGAGAAGGAACTTTCAAAGAGCTTTCATCATCTTACAGAATATTTCTCCAAGGGCATGAACTTGGGCTTGCCTCCTGCTGAAGTCTCAGGGACAAAAGACTTCACCACCAGCTCCCCTCTGATTTCCTTGCTGGGAATTCTGTCTGCAGAAGCGTGCGTGTTGCTGGGAGCTGGAAGTGCGACGCATAGAGAAGAAACGTGGGCCTGTCGCTGCTCCAAAGCTACAGAGTTCACCGTACGGCCGCCGGGCATGCACGCATCATCGTCACGTTGTCGCATCAAGAGCCACATCTTATCACACCGGTTCGTCGCATCGAGGCGCCATCTTGTCGCATTGCAACCGGAATGCATCACGAGAATCTACACATCACCTCCTCTCCGGTAAGGATCAAGACGCATCCCCTTCTCTGCACAAGCATTGAGGCGCGACACATCATCTCCCCGAAGCAAGGAACCGTTGCATCTTCCTTCCTGCGAACCTTTTGTTTGTTTTACGTTACACATCCAGGCAATTTTGGAAGAACTTTTTCACATCTATCATTAACTTGAACTAAGTAACTTCTGCCATCTTTAAGTCTATTTAAAGTACAGTATTGTGGATTTTTGTTGTTTGTGGTCTTGTGTTAAGTCTATATAAAGAATACTTATTTTTATAAAAACCTGTGCTGTGTCCATCTGTAGTGTTTTCACTATATTACTGTGTGTATTCACAAATGCTTAACACACTGCATCTGAGATAAGCCTGTCTGCTCGTGCCAAGCTACCAAGGGGGTGAGCAGGAGTTATCCAGTAGTGTAATCCCCTTTCCCTGACTTAGAAGCAAGGGTCCCTATTTGATCAAAGGTGTATACCATTGCCAACTATAGACCCCCAGTTCTAAAAGTTGCCTTGGTCCAAGGAGGCAGAATATGCTTACGGTACTCTTGCTGCTTGTAATAATTCACAGTGCAGGTTGCAGTATTATGATATGAAGGCAGCACCAGTGCTTTAAACTTCCAGACTATATGCAGCCCCCAGAGTCAGTCCTTCCTTGTTCTATTTTTTGCAGCACATATCAAGTAGGCCTGGGCGAAATTTAAATTTCTCTAGCCTGGTTCAAATAATTTTGGGAATTTCGCATTGCGGTTGTTATGCAAAATTCCTGAAACATTGCTGTTACGCCACAGTACCTAATTACAGCCCCATTCACAGGAAAACTATAGTAAAGGAACAACATGAACAAGAGCATGGGCAGCTTTGATTTGTGACAATTGTTAGGCATTTTTTGCACTATTTTTGTTGTTGCATAAAATGAGTCCTACTGTCAATAATTGACACAACACGCATTTCACAGTAAAATATGGTGCGATTTCATGTAATTTTCCTTGATGCCATTTAATTCTGTGAAAGCAAATTACATGAATTTCGTACACCTCTAATTTCAAGTTGTAGATTATTTCTAAGAAATCATCTCACTAAGCTTCCAGTGCCTCCACTCTGTCAGTGATGGCAGCCTGCAGTGACAGACAGATACCTCAATGTTCCTATGGCATGTTTATAATAATTCACTGACAGAAAGAAGGACATTCTCCTGTCTTTCCCTAACTGATCTATGTGTATGTAGTCAATGAGACATATAAATTATATCGAATAACTCTAACCAGTAGAATCCTCTTGTTGGCTATCTTATACATGAATAATTGCAGAGTGATTTGATAATGAGTCCTTTTACCTTAACTGAACCTCACAAGTGAAAAAGCACATCCTGGGCCGTTGGGAAAATGAAAGCCAACCTGTAGATATTGTTGACTAGTATATTGCCTTTATTACCCTTGACTGCAGTTGTTGAAACATAGGTTTTCAGAAAACAAAAGGTCTTCTCAACAATATTTATTTTTTAAGATGAACTCATACTTTTTTGCATGCTGTCTCTAAAATAAGATATGAGATAAAGCATATTTCATGATTTCTGGTCCTATGTGGACTTATGCACTAGCTTTTACATCTCACGAGACACCTTCCTTCATGCTAAATTAGTCACAACCTATGCACTTCTATCAGGTTGAAAACTTGTCATCCTAACCTGGGCATGCTGCATTCTTGTCTAATACAGAGAAACACGGTACAAAAGGGGGTGGTGATGGACGGAGCATCTGAATCAATCAAACATTCACACCCAGTCAAAAGATCTTTGGAAGCTTGTTTCCGGTCCAGGGAAGACATGGCTTCGCAGTTCGAGCTGGACTGTTCCCATGAGGCACAGGGTCAGACTGATTTGCATATAGCCATGTCTGAACTGGGGTGGCCGAGTGGGCTAAAGAAAGGTGATGGATTCAACCCAGATCTTTTGACTGGGTGTGAGTGTTTGATTGGTTCAGATGCTCCGTCCATCACCACCCCCTTTTGTACCGCTTTTGGCCGCCATAAGTGTGGCAGGGTATGCTCAGATGTGAGTCCCTTGCTCACTTTGCCACTGGATTCAAGCAAGCCGGGCTGAAGACGGCTGGAATGTGAGAAACCGGTTCTTGGAAGCTTGTTTCCGGTCCAGGGAAGACATGGCTTGGCAGTTCGGGCTGGACTGTTCCCATGAGGCACAGGATCAGACTGATTTGCAAATAGCCATGACTGAACTGGGGTGGCAGAGTGGGCTAGATTGAATGTGCTGCCTCCAGGGCAGCTGCAAACCCTTGCTGGCCTAGGGGAAGCGCATTCAAGTAAAATACAGAGTGGCTTTGAAGCAGCCTTCTGTGTTTCTCTGTGCAGGCGGGATGAAAGATTCCCTTGTAGGCGGGTGAAGTGAGTGACTGCACTTGTCTGCAAGGAGATGTGTAGTGGGTCCATAGGATCCCCTTCACCCCCTCCAGTGGGCTGCCATCAGGGGCACACTGATGGTACACCACCTTTTAGGTGGTGCACTGTCAGCACACCCCCTGATAGCTTATTTACCTTTGCACCCACGTCGGTAATACGGCATGGGCACATAGGCGGAGAGTTTCCCTCATTTGCATGGGGCCACGCATCCATGCAAATTAGAGAACGCCCTATGATGATAGCTCTGGCTTTCATCTGTATTCTGTAATACAGAAGGGTCCGCACAAGGGTCTGCAGCCCCTTCTGTGATACCAAAGTGCCCTGGGGATGCGTGAAGCGGGAACTAATGCTTGTTGTGACCCTGGGGCCCTTTGTATAATACGGCTCCTGATTTATTTGTTTCTTTCTTTTACTTGGTGATAAGCCATTTCACAAATATCACCAAACCTACTAGAATATACTGGGAATAATCATGCCTTAAGATCAAAATGGATATTGCATACTCCTGCCTTTTTAGGTTGAGCATTCGAGATCTCTTGTATATACTTTAGTATATACTTTAGTATATACTTATATGTGTATGTACTGTTGGGCTCTGGAAATTAGCCCTAGGACTTGTCTGCTTCCGCTTAGGGACTAGTTTTTCACTTCAACTGGCTCAATTTAACTGTCTTGATAGAAAGTGACCAGTAGAGGTCAGTAAAATACCAGAATTGCTTTCTGCTGAGAGACTTTGTTTTTTTAATTTTCCTACCAACTGCCTCTATTTAACTTTCTTGATAGGAAACGACCAGCGGAGGTCAGTAAAATACCAGAATCACTTTAGCATTCTCTAGATTCCAGTCCTCAGAAATTGTCGTCCACGAGCACGAGGACACAATATAATTTTTTTCAAATCTTGAAGTTTCAGCGCTATGACCACCGAAGGCCCTGCTTTTACATTAAAAAGAGAGCTTTGGATCAATACCATTTCCAGCTGAAAGGTAATGTTGCTCTCCATGTCTTCCCATACCTGGAATGTCATGCAGTTTGGTGCTTACTTTCCCTCCATGTTAAAGAACAGTAGATGTTTCAGCACCCAGGCTAATGTGCTGCATACCTAAATACACATAATGTCCCAAAGGCGAGACCGATTGCATTGAAAATGCTTGTTTCATTCCCTTTTACCTTTGCATTAGGGTTCGATTACTGAGATATCAACTGTTTGGTAGCTAAACTCGTTCACTACTGCACTAAGCATAAGTTCCATTCAAAGGGTGTACATGTCTCCTAACAGCCCTATACAATACATTGAGTCCTTACCCCTTATCACTACCGTCATTGCTTGCGGGTAAATTGTTAATCGATCTTAACTGAACTCAGGAGGCTGCTAGATCACCCGTTTCTCTCCCGTAGCGGCCTCCATCGCTCACCTCACAGCACCACATTACTGCAAGAACCTGGCTAACTCTAATTCAGGTCAAAATTCGGTAACTTACGACCACGTGATCCAACATGTGAGAGGTACTGGGTGGGCTATTAATATTGAAACTATACACTCTGCACAGTTCCTTAGAGTATTCAGGTCTACTCACACATGGATTTCAAAGAGCTCTTGTCTCAATATCCCATGATGGCATCACACAACCTCCACGGCTCAGGTTGGCCTTAACATGTTCACTAATGAAAGCACAGACCGCATCCACACAAACAGACCCTAATGTAAACACCAAAAGCATAACATTCAGGATTCTTATCTGAATAACTACTCTGGCTAAAGCAAGATTAAGACAGAGTCCAGCTACAAGCAAATTGTACTTCTGCTGTGCAGCTGCATTACACAGATAGTCTTACAGTGGATCTTTCATGTGTTACACACTTTAATCCTCTAAGTTTGTAATTTTGTTTGAACCTTGGGATGAACACATCATCAAAATAGCCATTTGTTAAAGTCCCAATAAAATATCCATGCCCAAAATACATCTGCAATATATCACACAAAGTTGAATACAAGGAGGGAAATTGGTTCGACTGGGCATGTTATGTTTCTTCCAAGACAATGCGTACACATGAGGAAGTTACTTTAAAGCCTAAATAACCTTCATACCCTTTTCAATAATAATTCATTTTTTAAGGACTCCTTGATAACTTTAGTAATGTTTTAAACACCTGGGGCCAGATGTAGGAGCCCTAATACCGGTCGGTTACGGCCAAATTCGGCCATTACCGACCGGTATTAGGGTTTTCTAATGTAGGGGGCCTATATTTTACTGATTCGGTAAATTTACCGAATCGGTAAATACGGAATCTTACAGATTCGGTATTTGTAAAATTAAAATTACCTACATCTGCCTCCTTCCTATTTACTTGGGGCCAGATGTAGGTAAATGGCATTTACCGATTCGTAAATACCGAATTTTACCGATTCGGTATCTACAAATCGGTAAATACCATGTAGGTAAATATTCGGTAACAATTACCGAATCGTTAAGATTCAGTAATTACCCATAGGCCCATAGGAATCAATGGCAATTACCGAATCGGTAAATACCGATTCAGTAAAATAACCGAATAGTCAAGGGTGGCAGGGTGTCACTTTGACACCCTGTTGCACCCCTGATTGAGGCTTGTGTGCCATGTGACACACATACATGCCCTTTGGGCATGTATGTGTGCCACATGGCACAGGTGTACATGCACAGATTTGCATATACACAGGTATTCGTTATTTACCACCAACTAATAGTTGGTGGTAAATAACGAATCCGTAAGGCCCTGTGGCACTGTTTTCAGTGCCACCTACATCTCAAATTACCGATTCGGTAAATTTACCGATTCGGTAATTTACAGAATCGGTATATTTACCGATTCTGTAAATTTACCGAATCGGTAATTTTTAAGGCCCCCTACATCTGAAACTCCAAATACCGGTCGGTAACGGCCGAAATCGGCCGTTACCGACCGGTATTTGGCCACCTACATCTGGCCAAATCGGTAAAATTCGGTATTTAAGAGTAGGTAAATTGGAATTACCTACATCTAGCCCTAGGTGTAGGTTGGAGTAGTTTGCGCTGGAGTACTTTGGGTAACAATTACTTGCATTTAAGGTTGAAGTACTTTGCACTGGAGTACTTTTGATAACAATTATTTGGATTTAAAAAATGTGATGACTTACAAAAAAAACTATAGGCAACTTTTTAACTTTATAAAAAGTTGACATAGGATGCTAAAATATGAATGCACCAAAACTGCAAAATAATAACATCCGAATTATGAAGGTTATTTGATGTATAAGTCTTGTGGTCACAATGCGCATACTAAGTAGAAGGTTACAGCAATAAATATTTTCCAACATACATTGTGTCGTTATTAGTATAGATGTTTGAGTGTGACTATCTAAGCACAAAAAGAGTGCTTCCCAAATGCCACTGCGTCCCTGAGAAAGAGGCTTGTTTAGAAAGCACTTCTCCTATGTGGAATAGAGCAGAGTGCAGGTCTGCAGTAAACCAGACTTGCCTTTCCAATTCATAGCAAATTGAACTAGGTCCTTGTATTACAGGGTTAGGGGATCTAAACCGTTAGACTTAGTGTATGCCCCTAAGATACATAACAGTTTTTTTGTATTCTTTGAGTGTGAGGTTGGCGTCCACAGTGTATCCCAGTAACCTAGCAATCAGTGAAAGTTGGGGTTTGAAGCCGTCAAGGTTCATTAATTGGGCCAGGTTTGTTCTGTATCTTGGTTGTTTTTCTTGGCAAATAACAGGAATTATGTTCTTGTTGAGTTGAGATTCAAGAAGGTGCTGGATATTCAGGTCTGGATGATGCAGAAGCAGTGATTGAGATGTTGACTGTCTGAAGCAGAAGAGTCTTTCAAGTAGAACTGTGTATCATCAGCATATTGGGTTAATTTCGCTGCTGTTATGAGAGTGGCATCAAAAAACAAACTGATGGATGGAATGCTTGAATTAATCTCAGCCTCTGGCAATCGCTTTGGCTCCATCTCAATCCATCATTTTTAACCCACCATGCCAACCAAATACAAATCAGCCATAAGGAGCAGTCCAGGCCGAACTGAACGGCTAGGTACTTCCTAAAAAGAAACACAAGGAATCCAGTACTGGTTTTGCACTATTGGGGCTCTGCAGCCAGGCATAACTTGGTTCAAGTGGCCTAGCGAGCACAGGGCCCACTTCTGGGCATGCAAATCACACTTAAGGCTTCAGAAAACAAAGTGATGAATCCTTTACTGACTCCTTCTAGTCGTTGCTTGAGACATGCTTGAGACATAGGAGAAACATTGGACAGATGCTACACAGAAAGTGATTTCTATGAGTCTCCAAGTAATGGTGGTAAATAGTGAGAAACCATGGTGGCCTCAAGTTAAGATGAAGAAGGAAAAGATTCATAACATCATGATTGACACAAGGAAATATCAGAACCTCCAGACACAAGTCATTCATTTAGATTCTCTAATAACAAAACTGATTAAGCGTGCGTTCACATGTTCAACATTGAACACTGAAGAATGTTTTTCTTAGTTCTATTGACATGTGAATATTAATAGGACTACATGATTCATGTGTCATGGAGCAAGGTTAAGCCACCATTCATGGCGGCCACTGGCTAGATCAGCTCTAACCGGCAAATCTATCAACATTCACTGATCCTCTCAAAGTCTGGCTAGTGAATGCTGAGTATTCGGTCAGGGGTTATAGTAACATCCCGTGAGGTAATAACAGCCGTAGATGAGTGTGGCTGGCTAATCAGGCCACTCTACAGCTAGACTCAGGCCGGGAAATTCTCCGTATTGAACAATTCAAACCAACGTCATATCTGTTGGGAAGCGGCCGTTTAAGCCGAACCCTTTTGCGTGTGCAGCCTGCAGCCCCGAGGACTCCAGAGAGGCCCAGAGTTGATCCACGCCTGGAGGAGATTGCAACTGGAGAGGCCTGGAGTATATCCGTGGCTGAAAAAGACTGTTTCTGCAGCCATTTTGTGAGAGGGGCGGAGGGAGGGCCCAACTGCCAATTTGCCTACCTGCTACTGTTTTCCATCATCCTGAAAGTTTGCCACTCCTACTTAAAGTGGTGGACTCTCTTTGATAAGCAGACCTATTTAAAACAATTTTGAACTGTGCACACACTTAATGGCTCTGTCAAGTACTCTCCGCAAGCCACATATTCTGAGCCAAATGACCCTGATGGGCCCCTTTGTGACTCTGGAAGAGCTGCACACATTGAGGTCAGGTGATTTCGGCTGATTGTTAAATTGTCACCTTACCGGCTAATAAGGTGAGATCCTCTGTCCTAAATGAGCTGGATGCTGACGCAAAAATGACCAGCGGCAAGACCCATGTTAATAAATGACAATTTCATTTGAAGGTCTAAGATCTTTTTTAGGCGAGTGCAGAATGTGGTGGAGAGCAGCATAAGGCAGAATTTGTGTGTCTAAAAGTCAAGGAAAGTGTAGCGTAAGGTGGAGAGCATCATAGAGCTGTAACTGTGTATCTAGGTGACAATTGCATGAGGAAATAAGTAGAAGGCATCCATGCTGAAACTCCTCCCATGCAGCGAGTCACCTCCCCCAGCTTTCCACCTGCGTCCCTCTTCACCTCTGACATACACCAGTGACCATGTGCTTGGTGCCCTAAAATTTTGCAGTTTATTATAAAATAACATTCATACATATTGTCAATTTCATGCTCATGCATAACATTCTGTTTACCTTATATTGTCTTTGCATTTATACTCCTTTAATCCTCTAAGTTTTTAATTTTGTTTGAACCTTGGGATGAACACATCATCAAAATAGCCATTTGTTAAAGTCCCAATAAAATATCCATGCCCAAAATACATCTGCAATATATCACACAAAGTTGAATACAAGGAGGGAAATTGATTCGACTGGGCATGTTATGTTTCTTCCAAGACAATGCGTACACACGAGGAAGTTACTTTAAAGCCTAAATAACCTTCATACCCTTTTCAATAATAATTCATTTTTTAAGGACTCCTTGATAACTTTAGTAATGTTTTAAACACCTGGGGCCAGATGTAGGAGCCCTAATACCGGTCGGTTACGGCCGAATTCGGCCATTACCGACCGGTATTAGGGTTTTCTAATGTAGGGGGCCTATATTTTACTGATTCGGTAAATTTACCGAATCGGTAAATATGGAATCTTACAGATTCGGTATTTGTAAAATTAAAATTACCTACATCTGCCTCCTTCCTATTTACTTGGGGCCAGATGTAGGTAAATGGCATTTACCGATTCGTAAATACCGAATTTTACCGATTCGGTATCTACAAATCGGTAAATGCCATGTAGGTAAATATTCGGTAACAATTACCGAATCGTTAAGATTCAGTAATTACCCATAGGCCCATAGGAATCAATGGCAATTACCGAATCGGTAAATACCGATTCGGTAAAATAACCGAATAGTCAAGGGTGGCAGGGTGTCACTTTGACACCCTGTTGCACCCCTGATTGAGGCTTGTGTGCCATGTGACACACATACATGCCCTTTGGGCATGTATGTGTGCCACATGGCACAGGTGTACATGCACAGATTTGCATATACACAGGTATTCGTTATTTACCACCAACTAATAGTTGGTGGTAAATAACGAATCCGTAAGGCCCTGTGGCACTGTTTTCAGTGCCACCTACATCTCAAATTACCGATTCGGTAAATTTACCGATTCGGTAATTTACAGAATCGGTATATTTACCGATTCTGTAAATTTACCGAATCGGTAATTTTTAAGGCCCCCTACATCTGAAACTCCAAATACCGGTCGGTAACGGCCGAAATCGGCCGTTACCGACCGGTATTTGGCCACCTACATCTGGCCAAATCGGTAAAATTCGGTATTTAAGAGTAGGTAAATCGGAATTACCTACATCTAGCCCTAGGTGTAGGTTGGAGTAGTTTGCGCTGGAGTACTTTGGGTAACAATTACTTGCATTTAAGTTTGAAGTACTTTGCACTGGAGTACGTTCGATAACAATTATTTGGATTTAAAAAATGTGATGACTTACAAAAAAAACTATAGGCAACTTTTTAACTTTATAAAAAGTTGACATAGGATGCTAAAATATGAATGCACCAAAACTGCAAAATAATAACATCCGAATTATGAAGGTTATTTGATGTATAAGTCTTGTGGTCACAATGCGCATACTAAGTAGAAGGTTACAGCAATAAATATTTTCCAACATACATTGTGTCGTTATTAGTATAGATGTTTGAGTGTGACTATCTAAGCACAAAAAGAGTGCTTCCCAAATGCCACTGCGTCCCTGAGAAAGAGGCTTGTTTAGAAAGCACTTCTCCTATGTGGAATAGAGCAGAGTGCAGGTCTGCAGTAAACCAGACTTGCCTTTCCAATTCATAGCAAATTGAACTAGGTCCTTGTATTACAGGGTTAGGGGATCTAAACCGTTAGACTTAGTGTATGCCCCTAAGATACATAACAGTTTTTTTGTATTCTTTGAGTGTGAGGTTGGCGTCCACAGTGTATCCCAGTAACCTAGCAATCAGTGAAAGTTGGGGTTTGAAGCCGTCAAGGTTCATTAATTGGGCCAGGTTTGTTCTGTATCTTGGTTGTTTTTCTTGGCAAATAACAGGAATTATGTTCTTGTTGAGTTGAGATTCAAGAAGGTGCTGGATATTCAGGTCTGGATGATGCAGAAGCAGTGATTGAGATGTTGACTGTCTGAAGCAGAAGAGTCTTTCAAGTAGAACTGTGTATCATCAGCATATTGGGTTAATTTCGCTGCTGTTATGTGAGTGGCATCAAAAAACAAACTGATGGATGGAATGCTTGAATTAATCTCAGCCTCTGGCAATCGCTTTGGCTCCATCCCAATCCATCATTTTTAACCCACCATGCCAACCAAATACAAATCAGCCATAAGGAGCAGTCCAGGCCGAACTGAACGGCTAGGTACTTCCTAAAAAGAAACACAAGGAATCCAGTACTGGTTTTGCACTATTGGGGCTCTGCAGCCAGGCATAACTTGGTTCAAGTGGCCTAGCGAGCACAGGGCCCACTTCTGGGCATGCAAATCACACTTAAGGCTTCAGAAAACAAAGTGATGAATCCTTTACTGACTCCTTCTAGTCGTTGCTTGAGACATGCTTGAGACATAGGAGAAACATTGGACAGATGCTACACAGAAAGTGATTTCTATGAGTCTCCAAGTAATGGTGGTAAATAGTGAGAAACCATGGTGGCCTCAAGTTAAGATGAAGAAGGAAAAGATTCATAACATCATGATTGACACAAGGAAATATCAGAACCTCCAGACACAAGTCATTCATTTAGATTCTCTAATAACAAAACTGATTAAGCGTGCGTTCACATGTTCAACATTGAACACTGAAGAATGTTTTTCTTAGTTCTATTGACATGTGAATATTAATAGGACTACATGATTCATGTGTCACGGAGCAAGGTTAAGCCACCATTCAAGGCGGCCACTGGCTAGATCAGCTCTAACCGGCAAATCTATCAACATTCACTGATCCTCTCAAAGTCTGGCTAGTGAATGCTGAGTATTCGGTCAGGGGTTATAGTAACATCCCGTGAGGTAATGACAGCGGTAGATGAGTGTGGCTGGCTAATCAGGCCACTCTACAGCTAGACTCAGGCCGGGAAATTCTCCGTATTGAACAATTCAAACCAACGTCATATCTGTTGGGAAGCGGCCGTTTAAGCGGAACCCTTTTGCGTGTGCAGCCTGCAGCCCCGAGGACTCCAGAGAGGCCCAGAGTTGATCCACGCCTGGAGGAGATTGCAACTGGAGAGGCCTGGAGTATATCCGTGGCTGAAAAAGACTGTTTCTGCAGCCATTTTGTGAGAGGGGCGGAGGGAGGGCCCAACTGCCACTTTGCCTACCTGCTACTGTTTTCCATCATCCTGAAAGTTTGCCACTCCTACTTAAAGTGGTGGACTCTCTTTGATAAGCAGACCTATTTAAAACAATTTTGAACTGTGCACACACTTAATGGCTCTGTCAAGTACTCTCCGCAAGCCACATATTCTGAGCCAAATGACCCTGATGGGCCCCTTTGTGACTCTGGAAGAGCTGCACACATTGAGGTCAGGTGATTTCGGCTGATTGTTAAAGTGTCACCTTACCGGCTAATAAGGTGAGATCCTCTGTCCTAAATGAGCTGGATGCTGACGCAAAAATAACCAGCGGCAAGACCCATGTTAATAAATGACAATTTCATTTGAAGGTCTAAGATCTTTTTTAGGCGAGTGCAGAATGTGGGGAGAGCAGCATAAGGCAGAATTTGTGTGTCTAAAAGTCAAGGAAAGTGTAGGGTAAGGTGGAGAGCATCATAGAGCTGTAACTGTGTATCTAGGTGACAATTGCATGAGGAAATAGGTAGAAGGCATCCATGCTGAAACTCCTCCCATGCAGCGAGTCACCTCCCCCAGCTTTCCACCTGCGTCCCTCTTCACCTCTGACATACACCAGTGACCACGTGCTTGGTGCCTTAAAATTTTGCAGTTTATTATAAAATAACATTCATACATATTGTCAATTTCATGCTCATGCATAACATTCTGTTTACCTTATTTGTCTTTGCATTTATACTCCTTTTAGTCCATTCTTGTTTATTGTCTGCCCTCAGGCAGGCCATTCTCTTGGGAGGGGCCCAACCACCCGGGCCATTGTTTCCACAGTGTTAGGCTTCAACTAGCCACCGATTTGGTGAGTGTCCGTCCGGACCAGCCCGGGCTGCAAGTGCCGTCCCACTCGCCTTTGACCCCCTTCTTGGCCCCTCCCTGCTCATCCGGGACCCTGCAGTGTGGTATCACAAGGACCCTGTATGAGCACTTCATCTATGCAGCCTGGTGTTGATTTATGGCATCTCGCTCCTTTTGGTACCCCTGCCATTAGGTATCCCAAGGGACCAGCGGGAGCATCACATCTACTCTTTCTGTGGCTGATTGCCACACCTGGCTTCATCAGTGCCCCTGCCATGAGGCATCCCAAGGACTCTGTGTGAGCACTTTATCTATTCATCCTGGTGCTGATTTCTGACATCTTGCTCCTTCTGGTACCCCTGCCATGAGAACTCCCAAGGGCCCAGCAGGAGCATCACCTCTACTGTGTCTGTGGCTGATTGCCACCACTGGCTCTCTGAGTGCCCCTGCTGTGAGGCATCCCAAGGACACTGTGTGAGCCTTCCATCTACATCTAGCAATTTAGCTCCTTTTTCTATCATTCTTAGGTTTTTTCTGCCTTTCATCTGAAGTGGGTGGGTGGGATTCACTTTTTCTTATGATCGGCGAGGGGGGAGTATGTGCTTAGGGTGGCCTTTTGCCCCCTTCTTAATCCCCTCGCAGCTTCCTAATGTGCCCCCTGATTTGGGGGGCCGTCTACCGCCCTGGGGCGACCAATCCTGGTCGCGCCCTTTCGTGGACTCTCGCCCTGGTCTTCCCGCCCCCGGTAGGAGTTTGTCCCGGGCCTCCATAGGGTCCGGCTTCGCCTTCCCTGGCCCATGCTTCAACTGTGCAACTATAGTATTGTCATTGCTGCATACCACCTTTAACATTTAGCGTTCAATTTGCATGCCTGATTCTGCACATCAATAGCACCGCCTAAGTAACATGCCACATTTAGTTATTTTATTTATTTATTTATGTCATTTGTAAAGTGCCTGAATCACCCTACATGGGGTATCTCCGCGCTGAAGACGCAAGCAGGTGTAGCAGTAGTTTTTTAGAAGAGTGAGGTTTTAATTTTTTTTCGGAAGCTAAGACAGTTGGTGCAAAGGCGAATGTCCAATGGAAGCTGATTCCAGTATTGGGGTGCTAGATGGGAGAATGATTTACCTCCTAGTCTGGTTTGCTTGATGCGCGGGATGATGAGAAGACCTTTCCCCTTGGAGCGAAGGGTACGCGAGGGTGAGTGCTTAGTCAGCTTGTTGGTCAGATGTAAGGTACCCAACTGGTTGAGGCCCTTAAACCCCAGGCAGCAGATTTTAAATGTTATTCTTTTTCAAATGGGTAACCAGTGGAGTTTGCGAAGCAAGGGCAGTGATGGAGTGCGATATGGTGAGCTGGTTACCAGGCGGGCGGCTGTGTTCTGCACCACCTGAAGGCTGTTCAGGGCAGATTCTTTACCAGCGATCAGCAGGGCATTGCTGAAGTCTAGACGGCTGAGAATTAAGGCATGAACCAGAGTTTTACGGGTGGACATGGGAAGGAAGTGAAAGACTTTGCGAAGAAGACTAAGTGTGTGAAAGCAGGCTTGTTTTGTGGTGGCTATATGTTCGTCGAGGTTGAGTTTGCTATCGATTAGGACTCCTAGGTTTTTGACTACTGGCTTAGGGGATGGTGCCTGGCCCATTTCTTCCGGCACCCAACTGGGGGACCAGGTGGACACTGCTTCTCTGAAGAGCATTATTTCAGTTTTACCTGCATTTAACTGCAGGAAGTTTCTACTAATCCATGATGTTATTGTCCTCATGCCTTCTAGGAAAATGTTCTTGATCGGGGTATCTTTATCGAAGGTGAGGAGGAGCTGAGTGTCATCCGCGTAGGAGATTGGGATGAACCCGCTCTTCCTGTGGAGTGTGGTAAGAGGGGTTAAATATATATTGAATAGCGAAGGGCTAAGGCAAGAGCCCTGCGGTACTCCTTTGGTCACCGGGGTGGTTTCTGAACTGAAGGGTCCAAGTTGAACTGTTTGTGTTCTTCGTTTGAGGAAGTCCCTTATCCGGTCTAATGCATTGTCCTGGATTCCAATGGATTCTAATCTTTCTAGCAGGATCTGTTGTGAGATGGTGTCAATTGCGGCGGAGAGGTCGAGCAGTATGAGAATTACTGCTCGACCGGTGTCCGCCTGCATACGGATGTCGTCAATCACGTTGACCATAGCGGATTCGGTACTGTAATTGGGACGAAATCTCGACTGTGAGGGGTCGAGACAGTTGGAGGATTCAATAAAAGCGGAAAGGTGAGCGTTGATGTGTTTTTCCAATAAATTACAATAAAGGGGGAGAAGTGAAATTGGCCGATAGTTAGTAATGATATCGGAAGACAGTTTGTTGTTTTTCCTAATAGGCATTATCTGGGCCGCTTTCCATTCTTCTGGAAGCTTACCTTCGTTGATTGAACTATTCAAAACTGCACACAGAGGTGCGGCCAGTTCGACTGCGAGTTCTTTGGCCATTTTGGCTGGGAGAAAGTCTTTGGGAGAACCTGATTTGGCTGAAATAAGAAGGGATTCGGTTTCGGAGATGGTGTGGAGGGGGAATTTATCCAGAGTGTTGAGACTGGGCGATCTACGGGCAGGATCAGTGACCGGGTTGTGGCTGAGATTAGCATATGAGACAGAGATTTTATTGTAGATGTCATGAATTTTTTGGGAAAAATGATTGGCTATTTCATCTCATAGGGATTGAATTGGTTCTTCTGCAGGACTGCAGGCAATGGGGTTAATGAGGCTATTAAGAACCTGGAACAGGGTTTTGGAACCATTATCCGCTTGCTCCAGTTGGGTGGCTATGTGTTTTTTTCGGGCCGTTTTCAGGTTCTTATGGTAGGCACAAAGGGCTGTCTTATATTGGTCTTTGTCAGATGCGTCCTTAGTGTGGCGACAAAGGCGCTCGAGTTTTTTACATATGCTTTTTTCTTCTCTGAGCACCGACGAATACTAGGGAGTCTGGGTGCGCTTGGGTGCGTGAGAGGATTGTTTAAGGGGAATGAGAGTGTCAATGGTTGATTTGATTGCATCCTGAAGGGCAATTAGACGTTTGTCCACGGTGTCTAGGGTTGGCTCATTAGAGGGAGTGAGTTGTTCATGAAAAAGGGCAGATGATAGTTTGTGCCACTCTCTGTGGGTCTGTCTGACAGGGGTTTTCTTAACTGCGCGTTCATAGGGACCTCTTAGGTTAAAATTGATTATTGAGTGGTCTGACCATTGAAGAGGTCTGGTGGAGTTATAAGTTTTCTCAGGGGAGTTGGAGAAGATCAGATCTAGCGTGTGACCTGCAGTGTGTGTGGGTGCCTCGTTAATATTGGTCAAACCTAAAGCTGTCATCTGTGACAGGAGGGTAGCTGCTTCTGGGTCTTTTGGTTTCTCACTATGGACATTGAAGTCCCCCAAGAGAAGGAATTTGTTGGAGGATATCACATAGAGGGCGATCATATTTAGTAGATGAGCCAAGGAGGTAATAAGTGGTCAAGGAGGGGGATAGACCAAGGCTCCTGTCCAACTCAACTGTGAGTGGAATTCTATTCTAAATATGAGGATTTCGATAGTGTCGCTGCAGAATTGATCTAACATGGTGGCCTTCATAGGATCCTATATGATAGCAATGCCTCCGCCTTTTTTGCGTGGTCTACCTGCTCTTAGAATGCGGTAGCTATCTGAAAGTGCGATAGCTGGAGTAGAGGCCGGTTTGATCCATGTCTCAGTTAAAAAGCCGATGTCTGGGCAGGAAGATGAGATAAGATCCCAGACATTAATAGCATGCTTGGGGAGGGAGAGCACGTTGGCCAGAAAGCATTTCCAGCTAGCTCTGGTAGCGTCCGAGGTAACAGGCAGAGTTAAGGTGGTGGGGCTGCTCGGAGACAGGGGGGAAATGGTCTGACTTTTGCAATGAGTGCATGCTAGGGGGCCTTCCAGAAAAGAGGGGAATTTGTGCGTGCATTGAAGAGTTCCTGTATGTGCGGTGGGTGGGGGAGTGAAGTTCCTGAGCACAGTTAGCTCCTGTCTGGTATATTTATAGTTTACCTTGGGTTCATTAAGCCCATTTGTTATAGATTTGGCAGAGTTCCTGACTCCTGGCGGCGGACTGGCACGGACGGGCGCAGACGGCCTTGCCGTGCCGCTGGCGCGCCCGCTGAGTGCGTCTGTTGCGCGTAGCTGCCAGCCCGTGTTTTATAGTGTACCTTCCCCACCTCTAGCCCAGAAGTGCTGCCTGCCGAGCGCTCCCTCCACCGGCATGCGTCCGCTCTGCTAGCTGCCGGTCTGTGTTTATAGTGTACCTTCCCCACCTTTAGCCCGGAAGTCCTGCCTGCCGAGCGCTCCCTCCACATCAATCGGGGGAAACCCCGCGATGGACCAGGGAGCGCGAGGCGAAAAAAGGGCGTCAGAGGAAGAGAGCCGGTAAGAAAGTGTAAATTAGGGTGATATAAAACAATGCTTAGTTTTAAAAAGGGTTTAGCAATCACCCCACCGTTAAAAAAACACAAGCGCCTCATACAATGCATCTTTAGCAATGCGCATAAGGAAGAATTCAGGAGAAACAAGCAGGCAGTGATTACAAATAGGGAATCCAAGTGCTGCATATGCTTAGGGGACCAAATGTAAATGGTGGCTTTAACCTCCAGCACAGATCCAGCAAAGTATGCCACAAAAGGCATAAAAGAGGAGTACACATAAGAAAAATTCTATTGTTTAATAAAGTGTATTGCCGCTATATTGCTATATGACCAGGCTCGCTGTAGGCCTACAATTGGATCCAAAAAGTATAAGCAATAGGAATCCACAAAGTCTTGTTCCATTTAAATATTTAATTGTAAGTCAGCTGTTGGAAACACGTCATCCACTGCATAACTAATATTTAAAGCTGATATCACTGTCATAATTACGAAGAGTAGATTACGAAGGGTACAACAGCTAAATCCAAACACCATGGCTAGAATCAAAGCACATAGAGGCCAATCCCGTCCGCCGTCGCCAATGCTGCACTCACCAGACCCTTGTATTCAAGGGTCTGTGCAAGGCCAGCTAACTCAAGATTCTACTGATAAGTTTGATGTCATACTACAAGCTATAGAGACTTTGAATGCCTCGGCTGAGTTGCGTATTGGAGAGATCCATGCAGACTTTTGCCGCCTTCGTGAAGGCCAAAGGAAACTAGCCTGCAGGGTCACAGAAACTGAATGTAACATCTCAGACATAGCACCGCAGCTAGAAGACCAAGTCAAAATCACTTACGACCTGCAGGACAGATTGCAACAACTGGAGTTCCGGGCAGAGGATGCTGAAGGTAGAGCCCGTAGAAATATAATTCAGGTGGTGGGTGTTACATCCTTATGACTTTTTCTGCAATGTTCCTTTAAACTTCTTTGGAATGTTTATGTTTCTATCTTAAGTAGAATGTTAGATGAGTAGGAGTGTTTGGAGAGAACAGTTGTATGATGCTGTATCTTAGGGGTTTTAATATGGAATAAACTACTTAAATACCTATCTTTTGAATGACTCCACTTTGTAAAAGTGGCGACGAGGGAGAACCCACCTGATGTAACCCCGAGGTTTGAAGACAGTGACATGCAACGATTTTGGCCACATTTTAAAAATAACTGAGAGAAACGTTGTTTTGATTTGTACATGTGAACCTATTTATTTATTTATTTATTTATTAAGCTTGTATGGCGCAAACAGCTACCCAAAAAGGGTTTCCCGGCGCCTAAGAAACACAGCATCATAGATGGAAGAATATAGCGGGGGTCGTTCAGGTTACTGATCGAACAACCAGGTCTTTATCTCTTTACGGAACCTGGGGAGACTTCCCTCCTTTCGTATGTGAAGTGGTAATAAGTTCCATATAGTGGGACCCAGGTGGGAAAAGGATCTTCCTCCCATCCTGGAGAGCTTGAATCTCGGTACGCAGAACTTTTCAGCTGATTGGGACCGTAAGTTTCTTGTAGGGATATAGGGATGTGCTAGTGTCTGAAGATATTTCGGAGCGGTACCTGATTTAATTTTAAACATGTAGTTTAAGGCCTTAAATCTAATGCAATTTTCCACCTACAACCAATGCAGTTCACGTAAGTAGGGGGACACGCTGGTATTTTTTGGGATTTGGCAAAGAAGTCGGGCAGCCGTATTTTGTACTAGCTGTAATCTTTTCATAACTGCTTTATTTGCCCCCAAATACAAGATGTTCCCGTAGTCAAGCCGGGATGTAATTAAGGCATTGACTACTGTTTTTTGCATGGGGACCGGCAGCATCCACAGAATCTTCTTGAGCCATTTGATAATGGTGAAGCAGAGACCCACTACTTTGCTTGCCTGTTGCTTCATGGACAAAGTATTGTCCAGAATTACTCCCAAATTTCTTGCATGAGGCACTGGTGTTGGAAGATCACCTATCTGTATAGGCCAGTGTAATATATTCCAGAGCTCTGGATGTTTACCCAGAAGAAGGATCTCCGTCTTATAGTTAGTTGACATCCAGTTGAAGATGTTCAGGAGACCACTTTTGAGAGAAGACGAAGATGAAGATTGGGGTTCAGACAGTGAAAAGACAATTTGTGAGTCGTCTGCGTACGTCATGAAATTGAGTCCAGCTTTTTCCACTAAATCTGCTAGGGGTCTCAGATATAAATTGAAAAAGAGCGGGCTAAGAATGGAGCCCTGTGGAACCCCGTGAGGGGAGTTAAAATATCCAGAGCTTGCAGCGGCAGATGCTATTTGGTATGTACGTTGGCTCAGGAAGGATCTAATCCATTGCAGGGCAATTCCACCGATTCCATTTTTTTCAAGTGTGGCGAGTAGCCTTTTATGCGACACAGTGTCAAAGGCTGCACTTAGGTCGAGTAAAATAAGCGCAACCTACAATTAAAGGTGCATGTTTGAAAATCACAGATTGTCAATAAGATTTTGGACTTTATTGAAGGAAAAGAACTTTCTCAACAAGAACGGAATATTTTGCTTTGTCGATCTGGAGTGGCTAATCGTGAGTCATTGTTTAATTATTAAGCATCATTTTGCTTTGCCACTAGATGGTGTACTTATGCTATAATTTGTGCAAGTGAAGAGTATTTGACCTGCAAGTTGTAAGGCCTTTCGAAGTAACACTTCTTTTATCATTATTGTGCTCCTGTTTTGATCGTATTTTTTTTTGTGTCAAACACCTTGGGGACTTGTATTTTTAATTGTGTTTTGACACGGGCAATTTTCGAGTCAATTTTTTTGGGGAACTTATTAACGGTTACTACATTCAATGTGAAGGAAGACCAACCTGCATTTTTTTCAAACGTTAACTTTTTCGTTCCACGAGCAACAGAATCTTCTACATGGAGCCATTTGCATGCAAAAGACTCTTTGTCATCTTGTTGGAAGGAAGGCTGCGTCATCGGGCTTGGAAGGAAGGTTGTGCAGTGCATTCTGGGACACATCATATCCGGCAAGGCATCGTTGGAAACGCAGTGCATTCTGGGGCGCGTTTCCATAGCAACCAAGTAATGACATGATAACTTCACACTCGATGCTGAATTTCTTCTTGTCATCTGAAACATCGCGTTTGGCAATTAAAACATTGTTTTGCTTTAGTATTTATTTATTTAACTTGGCAAAATCGTTTTTAACTATTTGACAACGGAGACTACGTTTGTTTATATTAGTTAATTTTTTTTTCAAGGAAATTTGGACAACTGATACAGGTCAACGGTGGCTATTTTTCTTATGTTAATTTATTATTTTATTTGATTCTATATGTATATTTATATATTAGTAAGTGTCACAAACAAACTATATATATTTACTTTATTACCAATAATTTTGTGTGTGAGTATTATGGAGACAAATACCATTTTAGCTCCTCCAAAATTTTTACAGGATCCTGGTGTTCCTCCTATGGTATGGGAGGATTGGCAAGAATCCTTTGAGACTTATTTGGAAGCCGTAGGTAGGGAGGTTTTTCTGCCTTCACGCAAATTGGCTTTACTAAAACACAGTCTTGGTGTTGAAGGAAGGAAAGTCTTAAAAACTTTGCCTATACGTGTTTCCAGTACAAGTGGTACCACCTTAAAAGTCACTGAGGGTGGGGATGAGGATGCTAGTGATGAGGAAGTTGTGTTTGATAGTTCAAAAATTGAGCAGTTTTTGACTGATGAGTATCTTGATGCATTAAAAGCATTAGAGGAAAATTTTGGAAGGAAAACAAGCATAGTGGTGGAGAGGCACAAGTTCTTTTCAAGAGCACAATTAGTGGGCGAAACAGTAGAACAGTATGTTGCTGTGTTAAGAAGATTAGCTGCCACATGTAAATTTAGGGAATTGCATGAAGAAATTATAAGGGATCAATTTATCAACAGAACTAATAATGCTAAGATTCCAGAAAAGTTATTAAATTTAAAGGATCCGTCTCTTCAAAAGACTATTAGTATAGCTAGAAGGGTTGAAAATATTTCTCGCTATGTCAAGGAATTAAGTGGTGAACATAGCAAGGATCGCAAACTTACTGATGGGAAAGATCTAAGTGATGTATGTGCTGTTGTTAATAACAAACCAAAACATTTTGATAACAAATATAGTACTAAACGTGATAGGGTCAAAGTTAAACCTCGAACCTTTTCTAGTAACAACAAGAATGAAATGCCACAAAACAAATCATTTCACAACAAAACACAAAGTTTTAACAAACGTTTCTGTTTTAGGTGTGGGAATAGTAGACATGTCGCTGAAAATTCTTGATGTCCTGCGTCAAATGCCACGTGTTTCAAGTGTAACAAAATGTTAATGTTAATGTCAAAAATTTGTTAAAGCGCAAAACAGCTGCCCCAGCAACGGAGCGTCCCGGCGCTGAACCTAGACAGTACCTGAGGGGAGGGGGAAGACCGCAGGAGAGTTAGATTACGGAGAACAGATGAGTTTTAAGTTCTATTCGAAAGGTAGTCAGGTTGGTCAGGGTACGGATATGCAGAGGCAAGGAGTTCCAAAGTCTTGCCCCTAAAACTTTGAAAGAACGGCCGCCCATTCTGCAGAGCTTGGTTCGAGGAACCGTCACCAGGTGCTGTCCTAGCGAGCGCAGGGTGCGCTGGGGAGTGTAGGGTGCTAGAAGCGGACGTAGGAGTTCAGGACCGTCTGATTTAAGAATTTTGAATGCAGTGGTGAGAGTTTTGAATTGAATTCGAGACTCAATTGGCAACCAATGTAGTTTCCGGATGGTGGCTCTAGCAGAGCACCTGCGCGGAAGGCCCACCACAGCCCTGGCGGCCGAGTTCTGAACCCGCGGCCGAGTTCTGAACCCGTTGCAGCCGTGATAATTCTGTTTTGTTTGCCCCTAAGAATAGAACATTGGCATAGTCCAGCCGAGCAAGGATGATGGATTGGATAATTGGATTGGATAATAAAACTGAGCATTTTGCCAAAATGTGCAGATCCGACAATCCGGGTGCATGGAAAAATTCTGTTAACTTGGTTGATCAGTCTACTTATTTAAGTAGTGATAGTGAAGTTGAAGTTATGGCAATCTGGAATAATGAGGTGAATGAAATATCTGAAGAAACTCAACCACCCAAATGTGAGATTTTTATCAACAATTGCAACTTGTTCTTGTGGGCAGACTCCTGTTCACCGTATTCCATAATTGACAAGAACATGTGGGAGTTGTGTGGCAAATGTGATCTTGTATGTACTGAAAAAACTCCTGTGGGTTATTTGGGCATCAGATTACCAGTAATGGGATGTATTGTTAGTGATATTGTATTTAAAGGTAGGAGTACACAAGGAACAGTTTATGTTGTAGAAAAGGGAAGAGCTTTATTAGGATGGAAGGAACAGAAGAATTTGGGAATAATTCTAAATCCAAATCATCCTGAACAAGTTCTTTTAACTCAGAGTGATACGAAATTCAATTGGCACAAGAAAATCTCTGACCAAGTTTTATTAACTCAAAGTGATGCAGGGTTCAAGTGGCATAAAAAGAGTTATTTAGTTCAAAATTGGGATGTCTTAAAAAATTTGAACATCGTATAATCCTCAAACCTGATTGTATACCTGTAGTTCACAAAGTGCGCAATGTTCCTTTGGTGTTAAGATCACAATTAAAGATTGAATTGAATAGGTTATGTCAACAAGACATCATTGAGCCTATAGAGGCGTCAGATTGGCTTAGTCCGGTGGTCTTAGCGCGGAAACCCAATGGAAAATTACGCATGTGCATTGATTTAAGGGACTTAAACAAAAATACTTGGGTGGATCGTTACCCTTTACCCAAGATCAATGAAATGGTAGCATCTGTGAAGGACGCTAAGTATTGTTCATCTATTGATCTATCGAATGCATACCACCCAAAAAAAATTTGGAAGTAAGAGGGAATTGTGTGTTGTTAGATGATGGACGTAAGTGGAACTTTAACAATATTACTTTCTGCAATAATTTGGAACGTAACATCTGGCTGAATAAGAATAGTGATGTACCTGTACAATCAAGTTCTGGTTTTGTTCCTCCTAAATCATCAGCAGTTTCTGGAAAAGCTCAATATAGTGAGGGTCAAGCCAAATCTGTCATCAACCATACCAAGTCTCTTGTATCTGTTGAGAAAATTGTTCCAATTACAAGAAGATTATCAGGGCGGATTGTGGAGAAACCTATTAAGCTTAATGACTATATTTTATATTCTTGAATGTATATAGCATGTATTTGGTTATCATTTTATCTCATCAACATTCATCACTTTATTTTTTTGGGGGTGGGGTTGTTTTTTTTAGATAAGGAGATGTGTTACATCCTTATGACTTTTTCTGCAATGTTCCTTTAAACTTCTTTGGAATGTTTATGTTTCTATCTTAAGTAGAATGTTAGATGAGTAGGAGTGGTTGGAGAGAACAGTTGTATGATGCTGTATCTCGGGGGTTTTAATATGGAATAAACTACTTAATTACCTATCTTTTGAATGACTCCACTTTGTAAAAGTGGACATGCAGGAGGCTTTGGAGGGATCCATTAGCATGATTGACTTTTTGATAGAATAGGTGAAAACCTTTACACCAGCAAAGACTCTTTCCCTCATTTTTCAATGGAAATGGCGCACAGAGTACCAGAATGTAGGCCCCGATCAAGTGCACCTCTGCATCAAATAGGCACAAAACTGCTTCATTATAAGGACAGGGATGCAATTTCACACAAGCGGCCAGACATGCTGCTTTCCTGAAATACGAGAACAGTCATGTTTCAGTGAAATGATATCTTCAAGAACTGAATGTTCAATATCTTTAATGTTCCCTGCGAAGCTACAAATTGTACATGAACAACATACTCACTTCTTTTTAGAACCAAAATCAGCCTGGGAATGGGTGGAAACCCACTATGAGGGGGCCTGCTGTCTCCAGAAGATAAGTAGTCAAGCATCACAGCATGGTCAGTGAAGAGGCCAAGGTAATAGCACTTGCAAGAAAGCTAGGGATACTACCAGATTACCATTCCCAAATGAGTGAGCCAAAAGTCTGCTAAAAGTCTAAGCCTGGGTGGAGTTCGTGGAGTTCTGCTACGTGGAACTCTGCGAAGTGCAAAAAATCTTAGCTATGCTACCCGGAGCTCAGAAAGCGGCAGAGTGTGTTGAATAAATGCTGAACGGCACCATGCACCATGCACAGCCCAAGCAGGCACTGCTTCCTTCCTGCCACTCGAGTAGATTTTTACTCAAGAGGCAGCTTTCTCAACGCGAGCGGACAGTTTCTCAATGCGAATTGTCGCGAGTGTACACGACCACTGAAAATTAGAAATCTGACTGTCTGTGTTGAGAACTCTCGCCAGGAGGTTGATTTTTCATGCTCGCATTCGCCAATTTGATGTTGATAATCGCGAACGAGGAAAAATCTCGCTGGGAGGTGGATTTTCCTTGCTTGTGCTCGCCAACTTGACGTTGACTAATGTGAGCGAGGGAAAAAACTCTGCGAGCTCCACGTAACGCCGAGTGCGGACATCCCTGCAAACTCTGCAAGCGGAGTTCACCGCCCAGACTTACAATAGAGGTCGCTTATACTTTGAGTCATCCCTCACCCTTACACCGAACAGACACAAGTTAAGTCTCAAGGGATGGCAACCTAACCTCTGAGGGTTCGAGTCATGGGGTGCTTTTCATTGCCTCTATTGTCACACCACAAACAGAGGAGGACTTGCTATTATACTCTAATTCCCAATATTCATGGGCATACAGAATTTACCCTGTTGAGTATAATGTACCATATTAACTTATGCACATGTAGCATAATATAGTTTGCAGATCTGCTGGTTACCACCCCCTCTTCGAGTTTCCTCACTACACAGTGAATTGTCCATTTTGAGTGTAAGCTTTTAGTACACATGTTTGGGTGCACAGGTTTTTGTCTGCGGGCTCTGGTTTTTGTTGGATTGTTATTGGTTATACCCCATTTTTATTCCCTATACGCACAAGCAATACAGAATAACACACATGAACAAATGCAGGGGGAGCTGATGGGATGGATGGTGGGGCAGGGGGATGTTTACCTGTCTAGCAAAGGCAACTTGGATCATCACTGTAGCACTAGATTCCTGACCCTTAATGTACAGGGACTGCACTCGGCATAGCATTGTCATTCCATATACATTGTTCTAGGATGTATACATACCCTAAACTCTGAATAAGGGTGCTTTTGTACTACATTGTCCTGGGTCCTAGTACAATGAGTGGGTATCCTGTGGATATTGGGGGGGAACTAAGATAGTGTTGTAGATCTCTCCCTTGATCGCGCACATCCTCCGCTTCTCGGTGCCCCAGCCCATCAGTATTCACAGCAGTGACCCCACTTAGATGCATAGAGAACGTATAAAAGTCGTTTTCATTATCATTACTCGGCTGCACATAACCTCTACTTCTGACTAGACTGTGTTTCTCTGCTCCCCAAAGATTATCCAGAGGATGGCAATTTCCGATGATATAGGGTGAGTGATCTCTGACCATGTGGTCCATTTTACAAACATCAGATGGGGTTGCGCCACATCCCCCGGTTCCTACATAGTGACTCTCAAAATGTACATTAGATGATGCGGCCTTCCATGAGGCTCAGCGCACATATATTATCAACTACTTCACAGATAATCACGCTACTGCAACTACCCGGGCTGTAAGAATGGGACTCCTTTAAGGTGGTAACCAGGGGTTTCTTTATGCAGAATATAGCTCGGTTTGCAGGGAGTTGATTTGAAAGCCTCAGAGGAGAACGTGGTGAGCATAGACAATTGCCATCCCCCAGATGAGGCAATCAATAATGCTTTGTCTGACAATAAAGCACGTTATGCAGCACTGACAGAACAGGTCCGCTGCTATGATTATACAGAATTCACCACTTTAATCCATGCAACAGGAGATAAATCTGGCGCATCCTTGCTTGCTTGGGTCGCCAAGACGTATTAAGTCCACCAATCACAGAAATTGAACAGGATGGAGACCCAGCTCTGCATGCATGCTCAGGCACATTGTTAGCATTAAGCAGCTATTATAATGTGCTTTATTGAATTTTACCTGCGCTTCCTGTGGAGGCTACCCAACAATCTTAGTCGGCTTATCTCTACCATCCATCATTCCTATTGTATGTTAGGAGATTCATGAATTGATCACTATGAAGGAAGTGAAGAGTGCAATCCATAATCTGGCCAGAAATAGGACCCCTTGCTTGGACAGATTACCGTTAGAATACTGTGATTGATTTGACACCTTCCTAGCCCCAAAATTAGTTGAAATTTACATAGAGGCGCTTATCACAGGCTCGCTTCCTAATTCTTTACAAGAGTCCCTTTTGGTGTCCCTGCCCAAACTGGATAAAGATCCCACTCAGCTCTCTCCATGCAGGCCAGTAGGTATATTAGGTGCAGACTATAAAATCTGCCGGACAGTACTAGCGGAGCGTTATGTGCAATTTCTGCCTACATTTATCCATTCAGACCCAAATGGATTTGTACCGGGGTGTTATACATCAAATAATATCAGATGACTTTTTCATGTTATGAACCAGGCCACTCTTCGTTACCACCAAGTGGCATGTCTCATATTAGATCTTGAAAAGGCCTTTAATTACCTGTCATGGAAGTGCCTATTTTCTGTTCTAAGGGCCATGGGTTTGGGATGGCGTCTTTTACCCTACACACAATATTATATACAAACCCTACTTCACGAGTGTGTAGGGAAGTTAATTCCAAACTCATTTTCAGTACACCGTGGAACACGGCTGGGGTGTCCTCTTTCTCCTATCCTTTTTACTCTTGAGACTATGATTAGGGGGACGATGTTGTGACATCTCACTGGAAGCTGTGGTACCTGTAGTGTCAGTCAGTCATAATCACTTTATTCAGTTATTCAAAACCATAAAAGCATGTTAAAATACCCATCTCATAACAAACAAATATTACAGAGAATCCATCATAGGTAAAATACGTCTCTAAAAATTCAACAATGAGATATAAAATACATGTTATAGGGGGAGATTCTGTTAGACATTAAAAAAGAAGAGGCCAACACCTAATGAGTAAAAGCATTCTTACATTGTAAAATACATATGGGATAAAGAAAACACATTTCACAATTAATGGATAGATATACATTTAAAAGATCGAATCCTAGGAGCCCACACTCTTATTATTTCCTTTTCTCCTTGCTCTGACTGCTGCTACTAAAAAGAAAGCGATATTAAACATTTTCCAAGGGCTATTCAACATCTGCAGATATGTTAGGGCCGGCCTGGCCTGCAGGAAGTCTTTGTCCTTTAAAATTGGAAAAATAAAACGCCAGCAAATCTGCAAATAGTAGATGTAAAACATGTCAAAGTGCAAAGTATCTTGCCTTGAAAAACTGTCACAAGAGAAAGGTCCCAAATCCTCTATCTTACTCCAGCCCAAAGGTTAAGCCAATAAAGAATGTAACGAGTTAAACCTCAGTCTCGTCAAGAGGAAAAGGTGTTGAGGCTTAGTGACTATATCCAAATAGGGCTCCATTAAATAAGAGGTTTTTATCTGGTGAGCGCAGACAGTGGGTTTCAATAGTTCTGTGGCCTCTCTTTCTGCAGACGCTAAGCGTAAAAATGAGGTCTTAGCTCACACCAGGTCTTTTTTGCATAATATTTGTGGATTATCAAAAACATCTGGGCGGCCTAGCACCCTAGCTGTACTTTCCACATGTCTCAGCCATGGGATACCACTAGCCCTATCCAGCGCAATGCAGTCTCAAATGATCTCTTGATTTAGTACTAATTCTGGGTTACACCAGATTGAAATCCATTTTAGAAAAGGGGACATTTTAATTAAGTCAGCCACATAGCTGATACCATCTTCTTCATGGATTATATACAAAGGTATGGATTGGGGGGCTGAGAGCAAACTTCTTAAACATTTGTTTTCCACAATTTGGAGCTCTGTACAGTTTGTATGACCCCACGTTTCGGAACCATAGTTTGCAATGGGAATACTCTTAGATGTATATATATTTAGCATTGCCTGCACGTGTTTGGCACCCAGCCTCTGGGCAAAATCGACTACCACACCTGTAGATCTTGCTATAGAGTTACTCTTCGCCCTTCTTTGCGGGGCCCATGAGCTTCTATCATCAAATAAGACACCTACATACGGGAATGAGGTAACCCTGGTTATTTTGTTACAGTCACAAACAAACATTTTGAATTTACTTGGCTTTGCTCCCATACTCATGGTGTGTGATTTGGAAAAATGTACATTTAGATCTAGAGAGCCCATAAAATCGGAAAGGAGGACAACAAGAGGTGGAGCCCCACCGCTGCGGGCGCTAGTAATGTGGCATCGTCTGTGCAAAGCAATGCAGGGATCAAACAATTCCCCACACGAGGGATATTCTTGGTGGCTCCACACAAGGCTGAGTCTAGATTATTAATGTAAAGGGTAAATAACAAGGGAACCAGGATACAGCCCTGTCTGACTCCTCTAAGGATATCTATATTATGTGTTAGGTTACCCTTTTGGTGGAACCTTACTTCTGCCGAGAGATTCCTGTGCAGATCAGACAAGAAATACACAATATTTTTATCCATGCCCATTGCTAACATCAGATCCCAGAGCTTGGATCTATTTACTTGGTCAAACGCAGAAGATAGATCAATAAGAGATGAAGTTTCCCTTTCTTGGCTACTGTATATTTTCCTATTAAAATATAGAAGTTAAGGCACTGATCCAAGGTGCCTCTGCCTTTCCTAAAGCCATATTGAAGGTTTTGCAGGACACCACATTCATTAATCCATCCATTTAATTTGCTGATAACCACTCTCCCCAACACCTTAACCGTGGAATCAATCAATGATATTGGCCTGTAACACCTTTGATCCCCTCTCTCTCTCCTTTTTAAAAACCAGGACAATAATTGATGTAGACCAGGACTTAGGCATTCCCTGTTGGCATACAGTAGCTTTGCCCATAGAGAAATATATGCCTTAAACAGGTTGACTCGGACCCCATCTGGGCCCAGAGCTTTATTACTAGTCATTTGGGCTATGATTGCAGTCACTTCTTGTTCTGAAAAGTTCAAGCTACATACAGCAGGATGGTCACCATAGATATGTTTAAAATGATTAAACCAGAGCTCTTCTGGGATATTGCACTCAACAATATTACCGTCAAGACCAGAGATGAGAGGTCTGTTGATGATGTCCCGAAAATGTTCGATATTTTTAACCACGTCAACAGATAACAGTTTGTTCCAGGGTTCTTGTTTGATTTCCAATTTGCTTATATGCCGTACCCGCTTATACTCTAGCCTAGCCGTAGCTGTTACATTTCTGTCCTGGGGTTTTTGTTTCAGGGCACATAATCATTTCTGGTGGGCAACTGTGCAGTTGTGATCAAACCACCTCTCTTCCTTGTGAATGCCCTCTTTGTCAGGCAGGGAGAGAGTACTGGCTACCTGCTTACAAATCCTGTCAAAAGCTGCAGCAATCTTCACTCCCCCCTCTGTACTGTCTTGATAGATGGCGATATTGTTCCCTAAGGTGTTTAACAAATCATTTAAAAAAAGGTCTGGTATCACCTTAAACCATTTCAATCACTGACCTTGATACCTAGTTTTTATTATGGGGGCTGAGGCCCTAATCTCCACCACATCTGTGGTCTTCAAACACCCTCTTAAACTGATATGAATCCAGCACAAGGGGAATTAGAGTTGTGTTAATAAATATATAGTCAATAGTGGAAAACATGCCCCTGCCGTTAACCGCATCGCTGCTGCGCTTATTTTTGCGCTGTGCGGCTGTTTTCGAATAACCGCATTACATGACGAGCTCAGCTCGTCATCCGCACACGTCACCCGTGGCTGATGATGAGCTGAGCTCGTCATCAGCATCGAAGGGGTTAAAGGAAGGGGTGCCCATGCCAACTTCTGCCGTATTTGGGAGAGCCAACCCAAAGTCAGCTAGAATATCCTCTAAATATCCCCCTTGAGAATAATGTTCAAAGTGAGCACTAAGTTATCTCCTGGTCCAAATTCATCAGAGACTCTGCACTTTTTATTACATAAATGAATAATAAAATCACCAAGTAAAATTATCGAAAACTGGGTAAATTGCTACTCCCTATAGAAATCTAAAAAGTGATTTAGGCTGCATAAGTGTTCATTTATGGATGCCTTTTCAAACGAATTATAGAAATAAAGAACAAGAATTTTCTGATCACGTGGAGGGTTAAACTAGAACGCTAAACAATTTGCAGTTTACAGTGACTACCCCTCACTTTTAAAGAAATCAATGTTAATAGGCCGCCCCTCGAGTGGCCAGCAACCAATGGTCGCGCGGCCTCAAAATGAGTGGTGTACCCGTCCAACCAAAATACATTTTCAGGCTCCCAAGTTTCTTGAAATCCCAATATACCATGTTCCCTCACCAGCCCAAGCCACACGGGGTCACCACACTTGTTCTTGAGGCCGGCTAAATTCCATGGGCCTCATTTATGAGGCCTTGCGTCAGTTTTGCGCTTCCGATGGGTCACTTTCAGCAGCGTAAAACATGCGCTACATTATACCTGCGTCAGGTATAATGTATGCAGGGGGGGTTTCCCTGCAAAAAGCCTCGCAGAAGTGACGCAGTGAAATCTCACAGCAGGCTCACAGCAGGCGTAAGACTGATGCAGGCCCTTTCACATGGGGCTTGCCCCATGTGAAAGGACGCATTGCTGGAGTTGCGTCACTTTTGTGACATACTCCAGCAATGTGTCACTTTTGCGCTTACAGATAGGTCAGAAATACTGACGTATCTGTAACTCCTTGCAACATGATGCGTCATACATTAAATATGACGCATCAGGTATGTCGCAAGGAGTGCGCACTGAGAAGTGACGCATTGCTGCTTTCACGCAGCAATGCGTCATTTCTCATAAAGGAGGCCCCAAATTTTCAAAATGTCTGGCCCTCTTTCTACAACCTTTATAGGGCTGCTCAGGCTACGAATGGTCTTACCCGGGTGGGTCTGAGCCAGTGTAGGGGTGTAACTTGATAGTCAATCATTGGCATCCAACTGGCTCAAAGGGGAAAATCTGTTAGCCAATTCTAATGTGTTTCTCAATGATCTAAGACCTGGGACGGTCCCAAATGTTAACCAACTGGTAGATTGTGGGTTTGGGTTCTGATTGGGCAAGTATTTTGTCTTAACAAGCACGTGGTGGCCAGCTCTATGTGTGTAGTTTCTGTGGGATAACCACACTGAGATATAGAATTCTCAGTTAGGTTTCTCACTGGTGGACGGTAAAAAAAACAGGGGAAGCACTCTAATCTCTCCCAAACCAAGATTTCCAAGCTCTTTAAACAATAAACAAGCTACAATAGCCTTATTAAAGTTGACAACAACACAATCTCCATCAGTCGTCTTCACACCCTGTCCGACCCACCCCACTCGCCGAGCCATAATAATGCGTAATGCTGCTTTAACTCCGCCATCCAACAACCTTGAGCACCAGAATTTAACTTTGTGAATCAGTTCTTCTGGGGCCTCGTTTATATTGTCTTTCAGAAAAGGGACCCCTAATAACTCAGCTGACAGGGTTGTAGCCTCCGGGGGTAAGTGGAGCCTACATTTGCTACCCTGGTCACTTTTAGACTGAATATTCTGCGCTCTACAGCCAGAAATTGCTAGCTGTTCGGGCTGTGGATGGGACCCTGTAAGGCTAGACTGGGCACCCAGATTTGACTTATTGTTATTAGTAGCTAAGTTATTGAAATCATACGTAGGGATCTCAGGGTGATAAGCAGTGTGTTGAACCCCATTGGAAGGTCCTGCGTGTTTACGACCTATAACAATTTTGGCATCCGGGGAACCTTACTCGGACCAATATCCTTATTTTTGCCACCTTTATGTTCTGTGGAGGACATGTAGTGTCAAAAATATCAGGTTTGGAAGACCAATCCATGGCTAATGGGTGCACTTTAACGTTGACACTAGCTAGTTTCTCTTACAAAATTATATGTGTCCTTCTGATCTCACTCTGATCTCACAGAAAACACTTTGATCCGATTTCATCTGATTAAATAATGAATGTAATGCTTTTCTTAACATTACATTCTCCATTAAATTGAGTTATTCAATCCAATCACTCGTCAAACCTAATGCATTTTGGGTTGAGGATGACCCTTCATCAGGGGTCTCTAGGAACAAAATAACTCAAGATCGAGTTCAGGCCTGACGGTGAATTTAAATGTCCTAATCCACATCATACACCTCTGTTATTCAAAGAATACATTTCTCTCAGAGGAACTTGCTGACCTCAACACCCCTAACCATACAAATGAAAAGTGATAATCGTGTGATATTACTGTGAATTTAAGCATGCTTAAAACAACTCAAGTAAAACTAAAACATGCCGTCACATGTGGAGCGTGTATGTACAATGTTACGCCAACCAAGGAAAGCTGTGAATACCAACATGCAGAAAACAAGCATTTGCAATGCAATAGGTCTCACATTAGGAAAGTGTGAGCTATTGGTATTGTAAATGACAATTTTTTTTAATATGTGTTGGCTTTGAAAATATATAAATTATTAGCATTGTTATTCACAAAGCCAATAGCTTACACTTTCCTAATGCGAGTCCTATTGGCTATGGTAATGCTAGTGGTAGCAAGCAAGGAGAGTGCTGTTGTGGTGCTGAGTGATGATGTGGTTGGGTTGAGTGATGTGGTGGTGTATTAGAGTGATGTGGTGGTGTCCCAGAGTGATGTGGTGGTGTCCCAGAGTGATGTGGTGGTGTCCCCGAGTGATGTGGTGGTGTCCCCGAGTGATGTGGTGGTGTTCCAGAGTGATGTGGTGGTGTTCCCGAGTGATATGATGGTGTCCCTGAGTGATGTGGTGGTTTCCCTGAGTGATGGAGGGTGGAGTTGGAGGGTGGAGTTGGAGGATGGAGTTGGAGGGTGGAGTTGGAGGGTGGAGTTGGAGTTGGAGGGTGGAGTTGGAGTTGGAGGGTGGAGTTAGAGGGTGGAGTTGGAGGGTGGAGGTGGAGTTGAAGGGTGGAGTTGGAGGGTGGAGTTGGAGTTGGAGGGTGGAGTTGGAGGGTGGAGGGTGGAGTTGGACGGTGGAGTTGGAGGGTGGAGTTGGAGGTGGAGGTGGAGTTGGAGGGTGGAGGTGGAGTTGGAGGGTGGAGTTGGAGGGTGGAGGTGGAGGGAGGAGGGTGAAGTTGGAGGCTGGAGTTGCAGTTAGAGGGTGGAGTTGGAGTTGGGGGGGTGAAGCGGGAGTTGGAAGTTGGAGTTGGAGTATGGAGTTGGGGGATGGATTTGGAGGTTGGAGTTGGAGGGTGGAGTTGGAGTTGGAGTTGAAGGGTGGAGGGTGGAGGTGGAGTTGGAGGGTGGAGGTGGAGGTGGAGTTGGAGGGTGGAGTTGGAGTTGGTGGAGTTGTAGTTGGAGGGTGGAGTTGGAGTTGGAAGTTGGAGTTGGAGTGTGGAGTTGGAGTGTGGAGTTGGAGTTGGAGTGTGGAGTTTGAGTGTGGAGTTGGAGTGTGGAGTTGGAGGGTGGAGTTGGAGGGTGGAGTTGGAGTTGGAGTTGGAGGGTGGAGTTGGAGTTGAAGGGTGGAGGTGGAGTTGGAGGTTGGAGGTGGAGTTGGAGGGTGGAGTTTGATGGTGGAGTTGGAGGGTGGAGTTGGAGGATGGAGTTGGAGGTTGGAGTTGGAGGGTGGAGTTGGAGGGTGGAGTTGGAGGGTGGAGTTGGAGGGTGGAATTGGAGGGTGGAGATGGAGGGTGGAGTTGAAGGGTGGAGTTGGATTTGGAGGGTGGAGTTGGAGGGTGGAGTTGGAGGGTGGATTTGGAGGGTGGAGTTGGAGTGTGGAGTTGGAGGGTAGGGTGAGGGGGTGAGGCTGTAAGGGTGAGTGAGGGTGTGAGGGTGAGGGGGTGTGAGGGTGAGGGGGTGTGAGGGTGTGTGATGGTGTGTGAGGGTGAGTGAGGGTGAGGGTGTGAGTGAGGGTTTGAGGGTTGTGAGGGCAAGGGGTGTGAGGGTGTGAGGATGAGTGAGGGTGTGTGAGGATGAGGGTGTGAGGGTGAGGGTGAGGGTGTGGTGGTGAGTGATGGTGTGTGAGGGTGATGATACCGTATGTACCCCCGCAAACCCTCAGATCTTTGGGTCAGAATCTGGCAGTGGTTCCGTGCTTCAGGCTGAGTAGAGCTGGTGGCCGCTCTTTTCGAGAGCTAGCGGCGAATTGGTGGAATTCTCTTACTTCTCATATCCGGGCTCTTGATGACCTTCTTCAGTTTAGACGTGCCATCAAGACCATTTTATTTGTTTAGCTTTCTTACTGTGCTCTGTGGCCTTTCCGATTTTCTATAGGTGTTGTGTTGTGCTTACCTTGTCAAAGCGCCAGGACGCCCCTTCGCTGGGGCAGCTGTGTGCGGTATAAGTAAAAATAACATAACATAACATAACATAACATGAGGTGAGGGTGTGAGGGTGTGTGGGTGTGTGAGGGTGTGAGGGTGAGTGAGGGTGTGTGAGGGTGTGAGGTTGAGTGAGGTTGTGTGAGGGTGTGTGAGGGTGTGTGAGGGTGAGAGGGTGTGTGAGGGGGTGTGAGGGTGTGTGGTGATGTGTGAGGGTGAGTAAGGGTGAGGGTGTGAAAGTGAGTGAGGGTGAGGGTGTGAGGGTTGTGAGGGTGAGTTGGAGGGTGGAGTTGGAGGGTGGAGTTGGAGTTGGAGGGTGGAGTTGGAGGGTGGAGTTGGAGGGTGGAGTTGGAAGGTGGAGTCGGAGGGTGGAGTTGGAGGGTGGAGTTGGAGGTGGAGGGTGGAGTTGGAGTTGGAGGGTGGATTTGTAGGGTGGAGTTGGAGTTGGAGGGTGGAGTTGGAGGGTGGAGTTAGAGGGTGGAGTTGGAGTTGGAGGGTGGAGTTGGAGGGTGGAGTTTGGGTTGGAGGGTGGAGTTGGAGGGTGGGGTGAGGGAGGTGAGGATGTGAGGGTGAGTGAGGGTGTAAAGGCGAGGGGGTGTGAGGGTGAGGGTGTGTGAGGGTGAGGGTGTGTGAGGGTGTGTGATGGTGTGTGAGGGTGAGTGAGGGTGAGGATGTGAGTGAGGGTGTGAGGGTTGTGAGGGTGAGGGGTGTGAGGGCAAGTGAGGGTGTGTGAGGATGAGGGTGTGAGGGTGAGGATTGGGGTGTGGTGGTGAGTGATAGTGTGTGAGGGTGAGGGGGTGAGGGTGTGAGGGTAAGTGAGGGTGTGTGGGTGTGTGAGGGTATGAGAGAGGGTAAGGGTGTGAGGGTGTGTGAGGATGTGAGGGTGAGTGAGGGTGTGTGAGGTAGTGTGAGGATTTGTGATGGTGTGTGAGGGTGAGTGAGGGTGAGGGTGTGAGGGTGAGTGAGGGTGAGGGTGTGAGGGTTGTGAGGGTGAGGTGTGATGGTGTGAGGGTGAGTGAGAGTGTGTGAGGATGAGGGGGTGAGGGGGCGTGAGGGTGTGAAGGAGTGTGAGGGTGTGTGAGGCCGGGTGAGGGTGTGAGGGTGGGTGAGGGTGTGAGTGAGGGTGTGAGGATGTGAGGGTGTGTGATGGTGAGGAGTTGTGAGGGTGGGGGTGAGGGTGAGCGAGGGTGGGTGAGGGTGTGAGGGTGAGTAAGGGTGTGTGAGGGTGAGAGGGTGTGAGGGTGTGTGAGGGTGAGGGTGAGTGAGGGTGAGGGGGGTGAGGGTGAATGAGGGTGGGTGAGGGTGTGAGGGTGAGTAAGGGTGTGTGAGGGTGAGAGGGTGTAAGGGTGTTTGAGGGTGAGGCTAAGGGAGGGTGGGTGAGGGTGTGAGGGTGATGGGGTGCAAGGGTGAGTGATGGTGTGTGAGGGTGAGTGAGGGTGAGGGTGTGAGGGTGAGTGAGGGTGTGAGGGTGAGTGAGGGTGTGAGGGTGAGGGGGTGAGGGTGTGAGCATTAGTGAGGGTGTGTGAGGATGAGGGTGTGAGGGTGAGGGGGTGTGAGAGTGGGTGAGGGTGTGAGAGTGGGTGAAGGTGAGTGAGGGTGTGTGAGGGTGAGAGGATGTGAGGGTGTGTGATGGTGAGGAGGTGTGAGGGTGAGGGGGTGAGGGTGAGGGTGTGAGGGTGAGTGAGGGTGTGTGAGGGTGAGGGTGTGAGGGTGAGTGAGGGTGTGAGGGTGTGTAAGGGTGAGGGGATGTGAGGGTGTGAGGGTGAGGGGATGTGAGGGTGAGGGTGTGATGGTGAGTGATGGTGTGTGAGGGTGACCAGGTAGGGTGTGAGCGTGAGAATGGGTGTGTGATGATGTATGAGGGTGAGTGAGGATGAGGGTGTGAGGGTTGCGAGGGTGAGGTGGTGAATTACCGCCCCATATCACTCCTTCCTTTCCCGGCCAAAGTCATCGAGAAAGCCGTCAACAACCAACTCGCCGCCTTCCTCGAAGCCAACAAATCCCTCGACTCCTCACAATCTGGCTTCCGAGCAAAACACAGCACTGAGACCGCCCTCATCGCAGCAACAGACGACATTCGAACTCTACTGGACAATGGAGACACAGTCGCCCTCATCCTCCTCGACCTCTCCGCAGCCTTCGACACAGTTTGCCATAGGACCCTTTTACAACGCCTCAGAAACATCGGAATACAAGGAAAAGCACTTGAATGGATCACCTCGTTCCTCACCGGAAGAACCCAGAAAGTCCGCCTTCCACCATTCAAGTCCGAGGCCTCTGAAGTCATCTGTGGAGTACCACAAGGATCCTCACTCAGCCCCACCCTCTTCAACGTATACATGAGCCCCCTCGCGGCCATCGCACGCCAACACAACCTCAACATCATCTCTTACGCGGATGACACTCAACTGATCCTTTCTCTCACCAATGACCCCAACACCGCCAAAACTAACCTACACGAAGGAATGAAAGAAGTTGCCGAATGGATGAAACACAGCCGTCTGAAACTGAATTCAGACAAAACTGAAGTCCTCATCTTAGGTACATCCCCCTCTGCATGGGACGACTCTTGGTGGCCGGAAGCCCTTGGAAAAGCACCCATCCCGACAGACCACGCACGGAACCTAGGCGTTATCCTGGATTCTTCACTTTCAATGAATAGACAAGTCAGCGCCGTATCCTCATCCTGCTTCAACATTCTTCGCATGCTCAAAAAAACATTTCGTTGGATCCCCACCGAGACCAGAAAAACAGTCACCCATGCTCTGGTCACAAGCCGACTGGACTACGGAAACAACCTCTACGCAGGTACTACCGCTAAACTCCAGAAGAAACTCCAACGAATCCAAAACGCCTCAGCCAGGATCATATTAGACATCCCGCGTAACGAACACATCTCTGGTCACCTGAGAGACCTCCACTGGCTACCCGTCAACAAGAGGATCACTTTCCGACTGCTCACCCACGCACACAAATCACTCTACGACATCGCACCAGAATGCCTCAACTCACGACTGTCCTTCTACACCCCCTCCCGACAACTGCGCTCTTCCAGCCAAGCCCTCGCCATTATACCTCGCATCCACAAGACAACCATGGGAGGCAGATCCTTCTCATACCTGGCTGCTAAAACATGGAACTCACTCCCCACTCACCTTCGCCTTACCCAGAACCACCTTGCATTCAGAAAGCAACTTAAAACGTGGATATTTGACAAATAATCCTCCTCCCCTCCCTAAGCGCCTAGAGACCCTCTGGGTATGTAGCGCGCTATATAAATTCTTTGACTTGACTTGACTTGAGGGTGAGGGTATGTGAGGGTGAGGGGGTGTGAGGGTGAGGGGGTGTGAGGGGGTGTGATGGTGTGTGAGGGTGAGTAAGGGTGAGGGTGTGAGGGTGAGTGAGGGTGAGAGTGTGAGGGTTGTGAGGGTGAGGGGTGTGAGGGTGTGAGGGTGAGTGAGGGTGTGTGAGGATGAGGGTGTGAGGGTGAGGGTGTGATGGTGAGTGATGGTGTGTGAGGGTGAGGGTGTGATGGTGAGTGAGGGTGTGTGGGTGTGAGGGTGTGTATAGTAGAGAATATAAATTAAAATATATATGTTCAATTCAGTTGGTTGGTAGAAGCAATCTCATAAATCGGCTGCTTTTTTCGCTTTGACTTTAAAGGCTACAAATATCTGGCAGCGTATCGCACCTTTCATTTAAAAACTCTGAGTGAAATGAAAGAAATGAAGCTTCAAGTAGATTACTGTTGTGTATGGAAGTTTTAAAGTTTCTAACAAACCTAATATTGCAGTGATGTAAGAAGAATGTGGGTAATAGTACTGGAGACCTAACGGACTAAGCATTCACAAAGCCAATAGTCCCCGTTACCTTCGTCCATTCCACAGTGCAGACCTAGTGGCTTTTCACATGCTTCAGTATTAACTTAGAAAATGGGCATCTTGAACCAGTACATTAGTAATGAAGTATAAAAAATCTAAAATGGTCACCAGTGCATCAGCTCTCATACATGCATGGCTGCTAGTGCACCAGTGTCCATCTGTGGTTTTTCTGTTATACTTAATTGCTATTTTACCATTGCAGGATGCCCAACACCCATTTCTAAATGGTAAATTAAGAATAAGCATGATGCCGCACAGTCGGAAAGGGGTAAAGGCCACCAAGCAACATACAGCTGCTGTTGTTGGTGAACAATATAGTAAAACACAAAAACACGTAATATAATAGGGATGTTTGTTGAGGGTACTGGTATGGGGGGAGTTGTAGATTTTGTAATTTTTGTGACTAGAAGAAGCAGAGATGGTGCCACTGAGAAAGCAACCGAAGTTCCTTTGCGAGAGTTTTACAACAAAGCAGGAAACTAATTAACGTGGCATGGCGCCAGTCGCAAGTTGAACACATGCTGTTTTACAACAGCGGATGCTAGCGCGTGTTTATGAGCGTGCTTGCAAGATAACCTAGTCAATGGAAGAAGGCAGCAGAGGAATTGTTGTAATTTTAGAAAGCATAGGTACGGAACTGTAGTTTAATAAGAAGCTTAACAGGGTTAGAAGACACGGACATAAAAAATGTTATTATAACGGAAGAGTAAACGGGAGGGTAGAGCACCCTGTGAATAACTTGTAATTTAATGGGGAACAGCAGAGGCAGACGATAGAGGCTCTGAGTTGTAATTTGAAGGGGAACATGGCATAATAAACTATAGGTATATAGCTGTGGAAACTTGTTAAGGGACTTGTAGAGAAGTAAAAATGTTTGCAAATGCAACATAATATGGACAGTGTTAAGATAGCAATGCTGTCAGTGACAATGCACATTAAGGGCATATAATTGCAGCACGATAAAAGTGTTATCCATAATTAAGCGGAGTGAATGGGGTTGTAGCTACATAGAAATAGTGCAGTGTTGAAATAGACAGACATTATGCTGTATGTAAATTTGATTGGTGGCTGGGCTAAAGTGAAGGGATGTATGGGCTTAGTGCGGTACGAGTAATAACAGTTTTAGAGCGTAGGGGTTATGTGTATTGCTAAAGTAAATATAATAATATTAAAAAAGCAGGCAAAAAGATTGTGCTTCCGTAAAAAAAAGCACCAGTAAGTAAAGTAAAGAGCAGAAATGTTTACGACAATCGCATTCATTCAGCTTCTTTTTTATTGAAGCACTTGAGGGGTTCGTCTGATTTCAGGGCGCTCGGGGCAATACCTGTGAAGGCTCGTGTGTATGTGTTCTATTTACAACATTTCTGTGGGTTCAGTAATAAGGTGCGGGCGCTTCTAGAGAATCTGCAGCCGCCCAATAGCTCCAATTTATTTTGCAATTTAGCATGTGGATGCAATTGTAGCAGGAGAATGATGTAATGTGCCTCGAAGTCCATTTTAGCCGCGTTATTGATTAAAGAAAGGCGTGTGTCTTTTTCCTCCTCTGCCCAGGACAGCTCATAGGTGGACTCAGGCTCCCGCACTCCACTGACGGTGGAGGAGGGGGGGTGGGGAGGGAAGAACAGGAAGGGGGGGCGAGAGAAGTTAAGGATTGCGGGGGAAGAAAGGGGGAGGGGGCTCTGAGGGTGAGATTAAAGGGGGAGCTGAGAACCCCACAGAAAAAGAGGGATAATGAGAGGGAGTGAGAAGAGAGAGGGAGACAATGGGAGAGACTTGATGAGAGAGTGAGTGACAGATGACGCAAAAGAGGGAAAAGAGAGTAAAAAAAATCACGGGCTGAGCCGTCTTCGCTTCGACGTGCACACACTGCATGGGGGCTGTAATGGCAGAGCCAAGGGCGGGCCGCTGTAATTGGAAGAAGTGGCACAGCAAGGCAAGAAGGCAAGAAGTGGGAGAGGGGACATACAGCGAGAGAGAGGAGACAAGAAATACTACTAGGGACAGGAGCTGCGCGGGAGCCCTGGCAATGGGATAGGGTGGAAGAGGGAGGGAAGCAAGAGAGGAGACGACTGAGAGGCATTATTTGGAGGTAGAGCAACACTGAGTAAAGAGAACAGGGAAACTACAGGAGAAGGGAGTAAGAGACACGAACAGGACAAACGATGACCTAGAAGCAGGAAGAAAAGGGAAGTGTGGCAGAGGAAAAGTGGAATGCTGATAAATAAGGCAGGGGCTCGAGCCAGAGGAGAGCAGCAGGAAGAAACAGGAAGGAGGAGCACGAGGGGAAAGGCTTTGTGCCAACGGATTGCAAGGGAGGGAGAGGAGTGCAAGGCAGAGAGTGGGGACGGAAGGAAAAGAAGAATAGCTAAGTCGGAAAGTGAAATGCGAGGATGTCTAAAAAAATGCTGTGTTCGGGGGGGGGTTGCTGCGGGGCTACAGGGCAGGGAGAGGGAGGAAAGAACATCTGTGAGAGAGCATGATGGGGTGAAGCAGGAGAGGGCAGAGAAATAAAGACAAGCCGGGGTGCCAACCTTCGTGTAGCGCTGTGAGGAGGAGGGAGGGGGAGAGAGTGCGCTGTGCATACCAATGGCGAGGTAGGGCAGGTCCAGCGGAGACTGCAGAGGAAGAGGCTGAAGGTGGGAGGGCGGGGGAGATTGCGAAAGGGTGAGAGAAGAGGCATGGGGGCGGGGGAGAGCATTCCTTTGAAGTGTGAAGCTCTCGGCATTGCTGTGGCGGGTCTGATGCGATAATGGAGGCGGTTCGGGGAGCAAACGGCAAGCGCGTGCACAGGCACATGCACTCGGCGTAATCCGCCTGGTTCAGCTTTGCTGTTTCCACCTCTATATGCCTCGACTTCTGCAATGCGCAAGCGCATTGTCAGAGGTCGAGACCTAAAAATCTGGACCCATCATGCCGTCGCTTTCAAAAGTTTGTGCGCCGTGGTCATGAAGGGAAATGTGCTCCGTAATTTAAGTGAAAATGCAATCGTGGATGACAAAAATCTCTGCTCTCACACCCTCCACAATGTGCAAAGACTAATTCTCGAAGTGGCCTCAAATCTTTAGATGCTACCCCGTTATTTTCAGAAGTGATGAAAAGTGATTCGCGTTCGATGGTGAATATGCGCCGGGGCTTCGAAACCCTTGTTCAAAGGAACCGTCAAGTGAACATGCTGACGTGCCTCATAATCAAGAAGTTACCTACTGCTTAAAGTGAAAGTGCTCTCTTAACGTGATGACAATGGCGCATAGATGTATAATAAAGTATCAAATTCAATTTGCGAAAGAAACATGACAATGTGTATCACGTGAAGAAGTTTTGTACAAATAAGAGTTAAATACACTATCTGTTGTCAAACACCCTTATAAATAAACAATTTTTTTAAATTGTTATATGAACTTCAAGACTACTCGAATACCTGAATACCTTTTCTTCTGTATAAAAAGAAAAATTGAATAATTAGAGATAAACATTAAAAATAAACATTAAAACATGTAGTGTCCCCTTACACGGATGATGTATTATTATGTTTATGTGATGCATCATGAGATGTGGGCCCTACTGCAGTGGCTTTCTGAGATTTTGAGCAGGTTGCGGAGTTACGGATGAATTGGGGGAAATCTTGTATTTCCGTGTTCAGTCACGAAGCTTCTCTACAGGTAGCCCACTGGGTGGCGATGCTAAGACTTGGTCGAGCACAGCGGTTAGATATGTTGGGGTCTGTCTTTATAACTCTCGGCAGGACCTATTTGAGGGTAATCTTCAACAGGCAGTACAGCCCTCAAATCACACATGCTGTTTTGGTCGTGGTTACCGCTAGCTTTAGAGGAAGAGTCACTCTTTCTAAAATGATTATCCTCCCTCGTCTGTTATAGTACTTTGTCAATCTTCCAATATTTCCTTAATGCTGGTTCTTCGTGAATCTGAATCGGGTGCTTGGGTTCAACTTTGAGATAACGGGAGACGTAGAGTAGCCTTAAATAAGTTCTAATTGTCCGTGAGAAATGGAGGTTTAAGGGGGCCGTCTTTTGAGGCATATTATCTTGATGCACAAGTCCAATGGGTAGCCACATGGTTATTAGGGAACAATCTTTATGAAACTATCACAGGGGAAGGACCCCTCCGTCTGTATATAGTACAACAATTTCTACACCCCACAGTGAAACTACACCATTCGTGGACACTCCTTGTGTGATTGGCTAAGAAATGTATGATAAGGGTGATGCAGCTCAAAAAACACATTCTTCCCTATTTACTGGCTACACCTCTCCAGGGTTAACGTGGCCCTTTGGGACACTTTACCCCTGACCAGTTGGCTAGCTGGCATGAGCAGTCTACTGAGACAGTTGGGAACTTGTTACAAGACACAAATTTACTTCAGTTGGACCAAATATATCAGGATTATAATATTCAGCCGGTTCACTATTTTTTACATATTCAGTTGGTGGAAACCCTCAGATTACTGTGGGGTGGGACTAAGGCACGGCCTGTACCCATGCAGTACTGCATATGATGCACACCATGGGAAAAGGACGGCACCTTATTACTTGGTTTTATAAAGCGGTTAGGGAGCATACCGGGGTCGCAGTGGCTTTTCTCTGGCGCGAATGGGAGGAAGATTTAAGTCGGCCCTTGCATGACTTGGAACGGGTGCAGGCACTTTAATCTCCTCATGTCATCTCCTGAAATGAAAGATTAAAAAATATACAATATATGATACTTCATAGGCTATACCTTTCTTCATCATAGTTGAACCGCATATACGCAACAGCCAACCTCTCTTACCCCAGATATTCAGCACATGCTTTGGTCTTGCCCTAGAGTATTTGGATGCTGGCATTCTATACACACTGTGCTGGCTATTGTTACAGAGCTCACAACAATCACATCTTGGGAAGCTAAAACATTGGGCATATTTTCCAGGAGAAAGAGTCATAAGGTGAAGGTATGCTTTCTGAATCTAGCCATACTTTTAGGAAAGTGCCTACTGACCTGGCATTGTCTGGCGCAACGGATGCCCAGCTTCGCCCAGTGGTGTTGGGCTCTACACTGCTGGAGTGACACACAGAGTACTGCGCTGCACTGGAGGAGGTTCATAGAATCCGGGAATGCCCCATTGAAGCAGCATAGGACACTGTGTTAATGCAATTCAAAATAACCCATGGCTGTGGAGCCACCTGTATCTACTGCGTCCTAGAGGCTCCCCTGGCCAAATCACTCTTTCACCCCATTGACTAATCTTAATGACCTGGTAAAGTCACTTCTTTATACCATTATTTCATCTCATTGATCTTCCAGGTGGGTGTTATTTATTGAGATGGGTGACAAATATAGTATGTGGAGATAATTAGTTTTCCAGATGGGTGACTATCTTGGCGTGCCAGGACTTTTCCCACTTCCTGACCATTGTTCTTCCCGGTGGGTGTTGAGAAGCTCAGTATGTGTCAAAGCTTAGTATGTATTTGGATTCACTCCCTGCTGAATAATGCCTCCCGACGGTTCACCTGCCTCTTATTTTGTGCTATATGCTTGTGCGCTCCTCTTTGTTTCTACTTTCCAAGATATAATTCCCTATCATTATAAAGCTGCTGTCTAAAATATATGGGAGACTGAAAGCTTTTGTCTCTCAGTCTAAGAGTTCCAGTACAAGTGATAAGAAAGGATTGCAACTATACATCTAGCAGCATATTTACCATTTGTAATATACTTGCTTTGCATTTGTATAACAAAATTTACTAAATGTTCACTGTGGAGTGATGCTTTATTTTGATTTTAATACATCAATAACTGTAAAACAGTTATTGATGTATTGAAAACCCCAATAATGATTTGAGATATGATGCATGTCACACCCTGATAGCTAACAGTGCATGACATCAACTGGGGTCGTACAACTAATGATCCAAGGAACATAATATATAAATGAATTATACATGACGCAATTTTGTTTGTTTCATACTATAGAATTAAATAAATAATGGCAACTAGAATGAGAGATAACATTACGTTGATCAACAAGAAAGAGGAAATTCTTTTTAACAATCAGTGAAACATGAAAAAGCCATCAGGGTTGCTCGCGGGGAGACTGTTCATTAGTCTGCTTTGTACAGCCATTGGCAGCAGTGGTCATTTCATTTCAAAATTATGACTGGGTGGCTGAGTAGCCAGCTTCCACTCTTCAGGGAACTTCAGGCACACCACTTTGAGATCAGCATCCTTTTGCAGTTCAATAGTCAAATACCTAAAAACAAACCTGAAAGTGATGGACTTGGTAACCCTAAATTGCTAAGGAAACCCAGAGCATTTATTATTCTATCCTGCCTTTGTTATACCACCTTTGCTAGAGTAAATGTTGCAACACTCTACAGAAGTGAAAAAGTAAACACTTGAAGACAGGTTGATAATCTTAATATGAACTTGAAAATTAGCAAGAGTATTATTTTCTTTTAGAAGTGAAGTAGTTGGAACATTAATCGACTCCAAATAAAAACGGAAGATCCATGGACTGGACTACAGCACTGCACTGTACGTCGGCGTCAACCAGAAACAGCTCAGGAAACTAAAGAATGTCCAATCCGCTGCAGCCAGACTTGTCCTCACCATCCCCCTGCGCAACCACATGACACAACACCTCGGACAACTCCACTAGTTCCCAATCAACAAGAGAAGCACCTTCAAGCTCCTTACACATGCATACAAAGCTCTCCATTGTTTTAAAAATTATTTATTTATTTGCATTTTTGTCATCTGCAGGTATTAAAGTGTGTATATATAATATTCACATGGTATATGGTATAAAAAAATACAATGGGATCAAACATGTTGGCTCGATACATTCGTAAAGTGAAGTATAAACAAGTTACAGGTGGAAGGATAAAATTGGGTGTGCCATGCATATAGTAGATTCTTAAGTAATCATTTGCAATAGTTACCGTCAATATACATAAACCCTATTCCATCAAATGTCTTGTCCCAATATATATATATATGGTGCAATTAAATGAGGTCTGTGTAATGTATAATACACATTATAATGCAATGTATTTTAATTTGAAAATAAACATAATAAAACAAACACATCAGTTTTATAACTTATTGCTGTAAATAATTGTGGCAGTTTGAATGTTTACCCCCCCATCTCGGATTTAAAGTCCGCAGAGTCAGATGGGGAGAGAGAACCTTGTCACATTGTGCTGCCAGGTTGTGGAACCAATTGCCCATTACACTTAGACTTCAACCAAATGTGTTCGTTTTTAGGAAGCAATTAAAACTTGGCTGTTTCCGAGGGCTTAACTGATTAGTTGTAATCACGCTTGATCTTCCTCTCTCACTCTTAGCGCCAAGTCGCCTCGGCATTCGAGCGCTTTATAAACTGAAATCTAATCTAATCTTATCCCCACCCCACCGAACATCAAATTAAAAGGAAAGTTGAATCGTGTTCGTTCCCGTCCCCAGATGCATCCAATATATTCTCTCCTGGAGTGTCAGTGCATCATTGAACTGCATGATACCTAAGTCGTAGGTAATTTTATGGAGGTTTGTTGGCTCCTTCTCTGACACCATTTAATAAATTATTACTGTCCGAGTCCTAGTCCATTTATTTTAGTTCTGACAGTATCTCGTTCCAGCACAATGGATAGGGTATTTACGTGGGCCCTCAATCTCCTCTTTATGTAATGCCGTGCTCTCTGCCTGTGCCCATACCATTAGTGAGTTTTTCCAGCAGGTGAGGTCCGGGTGGGTGCTTGTTCTTCCAGCGTTTAGTTATTAATCCTTTGGCTACTATTAGGCTGAATCTGGAATTGACTCTATGTTTCTTGGATCAAGGAAAAAGACCCAATATACATTCTTCTCATGTGTGTATTTGGGGCCTATCAATGTATGTAGCCAATGCTGCTGTCACATTTTCCAAATATAATGGTAGTGTGGGGCAGCACCACAGCATGTGTAACAAAGTGGCTCCTATTTGCATACATCATGGACAAGCTGAGCTAGTTATTTGAAAATAATTATTAATTTTGTCAGGGGATAAGTATGCTCCATGAATGATATAGGTCTGAATAAATCGTAATTTGGCGTTCCGTGGTATTTGCGTAGGAGTAGCCAGGATTTTTTCCCATTCGCTGTCAGTCCACGGAGACCCCCTATCCCCCTCCCACCGGTTGCCGAGAGACGTCATAGGCTGTAGGGTGTGTGTAAGAAGAGCTCCTGTCAGCCAATGAAGTAAGTGACTTCCATTGCCCATCACATATAGATACTGAATAAGCAAATGCACTTCTGGTTCGGTATTTATGTCTCCCCCATGCTAACGAAAGGGATCGGATGATCAGACTATTTAAAAAGAATTGATCAGCTGGAAGGCTGAATTCGTGAGATAGAGTGTCAAAAGGTGTCAGAGTGCCGTCCATTTAAAGATTGCCAAGCGTATGAATCCCGGCAGCATGCCAGTGTGAAAGTATACTGTTGGAGTTGCCCATTTTATATCTGGGGTCCCTAAAAGGGGCAATACTGGAGTGTATGGAATCTGGTATTTGGTAAGGTATAAGCTGTGTTTATAACAACGAAGGGCCAAGGCTAAATAAGACAGTAATGGGGTTGGTTGTTGGGCCATTGGATGAAAGAGTTGGTAAATCTGGGAGTGAGACCATGGTGGGGATGTCGATGTTGTGTCTTCTAAATTGAGTCCTGCAAGCCATTTCGTCACCCACTGGAGCTGAGACGCCAAATAATAGAGCTCCATGTTGGGGACAGCCAGACTGCCCCTACTGGGGGGCGCATATAGTTTCTAGAGCATTTTCTGGTGGTGACTGGAGCCCCAGATGAAGCCCCTAATCAGTTGCTCCAGCTCACGAAAGGTTTTGGTTGGGACATAAACAGAAAGGTTGGAGAAATAATATAGGAGCCTAGGGAACATTACCATCTTGATTAGGGTAATTCTGCCCATCACGTTTTAACTCAAAGTTTTCAAAAATTCTATTTGTGTCCTAATGGAAGATAAGGCTCGGTTCAAATTACCCTCCAATATGTCAGCAGGACTACGATAAATAAAAATTCCGAAATACCTTAAGGTGGAAGGCTGCCATCACCTACAAACTTCTCCATGATGCAGGACAAGAATATCTGAACCACCACCTTGCCTTTCACACACCCACCAGACAACTCCGGTCACCCTGGCCCCCGTCCCATGGATCCACAAGACCATGACCATAACTGGAGGAAAATCCTTCTCCTACCTCACCACTAAGACCTGGCACACCCTGCCCCTCCACCTTTGGCAATCCGTGTCATTGACACAGTTCAAGAAGGACCTTATGACCTGGCTCTTTGACGGAACCTCCACACCCAGACAAATTAGCAGCCCCCCCTTCCCTGCCCCCTCCTCAGCATCTTGATACCCTCTCGGGTGAGTATCCGCGCCCGACAAACCTCTGCTTGGTTGATTGATGGCCTAAAATACTGCTTTGTCTAGAACTCTACATCTTGTCTCAGTGGTTAGGGGGCGATCACTCTTCCTTAGGGTAAAAGCTTGGAATTCTTCCCCTGCTGTGTTACGGCTTGACTCCTCTCTCATGGGGATGTAAAGTTTATTTGAAGATGATGCTGTTTTCATGATCTTCTATCAATGAGTTCTCCAATGTAGACTTGACTGGTGCCTAGAGATGCTATGGGGTAAAGTGTGCTACATAGGTCATCTGCTACTCACCCCAACTTAACAAGTACTATTTTTAAAATGTTTTAACACCTAATGATCACAGTTTGGCAACTTCTGAAACATGCAAATGCAACTTTCAGAGCTACATCTAGATGTAGCTTGATCTGAGCCTCTTTGTGTTAAATACTGATGCAACATGAGCTAATTAAACAGAGACTATCTTGTTTCATGGATAGACACATACCAGTAAAAAGTGTCATGTGGGATTCAGGAACAACGATAAGCGCAGCTGAAGGCAATATTCTTAAAAACACTGAGCCAAGATGGTAGAGGGTAGAGTCCTGACTCTTAGGGAAACGCAGATTATGTAGATCAATTCAAAATCGGTGACATTTGTGATGAGACCACTGACTACCAAAAGGCAGACTTAGGAGGGCATTTGGAAACTGATTAATGTTGACAGATGTTTGTGCCCCTCTGTCCTTGTTGGAGTGGGCCTTCAAGCACCATGTGAGACTGTTTTCCTGTCTGTGTGTGCCTGTGGCCGGAATCACAACAGTGAGATCTCAAGAAGGAAAAATCAAACAATGTCCCTCAAGTGTTGGATACCATAATCCTAGTGCACGAGGGGCTTTTATTTTTGCTTAGTGTGGCATTCTATAGTCTAAAGTTGAGTTAATAGACTGGCAATGATGACACCGGAATGTGGTACCATCCTTCCTTCAATGCTAGTGCTAATATGTACTGGACTGTAGAACTTACATATTTGTCATTGTTGGATCTGGCACCTGGAGTTGGGCAACAGCCCAGGTTTTCTTATACCACTTCTTCTAGTATTCTGCGTATCCATATTGGTCCCTAAAAAGGACGAGACATGCCTTAGCAGACTGAGGGGCATATTTACAAGGGGTGATCGCCACTAGAACATCACTTTTTTGACGTTCTGGTGGCGATTACCCCATCCCCTTATCAAAAAGGCAGCGTTAAGCCACTTAACGTGACTTAATGTCACCTTGTAAATAATGTCCCTTTCACGCAGCAATTAGCGTGAAAAAGGGCGGGCAATGGGTGTTGCAGTGGGCCTTCCGCTGCAAAACAAGTTGCTTTTTTACAGTGCCCCTATTTACAAGGCTGGTGCAAATATGGGGCAGCGCCTAAAATAAGACAATGGAAAACCTGGTATTAAACAGACTCAATGAGGAGAAATACCTGTATTTCTCCTAGTTTTTTGCTGTTTCTATGTGTGCTGAATTCTGCAGCACACATAGAAAGAGCAAATCACCATTAGTGATTGTTCATGTGCAGGAAGGCGTCTCTTCCTGCACGCAAACAATCATTCCATGTACCACAAGCAGCCTCGCACTATGGTGCAAAGGTGCCTGCATTGGCGCTAGGCAGCTAAATTTAGCGCCAGCACAAGGGAAAATCCATGGGTGCACCATATTTTTGTTAATATGGCGCATCCCTGCGTTTTCAGAACTGATCCAGCGGGCCAAGAGAAATTCTGTCTCATATGTACAACTTTACACCATGATACTCACCATAATTTATAAATCTATCACTAGGCCCATAAATGACTTTGACATGAATTGACCAACTGAATCATATGACCTAATTAATCAAAACACTTTAAATATATTTAATTAAGTCAGTATCATAGGCAATGGATTAACTAATGTTAACTCAAGGAAACAAACAAGACCAGCTTGTCATTTCAAAATCTATTTTATTAACTTTATTAACTTTATTATAAGCAGAAAGCATTTTAAAGCGTCAATTCTTTTATTAGCAATTTTTTTAAGCAAAATTATTTATTAGAAAGGCACATTTGACTGTCAGCTCAAACCAAACTCAGCATGAGAAGTGCTCAAACATTAAGGAAAATTCCCTAAGCCCTATTTCCCTAACTTAGCTAAAGGAAAACCGGAAGGGAAAAAGTAAAGTCTCAATGGATCTTACGTGAAACGAAAGTCCGTCAGCATTTCTGGAGCACAGGAACGAGCCAGCAGTGCTCCTACGAAGGGGGCAATTTTTATACCTTTTTCCTATCTAAAACTAACTAAAAGAATACAAGTATTCGAGCAACACAAAACACGATTGGTCTAGGGACATCATCCGATGAAGTCATCTGTCTTTCGCATAGCAAAAGTCACGTTTCTTCAAGAGCGGCATTGTTCATAAACTATGAGGGTCACAGGCTTTTCCGTGAATCGTAACATTAAGCAAAATCAACTATTGCTTCCTCTGTCCAAGCTTTTCCTCCGCTGCACATCCTGACCATGAAAGCTGAACCAAATGTCCTTTCATACCTTCCACACAGCCTTGTTTTACGAGCCACTTTCAAAGAATTATTGTAGAAAATATTTCCACTTTCAAACGTTGCTGTGCAAGGCCCAACTTTTGACAGAACTTCGGACATCCATTTTAGAAATAGGCCACAGGCCTCATTTAGCATGAGTCTAGTATGCAAGGAAACACAAGATAATAATTAATTCAAGAAATTATAATTATTCTGTTACCCACCCCCTTTACTAATATTAACCCATTTGACTATGTTACCTAGCTTTGCATACAAAAGATAAACATAACACAAACACATGAGATGAAAAGATATAAACAAAGGCACATTTTAAAGAATGCACATGCCATTATTTGAAACAGCCGCAGTTAATGTACAACAAAATGAAAGACAAAGTAAATGTATTATTTAAAGCAGAATGACAAACATGACAAGAGCACAAATGATTAAACCCGCGTGTTCGTGTAGGTGCACATTATTCTAGGTTGTGTCAGTACAAAAACATGCAAATCATGCAACACTCGTTAGTAAATTAAAATTATGGGAGTTTCATTACAGCATGCTTTAATTCAGAAACTATTCTGAAAGTCTGCTTCATCAGAACGTTGAAGCGCAGTGTTACCAATCGTGGTGTAACACCATGGTCCACCATTCTGTTGTAAATATACCCCTCAGTATTCTATAATTTAGCTGTACAGCAGTTTTCTATGTAAAAATGATCTATATTTTTAGCTATTGCAATCAGCATTCATTTCAATCGCAACTGAATGGAAGTTCCACATTATACCGGAGAGTTTGAGCTTAACAAAGAAGTAGATACCTAATGTCAGAGATGAGGGTTAAATCAACCTGTTTGCAGCAATTTACCAACATCACCTTCATGCAGAACAGGCATAGCTACCATTAGGCATCAGGTGCAGTGGCCTGGAGCCCAGAGCCGCAGGGTCTATTTAGCTGTGATAATTGCAGTGTTTTGCTACCAACACAGCAGGCAAAGGGAACATTTGACTTGTTTTGCACCAGGATCCATGGCATCCTTGACACACTACTGCAATACATAAAACATACATTTTAGCAGCACAAAATACAAAAGTATACTTCAGGCATACTATTGTGCACATTTTACATTGGTCAAAATGTAGGACCCAATTTATATGCTGGCAGTAAGGATGCTCCGTCACAATGGCAACAGAGTATCCTTACCCCCAATATAATGGTCTGTCCACTTAATTTAGAAGTGGGCAGAACTTTGGTGTAACTACAGTGGTTGACCTCTTTGTCAACCCACCTAATTTAGATGGGCAGACATAGAGGTTAATTTCCAATGCCTATAATCACCAGGAGAACTCCCATGGTGAAGGGAGCATGTTCTTTTCTTTTTCTATTTTGAGGTATTTTGCAATGTCAGCCTGTTTCCGTACCAATGGAAATTTGAACAGTGTTTCATTGACTGCCTCTTTTGATGTTTTTCAGTAAAGAAAAAGACAAAACTCTTTCAGATAAATGGGCCTTAAGGTGGAGAACTTGACATGGTAACGCTGAATTCCCAACATTACTCTCCTAGTCCAGATGCTCAAATTGCAATGACCTTTAAAAGGTACAATAATACCGTACAGAATCAATAATACTACGCACATTATTACCACAATTTTTGCTTAGGCCACTGTTAATGACAGCCTTAGCGATATGTTTATGGCAAAGGTAAGCATTCTGCATTGTCATTTATTTCCATTGCGGCAGAAATACAGAGTTTAGGGTCAGTTCCACCATGTAGGTTTTTAGGGTCATATGTGTGAAAATCGGAATTTGTGATTCTAAAAAAATGATTTTTTGCTAATTGCATTTTGTGAATCGCAAAATGTGATGTAAATAAAAAAACGCCAAATTTTTGCGATTACCAAACATTCGCAGAATCCGTTTGCGAACTCGGTATTAGCGATTCCTTAATTGCAACTTCACAAATAAGGATTTGCAAAATTAGAGAATCTGCAATCCAGGTGCAGCTTGATGACATCGCACCCAGGAACTGTGACGGCCCATGCTGTTCCTGATTGCCTGAGGCTGTATGAGAAGCTGGGAGAAGCAAACCACTTTGTACTGCAACTGCACCAAATTCAAAAGGATCCCCTGGAGGAAGAGAAGGATAAGGAGGAGGCTGGGACGAAAAGGAAGCAAAAGTTCAGTGAGAGGGAGCAGGAGGTGCTCATCGAAGAAATGGTCCTTAGCCATGAGTTGCTTTTTGGCAAAAAATTACTCCATGTGCCAGAGTCACAAAAAAGAAAAATATGGATGGACATCCAGGCAAAGGTCAAGGCCATCGGTGTGATCGACACCAAACAAGGTAGGATGCATGCCAAATCATCCCTGACACATTACCATCTCAATCACACACTCAGGAATGCACCAACTACAAACTAAAAATGCAACTCCATTCCACCATTTTCCAGCAGACCCAGCAATGCATCATGGGAGATGTAGTCACACGCATCATCCAGTGGAGCAATGATACACAGCAATGTAGAACTACTTGAAGTAAATCAGTTAAGTCATATAATGGTAGACAATACTTAGCTAACCCAAAATCCGAAAACTTTATTCAGTGAACAATGTCAAGCAGAAGACACAATTAAAATTTGCCTTTTCATTTATAGTTCAACCTGAAACACAGGATAACAGTTCAGGAGCTGAGGAGGAGGCACATACAGAGGACCAGGCAGGGTTAGAGGACACAGAGCAAAGCACACTGCCAACATCTGTCCCACGGAGACAGTGTCATATTGTTCCTCCACTTCCACTGTTAGAGGGAAAACCAGAGTCAATAGGGGATGAGGCCCAGCCAGACCAGGGACAGGGTGCACAACAGGTCCACAATCAGCCCCCTTTGTACCGTAGGGAAGAAACATGCAGGAGACGCAGGCCAAGGACAACCACCAGCACAGCTGCTGTTAAGGATCAGATGGTGTTTGCTTGACTGGAAGGCACCATGGTAAAGGTGCAGCAACTGTAAACAAAATTAGTGAGGTCAATACACAGACAGCTGGTGTCTGTTTATCATAACCTGAGTGACATGAAGGAGGGCATCAGAGAAATGACGGGCACAATTAAAGAACTGTGTGCCACCATGAAGAGAGACCAGGCAGCCAAATGCAGGGGGAGACAACGTTCCACAGCCATCTGGACACTTTCAGCAAGGCTATCAACCGCCTGTGCAATGCCACTTCCCTGCTGTCATGCTGCTCAGTAAGCATGCAGGTTGAACTGGCATACTGCAGCCAGGATGTTGGTACAGGTGACAAGTGCGGTAGAACAGCTGCAGACAGCTATCATAGGTGGCACAGGACTCCTGGTCTCAGGGGATAGTGAGGAGCTCTCAAGCAGAAGCAGCATCAACCCACCAATTGCCGAACACACACGGCACAGTGTAAGGCAGGGAACAACAACGGATGCCTCAAGGGAGAGCAGTCAGCACCCTGAGCATGCGACATCAGGACGTGCACGCAAAATTTAACTGTCACCATAGCAGAATGCCAATGGGTGAAGTAACCCATTGCATATGGACTTGTGTGGCCTTATATTTAGCATTGCAGATGACCTGTATGTGGAGTAAATGATAAGATTTGCAGTTCCTGAATACATACTCATTGTTGGATGGGGTGAGAGGGCTACATGGGTTCCATCTATACAGCCAATGACATGGGGGAATTGGGCAATCTGGTAGAAGTCATGTTTTGTTTGCTGTAATGTCTATTGTGTGCTGGGGAATTGGATGTGATGATGCAGCCTCTGTACCATTGCATCCAAGAATGCATGGAGAAGCATGACAGGCAACTCTGGGAGACCTCTGCTGCTGCTGCTATCACCCCCTGGAAACTCCCTGATGTCAGTAAGAGCAGTGAACACAAGTCCTGCACATGGGTTGGAATGATTTGGGTCCTGCATATTGGGTGTTCAAGCAAGGGTTGTAGCTTATTGATCAAATCCATAATGGTAGCTGAGTCCAGCCTGTACTTCTCATGAATCTCCTCATCAGTCTGCTGGAACAGAGAGAGAAAATCCATTCCTGTCGCCTCCTTCTTTGTGCTGCAGCTCGTATTTGGATCTCCTGGCTATCACATACAGCACTGATTTTAGATTTGGGGGTCTCTAGTTGGCAGAGGTAGATACCTTTGACCAAATAAGGACCCTTGCATCTAGTCAGGGTTAGAGGGTACACTCATAAAATAACCCGTGCTCACCCCTTGGTAGCTTGGCACGAGCAGGCAGACTTATCTCAGAGGCAGTGTGTAAAGCTTTTGTGATCACATACATTTACCCAGTGACAACACTACAGATGGACACCACACAAGTTGTAGTATAAAAATAAGTATTTTTATATAAACTTAATACAAGATCACAAACAACAAAAATCTACAATACTGTAAATTAAAAATGGTATAAATAGCTTAGTTCTCTTTAGATGCTAAATGCAACACTTTAAGTTCAATGTACCTTTGGATGCGTAACGCTATACAGCGAAAGAGTTGCAGGGAAGGTGATGAGTTGGTTCCTTGAAGTGTGGCTCACTGGTTAGAGCGGCAGGCTCTGAAGCAGAGATCAGGCCCGGGACCAGGGTTCAAGTCCCGACACGGCAGGGTCTTGGGCTCAATGTCCACGGACTCGATAATTCTCGCCTCAGCGCCTACTCTAATCATGGGTCCCACGCTGCAACTCTGGGCAATAGCTTGCTTAATCTCCACAACTGCCCCAACAACACTGGGATGCCTGGCTTCACCTTGGGGGTGCCCAGGAGGGGCATCTCACAGGGAGAGCCAGGAATGGTTCCACAGAGTTAAACAGTGCCGGGACGCCCCGTTGCTGGGGCAGCTGTGCGCTTTACAAGTATACTACATGTACATTTACATTTACCTTACACGCAGGAACGGTGATGCGCCGGATCCCTACTGCTGCGTAGGGGACGGTGATGACTCGTTTTTCTCTGCATAGGGAGGTGATGCGTCAGTTTCTTACTGCGCTTCCGTGGCGGTGCGACCCGAAACGCCGTGATGCGATGAAGATCAGGTGCAATGAAACAAAATGGCATTTTCTTTTTGATGCGACAATGACGAGGCGATGCGTGCACAGCCGACGGCAATGCGGCGACTCAACTAATCTTCTAAGCGTGACAGGCCCTGCAACACACTTCTCCGGTGATGTGACTGCGTATGCTGCGACGGCGACACTCTTCTCCAGTGATGCAAGGCGCTTCGGCGATGCGACAGCGGCAGCAGCGACACCCTTCTTCAGTGATGGGACGACAGCGGCTGTGGCGACGTTGCGCTTCTTCTCCGTGAGTCACGCTCCAGCTCACTGCAACAGGCAGTCTCCCAGAAGGCCCAACACAACAGTAGGCATGTCAAATTCCCAGCAAGGGAAATCAGGGGAGCTGGTTGGTGAAGTCTGTTATCCCGGAGACTTAGGGCGAGAAAGCAAAAGACACACAGTTGATGGACAGAATGCAGAACAAATCAAAACATTCATTCCCAATCAAAAGAACAGGGTTAAAGCCATCATTCCTTTGCTCACCAAGCCACCCCAGTTTAGACCTGGTCATAAGCAAATCAGTATTTACCCTGTGCCTCATGGAAACAGCCCACCCCGAACTGCCAAGCCAGGCCCACCCAGGATGGGAAACAAGCATCCTAGGACCGGTTTCAGGGTTTCACCCATCTTCAGCATTTGATTTACAAGCCCTGGGCACATGCAGTGCACTGTTCTAGGATCTGACAAGTAAACCAAACCATCCAATCATGGAGTCACTAATCCATACATCAATTTACCATAGGGAGCAGTTGCACTGTGGCACTAAATAGCAGTGGCACAGTGCCCAAAGCATCTATAACCAGCAAAAACACATGAGACAACAGCAAAAAATGGAAGGGAGACCCACGCCAATGGTGCCTGGTCTAACAGCTTCCATTGCCTTGTGGACTTGTTGAACTAGGTTGCACCTGGTTACCACCTGCCTTGAGTTGGTGGTAAAATGCATGTGCAAAACTGCGAATTTCGTGAATTTGTAATTTGCAAATTTTTCATACATTTCAGTGTGAATTCGCAATTTGCATTATTCTATTTGTGAATATCACAAACAACGTGTCGGTACTTGCGATTTTGCAAAAAAAATTCACACATTTTGGGCTTCCCTAAATAGGTATTCGCAAATGTTGCGAATACCTATTTTGCACTGTGAGCCTATGTTGTACATAGTCTATTTTGCGATCGCAAACACTGATTTTTAGCGATTCGCAGTGTTTGCTACCCCAAAATATCTTGATGCATATGCACCTTAGTGATCTCCTGGCTGGATTTGATGCTGATGTACACCAGTGCGGACCCAGCAGTGGCCCGCTTTGCTTTACCAGCAGACCAGGGGCCCAATGTAAGGTATCTGCAGTCCCATTAATGATTGTATGAGCTACGCCACTAACTCTCAAGTGGTGCTGATGCATATTGAGGTTATAAAAGAAGCTATAGCAGCCCTTCCCTAACAGCGAAAACACACTGCAGTGAATTTGCTCCTATGTGCCTATTCATGTCTCCACTGTACTCTTTTAGAAGATAGTCCTTTTTATGGAACAAATATTATATAATATCTGCACAGATGATATCTTAACCATGGACAGACACGGACATCAAGGTACAGGAATTCATGTATGTATGTATGTATGTTTAGTTATTCCGAAAGCGCGAGCACTGTGGAAGGAAGTAGATACCACCCAAGAGGTCAGCCTACTGGTGGTAGTGTTGCTTGAAGAGGCGAGTTTTAAGTTTCTACTTGAATTTGTAGGTGCCGGTCTGATTTTGCAGCAGATGTTGTTCCAGATCCTGGGGAAATTGGCTGCGAATACTTGCTTTCTTGTTTTTTCCTTCCTGCTGCATTTAGTCTCTGATGAATCAGTCTCTAATCTGGTGACAGAGGGCGATGCCATTCTAATTGTAATATAGAAGTGATAAAATACCCCCTGCTGTACATTTTAAGGATGTACCAAGTTTCCAAGGAGTTCCATAACCATATAGAGGAACGAGGCCAAAAGCCGAGTTTCTTTATAAGAATATGGAACCCCTAGGTGACTTTGCATAGCTTTATCATATACTCCAGGGGGTATGTTATCCCATATAATAAATGGTCACACCATCACCTTTCCCACAAACCACTTAAAACATTGGTGCATATGTATTTCATATGAAAAAGAACGAGCATGTTTGCAAACCAAGAATGCAAATAAAACCTCTAGTGCAAAATGAAACACAGAAAAAACCTGCTAGTTATTTTTGCTAACAAATATTATAAACAGTTTAACACAATTCCTTTTTTTTTTTAAAAAAACGGCACTAGCTCAGAATGTGTAGAAACATGCAGAACGATTCTATCTTTTTTCTAAGGCGTGCAAAAAACAAACATGTTCGCACTGCTTGTCATCATAAACTAAAAACATATAAGAGAAGAAAGAAAACCAACAACCTTCTGGTTTATGATGCTCCCTGACCTGCCTTTCACCTCAGCAGCTGATTCTGGAAACAGGCATTGTGAAGTCAGAACTCGACTACAATAACCTATTATAGTGGAGTTCGGACTTCTTTTCTTTATAATCGGCCATTGGGTGCATCACAAATCAAATTGCGAGTTATAAAGAATTTAGGGCCATATGTATCAAGCAAATTAGCATTCGCAAAGGCTGAAATTCTGCGAATTTCAGCCTTTGCGAATGCTAATTTGCTAAATGGAATGTATGAAACATTTTCGCAGCAAAATAAGGAATCGCAAAATTTGCCATTCCTTATTTTGCGATTGCACTTAAGGAATCGCAAATTTAGCAATTCCTTAAATGCAATGTATCAAATAAAAATTAATGCAAAAATGCCCAAAAGGAATCGCAAATTACCACCAACTTCTAGTTGGTGGTAAGTTGCGAATTCTTTTGAAATAGCAATTTATTTAAAATCCAAAGGTGGCATATGACGCTCATACATGCCCTTAGGGCATGTATGTGCGCCATATGCCCACACATGTCATTTTCAGGGGTGAAGCAGGGTGTTCTTGTGATACCCCTGCACCCTTGAAAATATTCCTAAATTGCGATTAGCAAATTGCTAATCGCAAATTTCCCCTTAATTCCTATGGGCCTCCTGGCCCATGGAAATGAATGGGAAAATTGCGATTAGCAATTTGCTAATCGCAATTTAGGAATGTTAAGGAATCGCAAAAAAAAAGCGATTTCCTACATACATACCATTTTGCGATTTCTAAATAGCGATTCCTTAAAATTGCTATTTAGAAATCGCAAATTGGCATGATGATACATATGGCCCTTAGAGATAGGAGTTTATACAGGATCACAGAATCCCATGTATTATAGCGCTATAAAATGGCTGTTCTAGAAGAATGTGAGAACTGCCTGTAAAATAGCCATGTTCTATAAATATAAATACTAATATTAATATTAATCTATGTTATTGCTTCCTATTTTGCATGCCCACTTATGCTTGTCACTTTTTCCTCCTCTCAACTCGGTACTGTCGGCCTCACAACTCGGCACTGTCTGCAGTTCGCAGCAGTGATATCTAAGTTGTTGTATGACCTTGAGATAAAGTGTAATTCTGTTTCTTTTGGAAAAGTACTTTACCCAGGGAATTCATTCCTATAGTGCAATAGTAATTCGCTTTACCAATGATTTAAAATGCTGGCATGCTGCCCTCAAATATGTAACTCAGTCAAAGCATGTCCTTTGAGCTTTCCAATACAGAGTTGACTCGCAGGCAGCCTAATAAGAAGCATTTTCTTTGACATTTCAAAGAAAATGAACAAATTACACAAAAGTGTTGCTGAATTCTTTGTCAATTTTTATTAAAACTAAAATATACATAAAATAAAGCTGTATAAATTAATCACTGGTTCAGACACTTGTGCACCACCACCACCTACCTCCCAACTATCCAGCACAGTAGTTCCTAACCTTTGGTCTGAGAACCCCTGGCGGTCCACAAGACCTCCTCTGGGGGTCAACAATTGTAATAAAGTAGATATAAATAAAGAAGCAGGTATAGGTGCTCCACACTGCGCCTTTAATTTTATAACTCTCACAAAGTTTTCTCATTTTAGCATTTTGTGGTTGTGTTGGGGAGAGGGGTGTTTGTCTTGCATGTTGCTCCATGAATAGGAACCTACCTTTCGATCCGCCAAACTTTATCTGATTGAGTGGAAAGGGCTAGACAAACTGTGGTCACTGCCCCACTTCCTGTTTGAGGCAGCCATCTTGGAGGTTAGCACTCTAGTGATCCCTTCCCACTTGCCTATATCTAGAGCCTGTCGGTGCAGACACACAGCGGACTTGCCGCAGGCGCACCAAAGGGAAGCCCTTGTGCGCCCATCCGGGCCTGGTGGTTTGGAGTCAGCGTCTACTCAATACTTCAAATTGGAACTGCTGGAGCTTGCCACTTGCCTGCCTGGTGCCTGCCACCATGTGCTAGACCTTGCTATGGCAGAGACCTGCTGTAAGAACTGCAAGTTTTTACTCTTAAAATTTACCAAAGACTAACATAGATGTCAAAGTATTTCATACACCTCAGGCCTCTGTTAAGTTTTTTTTCTATTAACTGGAGGTCGTTAGTCAAACACAAATACGAAGTGCATGATATTCTGGAAGAGCATCTGCCAGGTTCAGTCTTCCTAAGTGAGACATGGCTTGTAGAGCACTCTTCCCCTGAACCCAAAGATTTTGCCTCTATGAGACTTGACAGGCAAGCGCAGAGAGTAGGGGTATTCCAATAGTTTTTAAGCGATTGTTACAGTGCAGCTTCTACGACCTTATTATTGAGGAAAGGGAAGCATCCTTTTTTTCTGCCTTTGACCAGTAATTGTAAGATATGAGGAATTCTTATTTATTCTCCCCTTGGTCCTGCTTATTACTTTGTCTCATTGTTAGTGAATATCTTGTTCCCATTGGTACTTTGCTATTCTAATTGTGCAGTGGTTGGAGAACTTAATCTGCATTTTGATGATGTGACTTGTCTAGCAGCAATGACTGTGGCTGCAGAGTTGGAGGGTTTGAAGCTCTTTCAAAATGTGGCTGCCCCCACACATAGATTGGAGCACATTCTTGACCTTTTAAAAAAAAAATGTGGCCGGATTATTGATTATTGATTGAGCAGCCCATTCCGCCATTCCTTCTTTGGTCTCCTATGAGAATGCATCTATTAGTCACACATACGTTCATTCAGCATGGACACGGTGGTGGGCCAATGTTGCCCCTCCTAAGAGCATTAATGAAGCATTAGATCTAATAGCTTTAGTAGAAAATCAGATCTTTGCAGGCAAGAACCATCGGCTGATTGGTTTAATAAGGATCTGCTAGTATTACAAAGAGGTGTAATCGTCTTGAGCGCCTGTGGTGCAGACCGGATGATCCTGCCTCTAAAATGGATTATAGGGCAGTACTAAAAACGACCGCTGTTATATTAGGATTTCTCTTTATGACTTTTACACTAACAAAATTCAGTTCGCTCAATGCCTAATATTCGCTATTGTGAAGTCCCTTTCATAATTTACTCTAGTCTCAGCTCCAACTACACCAACAGAGGAGGGATGCAATGTCTTGGCCCAGTCTTCTTGGAAAAGGTTGCTAAGATATATGACTCCTTTCCTGCAGAAGCTAGAGATGCCCCTTGTATGAGTGCTTGGTTCGATTGCTCCTAGGACAGGGCTGGGCTGCTGAATATCAGGCCCATCGAGCCTTGATCATGCTACATGCTTTGGTGAGGTAAGGCTTTCCGTTTGACTCAGCATCCCCGTCCATTTTGGAACGAGGTGTGGGGGTGGTCAACCCAGTATTAGGTGAGCTGATTAACAGCTCACCTAATTAGGTGAGCTGATTAAGAGCTACCTGGCCTCTGGCCTGGTACCAGGGTGATGGAAGCATACCATGGTTGTTCTACTCCTTAAATATCTTTTGTTGGATACTACCAAGCTGTAAATTTATTGTCCAGTTTTGTAGCTACTGCTCTTCTCCAAGATTATGGAAAAGTTTGTCAATAAGCAGCTTTCTAGCTTTATATAGAGCCATAACCTACTACACAGGACTCAATCTGGCTTTCGTCCCTCATTCAGTACTGAGTCGGTTTTGTTGCTGGCAACAGTCAATCCATCAGAATTTGGATACTATCGATTCTGTGTCATTAATATTGTTGAATCTCAGTGCTGCTTTTAACACTGTGTCCCATATTATCCTGATTGTAAAACTCTGGAACTGTGGTGAGGTACATAAAGTGCTGAGTTGATTTACTTCTTTTTTGCAGGGACACACCTTTCTGGTGTCACAAAAACCTTACCAGTCAAAAGTGCTTTCTTTTAAGCAAGGAGTGGCACAGTACTCTTCCTTGAGTCTAACTTTGTTTAATGTGTATGTAAACCTGCTGGTGGAGGTCATCAAATGCAATGGGTTTACCATCATTTTGTATGCATATGACACGCAGCTGATCATCACACTGTCACAGATGGCCTCCTCCTTATGCCTCTGCCGGGTGGATGGATTTGAATTGCCTCAAGCCTAACGCTGGGAGGACTGACGTTCAGAGAATAATATCCATCAACACCCATTTATGTTTCTAATCATACCAGGGGCAATCAATAGTAAAGGGAAATTAGGGTGACCCGTAGGTATGTTTTCCCCTTCACAGCTCTGTTAGGCAATACCAAAAGAGCTCCCTGGTATATGGTTGAGCCTGCACTCATATCACTCTGCATCTTAAAGAGCTCCAATGGCTCCCAATCCACAAAGAAGCACTCTTTAAACTCCTCCCGAGCACATACAAAGCTTTACACAACATTAGACCCACATACCTCAACAACAACATAAACTACTTCCGCTCATCTGAACTCTTATTCACACTCAACCCCTGCATACACAGAACTGGTCCAGTGATCATGTATTCTCCTACCTCTTTCCTAAAGCCTGAAACGACCTAACTGTGTACATCAGATCTGATTCCTCAGTTCTTGAAATCCAAAAGAAACTGAAGACCTGGGACTTCACTTAGCGCTGACCTTGTCTTGGCTCATACGTCACCTGCTTCAGCACCAGCATACCCTCCAAGGTGAGTTATGCACTATATAAGTAACCAGAATATCCTGGGTCATAGAGAGGAGGTTAAGATTGCATGATGATATTAATAGAGTGGGTGAGGGACTTCAAAAGAACTCAACAGTTCTTCTCAAGTACCTTTTCCTCGCCATTGGGGCTATTGAATGAGGGTTATTGGATACCTTATGTGTTTATGTTTATTTAAAAGTAAACAAAGACATGATGCTCTGTTGACCCTATCATGCCACCATTTCTATGATAGAAATGAATCATAGTGAGATGTAATTTGTGACCTACCTCATCAATATGCATGAGGTAGGACGGATCCTAACCCATTACTATTCAGTTTTGTAGGATATGACCTAATAATACATAGGTCGGTTCTTAAAAATCTTTAGTGGTTGCAAAAATGCTAGTCACAAATGAAACCCTGCAACCATATATTAATAGATATGGACCCAAGTCCTTGTTCAACAATTAGAGGCTGATTACAATGTTGTTCAGAAACTCTTCCAACTGAATCGGTTTCAGAATCGTTTCCGACCGACTCAGGTTCTGCGAGTCCGACCGACCGATTACGATGCCTCTGAACATCGTTCAGTCAGACTCGCATTGAGTTCAATGGGAGCCTGTGTTCCGAACTAGAACACAGGCTCCCATTGAAAAAAGGGGAGGTTGGAGAGAAAATGAGCCCTGTGACAGGCACCCCATGGTGCCTGCCACACTGCATGGTTTAACAAGAGGGTCCCTTGGGTACCCCCATGGACCCCAAACGGAGCCCTCAGGGTAAAGTCAGATTCAAACAGCTGTTTTGTGTTGGGCAGACCGAATTGGAATTGCTGTCCGAATCGGTCATTGTAATCCTTGTTCTCAAACTGTGTCCATAGAGCAGCACAAATCGGCTCCAAACGACTCAAGCTTTCCGAATGCCATTTGGAACTGATTCGGATAGCCCAAATGGTTTCCTTGCATCCTAATCGGTCGACTTGAAAGGTGTCCGATTCGGTCAGAAACATAGCTTTCGAATTGGATTCACCGAATCCGAATCCTGTTCGGGGCCTTTCCGGACGGCATCGTAATTGACCACTAGTTTCTTCATTTATATCAAATATACTACCTAAGCTGTTCTTTTTGTGGTCTCACAATAGAGAACTTTAGCAGTCAGTTGTAAGCAGCATTGTAATCAACACTTCAACATTCACTTATGGTGGGCTTTAGGCTTGGCTCAGAGGTCATCATTAGATGACTTTTTTGTCTATTTCAAACTTTGCTTCTGATTTGATTGCTTTCCTCTCTTCTCTGTTTTGGTCCTACCCCTGGAGCATAGCTCTCTCACCATGATTTTTGATTGGTTGTGGTAAATGCTTTCAAGGCTGATCTTCGGAAACAATTATTTCCTTATGTAGCTTTCTATATCATTTGTTGTTTTAGCACTCCAATGGAGTGCATGGCTGTCACAGTTCTGTCTTCCTCCTTCCACTTTACAGCATTGTTTCCCACTTCACTTCCCTATTCTTTAACTGTCCTTCTTTGAACATCTAGCTTTTCATCTTTGCATCTCCCTCACTCTGTTTCTCCGTTTTATGTAATTTGTTTGCTCTTTGCCCTTGCCTGCCTGCATCTTGCTACTCCCTTCTATACCTCCACCTCTATCTCTCCCATGTGTCTCCTTCCATGTTGCTCCTGGCCGTACTCCCTCTTCCTGTAGTCCTTCCAGTCCCTGCCTCTTTTTATCCTGCTTTCACTGTTAGTTTGGCTGCTGCAAGGGAAAACTTGTGGAATGTCTTGCATGTTTACAAAAAAAGGCAAGCTATTTAGTATTATCTATTTATTAGCAATGCTTTTAAAAAATATTTATTTATTTATTTATATATATATTTTTTTACAGAGTTTTATATAGAGCAAACTTGACCCGAAGGTATCAGAGCACTTTACATAGCACCAGTTCCGTTACATGAGGACATTCGTTTTTGTGAGACACAGGGAGATTAAGTGATTTGCCCAGAAATCATTGCCAAGACTCGAACCTGGTTCCCCAGATTTGAGGTCGACCTCCCTTGCCCTTAGGCCAACTCCTCTCCCCAATGCTACACTGTAGCCCTCAACTACTGCAAAAAGGTCAGCACTGCCTACACCTCAGCTTCTCATTGAAGGTCGATCTTCACTTTCAAAGAGCTTAGGTTCACTTTGAAGACTGCCCTCACTTTCAAAGATCACAAATGTTCCTCTGATGCAGAGGTCATCAAACTGTGGGACGCGCACCCCTGGGGGACGGAAATGCCTCAGTAAGAACTTGTAAATGAAAATGTCATGGAAGTACAAATTTACAGTTTTCTCAACATTGTCTTCATTTACAATCAGCAACTGAAGTCGTAGCAGAATAAAAGATATAATTAAAAAGAACAAATTATTCTTTAACTATTTTTCTCTATTTTGTCACCTGCAGGTAACAGCAGAAAAAATAATGCATACCTTAAATAAAAAATAATTTCAAGTTAATGCTTATGAATCCACAGTTGGTTAATGCAATCACTGCAGATGTCTGTGTGTGTGGCCAAAGAGTTACAGAATTGAATCCTGGTGGGCGCAGTGGGTAAAAGGGGCTTGTGTGAATATATAGATCTATGAAGTCCCAGCCTATAACAGAAAGCACTGTGAATGCGAATTTGTAAATAAATCAATCATTCAATCAATCAACACTTTATGTTGCATTTAAGGTCAAATGAATAAAAAGTACAAACACAGAAACAAACATTTCAATAAATTAGCATAAAAAAGTATCTTAAAATCTTTTCCATAAAGTCCTAACAGCAGCATATATCATCTAGATAATTCATTTATATTATTGCACCATAAAATTTACTTTCCCTAGACTTATTACACGCAGGTTAACATTTAGTCACATGTTTGCTAAACTATGGGTTTTTAAGGTTGCACATAAAAATTAAGCCATCACAAAGCATACATAAGGTCTCTAAAGTTCTAACATAACAGTCAGTGCAGTGATGTAGTTATGCATCAGAATTTTTGCAAAAGTGGGTTAATAAATCTTTTTTTCTACTTTTCGTAGAAATGACAAAAAAATAATATATGCACCATTGATTGTTTTGAACAAGAATCACACCGGCAGCGTTCCAATTGATTCTGGGAAAACACATTTGCAGGATAGCCCAGTATGAGTGTTATATAACCTAGATGAAATCTTATTAGAATATAACAATGGCGGTTATTGCCAACAAAGGAAAGATGGGCCGTGCGTTTGTTAATCATAATTTTAAAACTGTATTACACCCAGTATAAAATAGGCCACTGCAGAACGGTTTAGTCGGAGCCACTGGATTATGTGACGGGGAGAGCCAAATTATGCAGCACGGTTGAAAAAATTATGCAAAATGAAAAGGCTAATTATATGGAATAATATGGCATATCTTTTATATTATGACTTCATTATCTTGTACTTTTTACACATGGCAATTCTGTTTGGGCAAAGGTTTTATCTCATTAGTACCAGTTTAACAACCAAACATAAATAGGCAAATTAAAGGTGACCAGTTAACCTTTGTGAAGGGCCTGCCACTGCATGAGAACACGTTCCCAATCCGTCTGAGTTAGAAACAAGGGGCCTCATTTATGAAAAGTGACGCATCGCTGCGTGAAAACAGCGATGCGTCACTTTTCACTGCGCACTCCTTGCGACACCAATGATGCGTCATATTTAATGTATGACGCATCATGTCGCAAGGACCTACAGATACGTCAGTATTTCTGACGCATCTGTAAGCGCAAAAGTGACGCATTGCTGGAGTGTGTCACAAAAGTGACGCAACTCCAGCAATGCGTCCTTTGACATGGGGAAAGCCCCATGTGAAAGGGCTTGCGTCAGTCTTACGCCTGCTGTGAGGCAGGCGCAAGATTTTGACGCAACAGCATCCTAAAAGTGACGCAGTGAAATCTCATAGATTTCACTGCGTCACTATTACAAGGCTTTTTGTGGGAGAACGCCCCCTCTGCATACATTATACCTGACGCAGGTATAATGTGACGCAGGGGTTTAAAAAGTGACGCAGCTACCTAGATGCGTCACTTTTTAAATATGGCGCAACAAGGCGCATTTTGTACGCCGCTGGTGCATCACAAAAAGTGACGCACCGGCGGCGCAAAACTGACGCAAGGCCTCATAAATAAGGGCCAATGTGTTTCCTAAAATCTGCAGTTTGCGCACAAAATGACGGATTATGTGGCAAATGTGCCAGATCCAAATGTATGCAAAAACCCACAAAATCGCAATATTTCAATGGCTCTGGGTTTAGTCTGTAAAAAAAATAAGTGCATTCGAAGCATATTTAGTAATAGGTAATCAGACTGTAGCTAGTGTAAGCCTTTTTATAAGTATCCATTAAAATGACACTTTCCAGAACTCAACACCCTTATGTCACTTGTCATCAGGAAACATCCAGTGACTCCATCAATTAAGACTTATACTAGGTCCCAAGCAACCCTTACATTTGATGACTAATCAATTGCACATATTTACATTTCTTTTAGGTAGAAGGCACCTGGATGAGAACGCATATTCCTTCTTTATGCCTTTTTCCCAGCCCTCGCAACACATGAGAGCCTCACCCCCTCCCCTTTCACTTTCACTCAAAGGAACCACAAGGTCCACATTAACCTTTCAAGGATGGCTGTTTCTTTTTTGTTTAACAAAATATATTGGAATTGGTTTGAGAAATGAAAAAAAGCATAGACACATCACCCGACAAATCCTGCCTACATCAACATGCAGATGTCCTTTCAGGCAAGTTGAAGGGCAGCCTACAGGGCCGCATTCAGAAGCAGGTCCCTGATTATCCTGAATCCTGGAGCTTCAAAGTAATGGCCCAGAAAGGAGAGGAAAAGAGCAAGTTCTTTGGATAACATCAAAGACATGGCCCATAGAAGGGGTACTATCTGGCTGCTAATTTTCCCATCTACAAATGGACAGACATATGCGCAACATATGGGGGCTCTTTTTTTAAATGAAGGCCAGCACTACCTTTAATGTAGCAGGTGCAGTGGCTCTGGGACCAAGAGTGTGAGGGGGCACTGCACCCCAATTATGACTCCCTTACGAGCAAAAAGTGAAGTGGAGGGCCATTTTATTTGCTAATATTAGAGCTCTGGTCACCTTTGTTGCTTGGGAAAAAGGACCCTAGCACCAGGAAAGGGGAGGGGCAATATGTGGGGCTTTGTTCAATTTTTTATTATACAAAGGAGCAGACAGCCTACCCAGAGCCTCAGGCCTTGGAGTAATAGCTTTGTGTGGTGGGCAGAGGACAAAGCCTGTTTCGAAGGGTATCATTGGTGCTGCATGTGCAATGGCACTGAGGAATAGTGGTATGAAGGGCCAACTGAACCCCAATAATGGCTGTTTTACTATCCTGCTTGGTTTGCATTAGGCCCCAGTGCACCCTTGCTGTGCTTGTATTGTTGGCCGCATACCAATGGCCCAATATAGGTGAATTTTGAAGCAGAGGAGACAGCTTGGGAGATGACCAGAAGGGGTATGGTGCAAGATTGGCTCCCATGTTTTTAACAAAGAGCAGAGGAGACTGCCTGTTTTGCCTGGCAGTAGCTATCATTAGTAAAACTAGTAAGTGGGCACTGGATCCCAGGGGGTTGAAAGGCCCACTGCATCAGAATCATGACTGTCTTACTCTCCAAGTGAAGCATGGGGCCATACTTTGATTAGACCTGAGGAAGCTGTTGCTGAGAAATGGGGGCAACATGTGGGGGGGCATTTGTTTCTGAAAGGGACAGAGAGTCTGTTTCAGAACTGGAGTGATGCACAGGCATGGTGGAAAAAGGCAGAGAGGCAGTCTAACGTAGAACCTACAGTTGAAATGGGGTCATAATGCTCTAATTATGTGAGGCAGAATTATTTGGTCAATTTATGTTTTTGTTTGATGTCTCTTTTATACTACTCACATTTAGTGCAGAATTTGAGCTAGAGAAAATTAAATGATATTATATTCCGCAACCCCTGTGCTCAATTGTACCACTCCCTCTCCCCCAAGTCTTACCATAAAGTTTTGGAGGGGGGCCCGACATCAAAAAAACATTCTTACAGGGGCTCAGAGCAAAAACTTTTGAAGAGCTCTAACCTAATGTGTTACTTCTGTGTGCAGGATTTTTGGCTAGTTTAGCTAGCAATTAAAAACATTCAAGTGACCGCTAAAGTGAATGCAATAGGTGCACTGTGTGTGGCCCATGGTGCTTTTCTTGATGTTCCCAGGGGTTGTTCGGAGAGGAATGGAGCTGACCCCAGGCCAAATAATCTGGAACAGGCTACTATATTTGAGAACAAATTGGGCTCAGAGCATAAATATACTCCAGCTATTCCATACAGAAAAAACAAACCATAAATAAAAAATAGTTTTTTTAAAATAATAAGTAACCCTAACCCTCATGTTTTAAGCATTTTCGTACCCCTACAATTCCTACCCCTTTTTATTATTGTCAATATATCATTTAGACAACTTTTGACCAATGTAAGGTGTCCCAGCTTCACCTTGCTGTCTATCCTGCTCACTCCGAAACCAGGCTTGACTGACCTTTTTTACTCTCTACTCTTTTAACACCCAGCTCCTTCCTTTTTTTTTTACAAGTGAAACAATGCTTTGTTAGGTCGAGCCTAAACAGCGTTGCACTGTTAGGCAATCTTTTCTCTGTACTTTGTGGAGTTTGACACCTCCCACGCTTTGGATTGGCTTTCGTGTGTGTCATTTAAAAATCGTAGCCTGCAAATGGCTGATGGTGGGTGCGTGCCCCTCCTTTTATTGCAAGTTCACTCCCATGGACAACAACATCTCTCAAGCCCTCGTCCTGTTAGACCTGTCGGCGGCATTTGACACAGTCGATCACTCTATACTGATCGACCGTGTCACTAATGCCGGCATTCAGGGCGTTGCCCTCGACTGGGTCCGATCTTTCCTTGACAAGCGCTCTCAAGCGGTACATCTTTCTACCTTCTCTGCTTCTTCCTCCCCCCTTTCCTGCGGAGTCCCTCAGGGCTCAGCTCTATCCCCTCTCCTTTTTAATTTGTATATGCAGCCCCTTATGGTTTCTCTCCGCAAGTCCTCTGCAACAATTTTCAACTATGCAGATGACTTGCAGTTGATTTTCCCTATCGATACCTCTCCCTCCTCCCACACTGATTTTCAAACCACCATGTTAGACATTTCTGACTGGATGGCTCACAGCCAGCTTAAATTAAATCCAACAAAGACTGAGCTTGTGCTAGTGGGTGGGCCAGCCAACCCATGGAACGACAACTCTGTGAAAAGCCTTGGTGTAGTCATCTCTGGTGATCTATCCATGAAGTCTCAGATCTCTGCGGTAACATCATCCTGCTTTTTCCATCTGCGTAGGATACGCAAGATCTGTAGATTTCTCACCAGAGATGCACTCATCCTAGTCATTCTGGCTCTTGTCATCTCCAGAGTTGACTTCGCCAACATCTTATACGCAGAGGCTGCAGCTGATACAAAAACCAGGCTGCTTGCTTAGTATACCACCAGCCTAAGCACCAGCACGTCTCGCCGCTATTAAGGAGCCTCCATTGGCTTCCTGTGGCCAAACGTTGCACCTTCAAACTTGGATGCACTATTTTTAAATCCCTCTACAATCTCGCACCTGCTTTTATTTCTTCTAGTTTGAAACGGTACATACCAACACGTAACCTACGCTCTTCTGCTGATAACCTCTTGCACATCCCTCTAATCCATCGCAAGAAACATGGTGGCCTCCGTTTTTCTTTTTTAGCCCCTACACTTTGGAACTCCCTCCCTTCCCCCTTCCGTCACTGCCCCTCTTATGAATGTTTTCGCAGGACACTGAAGACGTTCCTTTTCAAATCTGCATTTGAGTAAACTTCTGCCCTTGCCCTCCGCATCTGTTAGGAGCGCCAAGAAACCGTTTCGGTGAACATGCGCGGTATAAGAATTTTTAACATAACATAACATAACATAACATAACATGGAGTATTGCCGTGGGAGCGAGCAGGGACGAGCACGCTGCTTGTTGTGATTTGAATGCTTTTGAGAGGGGAGAGTGCAAGTTTACTACTTTTACATGACTGGCAGAGGTGGCTCATTATAATAAAGGGGGTTGCGCCTGATGAGTTGGGGCTGCTTCCTCCTGCAACAGTCCGTGTGCGGCAGTGGAGCAGGCTTGCGGCAGGTGAGGGAGGGGGGGGGGCCTGCACAGAGGGAGCCTGTTGTAAATAGTATTTTACCTTTTAGAGACTTTTATAGTCTTTCCTTAGTTTTACTTGTATGACTATGCATAGAATGTTTATCTGTTCTTAATGTATGATCTCATCCAGCTGATATTCCAGCCTGGTCAGTTGGTGTCTGGTCAGCTGATGAGATACACATCTTTTATCTGTACTGCATTAATAGAAGATTCACATCTTAAAAGAATCCTGGAGTGCATCTATATGATTTACTACATTTTGGCGACGGTTCGTGAAGGCTGACCAGAAAAAAAAAGAATCCACGCTGTGAAGGAACTCTTATAGACACCCGTCAAACTCCGGTGAAGGTTAAAAATACTGCGTTGTTTTTAATAATAATATGGTGATAGTATTCATCATTAATATTTAATTGGATTGCTGGTGCTTACTTTTGAATGCTGGCGCGAGTGGAGTCACAAGGGAGCAGAGTCTTTCGTTGTGTTGCCTAGCTCTTCCGAATGCATGGAGGAAAGCGAGCGCTGGCAAAAGAATACGTAGCATCCAGTGCACGTCATCAGGAGCATTGATGGGAGTGTACACGGTGGAGTCAGGTGTTCACAGTGATCACGTAATGATAGACGTGATATACGCGATGATGTCAGATGTCGGCGGCCATCTTAGCTAAGGGGAAACAACGTTTATGAAGAAACGAAGTCGATAAACGTGGGGATTTAATGGCAATAATTTCTTTTGAGGAGAACACTTTAAAAAAAAAAGATTTTGGTCTGAACAACAATGAAATCTTTTTAGGAGCCGAGTTATAGGTGCCTTTTTATTATTAACATCTTCAAGATGAACAAACAACATTGTCTGTCTTCATGAAGAAATTAGAATTTGGTGTGGTATATATTTTATATTCTGATATTTGAAATACATGCATATTATCTGTATATTCTCATTTATGCAATAAAATATATTTCTTTTCAGATTGTATCTATTAATTCCTATTAATAGAGTGTACTGTAATTGTTTCCTACATAATATGGCTCAACAAGTGAATGTAGCCCTACCTCCACAGTTTTTAAATGAACCTGGTAATCCTATAATAGCATGGGAAGACTGGATATTAATGTTTTACAATTATATTGAGGCATTGGATGGTGAAGAATTTTCGGCAAAAAGGAAAAAAGCAATCTTAATGACAACATTAGGTAAGGAGGGTCAAAGAATATTTAAATATCTTCCGCAAGTATTACAAGCTGGTGGTCAGTCTCCATTGGATGAGTTTAAAGAGGCTGTTGCGAGACTGGAGATAAGATTTGCAAAAGAAGAGAAACTAGTAATAAATAGGTACAAATTCTATAAAAAAAATTGCGTGAGGAGGAATCTATAGACAAGTTTGTTGCACGGATAAGGGAATTGTCTGTAAAATGCAGCTTTGGACAATTGACGGATGAACTTATTCGAGATCAATTAATAGTGCAGTGTAACAATCGTAAAATCCAAGAGAGATTGTGGGCTGCAAAAAAACCCGGATTTAAAAACTGCAATAAGTTTAGCGAAAGTAGTGGAGGAGTCCGAAAAATGCATGAGGGAACTTCAAAAGTGTAACTCTGAACAAAAAAATTGCTGTTGTTTCGTCAAAAAACTTGGTAGATAGTGACAGTATCCATGAAAGTGCGGTTGCTGCGGTAAGAAAAAAAGTTATAGTTTAGAAAAGAAAAAAATAATAAGCAAATGTCCATACAAAATGTGTTCTAAATGTGGTAGCAACTCACACAGTTTAGAAGCGAAGTTTTATTTCGCTAATAACAAGGAATGTTTGAAGTGTGGCAAAGTTGACCACTTCGCTAGAATGTGTAAGAGTACTGTGAAGTCGAGAATAGCGATGATAAATGATTATGAGTGTATAGTCAAAAGAGACATGAACAAACTATTAGTTGTGGAGGATATGAATGTGAACCTCTGTCAAGAGAAGAGGTAGAAGAGACCGAGGGCAGATTTTATAATTGATGAGAAGACCATTAGTCTCATGGTTGATTGTGGGTCAAAATGGACGATAATTCCATTTTCTGTCCTGAGAGAAGTGTGGGGGGAAAAGGATCTCGAAGAATGTGATATCTCTCCCACGGGTTACCAAGGAGAAAAAATTGAACTTCTTGGATATTTTGAGAGTGAAAATAAATTCAAGAATAGGTCTACTCTTGGAAAAGTTTATGTGTCAGCAGATGGCCCATCCATATTAGGTTGAATGCATCGATATGACCTTTACACTATTGTTAATCCGAGAGCTGATGAGCAAGTAACGGTAATTGGCGATCTAAGTGTTGAAGACATCCTAACAGAAGATAAAGAGGTGTTTAGGGATGAGTTAGGTGAACTAATTGGATATGAACACAGAATTTTGTTGAAGAAAGGTGCTGTTCCCATTCAACATAGAGCAAGGAGAGTACCCATGGCAGTAAGAAAGGAAGTAAAAGCTGTTCTTGAAGAGATGCTACAAAGGGGTAAAATAGAGCCAGCGGAGGCAGCAATTTGGGTTTCTCCGGTGGTGATTACACAGAAGACCGATAATAAAATAAGATTCTGAGTTGATCTCAGGTCCTTAAACAAGTGTGTTGTGGCTGATGTGTTTCCCTTACCCAATATTGGAGAACTTGTGTCAACATTAAATGGTGCAAAATATTTTAGTAAGCTTGACTTAAAAAGTGCTTTTCATCAGATACGTCTCCATGAAGAACCAAAACACTTGACTTCTTTTATCATTAGTGAGGGGACATTTCAATTCACAAGGCTACCTGTTGGCCTAATTTCAGAGGCCAGTGTGTTCTAGAGGATGGTGACAGAAATTTTTAAGGGCTTAGATAAAGTCTTGTTCTTTTAAGACGATATACTTGTATTTGGAGACACTATTAGTGAGCATAACCATATACTTAGATCTGTCCTGTCTAGGGTTCGTGATGCAGGCTTGACGTTGCGTATGGAAAAGTGCTCTTAGTAAAAGAGATTGAGTATTTGGGGTATGTTATCACAAGTGAAGGTATCAAACCAAAGAAGAACCTATTGTCTGCTATTGAATATGCTCCTTGTCTAATAGATAAAGATCAGTTAAGATCGTTTATGGGACTCATTGAATTTTATGCGAAGTTCGTAAGGGACTTTTCAGACAAAACATCTGTGTTGAGGAGTGTCTTTAAAAAGGGGGTGAGGTTTTCATGGAATAATGAACATAACTTGTGTTTTGAAACTATTAAAAAAGAACTGTGTGATGCTGGAGTGTTAACTCCATTTGATATAAAAAAAAATCAATATTGATGGTTGATACTAGCGGAATTGGTCTTGGCGCAGTATTGTTACAAAAGCGTGGCAGTGAGGAAAAAACAGTTGCCTTTGCTTCCCGTCCTTTGAGTGTGTCAGAACAAAATTATTCTGTCATAGAGAGAGAGGCGTTGGCAGCCGTGTGGGGTACTCATTATTTTAGGACGTATCTTTGGGGTACTAGGTTTTATTTGAGATCAGATCACAAACCTCTAGTAAATGTTTTGGCTCCGATAGGTGCAGGTAAGGGCTCACCCAGGTTAGCTAGACTTGCGTCGAGATTGCAGGACTATCAATTTGAATTATCATATGTCCAAAGAAGGCGAAATGTACAGGCAGATTGTTTGCTTAGGCTCCCTGTAGCGGAAGACGTTTTTGATCAAAGTTCAGGTGATTTTAAGGAGGAAAGTGCCATAGCCTATGTTCAAGATTTAGTTTCTTTGGGTGAAGGCTCATTCACGAAGGAGGAGTGGGTTTCTTGTATGGAGAAAGATTTGGTGCTCATGAAAGTTATTGATATGGTGAAGAAGGGCACTAGGCGTGAGAACACTGTGGAGACAGGGGTGAAACCTTTCATTAAGATATTAGATGAATTGTCTGTGTCAAGCGATGTTGTTTTAATGAGAGGTGACAGATTAATTCCTCCATGTTTGTTGAGGCACAAACTTCTCAAATTGGCTCATGAGGGTCATTTGGGAAAGACCCTTACTCAACGTAGGATAAAAAGTAATTTTTGGTGGCCTTCTATTGATTCAGAAGCTGCATCTTGTGTTGAGAATTGTGAGAGTTGTAGAGAAGGAGAAAAAAGACTAAAGTTAATGTCAACTCAACAAATGGGAAAGATTTTAGTGCCAGATCAATCTTGGCATAGCATATGTTTGGATTTTATTGGTCCAATGGATGAGCTGCTCCTTAATCAGAGGTTTGCAATTGTAGTCATAGATGTCTTTTCAAAATGGCTCACTATTTCATTTGTAAGGGAGATTACTACTGACAGCACAATTAGATTTCTGAAAAGAGTCTTTCTGGATGAGGGTTTGCCGTCAATTCTTGTGATAGACAGCGGGACACAATTAACTTCGAGTAAGATGAAGTTTTTTTTAGATAATTGTGGTATTAATCATCATTGAACAAGCTTGTACAACCCACAGGGCAATGGCATCTGTGAAAGAGTTAACAGGTTAATCAAGGGACTAATACAAATGCCTAGTGCTTTGGGGTGTTTTTCAGAGGAGAAAATACAAGCGATGGTATGGGCTTATCGCTCTACTTCACACAAAAATGATACCAAATCATCCTTTGAAATGATGCGAGGCAGGCCTCCAAGCACAAAGTTGACCCCATATTGGTTGAAGAATCGTGATTGTGAAGAGTCTACCCAAATCACTGCGGAGTTGTCTTCTTCGTGTATTTCTGAAGGTGATTTAGTAAAAGTTAAATCGGGTAGAGTTACGAAAGGTTTAACTAAATTTAGAGGTCCATTCTATGTGAAAAGGGTATTTCCTCATTACATTGTATTAGAAAATGGTGAGAAATGGAACTATAGAAGGGTTGGATTGTACAAAAAAGGTTGTAATATGTCTAGTAAGGAGAGAGAGGAGACCCCGTGTGGCAATAGTGGATATATGTTTTCCTCTTAAGAAGAAGGAGCTTCCTCTTCTTCTCTCTCTACTCATAGGAGGGAAGATGGTAGTGCTGATGCTTCTCAGTTTTCAATCTCTCTAAGTTGTATGAATTCTGGTGAATCTGTGAGCAATTCTATCTTAAGAAGTTCTAAAACTTGTCGTCCACCTTTGTATTTGGACACTTATGTTTGTTAATTATTACTCTTTGCTTTCTGTATGTTTTTTAGTATTCCAAGGGAAGGAGATGTGTTGTAAATAAGTATTTTACCTTTTAGAGACTTTCATAGTCTTTCCTTAGTTTTACTTGTATGACTATGCATAGAATGTTTATCTGTATGATCTCATCCAGCTGATATTCCACCCTGGTCAGCTGATGAGATACACGTCTTTTATCTGTACTGCATTAAAAGAAGATTCACATCTTAAAAGAATCCTGGAGTGCTTCTATATGATTTACTACAGAGCCCTTCTCTCGCTGATGATGGGGCTGCCACTTGCGACCTCCGAATAAAGGCATTCAGGCAAGGTGCACGCTTCTATTCCTCCGTTTACGTAATTGAGCCCACTTTTCCTTGTTTTAGCATTATTCTTCCTTCACTTTATTTTTCGACCACTATCCAGCGGCAGCTTATTTTTCACAAATTTGTTTAAATGGGTTCAATTATTATTCATTTTTTTTACCGTCCTCTGTTACGTGAACACATTACAATCCTTTTCTGAAATGACGCTCCTCTCACGCTCTCTCAGGAATGTGGCTGGGTACTGAGCCGGCGCTTGCACTCTCTGCTTGTTGTTGACTCTCTGTACAGTGGGCGCAGGGTGAGGATCTTCAGGGTTGGGGTAGTTTGGCAGAAAGTGCGGTAGTGTTGCCAGCATGCGTCAACGGCTCCAGAACCCTCCCAAACCAGCTGAGGGGGTCTGTAGAGTGAGGTGTCTGAATTGACACTTCTCTAAAGAAACTAAATTTGAAAGGTATTGTGTGGTATCCTGTGTGTCCCTGTTCCCTGCGCCTAGTGCCTGGAGTGCTAAGTGAATGGTGTGCTGGGAAGCAGGTGAGTGGTTTGCAGGGAGAGCAATAAAACAGACATAGTTGGAGGGAGGAGGGAGCTGTTAGCACCTACCCAACGTTGCTGTAACCTCACAATCTAACATGGAATAAATAACTTACTTTTAACTTGTCATGCTCTCGACGCTGGTCAGATGAACCTGTCCTCAAACTTCAACCTATGGTGAGGTCCATAAAAATATATTTGTTTGCCTTTTTTTAAGACAATACATAATTTGAGTGTATACAAAAACTGCCAGTTTAAAAACTAAAAAAACTTTCCTGACCACGTTGCTAGTATAAGTCTGACCTTTAAAACGTATTTTTTCTAATAAATAATGAAACAGTGCTAAATAAATAAATGACATAAAATTGATTTTTTGACACCATTAGGCCCAAATATTTTAGTTGCCAAGGCATGGTGCTCAATTTTCCATAAATCCTGATAAGTGGTGCCAATATTACTAAAAAAAAAACCTTAGCCTTTTTTTAACGTTTGATATTCTGGAAGGGAAGGACCTAGGTGAGGTTAAAAATGATTTGTCTAACGTTTTTATCATGCATTCATGACATGGCAATTACCCATCTGTTTCCTCAAGGCCTCTAAGGCCTGGAATACCCTCCCGGTAGATATCAGACTCCATACCATGGAAAGTAACTTCCGCAAGGCACTGAAAACATGGATTTTTAAAGCAACAGACTCAGTGGTCTGGGCTGCAATCTAACTATTTCTGGCTTAGTTTCTCGTTGCACATCAGCGACAGTACGTGCTTTATAAATACCACATTACATTACATAATAATTTCTAAGCAATGTAGACAGCTTTCAAAACTTTTTAAGTGATTTCATTTATTTAATGTTGAAGTTTATATTTCAGATTGGAAAAATTACAGATTTCATAATGTTTCTTTGTTTTTATGGCATGGACACACAAATACAGGAAAGGCCGGTGAAATACCACCAAGGTGGCGACCCTTGCATTGTTCAAGAGAATAATTCAACAGGGGACTTCAAAGTTATGCAAATAATGTTCACAATATTAATTGTAGCCAGGGGAACTAAATTTGATCAGTAATTAATTGCATATCCTGAAAACCTAGGATAATAACCTGTCTTTAAATACTGCTGAATACAGCACTTGTCCTATCTAGGTGCTGCAAATAACTGTAACAGATATTACAACTATCCCCTTTATGGTACGTCACTTACACATCTTGGACTTCGAGGAAGGCCTTTGTAGTAAAATATGGCAGTTTTTGAGTGTTTTATGTTTGTCTGGTGGTCTCCTGTTTAGGTTGAAGCCTACCAGGCAGCACAACAGTCTGGTTTGGTACAGATATCTTGGAGATAGTCAGAAAGCTTCCCTGGGAATGCATTCCACCCATTGCTTCCCATTGGCCCTGTGGCTTGTATATCACATTTTCTGGCTTGCCTATTTGCTGGCTTTATTTGTCATATGCCGTCCAGGTTGTCCCTCCCTAGGAGCAAAGCCTTTTCACACCAACTCCTCTTTTTTCTTCCACAAGTGCTCCTTTCTCTAAACAGGCCAGTAAATCTTAATCTTATTTTATCACATTTGCTGTGCATTCAATTGACAGCCTCTGTCTTCCAAGAGAGCTTGATGTTTTATTTTCTTTCTCAGACTTTAAAGTGAGAGGATTTATTTGACAATCCTGCTGAGTACTGCGGGTAGGAAAGTTTTTTTTTCTAGCACACAACAACATTTAAATAAACATGCACTTTGTACTTCTAGTCCTTGCTTGCGAGAATCGAGGCTGGCAGTTAAAGAGGTTCAGTTACTGCCAGCCTTGCTGTGTGTTGACGTATCGCTTGCAGGTTCTTGAAAAAGACATGAATAAAAGGCATTGTCATTTACAATGCCAACAGCTCAAACTCTCGCAAATGCGAGACCTAATGCATTTCAAATGCTTGTTCTGTGGGCCACCACTGTGCTCGCGCCAGCAACATGGATACATTCTGGAACATTCCATTTCCTAATTGCCAACAAGACCTCTATCATGGTGAGTGGGGTGCATTTGTCATAATCCTGGGAAACTGAAACTCCGCTACTTCGTGTGTTAAGCAATGACATTATGGGACGGCCATTTGGCCACCACATCATCTCCCTTTACCTACCTCTCTTTCCCTCCTCGAATATCCATCAACGAGGAGGCTGATTACCTGCCCAGAGATGTTCTTTTAATGTCTTTTTAATTTATTGAGGGAATTGAAAGGACAGATTACAAAGTGCCTCAATCTGCATATGCTCCTGACAGAGCTGCCAAGTCAGGAACATTGAAACTGAGTTTTTATTGTGTACATTGGTGTTTCCTAAGCAATACTTGATGGATCGGTCCGAGGGGAAAAAAGACTAGTCAAAGCAAACCTCTTAACAAAATTTCTCATTTAAGCTTTACATTTTCTTTAATATATTTAATATATTTACAATTTTCATATTATGAGTTGATATACATCCTAAAGCATAGTAATGCATATTAAATTTCTGATAATCCTTGTGTTTTTATCCGTTTACAGATTATCGCTTATTAAGTTCTCTCCAGTAATTAATGTTGACAAAGCAATTACTATCAAATTGCCAATGCTAACCTTCATTGAAGATCCACATTCAAAACCATCCGGGCCAGATGTACGACCCTTACATTTTGCGACTAGCAAATTGGGTTGCTTTACGAGTCACAATTTGCGAGTTGCAAAATTTAATTTACAACAGTGCCTGAGACACTTAGCGATTCAGAATGGGCTTGAAAATTGCCTGCCTCATTAATAGTCATTAGGCAGGTGCTATTTGCGACTCCATTAGGAATGGCTAGCACTCCCAGGGAGAGTAGCCTGCTGGGGTCAGCAGACCATTAAATATAATGGGGTGGCCCAGTGACCCTCAGAACCTGGGTTCAAAGTATTGTACAAAAACAATGGTTCTGTTGGTAGATAAGTCAATTTCTTAGTGAAACTCAATTGTAGGCAGTATTGCACAATATTATTTTAGAGATACATTTTCAAATGGAAACAAATTCGTTTTTAGGGAGGAAAAATGGGAGAAAAGGAATACACACACCAATTTTTTGATTTTCCAAGAATTTTTGTTATTTTTGAAAATCAGACATTGATTTATCATTAGTAAAAAGGGGTTGTCCAGAACATAATTAACGTAAGTATATCAATAGCAGATACGTGCTCAGGTGAATAATAGTGACAAGTGATGATTTGACTGTGTGGTGACACAATAATACATAAAAACAGTAGATCAGTCCAAAATTCAAAGTCAGTTGTTTCAACAAATACATATGTTTTCTCCTTTTATTGTTGAAACTTGGTATGGACTGATTGGTAACACAACGTCGACGTTTTGACCTTATCAGATGGTGCTGGATTTATCGCAACCGTATCGGGTCTTCATCAGGACTAACAAAAGGAGGTGGACAACCTGTGGAAGAAGGAGGATTGAATTTAGCTCTTGGTGTGTGGGACATAGTTTAAAACCATGAGGCACTGCCAAGCCTGGCCCGCTCACCTGATGGTTTTGAAGGTTTCCTGATTCTATCACTGTATGAGCAGGGGGGGGGGGTGTCAGCCGACACCATCAACAACTGAAAAATTGATCGTGGTATCTGTAGGTAAAGCAACAATTTCACTATCCTTATCCTGACATGCAGGTTTCAGGCTCACTATTTCGCTGTGTACGTATTCCTATGTATACGTACCTTCTGCAGTAATTGCTTGGAATTTCTCCACCAGCCGGTGGAAAAATATGGAAGGTAGGGGTTAAGTGCTGCAGAAGTGATCACCTGGGTAGGTAAAGGATTAGAAGAACTGGTATCAGAATTTCTCATTGGTGGTTAAAAACATAGATGGACGATTATATTCTAAGTGGCAGTCAGCAGATCACACATGTCTGTGACTGGTTTTAAAAAAAGCAGTTTCTTTTTGAAAAGCAGCCAGTTTTCCTTAAAAAAAAACAGAATGCATTTAAAAATAAAAAATAAACATTTTGGCTTCATTTTTTAAGAGTAGGCAATGGTCCCTTGGACCACTTCCTGCTCTTAAAAATATTTTTGCACACACTCACAAAGGGGAAGGGTTCCCCAGGTGACACCTTTCCGATTGCGATTTTATTACCACCAACTTGAAGTAGGTGTTAAACTGCGAGTGATTTACAGCAGCAAGTGCAGTGGCAAAACAGTCGTACATTGAAGTGCGAGTCACTATTAGGAAGGAACCCCCTTTGCACAACCCCCTCCTAATAGTGTGGGTAATAGTTTACCAACTCGCAAAATAGGGTTTGTACCTGGGGCAGACTGATTTTGCAGTCGCAAACGGGCAGTTTTCCAGTCGCAAACGGTCACAAATTTGGCCCTTCATCTTTTATTAACAAAGATTTTGCCCATTGTTTAAGTCCTTTAATACTGATCATAGCAAAGCTAAGAGGTATTGTGTTTTAAGCTGGCATTTACCTCTTTCATCTTCACAAGGCTTGAGTTTGTTATGTCCTACAATGAAGAAGGCCACTAAAAGAGAAAATGTGTGTCAGCACATATTATCCTTGTCCAATTATCCATACTCCAAATGAAATTTCAGAGACATTTTTTATGCATGTTGGGATGAATATGCTTCTGAACATGGAGAAACAACCGCAAAGGTGCACCACAATTTTCATCAAGACACAGTATTACTAATAAATCACGGAAAGATGTTGTTTTTCTTGTTTTTTCAATAAGTCTTTATTTTCAACCATTAACACCGTACAGCCGACGCGTTTCATCCCACTGGGACTTCTTCAGGGCTTGTTTACTCAAAGGTAGTGCTTTTCAGTCTATAGTCCACATCAGGAGTCTATAAGGTGCCTTTCCAAGTGTCGGAAATCTTTGTAAAGGCTTGTTGTATAATTTGGCCGAGTTTGTTAGGTCTCGGAAGCTATCAGATGTGGGTGATGCAGAATCATTAGGAACAGTGTTGCCTCGTAGTAGAAAAATATTTATAGATCATGTAAATCTGTGTTAAATTCAAATGTCCAATGGATATAATATTGCACAGAAGCTAGCAGGGCTCCAGCATAGATTTAAAAGTTGGAGGATTTCACTCACTATTTATGGACAGTTGCGCTAGCATCAGAGGTTTTTGGTTCTCTTTAGAGATCTCTGCACAGCCTCTTTTCACAAGTTCAAATCCTAGCATGTCTGCCTTTCATCATTTTTCAAGATTAATGAGATGAGATCTATTGATTAGGTTTTGTACCATGTGTTATTATGATACCTGGAAGCAGGGGCCTTTCTTCAGTTTGCATTCTCCCACTCAATTGACCCAATTTATCCACTGATGCATTCATTTTGACTCACTATCCTCATAATAATGCATCCATCACTCTGTGTGTATCCCGTTCCTTTGTGTTACATCTGTTTTGACTTATGTCCCTTGTAAAGAAGTGGATAAGGAGCTTAGGACAAATCCTAAAATGAAGAGCATGAGTTTTAATATATACCCCCAGCTAGTTGTATTTCAGTGGACCAACTGGCAACCCTAGGAACAGTACAAACACTCTAAAGTCAGCATTGTAATAATGTGTTGTCTTACACACATAGCTCCATGCAAATAACTCACAGAAAGAACCTATATTACATAACAGAGATTATACATCACTTCTCCATCCTTTTAAAGTATAACTGTACATAAATCACACAAGAAGTACATAAATTAGAAAAATATTGCAAATACGCCAGAACATCATGAAAACGACATGACACACAAATGAGTTGCTGGTACTACATGACACATGCATAACTGTAAAAAGAACTAAAAGCAATTACCCCTCATCATCCACATTCAACTTGAGTGAACTATAAACTAAGTGAGCACAACCAATAAGTGTTTTTATTTTATCCATATTTCCTAGCAGCTGTTTCTTCTCGAGGGCAGGGGAGTGTCACCCACACAGGAAAAAATTAAATGGCAATGAAACAAATTCATTGCCATTTTATTTTTACCAATGCAGTGCGCACTGCAGCAGCACCAGCCCCAGCCCCGAGCCCAGAGACATGCTTGGTGTGTCCTCTGCCGATTGGCAGAAGAGGAGGACTTAAGCAGGGCTGATTGGATGCTCAAAAGTGCTCATGCCATTTTGGCTGGCTCTTTGCACCGGCTAAAGTGACATGTGCACTTTCAAGCTCTCCACCCAGCTGCCTTGAGACAGCTGGGTGGAGACTAAGTACAGGCCTCCAGAGCCTGATGGGCATTCAGCCAGGCCCACTCCTTCCAATCCAATTGCTTCTCTCATGCTGGTTAAAAGCCTGAGAGCAGCGTCTGCAATGGTTAGGGGAGCTCTTCATACACCGAATAAGGAGAAGAACACCGAGGAGGATGCGCAGCCCATAGGGAAGTGCCATTATATTTTATTTTACTCAATTTGTGTAATGCATGTAAGTTGAGTGGTTGTGTTTTATTTTGTAGTTGGCTTTATGTTTTTATTTGGCCTTGTGGAGGGATGGGGCATTTTATTGTGTGCTTTTGGAGGGAGGGGTGGTTTACTTTGGGGTTTTGGATGGAGGGGATGTTTTATTTAGTTTTTTTTATTGTTCACTCCTCTAAAACATGGTTACATTGGCTTATATCCAATTGGCATATTTAATTTATTTATAAGTCCATTGTAGAGTGGTATACAATATGCCCAGGGCCAGTAAATTAAATGCTTCCAGTGAGCGTGCAGCAGTTATTGTGTCACCCACTTAAGTAGCACCTTAAAACATGCTCCCGGCCTGCCACTGCAACCTGAATGCAGTTAAACTGCAATATCGATGTGGCAATAAAATCCTCTTGCCATGCCCTAAACTCCTTTTTTATTGAGTATGTCAGCCCTAAGATAGGCCCTATCTAGCCCATAGGGCAGGGTGCCGTGTAATTGAAAGGTTGAAAATGCACTTTTTAGTTTTACATTGTCCTAGACACTAACTTTTCAGTACACTACTGGTCCTCTGGATACTCTGCCAGGATGTAGGACTGCTCTGCTGCTTAAAGGACTGCCGAACTGCTGGACTGCTGCTCTGAATGGCTGCTGTCCTGCTGTGTTGACCTGCTGCCTTCTGCCCTCCGGCCTGGGTGAGAAAGGCTGACCTGCATCTGTTTAACCCAGGACCCCAAAGTGACTGTAAGGCCTATTGACTAGAGTTTATGGGACAAAGGCTTCAATGGCCTTGAACCAAGCACCTGGACTCTGCCATCTGTGAGCCTACCCTGCCAGTTGGGCCACCCCAGTCCTAGAAGTGGGCCTAAGGTGCTCTTCCAGCCTCTGGATCCAGCAGAATTAACACATCTCCACTGCTGTGAGGTGCAACCCCGAGCAGTTCTGAAGCCTCACTGCTGCTTTGTGGATCGGTTCTGTCACAAAAATCTTCATTACATCTCAGCCCATCTTATCATCAGAACCTCCGCTGCATGATGCATCTTTGACGCAGACCCTCGCATCATTCGGTAACAACAATTTTGACGATGGCAACTGACTGTGCCTCGCAACCCCAAAGATCCTTGGTACTGACACCTTGCCCTGACTGCATGCCACATCCTTGATGCTGGAATTTGCACCACAAGCCCTTGTCAGTGGGTTCCTCAATGATGATGCAGGATCTTGCACCCCAGCCTCCTTGCATCTCGGAACTGATACATCACATTCGGCTGCACAACGTATCTTCGACACAAACCCTTGCAATGCTCCACAAACCAGGATTGGAGGTATTTTGTTCAACAGGCCTAAACTGTTCCCTGTAGATATTTTGTGCTCCATCGTAGTCTGTCTGAACTTAAGACTTTGTACCAGGCAGCACAACCAGATATCCACAATTGTTGCTTTGCAGCTTTTTGTTCTATTTTCAAATTTTTAAAAATGTATATGCCTGACTGCTTTTGTGCCAAGCAACCCATTCTTAAGCACAGGTTAGTTTAGTGACTTTTATGGTTCACACTGCAAGAGATTTTGGCTGTTTTTTGATCAGGGCTCCCACTCCAGTCAATCAACAACTCAATTTCTCACACATACCTAAAGGTATGTACCTGACTTTTGATACTATTGATACAGCATTACAAAAACTGCTTGAATTCCTGTACATTTGTTCTCTCTGGTTGTAACTCAAGAATATTTACTTGTGGGTCAGAATGTACATCTCACTTGACGCCTAACATTTTATAATGTGGCCTCCCAATTGACATATAACCTTTAATGGAGACATACATCTTTCTTACCATACAACTGTTGCCTACTTTTCAGTTGGCAATAAAGTAGCCAATCATTTCAATTGGAAAACCTCCATGACCCCCTGATCTAACATCTAATAGGCACAAAGTCACACTTTTAGAACATTTTCCATCAACATTTTTTTTAAATTTATGGTCAGACTTGCAAAGGAATCTAATCTCATAAGTAAATCAGTGGAGTCAATTTTCACTACTTCTGAGAGATGTTCATGACCCAGAACCTAATTATAGTCTCACAAGAATAATCTAGAACATTGTCCGTGAGCAAACCTAATACATCTTTTACTTAAAAAATGATTACTAGTGTAATTTCTTGGAATTTCTTCTCTTTATCTTTCTTGTCTTTGCTTTTAAAGCATTTTTCATAATGAACTTTCTTCCCACACACATTGCAGATAACATGTAATGCAGGACAATCAACAGAAGCATTTGCTCTGTACCTGGTCTGCCACATTGAAAACATTCCCAATGAATTTATAAATTTCATCTTTCTTATGACCATGTTTCTGTTTACCACACTTGCAGTTTCTTCCATTGTGCTCTGGGATGCACATGGTTTGTGAAAACTACTTGATTCTCTTACACAGCAGACCACATGCTCATATTTTTTGTACTGATGATCACCTTTTCCAGAGGTGGTTCCTCCTTTAGCCACAGTTCTTCTCTAATCTTATCACTTTAACATCAAATTGATCTCTTATTCTGTCCTCAATGGACTCTACAAACTTGCATGTGGAGCCAAATTTGCTGAGAGCGGTCATATAGTCCTCTTCTGATTCCTTTTCATGATCAATATTTGACATCTGAAAGTAATACACCTTTCTTTCATCAAAACCCTAAATTCACTTACCCCAATGGCCCTGCACAATGGCATCAAGGCCAAATTTACTCACACCCGATAATTCATCCTTACTTGTCTACAATGCCACATTATGAGCACAGAGACGTTCGATGGCGTCAAGTTGCCGTGGCACCAGGCAATTCTTATAGTATCCCGACTCATAATAGATTCAGCGCACTGTCTGGTTTGGACCTTAATGACTGACTGATTCATGACCAGTCCAAAGGGATAAATGAACACATATTAAATAAGGGGGAATTACTAATATGTAAAACCACAGACATAGAGGATAAAAATATAACACTCACTCCTGGCAAACATACTTCTAATGCTTTCTTGCAATGTTGGTCGGGCGATCTGGCTAATTCATCACTAGCCCCTTCTAATCTTAGGTCAACTGATAACCCAATGAATACATTAATCCCTCCTAGTCTTAATCCACCTATTTCTCAAGTACATTTCACGTGTTGGAATATCGCCGGTCTGTTTGCCAAACAGACAAACCCTAACTTCCTGAATCAGGTTAATTTGAGTAACATCATCTGCTTTCAGGAAACTTGGGCAACTGATCCCATACATATAATAGGGTATAAGACTTTTTTCTCTGCAGCCAAAAAATCATCTTCTGGAAGAAGTAGGGGTGGTTTAGTCACCTATATCGCAAACACTTTACATAGTGTGGACATTCTCCCCCTAAAACTGGAAGAGAACTATCAGTTAATAGTCCTAAAGAGAACTAAACAAAATCTGTATGTTATAGTAAATTTTTATAACAATTTGAATATAGATGACCTGACCAACCTCCTTTCAGGGATTTCCCTAGCCCTCCAAGATCTTCGAGTACAGTACATCAAGCAGTCATGTACAATAGTGTGGGGGGGTGATTTCAACCTCCATCTATGCAGAATTAACAACATTGATAAGTGCGGAATCAAAGAGGACGACGGCAATGGTATAACACACTTTTTACACTCGACTGAGGGTGAAAAAATGAACGAGATTATGACAGAATTGGAACTGGGCTTCACTAAGGAGATAAAGACCTCCCCAGTAGCCTTTTTGCCAACATTCAATGGCAGGGGATTAACGAGCCAGATAGATTATGTCCTGATTTCATCATGCAAATAATAATAATAATAATAATAATACTGATACTTGTAAAGCGCGAACAGATACCTCGCGAGGAGGTGTCCCGGCGCTGGAAGAGTACTTCAGCAAAGCAGGTTTTCTGCATAAAGAGCCAGGTCTTTAGAAGCTTCTTAAAGCTAGATTCTGTCGTAGCAGATTGGATGTCAGGAGGTAAGGCGTTCCAGAGTTTCGCCGTGCCGGCAGAAAACGACCTGCCCCCAAGTCTGACTTTTCTAGCTCGTGGGACGAGTAGCTGAAGCAGGGAATTAGAACGCAGGTGCCTCTCCTGATGGTAGCGAGGGAGTCTGAGTTTCAAGTAATTAGGGCAGGTCCCTCTTAGTGCTCTAAACACCAGGGTAAGAACTTTGAATTTAATTCTACTTGTCACTGGAAGCCAGTGCAGTTCGCGCAGATGCAGAGAGACATGCTGTCTGAAAGGAATGTGCTTTATCAGTCTCGCAGCCGCATTCTGCACGATCTGCAGGCGTTACACTAGATATTTAGGCAGGCCGAGATAAAGGCCGATCGCGTAGTCCAATCTGGATGTAACTGTCTTATGGACTACCATTTTGCGGCACTCTTCTGGTAGAAAAGAAAGGAACTTGTGGAGGTTTCAGAGTTTGTGCAGACATCCAGTAGTGACCTGCTGTATGTGAGAGGAAAAAGAGAGATTCTCATCCCATCTTACTCCCAAATTCTTCGCATTGGTTCCGGGGGATGGTGGTGGACCCATTTCAGGAGGCCACCACAGATCCGAAGGAGGATGTGTGTTTTTACCGAAGAATATTACCTCCGTTTTGCTAGCATTCAGTTTTAATTTGTTTGCATTCATCCAGCTGGCCAAATCTCGATGGTGAGGTTATTACAATCAACACACACACAATTCTATCGTAGTACTCAGGCCCTAACATCGAACTATTTGAAGTAATCAAAAATCCATTGAGCGATCACTTCCCAAATACCATCGCCTTATATGAATCAAAATCTCAAAGAAAGCCCAACATAATGAATCTCTTAGACCAGCAAAACCTTGAATTAGGATCTTTGAATGGTTATACACTAAAATGGGGAAATATTGACAAATGAGCTGCAACTGCAAAAATAGTCAGGCAAAGTCAGACAGAAATAATAAACTGTCTTGACTCAACGACAAAATCCAGAGAAGTTCTGGCTAGCTTTAATACCATCTCTCAAAATATAAAGAAAGAACTTACTAGATCACATAAACAAAAAAGTCAGGCGAAAAAAGGCTGGTTTAGCCCGGCCTGTACAAAAGCACATTCGAAATTAAAGGAAGCCTTAAGTAGGGGAAAGAGAGACAGAGGGGAAGTTATCAGATTAAGAAAAGAATATGCCTTAGCTTTAAAAACCAGAAAACAAGAGCTAAAAACTGACCTATGGGAGCGTCTAAGTAGAAGTTCAGAACTAAAAGACAGTACAACTTTCTGGCAAATAGTTAGATCTCCTTTTTTAACAGACAGAGAGGAGTTACCATCCATCGATGCTGCAATTAGCGACAGTGAATGGGTAAATTATTTTTCTAAAGTTTTTAGTGATGGGGATATACGGGGTATGGACTATGCAGATCCCCTGACCCAGGTTACCTACCCAATAAACTTGCATTTTTTACATGATGAGGTACAAAAAGCACTAAAATTCTCGAAAACAGGTAAAGCCCCAGGCCCAGACGGGGTTCCAGTGGACATTTTTAAACATGAAGTAGATCTTTGGTCCCCGTTATTGACTAATGTCCTAAATACCACCATAGATGAGGGCTTAATAGAATCTTGGAAAACCTCGATACTGGTCCCCATATTCAAAAAAGGGGACCGAAATAGCCCATCTTGTTATAGACCCATTTCACTCCTGGATTCGCTCGGGAAGATGGCAGGTCGGATTCTTCTCGACCGACTCCAGGAGTGGACAACTAGCCAGAACATTATTTCGGCAATACAATATGGGTTCCGAGAGGGGCTAGGTATAGTAGACCAAGCATTAAACCTGTCTTTACTGGCAGGAAAATACGTGGAGGCCAAGGGGACAGCGCTGCATATGGTGTACGTTGATTTATCCGCAGCGTTCGATTGTGTAGTACACTCGAGGCTGTGGAAAATCATTTTAACAATGGGTGTTGACCCTCCGGTTGTGGATTTCCTCCGGGAACTATACACTGGAACAACAGGAAGAGTAAGATTCGGGACCAAAGGACAGCTCACGGAAAGTTTTAGGGTGGAAAAGGGGGTCAGACAGGGATGTGTGCTGGCCCCCTTTCTATTCACCCTGTATACAAATGGGCTAGAGGCCGCCATGCTAGAAGGAAGTAAAGATCTCCTTTAATTGGTCGTCGGCAGATACCAGCTCTGTTATATGCCGACGACGCGGTTATCCTAGCAAGAACTCCTGCAGCGAGCACTAGATAGATACTGTGCCTTTATGTCGAGTCTAAACCTGACCCTTAATGTAAAAAAAACATACACTATGCATGCGGGGAGAAAAACTGCAAAGACAAGAAGCTTGTATGTAAAAGGCGAGGCACTGGACAGAACTGTAACATACCCATATTTGGGAATTTTAATTGATGAAAAATGTAAATGGAAGGCAGCGAATAATGCAAGGAAATTGGCCTTCTTAAGAGCAACTACAGCATTAAAATCGTTTGCACAAAGACTGGGTCAGAGACCACCATTAGAACTATTAAAAATATACAACGCAAAATGTGTCAGTACTGCCACGTACGGAGCCGGGATATGGGGTCTTGCGAATGTGCACGAACTGCAAAAAATAGAATATTATTTTGTAAGATAGTTACTTGGAGTACCGAAGAGCTCTTCCACATATGCCTGTCATTTAGAGTTTGGCATAGACTACATATCAGACACCATAAAAACCCAACCAGTAATGTTGTGGCGCCGAATTTGGGTAACTGAGCAATGTCATCTAACAAGATCAATCGTACAAGACATTCAGACACTTGATCATTGTGGAAAGATAAAATGGTTAGCATATGTCAAAGCTTTACTAACAGACCTAGGTTTTGAAATTTGTTTGGCTGAGCCCTTAACAATAACTGAGATCTCAAAGGCGGACTTAAAAAAAGCATGCCTGGCACATTTGGGCCAGGTACGCCTGTTAAAAGAGATAGAGAAACCCTCTGTTCAACAGGGCTTATTAGCTCAGACTGTGTTTTCCATTGAACCCTATTTGATGTGCACATTAACTCAATTTGAAAAATTGCTGCTGACACGTTTCAGATTTAATATGTTTCATTTAATGGTCTCCTTTCCCTCTCAAAATGACTGGTCATCAAAATCAATTCCATGTCATTGTGACTCTGTTTCGACACAATCGACCATACATACAATTCTCTTCTGTAAATTTTATACAACACCACGAAGGCGCTGGTTATTGCCCATACTGAAAAACTGGGGCCTGCGCCAATGTCCTCCAGCATATTTTGCACTCCAGTACCTCGAAGACGAAATAATTGCAAAAATGATGGCCCCCTTCCTTAAATTTTGTATTTGTCATCGTTTAAATCTTTGACAAAGACGAGTCATCCTGTTTACATAATAGAGGACTGATGAATCCACTGTAAAGAATGTATGTTATGGTCATAATTTTATGAACTGTGATTTCTATGAATACTGTCTTTTATTGTATAGTAATAATTAAATTTTAACTGAGATAATTGTATAAAATGTATTTTATCAACTTTTATGGTATTTCTACAATTATGAAAAACCGAATAAAGTTGGTTTTGATTTGATTTGATTTGATTCAAAATGATACCTTCTCATAAATGTACTTATGCATGGGAGGCAATGTTGATCTACTTTTGCTATGCATAGCTCATAGTCATTTATATTACTCTGTTCTTCGGCAGACAGTTAAAGTAAAGTGTCTTTCACTTCCTGCCCTTCAATTCCCAGGCAATGTAACAGCAGAAAGTACTCACATTCTTCACTTTGATTTGTTCCACAGACACATGCACAGTGATAAATATTTTCTTTCAGTTGTTCCACTTTATGGGTGGATTACCTGGGCTGGTCAAAAAAAATTGAGTCAGAGTTACATTCTGCATTTTACTTTTTCTACAATTGTTGATTTGCCCACAATAAACTTTAGGACTAAATGTAATTGCTCATTTGAGCAGTGTGTCATGGCTATAAATTCACAGCATCATTTATTATTAAACTGTCAATCAAATTAATGTGTGTCCATCACAGGAATACAGGCAAACAATAGCCTACTAGAAATCACTTCTAGGCAACAGTGCCTCTAACACCAAGACTAAACATCAAAAATAGGATGTACCCTTGGTGAATTGGCAACAAGGGGCTGGGACAATCAGTAACTCAAAAACACAATCAATTGTACCTTGGGTGCCTTAAATTAACAATCTGAATTGATGTGTCACAATAATTAACCAGTACACCTCACATTATACAGAAAAATAAGAGAAAACACTAAGAGTACATACCTAATCCGTATAGTTTTTCAATGCATATTTAAATCTATAGTTCATTATAAGTTAAGAAAAAACATATCCTTGTTTCAGACCCCACCCCTCAACCCATATATACAGGCAACAGTTTATACAGGCAAAACAGTACATAAAAATGTTATTAAATATTTTTTAAACGTTTTCCTTTCACTTGGTGTCTGGCAGTGCACTGGATGGATCAGCAGTTGAAATGGATGTGGTTGTTTTGAAATACTGAGTTAACATGTGGGAATCTCTACCGGGATTAGCAGACTTGCTTTAAAATAATAATCATAATAATAATACTAATAATCCTGAGTTTATACAGTGCCTGGTTACACTAGCCAGAGTGTCCCCACACTAGTCATTGGTCCCAAGCCAACCAAACTGTCTCAGCCTCCCCCAACCCGCCCCAATGGATCTGGGCCCTTATTTATGAGGCCTTGCGTCAGTTTTGCGCCACCGGTGATTCACTTTTTGTGACGCTTCAGCGGCGTACAAAATGCGCCTTGTTGCGCCATATTTAAAAAGTGACGCATCGAGGTAGATGCGTCACTTTTTAAACCCATGAGCCACATTATACCTGCGTGAGGTATAATGTATGCAGAGGGGGCGTTCCCCCGCAAAAAGTCTCGTAATAGTGACGCAGTGAAATCTATGAGATTTCACTGCGTCACTTTTAGGATGCTGTTGCGTCAAAATCTTGCGCCTGCCTCACAGCAGGAGTAAGACTGACGCAGGCACTTTCACATGGGGCTTTCCCCATGTGAAAGGACGCATTGCTGGAGTTGCGTCATTTTTGCGACACACTCCAGCAATGCATCACTTTTGCGCTTACAGATGCGTCAGAAATACTGACGTATCTGTAAGTCCTTGCGACATGATGCGTCATACATTAAATATGACGCATCATTGGTGTTGCAAGGAGTGCGCAGTGAAAAGTGACGCATCGCTGTTTTCACGCAGCGATGCGTCACTTTTCATAAATGAGGCCCCTAATCCCTAGGGAAAATCACTAGACGTGTTTCTTTTCAGACTGAGTATTCATTAAGGAGTAGGCAGATTGTCTGTGAACACCAGGAATGGGGCATACTCTTTGATTAAAGATATCTGGATTTTCACTTGGACTGTATATCCATTGTTGTTTCTCAGATTGATTGTGATCGTGAGAAAACAAGGAAGACTGCTAAAGAATGTGTGAATTCTCTATTGTAATAACATTACCCTTGTTTTGAATATTTTGTAACTCTCACCTAGTCCTGATGATGGTTCCAATGAACCATTGAACGGGACCGAAACATTGACAAATTGTAACATTATAGGGGCCAATGAAGAGTGTTAATTAACTAGTTGGGTCATTCCCTAAACGAGGAATTAGATGGTGGTGCCTGATATTCCTTCCCAACTCGTGATTGTTTCTCCACTTTTTCTAACACTGAGAAGCAAATGTTGGATTATCTCCTGAGTGCCTCTATTTGAAACAGTTTTATTTCCCAAGTATGGTGTGCCTGTCACCAGGTGGTTGATTAAAAATGAAGATAACTGTAAGTAATCCTTTGTCCTCTGTTCAATAACCTCAAGAGGTCCCTTTGTTGCTGGCGCTGATACCTACATTCCTGCCGGGGTCCCTTTGTTGCTGCCGCTGATACCTGCATTCCTGCCTGTTGCTGCCCGTGCGTTGTGTTACCCTGGTGAGAGGAGGTCCCAGGGTTTGAGCCATCACATCCCTGCATCACCGCCACCTGCCTACACTTGGGAGGAGGACTACAACTCCCACAGTGCTATCCCTCACCTCCATCTGCAGCGACTGAGGGGAAGGCGTGTCAATGCGTATAAAGCGCTGCCTCTCCCCCGGACGAAGCCCGGACCAAGGACGGACTCGTCTGAGCCCGTCCGAGACTGGAATAGACTGGGCTGGGCCACGGTATTGACACTTTAATTTTTTATTACATCCTGTAGAGGCCTTTTATATAACATGGTATGAGTTGTGCTTGCTTATCCACTTATATCCATATGATTGTGGCAGATCGTGAATAGATAATTAGACAGCTCGTAGGAACCTGTAAATAATGGCTGGGGCTGAAAAGATAGTAAGGAATAGAGAATGAACAAGCGAAAATCTATCACAGGCCAAGCGGTAGCTGGGACCCTTGATGCCTTTCTACAAAGGGCAGAGTCGGTCCTAAGGCATGAAATCATCTTAACTGAGCGCAGGTTATTATTTGAACCTCTAGTAGGGCTCACGCATTCACCATCTACAAACTCGGAAGCTTTAGCCCCTACTCCTAGTGAAATGTCAAGATCTGCCCTAGATAAGGAGGCACCCCTGTCGATATCATCCCAGGAAGAAATTAGGTCCCCAATGTCGGTGCTATCAGCTCAGCCTGAACCTGTACGAAAAACACCATACCGGGTCTCCTTAAATAAACTTTGTTAGAACTGTTGCAACGATCTCTGGGGGGATGATGCGCGGGCCAGCAGTGATCTTTCTCTCGCAGCTCCTTGATGCGATGGCTCTGCGACGATACTCGCAGTGACGTGATGCGGTCCGCAAGCAAGTGGTGCGACAATCTCACCCAGGGACGACAGGCTTTGCGATGACACTTGCAGCGATGGTAATCTTCCGGTCTGGTGCATCCCGCAAACGAAGGATGTCATGACTCTGGCAGCGGCAACTGGCGCTGAGACGATTTCGGCCTTCGTAGTGGCCGGAATTTCCTCGCACTGTCGGGGATGCGCTCCGCAGGCGAGCAATGCGACAAAACTTGTAGAAAGTCTTTAAAAGCTTGGTTTCCAGCTTCCCAACACAGGTACAACTTCCAGAGGCACCACAACTGGCCCAAGCACTCTAGGAAGGACAGAACTCTCTCTGCAGAGTTCAGGGAAGCGGGAGGTGAAGTCCTTTTGTTCCTGGGACTTCTTAACAGGTAGCAAGCTCTTCTCAGGCCCTTGGAGATTCCTTCAAGCAAGGGGACACAGCACAAAGGAAAGCCCTTCCCCTCTCCTTGGCAGCAAAGCAACAGCAGGTCAGTCCAGCAGAGCAACAGCAGGACAGTCTTCCTTCTTCAGTTTCAGCTTTCTCCTTGGCAGAGGTTCCTTCTTGATTCCAGGATGATCTAGTTTTCTGTAGTCAGTGGTCCTGTACTTATACCCCTAAAAGTCTTTGATCCCTTTGTTCAGGAGGGCTCTGAGCCCGGTCTGAACCAGTTCTGGGTGTTCCTTGAGCACTTTGTTTTCCTGGCCTCTCCTTTCCTTTCAGGGAGAGGGGCAGGGCCGTCAGCCACCCAGCAGGAGGTGGAGCGAGCATTGTGGAAGGCAGGCACAGCCCTATTCAGGCCCAGGTGCTATCCCCTCCCACCACTCAAGATGCAGATGCAGTCATTCAGCCTAGGGCTGACTCAGCCAGCCTCTTGGGGGCTCCCAGCCCTGTCACTCTGAAACCAGACAGCCAATTCACAAACAGGCCAAGGCACACAGAAGGGTCAGACAAGAGAACAGCAACTTTCTAAAAGTGCTGTTCTCAAACACAGGATTTAAAAACAACCTTTTCTAAAAGATGTGTTATTAAATTCTGAGTTCAGGGATACCATACTTTTATGTCCTGTCTTGCTCCTATGGGAAGATATGCTGGTAGCCACTGTAGACAGCATCCCCCTTGATAGCCTATTGGGCAATATAGCCTAACAATAGTGAAACACAAAAATGGCTGTAATTCAGTACCAGAGCATGTCACCTGCACAAGTACATGCTCTACCTTTCACATACATTGCACCCTGCCCAAGGGGGTACCTTGGGCCTTCCATAGGGGTGACCAACGTGTATAGAAAGGGAAGGGTTAGGCCTGGCCAGTGGGGACACTGACCAGGAGGACATGGCAGTTCACAGACTGCACACAGGCACTGCGGTGGCAGGCCTGAGACACCATTTTAGGGCTACTCATGTGGGTGACACAATCAGTGCTGCAGGCCAACTAGTAGCATTTGTTATCACCTGCCCTGGCCCACTCAGTGCACTTTACTAGGGACTTCTTGGTGACACAAATATGCCAATCATGGATAACCAATCTCAATAACAATTTACACAGGGAGCACTTGCACTTTGACACTGAACAGCAGTGGCAAAGTGCCCAAAGCATCTAAACCAGCAAAAACAAAATCCAGCACAGCATCAAAAATACAGGAGGTAGAGGTGAAATGATAGGGGAAACCACGCCAAAGATGTCAAGTCTAACATGTGTCCCCTCCAGCTGAAAATGGGGAGGACTACCCACCCTCTTGGGAGTTCTCTTCACTAAGGAGGAAAAACCTGGACAGATCATCAGCATTGGTGTGTTCTGTGTCAGGGCGGTATTCCACCATGAAGTCCATTCCCTGTAGGGAGATGGACCACCTCAACATTTTTGGGTTCTCACACCCCATCTACATTAACCATCTGAGGGGCCTGTGGTCTGTCTGAACATGGAAGTGAGTCCCAAACAGGTAGGGCCTCTGCTTCTTCAGAGCCCAGACCACAGCAAAAGCTTCCCTTTCAATTGCACTCCACCTCTGTTCCCTGGGGAGTAGCCTCTGGCTAATGAAAGCTACTGGTTGGTCCCAGCCCTCGTCAGTGATCTGTGATAGTACTGCTTCCACACCATGCTCTGAAGCGTCTGTCTGCACTATGAACTCACTGGAGAAGTTAGGTGCCTTGAGCACCGGTGCTGTGCACATGGCAGTCTTCCGGGCATCAAAAACAGTTCGGCAGGCTTCAGTCCAATTCACTTTCTTGGGCTGCTTCTTGAAAGTCAACTCTGTCAAGGGGGCAATAATGGTGCCATATCCCTTGACAAACCGTCTGTAATACCCGGTGAGACCTAAAAAGGCTCTCAACTCTGTCTGGGTCTTGGGGGCTCCCAAGCCAGAATGGTATCAATCTTTGCCTGTAGGGGCACCACCTGGCCGCTCCCTACCTGGTGTCCCAAGTACACCACAGATCCCTGCCCTATCTGGCCCTTGCTGGCCTTGATAGTGAGGCCTGCTCTTTGCAGAACCTTCAACACTTCACAGAGGTGTTGCAAGTGTTCTTCCCACGTGGAGCTGAACACAGCAATGTCATCCAGGTATGCAGCGCTGAATTCCTCCAGCCCGGTCAATACCTGGTTAACCAGTCTCTGGAATGTGGCTGGGGCATTTTTCAACCCAAAGGGCATGACTCTGAACTGGAAGTGCCCCCCTGGCGTTGAGAATGCAGACCTCTTTTTGGTCCCCTAAGTTAAGGCAATGTGCCAGTACCCAGGTGTTAAATCAAACGTACTGAGGTACTGGGCAGCTCCCAACCGATCCACAACCTCATCAGCTCTGGGGATGGGGTGTGCATCAGTCTTCGTGACCGTATTGAGCCCACAGTAGTCCACACAAAACCAGAGTTCTAGAGTGGCACCGGCCCATCAGCTTTTGGCACTAAGACCACTGGGCTAGCCCAGGGGCTGCTGGAGGGCTCAATCACCCCTAGCGCCAACATCTTGGAAACTTCTTCCTTGATGCTGGCCCTGACCTTGTCAGCTACTCTGTAAAATTTCTTTTCACAGGCAGGCTATCTCCAATATCCACATTATGGATGCACCAATTGGTGACACTTGGGGTCAGGGAGAACAGGGAGGAAAACTGACCCAACACCTGGCGACAGCCCCTCTGCTGTTCTGGGGTCAGGGTGGGCGAGAGGACCACACCATCCACTGACCCATCTTGCTCCTTGGCTGCCAGGAGGTCAGAGAGAGGATCACTAGCCTCTTCCCTTCCAGCATCTGTAGCAATGAGCATTGTCACTTCAGACCTCTCAAAGTGGGGTTTGAGGCGGTTCACATGCAAGACTCTCAGGGGCTGCCTGGGAGTCTTCAAGTTAACCAGGTAGGTTACTTCGATCTTGCGCTCAACCACCTCATATGGCCCAGTCCGCTTGTCTTGGAGCGCACAAGGCTCCACTGGTGCCATCACCCACACTTTCTGCCCAGATTGAAATTCGACCAGAGTGGTATTCTGGTCGTATCATCTTTTCATTTCTTCCTGGCTAGCTTCTAGGTTCTCCTGTGCGAGCTTCCTGAAGCGTTGTGTCTGGTTGCGGAAGGCCAGAACATAGCTGAACACATCCTGGGGTGTCTTCTCACAGGATTTCTCCCACCCTCCTTCACCAGTGTGAGAGGTCCTGTAACAGGGTGGCCATACACGAGTTCAAACGGACTGAACCCTAAGGACTTCTGAGGTACCTCCCTGTAGGCAAACAACATGGTAGAAAGACATCCTATTTCCGTCTCATGGGCTTCACTAGGCCCATAATCATACTTTTGAGGGTGCGGTTGAACCTTTCAACCAATCCATTTCCTTGAGGGTGGTAAGGAGTGGTGAACTTATAAGTTACCCAACACTCCTCCCACAGAGACTTCATGTACCTAGAGATGAAGATGGAACCCCGGTCGGAGACCACCTCTCTGGGGAATCCCACTCAGGAAAAGATCTCCATCAATGCACGGCCCACCACAGGTGCTGTGATAGTCCTGAGAGGGACTGCTTCCGGGTACCGGGTGGCATGGTCCACCAAGACCAGGATGAACCTGTTGCCTAAGCCTGTCTTGGGGTCCAGGGGCCCCACGATGTCGATGCCTAGCCGCTCGAAAGGGGTGCTCAACACAGAAAATGCTTGGAGAGGTGCCTTGCACTTTCCTCCGCTCTTGCCACTGGCCTGACATGTTTGGCAAGTTCTACAAAAGGTACCGACGTGCTTCTTCATCTAGGGCCAGTAGAAGTGGGTGACAAGCCTTTGGAAGGTCTTGTCTTGCCCCAGATGTCCTGCGAGAGGCACGTCATGAGCCAGACCCTTTAGGAAGTTCCTGAACCGCGCAGGTACCACCAGCACACCGGCTGCACCGGGCTCAGCAAACTTAGGCTCACTATACAACAACTTATCTTCCCAGTAAAGTAAATGATTTTTGGACACTCCACCTGCTGCCTGGTCTGCAGCCTGTTGCCGCACACCAATGAGGGAAGGGCACTCTTTCTGCGCCTTGCATAATTCCTCCCTGGAGGGCCCACCTTCTTGCTGCCAATGGGTCAGCTCAGGCAGGTCGCCCAGTTCGGCCACATGTTCCCCTGTAGGATCCAGGGCATCCCCCTCAGGTTCTGCTTCTTCCTGGACTGTGGGAACGGTTGGGGCAGGTTTACTGCGCCCCCTACCTCTTCCTCTCTTGGCAGGTCTGTGGGCCACTGTTTCAGGCTCCAGGTCTTCTGAATCCCCCCTACTGGCTGCCATAGCACGCATGGTCACACAGATCCATGCAGGCAAATCCAATATCTCCAGGTGAGTTCAGTGCTCCACATCCTTCCATGGAGAACCCTCCAGGTCATTACCTAGCAGACAGTCTACAGGCAAGGCATCACTGACAACAACTTCCAAGAGACCAGAGACCCCTCCCCAATCAAAGGGAACACGCGCCACTTTGCAGAGGCGCACTGAGCTGTCAGCTGCCACTACAGGGTCGAGTACATCAGGAATGACCTGTTCTTCAGACACCCACTGACACCTCACGGATGTCACGCTGGCTCTTGTGTCTCTCAGAGCCTCTATCTCTCTCCCATTGATGATCACCTTTGCCCGTATTTTTTAGTGTTAGGGGGCATTAAGGTTTCCTGGACCATCTCCTGGTCTCCTAAAGAGACAAGGGTCATAACTGCTAGTCCCTCCTCCCCACTAGAAATCAAATCCCCTCCCAAAGCTACACTTGCTAACCCTGGGCCTGGAGCACCAGTGGGTGCTGGAGGTTTCTTGGGACATCTAGGAGCAAAGTGGCCCACCTCATTGCAGTGATAGCAGGTAGGGGGACCCCTGTTGTCCCTGTTGTCTCTGTTGTCCTCCCTGCCCCTAGGGGGCCATGGCTGTCTAGGTCTGGGGGGTTGGGATTCCTTTCCCCGGGAACTATTTTGGGGCCCTTGAGAGAACTTCTTTTGGTTACCCTTGTCCCCCCCCACTCTTCTGCTGGGGACCCTGCCCACCTTTGGCTGTGGTACTCACAATTCCTCTGTGGACCCTGGTACTGGTTCAGCGGTCTACCTCCTTAGCAAGCTCAATGGGGTCTGTCAGCTTGCTGTCTAAAAGATGCTGGCGCAGCTCTGGAACTCAAAGACTACTCAAGTGCTCCCAACTAATTAAATGTAACAACCCCTTATAATCAGTTACTTTGCTGCCTTTCATCCAACCTTCCAGTGCACGAGGGTACAAATTCACACACTCTATCCAAGTCTCAGACTCTCTCTTCTTAGAGTTCCTAAACTGCAGTCTGTACTGCTCTGGAGTAAATCCATACCTGAGACATAAGGCCTCCTTCATATTGGAGTAGGTCATGGTACCTGTTAACTCTAAGGGCTCTAGAGCACTCCTCCCAGAAGCCTCAAAATGTTTCCACAGGCCCGCCCCCAATGCTGTTCAGGTACACCATTCATTCTCAATGCAATCTCATAAGAAGTAAACCAGGCATAAATATCCTCACTCCTATGGTAATTCTGTACCAGATCCTTGGGAATATATACTGTACCCCCCTGCACTGGCTGTGCGATGCCACCATTTGAACTGGAATCCACCTGCTTGGCCTTGTTAGCCAGTTCTCTCATGCTCACTTCATGAGCCAAAAGCAATTTCTTCACCGCCGGGGCACGGCCATTTTTACTCCCCTCCGCCGCCCTTTGTTTTTCTACCTCCAATTGCTTCATTTTCATTTGCAAGATTTCAATTTCATGATGTCTCACTTTTTGATATTCTTCTAACTTTTCTGGGGTCAGACCCGAGCCGGAGTGGTTGCTGTAAGCCCTTGAATCTGGTCTGCTCACAGGCAATTCATGGGGCTGAAACCCCCCCTTTCCACTTGCACCATTTCCTTCTTGGGCCTCCCAATAGGCCTTCAAGATGATCTGTAGGTCCTCCTTTCTGAGGCTGTTCTTTATGGGGCACTCAAACTGGCTGCAGAATTGTTTAAGCTGTGCAGCTTTGTAGGAATACAAATCCTCAATACAATATTCCAATTCAGCCTCGTCCACACTGGGTGCCTTTCCTTTCACAGACATGATGCTTTGAAAAGTTAATCAAAAATAGAACCAACCAAATAAAAAAGTAGTATGCGGTGGCGTAGTGGTCTGCACTCACTAGTGATGTACACCAATCACTGTGGGTCTAGTACAAATACAAGTTCAAATTCCACCGCTGACCAACAATGTTAGAACTGGGGGTCTCTAGTTGGCAGAGGTAGGAACCACTATCCAAATAGGGACCCTTGCTTCTAGTCAGGGTAAGGAGGAAACCTTCTGAGATAACCCCTGCTCACCCCCTTGGTAGCTTGGAATGAGCAGTCAAGGCTTATCAACGGCAATGTGTAAAGTATTTGTACCAACACTCACAGTAACAAAGTGAAAGCACCACAAACTGACTAAACAACAGTTTAGAAAAATAAAGGTATTTAATCTAAACTACACAAGACCAATAACGACAATATTCCAACATACACAGTTCAAGAATATGGTTGCAAAAGAGTTCTTAAAGTTGCGATAAAATAATCCACAGTTGCACAAACAGTTCACAGTTACATCATGTTTAGCCAACAGTACATTTAAATGCGACAAAGTTCAAAAACAGAAACAGGTGCGGTGGAAAACAAGTGATGCGTCACTCCTGAGACCTTGGGGAGGCGACGCGACAGCCCCGCTGGATGTAGCGGGCATGATGCGGTTACTCCGGTCTGTATGGGAAGGGATGCGATACCAAATATGGATTCTGGTGCGGAGGTTCCGTAGTGAAAGAAGCTTGAAAAGGCACGATGCAATGATCTTTGGAGTTGCGACGATCTCCGGGGCAACGATGCGTGGACCAGCGGTGATCTTCCTCTCACAGTTCCTCAATGCGATGGCTTTGTGACGACACTCGCAGCGACATGATGCGGTCTGCAAGCAAGTGGTGCGACAATTTCACCCAGCGACGACAGGCTCTGTGACGATACTCGCAGCGATGGTAATCTTCCCGCACCGGTCTGGTGCATCCCGCAAACGAAGGTGCGACGACTCTGGCAGCAGCAACAGGCGGTGCGACGACCTCGGCCTTCGTAGCAGCGGGAATTTCCTTGCACTGTCGGGGATGTGCTCCGCAAGCGAGCGAAGTGACATAACTTGCAGAAAGTCTTTAAAAGCTTGGTTTCCAGCTTCCCAACACAGGTACAACTTCCAGAGGCACCACAACTGGCTCAAGCACTCTAGGAAGGACAGAGTTCAGTGAAACTGGGGGTGAAGTCCTTTTGTTCCTGGGACTTCTTAACAGGGAGCCAGCTCTTCTCAGGCCCTTGGAGATTCCTTCAAGCAAGGGGACACAGCACAAAGCAAAGTCCTTCCCCTCTTCCTGGTAGCGAAGCAACAGCAGGTCAGTCCAGCAGAGCAGCAGCAGGACAGTCTTCCTTCTTCAGTTTCTGCTTTCTCCTTGGCAGAGGTTCCTTCTTGATTCCAGGATAATCTAACTTTCTATAGTCAGGGATCCTGTACTTATACCCCTAAAAGTCTTTGATCCCTTTGTGTAGGAAGGCTCTGAGCCCGGTCTGAACCAGTTCTGGGTGTACCTTGAGCACTTTGCTTTCCTGGCCTCTCCTTTCCTTTCAGGGAGAGGGGCAGGGTCGTCAGCCGCCCAGCAGGAGGTGGAGCCAGCATTGTGGAAGGCAGGCACAGCCCTATTCAGGCCCAGGTGCTGTCCCCTCCTACCACTCAAGATGCAGATGCAGTCACTCAGCCTAGGCTGACTCAGCCAGCCTCCTGGGAGCTTCCAGCCCCTGTCACTCTCAAACCAGACAGCCAATTCACAAACAGGCCAAGGCACACAGAAGGGTCAGACAAGAGAACAGCAACTTTCTAAAAGTGCTGTTCTCAAACACAGGATTTAAAAACAACCTTTCCTAAAAGATGTCTTATTAAATTCTGAGTTCAGGGATACCAGACTTTTATGTCCTATCTTGCTTCTATGGGACGATATGCTGGCAGCCACTGTAGCCAGCATCTCCATGATAGCCTATGGGGCAATATAGCCTTACAATAGTGAAAAACTAAAATGGCTGTAATTCACTACCAAGGCATGTCACCTGCACAAGTACATGCTCTACCATTCACATACACTGCACCCTCTCCAAGGGAGGACCTTGGGCCTTCCATAGGGGTGACCAATGTATACAGAAAGGGAAAGGTTAGGCCTGGTCATTGGGGACACTGACCAGGAGGACATGGCAACTCACAGACTGCACACAGGCACTGCGGTGGCAGGCCTGAGACACCATTTTAGGGCTACTCATGTGGGTGGCACAATCAGTGCTGTAGGCCCACTAGTAGCATTTGTTATCACCAGCCCTGGCACACTCAGTGCACTTTACTAGGGACTTCTTGGTGACACAAATATGCCAATCATGGATAACCAATCTCAATAACAATTTACACAGGGAGCACTTGCACTTTGACACTGAACAGCAGTGGCAAAGTGCCCAAAGCATCTAAACCAGCAAAAACAAAATCCGCCACAGCATCAAAAATACAGGAGGTAGAGGCGAAAAGATAGGGGGAAACCATGCCAAAGATGCAAGGTCTAACAAACCTAATGTTCAATCGAGAGGCCAAAAAATGAAGATTAGCCAGGGCAAGGGCCCAGTACCTCCATCAAAAAAAAAGGCGTGAACAAGGTCCTAACACACACAAAATCTCTCTTCACAGGCAAACAATACGGGAACAGAACGAGAACACACAACCTCAATGAAAACCACAGAGGCCGATGCTAGTAATGGGAGTACTATTGAGGTTCCGTGACAATTGTAAGTGGTGTTTCCAACTCGCACGAATATGGTCGAGTCTGGTATCTATGAACCGCAAATGATGAGTTTAGTGGGTGTACGCGTTTTCGCTGTACTAGCCTAAACCGTTTGTTTGTTTCGTGGGTTTCTTCATCTGAACCCACGGGTTCCATCTTAGATACGGCATCCATTTTGTTTCTTGCCCTCAAGTAGCCAGCGAATGGACGCTGTCCGCTTCGCGACCCTGGGATTCCCAAACTCTTGCGGAAGACACGTGTTCCTTTGAAGGTGTCTTTATGATGAGGGGGATGGCACTGTAAGGCAGATGGCCCCGCTCGAGGCTCATCTTGCCGTGCCGGTCTATTGTCTTAGTTGTGCATTCATTAGGCACGTCCCCTTTGATGCCTGCAACTCGTGTTTCCTGATACCACCCCTTTTACACCCTCTTCGATCTGTTCACTGTCCTCGTCTTCCTCTGCACCTGTTTCTGTCTCTTCCCTGATTCGTTTACTGCTGATTGGAATGTACTAATGGTGGGAAGATGTACTTTTACAGTTGGGAACTGCCAAATGTTACTGTAATTATGTTCCGGGCCCTGAATACATGAAAGCGACCCCTTATGATCTTTACGATGGGAACCAGGTTGTAATCCTTTGTGCACCATGTTATCCTATGCCCGAAAACTGTATAAGAAGAGCGATCCACAGATACAAGTTGAAGCAGACTCCTCGAACTTGCACATGTTGTACTTCCTGTGACTTCTGTGTTCCCTGCAGTAATTTACCTCGAATCTTTGACGCCGAAGGAAGTGTCCCGTGTCTCTGTCATTTGTACGCCGGAACAGGTTACCCACGAAGGTTTTAGGTGTTATCCCTGGCACCGCTGTGTCTTAGGAAAACCCAGTCCTTCAGTTGGCGCCCAACGTGGGGCTGCATCAGTGGTACCGGTCCAAAGCCCGACGATCGTGAGGAACTTCGTGTGAAATCTCCGAGGGAAGGTGCACCCCGCTTCATCGATCCTGTTGTCGAAACAAGTGGCCCGACGACTTTTCCCGCGAAGATCCCCGCCTCCTGACGGCTGCGACGGACTGCTGCCCTGACTGTAGACCTGTTTTGGCGCCTGGCGTAGACCTTGGTACAGCGAGACGATTGACGGGCCTTCCTGGTGACGCCATTGATCTTTGAGTTAAGTATTTGTGGGTCGCTCCCAGAGTCCTTCGTTGTGGGTGCTTAGTTGTTGCATGGTTCCATTGCATTCGTGGTTCTTGGTATTTTGTTCTTTGTTGTGATATTTGACGTCTGCAGTCGCCAAAAACCGAGGGTTTTTGCTCTTTTCAGGGACATTGTAATCCTATAACCCTTGACGTTTGTGAAACTCGGTTAGTGTGCACGATGCCTGGCCGTAGTACTTTGTTCAGTTGCTTTAGAGGTTGTGGTGCGGCTTCCCGCCTGGAGGACTCGTGTCCGATACCTCCGGTTGGAACTCCTACTTATGATTTGTACAGTCGACATGGTTTGGGTCTAATTGCATTCAATGAGTGTTGGGTTCGTTACACTAAAAAAGACGGTGTCCTTAGTTGGCCACCTCATGGTAGTTTCGAGGCCCCGATTTTAGATAATCTTGAAGCTAACTTGTTCCGAAGAAAAGCAAGGCCGGCCATGTTTGATTCCTTTCGGTTGTGGCGTAAAGAAGCCAAGCAGAAAGAAATCAAGCAGATTAAACGTAATAAGAGAGAAGGAATTGTTACAACGGTATGAAACGCAGAGCAGTTCCAGCGAGATAAGGAGGAAAAGGAAAAGGAAGTTTTCGATAGATTGCAGCGTATGACTGTGGATAAGTGTTACCCCGCTTTACCGACGGGTACGGGTACGGATAAGCAGGAGGAAGTAGTAGAGGACCCCTTGTTGTCCTATCTCTTGAAGTCACCACCTCCGTATGCACAGGGTACCGCAGTTCCTGTGGTTCCCCCTGTTCCTCAACCTGCTCCTGTTCCTGTTCCCCAACCTGTTCCTGCTCCCTTACCTGCTCCTGTCCCTACTGCTCCCCCGCTTGTGCTTCCTCATACTCCTGTTGCCGCTACTTCTACTGTTCTGGTTACTCCTGCTGTCCCTTCTGTTACTGACACTTCTCTTGTTACCCCGTTGAGTTACTCTTCTACCCCATCTGCTCGACGTCGTGTCCCTTCTGTTGCTGCTAACTTCTTTACTTCTCTTGGACCGGTTCTTGAGTCTGCTGGTTCTGATGGTCCCCAAAGGCGAAGTCAGCTCCCTGGTGGTAGGGAACGTGACTCACTGTATAATATGGCGATGGGTTGGATTAGATACCCCCTTAGGAATCCTCCGCGTGTGGTGCTTGATACGTTCTCTCAATTCAACGAACCAACACAGAGGTTCGTGTTTGAGGAAATGTGCAAGCTTTTACGTGATCAAATATCGGCTGATGCGTCTGATGATGTATTGGCTGCTCTAACTAATCTTCAGCTTCAGTTTGCGAGCGGAATAATGGTGGGTAGCAATGTTCGACGTGCTGTCGAGAAGTTGCTATCTTTTCGTCCTTCTATAATGCCTCGGGCATTGTTTTTAGAAGACATTGAGGGACCGCCAGCAGCGCCTGGTCAGTATCCCATGCGCGAAGTTCCACCGGTGTGGATGCCTGGCGATCCTAATGCTAATCCCATTATTCCGCCATATTTCCAGAGAGTGTGGATACATCTTCCGTGGAAACGATCGGAAGTTTTGCAGGTTAAGCAGACTTTGCCCGACCCTCGCAAAAATCCTGCAGGGTACTATAAAGAATTGTCGCAGCTAGTGGATGCTACGGTAATGAATCTTGCCGACATCGATATGCTATTTGGCAATGTCGTACCGCAACCGGTATGGGCAAAGATTTGTCAGGAAGACCATGCAGCAGAATTAGGCGGTGACTGGGCTGCACTTCTTGCTGCGGATGCCTTGCAAGTCGGTGGGGCTAAGCCCGAACAGTTGATTGCTAATCTCCCTCAGAGAATAATAACTCTTATGAAGATGCTTATGCCAGCTATGAAGGTGAATTGGGACAAGTTGTCCGCTTGCAAGCAAAAGAAGGATGAGAGTGTCTCTGATTTCTTTACAAGATTTGAAGAGGCATTCATTGATCATAGTGGTCAGGATATGGGTACCGAGGGAGGTCAGAGATTGTTTGTGGACAAGTTTCTGTCGAATTTGTTGCCGGACCTAAGCAACAAATTAAGGAATTCAGAAAGTGCGTGGGCCGTTTCCACTTCTGCTCAAATATTGGCTACGGCCCAATATTATGAGAATAGAGAGAAAGAGGAAAATGATCGCGCCGATAAAAAGACGAAAGAGCTCAAAACGAAAGTGTTGTTGCAACAAGCGTATCCTCCACGTTCGAATCAGAATGACTCGCAACAGCGGAATCGATCGCAGTCTCAGTCGAATAGGCCGCAATCACGAAATGATTTCTCTTCGCAGAGATCTACGTTGGGGTACAATCAGTGTGCCTATTGTAGGGGAGAGGGTCATTTGAAATTCGATTGTCCAGTTTTGCGTGATCGAAATAGTGGTAATTCATCTAGAGGAGGTCGTAGTGGTCCTCAACAGGCCTCTCGTGGTAGAGGTCGTGGTGCTCAAAATGATCGTTCTAATGATTCTAACAATTGTTTCGATCAGCGCGGATCGTCGGAAGGCAGATCTGCACAGTACAATGTGGACGATTATTACGTCGATCAGGGCACTGACGGCAGTAATTACTAGGACAGCCATAGACAAGAAGAGGGAGTAGTATCAGTTCCGGTTGATCAGAGAGGGCCTTACGTCGCAGTTGCCACCTCGGGCGTCGTTGAGCCTTTTCTGTTGGACACTGGTGCAGCGAAAAGTTCCATCATGCATTCGAAACTCCCTGGCGCACCTTTGTCTGGCTTAACAAATGTTTCCGTTGGATTCTCTGGCGCCCCTGTTAGCAATCCGGTTTCGCGCCCTTTGCCCCTTGCAATTGGGCCTCGCGCGCTGAAAGCTCCTTTGATTTTGACTACTGGTTGTGGTGAAAATCTTTTGGGCCTGGATTTGCTAAAACGTCTGTATGCGACTTTGTATTGTTCTCCTGCGGGAGTGAAGCTTACATTGGGTGAGAAAGTTATCTCTCCTATGTACTTGTCCATCGATAAGCTTCCACCGGAATTGAGTTCTCTTCCTGCATCTTTGTGGGCAACAGGTCCCAATGACGTGGGCCTGCTTGATATCTCCCCTTATGTTGTTCACTTGAAATCTAATGTGCGTTTGCCACGTATTCCCCAGTATCGTATCTCCCTTGATGGTGAGCGAGCGCTGTTAGCGATCATCTACGATTTGATTGAGAAAGATGTTATCGAGGAGACTCGGGGAAACGTGTGCAATAGCCCTGTGTTGCCCATTCTGAAACGCACCGATCCATCAAAGCCTCCTGTTTATCGTTTTGTCATCGATTTACGGGAGGTGAATAAAATTGTGATTCCTCAGTTCCCTGTGGTGCCCGACATAACGGCTCTACTGACTCTGATTCCAGCCTCTGCATCTTGGTTCTCAGTGATCGATCTGAAGAATGCTTTCTTCAGCATTGCGATTGCTGAGGAGAGTAGGGACCTTTTCGGTTTCTCTCTTGGTGACCGCAGCTTTAGGTTTAAATGTGCTCCTCAGGGCTACTGTGAGAGTCCATCGATATACAGCCAAGCCTTGAAGAGTCAACTTGATGCGTTTGTGTTGCCGGCCGGTGCGGCCTTGATCCAATATGTCGATGACTTATTGGTGGCTGCGGACACTCAGGACATTTGCAAAATTGCTACGGTGTCGTTGTTGCAGCATCTCTGTGACTTACATCACAAGGTGTCACCTTCTAAACTGCAATATTGTTGCCAAGAAGTAACCTATCTAGGTCACTTATTGTCAAAGGAGGGAAGAAGGTTGACCCCAGAGAGAATTGCAGCGATTGCTCGAATGACTGTGCCAACAACTCAGAGAGATGTTTGTGCCTTTTTAGGTATCACGTCATACTGAAGGCAATGGATCCCTAATTTTTCATTTCTAGCGAAACCATTGGTGGCTCTTACGTGCAAGGATGTTCCAACTCCTTTACCATGGACGGAAGAATGTCAGAAAAGTTTTTCTGAATTGCGTGATGCGTTGTGTTCGGCCCCTGTGTTAGGTACCCCTGACTACAGTAAGCCGTTTACACTATACGTTCAGGAGAGAGAAGGTTGTGCCTTGAGTGTCTTGACGCAACAATTTGGTGGTAAGCAGCGTCCATGTGCATATTTTTCCTCGACCTTGGACCCAGTAGCTAGAGCATTGCCGAGTTGTTTGAGAGCAACGGCGGCAGCTGCGGTGTCCATCCGACAATCTGCAGGATTGGTCATGGATAATATGCTTACGGTGATGGTTCCGCATGCAGTTGACACTCTCTTGAATCGTATGAAAACCCAACGCTGTAATGTCCTGAACCCGGCGCCTTTGTTGCCAATTAGTATGGAATCAGACGAAGTAGCACCTCATGACTGCTACTTACGAACTGAGGAGGAAACAAAAGGTCGTGTAGACCTGAAAAATACTCCATTGGAAGACCCCGATGGGACCCTGTATGTGGATGGGTCGTGTTTTAAGTTGCCGAATGGTGATGTGACGACTGCGTATGCTGTGGTGACGTTGAGTACGGTTGTGGAGACTGCGAGACTGAATCTGAATTCTGCCCAGGCGGCAGAGCTGATTGCCTTGACTAGAGCGTGCGTGTTGTCGAAAGGGAAACGGGTGAATGTGTTTACGGACAGCCAGTATGCATTTGGTGTTGCTCATAGCTTGGGACGTTTGTGGAGAGAGAGAGGTTTTATTGCTAGAGCGCGCAGTTCCCCCGGGTCACCCGAGTTACCAATTCTTTACACGCACTGGGCCCTTGGCGTGCAAAAACCTTTATTACCACACTAATTTATTTGGGTGAACGGGGTGAGGATTTCTCCTCCTGCACGCTGCTAAGAGTAATCAAAGTTTGGATTTACCTCTGCTTACCATGTACCCGACTTACCACAGGCACAATTCTTACGGCGGACCTAGAGCTATCAGGGAAAATAGTAGACAGGCCTAATATCAAATACTTTTTATAATTAGTGAAATACTTTCCACAATTCTGTAAAATGACCACAGACACCTGATGAAGTTTAAAACTTTATATAAGAAGTCAAAGAGAAGATGCCAAGATAATAAGCGATACACAGAGTAATATATCAAACATTAAAATCAACACCAACAGGTAACTTTGCACCAAAAATATGACCATTAGGATATATGGGAAGACTAAAGGTAGGGGTTTAGGGAAAAACTAGTCACTGCAATTTTATACTAGAACATAGGATGTGGATGAGACCTAGAACATGTACTTAACCTAAGTGTTTAAACTATTCTTGCTAAGTTCACTGCAATCCACTAAAGGAAGGGGAAAAATGGGAACATGCTTAGTACTTTTATAAAATCAATGAACTCCTAAAGGAGTGGGGGAGAGAAGGAACCAACTAAATCAGACACATACATTTGATATTTCCACGGCAATAGAGCAATATCACAGGTAAGAATGCTTTAATAGATCAGACAAGAAAGAGGGAGAAAGAGAGAGAGAGAGATACGCAAACCCACAATCAATAATTACCTAGTTCAGATTGAAGACCAACCCTGGCCACGGGTCAGTTGGGAAGACGGGGACAGGGACCCTCAGAAAAGGAATGCCAGGATGCGAGCAGGTACAGCTCACGGACAGTAAGGACAGGATACCCCTCAGGTTTCAGGTCAAAGGACTGGGCCTCCCAGGGTACGACCAACACCCACAGCTTCGGACAGCAACGCCTGCGTTACCCCCTCATGCAAGTAATCCGCCAGAAACCCCGATTGGATTTTCGAATTTCCCAGCAAAGTGCTTCGCCAGCACTTAGGATTTTCCACCCCTTAGGAGATTTGTGGAAAGTATGGACAAAGTGCTCCGCAGCACTTTCAGAATGAGCACCTATTGAGATCGTAGGGTCAGTGACAGGTCTGCTACTCGGACAAGTCGGACAATTTCCCTAAGCTAAACTAAGGCAATTATACTGTTTTGGGGACCCTTAGACCACCCACCAATGTTGCAAGTGTCAGTTTCCCACATTGTGATTGGTCAGGAGAGGTGGCGCGGTCATTACCACCTCCTAGAATTCAACTTTCCCATCAAGAAATTTAAATTTTCTTGTCCGCCCCTCAGGTTCACGTTCCCATCCATAGAATACAATAGAAAATATGAGCGCACAGGACATTGCAACAAAGTCTGTTCATTTTCAAGGTGATTGTCCACATCTTGTGCTGGGTTCTCAGGCGCATCTGGCTTCAGGAGCCAGCTGGCTGGTTTCAGCTTCTGCGCAGTTAGGACTCTCCCTGGTCAGCTGACAGGGTTCAGAGGAGCCTCAGCATGGCGTCGCTCATGTATGCCCCAGCCCACAAAGACGCGGTACATGAAAAGTAAGCGAGAACAAATTAAAATCACACATAAAAATGATCGCACTGTATACCATGATAAAATCTAACCAACCCTTACTTTATAATGACTATAGCATTATGGATTAGTGCGAAAAGACAGATAGGCTAAAGCAGCAGTAGCAAGCGGAGAGCGTGGTGAGAGACAAGCGGCCATGTTTGCATCAGTGCGCATGAGCACAGAATCCCTCCAGAATGCGAGTGCGTCCCATCACATGGGTATGACCGACGCATGCGCAGACTGAATTTCGGCAAAGCAGCCATTTTAGTGCAAGCTTCGTTTAGTACGAGAAAGACAAACAAGCAAGCATCCTGGGGACACCCGCGTGTTGGGAAAAACACTTTATAACGGACGAATAAGGAGGTTAATATTATTATGCAGTTTAGACAAGGGTTTTGTATACGAGCAAGGCGCTTTACGTGCGAATCCTTGCTCCATCAATCCCCTCTTTGATGATATTTACTATCATCACTACATAAGGGAAACAGATGCCAACTTTTCTCATTCATCCACATCGTCCATTTCAATTTCAATAAACTTATTGTTTAGTTTTCTTTCAGCTTCCCTATGAGAGTGGTGATTTTTCGCCTTTTTGTAAATTGCACTCTTTAGCTCTTCTAGTTCTAGTTCATCAATGTTTCTTTTCACCCCCCTCTGATTTACTGTATACTTCTTTTTGCACTTTTGGCATTTGCAGCAGATAAAAATGATCAACACAATTACACCTATTATAACTATTGGCATCAGTATTTTCCACAAAATATTTTTACCTAAGTTAGTAAACCAACTACCTATAGAGGAGAGACCTCCTGACAGTCTCGTCCAGGCACTGTCAACCTCCAATGGTTTGAGTTCCTTTTCCAAATTAGTTATGTTCTTTACATATTGTTTTAATTTGATACTTTTATCAGGAATGTACGTGCAACAATGTTGCGCTTTCAGCATTCTACAGACCCCGCCCTCTTTTGCTAATAAGGTGTCAAGGGCAAGACGGTTTTGTAAAACCATTGATCTGATCGCAACCATTTCAGTATTGACCAGCAGGAAACCAGCAGCAGTGTCCGTTGATAACCGGTCCACTACTGTAGACAATTTGCAGATTCTATGGGTGTTCAGAACTACCCCCATTCCAGGTATCAGTGCACTAAAAATATCACCTATAATTTCACCTACACTTTCACGTCTACTACGCACTAAGCCATTAGTTTCTTCATCGCTTCCAGCTGCATTATTCACATGGTATATTTTCGGGAAAACAATGCCAAAGTAGCAGCTTCCATACCAGTGATCCGGCAATTTGAAATAAGCCTTGTTCCCACATATATAATATATTCCGGGAAACACAGGTTCTGACCCATTTTTGAAACCCCAACCTCCAATTACCTTATAATTATGTTCACACTCGCTGGAACCGATGAATACATTGTTATAGTACTCTGTCTTTTCCCTATGGATACAAAGTTTCCCCTTTCTTTCAAAATCCAGCAACAAGGCAGGACTAGCCTCGCCTTCTGAGGTGTTATCCATGTGCTCAGCCCACCTAGGGATTCTATCCTTCTCGTCATTTGCCTTCTTCTGAAACTTTTCTCTCCTTCTGTCTGCCATCTTTATAAACATCTTTTCCTGCTCTTGCAGTGAACAGGTCAGATTATCTTCTCTTGCTTGATCTAAATCTATGTTACCTATAGTCAGGAAATATTCTCCCATATAGCGGGTCACGTCACTTGTAGTATGTACACGGTTCAAGTGTCCTCTAACAGGAAGTTCAGAAAATACTACGTCATCATTTGAATAATAGTACTGCAAGGTGCTTCTATAGAACAAGCTAGCTAATATACTACAGGAGATTCCATAGGTCAAAGGTAGATGGTGGTATGTCACGCCTTCAGCCACTGAGGTTGGTAGCTTCATGCAGACATAACAGTCCTCTATTTCCATTGCTTCTACATAATGCACTAACAAGTTAGCAAAAACATTTAGATGCGTCCTGTTTCTCATTTTGTGAAAATGGAGTCCATCCTCATCTGGTGCTTCTAATTTAGGTCGTGTGTGTGTCAGTCCTACTCGTTTGTTGCGTCTTTCTAGGCTTCGTGGTGTTTCTGCAGTCTGTACAACCCCTACGTCTACTGCTTCGGGTTCAGTAGGGGACAAGTTAGGATTTTTACTTATCATAAAAGGTAGAAAAACTGTTAGTCCTATCCACATTACTATTAACATGGCTACACTACACAAACATATTTTACAACAGGTTTTGAGACACCCACACCTGGATCTCCCAGAGACACTCGGATCAGACATATTTAGCTTACAGGTGGCTTTTGCTACCCCTCTTCGTTTCTTTGCACCAAAGGCTCACTTCAGGGCTCTCTCAAGGAGGGTCTTCGTCCGAACTCCGATCAGCAATGGACTCCTCGTCACTGTTGCCACTGTGGTGTGGCTCGTCAATTTCCTCCAACACAAAGTACGTCCACTCAGGGCTCCGATACAGTCTGTTCTGTTTCTTTATTCTGTCGCTCTTTCTTAGCGATTTGCCTTGGGCTGCATTTCTTTCACTTTGAGCCCTTTTTCTGTCTTTCTGGTTTTCTTCGACTGTCTTTAGTCTGAGCCTCAGTCTCTTGACGTATCGGGGTGCACTTCTGCCTCCGTGCCTCCCAGTTGTTGAGGAAACTTGGCCTTCTTCGTGCACTCTTTTTACTCTTTGAAGTGGCACTTCTGTTTCCCTGCCTGTCTGACTTGTTCCAGGTCTTTCATCTACTTCTTCTGCCTGGTCCCTAATCTGTCCCTGCTCAGATTCAAATCGCACTTTCTTTTTATTTCTGGTTACTGTTGTTTCTGTTGTCTGAGCACTTTGATCTAGTTCTATCTGTTCCTGTTCATGCTCTTCGATCTCTTCGTTTTCTTCTGCATGAACGTCAGCTCTGATTTCTAACTGTCCCTTTCCACTCTCAGGAGTTTCAGGAGGAGTTTCGATGTCCTGATCTGACCCTACTTGGCCTACGTCCTGATCAGGTGTGTTGTGGCTTTCGTTGACCTGACCTTCTTCTTCTATTTCTGACTCACCTGGACTATCCCACTCACTGTCTAAGTAAGAATATTTCCGGGTTCGTATTGGATCATGAACCGGTTCGTCGGCGGGATACCATTCAACGTCTCGACTTGTGCTCGGCAGTTCAATGTCAGCTAGCTCCGGACTTTCTTCCTCGGAAGCCTCTTCGGCTGCGCTGCCTTCAGCTCCAGTCGCGTTTTCTCCAGATACCCGCTTTGTGTGGCTGGCGTGGATCCACTTCGGTACACCAGCGCACTTCACAGCAGTGGTAGTGACGAGGATCACTTGTCGTGGCTTTCCCCACCTTGGCTTCAGGCAACTGCTCCGGGTGTGTTTCTTTAACACCACCCAATCTCCTGGTTGCAGTTTATGTGCTGGAGTCTTTGGCCACTCGTCTTCTGTCTCTCTAATCTGCTGAGAGAGAGAACGCACTTGGTCACCCAGCTGCTTGCAGTATTCTAGCACCATATCATCAGAAATGCTTAGCAGTTTGTGTCCGGGTACCCATGCCTGGCGCATCACTCTTCCCATCAACACTTCATGGGGACTCAGGCCAGTCTTTCGGTTCGGGATACTTCTCAAACTCATCAGCACAAGGGGTAAAGCCTCTATCCAGTTCATTTTTGTGGAATCACACATCTTTCCCAATCTGGACTTCAGGGTGCCATTTATTTGTTCCACTACCCCAGAAGCCTCTGGATGGTAGGCACAGTGCAATCTTTGCTTCATTTTGAATGCTTTACAGAGTTCTTCCAATACATCGTTGGCAAAATGCCCACCTTGGTCCGTTTCGATTGTCTCTGGGATCCCATACCTAGGTATCAACTCCCTGAGCAATAGTTTGGCTGTGGTGATAGCGTCATTTTTCTTAGCTGGATATGCTTCCACCCACCTGGAGAATAGACAAACTATGACTAAGATATATCTATATCCTTTGCATTTGGGCATGGTTATGAAGTCTGCCTGCATTCTAACGAAGGGACCTACTGCCTTTCCAATAGTGCTCTGTCCCACTACAGTCTTTTTTCCTGCATTGAATTGCTGACACACTAGGCACCTCTGGCAAAGCCTTTCCGCCTGGTTCCTGAACTTTGAATTACAGAACACCTGTTCAAACACCCGACACATCGCGTCTCTTCCCATATGTGTTGGCTCATGTATCATTCTGATCATGGGGTCGATCAAGCTATCAGGCAGTACAGGCACCCCATCCGGATTTGTCACCACACCATCTTCTCTCAACTCGCATCCATTTGCGGCCCACCTGCCCTTTTCTTGCCTGTCTGTGGCTTGTTGCAACTCCTTTAATTCTTCCCACGTTGACACATTCTCAAACAACATAAGTTGGCAGCTGGTTCCATCCCACAGGGCAATTTGTAGGGACATATGGTGTCGGGCACAAAACTGTGCAATTTGGTCAGCGTACCTATTACCGGCAGTCACATCATCATTTCCAGATCTGTGAGCCGCACACTTGACCACAGCCAATTCTTTGGGCAATTGGATAGCTTCCAGTAAGTCATGCACCACCTTCCCATTTCTGATAGGTGTGCCTGAGGAAGTCATGAATTCTCTTTGTAGCCACAACTGGCCGAAGTCATGAACGACCCCAAAACAATACTGGCTGTCTGTGTAAACAGTTATTCTCTTGTTCTTACCCCTCTTACAGGCTCTGGTTAACGCGATGAGCTCTGCCACTTGTGCAGATTTCACCTCGCGCATGTAAGATGCTTCGATGGTTCCTGTCAGTGTAACCACAGCATAGGCAGCACTCAGACTTCCACTCTCATGTCTCAAACACGAGCCATCCACGAACATTGTTTTATCCCCGTCAAGTAGCGCTATTTCACGGATGTCTGGACGGGGTTTTGTGCTATATTCAGTTAGATCGATGCAATTATGTTCCCCGTCCTCATCAGATTTTACATCCAGAGGGATAGGCAACAGTGTCGCAGGGTTTAGGACATTGCACCTGGAAATAGTTACATTTTCAGCACCAATCAAAATTCTCTCATACTTAGTCAGCCGACTAGGTGTGAGGTACTGGGTCTTAGTTCTAGTCAGTAGGATGACAACAGAGTGAGGAACATAGACAGTGACGGGATGTCCCATGACAATGTTCTCACTCTGTTCCAGACTGACGCAAGTAGCAGCAACGGCTTTTAAGCATCCCGGCAATCCAGCAGCCACCGGATCTAGGGTGGCCGAAAAGTAGGCTACTGGTCTTCTGACTAATCCGTGCTCCTGGGTCAGGACTGAAAGAGCACAATTCTCTCTCGTGTCACAGAACAGCTCAAAGGGCTTAGTGTACTCAGGCATACCCAATGCAGGTGCGGTACATAGACAGTTTCTCAGAGTCACCCAAGCATTCATGCTTAAACTGTCCCAGTGGACGGGGTCTTCTACTCCTTTCTTTGTCATATTTATCAGGGGTCGGGCTATAGCCGCAAATCCTACAATCCATTGTCTGCAGTAACCCACAACTCCCAAGAACATTCTCACCTCTTTCTGGGTTCTGGGCAGTTCCATTGCTTTGATTATTTTGATCCTTTCGGTAGTGACCTTCCTGATTCCTTTTTCTATCTGGTGCCCCAGATACTTTACTGAGTTTTTACAGAATTGTAACTTGTCAGGCGACACTTTATGTCCTCCTTTTCCTAAGTGATTCAGCAAGGCAATTGTGTCAGTGACACAGTCAGTCTGGGTTTTAGATGCCACTAACAGGCCATCTATGTACTGTACCAAAACAGACTCTCTTGGCAGCACTAGGGATTCAAGGCACTTTTTCAGTATCTGGTTGAAGATAGAGGGACTTTCGGTGTACCCCTGGGGGACACGATTCCAGACATAGATATGGCTGTCAAATTCAAAACTGAAAAGGAATTTGCTTTCTGGGTGCAATGGGATGGAAAAGAAGGCGTGGCATAGGTCAATGACAGTGAACCATTCTGCGTTCCAGGGAATCTGATATAGAATTACTGCAGGGTTGGGCACAATAGGACAGCAAGGCACAACAATTTGGTTTACCTTGCGCAAATCTTGCACCACCCGGTACTTTCCACTAGGCTTTTTGATCCCAATGATAGGCGAATTACAGGGGCTGCTCATCACTTCTTCTATTATTTCTGCCTCGAGCAGCCTGGTAATTTCGGTCGCCACTCCTGCTTTTACTTCTGCACTCATTTTGTACTGTCTGGTTTTGGGGTATACAGCATTTGTTTTTATGGCTATTTTCACTGGGTCCACATTTGCCATCAGGCCTACATCTTTTCCTGTGAAATCCCACACTTCTGGTACTACTCTTAACTGGAGTTCTTCAGGTAAATCCTCAATTGTCAGAGGCTTGATATCAGCATCTTGTCTGACCAACATCAGTTTATACAGGCCATCTTCATCGGGGGTCTGAATTTCTACGCCATTTGGTGTGCAGAAAATGGTACACCGCATCTTGCACAACAAATCACGTCCTAGCAGGTTTACAGGACTGGAATCACAGACCACAAATCTGTGCATTTCCTTGAAATTTCCTATAGAAATTTCCATTGGTTCAGTTACAGGGGTACTTATTATCTGATTTGAGACGCCCACTACTTGGATTGCTTCTCCCGAGAGGGGTAGGTTAGGAACATCCACTGTTCTTACAGTAGATCTGGTAGCACCAGTGTCCAACAGAAAGGTGACGTCTTTTCCCTCAACCTTTCCTTCAATGTATGGTCCAGTCTGGTCTACCGGTAAGGAGGCGCCAAGTACGCACTCCTCATCCTCCCCTCTTAGGCCCCGTCAATCTTGATCCTCACAAAGGAAGGTATCATTTAGCAAGTACTGTGGAATGACGGCGTTTCTTTCACTCTCAACCTCCCATACTTCCGCCCTCTCATTCTGCTGACCCTGACTCTTAAAATTCTGTCTGGGAGCGCGGGGTACTGGAGGCAATTTTACCTGTTGCTGGGTTTTTCTTGTCCCCTCTTTCGGCACCTGTGGATTTAAACCATTTACAGGGGCATTACCGGCCTGTAGGTGTGGACACTCGTCTCTCCAATGCCCCATCTGGCCGCACCCATGGCACGGAAACTTTTTCATGGCCTCTTCACGACTCATTTTGGGTCTGGGCTTTCCTCCCCCCCCAGTAGTGGTATTCTGAACATTATTATCGGAAGTCAATTTACTTAACTGTTTTTCTTGCTGTTCAGCTAATTTCACCTGTGCCCACATGACCTTTTCCTTGAGGGCCTTCTTTTTATTTTCGATTTCATCTTCGCAGTATTTTGCATATTTCAGGACATCATCTATGGGCTTTCCCTGCCAACTGATCTTGTTATCTCGAATCCATTGTGAGACTTCAGGCCTTAATCCTAGCACAAATCTGTAACTGAAATGGGTCATGTCTTTCATGTCTACATTATCGATACCACTGTAAGTTTTGAATACCTGTAGTAACCTTTCATAAAATGAATGCACCGTTTCATCACGTTCCTGGGTGGTTCTATCTATTCGGGTCCAATCTGTTTCCTTTGCTGGTACCTTTTTCTTGAGGTATTGTATGACTTGCTCATATTTCCTCATTACTTCAAGTGCGGGAGCTCCTGTTTTCTCATCTCTGGGGAATTCCTCACTGGGCCAATCAATTTCAATTTTACAGTCGGTCCACAAATCTACAGGGACCACAATGTCGAAAAACCCATCCAGGTCTTTCAGCAGACATTTCTGAACTTTTATGAAACGTTCTACCTGTCTGTACCAGTCAACTGGTTTCTCACGTAATTTCGGGAAGTCGTTTGTAAATGACACAATGTCTTGTCTGGACCAAGGGACATGGACATATTTTCCTCCCGGGACCTCTCTCATGGGGCACAATTTTTCTGTTTGGGTTACTTCCTTTAATACGAATTCTGAAGTTACTGACCCAGCCCTGCTGCCTTCCTTTTTCTTTGCCCACCTGGTTCTCCATTTTCCCACTTCGCCCCATTTCTGCAGGATTTTCAACAATTCTCTTACTTGGATCTGTTTTCCCATCACATTCAGGCTTTCTAAATCCTTGTCTGAAAAGTCCACTCTGTAGGGTTTCTGAAGAATTTTGGAGCGACTAACATCAACTCCCATTTCTGTGGCGGTATCCATTATCTTTTCATGGAGCACCCTAGCACTCCGGGTAAGACTTTTACTGATGAACAGTAACTCTTCTTCATTATACGAGCTTAGGCGCTCAACTCCTACGTTCCCAGCCATCATTTCTTCTATTTCTATTCTTAATTTATATATTTCCAATGCTTTAGGTTGGGGAGTGGTCTCCTTTTCTAGCTCCTTTGTCCATCTGTCCAATTCTTCAGGGGAAACTAAAGTGGCACTCCTAACTCCAGTTGCACTTTCAATCACCACCTCCTTTTGTCTGGGCTGACTTCTTGTCCCTGCTATACTAGCCCTCGATTCCCTAATGGGCAGATCCATCAGAACCACAGAGTCACACTCACTTTCCTGATCCTCATCTATGAATACTTCCTTCCTCGGGGTCTGGATGCTAGGAGTAGGCAGTATTGGGGTGATAACAGGAGGGTGGGGACTAGTCAGGTCATTTCTATACAGGGGAATAGCAGGACCAATAGTTACTGGAATAGTCAAGGAATCAGGATGGGGATGCATCTGGGCAATGGTTCGAACTAATTCTTCTCGCTGTTTGGTCAGGGCTTCTTTCTCCTTTTCCTGCAACCCTCTTTCTGCAGAACTGCCATGCAATACTTGAGGTACTAAGGACGGATAAATACTCGGGGCAGTCGGAGCAACCAATCGAGGTGGACTTTCTCCAAATGGCTGATAATTTGGGACTGTGGATTTAGGTCTGCAAAACCCATCCCTTTCACTGGTTTTACTGCCTGTAGCTGTTCCGTCTGTATCACTTTCCCTCCTACTTCGGGGATAATTTGTAAAGGGATTTTGAGAATGCACCGGTTCTAATTCTGCAACATAGGGAGGTGGATTCTTCATTAACAAATCTTCCAGGTGTTCGTCTTCTATGTCCCCCATAGGTGCTAGGTGATGGGTCTTTTCTTTACATTTTCCTCTCTTCTCTTCTAACACCCCCATCATAGGGAACAGCCCTTCAGTCAACATAGATTGCCTCCACTGTTTCATTTTCTGCTCTTTGGTGGGCGTTGGAAGCCTGGGATACCATTTACTCACTCCCTTATCCATCCGGGGTTTATCTCGCTCTGCCGCCTCAATCTCCCATTCCTCCAAAGCTTCGTACTGGGTCAACCTGGGTCTAGGGTGTAATTCATTCATGCGGGTCCTTAAGTTAAACAGGATCCGACCATTAAATGTACCTTCAACAGGGAATGCTAGGACTCCGTCATCTACAGTATACTTTGCCCAATTTTCTAACCAGACACAAGTGTGATACCCTTTATCGAACAACATGAATGAAGCAGGGGTATTTGGCGGGGGAATGAGTACGCCTTCCCTCGTTCTAATGGGCTTGTCAGTTTTGAAAAAATTCTTTACTTTATCGGAGAATGACAGTTTTCTCTTTATTCCGTACATCATGTGCGGTCTACCTCGTAAAGTCTGCTCCTTATGAAATCCTAGGTACTTGGGATTTGGTATGAAGTCTGGATACCACATACAACTCTCCAGACTCGCTTCTAGCTCGGCTGGATTAATTTTGTTTACCTTTGTGCTTCCAATGCTAGCGCGGCTTTTATTTCGCACCACCCAATCCGGTCAGAAAATACAAATACTGTTAACCAATGGGTGTGCGGCCTTTTCGCAAGACAGAGTCTCACGCTTCGGCACTCACCCCTCCTTTACAAATTCAGCTCCACTACCCACCCGCTGTTTTGACCAATACCAGCGCGGCACGGAGTGACGTCAGAGCAGCTCTCCGACTGACTCCCTCCTTCACAAGGTAACGGAAACTTTTTACTCTCTCTAAAGTGCGAGTGCACGTCTTAGTTAACAACACACAACGTTTGCCACTATGTCTGAGTGTTCTAAAGAGAGAAAAGACTTTTCTTTCGCTACTAGTAAACCACTTCTGTCTACTTTTCATTCACTCTGGATAGACTTCGTTGCCTGTCCCTCCACACTAGTAACATAGAACCCGTTATTCTTCTGACTCATCCACCTTAGTCGGGGATATGTACTGAGCCAGGATTTCACCAGCGAACTATTTTACTTACCAGACAAGCCTCAGAGACCCTACTACTCCTTCCGTATGCGACCCTTACTAGGTGATATCGCAATGAAAGTTTTATAAAGGACTTGTAGCTATCATTCACTCAAAAAAAAGGACCTAATTAGTGCTTCCAGTTACTCCTTTAACCCTGCACTAATGATTCAAACCCTAGTGACTTCAACAGCTAACCGGATTCTACTCACCGTTAGCTAAAATACTTCCCCGGGGATTCGGACTACACTGAACTTTCACAAACATTGGTTAATATAACATTTATAGCAGCAATGCAAAAATCATGTACATTTACATATAAATCCTTAAAACATTTCAAAATTTTGAATCAATACAGTAGAAAATCAGCAGCACACTTAATCTTCACGGTTTGTTTATGACCTATCCTGTCTACCTAATCTAACTAGTCCAAACCATCCTCTGGCTGCCAGAAAATTACTGCTAGAGCGCGCAGTTCCCCCGGGTCACCCGAGTTACCAATTCTTTACACGCACTGGGCCCTTGGCGTGCAAAAACCTTTATTACCACACTAATTTATTTGGGTGAACGGGGTGAGGATTTCTCCTCCTGCACGCTGCTAAGAGTAATCAAAGTTTGGATTTACCTCTGCTTACCATGTACCCGACTTACCACAGGCACAATTCTTACGGCGGACCTAGAGCTATCAGGGAAAATAGTAGACAGGCCTAATATCAAATACTTTTTATAATTAGTGAAATACTTTCCACAATTCTGTAAAATGACCACAGACACCTGATGAAGTTTAAAACTTTATATAAGAAGTCAAAGAGAAGATGCCAAGATAATAAGCGATACACAGAGTAATATATCAAACATTAAAATCAACACCAACAGGTAACTTTGCACCAAAAATATGACCATTAGGATATATGGGAAGACTAAAGGTAGGGGTTTAGGGAAAAACTAGTCACTGCAATTTTATACTAGAACATAGGATGTGGATGAGACCTAGAACATGTACTTAACCTAAGTGTTTAAACTATTCTTGCTAAGTTCACTGCAATCCACTAAAGGAAGGGGAAAAATGGGAACATGCTTAGTACTTTTATAAAATCAATGAACTCCTAAAGGAGTGGGGGAGAGAAGGAACCAACTAAATCAGACACATACATTTGATATTTCCACGGCAATAGAGCAATATCACAGGTAAGAATGCTTTAATAGATCAGACAAGAAAGAGGGAGAAAGAGAGAGAGAGAGATACGCAAACCCACAATCAATAATTACCTAGTTCAGATTGAAGACCAACCCTGGCCACGGGTCAGTTGGGAAGACGGGGACAGGGACCCTCAGAAAAGGAATGCCAGGATGCGAGCAGGTACAGCTCACGGACAGTAAGGACAGGATACCCCTCAGGTTTCAGGTCAAAGGACTGGGCCTCCCAGGGTACGACCAACACCCACAGCTTCGGACAGCAACGCCTGCGTTACCCCCTCCTTCAAGTAATCCGCCAGAAACCCCGATTGGATTTTCGAATTTCCCAGCAAAGTGCTTCGCCAGCACTTAGGATTTTCCACCCCTTAGGAGATTTGTGGAAAGTATGGACAAAGTGCTCCGCAGCACTTTCAGAATGAGCACCTATTGAGATCGTAGGGTCAGTGACAGGTCTGCTACTCGGACAAGTCGGACAATTTCCCTAAGCTAAACTAAGGCAATTATACTGTTTTGGGGACCCTTAGACCACCCACCAATGTTGCAAGTGTCAGTTTCCCACATTGTGATTGGTCAGGAGAGGTGGCGCGGTCATTACCACCTCCTAGAATTCAACTTTCCCATCAAGAAATTTAAATTTTCTTGTCCGCCCCTCAGGTTCACGTTCCCATCCATAGAATACAATAGAAAATATGAGCGCACAGGACATTGCAACAAAGTCTGTTCATTTTCAAGGTGATTGTCCACATCTTGTGCTGGGTTCTCAGGCGCATCTGGCTTCAGGAGCCAGCTGGCTGGTTTCAGCTTCTGCGCAGTTAGGACTCTCCCTGGTCAGCTGACAGGGTTCAGAGGAGCCTCAGCATGGCGTCGCTCATGTATGCCCCAGCCCACAAAGACGCGGTACATGAAAAGTAAGCGAGAACAAATTAAAATCACACATAAAAATGATCGCACTGTATACCATGATAAAATCTAACCAACCCTTACTTTATAATGACTATAGCATTATGGATTAGTGCGAAAAGACAGATAGGCTAAAGCAGCAGTAGCAAGCGGAGAGCGTGGTGAGAGACAAGCGGCCATGTTTGCATCAGTGCGCATGAGCACAGAATCCCTCCAGAATGCGAGTGCGTCCCATCACATGGGTATGACCGACGCATGCGCAGACTGAATTTCGGCAAAGCAGCCATTTTAGTGCAAGCTTCGTTTAGTACGAGAAAGACAAACAAGCAAGCATCCTGGGGACACCCGCGTGTTGGGAAAAACACTTTATAACGGACGAATAAGGAGGTTAATATTATTATGCAGTTTAGACAAGGGTTTTGTATACGAGCAAGGCGCTTTACGTGCGAATCCTTGCTCCATCATTATGACGTCGCATGGTACAAAGATTCAGCATGGACAGCTTGTGAATGATCTTTTGGATGCACTTACATTGCCCGAGCAGGTGGCGATTATTAAATGTAGTGCACACCGTAAGGTGACAGATGATGTTGATCGTGGTAATGCGTTCGCTGATGAGATTGCTAAGGAGACTGCCAGGAACCTTAGCACTAAAATGTATGTGACGAGTTTGGTAAGGTGGCCTGCAGAAACTGGTATGTGTGAGGACACTATCGAGAGTGTGAAAGCGATTCAGAACGAGGCCACTGAGTCTGAAAAGACGAAGTGGAAAGAGAGTACGGGAAAGTTGGATGCGAATGGCTGTTGGATCGATTTGTCGGAGAATAAGAGGTGGATGTTGCCAGATGCGTATGTGTTGGCGGTTGTGACGATGGCACACGGCTTGGCACATATTAGTGCGAAAGGTATCTGCAAGTTGTTGTCCCCTGTATGGAAGAATGATGGTATTACTAAGTGTGCTGAGAGATTGGTTAAGAATTGTATGATATGTATGATGTACAATCCTGGTAAGGGAACTCCTACACCCCCTGGCCATTTTGCCCCTCCGTCATGTCCCTTTGAGGTGATTCAGCTAGACTTCATCCATATGGAGCGATGCAATAACCTGAAGTACGTTTTAGTTGTGGTTTGCGCATTCTCCCGATGGATCAAAGCCTACCCTCTTAAAGACAACACTGCTCTGTCCACTGCAAAAATCCTACTGAAGGAATACTTTCCTCGGTATGGAATGCCACGGATTGTATGGTCCGATAATGGAAGTGAGTTTGTGGGGAGTGTGATGAAGAATGTGTGTAAGGGCCTTGGAATTACACAAAAATTCCACAGCGCCAATCATCCCCAGTCAGCAGGTTTGGTTGAAGGGTATAATGGCACCCTTAAATTGAAACTAGCGAAGATTCAGGCTACGACTGGTCTCTCGTGGCCTGACGCTTTGCCCTTAGCTCTTCTGTCAACCAGGGCGACTGTACACTCCCGAGTAGGGCTCAGTCCCTATGAGATTGTGTTCGGCCGCCCTGCCAATGTTTGGGGGGTCCCTAGACCCAGTGTGTTCTCTGATCGTGAGTACCCAATGTTGATCGATTATCTTCATGATCTAACTGCTAAACTGAGGTTAATTCACCAACAGGTCTTTGAAGCACTGCCGATGCAGACGGAGGGTCCAGGCCACCAGCTCCAGCCCGGAGATTGGGTGGTGACGAGGAATTTTGGCCGAAAGCGCAACCTTGAGCCTCGTTTCACCAGACCCTACCAGGTGCTCCTTGCCACGAGGACCGCTGTTCGTTTGGAAGGGCGTAAGAACTGGGTGCACGCCACCCATACCAAAAAGGTACCTATACCTTTACCAGCGGACTCGTGGGTGAGGAAGGGCATCGCCTCGTCTGAAGTTGAAACTGTGCCGAACTTTGTTCCATTCAGCGACGCTCAGCCTGTCGGAGATACCTCAGTGCAGCAGAACGATATTGTTGAACATTTGTCACCACAGAACTCAAGATCTGAACAATTGGCTGGTCAACAGAACTCTGTGTCATTATCGGACCAACTGTTTGACGAACAGACTCGTCCTGGGAGAAGCCGATATTTTCTTCGCTCCAATATCAGAGACTAATAAAAATATCTTTGCTTTCTCCCCTGACATCCATGTTACCCCATTGCCACTATCCAGTCTGAACACACTTGCATAATTGTGATTTTGTAAATTTTGAGTCTCTTTCCATGTATGTGTTTTGCTTCCACAGCTAGGAGATTTTGTATATATTGTTGATTAAAAATACCTTACATCCGGGTGGACCATAGGGCCGCGCGGGTACTTCCTTCTGGTTAGTAGGTCTTGACACTAGGTCAGAGACCGTCGATTCCTAGGAACTCCTGGGGATTGACTACTGCTACACAGAACGAAGTGCGTCAAGAACGTTGCGGACGGTTTTAGAGGATGGCTTTCTCGAAGCTGTCGGAATTGGAAAAGGCTCAGGCCCAAAGATTCGAACTGCGTAGAATTGCACGTACAAAATGCTTCATGTTTCAGGTGTTCCTTCTATTCTTAACTGTTTCCTCGTTATTGGTGGGTGGGGTGTATTACATGATACAGTCATTGTTGCCTTCTGCCTCACCTACCCCTTCTTCTGAACCTAAACTTACCTCCACTGTCTCTCCTCATTCTTTCCACATCTTACCCCAACACGAGCAGGTTAGACGTGCGGAATTCATGAACAATTCCTTTGTTCAGCTCCTTCATCAGCATCAGTTGGTGATGAACACTACCAATTGTTGGGTGTGTGGGTTAATGCCACATACCACCGATAAGGGAATTCCGTACTTGGTCCTTCCTTATAGTTCCCAGGGTTCAGCTCGAGCATTCCAAACAATGTTTCGAAGCGCACTAGATTCTTACCCCAATCGAGAGCCACGTTCTCCACACTTTGGTCCCGGTCCGTACCATAAGCCTTTGGCAATAGCGATTGCTGACTTAGATAGGGATATCTATGAGCCGTCGCTCATCCCAGAGGAAGAGGTGCGAGCCTATAGGGATCTGAGTGAGGTTGAGTATATAGTGCGCTCGTGGGCGAAAGACAGCTTAAAAGCTCGTCTCCAATATGGATCGTACCCCACCTTGGTAATTTCTGTCTAAAAGGCCGTGGCCGAAGCCCGAGAGCTCACCTTGAGGAGAATGCTTGCTCTGAGACGTATGTTTTACCAATGCTCTCTTCCCCTGTTCTCCTGACTGCCAAGGGTACGTACTTTGTCTGTTACGATCGTGCATATACATGGTTGCCCCTTGACTTCGCGGGCACCTGTTATATTGCAAACTTGTTGCCACCGACTTTTACAGTCGCTTCTGATTATCACAAGACCAGAGTTGTGAGGGGCGTGATTAGCAAAGAGGACACTGCCGGTCAAGAGGCAGGAGACTTTTTCAAGGGTTTCTTGCCGTTTTGGGGGCCTATGATCAATAGTAGGAACCTGAGACAGTTGACTCGAGTGGTGGAATCGACAGCTAACATCACTGCCAGTGCCCTTGGTAATATCACAGCAGAGCTTCAGGCGGATAGGCTTATGACGTTACAAAATCGTATGGTTTTAGACGTTGTCTTAGCAGATAGAGGTGGAGTATGTAAGGTGATCCATTCGAGTTGTTGTATATTCATTCCAGACAACGCTCCGACTGTCTATCAAGCCATCTCGAAGTTGCATAAGATCTCTGAGTCCATACACGTGGACGTAGGGGATTGGACGCTACTCGGGTGGTTTTGGGGCCTAATGTCGACTTGGGGTTGGAAGATTCTGATGATCATTGGGGTTGTTGTAGCATTCCTGTTCACGTGTTGTCTTTGTGTGCAGTGTGGTCCTGCCTTATGTGGCCTCTGTGCTACGACAAGTATAAGGCAGCCGCCTGTTACCAAAGGAACTCTGATGAATAGAATTATGTTGCAACAGCATCTAGATGGTCTGATGAATATCGAGATCGATTTTGATTCCGACTAGTGCTTGCCTACATGAGGGCAAAAGGAGCGTCTGAGGTTCCGTGACAATTGTAAGTGGTGTTTCCGACTCGCACGAATATGGTCGAGTCTGGTATCTATGAACCGCAAATGACGAGTTTAGTGGGTGTACGCGTTTTTGCTGTACTAGCCTAAACCGTTTGTTTGTTTCGTGGGTTTCTTCATCTGAACCCACGGGTTCCATCTTAGATACGGCATCCATTTTGTTTCTTGCCCTCAAGTAGCCAGCGAACGGACGCTGTCCGCTTCGCGACCCTGGGATTCCCAAACTATTGCGGAAGACACGTGTTCCTTTGAAGGTGTCTTTATGATGAGGGGGATGGCACTGTAAGGCAGATGGCCCCGCTCGAGGCTCATCTTGCCGTGCCGGTCTATTGTCTTAGTTGTGCATTCATTAGGCACGTCCCCTTTGATGCCTGCAACTCGTGTTTCCTGATACCACCCCTTTTACACCCTCTTCGATCTGTTCACTGTCCTCGTCTTCCTCTGCACCTGTTTCTGTCTCTTCCCTGATTCGTTTACTGCTGATTGGAATGTACTAATGGTGGGAAGATGTACTTTTACAGTTGGGAACTGCCAAATGTTACTGTAATTATGTTCCGGGCCCTGAATACATGAAAGCGACCCCTTATGATCTTTACGATGGGAACCAGGTTGTAATCCTTTGTGCACCATGTTATCCTATGCCCGAAAACTGTATAAGAAGAGCGATCCACAGATACAAGTTGAAGCAGACTCCTCGAACTTGCACATGTTGTACTTCCTGTGACTTCTGTGTTCCCTGCAGTAATAAACCTCGAATCTTTGACGCCGAAGGAAGTGTCCCGTGTCTCTGTCATTTGTACGCCGGAACAGGTTACCCACGAAGGTTTTAGGTGTTATCCCTGGCACCGCTGGGTCTTAGGAAAACCCAGTCCTTCACTATTTTAACGGGGGAATTAGAGGCCATGACTCAGCCACTCTTCTGGTATAAGTTAGACAGTATTCTTGTAATTTTAATTCGACTGGTGATAACTAAGTTATCAGCGCTCGAAGAAAGGCTACAGAGTCTGGAGGGGGCTGTTAAACACTCACTGGAGCAATCACAAGCAGTTCAGCAAATACCCCATGAGACGGAGCATACCGCCAATAATACTATGTGTCCGCTCGGCCAGAGCACTCTCCCAGTTAACACTGCCCCACAATGTAAGACCCATAGCTACCTTAGTAATTGAACTAGCCATATTGGCCCCCAGCATACACATGACCAAAACGACCCTAGCATGCCGTACTTCACAGGTAAATCAGGTAAATACAACGAGGTCTGAATCTAGGGAGCATATTGGGAGCCTTAATAGAAAACAAGAATTCAATTATTTATTTGAACCAACCACCCTTCACCTCCCACCAAAAGCCACACCCTACACTGTTGTCTAACTAATGTACCGCCTTTATACCAGGGAGTGTTTGAGCACTGGTTCTCCCTTAAAAATAAAGCTTTGCACGCACTTGTTATCAAAACGGGTATTTTCTGAATTTAAGATGGCTTGTCGAATCGCCTGGGTTGCTTTTGCACCTAAAACATTATCAGGGGACTGCATAGTGATCACTTTAAGATCACCGGAACTGGTCAGAAACATTCTCTACCAGGCCAGATACTACTTGCGTGAAAAGGGGGGTTGGGGGTAGCCCCCTTAGGTTTCTTTTACCAACAACCCCTAAGGTTGGAGCAGGCCCCCCTTCTGACAATAGCAGAAGTAAATTACATCATAGATATGGTATTCCAACTTCTAATTTCTGTGACCCCCTTTATAGCCTGGACGGAGTAGATTGACTGGCTTCTGTCTTAGGCAACATTGTAGATGTTGGGGAGACACACAATAGTACTTCTCAGGGTACTAAATATGACCAGGGTACCGGGTGGAAAGAGGAATTAAGAAGTGCGGAAAGACACAGACAGGCAGAGGGATCTGCAAATGAGGTTGGAGGAGCTGGGGTCACGATATATACGATAGAGCAGGATTCGAACCCTAAATTACCCACTCTAGACCACCTAAATGTACCCGAACCGCCAAGCAATATGCCCCTGGTAACTGTAGACCCCACAATTTGCATGGTGGTGTCTTGGAACATTGCAGGACAATGCACAAAGATCCATAATGTGTGGGAGGCCTTTGTGGAGAATTATATATTGTGTGTTTACAGGAGACCTGGTCAATTGACCTGATACATTTAAACGGTTTCATGACATACCATACCTAGGCATTGAAAGGCCTGGGAAGGAGGCCCACAGGAGGGATTGTGACATATATCTCAAATAAGCTGCCCATACCTAGGATCACCCTTCACCAGGGCAGGAATTATTTTCATATGATTTAGGTAGTCCCAAGTGCAACTCATTGCATCTTGTTGATTAACATCTATAATAATACCACGCAAAATGACCTGGAAAAAGTTGTAAAAGAAATCCTGGCCACAGTAACTAAAATTTTGTATGGGAAAAGCAGAGATATAATGACTCTGCTGATGGGTGACTTTAATTGTGGATTATGTAATAATGCAGATAACAGGTTATGGGGGACCTATAATAATGAGGATAACTGCACACACTTTTCCCATTCTAAGACGGGCAATATATTTAATGATCTCATCTCTAAATTAGATCTTGTATTTGTTAATGACATCTTAAACCCCTTTGTGGGTTTTCAGCCCACATTTAATGGGAGAGGCCTATCCACAACAACTGATTTTATACTGATCTCGGCTACCTGTACACACGTATTACTATCTAGTGTGGTTTGTGACGTCGCCTTAAGCGATCATTTCCCCCCTCATATTAAGATTTAACACACATTCGTATATCCAGAATAGGCGCGATTCGAATACCCGTATGCAGGGAACGGTAGAAGTGAACACAGCAAATGGAATTTCACTAAAATGGTCCCAGGTTGACCCAGACTTGCTAACCAAAAATGGATTAGAGAGGTGCAGGGCAGAGATAGAAACATGTCTAAGCGATGAGGCCCAGGATATAACAATAGTGAATTCTTCCAAAGAAATCACCAGGGTAGTTAGAGAGTTAACAACAGCACAGTTCAAGAACAGGCCGAAACCTAAAAAAAGCACTTCACACGAAGCCTAGATCGTTCCCCAATATTAAACAAGCTAGACTAGAATATAGGAGGGCTACAAAAAAAGGATACAGTCCCTCCGTAATGAGGCATGGGACTCTTTACATAAGGCGTCAGAACTGAAAGACAGTACAACTTTTTAGAGGGCTCTGAGACGCCCTTTTTCAGACTCTAGCACATGATCCACTGTGGAGATAGCCATCTCGGAAAAAGAATGAACCACCCATTTTTCCAAATTATATATTTATCAGGGGAGTGCAGGTAATTATTTGAAAGCCTGGGCCCCAAGTAAATATTGATCTAGAAATCACCCTGGAGGAGGTCACCAGGGCTCTGGCGCAAAGCGCAGGCGGTAAAGCTCCAGGGCCCAATGGGGCACCAGTTGACCTGTACAAACATAATGTTACCCTGTGGGGGCCTATATTACCTCAGTTTTTTAACGCCAGTATAAGGGCTACTCTTCCGTCCACCTGGGTAAAATCTATAAATATACCATTCTTCAAAAAGGGCAACCGGGAAGACCCAGGTTGTTACCGACCAATCTCCCTCCTCGACTGGTCAAGGTACTAGGGAGGATTCTTTTGGAGCGATTAGCAGGGTGGGCTGAGGAAAAAAAGATTTTATCAGACCTACAATATGGGTTCTGGGAGGGCCTGGGCACAATTGAGCAATTCTTAAACCTCTCTTTATTGATAGGTAAATACACAAGGGCAAAAAAGAGCAGTTTACATCTAGCCTTTGTCGACCTCATTGCGGCCTTTAATTCAGTAAAGCATAATAGGCTGTGGGAGGTCCTTGAAGTGGTGGGAGTTGAACTACAAATTATCACCCTTCTACGCGCTTGTATACTGATGCTTCAGCAAGCATTCGTTTTGGTCAAAAGGGAGAATGCAGTGAAGCCTTCCCAATCAGGAGAGGGGTCAGACAAGGTTGCGTTCTGGCCCCCTTCCTTTTTTTTTTATTTAAAAATCTTTTGTATTAAACAATAAAGAACATAACACAATACAAAATCAACCTGAGCGCATTGAGTGACCGCCAATATATACATTGAGAACATAGACCTCCACCAGAAATAACTTGATAAAATATCAACACATATAGAACGGGCTTAGGTGTCCTCCGGTTCCACATTATCAGGATCTACATCTAGAGGTGTGCAGATGTCACCCCGAAAGGCATTCCACGCTCCCCAGACCTTGCCCCACTTGCGGTTTCATCCCCTTGATACATACATGGATCTCTCCCGGAACATGCACCAGTCAAGATCCTCCATCCATTTCCCAACCCGAGGCGCTCGAGCAGCACCCCAGAGTTGTGCAATATTACGCTTGGCAATCGCACAAGCTAGTGTAACCCAAAGTTTACCATGGATCGAGAGGTCAGAGGGCTCCCATACATTCAACAAGCAGCGACGCGCCTCCAACTCCACACGGTACTCCCCAGACCTCACTCATCTTCAGATGTATCCTGGTCCAGAAATTACGGACCCTCTCACATTCCCACAGGATATGGAGGAACGTACCAGGCATTCTGCATCCTCTTCGACAATCCCCAGATACAGCCAGCACCGTTTTCAACAATCCCGGGCCTGTGGTGTAGGAGTGGTGTAGAATCTGTAATTGGACCAAACGGAGCCTCATCGGAACAGCCACTGCTCTAGGAGATGAGACCGCCTCCCTCCAATCCTCCTCATCCAGAACCAAGCCATCCGCCACCCATTGTTCCCTTAATTGCACCAAGGGATCCCCAGAGTGGTTAATAAGCTTCCTATAGGTCAGTGAAATTGCCTTAGTAGTCAAATTGCCGTCCAGCAACCTGTCCTCAAGCGGGGAGGCCACTGGAGGGGTCACACCACTGGGAACCACAGCATGTAGAGCGTGACTGACTTGAAGGTATCAGAACCGTTCAGATTCATGCAGCTGATATTTGGCCTGCAACTCCTCGAACATTAACACCCTATCTTTGCCCCACACATCGCGCACCTGAGTAATGCCAATCAAATCCCACCGGTCAAACCCCTTCGTTTTCCAAAGAGTGCCCAACTTCTCCGAACTCCACAGAAGAGTAGCTAAAGTTATTCGTCCCTCTCATTTGATGGCCCTGTTGGCCTCATCCCATACCCTCGTCGCTATCAATGGAGGACCCACCAAAGGGAAACGACCGCACCTCGCATACAACACTCTGGTATACTCCCCCCCGGGTACCTGGCCACGATCCATCGCATAGCCGGGATTAACAGGTGACCAATACATGACCTGGTTGATACGAGCCAGTTGTGACGCCCAATAGTATTTCATGATATTAGGGAGACCGATGCCTCCATCATACCAGGGCAACATCAATTTTTATAAAGCAATACGCGGTCTCCCTTCCCACAATAGGCCGCGCTGCAAATATTCTATCTCATTGAAATACGACGGAGGCACAGGGTCAAAGGAATTCTGCAGCGCGTACAAAAAACGCGGGAGGGCCATCATCTTGAAGAGGACCGCGCGTCCCAACATAGAGATCGGCAATCCCTTCCATCTAGCGACATCACCTCTCAATCTGGCCAGCGGGGGAAGTAGATTCAGGCTGAAACGTTCCTTGGGGTCCTTCGAAATCTGGATCCCCAGATAACGAAAACTGGTCAATTCTAGCGTTACCGGGCAATTCTCCTGCACTCTAGGTGGATCACCGCTTAGCACAAAAAGGACCGACTTCGCCCAGTTAATGGCAAAGCCGGAGTACCTCCCAAAAATAGCAAGGATATCCATAAAAACCACCAGAGAGCTATGGGGGGAGGTCAAAAACAACAGGACATCATCGGCATAAAGCGAGATCTTATCCTCCCACTCCGGCGTCCAACGCAACCCTTTAATCAAACGGTCCCATCGCACCCAAGCCGCAAGCGGTTCCAGTGCAAGGACGAACAACAGCGGTGAGAGATTGCAACCCTGACGGGTGCCCCTCCCAAGGGAAAAGTCACGGGACCTGTGGTTGTTAACGACCACGCGAGACAGGGGAGCAGATTAGAGAAGGTGAACCCAACCAATAAATTCGGGGCCGAACCCCAACTTTTCCAAAACCGCAAAGAGATACGGCCATTCCACTCGATCAAAGGCCATCGTGGCATCTAGAGATAACAACACTGCCGGTTCATGAATGCGAGACGCACCCGCCACCACCCCGTGAAGCCGTCGAAGATTGAGGGAGGTATTCCGACGCGGCATAAAACTGGATTGGTCCGGATGCACCAACGTAGTGATGACCTTCACAAGGCGGGCGGCGAGCAGTTTAGCCAACACTTTGGGTTCTACATTTAACAGGGAGATCGGACGATATGAAGAGCACTCCAGGCGTGGCTTGCCCTCCTTATGAATGAGCACGATATTGGCTATGCGCTGATCATATGGTAACTCACCGCGATCCCTGCTCTCAAAATACTTGTCTTTCAGGTGCGGGGCCAAACGGTTAGCGTTCAGCATAAACAATTCAATAGGAAGACCGTTTGGGCCTGAAACCTTGCCAGAATGAACCCCCTGATAGCTATTGCCACCTTGTCATTCGTAATGTCGGAGTCCAAAAAATCCCTGTGCTCTGACGACAACACCGGCATCGGAATATCTCGAACTATGTCGGCATTTTCTCCCAACGTGAAGCTCCCTGTCGAGGCATAAACCTCCTCAAAGTACCGGGCAAATTCATCTACGATCAACTGAGGGTCCGACGAGACCGCCGCACCCGGAATACGTAGCTCTGGCACCAATTGAGAACCCCAATCACCCTTTTCCAGCCACGCTATCAACTTCCCGGCCTTGTCGCCATGCTCATATATTCTACTCTGCGTGGCAGCGTGTTGCGCCTTTGCTCTGTCACGTGCCAGGGTCCTGTACTCATCGGAGCAACCCGAGGCGGTGCCCCGCCCCAGGGTCACCCCCGGAGGAGACAGCAGCCTCCAAGACCAATAACTCCGCCTCCACCCTATCTAATTCCGCCCTGCTTTTCTTCTGCCCCGATACAAGGGAGAGAACCTACCCCTTGCGACAGTTTTATACGCCTCCCACAGAGAACACTTCGACGCTACCGAACCTACATTCTCCTGAAAATAATGGTCAGTGGCACGTACGAATTCCTTCCTGACCGAAGGGTCCTTCAAACGCCACACGTTAATCGGTGTCACCCTACTCACATCACCCTGTCCCATCTGCAAACGAAGCCATATCGGTGAATGGTCAGACACCCCCGCGCCAAATGAGTCACTTCCTGAATAAAGGGTGCCTGAGCCGCCGGTAACAAAACATAATCTAGCCTGGAGAGTGAGTGATGTGCTGCAGAGGCGTGTGTGTAACTAACATCGCTGGGATGCCGAAGGCGCCATCCATCCACCAAGCCCGATGCAGTAGTAAAATCTGCCAGCCATCTACGGGAGGGCAACAGCACACGGGAGGGATGCCTGTCCAGCTCACCATCCAATACAGCATTGAAGTCCCCGCCCAGCACCATAGTCCCAATGGGCAAAGTCAAAAACACACAGCTCAAATCGCGGAAAGTATCAACCTGCAACGCTTGGGGGACATAAATGGACAAGAAGGTGACAGTCCTACCCTCCGATAATCCAGAAATGCCAACATAACGGCCTCTATTGTCAGACCAAGTAGATTGGATAGTAAGGGGAAAATAATTCTTTACCAAGATCCCCACTCCTCCACAGCCAGAGGTAAAACCAGCATGAGCCACTAATTTATAGCCTCCTCTGTGAAGTGCCATACAACGCTTACCCATGAGATGTGTTTCCTGTAGTACGCCACATCGGGCGAGTGCCTTCTAATCAGTTGACTCACCATAGTGCGCTTAATCTTATCACCCAGGCCATTCACATTCCAACTAAGTACAGAGAACCCCAAGCCCAACCTAGTGGAAGCCATTCCTATCTCCAAAAAAGAACAGAATATCCTTGGGCACCCATAGCAAGCTCAGGTCACAAAAAACAAACAACTCAACAAACAAATCCCCCCAGGTAACGGTCCCCCAACCCCCCTCCCTGCACCCCTGCATGTAGCAAATGCACATCCCCAACTCGCAGTGTGCCTGTCACCCCCAACTAACTACAGATATCTAAAAGTAGAAAACGGAGGAGGACCTTACAATAGGCCGCCCGCCCCCACCACCCCGAACCAACCGCTGTCCCCCCGTTTAGTCATACACAAAAGGAAATCACAAATAATAGTCCAGAAGGGGGAAAAATAAAAACTACCCCGACCAGTTCCATCAAGTCACTAGTAATTTTGATATGGTACAGTCACAGCAACAAATCATTGTTCCTCCTCATCTGTCCGAGCCCGACCCCCAGGGTCTGAGTCCTCAATCCGATCCAGCCAGTCCACAGCAACCTCAGGATTATCGAAAAGCCAAGTTTTCCCATTATGCACGATCCGAAGACGTGCCGGGAACATCATCGAATATTTCATCTCTCGGTCCCTCAAGCGTCGCGTGATGGCCATAAAGCTCTGCCGTTGCCTCTGCACCAACTGAGTGAAGTCCGGGAAGAATGATAATGAAGCGTTCTCGTAGGCCAGCGGGCCCATGGATCTTGCCGTTTGCAGGATAGCGTCCCGGTCCCGGAAATTTAGGACCCGGGCTATCATGAGGCGGGGAGGTGCCCCCGTCTTCGGACGACCACCAGGAACTCTATGGGCCCTCTCAACTGTAAAAAAGTTACTAAGGCCCTTGGGCTTGAGATGCTGCAGGACGAGGTTTTCAACAAAGAGGCCTGGAGTCAACCCTTCTGACTTCTCCGGTACACCCAAAATGCGGACGTTATTGCGGCGTGCCCGTCCTTCATATTCATCGAGCTTTCGATCGAATTGGGTCCAGGCCGCCCTAAGGTCTCGCAACTCCTTCTGGAGCTCCGATACATCCTTGATGAGGCTCGTGGTCTTAATTTCCAAGCCCTTAACTTTCTCAGCCATTTTGGTCAGATCCACCCGTATGAGGCCCACCCCAATCGACACTGAGTCCAATTTAGTGTCCATCTTATCCAAGGATGAGTGGACCCTGGTGATCGCTGCCATTAAGTCTTTCATTGTAGAGTCTTCAACGACCAAATCGACATCCCGGCCGCCAGTCGGGATACGCTTTGCATCGACCGGGGACCCATTAGAGAGGGCATATTTGTAAATTTTGTTGGTCTGGATCTGCCTGGTGTTCCTTGATGATTTCGACTGGGACCTCTCGGAGTCTCCTCTCGACGCCATCGTTACCACCAATAGGGTCCAAGTGACTTCTCAGCAGCGTGACCCAGACCAATGTAGATGGGTTCAGGGCATCCAGTCAGGACTCCCCCAAGATGAGCGAGGCTCTGACCGACCACTTCCGGCCCCCGAGGCTGATGTTGTTGCACTCCGCTCCGGACCCCTCCAAACTCGGGGTCCCGGCTTCCACGTCTGTAGGCCTCAAAGTTTCGGACGACGATATCCTGTCACCGGAACATCCAAACGAGCCAGAATTTCACCTAGTGACTCAGGTGCTGGTCCCCCACCCGATGGTAGGGACGGGTATCAGGATAGTGTGCCGGATGGCTAGTCAGGATGTGGCAGTCGGCGTAGCCGAGACTCAAGCAAATGCATCTCCATGGCTATTTACAGAGCTGGGGTGTGGGGTTTTGCTGACACTAATTCTTTGTAACATATTGAAAATGCCTTCATAAGTTATATCCTCTCTGTCCCCTCCGGTACCTCTACCTTTAACTGCCACAAGGAGCTGGCTCTCCACCATATAGCAGATCTGGCAAAATTGGAGCCAATCATTTTGTGGCATAGAGTCTGGTGTAAGGATCAGATGGAGTTGAACAGAGAGATTCTAAAAGATATTTTAAAGCTGGATGGGGCATAGAGAATTCCCTGGATCAAGTACGTATACGACTTCATGAACAAACTAGGCCATCTTGAATATTTTACTAATCCATCTTCAATGATGAATATCACAAGAAAGATTTAAAAAATAGAGGGCATGCAGTTTTTAGAAGCCAAAAGATTACACAGAGAATCTGCAATTAAATAACCGTGAGAAATCATCAGTTGTAAAGGACCACACTAGGAATAGAGCCTTATCTATCTTTCTTTCCCGGAACTTTCAACAGATTTTTTCTTACAAGGCTAAGACTGGGTATTATCTATAGACTGATGACATATCCAAAAATGAATGACTGGTCTTGTAACCTCTCACAGTGTCCCTTTGATAACACCTCCACCCAATCCAATATGCACCTAGTCCTATTTTGTACATTTTATCATGAACCTTTGATAAGAGGATTATACACTTTTTAAGAAAACTGGTCCTTAGGCGGTGCCGTGACGCAATGTTTCAGCTTCAACTGTTAGAGAACAAGCATATAGCATGGATGGTGCCCAGTTCTTGAAAGCTGCATTTTATATGAGGAAACATTTAGTTTTAAATGAATAGTACTGTATTAATTGATCGCACTGTGTTTTTTTTATTTTTTATTTGTGAATAGCATTCTGTATTTTTATGTTATGTGCTTTTATGACTGTTTTATTCAGCAGCCGAATAAAGCTTTCCTTGACTTGAACCTCAACATGAGCAAGCGTTATGTCTGCCACCATTTGATAGACTTCTCTAATCCCTACTGTATGGTTTAGCAAAAGGTAATGGTGTGCCAGCCAGGCAGAACCCACCACTTAAGTCAGGGTAAGTCAGATATACACCAAAGATAATCCGTGGTAACCATCTGGTAGCTTGGCGCAAAGCAGGCAGAATTATCTACAGAGGCAATGTGTACAGCATTTGTGCAACACACTCATACAGTAACACAATGAATACACCACAAAAAGATTTCACACAGGTTTGTAAAAATATCTTAGTATATTATAATCACATTGAGGTAGAAACAGCAAAAATACCATGTATGTTTTTCAAAATATGCACCTTTTCAGATAGTACTCGTCATCCTGAAGAAATGAAGAATAAAATGACAAACATCATATAATTTCTTTTCTAGTTATACTGGTTTACCATCTCCCATTGACAGTGTGGGCAGAGAGACCCTCGCTTTCGTGGGGATCATGAAAGTCGATTCGGCAGTACAAATACAAGAATCCCTGTTGGAGATTGACAAGGACAAACTTATCCAGGCAGGTCAGTCCCTGCAGGCCAATACACGCATCCCTCTGTGTCCTCCACAGAGGTCTCAACCCAGGGTGTAGAAAAAGTAATGTCTCCAAGTACTGGTGAGTACGGAGCCCCTTGGCACCAATCGGACTTGTAACTCTTTCCAAAAACTGAGCCGTCTGGGAAGGAGCACGGAACGGCCTTACTGGTACCTCAAAAAGTCTGATTTCACTGTTGAAGCTAAATAAAATAGTTGCAGAAATAGGTGAATTTCAAAGGCAGTTTTATACTTGAACAGGGGAACAGCTGGCATGGTGACCAAGTGTCCAAAAAAAAGAAGTTCAGCACAATCTTTTATTCTTACAAGCCACTAAAGAAGTTTTGATACATGTCCAATTAAATCAAAAGTACAACAGAATTTTTCAACAACTATGCACCAATACATCATATGTCCTTCATCAAACTGTACTAGTTTCACAATTTTTAGATAGAGAGCCAATCAGAAGAAGCTAAGCCTGTGTCCCACCTGCATGTTACAGAGTGGTGGGGTTCACATCATCCCCACGTGTCCCAGATGGCGGCAGTAGGGTTTTCCAAGCTTAATGAATACAGTAACCAATCAGAGGTAGACGCTTTGTCTCATCCATATATGGTGTGCTAACGGTGCCTAACAATCTTGTCGCTTAGTAGCATGCAGTTGCAATTCAAGGGTGATGTCTTTGACCAAGCCTTGCACTGTGTTATTACATATTTACTTCGGCACAGTCCATTACTTCACCAAGGGTCAAGCAGTTTACTTTGCACTTTCTACGTGCCTTATCACTACTGAATATCATATAACGTTGAAGAGTCACAAAAAAGGAGAAGAATAGAAAATGGATTCAACGTCAGAATTGCAGTTCCCAAAGAACAGAGCTATCCGCAAGGGATTGTGGGATGGCTTCCCCAGTGGCACCGGAGCCCTTCAATGCCACTCCTGTTAACCAGAAGGTTCACAGGATGGCTTCAGTGCTCCACGAGGCCCCACTAACTCACTGTACCCTTTGTGGGGACTATGCAAGAAGGGAACACAATTAGCTGTGCACATGTTTCCGCTGACCTTGGAAACAAGGCCTTCATCTTCAAATCCTGGCATCAACTGAGCTACCTACATAAAAAAACAATCTGCAATTTACATATTGCATGCTGTGCTTTCCAGCAGACATAGTGATCCTCAATGCATGTGTATGGTGAGTTAAACCTTTGATTAGAATGTACACAAATCTTTCTAGCAAGTGTATGAACCACATACTTGATTGCTACCTATAATCCCCTGAGGTTACTTAATTAAGAGAAGGGCCTTAGCTTCCTGTTTCTCATGATTAGTGAATAAGCAGTGAAAAAAGTGAGCAATTCATCAGGCTCCCTTTTTTAGTCTTGGAACTAGTGGGTGTTTCTGTAAAACCTTGAAACTTTAGTTGTTTTCCAAGAAACATACTTTGTATAACTTTAGTGAGCAGCATATTATCTCTCTTTCTCTCTCTCTCTCTCTCTCTCTCTCTCGCTCTCTCTCTTTCTCTCTCTCTCTCTCTCTGTCTCTCTCTCTCTCACTGCCACTGGATCAGAAATGCTGACATAGAGACACTGTCAATATTGCTGGTGGTGGCTCAGCCTTTCAAAATTCCATTTTATGTGGTTGAAAAGGAGTGGTGGATGGAGTACAAATGCTGCAGATGTGATAACAGAAAGAAAAAAGTATATACTGGTCTGATCTGGCTGCACTCTGTGTAATAACAATACTCATTATGATCCCACAGGTGTTAAGTCAGCTAATAATTTATATTATGTGCCTCATAAACGAATTATACTAAGGGCCTGATTTCGATGTCGGGTGGAATTCCTTCCCCCCGACACCAACTCGGTCCTAGGACTCATGGACAACCAGTCGGCTGTCCCGACAGCCTCATTAGTGTGCGACCGAACGCTATTTGGTTGCATTCCTACATTTCAGTATAGGAGCAAGCATTACAGCCTTAAAGCAGCCATAATGCATGCTCCCATAGTGCAGTGGTAGGTGTGGTTCATCCCTGCACCCTGTAACAGGCACCTTAAGGTGCCTGCCACCAGGTGCAGAGATCAACAAGGGGGGCCCCATAGGTGCCACTTCAGCCTCCAACCTGAGGCCTTGCACCAAAGGGGGCCCTGCCGGGGGCCCTCAAATACGCTTTCCAACATGGTTTCCATGTTGGACAGGCTGGAATAGAAACCATGTCGGAAACCATGCATTGTAATCTCAAGGGCAGAAAGATTACTGGCTGGATTCCGACTGGTCGAAGGGCTCTTCGAGCCCATCGGAAGCCAGCCAGTTCATTTTCTCGCCGCCTATATCTTAATTAGATAGTCGGAAAGTAGACCAAGGAGCCCAGTATTATGCGGCTCAGACGGCTGCGACCATCGTTCGAAGCCTTCCAAGCCACATAGTAATTGGCTCCAATTGTCAAATGTATTCTTGTGTTTGCAATTGTCGATGAAATACATATTGAAAAGAAAAGAAACAGGCTTTCAAGTCACTATGAAACGGCAAGAGGGTCTTTCTGAATTGAAAAACGACCAACAATGAAGTCCCAGTGAGGAGATGGGGTTTATGAGAAATTAATTATGTGTTCCGGGCTTATATCAAAGTGACTTGTACAGACGACCACATGGGAGTGCAAAATAAATGTTTTTTTTTTTAACCTCCTTTTGGCATTCGATCACAGTGTGCAATAAATTGCAACCATGAGTGTAAATAACATGCAAATACCTAGCCGTGCAACACTTTTTTTGGTTTTTGATAAAAATACAGCCATATGCATCCATGTGACTTGTAAGTCCACGTGGTTTAGCGCAGGTTGCAAACATCTCTGTTCAAAGAGGATATCACATTATTTACTTACCGTCTCTTCCATCCAAGGTCGATAAAAGAGAGATCAGCTAGTATGGTAACGAGGGGCATATTATCAAGGGGGTTTATCTCTGCTTTTTTGGCTTTAAAAGCCAAGAAAGCGGAGATAAAATTATCTCCCTATTACCTAGCTGTCGCTAACACCAGTTAGCGACAGCTAGTAGGAGATAGCGACCATCTTGGGCCCCACTTTGCATGTCAGTGATATTTATCACTAATGACATGCAAAGTGGGCATGCCAAGATGTTAGCGACTGGAAACAGTCGCTAACATTGCTATCTCCTATTACCAACTTTTGGAGATATTCGCGCTAAGCGCAAATATATCCAAAAGCTAACACCTGCCCTGAGCAGTTCTTAGCCATGTTATCCAATGGGAGGTGGATAACATGGCTAAGAGCTTTAGCTTGCTAATGCATGAATATCGCTGACTTTTCAGCGATATTCATGCATTGCGGCCGATTTTTATCGCATTTGCGATAAACCTTGGTAATACCAAGGTTTATCTGCGATAAAAATCGCCGCAGCTCGGCGATAATTTTTTCACGCTAACCAAGCAATAGCGATAATTATCGCTATTGCTTGGTAATATGCCCCAACATCCCTTATTATTTACTCATGCATTTAGGCAATTCAGTTGTGTGGCGATGGTTAGAGATGGTGAAAGCAGTAGTAAACGTTCTTTTGCTCCATCCACGGCATATTTTATCCTGAACAGTGCGTCCCGCAGCTGCGCTCATTAGATTTTACAGCCCCCTTCCTGTCACCGCAGTGAAAGATCAAAGGATAAGCTAATCACCCTGCAGCCATAACCCTGCTCCGATGACTTCCAGAGTAGCTCACACTGTGTCCTGCGACAAGAACTGCTGTGATTAAATCCATGCAGTGCCTGTTAAAGGTGCTACTGAACCATTAGTTGATTGAAGAAGGGAGTGCTGCCTGGGTCGAAGTTAGGCCCCCATGAGTACCAGTACTGTCTTTGCTATAGGAAAACTGCTGGTACTCAAGGGGAAAAAATGAAAAAGTGCTGGTAATCAGTACCTGTGAGTATAGGTCCATCTAAAGCACTGGCTACAGGTGTATGTGCTTGCTGAGTTATGAACATGTGCTGGATGTCAGGTAAAGCTTCAGTTTTCTTTGAGCAGGAAGCACTTATGGTGCTCTTATCCTGTTAACTGTGGCAGGCACAAATAAAAGGCGCATCAGTCTCAATTTATTTACAATGTCAATTTTTTGCAGGCACCTGTGTAAACATCTTGGGATTTTGACAAAAGTGCAAACTTCTGTTTTTTTGCTGATCATGAAATTGCGATATCCTGGTTGGGTCTGTATATAGTTGCATGTGTGAAGGATCCCTCCCCCTTACTGTGGTGTCTCTGTCTGACACCAATTTAGAGCAGACTCAGGTGGTTTACAAGCACAGATGTCTCTTCCCTTTTCACTAAGGAAAATAAACTCATTTTTTTTGCAAATCTGTCCTAATTTGTTTCTTTGTTTCTAAATATTGCAATAATTTAATTATGTTACCTGTTTCCTACATTCATATTTCAAACGTGATGAGACGACATCTACACTGATGTGGCCTGAAGATTTAAGGCACATGTGGAGTCTAAATTGTCACTTGTGTATAATAATTTATTTTAACAAAGTGCACTTAATTTCCTGCCAGATTTACTATGTAGTCAGATTTGTATTTTCACTTTTCCAATTATGGGTGTGGGCTAAAACATTCTAAGATGTCATGTGTTGGGGGCAAAATATGCCTTTACTTTACACCAAGCCAAGATCTATTGACCTTGCGTTCCTTGTTATATTTGGTGTTACATACAGGTGTATGTGGTCTGCTGATTATTTTTCCAAATAAATTACCTAAATGAAAGTAAGTGTCCTCTTCTTTTCATGCTTTATTGGCTAGTTGAACATGTGAAATATTTAAAAGAATTAACTGATTAAATGTGCTAGATGAGCTGACGGAATGAGTCTATGAACAAAAGGATGTTTAAATGTTCTCAGTTATGGCGTATCTGGTCTAAATTCTAAGACCCTCATTTACAAAAAAAGTGCTGCAGCTCTGCACCGCAGGCCCTTTGGCTGTGCCACGCTGCAGCACTTTCAAAGCACATGGATGCGTTATATCTACAAGGATATGAGGGATCCCTTTGTTCTCCCTTGCACTGGCGCACAATGGGCTCTCATGCGCTAACGCACGCACCCTTGCACCATGGTGCAAGGATGCCAGCCTCATGGGGAGGGTTGCTTATGTGCAGGAACGTCTCCCTTCCACCTTGCACATAAACAATCTGAAATGGCATTTTTCAAATTCTATGTGTGCCACATTAGAACACATAGAATTAGTAAAAAGTAATTTACCTTCCTGCACATAAACACTTATAAGACGTGATTCCCTTGTTCTATGTGTGCTGCAGAATGCAGCATGCTTATAAGAAGGAAAGGAAAGAGGAGAAACTAATTCATTTCTCCTCGTTGTGCTTCCCTACGCCTCCTCTGTGGAGGCAGAGCATTCAGATACTTTCCGGGTTCACGATCTCTCGATCTCTCGTACATCTGGAAATGTGTCAAGTTTTAGCAGTCAGTTGTAAGCAGCACTGTATCCAACACTTCAACATTTACTTATGGCGGGCTTTGAGCTTGGCTCAGAGGTAATCATTGGATGAGTTTTTTGTCTACTCAAACTGCTTCTGATTTGATTGCCTTCCTCCCTGTTCTGTGTTGGTCCCATCTCTGGAGCATAGCTCTATGGCCATGATTTATGATTGGTTGTGTTAGATGCTCTCAATGCAGACGTTAGTAAACTATTATTTCCTTGTGTAGCTTTCTATATCATTTGTTGTTTTAGCGCTCCAAGGGAGTGCATGGCTGTCACAGTTCTGTCTTTCTCCTTCCACTTTACAGCATTGTTTCCCACTTCACTTCCCTATTCTTTAACTGTCCTTCTCTGATGTTTCAAAGTGTGCTTTCCTTTTTCCTTCAGAACATTTAGCTTTGCATCTTTGCATCTACCTCACTCTGTTTCTCCGTTGTATGTAATTTGTTTGCTCTTTGCCCTTGTCTGCCTGCATCTTGCTAATCCCTCATATACCTCCATCTCTATCTCTCCCATGTGTCTCCTTCGATGTTGCTCCTGGCCGTACTCCCTCTTCCTGCAGTCCTTCCAGTCCCTGCCTCTTTTTATCCTGCTTTCACTGTTAGTTTGGCTTCTGCAAGCGAGAACTTGCGGAACGTCCTGCATGTTTACAAAAAAAACTGTCATCGCTATTTAGTAATATCTATTTATTAGCAATGCTACACAGTAACCCTCGACTAGTGCAAAAAGGTCAGTACTGCCTTCCCCTCACTTCTCATTGAAGGTCGGCCTATCCCTTTGAAGAACGAAGCTTCACTTTGAAGGTTTTCCTCACTTTCAGAGACCACAAATGTTCCTCTAATGCAGAGCTCTTCAAACTGTGGGACGTGCACCCCTGGGGGGCAAAAATGCTTCAGTAAGAACTTGTAAATGAAAATTGCATGGAAGCACGCATTTACCAATGTTCAAGGCTGTCTTCATTTACAAGCAGCAGCTGAAGTGCATGGTAGAATCAAAGATATGATTAAAAAGAACAAATGACTATTTACCTATGTTGCTCTATTTTTTCACTGCAGGTAAAATAATGCATAACTTAAATGAAAAATAATTTCAAGTTAATGCTTATGAATCCACAATTGGTTAATGCAATCATTGCAGATGTCTGTTTGTGTGGTCAAAGAGTAACATAATTGAATCCTGGTGGGCGCAGTGGGTAAAAGGGGCTTGTGGGTATATATGAATTTGTAAATCATAATTCTAAACTGTATTTTACCCATTATAAGATAGGCTGCTGTAGAATGGTTTAGTCAGAGCCACTGGATTATGCGACAGGGGAGAACTAAATTATGCAGCAGGGATTAAAAAAATATACAAAGAGAAAAGGCCAATTATATGGATAATATAACATACCTTTTGATAGCATTACTTCATTATTTTGTACTTTTTATACGTGGTAATTCTGTTTGGGCACAGGTTTTACCTCATTAGTACCAGCTTCACAACCAAATACAGAAATAAGCAAATTAAAGGTGACCAGTTAATCTTTGTGAAGGGACTGCCACTGCATGGGAACACGTTCCCAATCCATCTGAGTGGGAAACAAATTGTTTTCTAAAATCTACAGCTTATGCACAAGATGATGAACTATGTGGCAAATGTAGCAGATCCAAATTTATGTAAAAATCACAATATTGCAATGGCTCTGGGTTTAGTGTGTAGGATAAAACAAGTGCATTCAAAGCTAACGTTTAGTAATAGGTAATCAGACTGTAGCTAGTGTAAGTATTTTTATGAGTATCCATTAAAATGACACTTTCCAGAACTCAACACCCTTATGTCACTTGTCATCATGAAACATCCAGTAACTCCATCAATTATGACTTTTACTCGGTGACTACTGAACCTTTGCTTTGTGAAGAGCCTTCCACTGCTTGGAAACATGTCGCCAGTCTGTTTGAGCTAGAAATAATTTTTTTCCTAAAATCTTTCGCTTATGTACAAGATCCTGGATTATGTGGCAGATCCAAATTTATGCGAAAACACTTTCCAGAACTCAACACCCTTATCAATCAATCCATCAATCATGACACTTGTATAGCACGCTACTCACCCGGAAGGGTCTCAAGGCGCTTGGGGAAGGGGTCCGTGCTGCTCGAACAGCCAGATCTTCAGTTGCTTCCTGAAGGAGAGGTGGTCCTGGGTCAGCCGGAGGTGGATGGGGAGGGAGTTCCATGTCTTGGACGGCAGGTAGGAGAAGGATCTGCCTCCGGTGTCGTTCTGTGATTCCGAATTGGGTTCGATAGTTCTAAAACCCGATTTATAAAGATTGTCGGAAATGGACGATTTTGGTGTCAGCAGACCGCAAATGACGAGTGTAACGTGTCTGAGTTTTTTTGTATGAATCGATATAGGAGAACACTCTGCATTTGAGGATTTAGTTTGAACCTTCAGGTTCCATTTTGTATGTGGCAGCCATCTTGTATGGTTGCCCTAACATAGGCCCTATGATCGTGGCCGAACGAGTCCTTGACACGTATGCCTTAGCTGACTCCTGGTTGACCTGGCCGAACTGACTCCTCGCCTGGGGCGAATCCTGCTGAGCCAGTTCCTTGTCCAGCAGCTGCACTGATAAAGATCAAAGAACAGGACGTGGTGCGATTTTATGGCCCACCGTTCCCACTCCTCTATCTCCCTTCCATCTGTCTCTGCCTTTCCTTTACGACATGTTCATCGATCTGGGTTGAAGGTTTTATGATGGGTTTGTCCAGCCTGATCGAACAGGAAACTAGCATGTGTGCGATCGTTTTGGTGGGCTGGACAACGGAAAGTGGGATTAACTTTGACTGTCGTGATTCAATACTTTTTGAAATGCTACTTGTTCATTGGTTCGTTTTGTATGCTCCGAATGCAAATTATGATGTTGCCAGAAGCGTAATTTTCGGCATAAAAGACCGAGTTTTGTTCATTTGAATTGGTGCAGTCTCTGTCCAACTGCTCGTGTGTACTTCGTAGACCTCTGTCCCTGGTTGCAACCAATAAACATTGGTCTTTGACGTCACCGAGAAGTATCCTGTGTCTCTGTTTGCCAAGACAGGGGAATCCGGGGTCTTTGGGTGTTGCCCTGACACCGCTGGGTTATTGCAATAGTATCGGTTCCGAGAAAACCCAGTACCTCATTTGGCGCCCTACGTGGGGCGACTTCAGCGGTACCGGTCCAAGCCAGAGGTTTGTGAGGAGCGTCGTGTGAAAATTCCAGAGTTTGGCCAGCCACTTCAGCAACCCCTGTATGTCGACGTGGTTCCGAAGGTCTTTGCTGCGAGGCTTCCCACGTCCCGACGGCTACGAAGGACTGCTGCTCTGACTGTCGCCCTGTTTTGGAGCCTTAGACGTTGGTAGAGCGAGACGATTGACGGGTCTTCTGGTGCCGCCATCGACAATTCAGTTAAGTATAAAAGGGAGCGTCTCCTAGTTCTTAGTTTGGTTTGTATTCTTTAGTGGATAGATTAGCTTTGATTTGGTACCTGCAGGCCCCAAAGCCAAGGGATTCGTGTATTCACGAGCTCATCAATTTTAGATTACCCTTGTTGTTTGAAGCTAGACTAGTGAGCAAGATGCCTGGTTTTAGCAGTCTTAGGAATTTGTTTAGTTGTGGTACGTCGAGGGATTCCCGGTAAGAGGATTCGTGTGTCCTACAGTGGCCCCGTTATGGTAGTTTCGAGACAGAAGTTTTAGATAACCTTGAAGTGAAATTGTTCAAGAAGAAAGCCCGGCCGGCAATGTTTGACTCTTTCCGCATATGGCGCAAAGAAGCCAAACAGAATGAAATTAAGTTAGCGAAAAAGAATAAAAAGGGTATGTCAATGGTGCAAGCCGCCGTTGCATACAGAGATAATGAAGAAGAGAAAGACAGTGAACAGATGCTTAGAGTGAGGAAGTTAGCGGTAGATAGATGCTACCCAGTCTTGCGGGTTAAAGAGCAGAAAGACGAAAAGGATCTTGTGAAAGACCCTTTGATGTCGCATTTGCTAAATTCACCACCACCTTATGTGCAGAATGCTACGGCGCCACCACAACCTGTTGTGGCCGAGCAAGCCCCTATTGTTCTGCCTCCTGTTATTCCTCCACAGCCAGCTTCTTCGTTGGTTGTTGTTCCTAATGCGCAACCTTCTCAAGGGTTGCTAACTTCGCCTCTTCCTGCTACTACTGTTTCTATGCCTGTTCCGACTATGGATCTTACTACTACTACTGTTTCGTCTCCTCTTGTTCTTCCGACTGTTCCTTCTCCTAGACCGCTGCCTTTTCTAATTTACTAACTCCTATTCTGGGACAAATGGGTATGTCTCCTGTGAGTGAGCGTAGACAATCGTGTAGCCAATTGCCCGATACAGATGAGCGAGTGGTTTTGGACCATATGGCACGTAGATGGGTGATGTATAGGTCCCAGTATGACCTAGAAGGTATTATGGATGTTTTCCGACAATGGGAAGCACCAAAGCAGCGCTATGTTTTTGAGCTTATGTGTGCGTTCCTCCATGAACAATGGATGTACGAATTGGGTAGGGTTCCTGTAGAATTGTCTCGATTGTGTTCGGAGTTTGCCACAGGAACTATTGTGAGTCTACCCGATGTTGAGAAAACGGTATCGTCGTTACTGTTGCTCCGTAGCGATGTTCCTACTGAACGGCTGTTTGAGCCAGATTCGTCAGTTAGAAGACATGCGCGTCAATATCTGATGCGAGAGGTTCCTCCAGTATGGAGACCTGCTGATGCTGCTGCTAATCCACCGGTTCAAGCACACTTTCAGCGTGTGTGGGTTCATGTACCATGGAAGCGTGCAGAAGTTCTAGCGCTTAAGCAGACTTTACCAGATCCGCAGAAGAATCCGGCAGGATATTATAAAGAACTTGCGCAAACTGTGAGTTTGTGTGTCATCAATTTGGCGGATATAAATATGCTGTTTGGGAATGTTGTTCCACAGCCCATCTGGAATGTCATTCGACATACAGATCATGATAATGAATTGGGCGATTCGTGGGTGAATCTTGTTGCAGCGAATGACAGACAAGTTGGAGGTGCTAAGCCTGAAGATGTTATTACTGAACTTCCTGGTAGGATTATCACTTTCATGAAGACTTTAATGCCTGAAGTCCGTGTTAATTGGGACAAATTGTCAGCTTGTAAGCAGAAGAAAGAAGAGTCTGTTTCAGACTTTTTCTCGCGTTTCAAGGAAACCTTTGTTGATCATAGTGGGCAGGATATGGCTACTGAAGGTGGCCAGAGATAGTTCATTGATAAATTTGTGCACAATCTTCTTCTTGAGTAGTGTACTAAGTTGAAAGATTCCGAGAGTGCTTGGCCTGTTTCTACTTCGGCGCAAATTCTTGCTACGGCTCAGTACTACGAGAATAGGCGTAAGGATGAGTTAGAGAGAGCAGATAAGAAGACTAAGGAATTGAAGACTAAAGTTCTTCTACAACAAGCTTATCCACCTCGTGTTAATAATCAGCGTGACTATCAGCAGCCTAAACAGTATTCGTTGGAACTCGCAAAGAGACGAGACTCCTCAACAACAGCGTATTCCGTATGGGCCTAATCAGTGTGCATATTGTAGAGAAAAGGGTCATTATAAGAATAGTTGTCCCGTTCTGTTGCAACGTGCAAATAGTGCTCCTGGTGTTAGAGGTAGAGGTGCTCAACAAGTGCCTAGAGGTAGAGGTCGCGGACAGAATGCGCGCCCTTTGCCTCCGCAGAATTCGATGAATAGCTTTGATCAACAGAAGAATTCTTCTGGTAGGTCTACACAGTACTATGTAGATGATTACTATGTTGAGGGCGATGGAGAGCAAGGTAATGATTGTTAGGACAGCCATGGACAAAGAGAGGGAGTTGTTTCAGTTCCGGTAGATCTGAGTGGACCTTACGTGGAAGTGATTGCATCAGGTGTGTCAGAGCCTTTTCTGCTAGACACTGGTGCTACGAAGAGTTCTACTATGCATTCTAAACTCCCTGGCGCACCTTTGTCTGGCTTTAATAATGTTTCTATAGGTTTTTCTGGCGCCCCCGTTATGAATCCGATTTCCGTTCCATTGCCTCTTTCTGTTGGTCCTCGTAGGCTTGAAGCACCCCTTCTTTTGACTACAGGTTGTAATGAGAACTTACTAGGCCTTGACTTGTTGAAGAGATTGTATGCGACTTTGTACTGTTCTCCGTCAGGAGTACATCTTACGTTGGGTGAGAATGTGATTTCTCCGATATATGTGTCGAAAGATTGTCCCACCTGAATTGTCTTCATTACCAGATTCATTATGGGCTACGGGTCCAAATGATGTGGGCCTGTTAGACATTCCTCCATACGTTGTGACGTTGAAAATGAATGCTCAGTTACCAGGCATTCCGCAATATCGTATTTCGAGTGATGGTGAACGAGCGCTTTTAGCGATCATTTATGATCTGATTGACAAGGATGTTATTGAAGAGACTCGAGGTAATGTGTGCAATAGTCCGGTGTTGCCTGTTCTAAAGAGAACTGATTCTTCACAGCCTCCTGTATATAGGTTTGTTATCGACCTTCGTGAGGTGAACAAGATTGTTGTTCCGCAATTCCCTGTTGTACCCGACATTACTGCGTTACTGACATTGATTCCAGCTTCTGCTCCCTGGTTTTCGGTGATCGACTTGAAGAATGCTTTCTTCAGCATCCCGATTGCCATAGAGAGTAGAGATATCTTTGGATTCTCTTTAGGAGGACGAAGTTTCCGCTTTAAGCGCGCTCCTCAAGGCTATTGTGAGAGTCCATCTATTTACAGTCAAGCTCTGAAGACACAACTTGATTTGTTGGCCTCACCTGAAGGTGCGGCCCTTATTCAGTATGTCGACGATTTATTGGTCGCTGCTGATACCAAAGCCATCTGTAAGGATGCCACTGTGTCCTTGTTGTCTCACTTATCTGATTGCCATCATAAAGTTTCTCTTTCCAAATTGCAATTTTGCCGCCAAGAAGTTACCTACCTAGGTCACCTCTTATCGAAGGAGGGAAGGAAACTGACCCCAGAAAGAATCCAGACTATTGCGAGAATGAGTGTCCGTACGACACAGAGAGAAGTACATGCGTTTTTGGGTATTACGTCGTACTGTAGACAGTGGATCCCAAATTTTTCCCTTTTAGTGAAGCCTTTGATAGCTCTTACAGTTAAGGATACTCCAAATCCGATTCCTTGGACTGAGGAATGCCAAAAGAGTTTTTCTGAACTACGTAATGCACTGTTTTCGGCTCCTGTGTTGGGTACTCCCGACTACAGTAAGCCTTTCACATTGTATGTCCATGAAAGAGAAGGATGTGCATTGTCGGTTTTGACTCAACAATTCGGCGGGAAGCAACGCCCATGTGCGCACTTTTCGTCAACTTTAGATCCTGTGGCTAGAGCGTTGCCAAGTTGCCTGAGAGCAACTGCAGCAGCGGCTGTTTCGATTCGACAGTCTGCTGGTTTAGTTATGGACAATACGCTAGTGGTTATGGTTCCACATGCAGTGGATAACTTATTGAATCGGATGAAGACACAGCACTTGACTAGTGCTCGGTTGTCAGGGTATGAGCTTACATTGTTAGCGAGCCATGTGCACATCAAGAGGTGCAATACCCTAAATCCGGCTACGTTGTTGCCGATTTCGCTTGAGACAGACGATGATAGCGAAGAGCAACACGATTGTTTCTTGAGAACTGAAGAAGAGACGAAAGGGAGGATAGATCTCAGAGATACTCCTCTCCCTGATTGTAATGATGCTTTGTGGGTTGACGGCTCGTGTTTTAAATTACGGAATGGCGATACCACTGCAGCATATGCCGTGACGACTTTACATACAGTTGTCGAAGCTGCACGTATCCCGCATAATTCTGCTCAAGCGGCGGAATTGATTGCACTTACGAGAGCATGTGTGTTGGCGAAAGGGAAAAGAGTGAATGTGTATACTGATAGTCAGTATGCATTTGGAGTGGTTCATAGCTTTGGACGATTGTGGCGTGAACGTGGATTTTTGACATCGCATGGGACGAAGATCCAGCATGGGCAGCTGGTGAATGAGCTTCTTGAATCTCTTACGTTACCTTTACAAATAGCGATTGTAAAATGCAGTGCCCATAGAAAGATCACGGATGATGTTGGTCGTGGTAATGCGTTTGCGGATGAGATTGCGAAAGAAACTGCTAGGAATGTAACGAGTCAAATGTATGTTGTGGGTCCAGCGAGATGGGTTCCAGAGAAGGGCATGTGCGAAGACACTATTGAGAGTGTGAAGATTATCCAGAGTGAGGCTTCGGAGAAAGAGTTGGATGAATGGAGAGAGAGTAAGGGTAGGTTGGATTCGAATGGTTGTTGGACTGATTTGTCTGAACATCAAAGATGGTTGTTGCCAAATGCGTATGTGCTTCCAGTTGTTACAGTGGCGCATGGATTGGCACACAATAGTGTAAAAGGGATTTGCAAGTTGTTGGCTCCGGTTTGGCAGAACGTGGGAATACCCAGATGTGCAGAGAATTTGGTCAAGAATTGTATGGTGTGTTTGATGCATAATCTTGGCAAGGGAACTCCAACACCAGCTGGTCATTTTGCTCCTCCTACATATCCGTTCGAGGCTTAGCAGCTAGATTTTATCCATATGGAAAGATGCAACAACTTAAAGTATGTGTTAGTGGTTGTTTGCTCTTTTTCTAGATGGGTAGAAGCTTACCCCCTTAAGGACAACACTGCTTTGTCCACTACCAAAGCTTTGATAAAAGAATTCTTCCCTAGGTTTGGATTGCCGAGAATCATTTCGAGTGATAACGGAAGTGAGTTTGTGAGTGAGTTTGTGAGTCAAGTGATGAAGAGAGTGTGTGACGGTCTTGGGATTAAGCAAAAATTCCACTCTGCAAATTAGTTTAGTCGAGTGCTATAATGGCACTCTGAAACTTAAATTAGCCAAAATTCAAGAGAGCACTGGTTTACAATGGCCAGATGCTTTGCCATTAGCACTTTTGTCCACCCGAATGACTGTGCATTCGAGAATGGGTTTGAGTCCGTATGAGGTTGTGTTTGGTCGCCCGGCGAATATTTGGGGTGTACCTAGACCGACTAGATTTAGTGACCTTGAATACCCTGTTTTGCTTGACTACTTGCGTGAATTGACAACTAAAATGAGTGTTTTACGCCAACAGGTATATAACTCCTTGCCACAAGCTACAGAAGATCCAGGCCACGCGACAGAACCCGGCTCTTGGATCTTCGTCAGGAACTTTCAGAGAACGAAGAATAATCAGCCCCGCTGGATTGGACCATACCAGGTCCTCTTGTCGACGAGATCTGCGGTGCGAGTACGTGGCAAGCGTCACTGGATCCACGGATCCCATACGAAGAAAGCACTCTTACCTTTGCCGTATGACAAGTGGGTTCAAGACGGTCTTGCAGATTCTGAGACTGAGACAGTCCTTAAATTTGTTACATTCAGTGATGCTCGTTTGATTGGGACTAATTCAGAACTGGAAAGTGATCGTCTTTTGCAAGCATCAATACCGCCTGCAAAGCGGTTGGACACTACCGAGCCTCATCTTTTGTTTGCCGATCAAGAATTACCTGGAAGAGACAGATACAATTTGAGATCGAGAATTAATGACAAATAAAAGAATAATAAAGTTGATTTTTTTTTACTGTTTGCAGGTTAACTCTCCACCAAGGATCTACGTATTTTTGTTTTTCTGAACTGCCATACGGTTCTTGCTGCTAGGGTCGCAGTTGCTACCAGTCTTGGGAGTGCAAGCCTGAGACACTAGGTCTTGGGTTCTGTTGGTCCAAGGCAGTCTTCCTGGGTGCAGCGGAGGCACTCTCAAGCAGAATCAACCAACCACCGCGGGCAGCAACCTTAGTTTAGGATGGATTTCTTTGAGTTGGAGAGACCTGTGCAGACACTGACTTTTAGAAAACGCATTTGCAAAATAATGTCGAAGAAATGTTTTTTGATACCATGCATACTTTTATTACTGACTTTCGTAATTTTCATAGTTGGTTATGTAGCATTTGTTTTTAGAATGACGTCTAATTCCACTGTGCAACCTACACCTTCACCTACTATTTCCTCTCATTCTTTCCACCCTTTGCCCGAATATGAGGTAGTCAGACGTAAGGAATTCTCCAATAATTCTTTCATACAGCTTTTGCACCAGCACCAGTTAGTGATCAACATAACAAACTGCTGGATTTGTGGTTTGATGCCTCATACAACTGATAAAGGAATTCCTTATTTGGTCTTGCCTTTTAGTTTCAATGGTTCGATCCGAGCTTATAGAACCATGTTCATATATGCCCACAGTGTTGACCCCTTACGTTCACCGAGAGATAATCCGAAGAATAGTCCTATAGCTAGAGGCATAGTCGACATGATTAAAGGGACTAATGCAGTAGAGACTATTCCGAAAGACGAGAGGCAACCATATAGTGGTTGGAACGTTACTGGATATGGAGTAAGTCTGAGTATTAACCAGCGTGCGAAAAGTCCTCTACCGATATGGATAGTGCCCCATAAGGGCTACTATTCTTTGCAGGGCAACGGTAAGAATCCGAAAGCTCAGTTAGGGAAGAGCGTCTGCGCTGAGACTTATGTGTTTCCGTCTCAGTCTTCCCCAGCGTTCTTAGCTGCTAAGGGTACTTACTTTGTTTGCTATGACAAAGCATATACATGGTTGCCCCATGACTTTTCGGGCACATGTTTTTGTTTCCTTTCTGTTACCCCCCACTTTTACAGCTGCGGCAGATTATCATAAAACGAGAATTGCTAGAGGTGTCTTTAGCCAAGAAGACAGTGCAGGACAAGAATTGGGTGATTTCTTCAAGGGTTTTCTACCGTTCTGGGGACCCATGGCTAACAGTAGGAATATTCGTCAGCTTACGAGAGTGGTTGAGTCCACCATAGTTGAGACTGCCGGTGCCCTTGGTAACTTGACTACTGAGCTCCAGTCGGATAGACTTATGACACTTCAGAATAGAGTTGCCCTAGACGTTATTCTGGCAGATCGAGGGGGAGTGTGTAGATTGATTCAATCGAGCTGCTGTGTTTTTATTCCAGATAACGCTCCGTCAGTCTTCCAAGCCATTTCTAAATTGCACAAAATCTCCGATTCTGTCCATCTGGACAAAGGGGATTGGTTTTGATGGGATGGTTATGGGGATTGATATCCACTTGGGGTTGGAAGATTCTGATGGTCATTGGTGCGGTTTTGGCGATTCTGTTTATGTTTTGTCTCTGTGTACAGTGCGCTCGGGCTATTTGTGGCCTTTGTGCTACTTTGTGCGTACGGAAGCCTGTCCGGAGAGAGATGCATAGAAATAAGATGATGCTACAGCAGCATATCGATGACCTGATGAATATAGATCCGGATTCAGATTAAAATGGGTCTCGGTTTATTGCCTATGATAGGGCAAAAGGAGGGTCTGTGGTTCTGTGATTCCGAATTGGGTTCGATAGTTCTGAAACCCGATTTATGAAGATTGTCGGAAATGGACGATTTTGGTGTCAGCAGACCGCAAATGACGAGTGTAACGTGTCTGAGTGTTTTCGTATGAATCGATATAGGAGAACACTCTGCATTTGAGGATTTAGTTTGAACCTTCGGGTTCCATTTTGTATGTGGCAGCCATCTTGTATGGTTGCCCTAACATAGGCCCTATGATCGTGGCCGAACGAGTCCTTGACACATACGCCTTAGCTGACTCCTGGTTGACCTGGCCGAACTGACACCTCGCCTGGGGAGAATCCTGCTGAGCCAGTTCCTTGTCCAGCAGCTGCACTGATAAAGATCAAAGAACAGGACGTGATTCGATTTTATGGCCCACCGTTCCCACTCCTCTATCTCCCTTCCATCTGTCTCTGCCTTTCCTTTACGACATGTTCATCGATCTGGGTTGAAGGTTTTATGATGGGTTTGTCCGGCCTGATCGAACAGGAAACTAGCATGTGTGCGATTGTTTTGGTGGGCTGGACAACGGAAAGCGGGATTAACTTTGACTGTCGTGATTCGATACTTTTTGAAATGCTACTTGTTCATTGGTTCGTTTTGTATGCACCGAATGCAAATTATGATGTTGCCAGAAGCGTAATTTTCGGCATAAAAGACCGAGTTTTGTTCATTTGAATTGGTGCAGTCTCTCTCGAACTACTCGTGTGTACTTTGTAGACCTCTGTCCCTGGTTGCAACCAATAAACTTTGGTCTTTGACGTCATCGAGAAGTATCCCGTGTCTCTGTTTGCCAAGACAGGGGAATCCGGGGTCTTTGGGTGTTGCCCTGACACCACTGGGTTATTGCAATAGTATCGGTTCCGAGAAAACCCAGTACCTCACCGGCGGTGGCTCTTCGGATGCGTGGTACGGCGTCGAGGGCGAGGCTAGCAGACCGTAGCTGGCGGGTGGGTGTTTGGAAGGTCAGGCGGTCGTTGAGGTACTTGGGGCCCAGGTCGTGGAGAAACTTGTGTGCGTGGGTGAGGAGCCTGAACGTGATCCTTTTGTTGATGGGGAGCCAGTGCAGGTCCCTCGGGTGGCCGGAGATGTGGTTGCGTCGGGGGATGTCCAGGATGAGTCGGGCGGAGGCTTTCTGGATGCATTGGAGTCTTTTCTGTAGCTTGGCTGTGTTTCCGGCGTAGAGGGTGTTTCCGTAGTCCAGTCGGCTGGTGACGAGGGCCTGGGTGACTGTCTTCCTGGTTTCGGTCGGGATCCATTGGAAGATCTTGCGGAGCATGCGGAGGGTGTGAAAGCATGAAGCGGAAATGGCGTTGACTTGTCTGGTCATCGAGAGGGAGGAGTCCAGGATGAATCCCAGGTTGCGTGCATGGTGTGTAGGCTTGGGGGCCACCAGTAGTCATCCCAGGCAGAGGGTGATGGTCCCAGGATGAGGACTTCCGTCTTTTCTGAGTTCAGTTTCAGGCGGCTGTTCTTCATCCACTCGGTGACGTCTTTCATCCCTTCGTGAAGGCTGGTTCTGGCGGTGTCGGGGTCTCTGGTGAGGGAGAAGATCAGCTGGGTGTCGTCGGCGTAGGAGATGATATTGAGGTTGTGTTGGCGTGCGATGGTGCAGAGAGGTCTCATGTAGACGTTGAAGAGGGTGGGGCTGAGTGATGATCCTTGCGGGACGCCGCAGATGACTTCAGTGGCCTCGGATCGAAACGGGGGGAAGCGGACTCTCTGTGTTCTTCCGGCGAGGAATGAGATGATCCACTTCAGTGCCTTCTCTTGGATGCGGGTGTTGCTGAGGCGTTGGACTAGGGTGCGGTGGCAGACAGTGTCGAACGCTGTGGAGAGGTCCAGGAGGATGAGTGCCGCTGTTTCCCCGTTGTCGAGCAGGGCTCGGATGTCGTCGGTGGCTGCGATGAGGGCAGTCTCGGTGCTGTGGTTGGCTCTGAAACCGGACTGCGAGGGGTCGAGGGATCCATTCGTCTCGAGGAAGGCGGCAAGTTGTCTGTTGGCGATCTTCTCTATGACTTTGGCAGGAAAAGGGAGGAGCGAGATGGGGCGGAAGTTTTTGAGGTCGGTGGGGTCCGCTGTTGGTTTCTTCAGTAGGGCGCTGAGCTCGGCGTGCTTCCAGCTCTCCTGGAAGGTGGCGGTGTCGAAGGAGGTGTTGATGAATTCTCGGAGTTGGGGTGCGATGGTGGAGTCTGCCTTGTTGAAGACGTGGTGGGGGCAGGGGTCAGTCTGGGATCCGGTGTGAATGGTGTTCATCGCGCGGGCTGTGTCTTCGGTGGTCACCGTGGTCCAGGTGCGGAGGGTGGCGGTGGGGTGCGTTGGTTTGACGGTTGGGTGCGTGGATGGTGCGCCGAAGCTGTTGTGGATGTCGGCAATCTTGCGGTGGAAGAATGAGTCGAGGGAGTCGCAGAGATCTTGTGAAGGGGTGATGTCAATGTTGCCGGTGCTGGGGTTGGAGAACTCCTTGACGATGCTGAAGAGTTCCTTGCTGTCGTAGGCGTTATTGTCCAGTCGATCCTTTAGTGATTTCTTCTTGGTGGTGCGGATGAGCTGGTGGTGCTTGCGGGTCGCGTGTTTGAGGGCGGTCATGTTGTCAGTGGTCCGGTCGAGGAGCCAGGCTTTCTCAAGGGTGCAGCAGGTCTTCTTGGAGTCCTTGAGTTCGTCAGTGAACCAGGGGGCCTTCTTGCTTCTGTGTTTGCTGGGAGGTTATTCAGTGGTGCGAGGTCTTCGGCGCAGGCGGTCAGCCACTGCGTGAAGTTGCGGGCTGCTTCGTTGGGGTCCGGTGTGCTGGCCAGTCGGTTTTGGCTGAGGGAGGTGATGAGCTGGTCGGCGGTGATCTTGCTCCAGCTTCTGTGAGGGATCTGTTGCGGGTGGTGGTTTTTCTGAAGCTGAAGTGGACGCAGCTGTGGTCGGTCCAGTGAAGTCTGGTGGAGTGGCTGAAGGCGATGTGCTTGCTGGATGAGAAGACGGGATCAAGTGTGTGGCCGGCGTAGTGAGTTGGGTTGTTGACCAGTTGCTTGAGTCTGAGGTTGGCGAGGTTGTCCAGCAGGGTGACGGTGTTGCGGTCCTTGCTGTTCTCCAGGTGGAAGTTGAGGTCCCCTAGGAGGATGTAGTCAGCGGAGGGGAGGGCGTGTGGGCTGATGAAGTCTGTGATGTCTTCGCTGAACTGTGCGCGTGGTCCCGGGGGTCTGTAGATGAGGGTGCTTCTGAGGGTCGTCTTTGGGTTGTGTGAATCTGGAAGTGGAGGTGTTCGGCGGCGTTGAAGGTGTCGCCGGCGTCGGTCTTGATGCGGATGGTGTTCTTGTGGACGATGGCGATTCCTCCTCCGGTCTGGTTGACGCGGTCCCTCCGGATGATCTTGTATCCATACGGAATGGCGATGGCGATGTCGGGGGCTGAGGAGGCGTTCATCCATGTTTCAGTGAGGAAGGCGATGTCTGGTGAGGTTGTGTCGAGCAGGTTCCAGAGTTCGACGGCGTATGTAACTTGTCATCATGAAACAGTCAGTAACTCCATCAATTAAGTCTTATACTAGGTCCCAAGAACCTTTACATTTGGTGACTAATCAATTGCACAAAATTTCATTTCGTTCAGGTAGAAGGCACCTTGGTGAGAATGCATAGTCCTTCTTTAAGTAACTTTTTTCTGCCCTCTGAACACATGAGAGCCTCACCCTCTTCGCTTTCACCCGACCGCAAGGTCCACATTAACCCTTCAGGGATGGCTGTTTCTTTTCTAACAAAAACGATTGGAACTTGTTTTGTGAAATGAAAAAAAGTATTGCACATCAGTCTCCAAAAAATCCTGCCTACATCAACATGTCACTGTCCTTTCAGATAAGTTGAATGGCAGCCTACAGTGTAGCATTCAGAATCAGTTCCCTCATTATTCTGAATCCTTGGACTTCAGAGTGATGGCCCAGGACGAAGAGGAAAAGAGTGAGTTTGGATAGGATAACATCAAAGTCATGCCGCATAGTAGAGGTGCTATCAGGGGGCTAATTTTTCAATCTAAAAATGGACAGACATATGGGCAACATAGGGGGCTGTTTTTTTAATTGAAGGCCAGCACTACCCTTAATGTAGCAGGTGCAGTGGCACTGGGACTAAGAGTGTGAGGGGGCACTACACCCCAATTATGATTCTATCAAAAAGGGGAGTGGAGGCATCTTTTATTTGCTAGTATTAGTCCTCAGGTCACCCTTGTTGCATGGGGAACAGAGCCCTAGCACCAGGAAAGGGGGGGCGCTAGATGTGGGTCTTTGTTCCATTTTCTTATTACACTAAGGAGCACACCGCGTACCCTGAGGCTCAGGCCTAGGAGTAATAGCTCTGTGTAGTGGGCAGAGGACAAAGCCTGTTTCAAAGAGCTGTAGGTATCATTGGTGCTGCATGTGCAATGACTCTGAGGCCTAGTGGTGTAAATGGGCGACCAAACCCCAAGTATGGCTGTTTTACTACCCTTCCTGCTTTGCATTAGGCCCCAGTGCACCCTTGCTGATCCTTGGTTTCAGGGCCTCATACCAATGGCGCAAAGTAGGAGAATTTTGAAGCAGAGGAGGCAGCTTAGCTTGGGACCCAGAGAGATGAGCAGAAGGGGTACGGTGCAAGGTTGGCTCCCATGTTTTTAACAAAGAACAGAGGAGACTGCCTGTTTTGAAATGCAGTAGCTATCATTAGTGAAGTCGGTCAAGGGGGACTGGATCCCAGAAGGTTGAGGGGTCCACTGCATCAGAATCATGACTGTCTTACTGTCCAAATGAAATATGGGGCAGTGCTTGGATTAGAACTGAGGAAAGCATTGCTGCAAAGTGGGGGCAACATGTGGGGGCTCATTTTTTTCTGAAAGGCACATAGTCTGTTTCGGGACTGGAGTGATGGACAGACATGGTGGGAAAGGCAGACTAATGCAGCACGTACATTGAGTTGGAGCCCAGGGGTATGAATGCGGGGCTCACAATATCTTAATTATTTGAGGCAACATTTTTGGGTCAATTTTTATTTTTGTGTCATGTCTTTGCTCTTATATACTACTCACATATAGTGCATAATTTGAGCTATGGAAAAGTACCCGAGAAATGATCTTATACTCCCAACCTCCTGCTCTCAGTTGCACAACTCCCTTTTCCCAAGTCTTAACATAAAGTTTCGGAGGGGGGCCCAACTTCAAAAAATTTTTTTAACGGGGGCTCAGAGCAAAACAGTTTGAAGACCTCAAATCTAATGTGTTGCTTCTGTGTTCAGGAAGTTTGGCTAGGTTGGCTATCAATTGAAAAAATGTAAGCGGCTGCTAAAGTGAATTCAGTAGGTGCACTGTGTGCGGCCCATGGTGCTTTTCTTGATGTTCCCTAGGGTTGTTTGGAGAGGAATGGAGATGACCTAATAATGTGGAAACGGCTGCTATATTTGGGAGAAAATTAAGCTCACAGCATTAACATACTTCAGCTATTCCATACAGAAAAACAAACCATAAAAAATGTTTTAAAATAATAAGTAACCCTTCCACTCATTCTTTAAGCATTTTCCCAACCCTACAATTCCTACCCCATTTGATTATTGTCAATATATATTTTAGAAAACTTTTGACCAATGTTAGGTGTTTCTGATTTTTTAAACATTTCAGGGCATATTTACAAACAAATCACGCAAAGCGCCCCCCCCCCCCCCCCCCCCCCGTGAGGCTGCTCTGCCTTGTGCGACAGAGAGGGAGCCGGAGAGTACTTCTTCCTTTTCCCTTGTGCCCTGCACTAATTTCAGTTGCCGTGCACCAGGCACACACCTTAGCACCATAGCGCTAGGGTGTGTGCATTAGTCTACCATAGGTTTTATATGGGAAGGGTATCCTTCTTGTAAAAAATATGATGCCCAGACAGAATGCAAAGTTTTTCCCACTTTGTATGCGTGCTGCACAGTGCAGCATGCATACAAATACGGAAAAGGAAGAAGAAATGAAAGCATTCTTGAAAACGGTGCAGTTTTCTCACACTAAACCCAATTTACTATATTTAGCAAATTGGGTTTAGATTGAGAAACCTTGGATGGTTGCTTGGGAGCGCACATGCTCCACCCTTGGTACGATCCCATGGCACAATGTAACAAGTTTAGCACTGAAAATTTTGCATCACAACACGGCACAAAATCTTAGTAAATCTTAGTAAATCTCTCCCTTCTTTTTTCCTGCACCAGCTTAACCTTGCTGTCTATCCTTCTCACTCCAAAACCAGGCATACTACTGCTTGGCTTTCCTTTTCTGTTCTTTACTCTTCTTTACTCTTCTAAAACCCGGCCCCTTCCTTTTTTACCAGTGAACCAATGCTTTATTCTGTGAGCCACCACTGTGCTCGTGCCAGCAACATGGATGCATTCTACAACATTCCCTTTCCATCTGATGCCAAACCATCTTACCATCTGCCAGGGTGGATGGACGGCATTTGTTCTGCTAGGAAACTGAAACCCCGCTGCAGCGCGTGTCACAAAACAACATCATGAGATGGCCAGTTGGCCACCACATTCTCACCCTTTACCTACCTCTTTTATCCTCTTCGAACAACCAGCGAAGAAGAGGCCGATTACCTGCCCGGAGATGTTCTTTCAATGTCTTTTTAATTTGTCTAGGGAATTGAATGGACAGATTACAAAGTGCCTCGAGCAGCATGTGCACCTGATGCGGCTGCCAAGCAGGAACATTGAAACAGTTTTTTTTGATTGTGTACATTGGTGGTTTCTAAGCAATACTTGAAGGATTGGTCCGAGGGGGAACAAAGCTAGGCAAACACAAATCTCTTAACAAAATTTCTCATGTGAGCTCCTAATTTAAAAAATATATATTTACAATTTTCATAATATATGAGTTGCTATACATCTTAAAGCATAGCAATGCATATTTCATTTCTGATAATCCTCTTGTTTTTAATCATTTATAGGTTAGCGTTCATTAAGTGCTCTCCAGTAATAAATGCTGACAAACCAATCACTACTTACTTGCCAATGCTAAAGTTCATTGAAGATCCACATTCAAAACCTGTCGGGCCAGATGTACGACCCTTAAATTTTGCGACTAGCAAATTGCATTGCTTTGCGAGTCACAATTTGCGACTCACAAAATGCAATTTACAACAGTGCGATTCCAAATGGGCTAGCAAATTGGCTACCTCATTATTATTCATTAGGCAGGTGCTTTTTGCAACCCCATTAGGAATGGCTAGCAGTCCCAGGGAATGTGGCCTGCTGGGGTCAGCAGACCACCATGAATGTGACTGCTTTTTAAATATACAAGTTTCTTTTTTATATGCAGCCAGTTTTCCTTAAAAGAAAACAGGATGCATTAAAAAAAATTAAAAATAAACATTTCTTCTTCATTTTTTAAGAGTAGGCAGTGGTGCCTGGGACCACTGCCTGCTCTTAAAAATTTTTTTTACACACACTCACAAAGGGGAAGGGGTCCCCAGGGGGCACCTTCACGTTAGCAAATGGATTACCACCTACTTGAAGTAGGTGGTAAACTGCAAGTGATTTGCAACCGCAAATGCGGTCGCAAAACAATCGTACATTGAAGTGCGAGTCACTATTAGGAAGGGACCCCCCTTGGCACGCAATTTCCTAACAGTGAGTCCTAGACCCTATTTTGCGTGTTGATAATAGCTTACCAATTCACAAAATAGGGTTTGTACATGGGGCAGACCGATTTTGCAATCGCAAACGGGCAGTTTTCCAGTCACAAACGGTCATACATTTTGCCCTTCATCCTTTATTAGGAGATATTTTGCCTATTGTTTAAATTCTTAACACTGATCATAGCAAAGCGAACAGGTATTGTGTTTTAAGCTGGAATTTACCTCTTTCATCCTCACAAGGCTTGTGTGCTAGTTTGTTATGTCCTACAATGAAGAAGGCCTCTAAAAGAGAAGATGTGTATCATCAGCATTCCTTGCTTCCAAATCTCTCCTTCTAAATAAATGCCGTCTTGAACTGTATTCTCTTAAATTGCGGCTGCATCTTCATTACTAGGTGTCATCGATGAGTCTCTGAAGAGCTTTGCAGGCGGGTAGCACATTTTAGCCTTGTCCAACTATCCATACTTCAAATGAAATTTTAGAGACTTTTTATCCATGTTGGGAGGAATATGCTTCTGAACAGCTTGGATAATCTTCAGGCACAAGCACACTAACGCCTTCAGGATCGGATGTATAGAAAATGTATCCAGTCAAACTGATTGATTTGTAGACAAATACCAGCTTTTTGCATGCACTGCAGCTAGCAGGGCTCCAGCATAGATTTCACAATTAGAGGATTTCACTCTCTGTTTATGGACGGTTGCCCTAGAATCAGAGGTTTTTGGTTCTCTCTACAGAGATCTATGCACAGCTTTTTTCACAAGTTCAAATCCTAGCATGTCTGCCTTTCACCATTTCAAGATTAATGAGATGAGTACTATTGAGTTAGGTTGGTGGAACATCTGTTATTATGATACCTAGAAGCAGGGGTCTTTCTTCAGTTTGCATTCTCCCACTCAATTGACCCACTTTATCCACTGATGCATTCATTTTGACCCACTCTCCTCATGATAATGCATCCATAACTCTGTGTGTATCCCGTCCCTTTGTGTTACATCTATTTTGACTTATGTCCCTTGTAAAGAGGTGGACAAGGAGCTTAGGACAAATCCGAAAATGAAGAGCATGAGTTTTAATATATAAGCCTAACCAGTTGCATTTCAGTGGATCAACTGGCAACCCTAGGAACAGTTCAAACACTCTGAAGTCAGCATTGTAATAATGTGTTGGCTTACACACATAGCTCCATGCAAATAACTCACAACAAGAACCTATATTACATAACAGAGATTTTACATCACATCTTCTTCCTTTTAAAGTATAACTGTACAGATATCACGCAAGAAGTTCACAAATTAAAAAAATATTGCAAATACGCCAGAACATCATGAAAATGACGACACACAAAACAGTTGCTGGTAATACATGACACATGCATAACTGTAAAAAGAACTAAAAAGCAATCACCCCTCATCATCCACATTCAACTTAAATGAACTATAACCAAGGTAAGCACCAATAGGTGTTTTTATTTTATCCATATTTCCTAGCAGCTGTTTCTTCTCAAGGGCCGGGGAGCGTCATCCCCCCTTTTCCCCGCTGCAAGCCACACAGGACACAAATGCCAATGAATCAAATTCATTGCCATTTTATTTTACCAATGCAGTGCGCACTGCAGCAGCACCAGCCCCGAGCCCAGAGATATGCTAGGCTTGTGCTCTGCCGATTGGCAGAAGAGGAGGACAGAAGCAGGGCTGACTGGATGCTCGAAAATGCTCATGCCATTTTGGCCGACTTTTTTGCACCGGCTAAAGTGACGTGCACTTTCAAGCTCTCCACAGCTGGGTGGAGAATAAGCACAGGCCTCCAGAGCCTGAAGGGCCATCCAGCCAGCCCACTCCCTCCAATCCAAGTGTTTCTTTCATGCTGGCTAAAAGCATGAGAGCAGCATCTGGAATGGTTAGGGGAGGAGCTCTTCATGCAACGGAAAAGGAGAAGAACACAGAGGAGGACGCGCAGCACATAGGTAAGTGCCTTTTTTTTTACTTAATTTGTGTAATGCACGTCAGAGGAGTGGTTGTGTTTTATTTTGTAGTTAGTGTTATGTTTTTATTTGGCCTTTTGGAGGGTGGGGCCATTTTATTTTGTGCTTTTGGTTTACTTTGGGGTTTTCAACGGAGGGGGTGTTTTATTTTGTTTTTTTGTGCTCACTCATCTAAAACATTATTAAATTGGGTTATACCCAATTGGCATATTTACTTTACTTATAAGTCCATTGTAGAGTCGTATACAATATGCAGAGGGCAGTAAATTAAATGCTACACCTGGACGTGCAGCAGCTATTGTGCCACCCACTTAAGTAGCACCTTATAACATGCTTCAGGCCTGCCACTGCAACCTGAATGCAGTTTTAAACTGCCATGTCGACTTGGCCATAAAATTGACTTGCCAAGCCCTAAACCCCCTTTTTCTTGGATATGTCAGCATTAAGGTAGGCCCTATCTAGCCCATAGGGCAAGGTGCCTTGTAATTGAAAGGTGAACATGCACTTTTTAGTATTACATGTCATAGTCCTAAATCTGTTTTTCACACCTGTGAGACCTACTCCTCCCATGGGAGAACATTGAAGATTCATTACTACATTTAATAAGCTGTAATTTCCAATTGACAGCAGGTAACTATGTCATGTTTGAACTCTTTGGAATTGTAATGAAAAAAGCTATTTACAATTTTAAAAATCTCACTTTTAGAAAGTTAGCCTTTCTCTGCTATTAGCCATTTTGTGACTGCAGCCTAGGTCACATGACTGGGTGTAACTGACAGATATTATAGGATTTATATTTTGGTGCACAGGATATCCGTCACCATTGTGACAGTGTAAGCAGTCCACCGAAATCTAAATCAGCACCTTAGACTTTGTGAATTCCTCTCAGAGAGTCACACAATATAGAGATTAGGTGTGCCTGAATGGGCCATCTGCTTGCAGGATGGGGATAGAGCTGAGCACAGCATCACTTGCAACTGACTAAGAAGTGTTCTGTTTCCACACAATGGACCTACCAGCTTGGAGCCAGGGCGGGGAGCCATAAAATTCCATGCACTTCCAAACCACTGTCTAGAAGCTTCTCCTAACTTTCAGAAGGAGGGCACCAGGTTGTAAGACACCAACTCTTCAGTACACTGCGGGTCCTCTGGATACTCTGCTGCTGAAAGGACTGCTGATCTGCTGGACTGCTGCTTTGAATGGCTACTGACCTGCTGTGTTGACCTGCTGCCTTCTGCCCTCCTGCTTGGGTGAGAAGGGCTGACCTGCATCTGTTTAATCCAGTATCCCTAAATGACTCTAAGGGCTAGTTTTCTGGTCTATTGACTAGAGTTTAAGGCACAAAGGCTCTAACGGCCTTAAACCAAGCACCTGGACTCTGCCATCTGTGAGTCTACCCTGCCATTGGGGCCACCCCAGTCCTGGAAGTTGGTCTAAGGTGCTCTGCCAGCCTCTGGATCCAGCAGAATTAAAGCATCTCAACTGCTGTGAGGTGAGACCCTGAGTAGTACCGATGCCACACTGCTGCTGCGTGAATCGGTTCTGTGGCAAAAATCTTCATTACATCACAACCCATCTTCTCATCAGAACTGCCACTGCATGATGAATCCTTCGTGCAAGCCCCCGTATCCTTCGTAAACAACAGCCTCGAGAATGGTGATGGACTCTGCATTGCAGCCCTGCTGATCCTTGATACCGACACATTGCCCTGACTGCATGCCACATCCTTGATGCCGGAATTTGCATCACAAGCCCTTGTCATTGGGATCCTGAATGATGACACAGGATCTTGCACCACAGCCTGGTTGTATATCAGTTTCCGTGCTTCTTGATGCATACAGAAATACTAGAAACTAATCTGAATAAAAGTAGTAACACAATTTTAATGAGTGATGTTATTTATTCACATCCTCATTCACATACATTTTATGTACAAACATATTCTATATAAATAAACCTTGTGCCCAAAGCAAGGCATAAGGAAAAAAGGGGGGAGGGGGTGGTCAGTGGTTTGTGAGGATAGTGGTTGCGTGAAATAGTTTCAGAAGTCAAATGTGGTCACACAAATAAATTACTGGTTGACATCACACAGGCATGTTGTTATAGCCACATACATATATAACATTTATATAGTTCTATCCGATATGATAAAACATAGTGACAATGATCTGTTGTTCATGGGTAGGTCTGCAATAGAAAGTCGAAGTTTCGACCCCTTGATAATGTAGGTTGAGTTGCACCTTACTGTGGAGTCTTCTTCAATACTAGTATGTGATGTGGGGTAGGGGGATGGGGCACCTAAAGTTAATGAGAAAATAAAAATAAGCTAGCGAAAAATCACCTATTGAGGGAGTTCCAAAAATTAAAGATATAATTACCAGAATGCCACTTTGAGTGTGGGGCAGAGTTGATAGTGGAGGGTTGGGCCTGTGGGCTCCTACTGACGGAGAGCGTGCTACAACCTAAAATTAAGGCATGTACATGAGTGGGCTTGCAGTAGAGTATTTCCACCTACACCAGAGCCACGTGTAGACACACATGCTACTCAATATGTAAATTAAATAGATAACAGTACCCAGTCGGGTTCCAAATTAATCTCGCTATAAACATTGTAAAAGGAGGTTAAATCAATCAGTAACCATACTTAAAGCGTAAGAAGGCTTATCACCATAGTTGTAGGAGGCTAGAAGGCATCCCTACTCGATTAATTCAACAGTGTGTCTGAGGCGATAGTAAACAATGTTGGCAGTAATACAGTCATAGGTAAAATTTCACCGTCAAATCAGCATGAACACACACCGCATAATGTTGGACTGACAAGGATATTTAGTTTAAGTGTGGAATGCCTGGCCACTTGACTTCAAAAAAGGTTGTCTGTACTTCCTGAACCATGTCCAAGATCGAAGCCCAAATGCAATGAACAGATGTCCATGCAATGGAAATAGATGTGGAGTGTCAAGCAGCTTTATCTCACGCGTATCTATCCTTCGGAACTGCAAGTAACCAGAGTCATATTCAGGGGTTACTGGAAATAAAAGTGTAGCGCCTAACAGCTATATTATCTGTAGGCAAACACTCATATCCAACCTTCATATGCAATTCTAAGAACATTTCATCACAAAAAACAACAACCAATGTCTCATATTAAAAATCAATACCTGAGGGTACGTGCAGTTTGATGAGAAATAAAATGAGGTTCCTAGATATTATCAATGGATTATGTGCACAACCTGTGCTTTAATCTGTAATTTAAAAAAACAATGGAAAAACCTTTGTAAACCTGCAATCTCACTCATAGTATAACATCACAAACAAATGTGAACAGCCACTCGACAAAGAACTCACCGCGGTAAATGACATCCGATTCCCACGAGTTGATCATAGAGAGTGCGGGCGGGCCAGTGTGCATTCCTTTTGTAAGCCGGCAGCGCCTGCACCCGCAGCAGCTTGATGCTAGCAAGGCACGGCAGGACCGCGAGGAGACCATCTCAGAGAAAAGGAAAAAAGACTTCAATACCAGTTTAAAACGGTGGGAGTCAAGAGGGGTGCCATGAGTGTCACCTGAATACTGACGAATAATAACCCTAACTTGAATAAACCTAAACCTGAAGTGTGCAAGCATCATTCATTGGTCACTGTCTCCTAATCTAAATATTTGTCATGTCATCTTCAGGGAAATAAACATGCTAGATTGTGGCTGTGATACAGCGGCTCCTACCTAATTGATGCAATATTCTACGTAATAAGATGTCTTGTGTTAGAGAAGGGTTTATCCTGATTTATACAATGGTTAGATGGTTAATCTCATGAGGCGCGTTAGGCCTCGGGTATCTCTGGGTAATTAAGGGGCCCGAGATGGCCACCGAGCATTAAGTCATATTCGTAACAGTAGTTTGGTCAATGTAGTAATAACATACATAATATAGGATCTCTCAGCTAACAATGATTGGATTACAGTAGTTACAGCAGTTTGGTCCACACAATATTCACATTGAGAACATACACATAATATATACAATCATTTTGATGTTAGTTAGACTTGTTCATCTGGGGTCGACCTGTAGAGGGGGAGAGTGCAACAACACCACAGACATCTTCAGTATTACAATGTGTTAACCCTCTATAAAATGCATTAACGGACACACACTAACTGTGCATAGCTAGCATCGTGCTTATTCAAACCGTCTTGGATGGTATCAAAGCGATTCATCAATTTGCTTTCTCTCAGGTTAAGAATGGAACCAATATTGCCACACCTTGGGCCTAAGGATACTTTCTCAAGGACAACCCACTTTAACTACTCGGGTGTGTGGTTGGCTGTCTTACAGGGTTCCACCACTCCTTGTACGTCACACCTTACTCTGCTGCAATGTTGCAGGATGCGTGCTTTAATCTTTTGTTGGGTTTGTCCTATGTAGGCTAGTCCACATGGACATGTGATGCAGTAGATTACGCAACTGGTATTGCAGTTTGTGAATGATTTAAGGTCTATGCTATGGTGTCTGTATGTAAACTGTTTAGTTTGTATGGTTGTTTGACAGGCTTTGCACTGTCCGCATCTGAAATGGCCAACTGCCACAGGCAGGTTCCACATAGTTTGCAATGTAGGTGATTCCGGGGTGTCCAGGAATGAACAGACCACATGGTCCCTAATGCTTTATGCCTTTTTGAAGGAATGCATGCTGGGGAGCCTGTTGGTCAATGTCATCTGCAATTAAAGCCCAATGTTTATTGATGATTTTCCGAATGGAGTTACTCTGCGTGCAGTGGGTAGTTACACAGACCATCCTCTCCAGACTCAAATCATCCTTCTCCTATGTCGTGAGGAGTACTTCTCGGGAGCTGTACCATGCCCGCTTCTGCACTTTCTTGATGAGTAGTCGTGGATAGCCTCTGTCCAGGAGTCTTGCGCTCAGATCTTCAGATTCCTTAAAGTAATCACCTCCCCTCGTACAGTTGCGGTGTATTCGCAAGAGTTGGCCAACCGGTAGGTTTTCCCTCAGGCCACGGGGGTAGTGGCTATTGTATCGTAATAATGAATAGCGTTCGCCTTTTTTTCAATACAGGGTAGGGAAGAGCTTACTGTCTTCATGGAAGATGGTGATGTCAAGGAAGTCCACTTTATTATTGTTGACTGAAGTGTGAACTGAATGTCCTGGCTCTGCTGGTTCAACCAGCAATGGAATGAATCCAATTCATCTTTAGTGCCTGTCCACAACATGAGCACATTGTCAATGTAGCGACACCACATGTGACGTGATCTTGATAGGGGTTGCATTCATTTAGGACATACTTCTATTCAAAATCATTCATCTAGATGATGGCCAGGTCTGGCGCGAAGGCTGCCCCCATTGCAACGCCCTTGGTCTGAAGATAGAAACAACCTTGAAAAATGAAAACATTCTTCATCATGGCGATGGTCAAGAGTGAAATAATAAATTCTGTGGGGACAGCCATGGGTGCAGGTCGTCTATCCAGTGCTTGTTGAATGACGTTGAGGGCCTCTGTCTGCAGGATGCTTGTATACAGGGAAACTATATCACATGTAACCAGCAATTGATCTTCAGTGTCAAACTGCACCCATCCACTAGTCTGATTGTCTGAACAGTGTCTTGTAGGTATGTAGCCATCTCTTCAGAAATCGGTTTGAGAAACACGTAAATGTACTTGCAGAGCGGCTCCAGAATAGAGCTACATCCGAATACGATGGGTCGTCCTGGCGGGTCTTGCATACTCTTATGGATCTTTGGTAAAGTATATATTGTTGGCAGGCGTGGATTATTCTGGTTGAGATATCTAAATTCATGTTCGCTTAAAAAGCCTTGGTCTTTGCCTTTCTTTGTCAGGTTAAGGATCTCCAATGCCAGATCTTTTGAGGGATCACTACATAGTTTTGTGTAACTAACCCCATCACCAAGTTGTTTGAAGATCTCTACTTTATATTTTCCATATCCTGCACCACAATAGCTCCACCCTTGTCAGCGGGTTTAATAACAATGTCTTTATTGTTTTTCAGCGTGGTGAGAGTTTTCCGTTCTTCACTTGTGACATTGAGCCTGGTATGTTTGTGTACTTCCAGGGTCTTGCATACATCCTTAAGTACCGTATGTTCATAAGTCAAGATTTGATTGGACATGGTACTTGCCGGTGGTACAAAGGTAGAAGGTATTCTGAGTCCAGTATTGGATGTATTTATGAACAGTGGACTGTTCCTGAAGAAATATCGCAGTCTGATCTTACGAAAGAACTTCATAAGCTCTGTCTTGATGGCAAAATGGTTTGGCTGTGCAGTAGGGACAAATGATAGACATTTGCTGAGGATGTTTATCTCATTTTCCTTTAAGGCGTATGAGGATATATTGACCGCAGGACTGGACCGTCTCTCTACCATCTGTAAACTTTCCTGCGTGTTGCTATCTCGCCATGGCTCTCTTGTGGTAAATGGACTTGCTTCTGGGGCTTCCCTCATCCCCTCTCTCAAGTGGGTTGGATGGTTGCTGTCCTCGCGATATTCCTCTTTGCCAGTTGCCCCCTCTGCCTCTCGGTGGTCGCCATTGGCCTTCCCCTAAAAAAGGAGGAAAAGGACCTTGAGGTTGGTTCCAGTCACCTTGGTATCCGTAGCCGGTGTTTGATATTCCTTGTTCGTTGTCACTGTCTGCGCTGTAAGAAGAATGTGGTGTAGTTCCTACGGCCACGATAGCCGCCTCTTCTTTTTCCTGTAAAGCGGCCCTGGAAGTCCTGCCTATAATAATCCTCGTTGAGGTATGGGTAGGTATTTTTCTTTTCGTAATACCTAATGTCCTTAGAGAGTTTCTCTAGGGTGTTCGTTTCAAACTCTCTAACGACACAGGAGAAGAATGATGAGAGTCTGGAGAGGATGATCTGTGTAACTACCTATTGCACGCAGAGTAACGCCATTCGGAAAATCATCAATAAACATTGGGTTTTAATTGCGGATGACATTGACCAACAGGCTAACCCCATGCGTTCCTTCAAAAAGGCAAAAGCGTTAGGGACCATGTGGACTGCTTGTTTCTGGACACCCCGGAATCACCTACATTGCAAACTATGTGGAACCTGCCTGTGACAGTTGGCCATTTCAGATGCGGACAGCCATACAAACTAAACAGTTTAAATACAGACACCATAGCATAGACCTTAAATCATTCACAAACTGCAATACCAGTTGCGTAATCTACTGCATCACATGTCCATGTGGACTAGCCTACATAGGACAAACCCAACAAAAGATTAAAGCACGCATCCTGCAACATTGCAGCAGAGTAAGGTGTAACCTCCAAGGAGCACCACTGGGGGAACACTGTAAGCCAGCCAACCACACATCGAGGAGGTAAAGTGGGTTGTCCTTGAGAAAATATCCTTAGGCCCAAGGGGTGGCAATATTGGTTCCATTCTTAACCTGAGAGAAAGAAAATGGATGACTCGTTTTGATACCATCCAAGACGGTTTGAATGACCACGATGCTAGCTATGCACATTTAGCGTGTCTCCGTTAATGCATTTTAGAGAGGGTTAACACTAACCCTGGGCGGAGTTCGCGGAGTGGGGCTTCGCGGAGCTACGCGAAGTGGGCGAGAAACTACGCCCACCTCCGCACTCCGCGTAGCCCCACTCCGCAAACACCACTGGCCGCCAGCCCCGCCACCCGCCTCCCTCCCGCCCTCCCTAAATACTTTGAAATAAAGGAATAAAATAATTTAAAAAGCACTTACCTTGCCGCCGCTGCCCGCCGCGTCCCCGGGGCTCGCTATCTTCCGTCTTCTTTACTAATGCGCATGCGCGGGCGGCCGCGCATGTGCATTTTCTCGTGAAAATGCGCATGCGCGGCCGCCCGCGCATGCGCATTAGTAAAGCGGACGGAAGACGGAAGATAGTGAGCCCCGGGGACGCGGCGGGCAGCGGCGGCAAGGTAAGTGCTTTTTAAATTATTTTATTCCTTTATTTCAAAGTATTTAGGGAGGGCTGGAGGGAGGCGGGTGGCGGCCAGCTACGCTCCGTCTGCGGAGCGTGCGTAGTGCCGCCTGGCTCCGCCAGCTCCGCAAAATGCGGAGTAGGCGGCACTACGCACACTCCGTGCACGGAGCGTAGCTGGCCGCCCACCGTTAGTTAACACATTGTAATACTGAAGATGTCTGTGGTGTTGTTGCACTCTCCCCTCTACAGGTCGACCACAGATGATCAAGTCTAACTAACAACACAAATATCCATAGATGATGGATCGTGGGAACCTAGCCAGAAAGAGTTTTTAGGCTTTACCTTCTCAGAAAAGAAATAATCTTTTCTTGAGTCCCCTCACTCACCCAGGGTTGCCCCTAGGTAACATGCTTCATCATTGGGGCCATCGCAAGCATCTACTGCTTGGGGCATGCTGCGACTTGCGGATACGTAGGAGCACTGATTTGTGAAACTATGTGTAGTGCAGTGTATGGTGGAGTGGTGATTTGTGCTAATTAAAATTACCTAACTAGTAAGCTAAAGATTTATTCCTGCTCCTAGCTGGTATGTTAAAAAGGGGGTAGATAGAGGAAAAATAACAGTTATGTGGTCAAGATCCCTACTTTCCTGGTGACATGTTTCAAGGTGTCCCCTACACCTTTTCTTCAGGACAACATGAGGGCCAGTTACATGTGTACCACTCCTGTGAATAAACCTAAATTAAGGTGGTAGCAAAAATTAAAGAAAAGAAAACACACCTAAAGTGTGTGTTTCACATTTATACATACGGTTAGCGATGCGCCTGCAGTATCTGCATTTTCGGAGAGAAACATAGATTTGTAGGTTAATACATACATTGCCTGCCCCTATGGGCAGGTCTTATTTCAAGTCCATGGTTTAAATGTGGTTTAGTGCCTAAAAATAATATAAAACAGTGGAGCGTGTGTTAGTGCTCCTAAAATTAAAACAACAACTTCCAACAGCCTCTCCTGTTCCATCTGTGGCTGTTGTGGGTGTTTCATGTGTAAAGTAATTTGTTTGTAAACATATTGTAAAACACTTGTTTCACTGGACATACTCATTCACATGCATGACATGTAACATTTAACATTTATTCATTTTAATCGTTTTCGGTAGGAAAACGTTTTTGGAAGAAAAACGTACTTTTTAGTAAGCAATAATAAGCCCCATGGTCTGTCCGGGTGGAGGGGCCTGACGACTCTGTAGGTGAAAAAAGAAATGAGCAATTGGTGTAACTCGCTGTCTTTTTTATATATACAGGAAATGGAGGATCTGAATGCGGGCAAAAAAAGGGGGGGTTTAAACCGTTATGCCCGTGTCGCCCAATCACTCTAGTTGCTTCCTGTCATGAATGAAAGTTGTGAGGTTTAGAGCACTTACTTGTCTTGGCTGTCCTCCGTCCGTGTAACCTAATGTTCGCTGGCTCAACTGCATATTAGCGTGTCTGAGCCCGGGCCGTATTTAAGAAAAGGAGATTTCCCTGTCATCGTCTTCTCGCGTACAGCGGGAAAGCTAGAGCGCATCTGCTTAGAAGTTTATGTGGCGCGAAACGTCCGCCATTACTTCTCCCAAAGAGTTACCCCGTTAGGCAGGAATTTTTCTCTCATATGATATAAATAAAAATCTATATATTAGTTTTATTTCTGCATGCCTCTATTAATATCGAGGCGTTTGTGAGGGATTGAAATTGTAGCTTGTCTTCCGACCCTGGGTAATAAACCCTTCATATAGATATTTTATGGCGGCCAATTTGTGTTGGAAAAAGGTAACAAACCTTGATACCTGGTATACATTCTTGGAAAAGAAATGTCATACATATTAACTTGTTGTTTGGAGTCCCATTGCAACACTTAAATCTTTAAAAAATAATTTAAAAAAAGGAAAAATAGTAAAAACTAGGGAGATCAAGCCTGGAGTTATTGTACTCCATTATCCTAAAAAACGAAATTTATAGTATTCACATTTGCATCAAGGTTATTGTCATAATAGTTTCTTTTGGTATAGGAGTGTAGGGATATGGTTCATAATACTGGAATATTATTTCATGAACTGCCCCCACGGTACATTCTCATTGAGGCCTATGGTGTCTGTGTGGAGCTTGCACACCCACCTCTGTTCTTTTTCTATCAGAGCTTGTTCCAAATTGTCACAGTGTTTCATAAGCTCTAGGACCACCCATTACAAATTGTTCGAGGTATGCTGTTTCTCATTGGAATGAGCTGTCATCCTGGTACTTGCCCTGTGACACCGGATGTTGCTTTGGTGCTCGCAAACTCTTGTACTCCATTGTCTGGTGGTCATACCTACATAGTGTAAATCACACACACATGTTATGAGGTATACCATTCCCACTGTATTACAGTTAGTGAATTTGCGCAGCTCCCAGGAGTGTCCTGTGTTGAAAACGCATACAGATTAAAGCACGGGTTTTGCACATAATCCATTGATAATATCGAGGAACCTAATTTTAATTCTCATCAAACTGCACGTACCCTCAGCTATTGCTTTTTAATACGGGACATTGGTTATTATTTTTTGTGATGATATGTTCTTAGAATTGCATATGAAGGTTGGATACAAGTGTTTGTCTACCGAGAATATAGCTGTTAGGTGCTACACTTTTATTTCCAGTAACCCCTGAATATGACTCCGGTTACTTGGAGTTCAGAAGGATAGATACGAGTGAGTTAAAGCTGCTTGACACTCCACGTCTATTTCCATTGCATTTAAAAAGTGACACCTGTTCATTGCATTTGGGCTTCGACATTGGACATGGTTCAGGAAGTACAGACAACCTTTTTTGAAGTCAAGTGGCCAGGCGTTCCACACTTAAACTAAATCTCCTTGTCAGTCCAACATTATGCGGTGTTACGTTCATACTGATTTGACAGTGAAATTTTACCTATGACAGTATTACTGCCAACATTGTTTACTATGGCCTCAGGCACACTGTTGGTTCAATGGAGTAGGGATGCCTTCTAGCCTCCTACACTTTGGTGATAAGCGTTCTTACACTTCAAGTATGGTTACTGATTGATTTAACCTCCTTTTACTATGTTTATAGCAAGATTAATTTGGAACCCGGCACGGTACTGTTATCTATTTAATTTACATATTGAGTAGCACGTGTGTCTACAAGTGGCTCTGATGTAGGTAGAAATCCTCTACTGCAAGCTGACTCATGTACATACCTTCATTTTAGGTTGTAGCACGCTCTCATTCAGTAGGAGCCCAAGGGCCCAACCCTCCACTATCAACTCTGCCCCACACTCAAATTGGCATTCTGGTAATTATACCTTTCATTTTTTGAACTCCCCCAATAGATGATTTTTGGCAAGCTTATTTTTATTTTCTCATTAACTTTAGGTGCCCCATCCCACTACCCCACATCACATACCAGTCCTGAAGAAGACCCCACAGTAAGGTGCAACTCAACCTACATTATCGAGGGGTTGAAACGTTGACTTTCTATTGCAGACCTACCCATGTACAACAGATCATTGTCACTGTGTTTTATCATATTGGATAGGACTATATAAATGTTATACATGTATGTTGCTATAACATCATGCCTATGTGATGTCAACCAGTAATTTATTTGTGTGACCACATTTGACTTCTGAAACTATTTCACACAACCCCTATCCTCACACACCACTGACCACCCTCATCCCCCCTATTTTCCATACCCCTCGCTTTGGGCACAGCGTTTATTTATATAGAATATGTTTGTACATAAAATGTATGAGAATGAGGATGTGAATAAATAACATCACTCATTAAAATTGTGTTACTAGTTATATTCAGATTAGTTTCTAGTATTTCTGTATGCATCAAGAAGCACGTAAACTGGGACCCCTACCCACGCAACATTGATTACCCAGGTCCTAGTACCATTGGGTCAACCCTTATTTTGTAATGGTTACATTTCAGAACTGATACATCACATTCAGCTGAACAACGTATCTTCTACATAAATCCTTGCAATACTCCCCAAACCAGGATTTAAGGTATTTTGTTCAACAGGCCTAACTGGATCCCTGTAGCTGGTTTGTGCTCCATCGTGGTCTTTCTGAACTTGTGACTTTGTACTGGGCCAGCACGACCAGATGTCCACATTTGTTGCTTTGCAGCTTTTTGTGCTATTTTCACTAAAATCTTAAAAAATATACAAGCCTGACCGCTTTTGTGCTAAGCTACCCAGGGTTAAGCACAAGTTAGTTTAGTGGCGTTTGTGGTTCACACTGCAAGGGATTGTGGCTGTTTCTTGATCAGGGCTCCCACTCCAGTCAATCAACAACTCAATTTCTCAAATATACCTAATGGTATGCACCTTACTTTCGATACTATTGATACAGCATTACACTTACATTTGATGTGATGCTTATACCCTTTCACCAACAAAACAGCTTGAATTCCTGAACAAAATTTGTTCTCTCTGGTTGGAGCTCAAGAACCTTTACTTGTGGGACAGAATGTACATCTCACGTTTATGAAAAGGTTCCATCTTGAATCAGAAGAGGACTATATCACAGCTCTCAGCAAATTTGGCTCCACCTGCAGGTTTGTAAGGTCAATTGAAGACCCGAATAAGAGCTCAATTTGATTTAAAATGTGAAAGTGATAAGATTAGAGATGAACAGCGGTTCAAAGATAAACCAGGAGTTAGGAGTCACGTGACTCCTAACACTTTTTAATGTCGCCTCCCAATTAAATTATAACCTTTAATGAAGACATACACCTTTCATACCATACAACTGTTGCCTGCCTTTCAGTTGGCAATAAAGTAGCCGATCATTTTAATTGGAAAACCTCCATAACTCCCTGATCCAACATCTAATGGGCACAAAGTCACACTTTTAGAACATTTTCCATCAAAAACCTTTTTAAATTAAGGTCAGATGTGAAAAGGATTTTAATCTCATAAGTACATCAGTGGAGTCAATTTTCACTACTTCTGTCTGATAGTCATGACCGAGGACCTAATTATACTCTCACAAGAATAATCTAGAACCTTGTCAGTGGGTAAACCTAATGCGTCTTTTTCTTAATAAATTAGTACTAGTGTAATTACTTGGAATTTCTTCTTTTTATATTTCTTGTCTTTGCTTTTATAGCATTTTTCATAATTAACTTCCTTCCCACACTCATTGCAGATAACATGTAATGCAGCCCAATCAACAAAAGCATTTGCTCTGTACCTGGTCTGCCCCCACATTGAAAACATTCCCCAGTGAATTTGTAATTTTCAACTTTCTTATAAACATGTTTCAGTTTTACCAAACTTGCAGTTTCCTCCACTTTGCTCTAGGATGCACAGTTTGTGAAAGCTACTTGATTCTCTTACACAGCTGACCATATGCTCATATTGTTTTGTAATGATGATCACCTTTTCCAGAGGTGGTTTATCTTTTAACCACAGTTCATCTCTAATCGTATCACTTTCCCATTTTACATCAAATTGAGCTCTTATTCTGTCTTCAATGGACCTTACAAACCTGCATGTGGAGCCAAATTTGCTGGGAACTGTGATATAGTCCTCTTCTGATTCAAGATGGCACCTTTTCATAAATGCACTAATGCATGTGAGGTAATGTTGATCTAGTTTTGCTATGCATAATCCAAATTCATTGCTATTCCACTGTTATTCTGAAGGCAGTTCAGCTAAAGTGTCTTACACTTCCTGCCCTTCTTTTCCCAGACAATGTAACAGCAGAAGGTACTTACGTTCTTCACAGTGATTTGTTCCACCGACACATGCAAAGTAATAAATATTTTCTTTCAGTTCTTCCACTTTATGGGTGGATTACCTGGGCTAGTCAAAATATTGAGTCAGGGTTACATTCCCCATTTTTCTTTGTTCACAATTGTTGATATACCCACAATAAACTTTAGAACTAAATGTAAATGCTCTTTTGAACAGTGTGTCATGACCATAAATTCACAGTATCAATTATTAATAAACTGTCAATCACATCAATGTGTGTCCATCACAGGAATGCAGGCAAACAATAACCTACTAGTAATCACTTCCAGGTAACAGTGCCTCTAACACCAAGACTAAACACCAAAAATAGAATGTACCCTTGTTGAATTAGCAACAAGAGGCGTGGGTGCCTTAAATTAACAATGTGAATTGATGTGTCACAATAATAAAGTAGTACATCTCACATTACATAGCAAAAGAAGAGAAAACATTGAGAGTACATACCTACTCTGTACAGTTTTTCAATGCATCAATAAACCTATAGTTCATTCATAAGTTAAGAAAAAACATATCCCTGTCTACCCCACACGTCAACCCATATATACAGACAAAAGTTTATACAGGCAAAACAGTACATAATAACTTTAATAATTATTTTTTTAAAGTTTTCTTTTCACTTGGTATCTGGCATTGCAATGGATGGATCAGCAGATGAAATGGATGTGGTTGTTTTGTAATACTGAGTCAACACTTGTGGGAATCTCTCTCGAAGATTAGCAGAGTGGCTTCAAAATCACTAGACTTGTTTCTTTTCAGTGTTTAATTACTATCAGACTGAGTATTCATTAAGGACTTTGTAGATTGTCTCTGACCACCAGGAATAGGGTGCACTCTTTGATTAAAGATATTCTGATTTTCTCTTAGATTGAATATCCATTGTTGGTTGCTCAGATTGCTTGTGATTGTGAGAAAATGAGTAAGACTGTTTGCTAATGAATGTGTGAATTCCCTATTGTAATAACATTGCCCTTGTTTTAATATTTCTTAACTCTCAGCTAGCCCTGATGATGGTTCCAATGAACCATTGAAGGGGACTGAAACATCCTCAAAGTGTAACATTATATGGACCAATAAAGTGTGCTAAATACCTAGTCCACTTTTTCTAAGACCGAGAAGCAAATTTTGGATTATCTCTTCAGTGCCTCTATTTGAAACAGTTTTATTTAGAAAGTATGGTGTGCCTGTCACAGGGGGTTGATTACAAATGAAGTAAACTGTAAGTAATCCTATATCCTCTGTTCAATAACCTCAACATGAGCAAGTGGTGTGCCTGTCACAATTTGATAGACTTCCCTAATCCTTAGTGTATGGTCGTAGCAAAAGGTAATGGTGTGCCTGTGTTAGAAATGGTGTTTTTGGTTGGCTAATGTAGGCACTCTGGCCAGGCAGAACACACCAGTCTAGTCAGGGTAAGTCAGATACACACCAATGAAAACCAGTGGTCACCATCTGGTAGCTTGGCACAGAGCAGGAAAACTTATCTGCAGAGGCAGTGTAAAGCATTTGTGCAATACTCTCATACAGTAACACAGTGAATACACCACAAAGAGATTTCACACAGGTTTGTAAAAAAATCTTAGTATATTGTAAACATGTGGAGGTAGAAACAGCATAAATACCATATATGTTTTTCAAAATATGCACCTTTTCAGATAGTACTCACCATCCTGAAGAAATCAATATTAAAACGATAACAATCATATCATTACTTTTCCAGTTATACTGGTTTAAAGTATCCCATTAACAGTGTGGGCACGGACACCCTAGCTTCCGTGGGGATCATATAAGTTGATTTAGCAGTGCAAATACAAGGATCCCTGTTGGGGATTGACAAGGACAAACTTGTCCAGGCAGGTCAGTCCCTGCAGGCCATCACACGCATCCCTTTGTGTCCTCCACAGAGGTTTCAACCCAGGGCATAGAAAAAGTAATGCCTCCAAATCCTGGTGATTACGGAGCCCCTTGGGACCGCTCGTACTTGCAACTTTTTCCAAAAACGGAGCCGCCAGCGAAGGAGCACAGGATGGCTTCACTGAGACCTCCAAGGTCTGATTTTACTTTTGAAGCTAAATAAAATAGTAACATACACAGGTGAATTTCAAAGGCAGCTTTACACTTGAACATGGGGACAGCTGGCATGTTGACCAAGTGTCCAAAAAGCAGAAATTCAGCACAACCTTTTATTCTTGCAAGCCACAAAGGAAGTTTCGGTACATGTCCAATAAAATCATAGGTACAAGAGAATTTCTCAACAACTATGCACCAATACATCAAATGTCCATCATCAGTCTGCACAAGTTACACAATTCTTAGATACCTAACCAGTCAGAAGAAGCTAAGCCTTTGTCCCGCCTGCATACTAAAGGATGATGGGGTTCACATCATCCCCACGTGTCCCAGACTGGGACAGTAGGGTTTTCGAAGCTTAACGAATACAGTAACCAATCAGAGGTAGGCGCCTTGTGTCATCCATATATAGTGTCCTAACAGTGCCTAACAATCTTGTTGCTGGGCTAGCAGGCAGTTGCAAGTCAAGGCTGATGTCTTTGAGCAAGCCTTGCATTGTGTTATTACATATTTACTTTGGCAAAGTACATTAGTTCATCAAGGATCAAGCAGTTTGCTTTACACGTTCTACATGCCTAATCATCATTGAATATCTTATAACATTCAAGAGGCGCATAAAAGGACAAGAAGAGAAAATGGATTCAACATCACAATTGCAGTACCCAAAAAACAGAGCCATCCGCAAGGGAGTGTGGGACAGCTACCCCAGTGGGTCCAGAGCCCTTCAATGCCACTCCTGATAACCAGAAGGTTTGCAGGACAGATGCAGTGCTCCCTGGGGCACCACTAACTCACAGTACCATTTGTGGGGACTCCACAAGAAGGGAACAACTTAGCAGTGCACACGTTTCCGTGGACCTTGGAAGCAGAGCCCGCATCGTCAAAGTCTTGCATTCTCTGGGGGCAGGTCTAAGTAACACTGACATTAAAGGGAGCCTACTTGTTGCCTCTGCAATGCATCTTTAGAGGACTGCAGCTCCTGAATCAGCAAGCAGTCACTGTGCAGCGTAACGTCTCTGAAAATTGCAGGCTTGATGCAACAAAAACAGTAGTCAACTGGGCTATCTACATAAAAAAATTCTGTAATTTACATATTGCATGCTGTGCTTTCCAGTAGACACAGTGATCCTCTATGTACGTGTATGGTGAGTTGAAGCTTTTAATTAGAATGTTCACTGATCTTTCTAGCAGGTGCATGAACCACAGCCTTTATTGCTTCCTATATCCCCTGAGCTTATTTACTTAAGAGAAGGGCCTCAGCTTCCTGTTTCTCATAATTAGTGAATATGCAGTTGCAAAAAAGTGAGCAATTCATCAGGCTCCCTTTTTATTCTTGGAACTAGATGTGTTTCTGTGTAACCTGGAAACCTCAGTTGCTTTCTAAGAAACATACTTTGCATAACTTTAGAGAGCAGCATATTTTCTCTCTCTCTCTCTCTCTCTCTCTCTCTCTCTCTCTATGCTGCCATAGAGACACTGTCAATTTCTCTTGTAGTGGCTCGGCTTTTAACATTCCATTTTATGTGGTTGAAATGGAGTGGTGGACGGAGTAAACCTGCTGCAGATGTGATAACAGAAAGAATAAAGTATCAACTGGGCTGATCTGGCTGCACTCTGTGTAATAACAATACTCACCATGATCCCTCAGGTGTTAAGTCAGCTTATGTGCCTCACATACTTATTAAACTAAGGGCCTGATTTAGATGTCGGGTGGAATTCCTTCCGCCCGACCCCAACTCAGTCCTGAGAGCTAAGGACACACGGCCGGCGGTCCCGACTGCCTCCGTAGGATGAGATTTTTTACTATTTGGTTGCATTCCTACATTTCACTATGGGAGCATGCATTACGGCCCTAAACCGGCCAGTGAAATGGTAGGTGCGGTTCATCCCTGCACCTGAAGGTGTCTGCCACAAGGTGCAGAGATCAACAAGGAGGGCACCATAGGTGTCCTTCAGCCTCCGACCCGAGGCAGTGAACCAAAGGGGACCCTGCTGGGGACCCCAAACCATGCTTTCCAACATGTTTTCCATGTTGGACAGGCCGGCATGGACACCATGACCGAAACCATCCATTGTAATCCCAAGGGTTGAAAGGCCCGCCCTTGAGATTATCGGTCGGATTCTGACTGGCAGACGGGCTTGAAGCCAGCAAGAATGACCAGCCGGTTTACTCTCTCACCGCCTATATATTAATTAGGCAGTGGGAAAGTAAACCAAGGAGCCCATTATGATGCAGCTCAGAAGGCTGTGACCATCGGTTAGATCCTTCTGAGCCGCATCATAATCGGCCCCTAATTGTCAAATGTAATCTTGTGTTTGCAATTGTCGATGAAAGAAATATTTAAAAGAAAGAAAACCAGCTTTCAAGTCACATTAGGAACGGCAGCAGGGTCTTTCTGACTCAGAATATGAACAATAACATGAAGTTCCGATCAGGAGGTTGGGCTTATGACAAATAATTATGTTTTCTGGGCTTATATCAAAATAACTTGTACAGACGATCACATGGGCGTGCAAAATAAATTAATTTTTTGGGGTTTTCTGCTTTTGGCATTCGATCACTTTGTGCGATAAATTGCAACCATGAGTTTGAATAACACGCAAGTACCTAGCCGTGCAACTCCTTTTTTGGCTTTTGATAAAAATACAGCCATGTACATCCATGTGGCATGTAAGCCCAGGTGGTTTAGGGCTGGTTGCAAACATCTCTGTTCAAAGAGCATATTCAATTTTTCACTGGACTTACCCTCTCTTCCATCCAAGGTCGATAAAATAGAGATCAACGAGTTTGGTAACAAGATCCCTTATTATTTACTCATGCATTTAGCCAATTCAGCTGTGTGGCGATGGTTAGAGATGGTGAAAGCAGTGGTACACGTTCTTTTGCTCTGTCCACTGCATATTTTATCCTGTACAGTGCGTCCCGCAGCTGCGCTCATTAGATTTTACAGCCCCCTCCCTGTCACCTCAGTGAAAGATCAAAGGATAAGCTAATCACCCTGCAGCCATAACCCTGCTCCGATGACTTCCAGAGTAGCTCACACTGTGTCCTGCGACAAGAACTGCTGTGATTAAATCCATGCAGTGCCTGTTAAAGGTGCTACTGAACCATTAGTTGATTGAAGAAGGGAGTGCTGCCTGGGTCAAAGTAAGGCCCCCATGAGTACCAGTACTCTCCTTGCTCTAGGAAAACTGCTGGTACTCAAGGGGAGAAAATGAAAAAGTGCCGGTAATCACTACTAGTGAGTATAGGTCCATCTAAAGCACTGACTACAGGTGTATGTGCTTGCTGAGTTATGAACATGTGCTGGATGTCAGGTAAAGCTTCAGTTTTCTCTGAGCAGGAAGCACTTATGGTGCTCTTATCCTGTTAACTGTGGCAGGCAAACCATGAACTCGTCACAGAAATACAGCTCGTTCACTACTGGAGACTCTGGCAGTCTCTTCCTGTGTGCTGGTAGACTGTCCACCTCGAAACAGGAGGGAGACTGATGCAAGAAAGTGCGATCAAAGTTTGACTCCTGTCTTCCATGGCAAAGTAAAAGGAAGTGGCGTTACCACACTTTGGACCTGGGCAACTGGGTTAGGCTCCCAGCAGCAACTCAACATCCTGTGATTCTGAGTGAATTACTGAATCTCCACTTACCTAAAAAAAATATTTAATGTAACTGGAGCTCATGTAAAGCCCACCGAGACGTGTCGAGTTTGTGCTACATAAAGTTTAAAAAGTAAATTTTCAAGGAACAGCTGATACCACCAAACAATGGGCAGGGGTCTTACAGCACAGGAGGAGGGCCCTGTGCATTTCAAAGGCAGAGGACCTTAACACATCTGCCACCTGCTATCCTGCTGCTGACCCTACTTTTATCAGCCTAACAAAGAGCAGAGCCAATAAAAGGCGTAACAGCCTCAATTTGTTTACAATGTCAATATTGGGGACACTTTTGTAAAAATCGTGGGATTTTGACAAAGTTGCCGATTTCACTTTTTTTTTGTGCTAATCGTGATATCGCGATATCCTGGGGTGTCTGTATATAGTTGCATGTGTGAAGGATCCCTCCCCCCTTCCTGTGGTGCCTTTGTCTGATACCAATTTAGAGCAGACTCTGGTTCTTTACCAGCACAGGTGTTGCTTCCCTTTTCACTAAGCAATATAAACTAATTTTTCTAGCAAATCTATCCTTATTTGTTTCTTTATTTGTAAATATTGAAATACTTTAATTACGTTACCTGTTTCCTACATTCATATTTCAAACGCGATGAGACAACCACTATTTTGATGAATGGTCTGGAGATTTAAGGCACTTAAAGTGGAGTCAAAATTGTCAAAGTTGTGTATAATTATTTATTTTAACAAAGTGCGCTTAATTTCCTGCCAGATTTACTATATGGTCAGAGTTGTAGTTTCACTTTTCCAATTATGGGTGTGGGCTAAAACATTCTTGGATGTCAAGTGTTGGGGGCAAAACATGCCTTTACTTTACACCAAACCTAGATCTATTGACTTTGCGCTGCTTGTTATATTTGGTGTTACATACAGGTGTATGTGGTCTGCTGATTATGTTTCCAAATAAATTACCTGAATGAAAGTAAGTGTCCTGTTGTTTCATGTTTTATTGACTAGTTGACAATGTGAATTATTTTTAAAAATAATTAACTGATTAAATGTGCAAGATGAGCTTACGGAATGAGTCAATGAACAGAAGGATGTTTAAATGTTCTTATTTATGGTAAACGCATCTGGTCTAAATTCTAAGGGTCTCATTTACATTAAAAAAATGCTGCAGCGAGGCACCACCCTTTGGCTGTGCCCGGCTGCAGCACTTTCAAAGCACAGGGATGCGTCATATCTACAAGGATATGATGGATCCCTTCGCTCTACCCTGCACTGGCGCACAACGGGCTGCCATGCGCTGAGGCAGGCAGCCTTGCACCACGGGGAAGAAATGAAGACTCTTCCCCTCATTCTGCCTCTCTACACCTCCCCTAGGGAGGCATAGCATTCGGACACATTTCCAGGTTTGTGATTTCTCGTAAATTTGGAAATGTGTCAGCTTCCAATGGTGTTGTGTGGGAAAACCCACAGCAATATCCATAAAATGCCCCGTTCACGTAAAGTGCTGCATGTAAAGGGGCCATATTTTCAAGGAGAGGAAAAGCCACTCAGGGTGGCTTTTCCTGTCCTTGAAAATATGGGGCAGAAAAACATGACCCCGGTGAGTCACAAAAAGTGACGCACCGGCGGTGCAAGGAGCTTGTAAATAAGCCCCTAACTCTTTGAGGGATCACATAGTAAGGTTTTAATAGTCAGACACAAAACCATCTTCTTGGGGCAATCTTAAATACCTTTTCTGCTAGCTATCTATAAAGAGGACTCGAGGTTAAGATAATGGTAGAGTCGAGGATGACCCCTATGTTGCATGCGTGGTCGGTGGGTGTTGGGGGTGTTCCTTGTGCAGTCAGCCACCAGTAGTCGTCCCAGGCCGAGGGGCTGGATCTGAGGATGAAGACCTCCGTCTTGTCCGATGAGCCTTGAGGTACGCCGCAGATGATCCCGGTGGCTTCGGAGCGGAAGGGGGGGAGGCGGACGCTCTGTGTTCTGCCGGAGAGAAAGGAGGATGTCCAGTCTAGGGCCTTCTCCTGCATTCCAGCTTCGTGGAAGCGTGTTCATAGCGTGCGGTGGCAGACCGCGTCGAATGCGGCTGATAGGTCCAGGAGGATGAGGCCCGCGGTTTCTCCATTGTCTAGCAGGTCTTGATGTCATTGGTGGCGGTGACAAGGGCAGTTTTGGTGCTGTGGTTGCTGCAGAACCCAGACTGGGATGGGCCCAGAATGCTGTTCTCCTTGAGGAAGCTGGCCAGTTGTTTGTTGACGGCTTTCTCAATGACCTTCGCCGGGAACGGGAGTAGGGAGGTGGGTCGGAAGTTCTTGAGGTCCTTGGGGTCCGCTTGGGTTTCTTGAGTAAGGCATTGATCTCTGCGTGCTTCCAGCTCTTCGGGAAGGTCACTGTCTCGGAGGAGATGTTGATGGTTTTCTGTAGATAGGGTGTGATGGTGCTGCTGGCATTGTTGAAGATGTGGTGTGGGCAGGAGTCTGCCGGGGATCCGGAGTGGACGGTGTTCATGATCTTGATGGCATCGCCTCTGTTGATGTTGGTCCAGGAGAGCAGGCGGTTGGTGCGGGTGGGGATCGTGGGAGTGGGGGTCTCCGTGGCTGCCTGGGTGGTCACTGCATTGAAGATGTCTGCGATCTTGCGATGGAAGACGGTGGCCAGCGAGTTGCACTGGTCTTGTGAAGGTGGGATGTCGTTGGTGTTGGAGCTGGGGTTGGAGAGTTCCTTCACAATGTTGAAGAGCTCTTTGCTGTTGTGTGCGTTGTTGTCTAGGCGGTCTTTGAGGGAGGTCATTTTGGCGGATGTGATGAGGTAGTGGTGTCTGCGGGTGGCGTTTTAGTGGGCTGTGTAGCTTTCTGGTTTTCATTCCCCGATCCAATTTTTTTTTAGTTTTCGGCAGGTTCGCTTGGAGGTCTGGAGGTCCTCGGTGAGCCAGCTGGCTTTCTTACTGGTGTGGTTGTTGGAGGGCTTCTTGAGCGGGGCGAGGGTGTTGGCGCAGTCGTTGACGTCTGACGTTGTGAGCGGCGGTGTCGGGGTCGGTTGGGTCTGCGGGTGGGCTCCGGGTGAGGGTGGTGGAGAGTTGGTTTTTGGTGACTTTGCTCCAGCATCGGCGCAGCATCTTTTGGGTGTGGTGGACCGTGGTTGTTTTCCTGAAGGTGAAGTGGATGCAGTGGTGATCAGTCCAGTGCAGCTCAGTGGTGTGGTTGAAGGAGACCTGGGAGCTTGCGGAGTAGATAGTGTCAAGCGTGTGGTCGGCGGAGTGGGTGGGTGTATTGACAAGTTCTCTGAGTCCAAGGTTGGAGAGGCTGTTGATCAGGGTGGTGGAGTTGGTGTCGTTGTATTTACTGAAAGAGTAGCCTTCACGAGGTTTAGGTGTTCATACCTACCAATATCTGCTCTTTCACCCTATTAGCGTGACAAGAAACCTATAATTGCACAGTTAGGTACGCCACATTTAGTATTTTGAAAGGGGACTCTCTGTGCCTGTGCTATAGTCCAGTCTTGCTAAATTCCTGAAGGATCGAACATCTTTGCATTTTTTATCAATTAGTACTGAAAACCTCTGTGGCAATGTCTTACTCCATACTCTCCAGTACCCAACCAGGGGAAAAGTGGATAATTTATCAGTTGTCTAAATTCTAATTTTTCCGTTATAGCTTTATCAGGGCTATGCCAGTTCCAAGATCCTTTGGACTTTGAAGCATCTCTAATGACTCAAATGTTTATTAAACTTCCATAATCCTATTAGAAAAGTTTTCCATTCCTGGAGCTAGCCATTCGAGTGTAGCCTTTATGTCCCCAGTCTTCATGAATTTTCTTGATTCAGATTAGACTTTTTTACTTCTGTAAGCATATACTGCAGGTGATCTGACATCATCAATGAGGATTTAGACTTGCACCTTGTTGGTAATGGTTCCTCTCTACTGTTCTGCTCTGCACATCCCATGATGAGGTAGGGAGAGATGCTAAAGACACTGTGTTCTGATTCTGAATCTGGACATTAACTAACAATTAGAGACAAACTTGAATCAGAGAAGGATGTAAATGATCATGGAGTTTAACTCATTTTCCTACCCACTGCATACCCTTTTTTTAGGGGTGAAAAGCAATTACTCATTAGATATCTGGTTGGATAACAATTTGTCTTGAGCATCAGCTACTTTCCTGCAATCATTAATCTCTTCATATTTCCTTTAAAACTTTTATTTTATTCCTGCTCTGCTATGTCTTTTTTGAGATGATATGCATCCAAATGTAAGGTACCAATGTGGAAGTGGAAGAAGATGATTCAGCATCAACATTCCACCCTTGTAGTCATCTGAACTCTTTCATTCTTTTTTAATTCTCCAGTGATTGATCAGTTGTTTCTTTTGCATTTTGTTTGAGAGATGAGTAAGATAGGGCATTCTTTTCAATTGTGGCTATTCTTGTAGTGGTCCCACTTTTCACAATGTTGAGTTTAAAAACACCAAAGTGCTTCTTACTATTAGGTTCTCCAAAGTTCCACTTTCTATTTACCAGACCCTCTCCGCCCCGTACTAAAGTGATGGCGCTGCTGGTGTGGTACAAGAATGCTACAGCATAAATATAGTCTTACAAATATATTGCTTCCTAAATTTCCTTTACAAAAATATCACCCAGTTGAAGTTAATAATAGAAAATGTACTAGTACCAGGGGAATATTATGTAAATGACTTTTAGGTCACAAAATTTATGTAAGTCAATATTTTTGTTGTCAGTATCCCATCATTTAAGGGAAGGTGCAGGTTGAATATGTTTTTCTCTGGTGCACCTCAACCATCGACTCCACATTTTTGTACTTCCCAGCCCCCATAACGACCATGGGCACTTGCTTGAGGGCTTTTGGCTGAAGTGCCAACACCATCCTCTTGCCATTCATATTGTAGAGGTATTTCATATATGTCCTCCCAAAGCAGTTAATGAACAATTGGCATGGGGGTCACTGATTTTGAAAGTGAAGAGCTGATAGACTGCGCAGAGGCCCATAGGGATGTGTGTGTCAGGAATGGCTGAAGATCAGGTAGAGGGATTATTTACTTAAATGTTATCAAGATTCTAATTGGTTTTGAAATTTTCAGAGGCTTGTTTCTCCATGTTTGTATGGTGCTGTCATCAGTTGTGAAGTGCAGAAGTCCTCCCCACAGCTATTCTTGAATATTTTGTTCATTGCTATAGATATGAAGAGGAGGAGAGTATTTTTTATTTCTTTTGTTTAGTTGTTGCTTATACTGTAATCTGGCGCATCCTATCTCTCGTCGTATCTTCGGCCTGGTTGAGAACGGATAACAGCCTTTTTAGGATGTTTGGTCACTTTATCTGGTTTTACACATATTACTCCTAACTATATTTGACAAGATATTTCTCGTTACAAAAATATAGTCTATTTTTGTAGCACAACCCATCCCTTGAAAAAAGGGAGGTCTGCTGTTTCTTTTATTCCTGTCAACCATGACATCGCTAGTTCAAACATGGCTAAGTGTCTCCCTGGTTCCTCACCCCTTTTGTAGCCTGATTGAGAGGAATTATGGAAGCTATAAGAACCCACATTAACTGTTTTAGAAATACATTTTGCATTAAAATCTAGACCTACCCTATAGTTCGACTGTTGAGTGTAGCAGTGAGCTTTTCAATGAGCAAGAACATTTAAATTAAACAAACACACAAAATGGCTATTTGTTCCATTAAGAAAATCATACACCATTTAATGTTTCTCCCTCCTTTACATGGTTCACTTGAAAGGTGTGGTGCATTATAAGGACATCCATCACAACAAGATTCGGTGAGACTGTTATCCAAATGTATCCAAATTACTAAGTCTCGTTTCGCTCGACCACAGCTAGAGCAGATAACAGGAATAGAGTAGCAAATATAGCCAGCATGCACTACCGGCCCTATATCCCAGGTTTCATAGAAAATCTGATGTTGTATTTTTCAATAAACAGTATTCAGTACTCAATTACATAACTTAGACCTAGCTGAATATGGACATGCAGCCTTGAATAACATGTGTCGATGATAAGGGTCTCAGAGAGTCCTGAGAAGAGTTGGTGATGAGCTCATTACCAAGGGTATGTTGCAGTTGGGTGGGAGTCAATCAATGGCAGCTTTAAGAAATTGAACTACTGGTTGTGGGGTTGAAACCCTACCCAAGCAGCAAGCACAATTCCTGTCAGAGTGAAGTAACAGGCAAACTCCAAATTAACCTTGTCTTAACCCTCTTGTAGCTTGGTACAAATGTAGTCAGGCTTAACTTATAATCAATGCGTAAAGTATTTATGGAGCACTTCAAACAGTAGCAAAAAGGAAAACACAACACACAAAAAAAGCCACACCAAATTAGAAAAAACGAGTCAAATGTAATTAAATATTGAGACCAAAATGACAGAAATGCAATCTGTGGGCCTGGAGACATGCAAGTTTAAAGATTTAAGTGAAAACATTGCCTAATAGCACAAAGCACGAAATGTGTTTGTGCAGGCCAGGACAAAGTTACATGTTCAGGCGGACCACGTGGGTTTCATACTTGGTCCAAGTAAAGCCCACTGAATAAAGTACGGTAAATCCTGGTTGCGAAGAATTGCAAGATCCAACATCAAGGATATGTCATGCAGTGGCAGTTCCGAAGAGCTGTGGCTGCAATACGAGGTCCGGAATGGAGGATGCTTTGTGCAGCAATGATTCTTGGGAGCTTTGGGGTTGCGATGTGAGAAACTGCCTCATGGATGCGTTGTGCAGTGGTGGAACTGAGGCGTTGCAGAGCTGTGAGGCGTGGTTTTGCATCGATGTGATGGATAGTGCTGAATCAGTTCTGCTTGAACTGCAGCAGAGTTGGCATAGCACCTTCAGACCCACTTCAAAGTGCCCAAGACTGGGTTGGCACCACTTGGGAGCAGGACTCATAGTAGATGAAGTCCAGGTGCTGGGTTAAAGGTGGTTGGAGCCTTTTCTTTTCCTGAGGTTCTGATCAAAAGGCCAGCCAACTAGCCCCTGGAGTCACTCCGGATGGCCTGGGTTCAAGATGCTGGTCCAGTCCTTTTCACTCAGGTAGTAGGGCATCTGAGCAGCAGACTAGCAGAGTAGCAGTCCTTCTTGCAGCAGAGGTGCACAGCAGTCCTTTTGTGTTTTCCACAAGTCCAAAGGTGTACTGAAGAGATGGGTCTGAGGGTCCAATATTTATTCTTGTTGCCAGCTTTGAAGTAGGAGAAGATACAGAAGGTTTCCTCCAAAGAGGTGGTTGGAATTTCCTGCCTCCTTGCCCTGGTTCAAGTTTGTCTCAGGGCACAAACAACTAGTGTCAATCCCTTTGTGAGTGTTCTGGGGTAGAGCCTTTATAATGTGCAAGTGTGAAAAGCAATAGCTCTACCCCTCATCAAGTCAGAGATGGCCCATCCTGCCAACATCTGGTCCCCCTTTGTCTCACTGTCTGGGAGAAATAAACAAAGACCAGTTGCCAGCTACACCTAATTATGTGATACAGGCTGCAGGAATTGCACAAATGCAATCCTTCTAAAAGTGGCATTTTCAGAATTGTGACTTAAAATCCGTCTTTACCATTAAAGAGGTGTCTGAATTAAAATTCTTTAGATATTCCTGAGTGCTCCAAATTGAAGGTTTTCTGACACTAAGGAGTTAGGTCCTTAACCTAACTGAAGAAGTGTGGCTCAGGGGTTAGAGACGGCAGACCCGGAAGCTGAGATCGGCCCTGGACCAGGGTTCAATTCCCCGCCTCAGCGGGTCTTGGGCTAAAAATTCCACGGACTCGATAATTCTCGCTCCGGTGCCTTCTCGACTCACGGGTTCACACTCTGCGACTCTGGGCAATAGCTTGCTTAATCTCCACAACGGCCCCTCGCGGCGGGATGCCTGGCTTTCACCTTGTGGATACCCTGCCGGGGTTATCTCACAGGGGAATACCAGGACGGGTTCCCTAATCAAGTGCCGGGAAGCCCACTGCGGGTAGCTGTGCGCTATATAAGCTCAAATACATTTACATTTACAACCATGAAGTCAGCTGGACCATCAATTAAATGTGTACAAAAAAATTGCCAACTTCACCTTACTTGACACCTCTAACTGCAAATTAATGCATTCCTGATTCAAAAGCTTTTGAATCAGGAATGCATTAATTTGCAGTGCATTTAATGACTTTGACAAATTTAATATGCACTATTTTGCATACTTGTTGAATAATAGTATCTAAATGTTCACTTTGTCCTTTGTTTAGTTAGATATCATTTATGTGAGTCTAATTATTGATCAAAATGAATATGGTGTCTATATATGTAATGTAATTTATGTGGTGTTTATATATGCAATGTGGAATGTAATTTGCTTTGAAAATTTATGTTGGAATTGTTGAATGTATTTAAGTGTCTTTTTTGTACCTAAACTTTTTTGAATATAATGAAATAAAAGCAAAAAGGTATTAAGTAAATATACCAAACAGACCATATAGTAATACTGGTTTGTTTTCCTCAATTGGGAGGTGTCAAGTAAGGCGAAGTTGGCAATTTTTTTGTACACACCAAATTGAAAGTTAGCACTTATTAAATCTATTAAGGTAACCCAATGCTATCCTATGGGAGGGGTAGGCCATGCAGTGTGAAAAACATATTTAAGAGTTTTTCACTACCAGGGCATGTGAAAGGTTAAATTACATGTCCGCCTTTTTTTACTACACTGCACCCTGTTTTAGAGACGTGCTTTGAGCCTTCCCTATGGGTGACTTATATTTAGAATGTCTTGGTAAGCCTATGCTTTTTATCACACTCCCCCCACTCCCGCTACCCGACCGACATGCGCTCATAATAACCGTTTCTTTTTCGTTAGGACCATGCACTCACGCTTCCCGCTTCCCGCGACGCCCATCCCCTGGCCATGATATCTTGAGCACTTGCTCTGTCTAGTAAGTTTACATATAAGTCATAACCATCCACGTGCATGTCATACTTTCTACGGGGTTTTCTTCGCTTCTATGGTTTCACATCACCTGGCACCATTCATCAGTGATTGTCACTTTATACAACCGAGAATGTTTTTCACCGCCTGGTCACTCAGTTCACTCGTTGTTGCACTTTTCCATTTTTTTCTTTTCAAAACCATTTTATTATGAGTTCAAGCAAGTTTCAGCACAGTCCTCCACAATCAGGAGGAGACTGTCAACGACAGACAAGGGTAAACACAGCAGTGACATAGCATTGAACCCAGTGTTATAGAATGAGAACTATCGAACAACCCCCGCCACCCAGCCCCAAGAACACCCACCTACCCCGCCTACAGCTACCCACCCCTTATCCCACCCTAACCCAGTGCACGTGATCACATTTCAGCAGCATAAGATGACATACAAGGCGGAGCCGGCCAGCAGCCTAGGGTGCGGGATCCGCATCCGGCGGAAGTACATCGTCGATGTCCATGGGGGGTTCAAGGGACAGGCCCCTGTAGTCTGCCCAACGTTTCCATATTTTGTAGTGTTTGCGGGGACACCCGCGAGCTTCGAAAACGGGCTTCTCCAGGCCCATGAGGAAGTCCAGGCCCGCCTTCCAGGCCCCAAGAGGGGGGGCGCGTTCGCTCTTCCAGGCCTGTGCCAGATCTCTTTTCGCCACCACAAGCTCCAACAACAATAAATGGCGCTTGTAAATGTTGCCCCCAACGTTCTCCAAAACATGAAGAAGGCCCAGCCTAGGGGTACGAGGCAGGTCCCACCCCAACACCTCAGACAAGCAGTCCCAAACCCCGGCCCAAAACCGGGACAGTCTCACACAGGTCCACACAGTATGGAAGAGGGTGCCCCTTTCAGAACCACACCTCAGGCACTCCGGAGCAGCAATAAGGCCCGCCCGCCAAAGATGGTCTCTAGTATAATAAGCACGGTGGAGGTATTTGAACTGGATGAAGCGGAGGCGGATGGCTATAGCAGCACCACGGGGAGATTCAAGGGCCTCGCGCCAATCGTCATCATCCAGTGGACCAACATCACCTTCCCAAGAAGCCTTGAGCGTCGAGAGTGAGGGGGAGCAGTGCGTGACCAGGGAGCGATATATCTGAGAGACCTTCTTGTCTCCCAGGTCTCCCATGAAAAGTTTTGCCTCTATGGGGCTAAAGTCTGGGAGCTGCTCCAGGCCCACCAGGCTAGGAGTAAGAGCATGGCGAAATTGGAGGTAACGAAAGAACTGGGACCGAGGCATGTTGAATTCAGAGCTAAGGTCCTGGAAGGACTTAAGGGTAGCACCAGAGAGGACATGGCCGAGGGATGAGATCCCGATCGCGTCCCAGCCGTCGAACCCAGACAAAGAGGCCAACGCCGGTAGCAGCCCATTACGCCACAATGGAGTTTCGGCCGCCAGCCTACCCCACCAACCCATACGGTGCAGGGCCCGCCGCCAGACCGCGAAAACCACCTGAGTAACCCGAGGAAGCAGTCGCCTCCGCCTAGCCGAGTACAGCAACGTGTGAAGGGAGGCTCCCCCCATCAGAGAGTGCTCCAGGGCATAGGCTGGATCGCTACGGTCCCCATACCACCACTCGTTAAGCACAAGGAGATGGGAGGCCTGATAGTAAGACAAGATGTCCGCGGTCGCCAAGCCGCCACAATATGTAGAGAGGAAGCACGTGCGCAGCGCCACCCTGGAGGCACCCCCAGCCCACAGAAACCGGCCTAGCACAGAATTAACAGTACGGAACCACTGCGGGTCGATCTGGAAGGGATGATTCTGTAGTTGGTAGAGGAGACGAGGCAAGGCTACCATCTTAAAGATGGCCGACCGGCCGTAGATGTTAAGGGGCATACGTGTCCATGTCTTGACGTCCATCTGGACCCGATCCCACACAGGCTGGACATTCCGGTCCCACGCCACAGCAGGCGAGGCAGAGAGGAAAACACCCAGGTACTTCACGCCCTCCACCGCCACCTGAAGGGATGCCGCCCAAGGACAGGCCACTTCGCCACCCCCCAGCACCCACAGGGTCGACTTGCGCGGGTTGAGGTAGAGCCCTGACACCCGACCAAACGCCTGCATTAGCTCCAGAACACGGGGGCCCGTACGCTGTAGGTCGGTCATAAAGAACAGAACATCGTCCGCATATAGAGCTATGCGGTCCGAATGATCTGTACCCCATACAAAGCCCCGGTAGAGCGCGTCATGGCGTACCCTGGCGGCCAGTGGCTCCATAGCCAGCGCGAAGAGGTAGGGGGAGAGCGGACACCCCTGACGCGTACCCCTAGTCACCGGGAACCGAGCCGACGTCGCCCCGGAAATACGCACCGAGGCAGTAACCCCAGTATAAAGCAACTTGACGTAGGAAAGGAAGACCGGGCCGAGGTTCAGCAGCGGCAGCAGAGCAAAAAGATAGGACCAGCTGACCGAATCGAAGGCACTATCGATATCGGCCAATAAGAGCGCCGCCTGTTCCTCCGAAGATCCGATCGCATCGATCGCAGCCTGCGCCCGCCGGATATTGTGCCTCGTCGCCCGCCGCGGCATAAAGCCCACCTGATCCGGGTGAACAAGGGCCTAGATGTGAGGGAGCAAGCGGTTTGCTAGAGCCTTGGCCAGGAGCTTGGCCTCAAAATTAATGAGGTAAATGGGGCGGTAAGATTCATGACGATCCGGGGGCCTACCCGGCTTCACGAACACCACAATTTCGGCATGTCGCCAATCCGGTGGGAGGCGGCCATGGTCCCGCGCCTGTTCCAGGGCCCGCAAATAATGCGGCCCGAGCTGCAGGTGAAACTTCTTATAGAATTCGCTGGGGAATCCGTTCGGCCCCGGCGCTTTGCCCACATTCAGCTGACCCAGCGCGTCACCCAGTTCCTCAGCCGTCAGGGGAAGATCCAATGCATCGCGCACCTCGTCAGACACAGCAGAAGGGGGGACTGATGCCAGGTAGTCCGCAATGTCGCAGGGGAGAGAGCGTCCTGGGAGGCATATTGACGCCCATAATAGCGCGCAAACCTCGCCGCAAGAGTCGTCGGGTCCGTGATCGCCACTCCCACACCATCCACAAGGCCCGGCAGTGTAAGGGGTTGCAAGGTCTGTTGGCAAAGCCGGTGGAGCATGGTGCAAGACTTGTCGCCCCACTGGTACACCCCGGCTACGAGTGGCCAACCATGCCTGGCGCGCCTCATCCATCAGGACCGAGGAGTAAGATTGCTGCGCTTGCAAGAGCAGTCGCAACGCGACATCATCAGGTGCCTCACTGTGGCGAGCCTCAAGCTCCTCCACCCGCGCCGCAGCAGCAGTAATGCTTTCCTGACGAGTCCGGCGAGCAGACGCACACCAGGCTATATCAATTCCCCGTAAAGTGGGCTTCATGGCCTCCCAGACCGTCACCGCGTCCAGTCCCTCAGTAAGGTTATCCTGCCAATAGTGGGCGATCGCACCACGGAGATGCTGGGAGTAGTCAGGGCGCTGCAGATGCCACGTGGACATCCGCCAGCGGAAAGGGTGGCGTGCTTTACACAAGTCGATTTGGACTGCCACAGGGGAATGATCAGAGAGTCTGCGAGGACGAATCGCCGCCCCCTGCACTCTATCAAGGAAAGCCCTCGGAACAAACACACAATCTAGGCGCGATAGGGAGCCATGAACAGCCGAAACATAGGTGTATTCTCTCCGTCCAGCATGCAGGTGTCTCCACACATCCACCCAACCCAGACCATCAATCATAGCCCCTAACCGTGTAGGGGAGGGCACAAGCGCCACACCCGGCCTCCTCTGCCGGTCCAAAGCCACGTCCAATACATCGTTCCAGTCACCACCAATCACAGCCAAGGAGTGGGGTAGTTCAGTCCATAAGGCAAACAACCGCTCAGCCAGGGCCCATTGCAAGGGGGGGGGCATACACACATCCAAACACCACAGGCTCCGCACCAACCCTCCCCTGAACAAACACAAAGCGACCCTGGGGGTCGAGCCATTGGCGCTCATGGACGTACGCCAGCCGTCTATGAATAAGAATTGCCACCCCCCTGGAGCCCCTAGTAAACCCAGCATGGAACACCTGATGAAAGCCAAAGCGCTGCAGACTCAGGGCCTTCGTACCCAGCATGTGCGTTTCTTGAAGGAGGAGCACATCCGCCAGGTCCCTCTTAGCCCAACGAAGCACCGCCCCCCGTTTATTCTTATCCAACAGTCCCCGTACATTCCAACTAAGAACACGCATGGAAGCGCCCGGAGGCGCCAAAGGAAGGACTTCAGCCATAATCACTCTGCACCCCGCCCCACAGTCCCGGGCACCCGGCCCAGGCCCCCGACCCCACAGTTGCAAAACCCATGAAGACCACGTGCACCCCAGAAAACAGGACCCTAAAACCCACGACCCCCGAAGAGCAAAAATCTCCCCCTAGCCACCCAACAACCCAAAGCCCCCCTCCCCCACCCCAATACCTCAAGAAACAATGAAGTATCTGTCGCGGCACACGGTACTTCAGGCCCCGAACATAGCGCCAAAAGTCGGACATGCCAATGGATCCCAAACAGTCCCCTTACCACTAAACAAGCACACTCCCAACACAACCCCCAGACCCAACAGGAGGAGGCAGCCCTCAGAACATGCCCCAACCCCCCCCCCCCCTCAAGCAAGAGGTACCGTTAATGACAGTGCATGATAAAGAATGTCAGTACACATGAGTCTCAAATAAAGGCCGAAGAGCCAGGTAATACTGCACCAAGTAATGTTCAAACTGTCGACCGGCCGGCGGTCACCGCAGGGACGGCCATTGGAGAAGCGTGAGGAGCCAAGAAGTCAGTGAACAGCAGTCAGGGCCCCCGGCCGGAATGATCCGTCTCCGGCTGTGTGTCCCCCAAAAGGGGGTCTCGGGACAGGGACCTCCGCCTCGAGCGAGATTTAAAATGCCGCTTCCCCTTGTTCGGTTGGTCGCTCCGGTCCTGGGAAGAACTGCGTGAAGAGCCGGAGTGTAGCCCCGGCTGGACGTGTGGTCGAAGCCTGACTGTCTCGTCGGTCCAGGCGAAGACTGCCTCCGGAGAATCGAAAAAGTGGGTCTTCGAGTTGAAGATCACGCGGAGGCGGGCCGGGTAGAGCAATGAGTATTGGATCTTTAGGCCCCGCAGCTTGGCCTTGGCCGCCAGAAAGGAATGTCGCTGCTGCTGGACCATCTTGGTGTAATCCGGGAAGATCATCATTTTACAGTTATCGAACAGCAGGGTGTCCTTGAGCCGGGCCTCCCGGAGGATGACATCTCGATCATGGTAGTTAAGGACCCGAGCAATGATCGGGCGAGGCCGCTCCCCAGTCGGCGGCTTTTGTGTCAAGGCACGGTGGGCGCGCTCTATCACGAAGCAGCGTGACAGGGTGTCCGGGGGTAGCCAGCTCTCCAGCCACCGGCATAGGAAAACGTCCGTAGGCCCCTTCTCACAGTCCTCCGGGAAGCCGACAAAGCGCAGGTTGTTCCGCCGTGCCCGGCCTTCAGCATCCTCCACCCGGAGCGCCAAGCCCCGCTGCGTCTGCTCCAGGTTGGCGACTCTCTTCTTCAGGGCGCCGACATCGCCCTCCACCGTCGTGACCCTGGTCTCAGCTTCGGCGATGCGGGCAACCGCGTTGCAAAGGTCCTGGCGCAGCAGCATCACATCCGCGCCCACCGCACCAATTTTGGCATCCAGCATATCACGGGATTGCGTGATGGCCGTCAATAGCGCTGCATTGTCCGGGCCAGCAGCCTGACTCCCACCGGCCGACCCGGCACCATTCCCGGGGCCGGTGAACTTATCAATGGGCCCTTTCGTGGCGGCAGTAAGACCGCCCTTGCCTCTGGTCATGGCCGCCGTCGAGGCAGGTCGGTGATAGGGACCCGCAGCCGGAGCACCCGGGTAAATGATCAGCGAGCAGTTCAGAGTGTCCACAGCCCACCAATCTCTCAGGGCCCGTCCGACTCCAGTCCGTCAGGACACCCGCAAGAACCACAGGGTAGGCTCACCCCCAAGGCGCGGATATCACAGGGCCGGGAGTCCAAGAGGGATCCGCCAAGATGGCACCCTCAGGCCGTCCGCCTCAGTCAGCGTGGCAGATCCCCGAGTCCGCTAGGCCAATCCGGTCCTGACAAACATCCGGCCCGTACCGTTGAAGCAGCAGGATATCACTCCGCAGGATACGGCCAACGGGCCCTCCGTCCTCAGGCCCCGGCAACACCGCTGCAGCACCACGGGCCAAGATGTAGGATGCCCGGCCGGCGCCCAAGGTCGCCCGGCGGGCGGGACAGAAATCGAGGTCCCGGCTCGCCACGTGGCAGGTAGGCCCAGAGGGCTCGGACCCCAACAGCCGCGCCGGCGGAGGTCCGGGGCTCCAACGACCACACCACTACGCTCCACCGGACTCCAGCAACCTCCTGCACCAGTACAGACGAGGGAAGAGGGTTTAGGGCAAGGATAAATTAGCGGATAAGGATCGGGCCGGCAGGAGCTCTACAGAGCCGCGTCCGCCATCTTCGCCCTCGAAGCCACGCCCCCCACTTTTCGATTTTTTCACTTATATTAGCTTTATGCACTATTGAGCACCACCTCACTGCGTTTGTTACTTTCAGCGGTTTGTTTAGTTTCTCACAGTTTATTCACCAACTAGCTCTGTTCGCTCACCCCTATCGTACTCCTCTAACTCATTCATCCCTTTTTTATTCACCTTTTGCCCTGAATTTCCCTATCTTGTCCTCCTCGCATTCTCTAATGTTGAATAAAAGTCTGCAGTTAAGATACCTTCTACTAAAACTTGATATTGCTGTCCCAGAATCCCCTGACGAAGGGCTGTCCCCATAGTCCGAAATGCATTGGGAATTTTAAACTGAATTGCTTTTGAAGAATTGTTTACTTCACGTTGGGATTATGTGAACTTTGAACATTTCCCTTGGACAAACTTTTGACTTCACATAAAGAAATATCATTACAACAAGCAAGAATTTGATGATGTTTATCTTGTTGATGCTTGAATATTGTGTTGAATTATCAATTGAATTGTTAAACTTTATTGACAATCACTAAAGTCTTTTTTGATTTACACTCCTTTGAGTGATAAGCGCAGTGCATTAGGCTGTCCAGACTAGTGTCTGGTGAACCCCTTCAATGTTTTTAAAGTGGCATTTTCAAAATAGTAACTTCTAACCCGACTTAACCTACTTAAGAAAATTATGCAAATTGCAATTTAAATACAATTCTTGTGTTGTGTTTTCATTTTATTAATGTTTGAAGTGCTGAATAAATACGCATTGCCTCTAAGTTAGGCCTGACTACCTTTAGCTCTAATTTAACAGAAGATTAGGGCACAGGTTAATATGGGGTTGATTGTGATTTCACCCTGACAAGAAGTGTGGTTGATGTGTCAGTAGAATTCCCTGTCTAAACCAGTAACCCAGACTCCTACAGATCCAACATGGCTTTTCCAGTTAACCAATCAGTTTTATCGTTGTCTTTTATCCTACATTATTGAGCATAAACTTTGTCTACTTTACTACCCTACTGTACTGAGCATAAGCTGTGCCGCAGGGCAACCACCAGGCATACATGCAAAAAAATACACACCTTTGCAATAATTATCAAGATCACATTCTTTTACCCTAAGAGTTTGATAGAGGGTGGTGACCAAAACTCTTGCTTATTCGAATAATCTGTGAGATTCTATGAATATAATTCCTGTCCACGTTTTAACACAGGGTAATATTAATCTATCCTTAAAATCATTTTGGCTTTGATTTACTTTTCACTATAAGTAAGTCAGCCTTATTGCATTTGTTGTAAAGTTTCATAATAAACAGATCAGATGTATGGCATCTGACAAATGGCCCCATTGGCTTGTCACCATAACCAAGTCAGGAGTACTGTATGGAACATAAGCTTTCTCACAGGCCAACATTTTGCATACTCATCCAGTTGACACAACAATGTTCATTCCCTCCTAAATCAGCATACGAAAGATTCTCATGGCGCGTTATCTACCCTAAGGATTTATCAAAAAGGTACCGACATCAAAATCTCTGCCTGCTACCATAATTTGTGAGATTCCATGTACTAAGGTAACTGTTCACAGGCTTTACCACATTGTAATAACAGTCCATTCTGACAGGCCTATGCACAATATCGAAGTCCGGGCTACTGACTTTGTTGTAACTTTTCATAATAAAAGAGCTGACTATAGCACCTGATAAACTGCAACATTGCCATTTCAGACCCATTGTTTTGTTTGAGTATACGTTTTCCAACAAGGCTTTATGATTAATACAATCCATATTTCATCAACAGAAGCGTACATCACCTGTCCAATCAAATGATGATGTTAAGAAAATCAACATACAGGAGGAGTCAAAGCCCCTCTTGAGTACAGCTTCCTAAAGCTCTCTTTCTGTTGACCACATAGTGCTAGACACAGCGGTGCTGTCAAGCCAGATGTAAAAACCAAGGAAAGATGCGAAAAAGAACAGAAAAGGAAAAGGCCATGGAACAAGCCGAGGGCCAAGTTATAAAAATAATTTGGATGAAGAAAGAATTCGGTTCATGGCAACCTTTCCTGACAAATGCAAGGCACCACGAGTAGAAAGTGACACTATTAACACCCGTGTTTCAGAAGAAAGAACAATAAATATCGTAAAGGTAGTGTATGAGGGTGACATAGTCCTACAGCATGCCAGCAAGTGATGTCTGACCTTTCATAAGCAGTGGTTTCATGCAGATGGCGGAGACCAATTCTCCTTTCTTGCTTCCAGGTTAGGAAAAAATGCCTGTGCCTACAAACCTCAGTGACTGGGCCATGACAGAAGTAATTATCTTAGCCTCTAGTCCTCTTATTAGATAGCTAGAAGAAAAGGTATTCAAGATTGCCCCAAGAAGATAATTTGTGTGCCCAACTCCATATACTGACCCTTGAACACCTTGCTATGTAATCCCTCAAAAGAGTTAAGAACTTATTTACAAGCCCCATGCGCTGCAGGTGCATCCCTTTTTGTGACTCACTGGGGGCACATTTTTCTGCCCCATATTTTCAAGGACGGGAAAAGCCACCCTGCGTGGCTTTTCTTGTCCTTGTAAATACGTCCTCTTTAGATTCAGCACTTTACGTGAAAGGGGCGTTCCATGGATGTTGCTGTGGGTGTTCCCAAGCAATACCCATGGAACCTGAAACATTTCCAGATTTACGAGAAATCGTAAACCTGGAAATGTGTCTGAATACTATGCCTCCCCAGGTGAGGCGTAGGGAGGCGCAATGAGGAGAAATGTATTATTTCTCCTCTTTTTTTCCTCCTTATAAGCGTGCTTCATTCTGCAGCACACATAGAACAAGGAAATCTCATCCTATGATTGTTTATGTGCGGGAAGGTGTCCCTACCTGCACATAAAAAATCATTTAAAAAAATGACGTTTTACAAATTATATGTGAGCAAATAAGAATCATCCCCGTGTGGCAGGCATCCTTGCACAATGGTGTAAGGGTGCCTCCATCAGCACATGGCAGCCCATTTTGTGCCAGAGCAGGGGGGAGCAAAAGGATCTGTTATATCCTTGTAGATGTGAGGCATCCCTGTGCTTTAAAAGTGCTGCAGTGTGACACAGCCAAAGGGCTTGTAGTGCTGCGCTGCAGCACTTTGTTTGTAAATGAGGCCTGTTGGACTTGGCCCCTTTTGCAGGGTCATCCCTGAACTTTTTGCCTTCCTCCTCTATCTTTTCTGACCTGTTGTTGGCTATTTTATGACTCTGGGCACTTTACCACTGCTGATCATTGCTAAGGTGCAGAAGCTCTCCCTATTGTAAATTGATGTATGGATCAGTGATTCCATGATTGGCTTGTTTGGTTTACTTGTCAGACCCTAGTATAGTGCACTGAGAGTGAACAGTGCTTGTAAATCCAAATGCTGCTGGTGGGCTTGCAGCACTGGTTGTGCCACCCACAGAAACAGCCTTGTAAAATGTGTCTAAGGTCTGCCATTGCAGAGCGTGTGTGCAGTCTGGTACTGTCATGCTGACTGGGCAAGTGCACCCACTTGCCAGTCCCTAAACCTTCCCTTTTCTTCATATCAGACACCTCTATGGTAGGCCCAAGGGCAGGGTGCATTGTAAGTATAAGGTAGGATAAGCCCTGATGTGTGTGGCATGGCCTAATAGTGAATTACAGCCATTTTCGTTTTTCACTATTGCAAGGCTAACTCTTCTCCATAGGCCAGAATGGGCAGTTAGATTATTACATTCTATAATCCTAACCGACTCAGGGAACACAGTGGACATTTGAGGTTGGTATGCCTGAACTCAGAATGATAAAATACATATTTTAGTGAAGTTGGTTTTAACATTCTGTGTTTGAAAATTTCACTTTTAGAAAGTAGGTATTTTCCTGTCTAACTATCCAAAGCCTGCTGGCTCCACCCCCTGTGGTGTGTCTGATGTCTGTGCCAACTAGAGACCCCGAAATCTAACATTGGTGGTCAGCGGTGAGGATTCTGGACTTGCATTTGTGACTCATGTACAGTGATTGGTGAACAGTACTTAGTGAGTGCAGACCATAATGCAACCTCGTACTATTTTCTCCTGTTTCCCTTTGGAATTTGTTTTTTTGGACTCTGGTTAGTTGTTGCACCTGTTGGAGCTTGTCAAAATGGAAGTCAACTTTTCTCACCTGTACATCTACAAGATAGAGGAGCTAAAAGTATTTTGCAAGGATCGGGGGCTGCCTGTGAAGAGGAGATCCACAAGGCGGGACCTTGAGGCATTCCTGTATCGCTATCAGGTGCTACGTTGGGAAGCAACACTAACAGATGACTCTGAGGAAGAATCCGAGGAGGAGGATCCCCAGCATGAGGAGGAAACATTTTGGGAAATGTTGGCTCGTAAAGAGAGGAATCAGATTTTTGCTCGTGACCGAAGGCTGAAACTGCTAGACCGGAAGTGCAAGGAAATTGAGCGAGCCATAGCTGAAAAGAAAAAGTGTGTAGCTCAGAAAGTGAGCTTTGCTGAGTTGGAGGTGGAGTTCATCTCAGATGGTGGCAGCAAAATTGAAATTTCTAGCGCTGAGGGAGTAGTGCACACACCTAGATATGTGGCATCTGACTTGTAGGGGGTTAACATACACCTGGAGGTTCAAGGACATGAGGTGCTCCAGTGGTGCGCTGTGTCTTTGAGGAGAATGGGGAAACTGACGCAGGGGTTCATGGTCCTAGCAGTGGGAGGGACACTCTGCTGACTCTAGATGAGAGGTGTAAGGAGAGGGATGCCCCCAAGGTTGAAGTCCTGGTATGTGAGTGTGAAGACCGCCCATAAGAGTGTGGGTTGAATGACAAAGACAGTCAGATACTGTCTTACCAATATCAGGAGAGTGGTGTGGAGTACGTGTGCAAGGCACTGGATGGTGAGGTGAAGGATAGTTTGGTTAACCCCTATAGGGGGCTGTGTGATCCAATTGTGGGAGAGCATATTGTAAGTCCCTGTTTTCCAGAACTATGCCAGCACCTGTTGGAGAGTGAGTTCTCTGACCCCAGGGAGCTCACATTGGAGACAGATCTTTTGGTGGATTCCGGAGGGTCTGGTGTGGCATTGGGGAGTGACCCTGTGGGGAGTGGCTCAGGTATCTTCCAAACCGGAGTGATGGACATGGGTCAGAGTAGCCCAGCTAGGTCCCATTGTAGTGGGAGCAGTGTAGGGGCTCACGCCCTGTCTCAGTGGAGAAGGAGTGAGTGTGGGGCTGCGTGTCCCAAGGTGCCCGAAACGCAGTCTCAGAGCCTGGATGGTTCTTTAAGGGAACACCAGGTGGGGAGCCTAGGCTGTTCTGATGGGCCGCCGTTGAGGGGGATCCCCTATTGTCTGGTGAATTGAGAATGTCTGTAAGCAGGCCTCCATTAGTTCTGGTGTCTGGCAATGCCGCTCCTAAGTGAAGGGTACAGAAGTCCAGACTGAGGGGTGAGAGGGGGAAAGAGTCCCCAGTGGGGGAACCAGTGGGTCTGGAACCAGGCAGAAGGGCTGCATCACCAATAAATCACCATGGTGACACCACTTCTGTCCTGGGGATCTTCTCGCCCTGTCAGATGGACAGGGGTCGGGAGATCTGTGCCAGGCAGACTGTCACATGACACATGGGTTATGTGTCACCCTTGGGGGGAGCATATGTGCTCCCAAGGAAGTCCTGGGTTGCCAGGCAGGTGTTCAACCACATGGATTTGGTTCCTGGGTTGGGAAGCCAGGTTCAGGTGTTGTCTAACCTGGAGGAAGGGGCAAATGTAATCAGCGTCCTGACCGAGGTAGCTTCTAGGGGTACCACTCCAGTTGGGAGGGTGCAGTGCTCTGGAAGGGGATGCAGAAGGAGGGAGTCCTCGCCTCTGACCTCGGTGCAGCCCAAGTGTTTAGACACTAGGTTTGAGAGCCAGGTGTCCCCCCTGACCTGGAAGCCCAGTTGCAGGGTAGAACCCCTGAACTGGTGGGTGAATTGTGCAGGGCACCTGCTACAGACTCCATGACAATTCTGGGAGGGGGTGCCACTCCAGGTGGGAGGGTACAAAGCCCCAAGGAGGAGGCCTGGATGTGGGAGAGCCCACCCCAGTCTCTTGTTCTGCCACCGGGTACAGGCCTGGGGCTGGTGGTTCAGTGTCGGGATGTCATACCTGACCTGACAGGAGTGAGAGTAAACAAAGGGTGCCAAGCACCTGGGGCTACTACCCCCGCTCTCTGATGCCACAGAGGTCTGAGAGCCCTGAGAGGCATAAGGCCTGGCTCTCATCCCTGCCTACTGTCAGTGGCCACTGTGGCTTGCTCTCTGCCTGTTGGGACACACCTTTGAGCAAGTTAAGGTTAGATGCTGCACAGATGGTGTCCACAGATGAGGCAAAGGGTTCCACATGGTTTAGCTTGGTGGGCACTGAGAGTATGGATAGAGGAAGTGAAATGGATTCAGATTGGTGCAGAACTGGAATATGCCCCTGCTGTTGTGGGCCAGGTCCATGTTCTATCGCCCAAAGCAGGGAAGCCCACCAAGGTAGTGATTGGTCTACTCGGTGTTTTGGCTGGAAGAGGGTTGTGTTGGAGTTGGCCCCTTTTGCAGGGTCATCCCTGAACTTTATGCCTTCCTCCTCCTCGATTTTTTCTGACCTGTTGTTGACTGTTTTATGACTCTGGGCACTTTACCACTGCTGATCAGTGCTAAAGTGCATATCCTCTCCCTATTGTAAATTGATATATGGATCAGTGATTTCATGATTAGCTTGTTTGGTTTACTTGTCAGACCTTAGTATAGTGCAGTGAGTGTGCCCAGGGCTTGAATATTCAAATGCTGCTGGTGGGCTTGCAGTACTGGTTGTGCCACCCACAGAGGCAGCCTTCTAAAATTTACCATTGCAGAGCTTTCGTGCAGTCTGGTACTGTCATACTGACTGGGCAAGTGCACCTACTTGCCTGTGCCTAAACCTTCCCTTTTCTTCATATCAGACACCCCTATGGTAGGCCCAAGGGGAGGGTGCATTGTAAGTATAAGGTAGGACAAGCCCTGATGTTTGTGGCATGTCATAATAGTGAATTACAGCCATTTTCGTTTTTCACTATTGCAATGCTACCTGTTCTCCATAGGCCAGAATGGGCAGTAAGATTATTACATTCTATAATCCTAACTGACTAAGGGAACACGGTAGAAATTTGAGTTTAGTATGCCTGAACTCAGAATGATAAAATACATCTTTTATTGAAGTTGGTTTTAACATTCTGTGTTTGAAAATACCACTTTTAGAAAGTAGGTATTTTCTTGTCTAACTATACAAAGCCTGCCTCTGCTAGGTTATGTCTTCCTTGTCTGGAGTTTGAGTGACAGGGCTGGGAGATTCCAAGAGACAGGATGGGTCCGCCCAGTGGTGAATAAAGAGATCTGCATCTAGATGGGAGGGAGGAGTTGCAGCTGGGACCTGAATAGGACTGTGCCTGCCCCCCACAGTGTTGGCTCCACCTCCTGTGGTGTGTCAGATGTCTGCCCTGCACTGTGACAGAAGAGAATGAATGATGTCTTCAAATGCTCCAGGGCTGTGCTTTCTCTCCACAATGCTGGCTCCACCTGTGGGGCGTCTTCAGTTGCATTATTCTACCCTTCACTGTGAAAGGACAGAACGAGTCTTGTAAACAGAGAGCTTCAGAACTGGTTTGGACTGGGCAAAGGCCCCTCTCCCCTTAGAGAACAAAGGATTTGGGGGTATAAATATTGGGACCCTGATCCCATGAAATTAGATCACTTTTGGACAAACAAGAAGTGTTGCTTAGGGGATTGGCCTGCAATAGTTGCTTTACTGCCAAAGAGAGGAGAAAGAACTTTGTGTACTTTGCTTTCAACTTGTGAAGAATCTCCAAGGGCTTGGAAAAGAGCTTGCTTCCTGCTGAAGTTCCAGGGGCAACAGACTTCACCCCCCCCAGCTCCCAAGATTTTTTTGGAAGTGCCTGCTGCTGTTTTGGACCTTCTGAGGGACTGCGTGTCGCAAGGAGCTGGAAACGCGACTCAACGAGGAAGAAGCGAGTCGTCGTTGCTGCTGCCGTCGCACTTCTGAACAAAGGTGTTGCCGCTGGAGTTTTCGCACTGCACCGCATCCAGAGAAGCATCTAGCAACGAAGAGGAACGTGTCACCATCACTGCTGCCTGCTGTCGCACTTCTGAACAAGGGTGTCGCTGCTGGAGTTGTCGCACTGCACCGCATTGTGAAAAGAGTCATGCAGCTAGGAAGAAGTGTGTCGCCATCGCTATTGCTGCCATCGCACTTCTGAACAAGGGTGTCGCCGCTGGAACTGTCGCATTGCACTGCATCGAGAAAAGTGCCTCGCATCCCCGAGAAGCACGCCGCCGTCGGAGCTGCTGCTGTCGCGTTACTGAACAAGGATGACGCCGCTGTAGTTGTCGCATTGTGCGGAAGCTTTACGCAAATGTGGGAGAAGAGTGTCGCAGCTGAAGCTGTTGCCGTCGCACTTCTGAACAAGGGTGTGGCCCTTCCAGTCCACACATCAAACTGAGAGCTTCTCACATCCCCGGAGAAGCGTGCCGCATCTGGAAGATTTTCATGTTTTTATTTCTTTGCACCAGTCAATCGGTCTTGGCTTGGTGTAAAGTAAAGGCATGTTTTGCCCACTACACATGACATCCTAGAATGTTTTAGCACACACCCATAATTGGAAAAGTGAAACTACCAATCTGACTACATAATAAATCTGGCAGGAAAATAAGACCACTTTGTTAAAATAAATAATTATACATAATTGACAATTTAGACTCCACTTTAAATGCCTTAAATCTCCAGACCATTAATCAAAGTAGTGGTCGTCTCATCGCGTTTGAAATATGAATGTAGGAGACAGGCAACGTAGTTAAAGTATTGCAATATTTAAAAATAAAGAAACAGATAAGGACAGATTTGCTAGAAAAAGGAGTTTATACTGCTTAGTGAAAAGTGAAGAGACACCTGTGTTGGTAAAGCACCGAGTCTGCTCTTAAGGGGGGGGTCCTTAACAAATGCAACTATATACAGACCCCCAAGGATATTGTGATTTCATGATCAGCTAAACAAAATGGGAAATCGGCAACTTTTGTAAAATCCTATGATATATACAAAGGTGCCTGCAAAAATTGACATTGTAAACAAATTGAGGCTGTTACGCCTTTTATCGGCTCTACTCTGTGTTAGACCAATAAAAGGAGGGTAAGCAGCAGGTTAGCAGGAGACAGATGTGTTAAGGTCCTCTGTCATCCGCCTTTGAATTGCAAAGGGCCCTCCTCCTGTGCTGTTAGACCCCTGCCCATTGTTTACTGGGACCTGCTGTTCCTTGAAACTTTATTTATTTTTTGCAACTTTATGTAGCGCAAACTCGACACGTTTTGTGTGCTTAACATGAGGTCCAGTTACATTCAATATTTTCTTTTTTAGGTAAGTGGATATTCAGTTATTTGCCCAGAATCACAGGATGTTGAGCTGCTGCTGGGACCCTAACCCGGTTGCCGAGGTCCAAAGTCAGATAACGCCACATCCTTATACTTTGCCATGGAAGAGAGGATTCAGCCACTATGTCCCTCCTCTCTTCCGTGGTAAACATACCTCCCCCAACAACCCTAGAACACTCCTGGCCCCCATTCCTCATCTACTTTGCCCTCTCACTTCCGAGTCTCCAGTGTACCTGCCACTCCATTTGCCCTCAGCTCCCCTGTGCATCTTAGGAATAGTGGCTGTCCGATGCCAGAGAGAGCAGGTATCACATTTTGAAATGTATTTTCTTGCATCATTCTCCTTCCTGTTTCCAGGTGGACAGTCTACCAGCCCATAGAAAGTAACTACTAGAGTCTCCAGTAGTGGTTGAGCTGTATTTTTGTGATGAGTACATGGTTTGCCTGCCACAGTTAACAGGTCAAGAACACCACAAGTGCTTCCTGCTCAAAGAAAACGGAAGCTATACCTGACATCCAGCACATGTTCATAACTCTGCTAACTCGACTAGTAGCAGAGAAAAGCTAACTTTCTAAAAGTGACATTTTCAAAATTGTAAATAGCTTTTTTCCATTACAATTCCAAAGAGTCCAAACATGAGATAGTTACCTGCTCTCAATTGGAAATTCCAGCTTATTAAATGTAGTAATGAATCTCCAATGTTATCCCATAGGAAGAGTGGGCCTCACAGTAGTGAAAAACAGATTAAGGACTAGGACTTGTAAAACTAAAAAGTGCATGTGCAATCTATCAATTACAAGGAACCCTGCGCAATGGGATAGATAGGGCCTTCCTCAGGGCTGACATGTCCAATGAAAAGGGGGTTTAGGGCTTGGCAAGAGGATTTTACGGCCACATCGACATGGCAGTTTAAAACTGCATTCAGGCTGCAGTGGCAGGCCTGGAGCATGTTTTAAGGTGCTACTTAAGTAGGTGGCACAATAACTGCTGCACGTCCACTGGTAGCATTTAATTTACTTTCCTGGGCATATTGTATACCACTCCTCAATGGACTTATAAATAAATGCCAATGGGGTATAAGCCAATTTAACCATGTTTTAGAGGAGTGAGCACAACAAAACCCAAAAAACTACACCCCCTACATCCAAAACCCCAAAGTAAACCACTCATCCCCCCCAAAAAAATGCCCCCTCCCCCCAAAAGACTAAATGAAAACATAACACTAACTACAAAATAAAACACTACTCCACTAACATGCATTGCACACATCAAGTAAAATAAAATAAAATGTCACTTACCTATGGGTGTTCTTCCCCTTTTCCGGTGAATGAAGAGCGCCCTAACCATTCCAGATGCTGCTCTTATGCTTTTAGCCAGCATGAGAGAAGCACTTGGATTGGATGGAATGGGCTGGCTGGAAACTCCTTCAGGATCTGAAGCCATGTGCTTAGTCTCCACCCAGGTGTCTTAATCCTAGCAGGGCCCCATGCTTCATTTGGAGAGTAAGACAGTCATGATTCTGATGCAGTGGGCCCCTCAACTCCCTAGGATCCAGTGCCCCTTTACTGGTTTCACTAATGATAGCTATTGCCTTGCAAAACGCACACCCTCCTGTGCTCTTTGTTAAAACATGAGAGCCAATCTTGCACCTTACCCCTTCTGCTCATCTCTCTGGTTCCCAAGCTAAGCTGTCTCCTCTGCTTCAAAATTCTCCTACCATGCACCATTGGTATGAGTCCAAAAATATGAGTACAGCAAGGGTGTACTGGGCCCTAATGCAAACCAGGATGGATATTAAAACAGCCATATTTGGGGTTTAGTTGGCCCTTCACACCACTACTCCTCAGTGCCATTGCACATGCAGCACCAATGATACCTACAGCTCTTTGAAACAAGCTTTGGCCTCTGTCCACTACACAGAGCTATTACTCCTAGTCCTGAGGCTCAGCATACGCTATCTGCTCCTTTGTGTAATAAAAAAATGGAACAAAGACCCACACCTCGCCCCCTTCCCACTCTTGATGTTAAGGCCCTGTGACCTGTGCAACAAGGGGGACCTGAGCACTAATACTAGTAAATAAAATGGGCCTCCACTCCACTGTTTGATAGTAAGAGTCATGATTGGGGTGCAGTGCCCCCTCACACTCTTGGTCCCAGTGCCACTGCACCTGATACATTAAGGGTAGTGCTGGCCTTCATTTAAAAAAAACATCCCCCCTATGTTGCCTGTTGGAAATTGCCCTTTTTGCAGGGTTATCCCCAAACCTTTTGCCTCTTCCTCCCTTGTTTTTCCTGACCTGGGGTTGTTGGCAATAGGACTCAGGATACTTTACCACTGCTGACCAGTGCTTAAGGGCATAGGCTCTCTGAGCAAATTGTTATTGTACTTGGTTATCCATTATAGGCATATTTGTATCACCAAGAAGTCCCTAGTAAAGTGCACTGAGTGTGCCAGGGCTGGTGATAATAATGCTACTAGTGGGCCTGAAGCTCTGATTGTGCCACCCACATGAGTAGCCCTAAAATGGTGTCTCAGGCCTGCCACCGCAGTGCCTGTGTGTAGTCTGTGAACTGCCATGTACTCCTGGTCAGTGTCCTCACTGACCAGGCCTAACCCTTCCCTTTCTGTGCATATAGGTCACTCCCTATGGAAGGCCCAAGTAATCCCCTTGGGCAGGGTGCAGTGTATGTGAAAGGTAGAGTATGTACTAGTGCAGGTGACATGCTCTGGTAGTGAATTAAAGCCATTTTAGTTTTTCACTATTGTAAGGCTATCTTGCCCATAGGCTATCATGGGGAATGCTGGCTACAGTGGCTACCTGCATATCTTCCCATAGGAGCAAGATAGGACCTAAAAGTCTAGTATCCCTGAACTCAGAATGTAATAACACATCTTTTAGGAAAGGTGTTTTTTAAATCCTGTGTTTGAGAACAGCAGTTTTAGAAAGTACAAGTACAGGACCCCAGACTACAGAAAATTAGATCATCCTGGAATCAAGAAGGAACCTCTGCCAAGGAGAAAGCTGGAAGACTGAAGAAGGAGAGAGGAAGGACTTTGCTTTGTGCTGTGTCCCCTTGCTTTAAGGAATCTCCAAGGGCCTGAAAAAGAGCTGGCTCCCTGTTAAGAAGTCCCAGGAACAAAAGGACTTCACACCCCGCTTCCCTGAACTCTGCTGAGAGAGTTCTGTCCTTCCTAGAGTGCTTGGGCCAGTTGTGGTGCCTCTGGAAGTGGTACCGGTGTTGGGAAGCTGGAATCTAAGATTTTAAGAACTTTCTGCAAAGTTTAACGCATCGCTCACTTGCGGAGCGCATCCCCTTCAGTGCGAGGAAATTCCCGCCGCCGCAAAGGCCGAGGTCATCACAGCGCCTGTTGCCGCTGGAGAGTCATCGCATCCTTTGCTTGTGAAACACCAGTCCGGTGCGGGAAGATTAGGATCGCTGAGAGTATTGTCGCAGAGCCTGTCATCACTGGGTGAGATCGTCGCACCGCTAGCTTGCAGGCCGCATCACGTCGCTGCAAGAGTCATCGCAGAGCCATCGCATCGAGGGGCTGCAAGAGCAGAAGATCCTTGCTGAGCCGCGCATCATCGCTGCACCAGAGATCGTCGCCACCGCGAAGATCATCGCATAGTTTTTTTGCGAGCCGTTTACACCGAAACCTGTGCACCGGAATCCACGCAAGGTATCGCATCCCTCCCGATACAGACCTGAGTCATCGCAACACGGCTGCTGCGTCCAGAGGGTTGTTGCATCGCCTGCCCAGGGTCTCAGGAGTGACGCATCGCTTGCTTTTCAACGCTACAGCTTTTCACTTGGAACTTTTGTCGCATCTAAAGGTACTGTTGGCTAAAATGTGACGCAACTGTGGATTATTTTAACGCAACCTTAAGAAATCATTGGAAACCATATTCTTGAACTGTGTGTTGATTTTTGTCGTTTTGGTCTTGTGTAGTTTAGATTAATTACCTTTATTTTTCTAAACTGTTGCGGAGTCAGTTTGTGCGGTTTTCACTGTGTTACTGTGAGTGTTGGTACAAATACATAGCAGATTGCCTTTGATAAGCCTGACTGCTCATGCCAAGCTACCAAAGGGGTGAGCAGGGGTTATCTAAAGAGTGTATCCTTCTTACACTGCCTACAAGCAAGGGTCCCTATTTGGACAGCGGTACCTACCTCTGCCAACTAGAGACCCCCAGTTCTAACATTGCCCATATGTCTGTCCATTTGCAGATGGAAAAAGTAGCCCCCTGATAGCACCTCTATTCTGCGCCATGTCTTTGATGTTATCCAAGGATCTCTCACTTTTCCTCTTCTCCCTGGGTCATTACTCTGAATCCCTAGATTCAGGATAATTAGGGACATGTTTCCTAAAGCTACCCTGTAGGCTGTCATTTAACTTACCTCAAAGGGCATCTGCATGTTGATGAAGGCAGGATTTGTGGGGACCGATGTGAAATGCTTTTTTCATCTCACAAAACCAGTTCCAATACTTTTTGTTAAAAAAGAAACAGCCTTTCCTGAATGGTTAATGTGCATGTTGCGGTCCTTTGGATGAGAGGGGAGGGGTGAGGCACCCATGTGTTCAGAGGGCAGAAGGCAGAAAAAAGAGGGGTAAAGAAGGAATATGTGTTCTCACCAAGGTGCCTTCTACCTGAATGAAATGTAATGTGTGCAATTGATTAGTCACCAAATGTAAGGGTTGCTTGGGACCTAGTTTAAGCCTTAATTGATCGAGTCACTGGAGGTTTCATGATGACAAGTTACATAAGGGTGTTGAGTTCTGGAACGTGTTTTCGCATAAATTTGGATCTGCCACATTTGCCACATAATCCAGGATCTTGTACATAAGCTTAAGATTTTCTGAAAAAAAATATTTCTAGCTCAAACAGACTAGTGACATGTTTCCAAGCAGTGGAAGGCTCTTCACAAAGCAAAGGTTCAGTAGTCACCTAGTAAAAGCCTTAATTGATGGAGTCACTGCATGTTTCATGATGACAAGTGACATAAGGGTGTTGAGTTCTGGAAAGTGTCATTTTAATGGATACTCATAAAAATACTTACACTAGCTACAGTCTGATTACCTATTACTAAACTTTAGCTTTGAAAGCACTTGTTTTATCCTACACACTAAACCCAGAGGCATTGCAATATTGCGATTTGTGGATCAAAAAGGGACAAAAGGGTGTTGAGCTCCTGAAAGAGTTTTTGCATTAATTGGTTCTGCCACATTTGCCTCATAATCCAGCATCCGGTACATAAACTGAAGATTCTAGGAACACATTATTTTGAACTCAAACAGACTCATGTGCCCAAGCAGTGGAAGGCTCTTCACAAAGCAAAGGTTAAGTAGTCACCTTTCATTTGCTTATTTCTGTATTTGGTTGTTAAACTGGTATTAACGAGTTAAACCTTTGCTCAAACAGAATTACCACGTGTAAAAAGTACAAAACAATGAAGCAATACTATCAGAAGGTATGCCATATTTTCCATATAATTGGCCTTTTCTTTTTGCATAATTTTGTCAACCCTGCTGCATAATTTGGTCCTCCCCTGTCGCATAATCCAGTGGCTCTGATTAAAACATGTTGCATCAGCCTATCCTATACTGGGTGTAATACAGTTTTAAAATTACGACAGTGCTGTCTGTTACAGGCTGGGACTTTGTACATCTATATATACACACAAGCCCCTTTTTACCCACTGCGCCCACCAGGATCAAATTCTGTAACTCTTTGGCCACACACACAGACATCTCCCGTAATTGCATTCACCAACTGTGAATTCATAAGCATTAACTTGAAATTATTTTTCATTTAAGGCATGCATTATTTTATCTGCAATTACCTGCAGGTGAAAAAATAGAGCAACATATTTCAAATAATAATTTGTTCTTTTTAATCATGTCTTTGATCCTGCCATCCACTTCAGCTGCTGCTTGTAAATGAAGACAGCCTCGAAACATGGTCAATTTGTGCTTCCATGACATTTTCATTTACAAGTTCTTATTGAGGCATTTTCACCCCCAGGGGTGCATGCGCCACAGTTTGAAGACCTCTGCATTAGGGGAACAATTGTGATCTTTGAAAGCGAGGGCAGTCTTCAAAGTGAACCTGAGCTCTTTGAAAGTGAAGACCAACCTTCAATGAGAAGCTGAGGTGAAGGCAATGCTGACCGTTTTGCAATAGGCGAGGGTTACTGTGTAGTGTCACTAATAACTAGATATTACTAAATAGCTTGACTTTTTTTTCTAAACAAGCAGGACGTTCCGCAAGTTCTTGCTTGCAGCAGCCAAACTAACAGGGAAAGCAGGATAAGAGAGGCAGGGACTTGAAGAACTGCAGGAAGAGGGAGTACGGCCAGGAGCAACATCGAAGGAGACACATGGGAGAGATAGAGATGGAGGTATATGAGGGAGTAGCAAGATGCAGGCAGACAAGGGCAAAGAGCAAACAAATTACATACAACGGAGAAACAGAGTGAGGTAGATGCAAAGATGCAACGCTAAATGTTCTGAAGGAAAAAGGAAAGCACACTTTGAAACTTCAGAGAAGGACAGTTAAAGAATAGGGAAGTGAAGTGGAAAACAATGCTGTAAAGTGGAAGAAGGAAGACAGAACTGTGACAGCCATGCACTCCCTTGGAGCGCTAAAAAAATAAATGATATAGAAAGCTACACAAGGAAATAATAGTTTCCTCACGTCTGCATTGAGAGCATTTAACACAACCAATCATAAATCATGGCCGTAGAGCTATGCTCTAGAGATAGGACCAACACAGAATAGGGAGGAAAGCAATCAAATCAGAAGCAGTTTGAGATAGACAAAAAACTCATCCAATGATAACCTCTGAGCCAAGCTCAAAGCCCGCCATAAGTAAATGTTGAAGTGTTAGATAAAATGCTGCTTCAAGTGACTGCCAAACCTCTCTATTGTGAGACAACAAAATAACAATTTAGGTCGTTTGTTTGATATATATTAACAACCTAATGATGAACAATGACTTGGGTCGATATCTACTAATAGTTGGTTGTCGGTTTCAATTGGGCATTAGTATTTTTGCAACCATTAAAGATTTTTAGGAACTGACCTATGTATTAATAGGTCATGTTCTACAAAACTGAATAGTAATTAGTCAAGATCCAACCTACCTCATGCAAATTGATGAGGTAGATCACAAATTCCATCTCACTATGATTTATTTCTTCACAGAAATGGGGGCCTGATAGGGTCAACAGAGCATTATGTCTTTCATTGCTATTAAATAAACATAAACACATAAGGTATCCTATAACCCTCATTCATTTACCCCAATGGCGAGGAAATGATACCTGAGAAGAACTGTTGCGTTCTTTGGAAGACCCTCACCCACTCTATTAATATCACCATGTCATCTTAACCTCCCCCCATTACCCAGGATATTCTGTTTACTTTTATAGTGCATAACTCACCCTGGACGGTATGCTGGCGCTGAAGCAGGAGATGTATGGGCCAAGACAAGGTCGAGCTAGGTGATGTCCCAGATCTTCAGTTTCTTATTGAATTCAAGAACTGAGGAGGCAGCTCTGATGAACACAGGGAGGTCGTTTTAGGCTTTAGAATTGAGGTAGGAGAAGACATGATCACTGTTGTTGTTGTTCTGTGTATGCAGGGGTTAAGTGCGAATAGGAGTTCAGGTGTTCGGAGGTGCGGAGGAAGTTTATGTTGCTGTTGAGGTACGTCGGGCTAATGTTGTGTAGAGCTTTGTTTGTGTGCAAAAATAATTTGGATGAAGTTAGAACTCCGTTCATGGCAACCTTTTCTTAGAAACAAATGAAAGTGGCCTAGCCCCGTGGTGGCAGCTAGGACTCCAACACTCACCAACAGTTAGACGGTATACTCATTCAACGTAAATTTAATTAGAATCTTCTTCGAAAAATGGTAAACATCATATTCATGAAGTTTGTCTAATCATAACATCTGATTAGTTGCATAACAACAAACAAATGGATACAAATTAAAACACAATAACATAATGGCAGACTTTTTTACAAAAATCTTGGTACCCAATGCATTTCGGGACACTCGGTCCCTTCGTCAGGGGTTTTCTGTAGAAAATGGAAAAGGAAACATTTTCAGAAGTTGCGTATGAGGGGTAGGACCAGCCTGTCAGTATCTAGAAAACACTTGTGATTCTCCAGTAAATCGTGCTACCTTCACCAGGGTGTAATGAGGAAATGTGCACAGATCCGAAAACACTTACTGAATTCTTGTAAACAAATGCTGCCACAATCTACAAACATCACCACTAAACAAAATAAGGACAATTAGGATGACTTGGTCTTATGTCATCATGTGTAATCAGAGTATGACACAATTCTACAACTCTCACATACCTGCTTAATAAATGCTTATGCAGTTCTGTTAAAAAACGGGCAATGTATTTCTCGATATAAAACAAATCAGACGTGGTCTTGGGAGCTTGCCTATTAATCTGCAATAAAATTACAACTGCGTGCATGTTGGAGTCCTAGCTGCCACCACTGGGATAGGCCACTTTCACTTGTGTACACGTATATGCTCAGTAAGCATAATTCCAACACAGCACACATATCGAACAATATTGAATTATCTTATTACCAGAGTGCGCCTTTCACCAACATAGTCTACCTTTTCTTAGAGACACAAGTCACAACGGGTAGAAAGTGACACTATTACCACACGTGTTCGGGAATAAAGAACAATAAGTATCGTAAAGGCAGTGTATGAGGGCGACATGGTCCTAGAGTATCCCAGCAAGTGATGTCAGACCTTTCACAACCAGTTGTTTGATCCAGATGTCGGGGACCTATTCTCCATTCCTCCTTCCAGGTCACGAAAAAAAATACCTGTGCCTCCGCATGCTTTTCAGGATCTTCAAGTGGATCCCCACCGAAATGAGAAGGAAGGTCACCCAGGCCCTCGTCAGCAGTAGACTAGGCTACAGGAATGCCCTCTACGCAGGAGCCTCGGCCAAACTACTGAAACGGCTTCAACACCTCCAGAACGCCTCCGTGTGTCTGATCCTCAACATCCCTCACCGCAGCCACATCACACCTCACCTGAGAGGCCTGTAATGGCTCCCTGTCAACAAGAGGATAACCTTCAAACTCCTCACACAGGGCACTCCACAACACCGGACCAGCGTACCTCTACAGCCGACTCAGCCTCTACACCCCCACCCGCCAGCTCCACTCAACAGACCGCGCACTCGCCACCGTCCCCCGCATCGGAAGAGTGACCAGCGGCGGCAGATCATTCTCCCACCTCACCGCCAATACATGGAACACCCTCCCCATCTGCCTACTGCAGACCAAAGACCTTCTGACCTTCAGAAGAATTCTCAAGACTTGGCTCTTTGAACAGTAGCAGCTTCCCCCACCCCTAGTGCCTTGAGACCCTCACGGGTAGGTGGTGTGCTTTACAAATGCTATGATTGATTGATTGAAAGCCAGGAAATACTTATTTGGGACAGTTGCAGGATGCAGACTTTTGCATTTTTGACGCATACTTTCTGATAGTCCACATTTTCCAAAGGAACTTTGGAACTCCACATGCTACAAATGGACCACAATCTGATTTTAGGATGCAGAGTGCTTCCTGGTGGCAAGGAGCTCCCAATAGCCTGAAAGCAGGTGCTAGCCACTTATGTCTCGGGAAGCTATACAGAGGGCAAGCAAAGAAAATGTGGCCAATTGTTGCAATCATTGTGAGGCAGCCCGGACAGTGCTGCATGATGGTCAAGGGCTGCTGCCAAGCAGCTGTGAAGGAGTTCACAGGAACGGATTCAAATCTACATTGGATGTAAAGTTACCTTTCCGGCAGGGTGGTAATAAGCTCCATATACTCTTCAAATATGCATTGTAATTTGAAACCCATGAATTCTAGCATGAGGTGGCCCACAGATGATTGAGCAACAAAAGTCTGTGCTACCCAGCTCCAATATTGTTTTTTAACCACTTCTTTGCTTGGCGGTTGGCCAACATCTTTAATTTCCCAAGAACTTCCCAGCCCTATCACTATTAGTAGTGATCTAATCTTGTTGAATTACCCAATCTTTTTAAAACAGTCAAGCTTGGAAAACCCATCAAGTGCTGCTGCATAATGGGAGAGCTCAGGATTAGCCTAAGGCGCAACCAAAATAGTAGCGGGCACAGCCTAGCTTTGTCCATAATTGAATGTCTACCCATATCTAGCCAGAGTGGTTGGAGCGGTGTGCTCTGGGGAAGTGAACATTAAGATCTTAACATTTTCTTTTCTGTAATTACCAGACTTTCAGTGTTTTCGAATCCCCAGAGTTCAGCCCCAAACAGAGAGGAAAGCGCAACCTTGCGGTCATAGATCTGCAGAGGGGCAGAAATTGGCTCAGTTTGGGAAGTGTTATGCTCCTTAATCAATGCCCAATGGTCTGCCTATGCTGAAGATTCTGCTTCATAATGTAATCTTTCCATATTGATTTCTCGGATAGGGTAACAGCCAAATAATCAAAGATAACCACTCTCTCAAGCGGGATCCCCCCCCAGCAGCATTTTGCCTTTGAGCCTTCTATGTGGGTTCATTAACAGAAGTTTCGTTTTTGAGGTATTAACCTCGAGACCTCTTTGATCACAAAAAACCATGAAGCGATTCAAGAGCAATTGCAAACAACTGGGCATTTTGGAAACTATCAATGTTGTCTGCAAACAATAGAGTTGTTACTTTGACTTCCCCCAGCACAAGGGTGTCAGCTGGCACCTCCGCTAAGTGTTGGAAGACACCGTTGATGAATAAAGAGAATAAAGTGGGGGCCAACACACAATCAATCAATCAATCATCACATTTATATAGCGCACTACTCACCCAGAGGGTCTCAAGGCGCTGGGGGAGGGGGGTCCGCTACTGCTCGAACAGCCAGGTCTTGAGTTGCTTCCTGAAGGCGAAGTGGTCCTGGGTCAGGCGGAGGTGGGTGGGGAGGGAGTTCCATGTCTTGGCGGCGAGGTAGGAGAAGGACCGTCCCCCTGTGGTGGCTCTTCGGATGCGGGGGACGGCGGCGAGGGCGTGGCTGGTCGATCGAAGCTGGCGTTTGGGAGCGTAGAAGTTGAGGCAGCTGTTGAGGTATCCTGGGCCTTGGTTGTGTAGGGCTTTGTGTGCGTGGGTGAGGAGACGGAAGGTGATTCTCTTGTTGACCGGGTGCCAGTGCAGGTCTCTCAGGTGTCCGGAGATATGGCTGCGACGGGGGATGTCCAGGATGAGTCGTGCTGAGGCGTTCTGGATCCGCTGGAGTCTCTTCTGGAGTTTGGCGGTGGTTCTGGCGTAGAGGGAGTTGCCGTAGTCCAGACGGCTGGTGACGAGGGCCTGGGTGACCGTCTTCCTGGTCTCGGTGGGGATCCACCGGAAGATCTTACGTAGCATGCGCAGGATGTTGAAGCACGACGAGGTGACGGCGTTGACTTGTCTGGTCATGGAGTGGGAGGAGTCCAGGATGAAGCCTAGGTTGCGTGCGTGGTCTGTTGGTTTGGGTGCGCTGCCTAGGGCGGGGGGCCACCAGGAGTCGTCCCAAGCGGCGGGTGAGGATCCCAGGATGAGGACTTCCGTCTTGTCCGAGTTCAGTTTCAGGCGGCTGTTCTTCATCCATTCGGCTACCTCTTTCATCCCTTCGTGAAGGTTGGCTCTGGCGGTGGCGGGGTCGTTGGTGAGGGAGAGGATCAGCTGGATGTCGTCGGCGTAGGAGATGATGTTGAGGTTGCGCTGGCGTGCGATGTCTGCGAGGGGGCTCATGTAGACGTTGAAGAGGATTGGACTGAGCGAGGTGCCTTGAGGAACGCCGCAGATGACTTCGGTGGCTTCAGATCTGAACGGAGGGAGGCGGACTCTCTGTGTCCTTCCGGCGAGGAAGGAGATGATCCACTCCAGTGCCTTCTCCTGGACTCCAACGTTGCTGAGGCGTTGTACTAGGGTACGGTGGCAGACAGTGTCGAAGACCGCGGAGAGGTCGAGGAGGATGAGGGCCGCTGTTTCTCCGTTGTCGAGCAGCGCTCGGATGTCATGTGTGGCTGCGATCAGGGCGGTCTCGGTGCTGTGGTTGGCCCGGAAGCCAGACTGCAAGGGGTCGAGGGATCCATTCGTCTCGAGGAAAGCGGCCAGCTGCTTGTTGACGGTCTTCTCGATGACTTTTGCAGGAAACGGGAGCAGCGAGATGGGGCGGTAGTTCTTGAGGTCAGTGGGGTCGGCCGATGGCTTCTTGAGTAGGGCGTTGAGTTTGGCGTGCTTCCAGCTCTCCGGGAAGGTAGCGGTGTCGAAGGAGGTGTTGATGATGTCCCGCAGGTGGGGTGCGATGACAGCGTCGGCCTTGTTGAAGACGTGGTGAGGGCAGGGATCGGTCGGAGATCCGGAGTGGATGGAGTTCATCGTGGGGACGGTGTCTTCGGTGCTGATCGGAGTCCAGGCGTGGAGGGTGGTGGTGGGGGGCGGTGGTTCGGTCGTGGCGTTCGTCGGTTGAGACACAACCCTGTCTGACACCCCTGTCCACACTGATCGGGTCTGTCAACTGACCCTGTTCTTCCCAGCAGACCTTAGCATAGTTGTCCTCATGAAGGCGGACAACCAACAACAGGATATCAGGGGTAAGACCCAACTCCTGCAGAACATGCCAAAACGTTCTCCTGGGGATGAGATCAAAATCTGACTTTAGATCAATGAATACAATGCACAGGCTCCCCTTTTCAATACTCACAGTTTTCCAGGCCAATAAGCTAAACAAGCATTTACAATGCAACAGTCTCGCCTTTGCCAAAGTTAGAGCTATTGGCATTGTAAATGACACCATTTTTATTTATGTGTTGGTTTTGAAAACAGATAAATAAATGGCATTGTCATTTACAATGTCAATAGCTTAATCTCTCGCAAATTAGAGACCTATTGCATTTGCACCCACACACACACACACAGAGAGCCACACACAGAGAGCCACACACACAGAGCCCCCCACACAGAGCCCCCCACACACACAGAGCCCCCCCACACACAGAGCCCCCCCACACACAGAGCCCCCCACACACACAGAGCCCCCCCACACACACAGAGCCCCCCACACAGAGTCCACTCACACACACAGAGCCCCCCCACACACACAGAGATCTCCCACACACACACACAGAGCCCCTTCACACACACACAGAGCCCACTCACACACACACACAGAGCCCACCCACACACACAGAGCCACCCCATACACACAGAGCCCCCCCACACACAGAGCCCCCCCACACACAGAGCCCCCCACACACACAGAGCCCCCACACACACAGAGCCCCCCCCACACACACAGCCCCCCTCACACACACAGCCCCCCCACACACACACGGAGCCCCCCCACACAGAGCCCCCCCACACAGAGCCCCCCCCACACACACACTGTAAAATCTGCAAATAGTGACACCACTGTCAAGGGAGGAGGTCTGAAGAGGCAGGTAGGTACACAACTGGTCAAAACCCGGGATTTGAAGGGGGACTGACAATCATAAGGTTCGTCAGGGCTGAGGTACAAAAAGAGGCAGAGAGCACAAGGGGGGGCAGGTCGGAAGGTGCACCCTTTCCTGCCTGGAAGTCAATCTCGCTCCCAGCTCACCTGCTCGGGGGTATCCTTCTCTCTCACGGTGGCCAGCGGAGTCCTAGGAGACGTCATGTTTGCGGTGGACCCTGAGCGGGTCTCCGGTGCAGGGGTTGCAATACGGGCCCTGATTCAGTCCCTCAATTGCAGTACAAACTATATATAGTAAGAATAAAAAAAAATTGCAATAATTTGCCTGTACCCTAAAGATCACATCCAACAAGCAAATTTGGCAGAACGATAACTGTGAAACTTCCCAGTAAGTAGTTTGCTACAGCCAACTGTCTTGCCCTGCTCCCAGTATGGGACATAACCATCCAGAATAACGAGTCACCTTAGTTATACAAGGGGCGTTAAGCAAGCACTGGGTGTCGCAGTCTCCACAATGTTATTCCTTCATGGGCAATATTCTCTAAATTCCACCTGGCCACGGTAATTCAATATACAAACATAGCAAGTACACAGTCTATTCTAGACAGCGCCTCAAATTCCCTTTGGAGTACTCTGTGGATTTCTTCATGGGCCCTGAAGTTTTCCGGTACATGCTCTCTTACCACAGCCACTGCACGTCAACCCTGTCCTCGAGACCGACAAGGTTGCTCATTTATCTGGTCAGCATTCTTGTGGAGTTAAAGGCCTGCTGACACTTGGCGTATGCGAGTGACGCAGGCGACAGATGTCTTCTATTCAGAGAGGTGTGTGTGGGTGTCATCAAAACCAGAGGGGCACAAGGACACCGAAATGGAAGTTAGACATCGCCCCGCGTAGCGTAAACAGATGTCTTATCGCAAATCCTACACGCCACACAGATCCGAATCAAACCCTCCATGTAAGCCCAGTGACCTTGCAGGACTGTGGCTTTACAATTTTCCCCTGCTCGTTCTCCTACATAAAATCAAATTATGGAATAGGGCTTGCGAAGTACTCTTTGGGCAGGCAAGCAAGGGAGAGAGAGAGAGAGACGCATTTGGTGAGAGCACGTCCTGTTCAGCTGCTGCAATATGGTGCACTAGTTCCCTGCAGCACACCCGATAGTACTGGATGAGGTGTTCAAGACGTGCTCAACACAGCAGTAGCAGACATGGAATGGAAAAGTCACTCGGGAGAGAGAGAGACGCATTTGGTGAGATCACGTCCTGTTCAGCTGCTGCAATATGGTGCACTAGTTCCCTGCAGCACACCCGATAGTACTGGACGAGGTGTTCAAGACGTGCTCAACACAGCAGTAGCAGACATGGAATGGAAAAGTCACGCGACTTCTAGAAGCTTGGAGTAAAACGTGAAGCCTGGACAAGACTTTACGTTAACACGTGCGATCAGCTCGCTTCATTTAATATAGCCGCCGCGGTAAAGGTACGCCGGGGGGCGGTGTCTCAGGGCGGCGACCAGCACGACATGCTGTAGGGAGGCTACGAGCTGGACAATGGCGAGTAAATATTTCACAATGAAGGGGCGGGGTTGGGGGACGGACAGCCACATGTCAGATACGAAGTCACCCATTTTCCTAAGGCTCATGGGACATTAACCGGGTCCTGGCTCTTCCACCCACGCAGCCCCATTCATAATGTCGGATCCGACATGGGCTGATAAGAAGGTACACAGCTATTGCTGCACCCCTCCCCTCTTTTTGTGGAGAAACTGGGCCCCAGCCTCTCTCATACGCGCAGCCCCATTCAACACGTCAGTTCAGACCCAATAGGGGCTGTTACAGCTGTGGCTGCCCTGCCTCCCTTCCAGAACCAGGCACTCCCACCTGTACTGCACAGATAGTGCAGGAGGCCCATTCAATGAGCGGTATCTACACTGCCCCCTGCTCGGACGCTCTAGTGCTCCGCCTCTTCTCTCGAGCACCCCCTTAGATCCCTTTGACTGCCCAGGAGTGGCTCGCGCCTCCCAGCTCGCACCAAGCTGGAGCAAGTGTCTGGGCAGGGAGGAGATTGTTCACCAGTCGGGATTGCCAACCACATTGGTTGGAGGGGGGACACCACGAACAACGTAGGAAAAAAACAAGGCCACGGACAGTGGGCGGGTGGGAGGGAGGAGGCACGGACAGTGGGCAGGCGGGAGGGAGAAGGCACGGACAACGGGAGGGAGGGCAGGGGATAAACAAGGCACAACAACGGAAATGGGAGGATAGAAAACATGGACAACAGGGAGAAGACGGGAACAAATGGATCGCTGATGGCTGGAGGAGGGTGGGATAACTCCTCAGCGAGAGGGAGGGTGTGCGGAGCGGGACTTAAAAAAAGAGACAGAAACGCCCACGAATCATGTTGTGACGGGGGAAAGAGTGATTGACAACCATCTCTTCCAATGGCTCGCCTCCATTTATGGAGCTAGACAATGGAAGAGAGAGGCGGGACAAAGCCCCGTACTGTCTAACATAAGATTTCGCCTGCGGGAACAATGCTTCGTAGTGGACGCCAGGCGAAACCTAAAAAGGAAGACCTGATCGATAGTGCTAATCCTCCTTCTGAACCCTGCCTGGAACGAGGATAGATTATTTTTCTCCTCCATCCACGCGGTGATCTTTGCTAGGAGTGCCCGAGGTTTATGCTATTATGCTATGTATACTTCATCCAAATGGAAATGCTTATGCAGCATGAAACAGTCATGACTAGGTCACATGACTAAAAGCAGGTAACATCGGTTCTAAGTGGGCTCGTTCTACAATAAATTAACACATGTTTATACTTGGATAATTAATATAAATCCAGTGATGATACAGGTGTCTATTAATTTACTGTAGACTAAGGGGGATATGTACTAGGAAGTGGCGGAGTGTGTCGTTAGCCTCCTTGGCTTAACAACACACTCTGCCACTTCGAAAACGCAAGGTTGCACCATATTTACAAGAATGTGGTGCAGCTTGCTTTTCCCCCTGTGATGGCGCTAAGTTTAACAACTTATTTACAAAAAGGGGTGGTGAGGGACAGAGTCTCTGAATTAAGCAGAAAGCTCTCACCCAGTCAAGAGATCAGGGCTAGATCCAACACCGTTTTTTAGCTCACTGCACCATCCCAGTTTCAGAACCTGGCTGTATGCAAATTAGTCTGTTCCTGTCCCAGTGCATGATGGGAACAGGGCAAACCAAACTACAAAAGCCAATTCTTACACTGGGAAGGAAACAAGCTCCCGGGGACCGGTTTCTGGCATTACAGCCGTCTTCGGCCCGGTTTGCTTGAATCCTGATGGTGCAATGAGCAAGGGTCTCACATCTGAGAATACCCTTCCACGCTTAGGGTGGACAAAAATATTTACAAAAAGGGGTGGTGAGGGACAGAGTCTCTGAATTAAGCAGAAAGCTCTCACCCAGTCAAGAGATCAGGGCTAGATCCAACACCGTTTTTTAGCTCACTGCACCATCCCAGTTTCAGAACCTGGCTGTATGCAAATTAGTCTGTTCCTGTCCCAGTGCATGATGGGAACAGGGCAAACCAAACTACAAAAACCAATTCTTACACTGGGAAGGAAACAAGCTCCCGGGGACCGGTTTCTGGCATAACAGCCGTCTTCGGCCCGGTTTGCTTGAATCCTGATGGTGCAATGAGCAAGGGTCTCACATCTGAGAATACCCTTCCACGCTTAGGGTGGACAAAAATATTTACAAAAAGGGGTGGTGAGGGACAGAGTCTCTGAATTAAGCAGAAAGCTCTCACCCAGTCAAGAGATCAGGGCTAGATCCAACACCGTTTTTTAGCTCACTGCACCATCCCAGTTTCAGAACCTGGCTGTATGCAAATTAGTCTGTTCCTGTCCCAGTGCATGATGGGAACAGGGCAAACCAAACTACAAAAGCCAATTCTTACACTGGGAAGGAAACAAGCTCCCGGGGACCGGTTTCTGGCATTACAGCCGTCTTCGGCCCGGTTTGCTTGAATCCTGATGGTGCAATGAGCAAGGGTCTCACATCTGAGAAAACCCTTCCACGCTTAGGGTGGACAAAAATATTTACAAAAAGGGGTGGTGAGGGACAGAGTCTCTGAATTAAGCAGAAAGCTCTCACCCAGTCAAGAGATCAGGGCTAGATCCAACACCGTTTTTTAGCTCACTGCACCATCCCAGTTTCAGAACCTGGCTGTATGCAAATTAGTCTGTTCCTGTCCCAGTGCATGATGGGAACAGGGCAAACCAAACTACAAAAGCCAATTCTTACACTGGGAAGGAAACAAGCTCCCGGGGACCGGTTTCTGGCATTACAGCCGTCTTCGGCCCGGTTTGCTTGAATCCTGATGGTGCAATGAGCAAGGGTCTCACATCTGAGAATACCCTTCCACGCTTAGGGTGGACAAAAATATTTACAAAAAGGGGTGGTGAGGGACAGAGTCTCTGAATTAAGCAGAAAGCTCTCACCCAGTCAAGAGATCAGGGCTAGATCCAACACCGTTTTTTAGCTCACTGCACCATCCCAGTTTCAGAACCTGGCTGTATGCAAATTAGTCTGTTCCTGTCCCAGTGCATGATGGGAACAGGGCAAACCAAACTACAAAAGCCAATTCTTACACTGGGAAGGAAACAAGCTCCCGGGGACCGGTTTCTGGCATTACAGCCGTCTTCGGCCCGGTTTGCTTGAATCCTGATGGTGCAATGAGCAAGGGTCTCACATCTGAGAATACCCTTCCACGCTTAGGGTGGACAAAAATATTTACAACAAGGGGTGGTGAGGGACAGAGTCTCTGAATTAAGCAGAAAGCTGGGATGGGGCAGTGAGATAAATAACGGTGATGGATGAAGCCCTGATCTTTGGACTGGGTAAGAGTGGTCTGCTTAATTCAGACACTCTGTTCATCACCACCCCCTTTTCTGAATCGTTTTTGGCCACTATAGGTGTGGCAGGGTATACTCAGACATGAGTCCCTTTCTCACTGCTCCATCAGGATTCAAGCAAGCCGGGCCGAAGACGGCTGAAATGCCAGAAACCGGTCCCCGGTAGCTTGTCTCCTTTCTGGTGAAGAATTGGCTTGGTAGTTTAGTCTGCCCTGTTCCCATGATGCACTGGGCCAGGGACAGACTGATTTGCATATAGCCAGGTTCTGAGCTGGGATGGGGCAGTGAGATAAATAACGGTGATGGATGAAGCCCTGATCTTTGGACTGGGTAAGAGTGGTCTGCTTAATTCAGACACTCTGTTCATCACCACCCCCTTTTCTGAATCGTTTTTGGCCACTATAGGTGTGGCAGGGTATACTCAGACATGAGTCCCTTTCTCACTGCTCCATCAGGATTCAAGCAAGCCGGGCCGAAGACGGCTGAAATGCCAGAAACCGGTCCCCGGTAGCTTGTCTCCTTTCTGGTGAAGAATTGGCTTGGTAGTTTAGTCTGCCCTGTTCCCATGATGCACTGGGCCAGGGACAGACTGATTTGCATATAGCCAGGTTCTGAGCTGGGATGGGGCAGTGAGATAAATAACGGTGATGGATGAAGCCCTGATCTTTGGACTGGGTAAGAGTGGTCTGCTTAATTCAGACACTCTGTTCATCACCACCCCCTTTTCTGAATCGTTTTTGGCCACTATAGGTGTGGCAGGGTATACTCAGACATGAGTCCCTTTCTCACTGCTCCATCAGGATTCAAGCAAGCCGGGCCGAAGACGGCTGAAATGCCAGAAACCGGTCCCCGGTAGCTTGTCTCCTTTCTGGTGAAGAATTGGCTTGGTAGTTTAGTCTGCCCTGTTCCCATGATGCACTGGGCCAGGGACAGACTGATTTGCATATAGCCAGGTTCTGAGCTGGGATGGGGCAGTGAGATAAATAACGGTGATGGATGAAGCCCTGATCTTTGGACTGGGTAAGAGTGGTCTGCTTAATTCAGACACTCTGTTCATCACCACCCCCTTTTCTGAAAAGTTTAACAACTTAGCGCCAACACAGGCACCCTTGCACCAGAGTGCAAGGGTGTCTGTGTGCAGGGGAGGTTGGTTATGTGTAGGAAGGCAGCCACATGGAAAAAGCAAAAACAAGGAGAAATAATGCATTCCTCCTCTTTTTGCCAACTTAAGACCAGGATTTTCCTGATCTTAATTTTGGCTCTGCCTCCTATGTACGCCTGCCTTGTACATAGGCAGTAGCGTCAAATACAATGGGTGTTGCGGTTGGCGTTCCACCGCAACACCCATTGTATTTGCCCACCCCTCTCACGCTAACCATAGCGTGAAAGGGTACCTTATGTACAAGGGAGCGTAAAGCCACTTCAAGTGGCTTAACGCTGCCTTGTACATAAGGCGCAGCCCCTATCGCCCCCCCCCCCACACCGTCCATAAAAGTGACATTGTGTTGGCGATAGGGGCCTGTACATATGCCCCTTCTTGAAACCATTGTTGCATGGTTCTTGTGCGCACCCATTGGTAAATGGCTCGAAATGAGTCAGTTGCATCTCGTTAAATCATTTACTCCACTTCTGCTGAGAACATTCAAGCCTCACTGAAAATGTAACCACAAAATTCTTAAAATCGAGTTTGATATAGTAAAGTTTTGATATGGATTGGGCAAAGGATGTGATGAGTTTAGAATGAAACTGTGGCTACAGAAATTCTGAATTTCACTTTTTCTTAACAAAACACATATTGCTTTGGGCCAAGGCTGCCGCACAGCAACAATTAGGAACACAGAGAACATTTTGAGAACCTTGACAGCGAGCAAGGCCGTTGCCGAATATCTGTAATTACATTCAAAAGGCCCTAGAGTGGTGAATTCATCAGCTATAACGTGCCCTTACAGAGAAAACAAATCGACCAAGGGCATTATGAAGGACGTCGGCTTTTCTTAAATAAATATTTCACCAGCAAAACTTTCATTGAACTGGAAATGAGCACAACATGTTTCTGTCTGTATGGACCCTTGAATAACCAGATACAAGTGATAGTTAAAGGAAATAATATACTTATTGTAAATATTCAACAAACGCAATGGACAACAAACCTTGAAATTCAAACAAGGAACGTGTAGCCTTGAAAACGTTTATGATCTGTTTGCCAATGTTGCCATCCTTTGGGCACTAAAGGAACTGCCCACTTTTAACATTTTAAATGCTTCACTTTTCCTTAAACGGGGAATCTGTCGTATTAAAGTATGGTATTTGTTTAGCGCCTGTAACTATGTGGAGCGCTGAAGCGCTTGTCACTGTATGGTTATATTATACAATAAGGGGCCATACATGACAGTACTTCCATGGATCCAATCTCTTTGTGTAGTTGAGAACACTACACTACACGAATATCCACTTTCACATGCCGTGCTACTGTATCATGGCCACAATATCTGCAAACATTTTGTGAAGGTAAGTGCAGGTTAAATATAATAACTGCACGTATATGTATCTTGACAATATGTCTACAAAGAACGTAAATGTAAGATTAGGAATAAGAAATCTATAATACTAATTTACTCATCTTCACAATATTCTGGTAGCAATACTGAGGGACTTTTATATTTTTGAGCTCGACAGTCTTATAAAAACCACGCTGCTGAGTACCAGCCCCCTTATTCTAGGGAGCATAGCACAGCGGTAACATTACACGGTTCCACAGGTTTCAGAAAAATACAGATCAGTTAAAATAATGTGACATTGTAACACAAACGACAGGTATGACCAAAGATCAAGCAGAATGTAACTTTTCAATCCCTGCGCATAACAGGTGCGATTGCGCAGAACTGAAATATTTTGCCCAGATTAACCTTGCATACTGCATTCATGATGAAACTGTCACTCGAGGATTTACCCCAAGTGAAATCCCTCGCAGTGTACCACTCACTAGCACTTGTGACATAGTGCAACGTGCAGCATTGTGGTAAACCATTTTTTTGTGTGCTCAGACACCACCTATGACATCAGAGGTGTGTCACTGTTTGCAGATTTGGCCTGCACACATTTTCCTGGATCGAGCAACATAGTGCCTCAAAGTATCCCACAGTGCTCTGTACAAGTAGTATACTAAGCCTGAGCCAAAACGTGCATTTGCAAAGTTCGCGTTCATCCCTGGGTCTCTTGGCTCCAAATAAGCAACTCCTTATTTTTACCCAATGGTACTCATTTCATCAACTTCAGAAGGGTGAACGTTTAAGTAAGTCTGCTGGGCTTTAAATCTGGGACCATGGGGTCAAATTCAGATCACTGCAGTAGATACTTTAGTCTAGTAAGCTACGAGACCCTACTATAGTAATAATAATAAAAGTACTGTACATCTCTGGCCTGCATGGTCAGATGCATAGACGTTCACATTCATGTTGTGTTATTTAAGCATATTGCCAGTTTCCCTGATGTAGAGAGATGGCGCTTGATTACATGAACATGTGAACATTCCTGAAATATTTAAATGAACACTATTGACATATCACATAAAATGAACTCTGGAGGTGATAATTTAAGACTCATTATCTGCAACAGTTTGGCTGCATCTTAAATCTTTGACACTGTGGTAGTTACCATGTTAGATGGTGGTAAATGGTTGCTTGTCATTGGAACATTAAATGCATGCGCTGCTTTTGGCTTTGAACTTCAGCAGAATTTGCAGACATCTCTTAAGTAAACAACTGAACATACCTCAGTAACATACTCAAAACAACATAAGATCACAATTAGAAGACTACAGAGAAAAACATCACAGACAAAACAGAACACAGCAACCACTGTAACATACAACAGTATCACATTGCAATATTGCAGAAAAAAACATTACACAAACAATAGAAGGCATCCCCATCACAACAGCATGCCACACAATATATTTGTACATTCTTATCCCACATTGCCATCTCCAGAAGTTTGCTTTCATAATACAGTAGTGAAAGGTGTTTGCACCACGCACTACCATATCACCAGGACATGAAAAAGAGTGAAAATGCTCTGTGATTCAGCACTAATCGTTTAGACCTTCTCGTGTGCTTGGAACAGATTTCATAGTTTTTAGGGATTCCACAAAGTATTGCAGGAAAACTCAAGGCAACCCATGACATCCCAAATTGTACTGAAATATTCTCCCTAAAATGTACCCATGTGGAATTTGCACCTTGTGATGTAACAATTAACATGTTCATTGTAATATGCATTAAGACATTTAGTGGCACATTTATCAAAAAACATGTTGCTGCGCTGCGTGATGGGGAAAGGGCAGGAATGCACAGCATTTAACATTATAAGGCGCATTCCTGTGTTTTCCTTGCACTGCCGCACAATGTGCTGCCCAGCACCAACGCAGGCACCCTTGCACCATGGTGCAAGGGTGCCTGCGTTGTGAGCAGGATTCTTTTTGTGTAGGAAGGGGCTCCTTCCGGCACAAAAACAATCCTCTGAGGCATATTCCACTTTCTATGTATGCTGTAGAATGCAAGACACATAGAAAGAGGAAAAACGAGGAGAAACACAGATATTTCTCCTTGTTAGCCCTCACCTAGGGCTAGATGTAGATAGAATAGATTTACCGATTTTAAATTACCGAATTTTACCGATTCGGTAATTGAAAATCGGTAAATCTATGTTGTCGACATGTAGGTATTCCAGATGTGCTGGAATACCGAATCGGATGATTTCGGTAAATACCGAATCGGTAATGCCCATTCATATGGGCTTTGAAGCCCATAGGATTGAATGGGCATTACCGATTATACCGAATCGGTAAATACCGATTTACACAAGGGTGCAGGGGGTGTCACTTTGACACCCTCTGGCACCCCCAAAACAGGCTCGGGTGCCATTTGGCAGGCATACATGCCCTAAGGGCAGGTCTGCCTGCCACATGGCATAGGTGTGCATGCACACATGTGCATGCACACCGGAATCGGTATTTTACCATCAAATTGGATTTGATGGTAAAATACCGATTCGTTAAGGCTCCTGGTACTCTGAAGAGTCCCACCTACATATGGGTGGCTCAGAATCGGTAAATGTACCGATTTTTTATTTTACGGAATCGGTAAAATTACCGAATCGGTAATTTTACCGATTCGGTAAAATAATGCCCCCTACATACCATTCACCTATTTACCGATCGGTAACGGCCGAAAATACTGATTTTCGGCGGTTACCGACCGACCTACATCGGGCCCCTAGGGAGGCATAGCATTTTGATGCATTTCCACATCTAAAAGTAATGGTAAATCATTGGAATGTGCCAAAATTGGGTGGATGCGTTGGAACACCCACACTCCACCCATGGAACACGCCCTGGAATAGGGTAAGATTTTTACTTTTCTCCCCACAGAAATTATTTATGCCCATGGAAAAAGCACTATCTCGGAATTCACATCAAACAAGGTTTCGCATTTTACCTTAAATTTGCCAAAATGGAAAAGCACTTGGGAGGAATAACTGTGTAATCTTCCAGAAGATACAACTGCCTAGAAGATCTAACTGAATTCCATACATTTACAACGTTGAGTGCTAACTTATGCAGGATTTATCACCCAGAAACAAACAAAAAAACATCCATGGCCTCTGAACCTTTGAATGTAGAATTTTATATTTCTATATTTGTAAATTCATTTTACTAACATACAGTCCCACCAGTCATGACTATGTAAATCAGCGTGTGAACTTCCGGTCAGCCTGTTGGTCACCTACGTTCAACTGAGGTGGATAGAAAGCTGTGAATCCGGTCCTTAACTGAGTGTGAAGACGTGCAACTTTGCATCTATTCAAATGTAGATGTCCTGCCTGCCTTAAATTATTGGAATTTATTTAATTCAATTGAACTACCTATATGTCAGCCACCTCACGACAGGATAGTAGAACAGTCTTTCAGACAATTATAGGGTTAGAATTGTATTCATATAAGTTAGGAAACTAGCAGGAACATTGGGCAAAGGGAGTAAACAGGGAGTAAGTTAGTGAAGGGCAAGCAGACTAGGATTTCTTCTCCTGTTTTCTGGATCAAAGTTGCAGAGTCTAGGAGTGAAGCAGCAGAAAGCTTGATTTGAGGTTTTTGTTTTCCTTCTGTTCAGAAGGTTCTCTGCTATTAGATTTAAAGTCTTACTACTTCGCCGAGAGACACCATATATAGTCAGCCCTGCGAAATGTATGCAGTTTCAATCTGAAGTTTTTCAGGGGGTTGATTCCTTATTTGTGCTAAAAGGAGTTTTCATCACCATCAATAAAGTGCTCCATTTCCGTGAAGTTATGGTGAACTACGTAAATACCTCAAACAAAATTAAAAAAAACTCTCAGCAAGGCCGAGTTACTTTTCATATTATCAATTTGCCAGCACACCAATGAAAAACTTCCAACCTTCATGGCAGCTGTCTGCCAGGGTGTGTAAACAAACATACATTTGCCACCAATCTGAACATATTTATCCAGTATTAAGATGGTTCGCTCTGTTTTTCTAAAACAATGAAGCATTTACAACTACAATATGGCCTCCACTTTGTATTTTGCGGTGTGGTGCACTCACTTTATGGACTGTTGTGTATGCGGCAGTTTTCTGAGCAGAACTGTGGGAGTACTCTGTCTGTCGTTCAAGGCAGTACTTTGGACAGTTTTGGGGTTTCAGCAGGCCAGGGCCTTCTTCCTAGGTCTGGACACTGGCAGGCGATCATGAGAAGCAAAGGTCACAGCGTAATTAATCGTTATTAGGAATTGCAAGGCCTCAGTTCAGAAATGGATCGCTGGTCCCCAGTGATAAAATGTATTTATCAAGTTGAAAGCTCACTTCTCTAAAACATGAGTAATGGTGTACAGGATGGAGAAAACCAAACTGATTTCGTACAAAAGTACCTCCACCCTGCCAGTCACTCAAATATACCGCTGTTTGGCTCTCTGAACTCGCATCTTCCCTAAACTGGGAGCACTTTAAACAGTCATAACAGGGTTGCTAGTCAAGTAGCCGCATTAGCTTTTTATGATGCCCATCTAGGAGTCAAACATTATTAGAACATTGGAATGTTGGGAGCTCCATTGCAGACAATGGAGTGCTCCCTGCTTCTACGGGCCGGTAAAGGCACGCAGAGCAACATTCCAATGTTCTACAAAGGCTTCTCGAAGCTCGAGGGGATTTATATCCCCTCGAGCTTTGAGAACCCTTTGTTTAATTTGTTAGAACATTCTGCCCTCTAGTGGCAGAATGTTCTAATAGCCTTATAGCCCTTGGTAGCAGGGCTATACCGGCAATTAAGCTGTCTCGTTAAAGTCCCTCGCCTTCGGCTCGGGCCTTTAACGATTCAGCGGGCCTTTAATAGCCGTTAAAGCCCACGGCGGGCTATAAGGCTATATTCCTGTTGTTCAGAGTATTTTTATGAATGATGGTGGCATTCATTTGAAATGGTGCCATGGCTAAGGGCACCCATTCCCAAGAAAGCTTTGAGCTCTGGCAATGAAAGTCTTGCCCCGCCTCTTTAGATCTGATAGATCAACTGTCCTAACCTTTGTATAAATAGAATTAGGTATTCATTCAATAAACCTCGAACTGGCGGAGCATTTATGCTGTTATAGCATTCATGCCACTGGGACAGGAGCAACATATGTATAACTAGGGCCAACATTTTGACACTAATGAGTAAATCTGGGCAGTGTTGAATATGGCTAAATGCTCCAAGTTTGATCCCAGACTTGAATAGGTGACCGGAGAGAGATTTAAGCAGCATATATTTCAGATCGATCTGGAAAGTATTTCTAAACTGAAGGGAAATACATTTTGTTTCCGAAGTAGCAGTATTATCATGTGCCCTTTGGAAATACATCCGAGATAAAGTAGAGCAACATTTACAAAGGTATTTGTGACCATAAACTTCCCCAAATTCGACCAGGAAATAGTCATAGATTTGCTGCAGCCAAGAGGTGAAGTAGCCCCCACCTTTGAGGAACTGTGGGGCATATTATCAAGCCTTTGCGCTAAAATTATCGCCGCTTTATCGGCCGAAAACGGCCGATAAAGCGGCGATAATGGGCTTGATAATATGCTCTATGGAATTCCAATCGAAGCACATGTTAGATGTGAAGACATCTAACATGGGCTTCGATTGGAATTCCACAGAGCATATTATCAAGCCCATTATCGCCGCTTTATCGGCCGTTTTCGGCCGATAAAGCGGCGATAATTTTAGCGCACAGGCTTGATAATATACCCCTTATAGCTTCTCAGAGTTGGTGGGGTTTAGGAAAAGACCTTTCTGCACAGTGAAATTATTTTTCCTGTGCAGGAAAATATAAAAAAGCATGCGTTTGCACGGCGGGTTCAATCCCACAGTGAGTAATTCTATGGTATGAAAAGTTACTCACAGCAGAAATAGGAGCCAGGGAGAGATGGCAAATGACATTCCAAATCACATGCCAATAACCCTGCACCTACTGTAGCTTCCCAGTTGTTCCACTGGAACTGTGTGAGGTTTTCAAACAGAAGTAAATCGGCAACGGAAGTTGAGCGTCCCTTACAGGTGAAGATGTATTACTTTCCTTGTGAATTTCATGTAGGCTGAAGGCCATTGAGTTTGCTGGTATTAGTAATGAGCTCGCACATTTCTACAATGATGTTGTCTCCGTTTCATTTCCTTAGGCGGCCGTGACTACTGCTGTGGCTTTCTTCCCAACTTTGGAGCCAGTGCGTTTAGGAATAACGATGGCTATTTAATATTCATTTTCTCGGCGACTGTGATAACTGTGATAAACAACTTTTTATGATTTACAGGACAAGCCTGCCTAGGAAAAAATATTGTTCTCTCCTAATTATTTCCCCAGGGGACTGTGATTAATGGCTGCATTCAAGGACCACTGTGCCTGGCAACAATCATTATCAATTTAGGATTCTACCCATTAATCCAAACTGAGCCAACTATTTTAAACATGTAATGATTTTTTAATGAACTATGATTCATTTGGGTTATATGTTTGTAATGGTTTGATAACCATCACTAAATTTAATGTTGCTAATTATAAAAATGTATCTTGAAAGAACAAGCAATCCAGCACGTTCTTCAATTTTCTTACAAATATCAGACCACTCCATCTAAAGATGGAGGACTGAATAGAGGACACAGTCACACCTGACCAGTTGACTGGGGGTGGGAAGTCTCATCTGACATTCGCATCACGATATATTGTTGATGCTTTTCTTCGTGATAAAGGTGAGTTCTTCAAATGAGGTTGTCTGTGTCTCTGCTGTGTTTAAATGAACTTCTGTTGATTTCTCAGTCTTACAGGATGCGGCCTTCAAGGTTACTTCCCAGAAACCGACCTGGAGCAAGAATCCCACCACTGACCCTCAGGACAAGATAGTAAAGTTTCTTGAAGCATTGACATCTCTTGAGAATGTAGGAATAAGATGAAACCCCTTATAATATTTCCTTCGTACCTTTTAGTCCCCTCGGGTGTCTGCTTACTACATACCAATTCACCTGTCAAAATTGTAATGCAGGTCTCCTTGACATTGAAATGCTAGTTCAAGTTGGACTGTCCAATAATGCGCTTTAGACAGGGTGAACATTTTTATTTGTTAGAAAAAAATGGTAACTTATTGCCTACAATTGTATTGAAAAAAGTTGACTTTTTGTATGAGTGTCCCAAATGCCCTTCTACTGTTTTCTACTGTGAGGCTTGTTTATTTTTCTCCAGACTTGGGGGCGGATTTTCTTTTTTTTCTTTTTTGCAGTTTTGAACTGCAGTGATGAGATCTGAAGTTGACAGAGCTCTGAATCACAAAACTGTGACTAATTCACAATACTAGGTTCACACACTAACGGGGCAGAACTGAACCCCTTAAGTGTGTGGCTGAAGTTTCTGGGCCCACAAGCCCCAATTCACTCTCAGGACTCCTGGCAGTGGGATAGCTGGATAGTGAACACAGAAGATGTACTTATATTTTCTGCTCAATCCTCCATGTGTGACAAATTAGAGGACCTACAACACTGGTATCTGATATTCTGTCGTCTGTCAACTTCCCCCCCTCCTGCCCAGCATCACTGCCCCACTGTGCTCACCTAGACCGACCGACGCGGATTGGTTCACATGAACCACATTCTATTAGCCACAAGGATATAATAATGGGGCATGGTAATGTCAGCAGCCTCTCTCTACATTCCCATGTCACCCCTACAAGTATCACTGACATACATAGCCCTTAAGGACAATGTCCATTTCAAAATAGAGATTTACATTTTGGCCCCTAAATAGTGGACCGCAATGTCAATCTGTAGCTACTGCTAATGCATTTCATAAAGGAGAGAGTATGGGGTATGCAAAATCAACACACGGCGCATAGATTCCTGTGTAACTCTCTGTGAATATGGGATGTGCTGGATTGTGCACTTGCCACATTCCCTGGCACACTTCAGTGCTCACAAGGTGCACGGAATAGGTAGCATGGGTGCCCTCATGCTTTCTGCTTTTCTTTTATATTAAAGCAAATTCCCTTTGTAAATTATACCTTTTTTCTAATCTACTGATATGGAAAGGTAACATGTTTTAGTAAATTGGTCCCTTTGAACCTCCTTTATCTGTCTCTTCGCATGTCAGACCATAAGCGACCTGTTGTTATGGGCACCAGGACTCCACTCCCTCCCTTTTTTGAAGGATGACGACAGCCTGTCAGGCTGAGCAAAGGTCAGTCTGACAGACAGTCGCCATGTCAGGGTCAGGTAGCCAGGTGATTTACATGCGGTAATGTGCTGGTGCCTGGAAGCCAGAGCAAAGCTTTATTGTACTGAAGATTTCATAGGCTTGAAGACAGTGACGTCTTCTGCATGGGAAAGGTCTGTGAGGTCCTCTCCGTCATGTCAGCCATGGGTGCTTCAGGTTTAAGTCCCAAAGAACCCGGGGCAGACTGCCTATCAACAACACCTCATCACAGAGTGAGGTGGAGTCAGCATGTCTCACTCCACCCTACTCTGTTACGAATTTGGGAAGGTCTTCATGACAATGTTAGTCAATAGGAGGAGGTGGCGAGATCTTCCATGAGTCCCTTCCCTCCGCAAAGCCTCCAGCAACTTCCAAGGCCACCCGCTGTCACTTCCATGGCCCGGGTAGTACTTGTTGAATGTTCGATGCATGTGTGTTTGTATGAATGTACATGTATTTTTGCATGCATGCTGTGAATGTGGGTGTATGCGTGTGTATGTGCTTGTGAATGGTAGTTGGATGAGTGGGGGCTTGTAAATGAATGGGTGTGAGTGAGTTTGCATGTAGATGGGTTAATGTGATATGTGTGTGTGTGCCTTTGAGTGTATAGATGGAGGCACGTGTGTGCCTGTCCCACTATGCATTCACATTACGAGACCCCATTATATCAGGATGACATTTAGTTTTTTCGTAGCTTGAATTTTTGTTATTAGTGGGGTGAAGCACACCACTAATAATAAAAATTCTTCCCACAAAAAAGTGTTATCTCTTTTTTTGGTTTTTCAGAATTTCCCATATTTCTATGGTATATTAATGAATGATGGCACATGCGCATTAAGAAAATGGTGCTGTTATTTTAAAGATATATGCACATGCAATTCAGGTAGGAAAATATTTCCTGAGAGTTAATAAAAATCATCACGATACTTTTGAAAAATTGAGAAGAAAGATTAAGGTCTAGATGTTTGACCATTCCATTTTGCAAGTCGCAAATTGCGACTCACAAAATAGAATGTATAGCAGTGTCTGAGACACTGTTTGCAATTCTCAAATGAGTCACAAGGCACCTGCCTCATTAATATTTATGAGGCAGGTCACAATGTGCGACCCATTTGGAATGGCCTGTAAACACAGGGATGGTGACTGCTGGGAACAATAGACCACCATGTCTTTGTTTGATTTTTCAATAAAGCAGCTTTTTTTTCAAATGCAGCCCGATTTCCTTAAAGATAAACGTGATGTGTTAAAAAATAAAGAACATATTCCTTTTAATTTTTTAAGGGCACGCAATGATCCCTGGGACCACTGTCTGCTCTGAAAAAATATTTTTCCATCCATTTACAAAGGGGAAGGGGTACCCATTTTCGAGTGGCTTACCACCCACCTGATGTAGGCGATAAACTGTGAGTGTTTTGCAATCGCAAATGCGGTTGCCAAACAATGGTACACACCATTCTGACTCGCTATTAGGAAGGGACGCCCTTGGCATGCCACTTCCTGATAGTGCCTCACCAACATTATTTTGCAGGTCGCCAACTCAAAAATAGCATTTGTACATACCACCACCCTTTTCTGTGGTCGTAAAGGGGACGATTTCCTGTTTACGACCTCAAAAAACTGTCACTCATCTGGCCCTATATATGTTAAAAATATCATCATCACCGCTTGTTAAAAAAAATAGCATTCTCAGTAAAACTACCTGACGAATGGCCTTCAACGAGAGAAGCTAAAACAATTACTTTCCCAAATAACACATCACATACAGAGTTAATCTATCCACCCTCAAAAAGTTACCATTATTTTGCAATTTAATAGCATCAGTTTCATAGGATCGAGGAGTCTATCAGTCTGCTTGATAAAAAACAAATACATGCAATTTTTCTAATTTCTCAATAACTGTTAATTATTATTACTGAGAGAATTAATAATGATATTTTGACAGTTGTGTTTGACAATTTTAAGACACATATGTTTAAGTCCAATTCTATACTTGGTCCTTAAAGAGACAATATGCAGCACATTTTACATTTTACCAGCTATAATTATCCAAGTGATGATGGCTATCACTGTTAGAGGACGATTTCTAACATTTCCGCTAACATTCTATGGCCCACATGCATCAAGCATTTTTGTAGTCGCAAACGGTGCGATTACTTAAAATCGGCCGTTTGCGAATGCAAAAGTGCTTTTTGGGATGCATGAAGCAATTTTAGAATTCGCAACATTGTTGCGAGTTCTAAAATTGCGGGTGCTTTTAAGAAGTCGCAGATGTGCGACTTCTTAAAAGCAATGCATCATTACTTTGACAAGTGGAAATTCGCAATTAGGGTTCCAAATTTACCGAGTGGTTGAACCACTCGGTAAATTTGGAAAAAGTGTTTAAAATGCTTTAAATGTTTTTTTTACAACATTCATGTTTCACACACACATGTCCTTAGGACATGTGTGTGTTAAACATGATGCGAAAAATACATTTCAGGGGTGCATGGGGGGGTCCTTTGGACCCCCCCCCTGCACCCATGAAATTTTCTAAGTGCCACTCGCAATTTGCATTGACTCCTATGGGCCTTTTGGCCCATAGGAATCAATGGGAATTGCGAAAATTAACTTAAGAATTCGGTATTTCTTTGGGATTCGGTAAAAATTGCGATTTTTACCGAATCACAAAGAAATACCGAAAAAAATGATGCATAGCATTTTGCACTTCTTAATTTGCGATTCCTTATTTTTCGCAAATTAAGAAATGCAAAATGACACAATGATGCATGTGGGCCTCTGTGTATGTTGAGTTGTGGGTATAGTAGGTGTGTATTATGTGTATGGCCATTGGACACTGTGTAGTGTATGAGTCTTCTTTTGGAGCCAGTGGAACTGGAAGCTATTTTGGATGCCCCTAATTCAGCATGGCACAAGATGGAAATTGATGGTAGTTTTCACAGACAGTAGAAGTGTATTGCCAGCATTCCTGTGGCAGGAGGGTGGAGACCCAGACACTGAATTGAGGTGGATGGAGACAGGGGTCCATTTCGAAATTACCAGAGGTTTTTGTGATCAAAAGACAGCAAATCAGTACTTCCTGAGCACTGCAATCTCCTAGATGGTTGAGGTGAGGGCTGGAACTGTGTTTTCTGGTGTTCAAGGTGAGGAAGGTTCTATCAACCACATCGGTGCGGTACGATTTACCGCCGGGTGCTGACCCCTAATAGAAACGGGCGTGGTCATGACGGAACCGTTCCGTCATGAGCATCGAAGGGGTTAAGAACTGACTCTTTGTTCTGCAGTTGATTGCTGTTTCAGGGAAGTTATGTCAGCCATAGGCAGAGAATTTGGAATTCATTGAGCCCATTTTTTCACACTTCTGATTGGAGCCAGCTCTTTTGCTACCTGCTGTGAGAACCATCACTTTGCAGAAAGACCGCCTGGAGAGCTGCCTGAAAATGACATTTGAAAGCAAAGCAACTCATACTGGTTCTGGAAGCTCAGACATTGACTCCTAATCTTCTGTCTGGAATATTTGTATGAAAGTAGGATAAAAAAAACACTTTGTTCATGTTACAAGTTTTTCTTGCTGAGGAAGGGGGTGCTCGAACGAGTAATTCAGGAAAATGTGTACTACCAGCGCTGGTGTTTGCAAGATATCCAGACTTCCAGGAGTGAGAGGACATCATCTGAAGTCTGCACTTTCTTCTGGAAGAGCTGAGGATCTGCCTAGGACTTTTAAGTTTTCCTTCCTGCCTGCAGACAAAGGCAGGGCCTGTGTTTGGACCTGCATGAGGAGAGATTTACCAGGAGGAGACCTCAAATGTGTTCTCGGCATGAGGAATAGTCAGAGAGAATGAGAGACTGCTGGAAGCATGCCACACGGTCTCTCTAAACAGTTCTAAATGTGAACTGTATCAAGTCTTCCATAAAAAGAATGATATAAGATTTGAAGCCAACCATGGCTGAAAAACTGGTGCGTTCGTGCTCCAGCAATGCTTAGATGGGCACCCTGATAGGTCTGGAGTCCACAACTGCTAAAGTCTAAGAGGCTGCGATTAGCCAGAAGCCCACAACTGCAGAGCCCTTGTTCCTTTTTCATCCAGCCACCAAAGATAGGAAACTGATGATGCTTGTCTTTTCATGTGTAGGGCCACTGGCCTAACAGTTTGGGCTGGATTATCCCTTCTAGAGCAGAGGTATGACTGATATGCATATGACCGGTCTGAGTCAGCAAAAAACAATGGACTGGGATATGGCCTTGAATGATTGCTAGTAACTGAGATTAATTCAAGCATTCCATCTGTCACGTTATTCCTGTTGCAATAGATGCTCCTAATGCAATGGGTGTGTGCAGGTGTGGATCCAGTGCTCACTGTGCCATAAGTCTGAGGCTGTACCTCACTGATGAGACCTAACTAGGTCAAAATCACACTAGGGTTGCTTATGTTCCTGTCTGGAGGTGATCTGGTTTGACAATTTGGGTTGGGCTCTTCCTATTGGAGCAGAGTCAAAGGCTGATTTGCATTTGACCAATCTCTATCTCTAGTAGTATAGTTGACAAAAGACTGGGAAGCAGCCCCATGTGATTGACAGCGGCTAAAATTAAATCAATCATTCCATCCACCACTTTGGTCTTTCATGTAGGAGACTCACACATTGTGATGGGTATGGCCAGAGATGGGTCCTCTGCTCAATGTGCCTTATGACTAAAATATATCTCACTGATGAGACCTAAGTAGTTTGAAAGTGGTCTGGACTTGCTTGTGTTGCTGTCTCAAGGGTTTCTGGCACTTCAGACTGACTGTTCCTATTTAATAGGCAGAGATGTTGGCTGAGATTGCCAATGGCTGAAATTAAATCGGATATATGTAATTACTATAATGTTCAAACCCAGATGGTTTTGAATCCTTGAAAAAAATCTATACATATATGAAACTATTCAAAACATGTACAATCAATGAGTAGAAGGAAATTTCAAAAGCACGCAAGAGTCTTTCAAATGTACAGAAAGCTTTTTAATAGAAATTGAAAAGGGTACAGACAAGTATAACAATGCATCATGATTGAGGATGTGTAGAACTCCCTACAAATCATGAACAGAAACATCTGTTCTACATAGTCTGATGAGAGAGGAATCTGGGCATACAGAAAACATTCACTATTGTACAACAAATGTTAGGGAAATAGATGAAAAAGTCGACATTTCAGTCTGTTGTGGGAAAACTACTCGTCAGACCATCTTCAGGACGTAAAGTCAATTGTTTAAAAAGTCCTTTGACATCAGTCCACTATTTAATTTGGACCGAATGGGTTGTGAAGGAAACACACTGAAAAGTTCTTTAGGATCTATTCACTCAATGAAAACTGCTATTAGTCTTTCCTGTCACCAGGTAAGTCGCTCCCCCAGCCGCCACACGGTCCTCCTGTGCCACTGTTCCGCTGCTGCTACCCGCTGTTATCTGACCGCCTCTCCCCACCGAGGTCCGACTTGCATTGCCTGTGCTTGTTGTTATTTCTTGTGCTTCCGTGACTCTGATTCCGCCTTTTACTTGTTGCCACTTTTGTTTTACTTGGTTTTACTGTTGTGGTTTTTCACTTTGTGCCCTCTCTCCCCCTGCCCCCTTTTGCCTTCTGTGTCACCCAACCACTCCCTCACGCTTCCCGCCGCTGCGTCCCTTCGGCCCCACCCCCCTGGTATCCCATTGGCCGCCCACTCACATCTCCCAGCTGCTCCTCCCTCCCACAGCCCCTCATATGGAGTCCGCACAGGGGCCATGCGCAGCGGGCGCGCCAAAGGCAAGCCCATCTGCACCCGTCCGTGCCTGGACCACGCCCAGCACCAGAACCCCTGGCCCCCGCTGAAGCCAGGAAACCCGATGGAGATACAACACCACCGCCCTCAATGCACTCAACACCGGACGACCACCTGCCTGCCACCAAGCCACCTCGAAGCGCACCCACGGACCCTTCTCCTGCCTAGGCTGCAAATTCACCTGTGTCCGAAACTTCACGCCACCATCCGGACCAGGCAACAACAACCACCTCAAGTGCATCCTGCTCAACACCCGCTTCGTCCACAAACATGCGGTGGAACTATGGGACCTCCTCGACACAACAGCGCCAGACGTCGCCTTCCTCACGGAAACCTGGATGAACGCCTCCTCAGCACCCGACATCGCCATCCCGGACGGCTACAAGATCATCCGAAAGAACCGCGCCAACCAAACTGGAGAAGGAATCGCCATCATCCACAGGAGCACCATCAGCGTCTTGACCAACTCCGAAGACAACCTCACCACTGCTGAACACCTACACTTCCATATCCGCACTGACCCCAAGACCACCCTCAGAGGAACCCTCTTCTACAGACCCCCGGGCCCACGCACTCAATTCAGAGAAGCCATCGCTGACCTCATCAGCCCACATGCCCTTGCCTCATCAGACTACATCCTCCTAGGGGACCTGAACTTCCACCTGGAAAACAACAACGGCAACAACACCACCACCCTTCTAGACAACCTCGCCAACCTCGGACTCAAGCAACTGGTGAACACCCCCACCCACTACGCCTGCCGCACGCTCAACCCCATCTTCTCTGCCAGCGACCACGTTACCTTCAGCCACTCCACCAGACTACACTGGACCAACCAAAGCTGCATCCATTTCACCTACAAGAAGACCACATCCCACCACCACCCGCAACAGATCCCCCAGAGATGCTGGAGCAAAGTCACCACAGACCAGCGAACCACATCACTGAGCCAGAACCGACCAATCAACACCACAGACAATAACGACTCAGCCCGCAACCTCACACAGTGGATCATCAACTGTGCCGACACCCTTGCACCACTGAAGAACCCTCCAGGCAAGCCCGGCAACAAGAAAGCCACACGGTTCACCAACCACCTCAAAGAATCGAAGAAATCATGCCGAACCCTTGAGAAAACCTGGCGCCACAAACAGACGACAGAAAACCTGACAGCCCTCAAAAATGCCTCTCGCAAACACCACCAGCTGATCCGCACCACCAAAAAGACATTGTTCAAAGAACAGCTGGAGAACATAGTCAATCCATTGATTGACTATCTCATAGGGGGTCAGGAAAAATGACTATTGACCAACTGGGGCCCAGAGGTAGGGACCACCGAACGATACGTAGTAGGGTAGAGGGGGTTGAATATTCAGGTTTGGCAGGTTCTCCCCTGGCAGAGCTTTAAATAGCCAGTGTCTATGGTGGGTTGGAACCTGGTGTCTCCAACACAGAGGTAGCGGGAGGCCAGGATTCCCCAAGTGCATATTTATTTATTTATTTATTTATGTCATTTCTAAAGCGCACTGCAACCCTACGGGCATCCTGGCGCTGAGAGAAGTGCAACTAAAGAAAACTGAACAGCAAAGGGACAAGTGAGTGGAACAGCTCTAGGGAAGTGTAATTTTGGGGAAAAGCCAAGTCTTTATCCTTTTGCGAAAGAGCAACAGTTCGTTGGTTTTCCTAATTACCAAGGGAAGGCTATTCCAGAGATGAGCTGCAGCTATGCTAAAAGCTCTGCCACCATGAGTAGCTTTCCTAATCCTAGGTACACTAAGGAGGTTAGTGGATGAGGAGCGGAGGGTCCGTGTGGGTTCATACCACTTGAATTTGGCCTGAAGGGGCTTAGGACCCAAACCATTCGCTGCCTTAAAGACGGTGCACAGGGATTTGAACCGGATCCTCTGATGAACGGGCAGCCAGTGCAACTCAGCCAGAGCAAGGGAGGTGGAGGACCTACGTCCTCGAGAAAGCACCATCTTTGCAGCTGCCGCCTGGATGCTCTGGAGTCTGGAAATCAGATAGGCAGGAGATTCCAGTAACAGAGCGTTGCAGTAATCCAGGCGGCTGAGGATGGTACTTCTGACCACGGTTGCTCTGGTGTGTGCTGGAAGTAAAGGCAGCAGCTTTCGAAGGCCCCGCATTAGGGCGAAGCAGCTGCTCACCTGTCTGTTGACGTTGGTCTCCAGACTCAAAGTTGTCATTGAGACTGACCCCCAGATTCCGCACTGTTTTTACTGGTGCCAATGGCTCACATGAGTCTAGAGGCCAAAAGCCAACAGGCAGGTTTCTGGCTATTCTTCCCACTTTGCATTGCATTATCTCAGTTTTGCTGCTGTTAAACTGTAGTGAATTTCTTTTTAGCCAGGTTGCCATTTTCATTATGCAGGTGTGGAAGGTCTCAAGAGATTCTGCATGGGCACCATCCAGGGAAATCATCAGCTGCGTGTCATCCGCATAGTTGATCACGCTAATGCCGTGAGCCTTGATGATGGCCATCAGGGGCTGCATATAAACATTAAAAAGGATCGGGCTAATCGCAGACCCCTGAGGGACCCCATGTGGGACCATAGCGAACTCAGACTGATACGGGGGCAATGCCACTGCCTGCCATCTATCTGACAGATAAGAGCGGAGCCAGTCAAGTGCCATACCCTGTACTCCAAAGGTTTTCAACCTAGTCAGCAGGATGTCGTGGTTCACCGTATCGAATGCGGCGGACAGGTCAAGCAGAATCAGAATTGCTGATTCTCCCCTGTCCGCCCTCATTCTCAGGCCATCCAGTGGCCATATGGCCCAAGGGACCTGTCTATAGCCCCCGCAGTACTGTGGCGTGAATCTAGTAGGGCTGGGGAAAGAATAGTCTCATGGAATATAGCAGGATTGGGTTCTAGAATGCACTCACCCGAATGGGTGTCCTTTATAAATGGCTTTGACATTTGTATCTTCCAAGAGACGTGGGCCTGTGAGCCCCTGTTCCTCTTGGGTTTCCTTAATTTCTCTGTACCAGCCCTCAAGGGCCCCAAGGGTAGGCCGGAAGGGGGTTTAACCATCTGGGCCCGGCAGGCACTCTTTGACAGAGTAGTAGAGCTCCCATCTGGTAACAATGACATCCAGCTGATCAGGACAAGCATGGTTTTGGGGGAGCCCTTAGACATCTATAGCTTGTACGTTAGAGGGCCAGATGGAGGAAAATCCCAGGTTCTGGCAGCGCTTGATCATCTGATTGGCACCCAGCCAAGCGAGAACAATATATTAATTGCTGGGGACCTGAATATGACATTTGAGCCTCTTTCTTAGGCGGCTGGCACTCGGGAGAGGATGTAGACTCTGAGTGGGGGATCTCTAATCTGGACTTAAAATCTGTAAGAAGATGGGCAGCAGGTATAATCCAGATAAATGCTCTATGCAGCGAAAGGGGGCTCAGAGCTTTGAATGGAAGGACAGTGAGTGACGGCCAATGGGCCAACACCTTCGATAATGGTCGCTCGCAAAGCCGTATTGATTATGTTATCTGCAACCTGGCAATTTGGCACTTGATGAGCGACATGAAGGTGGTTAGTAGACAGGTGAGTGACCACAACCCCCTATGTATTACTCATCTCCTGTGGGGGGGGACTTAGGGGGGCAAAATAATGTGGAAGAAGCTGTAGCGGAGATTGTTTCAACGAATTATATGAGGCGGATAAAGTGGTCCCAAATTGCAATGAATAATGAGGTGTTAGAAAGCATTGGCAAAGACTTGGATAGCAGAACATCTGCTATGGAAGCAATATTGAATATGGGATCCGGGAGTGGATCCGATCTGGAAAAAGTCACCAATTTGCACTGTGAATTTTTCGGTTTAATAAAGGGTCATTTCTACAAGGTGGTTCGCCTGCAGTCAGGCAAGAATAATCGCCGACATTTAGCGGGGTGGTATAACGCGGCGTGTAGGATGGCCAGAACTTTTCTGGGAACGGCCATCAAAAACAAAGATCCAGTAGCCGTCAGGGAAGCAAGACAGAAGTACAAGGCCAGTGTAATCATAGCTAAGAAGCAATGGGATGAGCAGCACTGGCAAGATCTCAAAGCTGCCAGTTCTGCCAAGGATTCCGGATTATTTTGGAACATCATCAAGTGGGGAAAAGGAGGCCTCCCAGAACCACCTTCAAACCACGTCTCTCAGAATAGCTGGTTAGACTATTTTGGTCCCCAATACATGTGCCTCCCTGAGGATAAGACCAGGGAGTCTGTAGTCACCGTTATGTTTTCACCCCCTCCTTTTAACAATGCTGACATAGCAGTGGCTCTGGACTCAGTCTCTCGGGGGAAAGCTCCCGGACCCGATGGGGTCCCCGCAGATGTCTTCCTCCACGAGAAATCACGATGGGGCAGGTATATTCTGAAGCTGGCTAATGCTGTAGTGTTAGGTGCTCCGGTACCAAAGTCTTGGTTAGGGGCTGTAATAATCCCTGTGTACAAAAAAGGTGACAAAACTCCACCAGGGAATTACAGGCCCATTAGCCTAATAGACATGGTACAATAGGTTATAGATAAAATGACCCTAGCGAAAATCATGGTCTGGGTAAAAGAAAATAATGTCCTATCTCCTTATCAAGCCGGTTTCCTCAAATTAACCAGCACCACAGACCAGATATTCCAGTTTACGTTGCTGCACTGGAAGGTAGTGCAGTTGGGGAAGGGCAGTCTTTATGCTGCCTTTATTGATTTACAAGCAGCTTTTGACTTAATCCCTCGCTCCTTGCTATGGAAAGTCCCAGCCAAGATGGGTATGCCACTGGAAATCCTATCGCTAGCAATGAGACTGCATGAGTCAAACTACGCAAAAATTCAGTGGGGGAGCATGGGCAAGTCACTGCTGAGTTTGCGGTAGAGCAGGGTGCACGCCAAGACTGTGCCATGGCCCCCACTCTCTTCTCATTGTATATTAATGGTGTAGTTGAGCGTATGTTGTCTAGTTCTATATGCGCTCCGACCCTGGATGGAATGAAAACGCCAAACCTACTATTTGCAGACGACACGCTCATAATATCTAAAACCCCTAGTGGCCTGCAGCTTGCCTTGAATATCTCTGAGGGCTTCTGTGTTGATCGTGGGCTTGAAGTAAACGTAGCTAAAACGAAGCTCATGATATTTAATCCTCATGCCAGTTTCAAAGGGAATTTCTTTATGGATGGCTAAAGGGTGGAAATGGTCTCGGACTTTGTTTACCTGGGAATCCATATAGCAAAGGGCGGGAAGTGGGGGAAACATACAGAAATGGCGGCCCTCAAACTCCGCTGAAGTGCTGAACACAAAAAGTCTTTGACCAACCAATCTTGCCATTACTCCAGGTGTATGAGGCCGAAGCCGTCGGCTTGGTGCTTTACGACGCAGAGCTTTGGGGCTATGACAATTTGACATCATTAACGCTTGCTGAAAACAAATTCATGCAAAACCTCATTGGCCTCCCTAAAAGTACACCCATGAAGCCACTGCGCTGCGAGCTAGGCAGGAAAGCCATATCAGATATGGCTAGATTACGAGCCATTTTATATTGGCGGCGTATTTGGGTCACCCCTGAACTCGCCCATTACGCGAGGGGCTTCCTGTCTGTAATAATTCCGATAAATTTCACAAGATAGGCTGGCTAAAGGATTTGTGCAGAACACTAGGGATAATGAGCATGAAGGAGTTATGGGAGAATCCAGAGCAGGCCCAGTTCCCGGCCAAAGGCATCACAAAAACAACGTATTGGGAAATGGTAGAACGGAGGAACTGGAATGATGCAGATCCCTCCTCTTTGGAAGGACGCTTTTTGGAAGTAAAAGCTTCCCCATTCCTGGAGCCCTATTGGGACATCATAGCGAATCCTCAGGACAGGAAGCTTTACTTCCAACTTAGAGTGGGGTCGCTCCCAATCAGATCGTTGACAGGAAGATGGGCAGAAGCTAATTTTAATGTTTGCCCAGCTTGTAACATCTGCTCCGAGACCATTTCCCACCTTCTCTTTGTTTGTGCTGCCTACTCAATCTCCCAACGTGTCTGGCTGAGGGCGATGTGCAAACAGCTTGGCAAGAGAGAGATCAAGGTGGCTTTAAGAAATATTTGCACCAGCTCTCTGCCAACCATTTCTGTGGCGGCTGCCAAATTCCTGGGATGAGCATGGGCTATTAGAAGGAAATTTCTTGTGCAATAGTAGGTCGGTTGAGACTGTTTTTCCACCAGTGAAAAGGAATGTTTTTGACCTTGTATTTTGAATTTATACTGGTTTTATAACTATACGAACTTCGATGTTTTATTGTTGGTTCTTAACACTATAGAAGTCATGATGCTTTATTTTTTTTAATTTAAAATTTTTTAAAGTTCTAGTATTGTTTCTTTTTTTTATACCATGGATAAAAAAAAGGAAATGTTTTGGAGGTTGTAATCAAATTTTATATCCGTTATTGTGGATCTAATGGTTTTAGATGTATCATGCTTTTATGAGTTTTTATCTCGAATAAAGCAAATTTGACTTGACTTGACTTGGCATTGTTATACTTGATTGTACCCTTTTCAATTTTTATTAAAAAGCTTGGTGTACTTTTGGAAAATTACTCTCCTGTTCTTTTGAAATGTCCTTCTACTCATTGATTGTGCATGTTTTGATTAGTTTAATATATGTATAGGTTTTTTTCAAGGGTTGAACATTATAGTAATTACATATATCTTATACTGGAGTAAGACATTTCAAAATAATCCCTTGTAGGCATCTCTGTACTCATTATTAAATTGATTGCCCAAGCCTCCAAGGGTATATTGGGTTCCCAACTTACTTATACTGACATTAAATCATGCATTCCATCAATTAATTTGATATTGTTGCAGCAGATGTTATAAGTGAAATGGGTATGCTGAGACCTGAGCCCCATGTGCACTGTGCTACAGAAGTCAAGCTGTACCTTACTGATGAGGCATGAGTATTTCAAATTCAGTCTCGGGTTGCTTGTATTTCTGTCTCGAATGAACTTAATCATTTGTAAGATAATGATTGGTGGGACATCCACTCCTGCAGAGCTTGCATTCCTTCTGCACCCAGCTACAAGGATGAAAAGCTGGTGGTGGCTTGGTCATGCAACCCGCGAGGGTCTATCCCAATAAGAGCAGGGTAAAAACTGATTTGCATATGACCATTCCCTGTCTAAAGGTACTTAGAGGTGAAAAATTATGGAACAGGATGTGGCTCAAGCAATTGCCTCTGGCTGAGATTATTTCAAGCATTTCATCCGTCATTATGTTCTTGTTGCAGCAGATGGGTAGAGGGCAGGTGGAGGCCACCACACCAAGGGCACCCTAAAGTCTTCAAATCCCCAGCAAGGCCATTGCTGCATCCCAACATCTCTGAAGATGCTACAGCATGAGTGGGATGACTGCAAACATCTGTAATGAATCCTCAGGACTCCAGCTACTAAAAGCAGGAAACGAAACCATGAGGTATAAGACCTCAGTGTAAACAAGAGACCAGGAAGTGGGCTCAAATAGACTGGAAATGGGCTTAAGGCTGCTAAATATTTTAAGACATTATCCATATGATTACGCACAGATCAAACTCTAAACCCAACTGTTGGGAGCATATACTCCTTGGGAGTGACTGAGTGAATGTGCCTAGCTAGTGCTGTCTCGTTGAATGGGCGGCAGTGATCACTAGCACTACAGAACTCCATTAGCAGGTGGTGGGCATTGAAAGGTGTAGCTCCTAGACTGATGAGCTGAATTGAAAGCCTGTATTACATGGTGAAATCTTAAGTAATATTTTGTGATTAAAGAATGTTTCTTTACTCAAATGACCACCACTGATCTGGACAATACTTTATTGTGTCTGCTAGTTATGTATTGTCAAAAGATTTTGGCCATTAAAAACAATATTAAAAGAATTAAAAAGAAAACAATGAAATTTCTGTGCTGTGACTTGCTGTACCGTAATGCCCTATTACAGCTAAGAGATCCATAACATTTTCATGTTTATGATTCATTTATTGTGGAGACTAGGCGAGTTCTACTTTTCAACTGCTAGAGTCTTCATCAAGCTGAAATCGGCTCGCAAAGGGCCAGATTCTGAGAATCTGGCCCTTTGCGAGCACTATTTTTGCATTTGGGATTCATCATCCCAAATGCAAAAATCGGTAATAGCGATTTCGCAATTTTGCGAGGAATTACATTTAAGGAATCTCTATTTGAGATTCCTTAAATGCAATTCATCATCCATTTAAAAATTGCGAATTCGCAATTTCGGCCCCCTATTTACCGCGAGGTCAAACCTCGTGGTAAATAGCGAAAACTTAGAAAAATGCTTTTAAAAGCATTTTTCTAAGTTGCATGTTGCACACACACATATCCTTTGGACATGTGTGTGCACAACACCTGCTTCAATTTGCATTTAAGGGGTGCTACAGGGTGTCCTTTGGACACCCCTGGCACCCTTTAAATCGCTATCTTATTTGCGATTAGCTAATTGCTAATCGCAAATAAGGAATACTCCCCATTCATTCCTATGGGCCTTTTGGCCCATAGGAATGAATGGGGAGTATTCCTTATTTGCGATTAGCAATTTGCTAATCGCAAATAAGGATTGTGTAGGAATCGCAATTCTTTTTGCGATTCCTACATGAATCCCGTTTTGCGAGTCTGTAATAGCGATTCCTTATGAATCGCTATTATAGACTCGCAAAACGGGTCTATGATGAATCAGGCTGTAAGACTAGTAAGTCGACCTTCTGTGAAATAAAACAAATTCTCAATTTGTCCTGCTAGAGCTGTTTTTTGCTTTTTGTAAATGTGTATGGTGTAGCCTTGGCTCTAGATCGTTATAGGGTCTCACTCCCTCCTCTGTTGCTTACCTACTTGTGAGTCACACTTCTATGTGCGATTGTTTTACCACCTGCTTAAAAAATGTGGTGAACCAATCGCACACAGGAAGGGGACACCATGGGACCCCTTCCCATTTGTAAATGTCAGCACAAATATTTTTTAAGAGCAGGCAGTTGTCCAACATTTCATTTTTATTTTTTAAATGTATCCCATTTTTCTTTAAAGAAAATGGGCTGCATTAAAAAAAACTGCTTTGTTTGAAAAGCAGTCACAGACATGGTGGTCTGCTGACCCCAGCAGGCCACCATCCCTGTGAGTGCTGGCCATTCCCAGTGGGGTTGCAAATTACGACCTGCCTCGTGAATATTAATGAGGCAGGTCGTTCGCGACCCTAATGGGAATCGCAAACAGTCTCTGAGACCTTGTTGTACATTCCATTTTGCAAGTCGCAAATTGCGAGTTGCAAAACGATGCAATTTGTGACTCGCAAAATGGAATGGTTGCACATCTGGCACTAAGCCTTTTATAAGATTTGGATTTGACCTCATTTCATGTTCTATCATGACTTGTGTAAGAAGAACTATCCATGATGTCATCCCTGGTAACATCACTCACATCCCATCCTGCAACTTTTTACACTATGGCAGAAACATAATAAATATGGTACTGTATGCTTTCCACTTCTTGAAAACTAACCTCCTAAAGGATTACCAGTCCCAAAAGTGCTTGCCTGGCACTGTATTGTGCTTGCCTACCCATTCCACCAAATTGGCCTTACTGTGCAGTTCGGATTTTTAAAAAGAAAAATTCACAGTTTGGAGTCGCTCTATCCTCTCATGACAGGTCAATAATTCTTGGTTTGTTCCTCAAAGTTTATTTTAAAACTAGTCATATTTATAGAGCACGCAATCACCCAGAGATTACTTGGTGCTCAACCGGATTAACAGTCAAACAGGCAGAGGTAGGCAACTGAGGGCTAGTACAAGTGTGTCTATTCAAAAAGCCAGGGCCCTTATTTATGGGGCCTTGCGTCAGTTTTGCGCCACCGGTGCGTCACTTTTTGTGACGCACCAGCGGTGTAAAATATGCGCCTTGTTGCGCCATATTTAAAAAGTGACGCATCTAGGTAGATGCGTCACTTTTTAAACCCCTGCGCCACATTATACCTGCGTCAGGTATAATGTATGCAGAGGGGGCGTTCCCCCGCAAAAAGCCTCGTAATAGTGACGCAGTGAAATCTATGAGATTTCACTGCGTCACTTTTAGGATGCTGTTGCGTCAAAATCTTGCACCTGCCTCACAGCAGGCGTAAGACTGACGCAGGCCCTTTCACATGGGGCTTGTCCCATGTGAAAGGACGCATTGCTGGAGTTGCGTCACTTTTGTGACACACTCCAGCAATGCGTCACTTTTGCGCTTACAGATACGTCAGAAATACTGACGTATCTGTAAGTCCTTGCGACATGATGCGTCATACATTAAATATGACGCATCATTGGTGTCGCAAGGAGTGCGCAGTGAAAAGTGACGCATCGCTGTTTTCACGCAGCGATGCGTCACTTTTCATAAATGAGGCCCCAGGTCTTTAAGCTTTTACTTGAACAAAGCAGATTCGTTTCCAGGTGAATATTCAATGGGAGTGAGTTCCAAATTGTTGGGGCTTGTGCTGCAAAGCCTCTGTCACCAGATTTACTTTTCCAAAATTTCAGAACAACTAGGTGGCTCAGATGAAAGGATCTCAAATTTTGCGTAGGGGAATAATGATTCAACTTTTTAGCAATAGACTTTGAAACTAGACTTCTTAGGCCTTTAAACGTTAGGAAACATGTTTTGAAGTGGATCAACAGATTAATAGGAAAGCAATGAACTTGCCTCATTAGCAGAGTGACATGTGCCTATCAGGAAGAAGGTATATGAGACATGCATGAATTGGCTAAAATATGACTAGCACCACCAGGATAGTTTCCTAGCTTCAAAAGGAAGGAGTGGGGTGATTTTCGTCAGTAGTTTCAAGCATGAACATACATTTAGAAACCACTGCACTGACCTGCTGATTCAGTCTGATAGTGATGTTGATAATAAATCCCAAACATTTGTGTTTAAGTGTTGGAAAGGGGTCTCATTTCAGGAGACCAGTAATCTTGATTCCAGGATTACTATCTTAGTTTTTTCGGTCTCATTTTTGTTGATTTGCTGTAATTCAGATTTTGTAACTACAGGTGTGAAGCTGATGTTTCAGCCAGTTGACTTATCAGTTGAGAGTCATCTCCATAAGTATTAAGCCTGCAGCTTTTCAAAGTGCAGTTGGTGGATCAGAGGTTTGATGTAAAGTAGTGGATTTCTGGTTCTAGGGTGCCCTTCATAATTCCTGCATGCCGAACCCCCAGGTCACCCGTTAACAGAAGTGGGAGTTCTTTCCATGTTCTCAAGTTGATCCCTTCCTGTCTTGCATTCTATGAAAGCCGTATGCTGCAAAAGGCCAATAATCTTATTTAGGTGTTTGATCCATGAAAAGGCTAGGTTCAAGCTGAGTTAATTATGGTTCTGTCACTTTTTGGACTTCGGGTAGTCCTTCTTACAGCAGGGCAGTGCTTCCAGCAGCAGCGCATCAGAGTAGTCCTTTTTCTGAGTCTCCAAGGGTCCAGAAGTGTCCTATTTGCATACCTTGTGCTATCTTTGAAGTTGGAGAAGCTTCTGGAGTTTTCCTTCCTCAGAGGTGTCTGGAATTTCCCGACTACGTCCCAGTCTGTCTTCAGGCACAATAGGCTGGTAGGAAGTTCTTTGCTTGTGAGCTGAGACCGTCTCTTTGAAGTGCAAGCAGGTCTTTGCATGGCTCCACTCACCTATCCTGCCGTAGATGGCCCATCCTGCCAACAACCAGGCCCTCTATTATGTGGCTGTCTGGGAGGAATAACAAAGATCAACCGCAAACTACACCTAGTCATGTGAGGAAACCAACTGCAGGCACCAAATGGTTAGGACAAGAAAATTTTAGCTTTCAAAAAGCTGCCTTTTCAAAACTGTAACTTAAAAACCAACCTCTCCATTAAAGAGGGTTTTAAATTACAATTTATCAGACAACAAACATGTCATTTCATCCCAGACTAAAGTTATCACTTATTAAATGTAATAAGGTAACCCAATGTTATCCTGTTTGAGAGACAGGCCTCACAGTAGTAAAAAATGAATTTGTGATTTTTTCCACTACCAGGGTGTTTAAAATGTAAGCATATCAGTACAACTTTTAAATACAATGCACCCTGCTCTATGGACTATTTAAGGTCTACCCTAGGGCTGACGTGTATGTAGTACAAATAGAATTGCAGGGTTAGCAAAATGCTCATTTTGCCAAGTCAAAATGGCAGTTTAAAATTGCATGTAAAGTCTGCAATGGCAGACCTGAGACATTTCATCTAAGTGGGTGGCAAAATATATGCTGCAGGCCCTCTATTAACATTTAATTGATCAGCCCTGGGTGTCTGTAGTGCCACCTTACCAAGGACTTACATGTAACCGTGAGCGTAGTGATCTGCTCCGTCCACGGAGTGTGCATATTGTTGCCTACTTTGCAATCTGCGAAGTAGGCAAGCTACGCACAACCCAAGGAGGAGCGGAGTTGCCCGCCACTCACTTCCCTCTCGACCTCTTTTAAATGCCCTTACAATCATTAAAAGCATTGTAAAGGTGATTTTAATGATTGTAAGGGCATTTAAAAGATGGCAGGAGAGAGGCGGGCGGCGCATAGTGGGGCTACGCGGAGGGTGCGGGTGTGCTTAGATTCCCCCCACTTCGTGATGCTCCGCGTAGCCCCACTATGCCCACTATGCCTAGGGTTACTTACATGTAAATTAAATGTGCCAATAAAGTGTAAGCCAATGTAACCATATTTAATGGAGAGAGCACAATCCCTTTTCCACTGGTTAGCAGTGGTAAAGTGCACATTGTCTTAAAAGCCAACAGGAGGGAAGTAGGCCAAACTGTCCCTGCTATTGGAGCCTGTGTGTGCAGGTTTACTCTCCCATTTTGACCAGGCAAGATAAGCCTCTTGCCAAGCCAAAACCTCCTATTTGAATACATTTAAGGCACCCCTAGGGTAGGCCCTACACAGCCCAGAGGGCAGGGTACAGTGTATTTAAAAAGATGGATGTGTACATTTAAGTCTCACATGTCCTGGTAGTGAGAAACACATTTTGATGTTTTACTCTACCTTGAGGCATACCTCTCCCATAGGAAAAAAATGGGTTAACTTATTACATTTATTAAGTGATAACTTTAAATCAGGAGCAGGTAGGAATGTCGAGTCCGGTGTTCATGGAATTGTAATTTAAAGCCCTCATCAATGGTAGAGTTGTATTTTAAATCACAATTCTAAAAAGGCCTCCTTTAGGATACTGACATTTTCTTTTCCAAACTATTTGGTGCCCGCAGCCTGTATCCTAAGTCACATGACTAGATTTAGCTGACAGTTGTTCTTTGTGTATTAGTCCCAGGTATTAAGACAAAGGGGAATAGGTGGGGAGCAGGATGGGCTATCTCCGACTTGATGATGGGGAGGAGCTTTTATCTGCCACTCTTGCACAGCACAAAGGCTTAGCCTAATCACTATCACAAAGGGTTTTGACACTGCTCTTTCAAAACCCAGACAAGCTCCGGCCAGGGGTCTAAGGCAAGAAATTCCAGACACCTCTGTGTGTGGAGACCTTCAGACACTTCCTACTGCAATGCTAGCACCAGGTTCAAATATTGGATCCTCAGACCCAACTCCACAGTACATCTGGACCTGTGGAAGACTCAAATGACTGCTGTACTGCTCTGCAAGAAGGACTGCCACTCTGATACCATGATGCCTGAGAAAAAGCACAGGACTTGCATTTTGATCCTAGGACTACCAGAGTGACTGGTTGGCTGACTTCCAGGTCAGAACCTCGGGAACAGAACAGGCTCCAATTATCTTGAAACCAGAATCTGGCCTCTACTCGATGTGAATCTTGCCACCCTAGTCCTAAACCATTGGAAGTGGGCCTGAAGGGGCTCTGCCAGCCCCAATTATGGTTTCATGCAGAACGAACACAGGGCAACATATTACCTGGCAGCTTTTCATCGGAACCGTCACAGCATGATGCATCCTCGGTGTAGGATCCCGCAGCTCCTTGGAACCGCCGCTGCTCGACAAATCCTCGACGCAGGACCTCGCATCGCAACCCCAAACCTCCTTGGAACTGCTTCTGCATGTCCCATTCTCGATGCAGGAACTTACATCGCAGCTCCTCAGAACTGCCACTGCGTGGCGCATCCTGGACGGAGGACCTTGCTGTCGCACCAGTGTGACACATCCTCATCATTGGACTTCTCAACTCTCAGCAACCCAGATTTAAGCTACTTTGTTCAGTGGGACTAAACTGATCCCCGTAGTCGGCCTGCACTTCATCACGGTTGCCTGAACCTGTGACTTTGTCCTGGTCCGGCACCATCAGGTAACCATGGTTTGTGCTTTGTGCTTTTGGGTACTATTTTCACTAAATATGTAAAATTGCATAGCTCTGGTTCTACTGAATCGATTTTTGACATTTTGGTCCTGGTATAAACCCAGACTGGCCCTAGAACAACAGAGCATGCATTAAGAGGGGTAAGCTGGTTAGCAAACACTTGTGCCAGTTTATTGCTGTCTAGGTTTAGAAGGGCGGTATTACTGATTACTTAGTGATCTTTATCTGGCCTAAGTAAAGTTATCATAATAGCCTTGTGACAGGAAGGGGCATGTGTGCCCTACTCCAACACATCTGAGGGCATCATCAACAGATGAGGACAGAGTATATCCTTATATGCTTTGCAGAACTCAGAAGAAATCTCATATGACCCAGGGCTTGGGTCATGGCTAGATCGGTAATAGCTAAATTGAACTCTACTAGACTAAAAGCAGCAATTAAGATTTTACCTTTTCATTATTATCATTATCCACACATGCCATAGCTAGCTCATCTAAGTATTGCCAATGGTTAGAATTATTGAAAACATCCTCTTACCACATTTTGTGTGCTTGACTGTTTGATGAACCGCAGCTCAAGTATAATCTTTTCTCATTATACATGGGAGAGCATTGCTCTTACTTACAGTGAAACCCTTCTTTTATATCACTGTTAATATCTGTAATGTTTACCTCAAGAGATTCTTCTGACTCTTTCATGTGGTGTACCAGCCCTCTAATCATCTTGTGTAATTTTAGACCATTAGTCTGATTCACTCACCTCAGAGGTCTTTTTAAAACATGGACTTGAGACATTGTCAATTCCTGCTGATGTTTAAAGCAACATGCCCACTGGCATGAGGGCAACAGCGTCAATATTCTAGATGTTATAACTGCTCTCTTCCTATCGTTTAGTATTCTTGAGCAGAAACATTTACAATTCTTGCTGAATCTGAAAGCAGGTTATTGTGGCGAAAGGTAGATAAATGGAGTTTAGCTGTTCTTCTTGAAATATAAGTATGTATACATTTAACATTTTTTTTTAATACTACCATAAATGATTAATTTGATCTGTTCTTAAGTTAGAAACCCCTTAAATAAAAGAAGACAAGAGGCGTTTGGCAAAGCAGGACCAGTTTCTTTAATTCAACATTACAGCCAGATGAACAGTTACAGGCACAAGGTCGAGGACTGTCTCAATTTACAATCAGTCTGGGTTCTTCCTTTATACAAAACATGATGCGTTATAAAAGATTCCGGCATACCAAACATGGTGAGGGATGTTAGTTTCTGCCTTTGGAGTCGTACATTAAGGGCTCCATTAGGATGTCGGGCGGATTTCCTCCGCCAGGGTAGCGGTGGCCACCGCCACCCTGTCGGAGGCAATCCGCCCGCCATCCTTCCCTGCATTCCCCCCCGCCATATTACGATGGCGGAGGGGACCGCAGCGGTCGGAAAGACCGCCCGCCTGTTTTCCGCCCCGGTCGCATAGCGGCCGGGGCGGAAAAGGGATAACATGGTGGCGGTGTCTATCAGACACCGCCAGCCATATTAGAATAGGCATTTCTCAATGCCTTTCCGTGGCGGCAATGCCGCCACGGAAAGGCATGCGGTGTTCACTCTGGGGGGCCCCTGTGGGCCCCCAGAGTGACGGGCAAAGGGGGGTGGCACACGGGGGGTACCTGTGGTACCCCCCTGCATTTGCATAATCGCAGCGGCAGGCAACGCGCGGTGCCTGCCGCTTCGAGTATGCAAATGCGTGCTTTTGTTTTTAACATTGTGGCGGGCGGTGCAGTGAGCACCGCCCGCCACAATGTTACTTTGAGGAATGCGCCCGCCACAGTGGCGGCCGCATCCTAATGCCAATGTCGGGACCCCCGCCCTTTAGGCGGGCGGTCCCGATCGCCGTTAGGGTGGCGGGCGGACTGTTTCCGCCCGCCATCCTAATGGACCCCTAATTGTCTAATCGTTACCACAGTTGGGTCTCGGCCTTGCGTGGGCACAATGTGGACAGTGTATAATGTGTCCAGATGTCTGGCATGGGGAGAGTATGATCACTGCGTATGCTAGGTCCTGATTGGCTATGTGTTCCTAATGTATGTGGCCCATTACTTTTTATGTTTTTTTAGAAGCATGCATTCCCCCTCTGGTAATGTGTGCTTTATCAGGGCAATCTCCCTTGACCATTGTAATGTTACTGCACTTTTCTAGGGGATTGCTCAAACGTTTCCTGCCTGAGCATTTGCCTGCCAGCTACACACCCTCCCAACTGTGAGCTATCAATCAGCAATCAAGGCTCTTGGTCTCAGGAGCTGCTTGACTACATATTTGTGAGTCAACGTTTATGTGGAATTCACAACTGGCAAATCTGTTATTAAGGACGAGACTTTGTTTTCATCGATGAATGCATTGATTTCCATATTAACAGATACATTAAGCCTTTAGGTCTAATCCCGTGTTACAAGCAGTGAAATGTGTCTCAATCCTGTAATGCTTGCACCCATGCAGCATTCCCCTGTAAAATATAAGCATTGAGGCATTTTGTACACATCTATCTGTGGTTTGGTAAGCAGCGCATTCGGACAAGTACCTATTGAGCTATGAAAATAATCCAGCTACCTCATTGTGCTAGATTCACAAGATATCAATTCCCTCAATAAAATAAAACAATAAAATAAGTAATAATCAACAAAAATAAACCTTTGTCATTTCCTTTTCTCCATTCATCTATTAAGAAAGTGTATGTACATTACCACCTGGCTTAAAGTTGTCCCTGCAATACTTATTGAAGATAAATGTCTCGTTAGTCATTACTAAATCTCAATGATTCTCAGGGGCAGATTTAGGAGCCCCCTGTGTCACCAGTACATCACATTTTGTGACATACTGGAGGCGTATTTCACTTCTCCATATTTACAAGGAGAGGAAAAGCCACCCTGCCTGACTTTTCGACTCCTTGTAAATATGGCCCCTTCACACGCCACAATTTGTGTGGAAGGGGTGTTCCATGGGTGTTGCTGTGGGTGTTCCCATGCAACACCCATAGAACGAGACACCTTTCCAGATTTATGAGCAATCGTAAATCTGGAAATGCGTGTCAATGCTACGCCTCCCCAAGGGGAGGCGTAGTGAGGCGCAGCGAGGGCAAATGTTTTCATTTCTCCTCGTTTTTTCCTCTTTTTATGCGTGCTGCATTCTACAGTGCGAATTAAAAGAGGAAAATGCCATTTGTGATTGTGTTTGTGCAGGTGCCCCTTCCTGCACAAAAACATTCTCCTCATGACACAGGCATCCTTGCACCATGCTGCAAGGGTGCCTGCGCCGGCGCATGGCAGTAGTTTGTGCGCCAAAACAGGGGAGAGCACCAGAATGCGATATATTATTGTAAATATGTTGCATTCCTATGCTTCAGAAGTGCTTCAGCGTGGCGCAGCCAAAGGGCTTGCGTTTCCGTGCTGCGGCATTTCCTTGTAGATCTGCCCCTCAGTTTCTGGGGCAACTAAAATTGCCCCTACATTATTTCCTATTTAAGACGGTAGAAAATAAGTCCTCAATCCTAAGTATTTTATCCCTTCACAAGCATTCTGTTAGAAAGTAGTTTATTGGTTGGGGTGGGTCGGTGTCCACTGCAAGTAATAAGGTCACTATCCTGTTACGTCCGGGCAGTAATTTAAATCTGAGCTCAATCCCTGGTATCTCTGCTACGGAGTAGACAGGCTTAATTTAAGAAAAATGTGTAAAACATTTAAATGAACCAAGACAGTTAAAAAGTCAAAAACACAACACAATAAACATTCCACTTCAGTTGAGAAAAATAGAATACTGTTTAATGAAACAATGCAATAAAAATGCAAAAATGCAGTCAGGGAACTAAAGATATGATTTTTTAAAGATCTAAGTGAAAATAGAGCCAAAAGGCACAGACCACCAATGGTAGTCAATGGGTGCAGTAGACCAGGACCTAAGTGTGTTTTGATGCTAGATACAGCCAATGGATTGGCACCACTAGGGCCTGGAAATAGGGAACTTCGAAAAATGTTTTTAAGTTCCAATTTGAAGAGGTCCTTTTCATTTTGCTTAGGAATATTTCTTCTACATGTGGGCCAAACCTGAGGAGAGCAATTATAGTCTCTAGGGTTGTTAGGCAAAGGACAACTGCAAAGCTAATTCCAGGTCCAACTGCTAATGGTCAGCTGGGATTCTTCACAGGAATGTCCTCTTCTTCTTCCTGGAGCCACTCAAGGTATCGGCCTTATGATGCTTGGGTATCTTTCTGTCCTTGGATTTCAAGTGGAAGGGGGTCCAACCTCCTCAGGTCTTTCTCACAGGTCACAGATGATAAGTGCAACAGGTTCAGTCTGTCTGGTATCTTTTTGCGAGTCCAGAAGCATCCTCAGTATGGCTGGGTAAAGATTCAGCGTTGTAGTGTTCACCTGCCTGCCAGTGGGGCACACACTAAGAAACTTCTAGTCCCTTTTTGACTGATAGAGCAAAGGTGACCTGGCCCTGACCGACCCACTTTTTTAGTAGTCCTTGGTTGATATACTGCAAGAACAGACTCAAAATGCAATGTGTCAGGGCAAATCTAAGATGTCAAAGGTCTTCGACCACACTAAATTTAGGCTCAGAGGCTGGGTGAGTGAGTTTAGAATGTACTATGGAATTCCAAGGGCAGTATGGAAATCATACACCACAACTAACACTAAAACCCAGTTTAAAGCAGGTACTGCACCCATAACAAACCTAGAGACAGTAGTCAGGTAGGACAAAAGCAAGGTCCTACAGCAACTAAACAAGGGAAACTAAGACTTGTCTGAGCATCCTATCTGCTCCCTTTGAAGGGCAGAAAGCATTTTCATGTGCTTCAGACAGACATGTCCTGCAGGATTTGACATTGTAGGGTGAGGTCAACTGGAGAGGCACAGCCCCTACCCTGCATATTTTTTAAGCTCAGAGGATGGATGCTTCAGGGCATACTATTTGTGCTCCTAGGAGGAATTTCACCCCTCTCCTTGGGCAGGGCACAGGTCAGGCATTGGCAGAGGCTAATCGTAATTAACCTTCTGACAGTTCAGGCAGGTAAAGGGTAGCTCTCTAAAAGTTATTTTTCCTTAATATTTATTAATAAACCAACTACACAATTTAAATGGATTTTTTAATAAGTAAAAGAAAATTATTTACATGTATTCTAGCTACTGCCATTTCAGGGATACAGTTTTAGGGCCTGTTAGACCTGACATCCCTGGGGAATAGCCCCCCAAACCTATTGCTTCTATCCCTCCCGTTTTTATGCATTTGTTTTTTGTTGGCATTTGACCTCTATGCACTTTATCACTGCTAACCAGTGCTAAAATGCTTGTGAATCTCCTACAACATGATCAAATTGTCCTACACTTAAGTGGCACATTAAATTTACCTGTAGGCCCCTAGTATATGGCACCACATGTACTCAGGGTCTGTAAATTAAATACCACTAGTTGGCCTGCGGCACTCAATGTATCACCCACTAATGTAGCCCTTTAAAATGTGTCTCAGGCCTGCCATTGAAACCTGTAGTGATGTTTTAAACTGTTGGTTAACTCTACCTTGTTCTGGACTTTTCTTAAGAAATGTTTCTATGTTTGAAGGTAAGCTGAGACCTGACCCAATCCATCCCTTCTACCTGACAGGCGCTTTATTATGATCAGTCTTAACTTTTGACTTTACCACGGTCTCGCACAACCAGATCCCTACTTTTGGCACTTTGCTCTTTTAAGCGTTGGATTTTATTCAAAATGTTCAAAACTCGTAACTCTGATTCTACTGATTGTATTTCATTCATTATGATGTCATTTTATTTATTAAAATATGTACCATATTTTTTAATTGCCTTGGGATTTTTCTTCTTTGTATTTTCACTTTATTACTGTTTGTGTGCTGCATGAATACTTTACGCAGTGCCTTTACGTTAAGACTGACTGCCTTTGTGCCAAGTTACCAGGGGGTTAACCCAAGTTAATTTAGTGACTTTTATGGTTCACCCTGACAAGAATTGTGGTTGTTCCCTGAATGAGGCTTCCAACCCCCTCAACTTAAAGGGCCTGATTAACAAAGGTAAACATAGACTTTTGAGTACGTTTTCAATTTTTTGGGTATTCCTAATAGTAACTCTATGAATGCAAATGTCTGCACTCGCGGCAGAGACTCAGCACATAAAAAGATAGGTATATCTTTCCTTCTATGCACGGAGTCTATGTACAGAGTTCTCTGAACTGACTATTTGTAAAATTAAACGTGTGGTTTGCGAATACTAAAAAAACTGTAGACGTACACAAAAGTGTACGTTTACCTTTGTGAAATATGCTCTTAGTATATTAATATGTACTCTGGCTTTCTACATAGGGCAGCTAGAAGGAAAATATCTTGTAGGGGCTTGTCACTGTAGGGACATGGTAACATTATTTGCTGCATGTCCAACTTTTATATACCACGCACACTACCTTGTCGGCTACACGCCATACATAGAAGTGGCTTATTAATATTTTAAAGGGAGGTTTTACAGGTCGAAATGAAAGTTTTACACCCCAGCAGTCAGGCTCAAATGGTAGACCGGAAGTCATGGTTTCGTTTGTAACATTAGTGAATGGTACAATAACTGCTACAGATCCCTGCAGTATTCTGATTCGGAGGAGGAGTCACGTTACGAGCAGTGAGCTAGCAGCAAGCAGTGCGGGGAGAGGTGCGGAGCAGCAGTAGCTGCAGCAGTCAGCGGTCAGCGCTGCACTAGCCCTAGCCTGCGAGCAGACTTGAGACATGAGACTGTAAGAGCAGAAGCCTGCTCCCGCGCTTGCACCCACAGTGGCCCCCCCCCCCAGTACTCCAAGTCGCCCTGCTCCAGCGACAAACAACACCGTGCCACACCTGTATACCGGAACCGAACCAAGGAGCAGAACAATCAAAAGGCATCCCCTGCGGCATCCCGGCGGCGGCAGAGAGAGGAGTCCGCCCTGCCAGTCCTCTCAGCCCCCTCAGTCTCAGGCTCAGAGGATCGACTGCTCGACAAAACACCGAAAGGGAAAGCATCGAGGCATCAAGGCGGAGGGAGCAGCGAAGGTGAAGGCGGAGGCAGGGGAGGAGCGGTGAGCCACGGCATCTACCCCAAGGCTCTTCCTGTAGAGGAAAGGATCGCACCGCCGAACACAGGAGAGCCCGGGAGGAGTCAGGTCAGGTCAGTGATCGACATCCACAGCTAAGTAAAAAAAGGCCACATTACTTTACTTTACTTTGAGGCAATTATTTCACACACGCCTGAACTTTGTCAATGCCCTACTTGCCAGTGCCTGAGACTGCAGCACACCGCCCATAGAGTGCAGAGGCACTAGGTGGCGCTTTAGAGGAAAAGGACACAAGCAGCACCAGGGGGAAGGGGGGACACCCAGCTCCCAGGCAGCGAGGCGGCAGGAAGGAAAAAGGAGAACCTAGAAGGGGGCGCTGGCACTTCAATCCAACAATCCAACAATCCAACAACCCCTGATTCCATCTGTGCCAGGCCTGCTTCACCTCGCACTCAACCCCCCAACATGAGATCGGGCAGAGTTCGAACAGAGCCGATCAAACACAAAAGACGCCAACAGAAACACAGAAATATGAGTGAAGGATCTAGTGACCCATTCGATGAGGATCCAACAGATGGGCTAGATTCGACTGTTTCTCCCCCCCTAACAAGATCCAAAAAAAACGCCTTGGCCTCACAAACGCCAAGATCACAGATTTTTTAATTCCCTCTTCATCCTCCCTACCGTCTACACTTTCTGCATCCCCAGCATCCTCAACGCTCCAGACTTCCTCCTTGCAGCAAACACAGACACCCAAGCTCACCACCAGCAACAAAAGACTCTCTCAGGCAGTTGGCATCACAACGACAGTCCTGCAGTCACAGAGTAACTCTCCAAAAGACAGCAGCCAAAACATATGGTCTACCCCTACCCCCAAAAAAACAACTGATAAAATAACAGTAACAGCCCAAATCAATAGAGAACCGTCAAACAACCGCAACGCCCAAAGGTACAGGCACACAGACACTTCAGTCTCACCAGAGAAAAAAACCATAAACCTGTCAGTAAAGCAGGGCTCAACAAACCAGGGTCCTTCATTTAGTATCACGGCCGTCCCTCCTACACCCACAGGAACGGCCAACAGTGACTTGTGGGACAGGGGTATCACAAGCACAGATTCTTCAGAAAGGTCAGAGGGAGCACCATCGACTGGCTACGTCCATACAAACTTGGTAAATCACAGGGCACAGGATAGCCCAACAACTCGCACTAAGGAGCCAACCAAGTTTGACAACACACCAACATTCCTAGCAGGCCCCGGATCATCGCCAGCTGTTGACAGCCCTAGTGAGACCAGCCAAGTATCTTGCAGCGAGGTGACAGCAAAACCTCCAAAAAGTCCACCAAGAGATGTCTACCCCCATCATTCCATCATCTCACAAAACACAGCATTTTCTTTAAAAGGAACATTAGGAGCGGTCCATCTCCTTCACCCTATCATTTCACAAAATACAGAATTTTCATCAAAAGGAACAGAGTCCCAGAGACTAGCATACAAACCAGCACCAACACCAGGACCAGGCCCGGAAAGGGTCTTACTAGATTCCGATCGGAACAAACCAGAGGTAAAAGCTTGCTACAGTCCTCAAACCAGCAATAACCATTCAGACCTTTTCTCCCCACAACAGGCTCCATTATGGCCTCCATTCATAAGCATCATGGAAACCATTTCAACAGCGCTACTACAACATAGGCTTCCTATGTAGCAGGAATAGACAGGAAAATTAACGAGTTTAACTCACTTATCGAACGGGTGCAGAAAGACCCGCACACAAGGTTCCATGAATGCCAGTGCCTTGAAACAACGGTTCATCTTGCAGCACTGCCAAAATATATTATCAGACATTTTGTCAGAGGTTAGAAAAAACACGAATAAGCCCCACACAATGCGTGAAGATCCATGTACAGGAAACGTCCTTCATCCCCCAACAAGTGCCATCAGCAGGGATACCCCAACTAGCGAGGACACAACTGCAGCCCAAATGGGAGGAAGCACCCAAGCTATCTCCGCAATCATCGGGGGGGATACCCCAAAAAGTGAGAAAAAAATCAGAGGATCCATCGGGAGAAACCATTACAGTCACCATCGCACACACCGAGACAGCAACTTTTAAAAACTCCCAAGCTTACTCAACTGGCACTGACAATCCGGCCAATCAAGGCAGCCAAAACTTAGGGCCTCAAATAAACGAGCAACCAAAACAAACTAACCCCTTAACAAAACGCGAGCGAAAACGCTTGAGGAAAGCCAGACAAAACAAACAACAAGGAAAAAAAGGAGCAACATTACTGAAAAGGCACCACTACCAAGAGACCCCATTGGTCAACAACACAATTCAAAACCACAAAACAGAACTAATAGAGAATGGAAATAAAGGCAAAGAATCAATGTCCAATGCAGAGGTCGACCAAGGGGTATTATGTCTGCACCCTTCCCCACAAACACCGCCACAGTCAACAACCCAAAATAAAATCCAAAGTAATCATAAAGTTTCTCATCAAGTGCAAGAAAAGATAAAAACGGATCAGGTGGTTGGTCCCTTTCCGCAAACAGAACAAAAAACCATCACACATTATTTTACAAAGATGATCACGTTACAAAAAGAAAATCCTCTGGATAAAGGGTCAAAACAAAGCACCCCAACAGAAGGAGTAGATAAATCAAGTCCCTTCCAACCAGGATCTGAAAACGAACCAGTAGCTCACACAAATATTCTATATCAGGGCTATAGAGAGCACACCCAAAAAAACAGCCAAATCAGGTGGGTGGGGCCAAAAGAAGATCCAGAGGTACCATATCCAGCTGAAGTACTTGCTCACAAACTTATCCCACACTACAGCTCCAGGGGTAAGCATGACATTCTTAACCGGAGCGCCATTTCAAAACTTATTAATTCAATTGAAACATTGAAACCTCTGAAGACCATCCAGATCGAAAGCATCAAATTCAAAATAATCCCTAACGCAAACGGAAGAGAGATGACAGTGGTAACTTGGAATGGTCATCTGAAGGCCAAAGAATTCTGGCAACAGAGGGAAGTGTTTGCAAAATGGGGAATCGAGATCAGACCGGTCGAAATTGAAAGATACCCGGGCCCGTTATCCATGTTGGCAGACGCAAGCCCAGAGTTTAATAGTGGAATACTCCGGGGCGCGGTAGGCCGTTCGGACAGCAGCAAGGGAGGATGGTCCAACTTACGGATCATCCGACAAGGAGGGACGGGAGTCGTCAGCCAGGTGCGGAAAGTCCTAGCTCCAATGGCAACCCCAGTGGACATCAAGAGGGAGGAAGCATGAAAGCCGAACCTGAAGATATGCTCTTGGAATATAAATGGACTGGCAGGCAAAACAAATGACTCTGAACTAATAGCATTCCTCAAACAATTCGACATTATATTACTCCAAGAGACTTGGTCAATTGCATCGGACCACATAACTGGCTTTAAAGAAATACAACAACACTCCATCAAAAGAGGTTTAACCGGCAGGGCAGCGGGAGGCCTATCGATTTATCTAAACACCAGCATCCCATGGTCTGTTGAGCCAATTGAGTCAGGTCAATCATGGATTCAATGCATCAAAATCAATCTCCCGACTGACACCAGTTCAGGACAACACGTTACCATAGAGTGTTGCTCATTGGTTATATGTAATATCTATATTCATCCGGCAATAAAGAACAAATTACAGAAAATTCTGTCCCTAAAAGCATTTCTCAAATCATTGCAAGCCACTTACCAACAGGCTGGCTTGGAGGTTTCTGGCGATTTAAACATGTTTCTACTAGAAAAAGACCCCATTCATGACATCCAACGTACAAAGCGGCACGGGAAAAGAATACCACCAACAATAACAAACCATCGGAAAAAAGACAAACGCGGCCAGATGTGTGCCCAAATGTTGGCCGATATCGGACTGATCACTTTGAATGGCCGTTTCTTGCAGGATCAGCCGGCATCCTCGACTAGAATTGTCAAAAAGGCCCAATCAATTCTGGATTTTACCATGGTGGACTTTGAAGTATTCCAAATAGTAGATACCTACAGAATAATCCACAACTTGGAGAGCGATCACAGTCTACAAGCAATAGAGCTCAGATTGCAACACTCCAAGGCCCCAGCAACAAAAGACCTGATGACAACTCCGACCCTTTATAATCTTAAGCGATTAGCATGGAACGGAAAGAACGCGGGTGAAATCATGGTTCATGTGAAACTAATGTCGGCAGAAGACGAGGCAACAAACCCATTTGCATATCAAGAAAACTGGGAAAAAATGACTGCACTCCTAACCGACAAATTTGGTCAACAAAAACAAACTAACAAAAGAAAACCCTGTCAGTCACAACAAGCTCACTCGGGTGCAATAGGGGAAAAAAAAGGTTATTCAATCAGGAACTTAGAAAACTCAAAGGAAAAGACCCCAAGAATGGTGACCACATCAGGCAGCAAATACATAATCTAAGGCAAATATACAAAAAAGAAGTATGGACTCTAAAGAAAAAATATCAAACAGAAATCTGGCAACAACTAATAGAAGCCAGTAAATCCAACAACAACAGGAAATTCTGGGCAGAAATCAACAAAGTAGCCAACGGAGCAGCCCTAGTTTTTAATGCTACAGTCCGCAGGTGACTTTTAACTTGTCATGCCATGGGTGCATTTCTGCACCATAAACTATGACATTGTAGAAAAGCTTAATATGCTAATCAGGGGTTAGCTAATCCCTCCATGTTTTAGGAGTCGGGTCAGAGCACATACACAGGACATGGACAGCAGTGCCCCAGTTTGCAAAGTCTTAAAACCAGCAATAAAACTAAGCAAAAATTAGGGGGGTACCAGGAAAAAACTACTATTTTCTTCCATCTTCTTTTGTAAAGAGCCATTGCTGATCAATGCATCCTCTTGAGATCAGGTCAGTCAAATTTTCAGCCACACTATGGGATTAATATGGCCATGCTTCTGGAGTTGGGTGACCTAGGATGAGGTACCTGCACGCTGCACTGCGCTCTGCGCCTTAATTGCCGCGCTGCTATATTTTAAAGCTACCTATTTGCTATTTGTGTTTTTATTAGTTGTATTTTCCCCTGGTTTTAACTGGGACTCATTCTATCCCCTCACTCGCACTGTAATTGGCATTCCACCGCTGTTTAGCGGGTCCGGCTCTTGGGGTGGGGAATTTTTCGGCACCATCTTGGAGTGGTGTGGACTGTCAGTGGGTGACATTGGCGAGCGGTCTAGCGCTCCGGATGAGTAGAGGGACGCTTATTTAAGGCGACCAGTCCTGGGGATTGCCTTGATGAGGTACCTGCACGCTGCACTGCGCTCTGCGCCTTAATTGCCGCACTGCTATATTTTAAAGCTACCTATTTGCTATTTGTGTTTTTATTAGTTGTTTTTACCCTGGTTTTAACTGGGACTCATTCTATCCCCTCACTTGCACTGTAATCGGCATTCCACCGCTGTTTAGCGGGTCCGGTTCTTGGGGTGGGGAATTTTTCGGCGCCATCTTGGAGTGGTGTGGACTGTCAGTGGGTGACATTGGCGAGCGGTCTAGCGCTCCGGATGAGTAGAGGGACGCTTATTTAAAGCTCCCCGGAGCTTCCCGGAGCTGAGGTCAGCGCTCTAGTGGCTGCCTCACTCCGGGCTATTTAGCCACGCCCTTCCCATAAGCGCGCAGCGGTTGCGCGCAGGGGGCGCCTTCGAGCGCGCCTAAGAAGCGCCGAAGAAAAGCCCGTCTGCGCCCGTCCGCGACAGGACGGGGCGAGGGGCGATGGACCCTGGTCCTATTCCTCAAATCGTCACCGGTAAGGATTCCCTATCCCTTTGCTACTCATCCCTCTTGTTACGCAGTCTTAGACCTGCCACATGTTGTAGTACAGTCATACCCTGGCATCGCATTGAGGCTGCCTACTCCTGCCCTGAATGTCGACGCCTATCCAACAACAACGTGTCCCCCCCAGACCTTCACACCTCTGTCAAGGGTTTGAAAAGCTTTCTATTAAACGTACGTTCCTTACCTAAACATCAGCATCAGGTCTGGGACTTAATACATTCTATCCAACCGGATATATGTTTCCTTGTGGAAACCTGGCTAAAACCCCACACTGTCACAGCCATTGCAATGGGGATTCCCTCTGGGTATAAGATTAAACACCTTGACAGAGATATTAAAACCGGAGGCGGTTTAGCAATTATATATAGGGATCATATACAATGTACAATTATTGAACAACACTCAAACGCACAACTAGAAACTCTGCTTTTTAAAATTCACCTAACTAATCATTTCACCTGGAAAGGGGCCCTGGTTTATCGACCCCCGGGAGCAGATCCCAATTTTGCACTCACTCTTCAAGAAATCTTAGCCCCACATATAAAATCAAAAGAAGATTTTTTGCTTCTAGGTGATTTTAATATACACGTTGACCAGCCAATGTTGACCGAATCCACGGCTTTAATCACAGATTTATTGAATCTGGGCTTGGAATTAAAAAATCATGGACCTACTCATATAGGAGGACACATGCTCGACCTTATTTTCTCTAACTCTACTAAAATAAATTGTTCCCTGGCTACAAGCATATCGTGGACTGACCACTCTTTGTTGGAATTCACACTACCAACCCCTGTGAGACCCATAAAGAATGTCCCCTCCCCCCCCTCTTGGAGACGTCAATGGCACAAAGTTAATGTCAATACGGCTCAAGCGGCATGGACAGATCCTATTTTTTTGCAATCTGATACAGCAGACACTGCTTTAGCCAAGCTGAATGAATCTATTTAAAAAACCATTGACACCATTGCTCCTCTAAAAAGACATAAACAACACCCAGTGTCAAAACAAGAAAAATGGTATACAAAAGAACTGAGAGCAGAGAAACAAAAATGTAGACGTATTGAGAAAGCCTGGAGAAAAACCAAAACTGAAAACAATCGACTGATTTTCCTAAAGGCCCAATCAGAATACTACAAAAATATTAAGTCAGCGAGGAAACTACAATTGACACAACAAATAGCAGAAGCAGGCAACAGCCCTAAAGAACTTTTTAATATCCTGCAAAACTTTATAAAACCTACGGCGTGTGAAAGTTCAGATGACTTTTCACAGGATTTGTGCGACAAAGTCTTGCTGTTTTTCGAGGATAAAATCAACATTATCTATGAAAAAATATTAGCTGCCAACAATTCCAGCAAAAATCAAACTAAAATCTGCCCCACCACAACTCCCGCTTTAGACAATAAACCTTCCTTGACGTTTTTCCCCTCCATCACTCACACAGAGCTTCTTACTCTCTGTACCCATATCAAAACAGGATCCCCCAATGACCTTGTACCAGCTAGAATGGTCGGTCCTTTGATCCCTTTATTAGGTCCCCATATACTTGAAATGGTAAACATCTCCCTCAGAACAGGCCAAGTCCCGGCAGATTGGAAAAAGGCAGTGGTGAACCCGATAAGAAAGAAGGCATCATCCCCCTGGACAGACCTATCCAACCTACGTCCCATCTCTCTCCTACCTTACCTAGGCAAGATCACGGAGAAGCACGTGAACACCTATCTCTCTCAACACCTTGAAGCGACGGAAGGCCTGGACCATTCCCAATCTGGGTTCAGGCCAAACCACAGCACAGAATCAGCACTTCAAACAGTGACCAATAACATCAAAATGGCACTGGATGATGGTTGCTCTATGATTCTGGTGCTGTTGGACCTTTCCGCCGCTTTTGATACGGTGTCTCACAAGGTGCTTCTCCATCGCCTGAAGGAGGTGGGAATAGAGGGAGAGGCTTTGGCATGGTTGGAGAGTTTCCTGTCCGGGCGTTCCCAAGAGGTTAGGCTAGGCTCCCACAAGTCCACCCACAGGGAGCTCAATAAGGGGGTGCCACAGGGCTCCTGTCTGAGCCCCACACTTTTCAACATATATGTGGCCCCCCTTGCCAACCTAGCAAGATCTTTCGGGTTCACCCCTGTATCGTACGCTGATGACACCCAACTTCTTTTTCCCTTTAAAACTCTTACACCTGCAATAAAAAGATCTTTTGCAGATGGCATGAGAGCCATTGCAGACTGGATGTCATCTAACTGTCTGCAGTGCAATGTCGGGAAAACTGAAGTTGTGTTGTTCGGTCAAGCGACGACACACTGGTCATCAGACTGGTGGCCTCTGGAACTTGGTCCTGTTCCCACCCCCAAAAGTAAGGTCAAGAACTTGGGAGTATTATTTGACCAACAACTCATTTTCAAGGACCACGTCAATCAAATAGCCGGCACCTGCTTCCGGGCTATAGGGATGCTAAGACGTGTCTTTCCCTATCTCCCGGATCACCATAGGAAAACTCTGGTGCAGGCTCTTGTTATCAGTAGGATCGACTATTGCAATGGATTGCTCCACGGAGCCAATGAGGAGCAAATCAAGAAATTGCAGGTCATTCAAAATACTGCCGCAAGGATCGTCATGAATGCTCCTCCCAGGACGCCATCCTGCCCCCTACTGTCTCAGCTTCACTGGCTTCCTGTGAAGAAGCGAGTTCAGTTCAAGACTCTGTGCACAATACACAAGAGTCTAATGGGGATGGGCCCTAAGTATTTCATAGACATCTTTCAGCCCTACATCCCAGGACGCTCTCTGCGTTCTAGCAACCAGCAACTACTCAAAATACCTAGAATTAAGAAAACCAGACAAGGTGGCCGTGCACTGGCCCACACCGGACCTACCTTATGGAACTCACTGCCGTTCGAACTGAGGTCAATCACCAATCACATGGCGTTTAGAAAAAACCTGAAAACCCATCTGTTTCCCAGCTATTAATTGTCTTCCCATCCCTGGACACATTTTTACTCTCATTTCCATCTGCAGTTATAGCGCGGAGATACCCCTTTGGGGGTCTAGTCTGGCGCTTTACAAGCATATAAAATAAAATAAATAAATAAATAAATAAAATAAAATAAAGCTCCCTTCAACGCGCAGCGGGATCGCGCAGCGGGCGTGCCTTCCCTGTGCCTGAGTCCTGCCCGTCTGCGCCCGTCAGCGCTAAGGAAGCGCAGGTCGTGGCAGGACTCTAAGCATCTGTCTTTTTACTTTGACACCGCCTACCATCAGGTATCAAAGGGAGGATCTGCTGGCCATTCGGGGTCGGATTACTCCTTGTGTTCTCCCGCTTATGGTCCCGGTATGTGGTCCTTATCGCTGTACCTGTTGCGGTTGGGCATTAGATACTCCTTCTCGCATTCGATCGTTGGACTCGCCATCTTTGCGTAAAAATTCGGCAGGAATATGTGATCTTACCTTTTTGAATCTGAATGTCAGATCACTGGTAAAACACCATCAGGAGATACTTGATCTTCTTAAAGATGAGTCACCTGACGTGCTCTTCTTGACCGAAACCTGGTTGCAGGACTCGGATTCCTCCATACTTAACCTGACTTTCCCCCCAGATTATTCTATCTTCACTCTTAATTGTGCTACTAGGGGGGGTGGAATCGCAATGGCCACTAAGCTGTGCTATCCATGTGAATGGAAGGCCTTAAAAATCCCAGGATGCGAGAGTGCCCTTTTCAACATTTCGTTCAGCCATCACTTTACCCTTTCTGGCCTATTAATATATCGTCCTCCGGGATGCGACTCTGCTTTTAGGGCTGCTCTTCCGGATTTAATTAGCACGGAGGCACTAGGATGTGCTAATTTTAATGTTCTCGGAGACCTTAATCTTCACTTTGACTGCCCGTCCTCGCCCCTTATCAGGAACCTTTTGGCTGATTTAGAGGCCTTGCAGTTCTCCCAGCTGGTCACTTCCCCCACTCATAGAGATGGCCATATCCTTGACCCTTTTTTTACTAATTTAGAGGGAATCAGAGCACTCTGTCCTACCCAGATGGTCTGGACAGACCATAGGTTGGTGAAAATAATATAACCCATAGCTGAACCTCCTTTTATATCCCAGGACAGATTTGTTTTCAAACGCCACTGGAACAAACTGAAATTGGAGGGCTTCTACCATTTGCTGGAGGAGGCACCATTGGGCCCCTTTACGGATGTTGATCGCGGATATGATTCCTTCTGCGAGTGGATTTCCCGTGCCCTCGATTCTTTGATCCCTTCGGTATGGTCCAAATGTCGTTCGAAAGAGCCCAGCCCTTGGTATGACAGTGCCTTAGCGTCTCTTAAAAGAGCCTGTAGGCAGGCTGAAAGGCTATGGAGAAAATCATTTGATCCTGAACTAAAGGCTTGCTACCTTGCTAAAATGAAAATCTACCACAGGGCGATGTGTAGAACACAAGCAGCCTTTAATGCCCAAGAGTTTCAGAACAGCCCTAATCCCTCGAAACTCATTTTCAAGGTGGTAAAGGATCTTATGGCTAAGAGGACAACGGCGGCTGAAATATGTTCGGACTCCCACTGTGAGGGTCTGGCCTCCTTTTTTCTCGAGAAGGTTCAAGCCATCTACCGAACCTTCTCGATAAGCTCTCTACATCCAGAGCGGGTCAGATGCATCTTGAGAGACAGTGAGTGTCTTACTATCCTGCCTTCCCTAACTAGGGAGGCCTTTGATTCCCTGAGCCTTAAAATTAAGTCAGGGTCTCCTGCAGATCCGCTGAAACTCAGCTTAAGAATATGTTGTCTCTATGCCGCACTCCGATGCTGTCTCTGATCAATCTGTCACTTTCCTCGGGTGTAGTTCCCATTAGGTGGAAGCAGGCTGTAGTTACACCTATTTTGAAGAAGGCTACCCTTGACCCCCTTAAACCCGAGAACTACCGCCCCATTTCTTTGCTCCCTTGGGCTACGAAAGTTGCTGAGGCCCATGTGAACGGCATTCTTGCACCCATCTTACTAGGGCAAACATTCTTGACCCTACCCAGAATGGGTTCCGTGCGGGCCACAGCATGGAGACGGCCCTACTTTCTATGGTTGAACATCTGCGTTCTGTGCTTGATGCGGGTCAGACGGCGGCACTATTGTTATTAGATCTCAGTGCCGCGTTCCACACGGTCTCGCACAGGATTTTGCTTCAGCGACTTGAGAAAGTAGGTGTCAAGGGCTCTGCCCTATGCTGGTTTCGATCCTTTCTTGTGGAAAGGTCTTTCCAGGTCGCGATTCCACCCGGCAAGTCCAAATCCTATCCATTGGACCTGGGGGTCCCACAGGGTTCATCGTTGAGTCCCACTCTATTCAATCTCTACGTGAGGCCGCTGGCTGCGGTCGTCAAGCAATGGGACTTGACGATGGTCTCATACGCAGATGATACGCAGCTGGCGGTCACGTTGATTGGGGACTCTGATATGGAGGCTCCCAGGTTCTGTGACGGTTTACGGGCAGTGGCCAACTGGATGAATTCCAACTGTCTCCAGTTAAATACCAAGAAGACTGAGGTTATGGTGGTCGGCAAGCAAGCGGGGCTGTGGGGTGACAAGTGGTGGCCTTCTGAACTAGGTATGACCCCCTCTCCAGTATCGGAGATAAAAAATCTTGGGGTCTGGCTTGACCCGACACTCAGTTTCATCTGTCACACCAAGAAGGTGGCGGCCTCCTGCTACGGCATTATTAGAGCACTTAGGCCTATTCTTAAATTTTTTTATGCCTCCACCAGACAACTGGTGGTTCAAGCATCAGTGTTGTCCCGGCTGGATTATGCCAGCTCGCTCCTGGCTGGGATTAATCAGTCAGAACTTATTCGGCTGCAGCGAGTTCAAAATGCTGCAGCCAGAGTGGTGATAGGTTTGCCTAGGTGGTGCTCGGTCTCCAAATCTTTGCACTCGCTCCACTGGCTCCCTGTATATCAGAGGATTAAATTCAAGGTTCTCTGCCTTGCGTTTAAAATCCTCAAGGGTACGGCTCCCCAAATTCTGGAGAATCTGCTGACATCGTATGTACCCCCGCGAACCCTCAGATCCCTGGGTCAGAATCTGGCTGTGGTTCCACGCTTCAGCTTGGTGGCCGCTCTTTTCGAGTGCTAGCGGCGAATTGGTGGAATTCTCTTCCTCTTCAAATTCGGGCCATTGATGACCTCCTTCACTTTAGACGTGCCATCAAGACCTTCTTATTTGCTTAGCCTCATGCTGTTCCTGTAGTCTCTCTATTTTATCGTTGTTGTGTTGTGTTTGCCTTGTCAAAGCGCCAGGACGCCCCTTCGCTGGGGCAGCTGTGCGCGGTATAAGTAAAAATAACATAACATAACACCTCCTTCTAGATGCTGTCTGAGAGGGTACAGGCATTGCATGATTAAATATGTTTGCTGGTCCTTCTAAAACCCACACCTGCATGTACCAGATATGCTCCTCTCATTTAGTGCTTTAGAGATGGGCTAACTAGAAGTGTTTGGCAGCAGTTTTATTCCTTTCAGTCTGACAGTATACACTCTTTTTCAGAATTCAAATTTGGGGCCTCTTCAAGAGTTTGAAGTGAACTGAAATTACTTCAGGTACTGGAGGAGACTCTAAATACAGAGTAAAATCCAGATTGAATCTTTCACATCGGAAACGATATGATCACCCAGGAACTCACCAAACTACTCATTACCTTAATCACAACTGCAACATTTCCTGATATCAGGAAATACGGTGAAGTCAGACCACTACTAAAAAAAAACCTCTGCTGACCTCAGCAAGCTCAAAAACTACAGGCCAATCTCCCTGCTCCCATTCCCATGGAAGGTACTGGAAAAGATCATTAATACTCATGATACACCTGGAGCAGAACCAGCTGCTCGATGCTTCCCAATCCAGGTTCCACAGCAGTCACAGCCCTGAAACCACCCTGATCGCAGCCACCGACGACAACCAAACCCTCCTCGACTGAGGAGAAACAACAGCTTTAATCCTCTCTGACCTCTCGCAGCCTTCAACACCGTGTCCCACCACAGGCTGATCAAAAGGCCCCACCACACCAGCATCCAATGGTACTCGCTCAGATGGATCACCTCCTTCCTCACCAGAAGAACCCAGAGGATCCACCCCCACCTTTCACCTGTGATACCAAGGAGCTCACCTGTTGTGTCCCCCAGGGCTCATCCCTCAGGGCCACACTCTTTAAAGCATATATAATCCCTCAGACCAACATCGTCACATCCCACGGTAGCAACATAATTTCATATGCAGACGCCACCTAACTCATCCTCCCACTGACTGACTCCCCACCACCACCAGAATTAACTTCCACAGGTGCGTGACACACATTCTGACAGAATGAAGAACAACTGCCTGCTGCTGAACACAGACAAGACAGAAATACTGATCTTTGGCAGCAGCAACACATGGAACAAATTTTGGTGGCCATCAGATCAAGGACCTGCATCCACTCCCTCCAACCATTCCAGGTACCTCAGAATCATCATTGACAACAAGCTCACTATGAAATCATAGATCAACGCTATCATATCCACCAGCTTCTTCACTCTGCACATGCTATGTAAGATCTTCAAGTGGCTACCCCTACACACGACATGCACTGTGACACAGGCCCTCATCACCAGTCAATTGGACTAGGGCAGTGCTCTCTATGTAGGAATCACTACACACCTCCTTCAGAGGCTTCAGACCATACTGAATGCCGCAGCCAGATTCCTCCTTGGCCTTACCCGACAAACCCACTTCACACCCCACCTCAGGCAACTCCACTGGCCCGCTGTACAGAAGAAATGAAAATGTAAGCTGCTAACCCATGCACACAAGGGCTCTACACAAAAAATTACCCAGCTGTATTAACCACCGCCTGAACTTCCATCAAACATCAAGAGACTACGCTCCACCTCCCTTTCTTTTGCTCATACTCCCCACATGTTCTGAAGCAGAACCCCATCTCCCACATTGCAGCAAAGACCTGTAACAGCCTCCACACGCACCTCCAGACTATTACCTCACTTCCAGAATGCTGAATGGCCCTCAATACCTGGCTGTTCATATGAGCCTCCGAGACCTGCAAGTGCCTGGATACCCAATCGGGTGATTAACGGCACTTTATAAATCCTGATTGATTGATTGAAGCAATCAACAGAATTTCATCAAACATAGGGATGTCGGGGGTGCTAGAGGGTGCCAAGCAAGATGGCCACACTTACGGAAGCTCTTGCTGCTTGCATCTCTATCCGACTAACATCCTCCTCATCTAGCACCTGACATGCACCTAAACTAATCTTCCTGAAAGACATAGCAAGGGTGCAACTGGAGAGGTATCTCACTGCCTGCTGGGTTGCCCCTAATTGGCGCTTTGTGAGAATTGGCCGCCCTTGGCAGAACGAATAACATGGCGGCCGAGACCTAGGACCGAATGGCTCGGAATGCTGGCTTGTTGTGCGGCGAGGACTCACCACTCCTGAGCGCCTCACTGCCGGTCCCTCCTCTGGCCCTGGATTGCTGAGGTCGAACCATTGGATTGCTGCTCCTCGCCAGCATGACCGCGCCTACCGCTCACGGGGCTTTCGCAGAGTCCTTCCAAGACCATCCAGGGACAACGGGCTGATGTGCCGGATGAGAATCTAGGACCCAGAGGACACATAGGGGGATGGGGCAGGGAGTGAACTGCGAGACGCTGTGTTCTCCTGGCGGCCGCTGGGGCCCCTGTGACACTGCGGGGAGCGAATTGTCTCTCCCTGCCGCGCTCTTTGTTGTTGCGCCTCCCCACCCTGGGAAGGTTGATTGCTGTCCGACTGAGCCCTGGGACCCAAACTCTGGTGCGGCCCTGGCCATTGCGGCCTTGGGTTCAAGCGGCCTGGACTGAATAAGGCCTGCTGTGGAGCCCGGGCCCCCATTTAAGCGCGTATCTCAGTGGCCTCCCGCGGTCTTTGCCTTGACTGCTCTGGCCTGGGAGCTGAGCCGCTTTGTGGTGGGAATGCGGGGGTGGCATTTGGAGGGGCTGCTGGGGTAGTACAGCTGGATTTCCTCTGAATCCTGTGCTCCCCTCCTCATCCAGGGATCTGTTGACTGGGGATTGGATCAGGGGGCTGCAGATGGGCCATCCAGGTCGCTTACGCTGAATGTGGGACTGGAGGTGAGGCCTCTGGCACAATCCCTTGCCATCCTCCACACTCTGCGACCTGACGCTTGCTGACCCTGGGGATTCCCCTTGATTTGAGGTTTGATTGATGCCCTTGGAGATACAGGGCCACCCGCTACAGATACGGTGTTGAACACGTGCACCCCAGACAATAGCACATTCACAGAAGCCTTATGGACTAACCGATGAGGCCCTTGTGCCCATGTGGCACCCGGGGCTTCCCGACTCTTGGGGGAGGCTGAAAGAGGACTGAATCCACAAGCGAAAACCTGAGGCCCCATCACCATTAGTAGCTAAAAGCGCAACCTGCCACCGGCTGGGGACATGACTCTCAAAGCAGTGATCTGAAACAATAAGCTAAGGGCTACTTGCTGGAATCAACAAGTTCACGGTGCGAACCCAGCCCGACCAACATGCGTTGCCGCATCCCCATCTCCGGTGCCATGGGTTAACCTGATGGGAGACAGCCGAAGCTGAACTTTGACACGCGTAAGACCCCCCAGTCCGACTGGAGCCTGAGGAGGACACAGCCGAGGTTCCGACCATATCCACAGTGGACCTAAAGGAACTACTACTAGTGATGCAGTTGAGTCTGACATCCATCGAGTCAAAAATGGACTCCATGAACACTAGGCTGGACGGCCAAACCCATAGAGTGGAGAAGCATGATGATCGTCTAACCGAGGCGGAACGGAGGATCTCTGATCTCGAGGACGCTTCCAACGTCACCACCAGCCGCACTCTAGAAATGGAGAGGGTCCTGTAGGTGATCGCTGCAAAGAATGAAGATTTAGAATTGCGCTCAAGGAGAAACAACTTGCGCCTTCTTGGTGTGGCAGAGTCAACTGCTACCGGCAAAATGGAAGACTACGTCGAACACCTCCTAATAACACTTTTTGGCAGGGATGTGTTTTTGCCGGTTCTCATTGTGGAGCAGGCGCAATGTTCATTGGCAAACTGACTGGCTTCCGGTGCCCCTCCCTGTCCCATAATAGCTAGACTACTTAACTACTGGGATCAAGACACTGCCCTCCACCTTTCTAGAGAAAAGGGACAACTCCGGCACGAAGGGATGGAGATTTCAATCTACCCAGACTTCACCATGGCCATCCAGGAACAACGGCGTAAGTTTCTCCAGGTCACGAACAAACTGGAGCAACTCAATATTCATTATGCCATGCTATTACCCGCCCGCCTCATGGTAACACATCAACACAAGCAACTCTTCTTCACTAATTAGCAACATGCTCAGGACTTCCTCATGACCCTACCCTAACAATCTGCAAGCCAATCCTCCCTGCGTGCCGCCCGGAAGAAACTGGTGGTGCATCCGACATAGAATAAATCCTTAGGAGCACAGCCCTGTCACGGAGGAGATGCACATCCTACCCTTGCATATATGTTCTGACTCCCTGATTCATTGCAGATAATCGGATGAGGAGGACTGATCAGCCGGCACAGAGCGGATTGCGGGGTGAGCTGAGTCCAAGACATGAGTGCAAATATAGGAGAATAAATGCTTGAGAATGTTCCTCAAAGTCCCACAGTGTGTACCCTCCTACATCATACATGAAGAACTAGGCGGAGCATTCCTAGAGGACAGGGTGGGGAGCAGGCCCCTGCTTGCATTTCATAAGATTTGGGTTAACCCAGAAGCTAGTCCGACTAAGCAAATAATTATGGACTGTCTGGGGAGGGACAAGGGTATGAACATCCCATGGCTTAAGTATGTAAAGGGTGTTCTGGAAAACATCGGCTGTGAGGATCTCTTTCAGACGCCGTCTTGTATAACGAGACAGGATCAAGCTAGAGTAAAAGATATGTTTATCAAACACGAAGCCGTAGCTCGAGAAGTTAAGGACAGGGGCAAACAATCAGTTAAAGCACATGTTTTAGTAAGGTCCTGTGGAGGAATGGAGCCCTACCTTGCCCTGATACACAATGCCCAGGATAGATTTTTAATCACAAGTTTTAGGCTCAACCTTTTACATTATTTATTAGCCGACCCGGCAGGTTTTACAAATTCAGCTGAGCCAAACGGTCCCTGCGGCAGCGATCAACGATCTCCGCAGGATACCCTTCATTTTGTACTATTTTGCCCATTTTACTCATTGCCCAGCCGTAGTTTTTTAGTAAATCTGTTGAGAAAGGCCAAATTTAGACACATGAGAGAGGCCCTTTTACACCTACAAGTGGCCCAAGATCCCTTGACCTTACTTTCTGTGACAGGTTTTTTAATATTAGCAGTTAAATTGAGAGACACTAGAGGGACTTGTTGAATAAAATACTACTATAACTCTGATCGATGGGCGGGGGGATACAGGCCTAACAAATGAATTGTAGCAGTAACAGTACCTGTATGCCTCTTGCTTTTCTTTTTAAACTGTACTTTTATGGCGTTAAATGTAAAATGCAGAATAAAGAATTTGATGATGATGAACATACATTGATATAATCATTTCCCGGAGTCGTGACGAACTAATGCTCTCTAACTATGGTAAAGCGTTTGACCTCCTCACATGCAAAATAACCAGATGGATAGCAATGCCTATTTTATCGAAGGCAGAACTTCCCGGATCAAAATGGTGGTGTACCCAAACTGCTTTTTCTCTTCACAAATATTCCCTATGCTCCTAGTCGCCATTTTTTTAAAGCCATTACAACCCAATTGATTTATCTCACATGGGGACGAAAACAGGCCAGATTAAATTGGGACACCCTTACGTGACCCTTTGGGGCCGGAGGTTTCAAGATACCAGACCTGGAACTCTACTTCATCTGCGTCCAACCCCACTTTGCGGCTCACTGGGGGAATCCACCCCATACATGCCTCTCCTAGAAATAAAGGATGGATACATGTCCCCCACACCGTGCTCGGCATATTTGAGCACCCCAGCGCTCCCAAGACATCACGCCTCCACCACAGTGCAATGCACAACTAGTGCCTGGAAAGACCTGGCCAGCTAATCACAATGCCCCCTATTATATTCTCCCTTACTTCTACTTCAAGGAAGGCATGACCTCCCGGTCACACAGGAAGGCGGCTGCCGTTGCCTGTTATGCACTCTATCTATTCACACCTGGGGACAACTTTATGTGAAGGAAACGTTCAGATTGCGCATTATACACTACAAATATCTGCATCGACTGTACTATACACCGGCACGCCTCCACCGCCTCCACCGCCTCCACCTGCGGGACAATGATCGGTGTGAGCCAAGCGGGGAAACAAGAGCAGGCTTCAAACATCTAGCCTGGAACTGCACACTGGTTCGTCACTACTGGGGGGAGGTTTTCCTAGCTATAAGCCGCATGATAGGGTCACACATCCCAGAAGACCCCCTCACTGCACTCTTGGGATACACTGAACTAATGCCTGCGAAAACACAACAATACATCTCATTGGCACTTCTTCTAGCCAAGCATAGCTTGTAAATGGGGCAGGGGAAGAGCTTCTAAATTCCAGGACTGGCTTCAAGTTCAAATATACTGTCAAGAACAATTGCATACCTACGCAGAACTATTGGGATGTACCATGTTACAACGCATACCGTTACAACTACCTACTGTTACAACGCGACCATTACAACGCATACCATTACAACGCATAGCGCTTTGAGGTGCTGGATAGTGGTAAGTATAATTTACTATTCTAACTCCAGTCCCCGTGGACCCTAGGGAAGGTGTTGGATAGTAAATTATACTTATTCCCTATCCTAGAGCGCCCCCCGGCGCAATGCGTTGTAATGGTATGCGTTGTAAAAGTCGCGTTGTAATGGTAGTGCGGAGTAAAAAATGCGTTGTAACAGGTGTATACCGAACTATTGGCACCTTCCTCCCGCCCCCGAGATATCTTGGGCTACCTCCTGGAAAATACCATAAGCGAAGGCACAGCCGCTGACTCTGGTGATAAAGGAGAATGCACGGGGCGGGGATGTGACACAAGGCATGGGAGACGATACAGGTGCAGACCTAAGGTCACTCATGAATAGCCCTAGAGACTAGGAAGGTCCGAATGTGCAGACACCGGGAAGGCAAACATCCATGTATACCTACTTTTAATTTTACTTAAATTGGTGAATAATGGCAATGTTCTTATGTTAGTAATTGGTTTCATTGTTTATGAATGGTTGTTACCTTTTCTGAGCCCATTTCATGAAGTTTGCCCACCAGACGCGGCCGGCCCACTGTGGTTGTAGGTGGCTTACTGTCTTTCCTTTGCCCCTACCGCCTTGTCAAGTGTCAACTTGCGGTGCCGGCCCGTATGGGAAGTGGACATTACGCCGTGTACACACTGTATGACATCAATAAAGGTCTTTGAAAAGAAAAAAAAAACATAGGGATGTTGTGCTGGGAAGAATTCAGTCAGAAAATTCTCATCTCTATCTTCGGAGCTTCCTCCACAAAATGAATAATTTCATTTCACGTCAAGCTCTTACTGAGGCCCTTAGTTTTATAAATTGATTAGAGTTTAATCTAAGCATGGCCTGGACTTCAGGATCTAACAAGAGCCTACTGAAGCACACTATGCATTTGCCATGTGAGCTCCTTTCCCTCGGGTCAGAAGAACTAGAGCATGGTTTGAATGAGCTCTCAGCATATGCAATACACTAAGGGGCTGATTTATCATTGTTTGGCATCACTCTTGCACTACACAAGGTGATGTAGGGCGATGCAAAACCTAGAATCAGACTTCACAAGTCAAGCAAGGCCGCCCTGGTAGGGTGGTAAATCTGGGGTAATGCAAGGCAGCGTAAGTCACTGCTTTGCGTTACACTGTATCTTGGAGGCATCACGTGGGTATAGCAGTAAATTTTGATGTTGCTGTGCGCAATTATACATGTGTGATTCAAAGGTAAATTGAATCACTGTTGTAAAAATCACCCGATATGACCTCTCCATCAACCCAGAGTCAGAAATGCCTGGTCAAGCCGGCCCTGGGATGTAGACCTATGGCAATTAATTGACTAATCACAGGTGAATTTACATGTAACCAAAAGAACAAACACGCGCACAAGAAAAACACAGATTAATCTCACAGATAAGCAGCGACACCACAGTGATCCCGGAGATTGGCCCCAGTAAAGCACACATGGCTGGAGGGGCTCATGTCCCCCAAGCACCATAAAGTTAGATGACACGTGAAGTTAGGAACACTGAGCCAATCAAGACACATCACACATAGCACACGCAGTAATCACGCCATCCCCATGCCCGATATCTGGACACGTTACTCACTTGCCCTCATTATGTCCATGCTTGGTCAAGACCCACTTGCATTTGTTATCAGGTGGGAATTATCTATGTCTTCATTACGAGGCCCATGTTCCTCTTCCTAAAAAGGATCTATGAATTGTTTTATGATGTTCCAGTAAATGTTTATAATGGCGCTCAAATCGATTGTACTTTGAGACAGTTCTCAGACCTGTTTCTGTGGGTTGTACTCCCAGCCGAAGTGCTTAATTAAACCATCTGTTCCTGTTTTGCCAAATATCTCATCTTTGTTTTTACAAAGTAAATTCATATTTAAGAAATATAAAGAGTGGGTGTTCCACCCTGATGCATTCCAAATGTATCAACACATGTGGACCTGGGAATGCATCTGTATTGTAGGCCTTCCCACCAGAGATGCAACGAGGAGAAATATCTTTATTTTTCCTTGTAATTTCCTCTTCCTGAGTGTTCTGCATTCTGCAGCACATTTAGAAAGAGGAAGCTGTCTTTAATAACAGGTAGGTGCGCCTTTCTGCACAAAACAATCCTGCCTGTAACAAGGGTGCCTGCATTGGCGCCAGGCTGCACTCAATGCACCAGCATAAGGAGAGGATAGAAATGCAAAAAACACAAGGAATGCCAAGGGTCTCAAAACACTCTAACTATCCAAACACTCAGTAAGTAGTGCAAAGAGAGAGGTGTAGGTATATGTGTGTATGTGTTACATGGAGAGAAAGTATATAAACCCATCAGCCCACCCATTGGCAGAGTCTCATCGTCTGGGTTGTTTTGTATAGACTGGTACCATCCAAATAACCCACTGTATTGTATTGTGGGTTACTGGTATGGAGTCAAACCAGTGAGAGAAAAAGATGTCACAGCTGAAGGGTCAGAAGTTGCAGTGCATAAGGAGTGTAATAACATAAAGAAATAGTGATTAAAATTGCCTGTTGTGATGCCAAAAGCGACATTTTAATAGAGGGGACATCATAACGGCAAGGTTAAAAACAGAAAGTGGTGATAGTATAACACCAAATATTACTATCAAAGATATCTATGTGGTCAACATGTTTCAGCCTTGATGGCTTTCGTCAGGACCTAAATTTGTATACCACTACTGCAACAATGAAAAATAATAATGGTGTGAAGTTATACACAAACCAAATGACAACACCTACCGAGAGCAGTCTACTTATCGTAGGTATGAAGTCATGGATGTGAGGAATCTCTTTCCTGAAACACAAGAAAAGATTTTGCATCTAGACATATATAAACATCAATACTACCAACAGTGTGTAGCAACATACCAGGCTATGTGTATTTACACTATCAGCCAAATGTGAACACACCCATCAATTGTATGGAGGATACCTCACCTCGCCTGGCACTTGCTCAGGTTAGTAGAGGCCACGCACTATGGACATGAGGAAGAAAAATACTGGTAACATAATAATGTAACACAGATATATCTTTTAAGATTCTTATTGGTTTTTACCAAATCATTGGTAATTACTCTGTTGTAAAAGGGAAGGATAGCAAGGGGATCTCCAGCCTAAAGCTAGCAATGAAAATAAATTTTAAATCCAAAAATACACTAGGCCTATTAAATAGCCTGCACTTAATTGGCAGAGTAACATAGGTTAAGTCAAAATGAGTGGACATGACACACTAACAAGATCTTACAAGTCTGTGTCTCTCCTACTTTAAAAAGCACTTATTTTACTATTCTGAAGCCAAGAGGACATCATCACCCACCTATACGTCGTTGCCTCGAGCTTCCCACTGAGTCGAGGGGAAGGTAACGAGACCTCCGGCCTGGCCGGAAAAATACGGAGGTGGCGGACCAGAAAGGAAACAGGTCCTACTTGTCTCCCGATAGGTCGGGCTAACATGTGGCTGCCGATTGGTTGGGCTTCCGTGAACTCAATAAGCCAGAAACTGCCGAACCAAACATGTCTCTTGATTGGTTATGTTTACGGGAATTCAGTGAACCGGAAAACGGAAGAAACCTAGATTGTTTCGCAAAAGTAATATGTTTGGAAGGCGGGCCAAAAAGAGAAACCTAGTTCAATCCGCCCGGAACAGGAAGATACATTGCAAGATTTTATCGTTATTTTATTTCAGAGCGGCGGACCAGAGAGAAGGCAGAAATCTCTCAGTGATGATTGGGTTATGTGATGAAAGCCTGAAGCGAAAGTGAAAAACAAATAATCGTTTGATGTCAACCTTCGGCGTTAGGTCGCGATGGTTCAAAACACCGCCGTAAACAAATTACGGAACTATTGGGCGAAGACACCCCAGGATTGATGATTGGTCAATCATTCCGGTCTAGAAAATACAGCGAAAAACGGCGAAGTATGCCTTTTTTGATTGGCGCCTTCATTGTTATATATCATGAGGAAATTAATGTTATAGGAATATTAATTTGTGCCAAAGTGATATGAATACCGGAAGATAAATATCCTTGATTTTCTCTATAGTACGGAAACAATCAGTTACTCCCTGTCAGGTTTGTAGAACCTGGGGCGCGCGCAGGTTGCGGGCGCGCAATGAGGGACTCACACGGACACCTGTTTGGTTCGTCGCGTGGTCCCGACTAACTCGGGGACACGCCCACCTTTATTTTATATAACGTACGCGGCGCCGTGCGCCACCGCGTATGCGCACGTCTACGTGCGCTGATCAACTAGACCGCAACTGTGCGGTCGCAACATTACATTCCTTTTCACCTTTGGTATGAACAAAGACCCCCCCCCCTCAACAAAATGGCATTGCTCTGAGTGTCCAAACAAGTAATAAAACGTGGCCATCCGGCCTGTTACCAGTCTCTAGTCTCTTCACGGTCTCTCAGCCCACTGCGTAGTCGGCCATCCGGGAGGAGGGCGCTGGGTTCCTTCTCAGTCCATAGCCTGTTGCTTCACCACGGAACAGCACTCTCCGGGGTGGTTCACTGTAGGGAGTGCTTGTGCCCAGAGGGCTCTGGGGGCTCCTGGGGAGAACATTACACTCCCTATGGGTTATTTCGATCGTTTTTATTAAGTCTGAATTGTTGAGAAATTTTTTTTTGTATGCATGCTTTTGAGAGACGCCCTATAGGCCTTCGTCGACAATACAGGAGTCTTAAATGAAGAGCAAAGTAGACTCTATAGATGTAAATTAGAATATTATAAACAAAGATCCACACAATGTGTAACAGAGCAGGAGCACTAGATGTATTCACATAGCCTATCTCAAGTGGATGTGGTGTGAAAAAACAGTCTATCCATCACCCAGACAGTGAACGTTGAATGTGGATGTTGCCATAATACTTCCACGTCAAGTCCAGCTCACATTTATGTCTTAGAAAAGACCACTTTATCCTTCTAATCCACCGTGATGGTTTTGGGATAAAAAAAGGGGGGGTTCAAATCTGAATCCAGGGAATTTCGTCGTTTAACCCTGTTATATCACTTTTTAATTTGAAAATCCATTTTTGTTCTTTGGTGAACAGATACCTGGACACATCATTCACATGTTTGGGGATAAATGGTTGATCAAGGACTAGCCATTTCATATCCTCTGCCGTGTGTCTCATTGTCAAGAAATTGTTCGTCAGTCGAGTAGCCTGTTTATTCCGTCTGATAGTACTTTTGTGTTCTTGGATCCTAAGTTTCACTTTTCTTGTCGTCATACCTATGTAGAGAAGTGAACAGGGACATGTTATTAAGTATATCACTTTTTCACTATTGCAATTTGTGTGACGTTTGAGGACCCAAGGGCGTGTAGTGCCTATATCGACTGTGAGTGTTTTTTCAACCTGTGGATATACGGAACAGGTTCCACAAGGGAAATGACCTTGCACAGGCGCCATGCTCCAAAGAGTGGTTGTTGGCTCTGGTAGAGAAGATCTAGGTCTGGTGTGTACAAGATCATCTCGGAGGTTGGGACTTCTTTTAAAAGAAAAGAGGGGTGGTGGAATCCTAGCACCAGCTGTGTTGAGAATACGCCAGTTTTTTCGGATGATTTTCTGTACCTGCGTTGAGGCCGTGCTGAAGGTAGTCACACATGTCAGCTGCTCCAGAGGAGGTTTTTCAACTGGGGGAGCTAGTAGGGCCTCCCGATGGTTGTTGGAGGCCCTCTTGAGCGCCTTCTTTACCATCGTGTTAGGGTATAGCCGTTGTTTTAGTTTGATGGCGAGATCTCTCAATTGAGCTTCAAAATCCGTTTTTTCGGAGCAATTTCTGCGGATTCTAAGGAATTGCCCAAAAGGCAAGTTTTCCCTGAGGGAACGCGGATGGTGGCTATCAAACCGAAGTAAGGAGTTTCTGCACATTGGCTTGCGATATAATTTGCTACCCAAGTGACCATCCTTCGGAATGATAAGGAGATCCAGAAAGGGAAGCTCTTTATCGCTAAATTCCACCGTAAATTTGAGGTATTGATTCTGAGTATTTAACCAATTCTGGAAAGCTAGTATGGAGGCACTGTCCCCTCGCCATACTACCAGGACGTCATCAATGTATCTCTTCCACAACACCAATTGATGGAAAAATGGATTGTTGTGGTCGAGTACATGATGTTTCTCAAATAGGTGGACATATAGATTTGCCAAACTGGGGGCAAAAATACTCCCCATCGAAGTCCAGGAGATCTGAAGGTACACGGAATCTTCGAATTGGAAAAAATTCTCAGTCATAGCAAGTCTTGCTAGTTCCATGACAAAATGAACCGGTGTTATACTTTCATGTGCTTGTGCTTCCAACAGGTCTCATATTGCATCCAATGTTTCCTCCTGCGGGATAAACGTATATAGTGATTCGACATCGAAACTGACAAGCATGTCAGTCGCAGTGTCGAAAGATACTTCAGGTAACAGACGTAAAACGTATTTAGTATCCTGAAGGTAAGTGGGCATGGTCCGCACTAAGGGTCTTAAAAAGAAATCAACAAAGGATGAAAGGGGTTCCAAAAGGGACTCAATACCAGAGATGATGGGTCTACCTGGGGGGGGCCTTGCTGGTTTATGGATCTTCGGCAAAGCATAGAAGTACGGAGTCACCGGGTGTGGGGTGACCAAAAATAGTACCTCTCGGGTGTGATCCATCCTTCTGTACTTGCCTCCTCTACCAGGTTTTTGATCTCATTAGTTAAACTGCTCGTAGGGTCTGTTGAAAACAATTTGTAGGAATTAGCATTGCCTAGTTGTCTAAGACATTCGGCTAGATAAGAGGTGGTGTCAAGAATGACTATCGCACCACCCTTATCGGCCGGTTTTATTATAATAGTCTTATCTTTCGATAAGGTCTCCACAGCCATTCTTTCAACACGAGACAGATTTTGAAAGGTGTCATTGTTTGTCAAATCCAAAGAGTTGATCTCATGGACCACTGCTTCTTCAAATGCACCAACCTTGGGAGGTACTTGTTGGAGAAGAGGAGTGAAGGTCGACTTCCATTTGAGGCCAGTGTTCATTTTGGTCTCTGTCTGGTCCTGATCTTTGGAGGTGTTTAGGAAAAAGTAGTGGAGACAAATTTTACGGATACATTTCTCTATTTCTCCACATAGTTGGAATGCATCTCCACTGAAAGTAGGGAAAAACCCCAGTCCTTTATTTAGCACTTGATGTTCGATAGGTTTCAAAACGCGTGAACTAAGATTGACTACCAAGTCCTCATTGCTTCTGGGAGTGATACTCACTGGCCCCGTCGGCTGCGAGTGTTTGGGGGGTCTTGTTCGTCTTCCCACTGAACTTGTGTTTGTGGCTGACCCCTGCTCCGGCCACGGCCCTGTCCTAAAGAAGCCTGGCTATCATGGAACTGTGGCTGTGGATAATATTGGGGCATGGGTTGAGGAAATTGTGGGTGTCCCCATGGAGCTGGTGGCCACCATGGGCCTTGCTGATAAAAATTACCATGTCCAGTTCATCTACGATTTGGACGATTATTTTGACCTCTGCCTCTCCATTTCTAATTTCTTTGTAAAGTGTACAGCTACACATTTTGTGTTGATTCGTTGTTAAGACGCATTCACTTCTGCTCCTGAAGATAAGTTTCCGGCAAAAAGATTATGCTGGCATCAGTTTCCTTTAAGAAGTCCAGCTTCACCTTACTACTACGCTCTGTTAAACACCCAATGCTCCCTTGTGCTCCCTGTTCTGGGCAAGTCACTTCTACAGCCTGGTTCCATGTGGCAATCTCAGAATTATCTCCTCTATCTTCTGCGTGCTAGTTAAAACGTAACATAAGGGCCAGCGATGTGTGTCACTCTAACGAATCATGAAAAACATATTTCATAATCTTCAAATCTTACCCTGCCTCTTGAAGCACACGCCCAAAATACGTTTTTATCTCTGAGCACTGTCTCAAGTCCCTGATTTTTGCCATAAAGCTCAATGGCTCAGTCTACAAACATATACTCCCATCGAACATGTGATTCCAGTCTAAAAGCAGCTAAATTACTTTTAGGTAGGAGGGCTGGAGTGCTGGGACTTTTCGGTGAAGGGGGAGCAAGAGAGGATGCAGCTAACCGCGAACAAATTCCACACTCACACCTTCCTAATAATAAACCATTGCGATTCTAAGTCATGCAGTAAAATGAGGTGTCAGAGGAGTCAGTTACCTTAACAAATTCAAATATGTGTTTCCTACGTCGAGCTTGAGATTTACTCACTTTCCTTGTATTATTTCTACTCCTCCTAACTTTTAGCACAGTTAGAGAGTCTTTGATCAAAACAGAAGGGTTTCCTTGGTCTTCTAGGTCTTGTCTGGGTGTCCTGTGGATGTTTTCATGCAGTACAGCTTATCTTTTGTTACAAATTGCTGCTTTCTGGGCCAGAAATTTTGTTTATGCCACATTTGTATCAGAATATTGGACATGTACAACAGTTCTCCCTATGAATCCAATTTCTATAAAAACTATTCCAAAGGCAGGCACCATGGAAACACACAGAAACCAGGGCTGTGAAATGCAAGAGCTATATTATGTCAATTGTGCATAAATGCTTGTTGAAAAATGTTTGACTTGGTTAGGTTGTAATCGCCAGGTCAGGCTATACCACAAAGATAAGAAAAGGCACAGTAAAAGTACTTTCTATGTGGGCTCTGCCGGAATGTAGGAAATATAGCAAAACAACCACGGTCAAGTGTGGCAAGGGATCAGACAGGGGAATTTCAATTCAAGAGCATCCAGGGGCCCACCGTCATCCCTGAATCAATCCACCTCAGTTGCACTATGTCTCCCAATCAATCAATCAATCAAAGACATTTATAGAGCGCACTACTTACCCGGAGGGTCTCAAGGTGCTTAGGGCGGGGGGGTGCTGCTACTGCTCGAACAGCCAGGTCTTGAGCTTCTTCCTGAAGGAGAGGTGGTCTTGGGTCAGGCGCAGGTCGGACGGGAGGGAGTTCCAAGTCTTGGCGGCCAGGTAGGAGAAGGACCTTCCTCCTGTTGTCGCTCTTCGGATGCGGGGGACGGCGGCGAGGGCGTGGTTGGTCGATCGGAGGTGGCGTTTGGGAGCGTAGAAGTTGAGGCGGTTGTTGAGGTAGCTCGGGCCTTGGTCGTGTAGAGCTTTGTGTGCGTGGGTGAGGAGACGGAAGGTGATTCTCTTGTTGACGGGGAGCCAGTGCAGGCCTCTTAGATGTCCGGAGATGTGGCTGCGTCGGGGGATGTCGAGGATGAGTCTGGCTGAGGCGTTCTGGATCCGCTGGAGTCTCTTCTGGAGCTTGGCGGTGGTTCCGGCGTAGAGGGCGTTGCCGTAGTCCAGTTGGCTGGTGACGAGGGCCTGGGTGACCGTCTTCCTGGTCTCCGTGGGGATCCACCGGAAGATCTTCCGTAGCATGCGCAGGATGTTAAAGCAGGACGCGGAGACGGCGTTGACTTGTCTGGTCATGGAGAGGGAGGAGTCCAGGATGAAGCCCAGGTTGCGTGCGTGGTCTGTCGGTTTGGGTGCGGTGCCCAGGGCGGGGGGCCACCAGGAGTCGTCCCAGGCGGAGGGCGAGGAGCCCAGGATGAGGACTTCCATCTTGTCTGAGTTCAGTTTCAGGCGGCTGGTTGTCATCCACTCGGCTACGTCTTTCATCCCTTCGTGAAGGTTGGCTCTGGCGGTGGCGGGGTCGTTGGTGAGGGAGAGAATCAGCTGGGTGTCGTCAGCATAGGAGATGATGTTGAGGTTGTGTTGGCGTGCGATGGCCGCGAGGGGGCTCATGTAGATGTTGAAGAGGGTGGGGCTCAGCGAGGATCCTTGAGGGACGCCGCAGATGACTTCGGTGGCCTCTGACTTGTACGGTGGTAGACGGACTCTCTGTGTTTTTCCGTCGAGGAAGGAGATGATCCATTCCAGTGCCTTCTCCTGGATTCCGACGTTGCTGAGGCGCTGCACTAGGGTGCGGTGGCAGATGGTGTCGAATGCCGCGGAGAGGTCTAGGAGGATGAGGGCCGCTGTTTCGCCGTTGTCCATCAGGGCTCGGATGTCATCGGTGGCAGCGATGAGGGCGGTCTCGGTGCTGTGGTTGGCTCGGAAGCCAGACTGTGAGGGGTCGAGGGATCCATTCGTCTCGAGGAAGGCGGCCAGCTGTTTGTTGACGGACTTCTCGATGACTTTGGCTGGAAACGGGAGGAGCGAGATGGGGCGGTAATTCTTGAGTTCGGTGGGGTCCGCTGTAGGTTTCTTGAGTAGGGCGATGAGTTCGGCGTGCTTCCAGCTCTCCGGGAAGGTGGCGGTGTCGAAGGAGGTGTTGATGATGTCCCGCAGGTGGGGTGCGATGACAGCGTCGGCCTTGTTGAAGACGTGGTGAGGGCAGGGGTCGGTTGGAGATCCGGAGTGGATGGAGTTCATCATGCGGACGGTGTCTTCGGTGCTGATCGGAGTCCAGGCGCGGAGGGTGGTGGTGGGGGGCGGTGGTTCAGTCGTGGCGTGCGTCGGTTGAGTGCTGAAGCTGTTGTGTATGTCCGTGATCTTGTTGTGGAAGTAGGAGGCGAGGGAGTTGCAGAGGTCTTGCGATGGGGTGATGTCTGAATGTGGAGGCGGACCTAGCCTACTGGGGAGCACTCTAAAATACACAACTCCGGTGAGTAGGAACCCTAGCACCTCAGTAGTAATTGGTGCTGGAGCCAAAAAAGACTCTCCGCAATGGTTCAGACCTTAACATACACCCACTTACAAATGCTCAGAATTAGAGCTACCTAAAAAATAAAGTCAATAACACGAGGTTAAGTTTATTTTGAAAGGCCTTATATATCTATTATGGTTAGAATCTCAAATATCTTTATTAAGTTTAGTAATTTACAGAAATAATAAAATAGCTTAGAAATCAGCAATCAAGACGTGTGCCATAAAGAAACCCAATAAGCTAACTAAAGGGCCAACTCTATATAAGAACTCATAAAGATTTCTATTTAAAACGAGTGATAAATAAAGGATGAGCTCAGTTGACTTTTCCACAATAGCAGTAGCAACTGTTAAGAATGGTGATTTGTGCAGTAGCATTGATCACAAATTGATAAAGGAAATCAACTGTCCATGAAGAAAAATGTTGGGCAAAGGAGAAATCCAGCAGCACGACTAACGGACAGGTAAAAGGGAAAGTAGAGATGTGGTATCCAGCTAGGAACCCTTGTTATTATAAACTTTTAATACGTTTATTGATTCTTTGATGACGCCTTCCCTCGGTTTCCAATCAGCTCTTAGGATGGTGTTGTCAGTCATATGATTAATCTTCTTAAGCAAAGGTCAAAAAGATAGCCTCACCCTAGTTGCTGAACAAGCTGAAGTATAGTTGTTTGAAGCAAATTTTAAAATACCTGCAATTGCATTGGAGCATTTCTGATAGCATCTTTCTCGTCTACATTAGTCACTCTACAATATGTTTTGGTTTAATTTATTTGTTCTATTAAAAGGTATTCACACATTTTGTAAGTCCTTTCTAAAATATGCATTTTAATTGTATTAAAATATGTTCTAAATTTCATTTCTAATGTACTAAAATATGTCAATTTCTAAACACGTAGTCATTTCTCTCACTGGGAAGTAGTAGAAAAGAGCTCCCCTTTAACTCAAAAGCTGCCTGCTACCGTTGCTATCCCCCCCATCATCATTACACTCTATATTAAAACAGAGTGATGAGGGCTTTCATAATTATGCAGATGATACACAGCTATTACCCAATTCACAAAAAGCCATTACCCTAAAGACGCAGATGTATTATTTCTATAGCCATTAAAACATAGATGGATGGCAAATCGTTTGTTCTGAGTAGCTACAAAACAAACCTTATGGACAGGAGAAATGCAGTTTTCAATCACAGCTCAAACTACAGTTACTTATAGATTAGAAGCATTACAAAATCTCTACACTACCAAAGGTAACTTCATTGGTATTCCCTTAGATCATGCTTCATGGATGTGCAGATGAATAGAATTATGACTCATATATAATATATATAACTTTTTGAGAGAGTAAAAAACCTTCCTGGGTGATGATAACAGAACAGATCTGGTTAGGGCCATTATAGGTTCACAGCTGTCCTACTGCTATAGTATTTTTATTGGCTGAACAAGGACTCTGGGATAAAATGTAGTACTAAATGATGATTTGTGAGATGATACACACACTTGCATGTTTCTCTTGTTTATTGAAGCCAATGCTTTAACTTTGCACAAGGCTAAACGTTAACTTGAAGACTTCTGTCATCAGAGAATCATGATGTAGTATGTTATGCCATTTTCTTTTGTATATCACCAAACATTATTTTATGGTATTGCAGTGCAATCTCAATCTGTCTGGGCTGACCTTTGTGCGGATCCACGAAAAACATCAATTGAAATGAAAGAACCATGGATTAACAGTATATGACAATTACTTGGTATTGTGTGTGCTTAATAAAGTTTGTGAAGGATTACGTGAGTTTGTGTAAAAGTACAATTAGGCCTCCAATTTTACGTAGCACTATACATACTAAGTAAGGGAGTTCGATATTTAAAGATATTTGTGGTGTATGTGTGTGGCTGGAGGGCCCTAAGGATATGTCAATTTTCTCTTAATTGTGGGTTGATTATTCATTGTCCTGCCCAAGTGTTTCGTTTTGTAGATATGCAGTACAATATTGTTTGATGTAATCATGTGATATCCTTAGATTTCTACCACTTTTTTCGGTATGTTTCTGTATGTTTCTCGAAGTATGTTTGAACAATGGTGTGTGATGTATTGTGATATTGGGTCATGTAACCATCCATGGTTGATTGTGAAAGACAAGCAGAAGGTGAGAACAGACGTAAAGGCAATGCCGTTTTTATGTTCCCAGATGAACGGATCCCACAACCTCCATTAGGTTAGATTTACATGATACTGTGGTAAATCTATGTTAGTTCTATCAAAGTTATTCTAAGCTTCATATTGCTGTGTTTTATGAGAACTATGTTGGTCTGGAAGGACTTTCATGACGTTTTAACCATTATATGAATAATTCGCATCAAATGTATTTTCGAGCAAGAGCTTTTTTTTCTTTCACCTTTTTTTTATTAGCATTTTCATTAGTTACAAAACATTACAACCATAGAACAAGCCAGTTTGTAGTTACATCAGTCATGAGCCATGGTGTATACATATGTCATATAAAAATACAAATGTGCAATAGATGGTCCCGTCATGCTTTCAATAAAGAAGTACACATTCCTTACGTCTGTATTGATTCGAGGGTTTTTCAACTCCAAAAATAAATCATACACGGGTATTCAAGCTTAAAACATCAGTTATCCACCATGAGAGACATACAATTCTATATATCCACAACCATTTGCCCCATCTCGCTATAGGAATTGAGGGTTAATGGCTTGCCACCTGGTATGAAAGCTCCAATTACCCTCCCGACTACTCCGAAGGTTGTGCAACTGAAGAATTTTCGACTTCGTCAGCCCTTTTTTTGTGTCTGGACCCATTGTAGGTGAGATTCCCAAATGTCGCGAGGATGGGCAGTAGGCAGAATAAGCTCCCAGAATGTTTCCAATGGTGTGTGGCCGAATGCTCCATCAGCCAGCCAACCCTTGATCAATGGCGCCCTCCTCCTGCCCCAATGTACCACCACCCGTCTTTTAGCAAAAAGGAAAAGTAGAGCATGCAGTTTCCGTGATTTGGGTGGAGTGTTTTTTGACATATCCCAGTATGCCCAGCTCGGGGGATGGGGAATCCGACCTTCCCACAATCTGATTCACAGAGGTAAAGATCTTAGACCAATAATCAGTAAGCGCTGGACAAGACCATGCTATATGAAAAAAGGAGGCGGGGGAAAAACCACATGTCCAGCAGCCATCCTCATCTCTGAGCCCCATCCTATGCAAACTGATGGGTGTTCTATAGAATCTCTGTAGATATTTAAAATGTCTCAAGCGCATTCTATAATTAGGCAAGAGTTCCATAAGTTGACCGCAACAGTATTCCCATTGGTCTTTGGTTAGCGGAGATGGAAGGTCATCATTCCAGTACTGCAGAGATTTTGGCTGGATCACTGGCGCCGTGGCCTGCATTTGTCTTTAGAGTCTGGTAACCAACCTACGGGGAGACGGGGACCCCACCAGATTCTCCAATACAGGGAAGACAGGGAAGCCAACGGGAAATCATCGGTAATGGCATGGCATGCCGTTCGCAGTCTGTGGTACAAAAGCATTCCCGAGAAGGGAACAGCTTGTCTATCTTCTGCCTCCTTGGGGGGGGCATAAATTCGCCATCAGGAAATAAATCAGCAAATGTGTAGAGTCGTAGCTTCTGTTCCAGGGATTTGCTAATCCCCCCTGCAATACATTGCAGTATTGGGTTCTGCAACAGCGAAGGTGTTTGACCGCCTCTGCCTCCCATTTCATGGGATATTCAGAGGAAACCTGTGGGGTAGTGTCCGTCAAGGGGAAAATTACTGATTTTGACCAGTTAATAGAGACCTCAGCCAGACCTCAAAATTTAATAAACTCATGCAACACTGGATTCAGATTGACTTCCGTGTTAGTAAGATAAAGGGTCACATTGTCCGCATATAGCAATATAAGAAGGCTCCTGGAGCTAAATCCTATGCCTCTTGCCGTATGGTGTTGTCGGACACGGGCAGCCAGAGCCTCCATTGCTATAGCAAACAGTAGCAGGGAGAGGGGGCATCCCTGCCTCGTGCTTCGCGAAATAGGGAGTGGTTCAGAAACCAAGCCGCTCACCCTGATCCTAGAGCTAGGCAGTTTGTATAGCAAATTAATCCTGTTAATGAAGAGCAGACTGAAACCATACTCCCCAATATAGCAAATAAATATGGTCGCTCAAGTGTATCAAAAGCTTTCGTAGCATCCAGGAACACCACCGCAGCATGGACATTTGGATGGAGATAGTGTCGAGTTGAGAAAACGGTCCGTATGTTGTGTGATGTCGATTTGCCCGGAATAAACCCTGATTGTTCAGGGAGCGCTATCATAGGGAGCCGTGGATGGAACCGGTTAGCTATCAATTTGGCCAGAATTTTGACATCAACGTTTAGTAATGAAAAAGGTCTGTAGGATTCCATCTCCCCCTCTGGATTTCTGGGCTTTAACAGTGTGATAATTATGGCTTCTCTCATGGTTTTGGGCAGTATTCACTCTTCTAAGGCCTCTTCATATACCGCCAAAAGTCTGGGCACCAACTCTTTGACGTACGTTTTATAAAAGGCTGTGGTCAGGCCATCTGGGCCCGGGGCCTTGTCTAGAGGCAGGCTCTTTATAACTTGGGCGACATCTTCCGTAGTTATCGGGAGATCCATATATTTCCTGTGACTATTGTTAAACCAGGCTAATGCAATCGAATCCTTAAAGGATTCCATTCCCTCCGGACACGCCTCCTGTGTGGCAGTGTAGAGATTTGAATAGAAACTTGTGAAGGCTTTTATAATGTCCCCCTGGCCCCTAATTGTGGTGTCTGGTGCAGTATGTAGTTCGTGTATGTAAGTTGTGGACTTTGGTGACCGAATCATGCCTGCCAGTGTGTGGCCTGGTCTCTCCCCCTCTCCAAATCTCCTGGCCTCTGCATATTTACCCAGAAACTTCACCTCACGCTGCGCCGCGTCAGCATTATCTAACAGCTTAGTTTTGAATAAACAAGAGGTTTCCAGATCGCCTGTTACATAAAACTGTGTCTCAAGCTCCTTTATGCTAGCCTCAAGAGATGCAAGCGTGCCTCTTATAGATTTCAAGACTCCCGCCTGACGGGCTATGCACTGGCCCCTAATCACAACCTTAAACGCCTACAATAGTGACGCCTCAGTGCCCACTGACCCTGTGTTTAGCTCAAAATATTCAGAAAATATCCTTCTGGATCTCCTCCTAAAAGGCTTCATCTCATCATGGAGGGCGTGGGGCGGGAGGCGGCAAGAGAATGCACGCCTCAGCAGGTTCGGGATCAATAATTTCAACAAACAGGGAGCGTGGTCAGACAGGGAACGCTGCATGTGCTCCACACTAGTAGTCCAAGTAGCAACATCTCTGGAAACCAGCCAGAAATCTAAGCGGTGCCATGTGCTGTGATGATCAGAAATGCAGGTACCTGCCATATGTCCACCAGCCCTCCGTCAGCCATAATCACCGTCAGGGCGGAGCTAACCGCCGGGAGCAGGGTTCGGGCAGCTCCCTGTCTGTCAAGCGCATCATCTAGAAATGCATTAAACCCCCCCCCCCCCCCCCCATAAAATCTTACTTCAGCCAGTTGCCCTGACTTTGGTCCAGACATTATTGAAGAGTTCCGTGGAGTCCACAATAGAGCCGTATACGGTGACAATAACTATGGATATACCACACAAGGTACCCTCTATTAAAGTGTATCTGCCCTCCGGGTCTCCACTTATCAGCCCCTCCCTCCAGTCCAGCCCTCGCTTAACCAGTACAGCCACCCCACGCGCATAATTTGGGGAGACAGCATAGTATATATGACCCCATCTCCTATGTCGAAGTCTCTGGGATGATGTGGTGTTCAAGTGTGTCTCCTGTAATAAGCAGATGTCGATGTTGTGGTGCACCAAATAAGCATGAACTAACCTCGGCTTCCTACCATCATTCAGCCCTCGTGTATTCCAAGTTAGACCATTTAAGATATTATCAGACATATGCCTGATGCACTCCTGCAGTATCTATCACAAATAGCAACAATGTGACCCTTTCTCTCTCATAGTGACAATGGCTAACCACCAATTGACATTCATACTGGCTTTTAACAACAAAACAAACCCCCCTGCCATCCACCACCCACTCCAACCCCCCAATCAGGTTGTAGATGACCCACCCCAGCTGTAAAACTCTTCAAACAAAGATTCAGCAAAGAAGAGAACCTTCCCATGGGGGCGTAGCATTACCGGCAAACTACCTTGTATTGTACAAGGTGGCCGGGAACTCTGCGGATGTCTCAGTACGACCAGGGCCATAGTATTTTAAAAACAGTAAAGGTCTGCATTGCTATGGACTACAAAACCAGCAATTATGATTAAAGTATTGATTCTCCGGGCCCTCAGTACAACAGTGCTACACAGACAATAAGCATAAGAAAACGATACCCAAATCAATCATTGTCACTTAAATGACCTCCTGCCGCCTCTGTGGCCTCTCAATGCCCTTTATCTTTCTTCCCTCCTACGTGCTTGGCGAATCTCAGGGCAGACTTCGCATCAGTGAAAAAGTGGGAAGTTACGTCTAATGACACTTTAAGCTTGGCTGGATACAGTAGAGAGTATGGGATCTGTGCCTGTAGAAGAACTCGTTTTGCTGGGAGGAATTCCCATCTCGCCGCCTGCACCGCTGGAGTGAAATCCAGGTAGAATAAGATCTTGTTACCTTTGTGTGTGATCTGTCCTTTTTCCCTGGCCATCCTCAGGATTAGGTCTCTGTCCTGATAATTCAAAAGCTTAGCTAATATCGGCCTAGGCGGCGCACCTACAGGGGATGTCTGTCCCAGTGATCTGTGCCCTCTCTCCACCACAAAGACCGTCGAGAGTTGTGGGTCAAATAATTCATGCAACACATCTGCGATAAAGGTCTCCATTTTAGATATGGCGGTCGTCTCCGGAATTCCAGTTACGCGAAGATTGCTGCGTCGCGATCTGGCTTCCCAATCATCATTTTTGGCTCTGATGACCCCCAGTAGTTTGCCCATATGCAATAGTTGTTCTTTAGTCTCTACCTGCAACTCATGGAACTCAGTATGGCAGTTTTCCAGTGCGTCAGGCGTGTCTCATGCGTGGAACCTTGCACCTTGACAGAGTCCAGCTGCGACGTCAAAGTATCCAGTTTTGAGTCTATGTTGCGGAGACTAGATCTCATCTCTAACATGAGCGTTATCCAATCCTCTCCCTGATCCTCCACCTGGGAGTCGCATTGACCATCTGCCTGCGTCTCCTGCTCTGAGTCAGCGTGTCTGGTGGAGCATTTGTTTTCGAAGTTCAGTTTTGGTTGTTTGGCATCTTGCTTGCCTATAATGGCAGATGCGTCAGGCGTGTGGCAGGAGAAGTCAAACTGGGCAGACCCAATAGCTCCCTGGTGGCTTCTCTCTCGTACTTTCCCTGGGTATCAAAAGAATGGTGGCCCCACGCAACCCCACCTCCACACTCAGCCTCACCGCCCAGCCCTGTAGTGCGTGTAATTCGGACTTCAAGTGCGCCTGGATACTCCTACCATACACCAGGACCTCATCCGGCAGCCTCCTGTGCAACCAGTCAGGGCTCCACGATCACCTAGCGGCAGGAATGAAGGTCGGTCCCCACTCGGGTCCGATCAGTGGCAGTAGCACGCGCGGGGCCGCCACCCACCCCAGTCTTATTAAAGCACAGCTCACTCACTTGGGACGTGGGGAAGCTTACAGCCAGACTTGATTCGTCTCTAGGCTAGCGCTGCTTCTACACCCCCGCAGATAGGCAACGGCACAGTTATGCCCCAACAGCAGAGGGTCTCCAGCAGCTTCAGCTCTGAGAGACAGTGTCACCTCGCCTCTCACAATTTCAACCAGCCAGTCCACCACCAAGGGGCCACCTCATAGAGACCAACGCACAGTCAGTGATAGCCGTAGAATCCCACACGTGCCACGCCCGCAGCTCAGACCAGGCAGACACTGCGATCCCGCAAGTCAGGCAGCGGTCACGGGCAATTGGTGTGGGAGTCACAAAATGGAGGCTCAAGGCTTGTCCAAAAAACTCTCCTCAGGCGCCGGAGTTTGCGTTCAACAGATGCCCTCAAGGAAGGGGCGTATGTTCTCCCACCAGCCACTACCTCGTGGCACCCAGCCCGCACTCCACAAGCCTCGGCGATATCTTCATGAGAGCGGATGCGCAGCACTTTCAGTCCGCGATGGGCCCGCCCCCAGCCGCACCTCAGGATCCGCTCACCAGCGATCACCAGACAAGGAAATCGCCCACGCCGCTTGTTCTCTCCCAGCAGCAGGTAGGCCTTCAGCAGCTCTCTACGCAATGCCCGCAAGGCGTCTTGACACAGACAGGATCTTTTCTCAGCAGCGTTCAGGCGAAGTCCCTCCCAGCAGGGAGTGTCCTATTAGAGTCCAGCAGCCTTGGGCTCAATACCCATTGCACCCCGCCGGTAGCCCAGCACAGCATCTCACTGTCCACCGGCATCCGCACCTCCGCTCATCTAATTCGGCCCAATGGTGCAAGCAGGTCAATGAGTCACTCCCAGTGTATCCTCCACACTGACAGCTGTCCTTGAAGTGGACCTTGGCGACGTTCTGACAATCGGAAGTGCAAGATTAGATAAGAATTTTGTTCTGGCCAGCGGAGCGCACTCAAAGATCGGCCATTCTGCTGCACAGCAGGCCACGCCCCCCTCGAGCAAGAGCTTTACCATTAGGTAACGCTGACCATTGTAATGTCTACTTCTTCCCCCACAATCACACTCTTGAGCCAGGGTAAGTACAACACTGATTTATTGGAGTTATTATTAGTATACAGAGCTAGGGCGCCGAGCGTCTAACTATCTCCAGCTCCGGTCGCCAACCGTTTCCTCCCGTTTGCGCCTTCTCCTTTTTCTCCTCCGCGCATGCGCGCGCCTGACGCTCCAGTCTATGGCGTGACGCGTCATCGCGTACACGCTCATAGACTAGAGCGCTCACCACATATCTCCCCCCTTTTATTTTTTTAAACAAGATAACTTTCCCCCCAACTGGCTGAGTGTCCTATACGCAAGAGTCAGTGTCTCTGTGGGGGCACCGGAAGGGTGTCAACCCTGACTAATGTCCATCCATTATAAAGTCTCTATAACGAGAGGGCGCAGTGACTGCCCTGCCGCTGCGAGTGCATCTTACCGGCAAGTTCTCTTCCACCTCTGCCTCACTTCGTGATCTCTCGCCATCTCTCGACTCTCCTCTCTGTGCTACACCCGCTGGTGTCCCTTCTCTGTCGGTAGACTCTGTGTTAGGCGCATCCACCTCATTGTCCTCTCCTGCACCTTCCCACAGGTCTACTGCACTGTGCTCCGGTTGAGGTCTTGCTTCTTGGCAGTCCACCCGTATCTCTTCCTCCTCGGACTTGGGCCACACTATTATCTTGTTAACTCTGGCCATGCGATCTTGGGACCACACCTTACCGTCGCTAAGGAGGGCCGCCCTGCCTCGCACCTCCTTGACTTGTAAGGGCTGGCTGAACTTGCTTTCACCTTTCTTTTGCATGGTAGGGAGTTTGACCCTGACCCACTCTCCTTCTTCCAGCCCTGTTTCCTTCACATTGCGTCGTTTGTCGTAGTGGGCGGCATAGATCTTCTGGGCCTTTTCCAGGTTGTGCTGCACCACTGCAGGGGACCACTTGCTGGTGATGGTCTTTTCCCTCCACACTACGTTGTCCCGTGTGAAGGGATGTCGTCCTCTTAGCACTTGGAACGGGCTGTACCCCACCGCTGTGGGGGTGATCCTGTAGGCTCACAGCATGCTCATCACTTCGGTCTCCCAGTCTTTTCCCTGTGAGATGGCTGCCTGTATGGACCCCATGAGCACGCGGTTAAACCGCTCCACTTGACCGTTGCATGCTGGGTGATAGACGGCCGTGTGCCGTGACTCAATCCCGTTCCTCCTCATAAATCGGACCCATTTGTCCGATACAAATTGCGGTCCATTGTCACTGAGAATGGATTTGGGTATTCCTTCTCTCAAGAACACAGACGTCAGAAACTTCAGTATTGTGTCCGTTTCCATCGATTCTTGTATGTCCACTTCAGGCCACTTGGAATACTTATCCATCATGACACATATATATTTGTTCACGCCTCTGCTGTCCAGGATGGGCCCCAGTATGTCTATGGCCACATTCTCCCAGGGACTTTGCGGGGTGTCGAACTTCCCCAATGCTGGTCTGAGTGGTCGTAACACCTTGTCTGCTCCTTGGCACTGCCCGCACTCCCTCACTTGCCTTTCAATGTGGGCATCCATACCCGGCCACCAGTACATCTGCTTGACTCGTGCCTTGGTTTTTACAATGCCCAATGACCTACGTGCAGCTGCTTCAATAGTTTGGGTATCAGGGACTCTGGAGGCACGACCCTTTCGCCTCTATACAAGAAAATCCCCGAATCACTTAGGGACAGTTCTTCTCTCATCTCAAAGAACCTCCGCACTCCTTCTGCGAGCTTCTTTTTGTCCGGCCAACCGGAAGTGAGGTGCTTTTTTACCTCCGCCTTCTCCACATCCAGTTCGTAGGCAGCCTCCCATTCCTGGGCACTGATCGTCGTCTCATGGTCTTCCATGCTGGCTACCATCTCCTCCCCGTCCGGGGCCTCCTCCGGCGCATCCTCCATAGCCGCAGCCCGGCTGAGGTAATCAGCAACCCTGTTTTGTGTTCCTGGAAGATATTCCACGTCATAGGTGTAGTCTAGTAGTTTCAGAGTCATTTTTGCAATTCTTGGGGTCGCCGTATCATGGCCCGAGGACGTCAATACTTTGATGAGTGGCTTGTGATCTGTTTGGAGTTTAAATCTGGTGCCCCATATAAACTGCCTAAACTTGTTCATTGCCCAGGTGACCGCCAGCATCTCCTTTTCGATAACGCTGTACCTCTGTTCCGTTGGAGATAGCGCTCGTGACGCAAAGCTGATCGTCTCCGTGGACCCATCTTCTCTTTCCTGTGCCAAGACCGCCCCCAAGCCTTTGTCGCTCGCGTCTGTTGTCACTGTGGTCTTGCCAGTGGGCATGTACCCTTGTAGCGGGACAGCGTGGCTGATGCAATCCTTGATCGTGTCAAATTCCAATTGTGCTTCCGCATCCCACTCGAACTTGGTCTTGTCTCTGATCAGTTGCCTCATTTTGTATGTTCTGGTGGCAAAGTGTCTCACAAATTTGCTATAATACTCGGCCATTCCCAGGAACGACCGTACTTCTTCCTTGGTGCATGGGGCTTTGGCATTTCTGATTGCCTGCACATTCTGTTCTTTCGGTGAGATGCCATGTGTCCCAATTTCGTGACCTAAGTATGTTACTGATTGAGTCCCAATTCTACATTTGCTCCATTCCGCCGTCATGCCTTTGTTTTGCAGCACTCCAAGGACCCTATGTAGCTTTTTGTCGTGATCTCCTTTGGAGGAGCCCATCACCAAGATGTCATCTTGAAAATACTGCACCCCTGAGATGTCCTTGAATAGTCTATGCATCAGCTTCTGGAATACGGCCGCAGCGGATGCCAGGCCGAAGGGCATCCTCCTGAACTGGTAACACCCGAAAGGTGTGATAAAGGATGTGTACTTCCTACTCATAGGGTGCAGCTCTATCTGGTAGTACGCAGACGTCAGATCTATGGTGGAGAAATGGGTGACTCCTTTCGTTTTCGCCAGCATCTCCTCGATTCTGGGAAGTGGAAATCTCTCCACGACGAGATTCTTGTTGAGCTCCCGAAGGTCCACGCAGAGACGGACTTTGCCATTTGGTTTCTTGACCACCACCAAGGGCGAAAGCCATTCCGCACTGTCCACCGGCTCTATAATGCCTTGCTCCTCCAGCCTCAGCAATTCTTGTTGTACCGCTCCGCTCGTGGATATGGGTATGTTCCGGACCTTGTGTACCACTGGTACTGCTCCCTCCTTGAGGACCATTCTGTGCACGAATTTGTCCAGTTTGCCTACTGTGCCCTCAAAGACCTTGGGGTATGCTGATTTCCAGTCCACATCTTTGTGGAGGGGCCACTCATCCGTCAATAATATCTGTTCCTTCCCCCCAGGATTGAGTATGATGCCTAGGTCCCCGGCGTCTCTCCATCCCAGAACCGATGGGCCTTTCTCCGCCACATACAGGGTGCACGTGGCCGACCTCCCTCTGAATTCGAACTCGAAGTCCCGGCACCCCACCAGGGGGATGGTATTCTCTGTATACGATATGGGCCTGATGTCCGGGGGCCATAAGTCTGGCCCTACGACCGGTGCAAAGTCTTCTTCCCAGATGGACCTTTGCACAATGGTCCAGGGGGATCCTGAATCGACCGCCACGTGTACTTTCACCCCTCCTATGAGCATGTCCGTGCGGGGCTTATCACTTCGCTTCCCTGCCACCTCCAGCACTTGGTCCTCAATGCACAGCACCAAATCGTCCTCATCAAGGTCATCTTCTCCGCTCACATCGGCAGTGGCTGCTTCTACACACTTGACGGTGGATTTCGTCCCCTTCTTCCGACACACCTTTTGAAAATGGCCGGTCATGCCACAGAACGAGCACCTAGCTCGGAACGCGGGACATCGTTGGTCCTGGGCCGCATGCGCCGTGCTGCCACACCTGTAGCACGCAAACTTACTGCTGGGGCTGGGGCGAACCGTTTGTTTACCCGTCCCTCTTGTGTCTTTCCTCTGGTCTCCATACCTGCTTTTGGGATTATTGGACTGTGGTGCCTCATCAATCTTGTTGATCATTTGCTTCGGCACGCTTTCCCTTTTTGCTGCATCGGCGCCTCGTTTTGACATTTCTGCTTTCTTGACCATCGCCACCACTTCCTTGAGAGACGTCTCGTTCATCGCCCATAACTTGTCCTGGACGGCTCTGCTGGTTGTATGCATCACGATCTGATCTTTTATGTATTCATCTTGGAGAACACCATACTGACACGTGATGGCCAGGCGTCGGAGGGCTGCCACATAATCGTCAATGGATTCGCCCGCCTCTTGTTTTCTCTGCTGAAAGTTGTAGCGATCTATGGAGACGCAAACTGCTGGGCGGTAATGGCTGTCCAAGTCGTCCAGTGCATTCTTGAAGACGTCTGTCTCTGTTGCACCCCTCTCCTTGGGTACTAGGTTCTTGAACACCCTCACCCCTTCTGGGCCTAAATTGTGGAGCAACAGTCTCTTTCATCTTGCCGGGGTGTATTCCCCTTCACTCTCATCTTCCAGAGCTTCAATGTAATTTAGAAAGTATTCTTTCCAGTCCTCCCATTTTAACTGCGGCTCACCCGGCCTGGGCAGGAATGGCACCGGTGCCATCAGGGCTGAGGCTTGATTTGCCATTCTGGCTTCACCTCTGGGGTCTGCCACCTGAGCACTGGGCTGGTTGGACACCCTGGATGCTCCTGCGCTCCCTGCAGCGTCCCCTTGACTCCTGGGACTACCTGGTGTACTGTCCCTTGTGGGCAGCGTGGGGTTATCTGCCTGTGCCTCTTCCTCAGACTTGGGGGTGGTGCCTTTGGTTGCCAGGGTGCTGGCTGTTGGTTCTGTTCCCTTGGGCAGCACTGACCTGGGAGATTATGCTGTATTCTGGCTTTTCCGTTGCCTCTGCGCTGCTGCCACGCCCTATGCTCGTGCTGGCTGTTGTTCTGTCCCTCTGGCTGGTGTGGGGCTGTTGGGGGGTGCAGCTCCTATCTTCTGTGCACGGTGATGTTCTTGGTGCCAGCCTCGTCGCCAATGTAATGTCTACTTCTTCCCCCACAATCACACTCTTGAGCCAGGGTAAGTACAACACTGATTTATTGGAGTTATTATTAGTATACAGAGCCAGGGCACCGAGCGTCTAACTATCTCCAGCTCCGGTCGCCAACCGTTTCCTCCCGTTCGCGCCTTCTCCTTTTTCTCCTCCGCGCATGCGCGCGCCTGACGCTCCAGTCTATGGCGTGACGCGTCATCGCGTACACGCTCATAGACTAGAGCGCTCACCACAACCATACCTCAGGCCTAGAGAAAAACAAAAATGAAATTGATGGAATGCTTCAATTAATTTATTCCACTGTTACTTAAACAGGTCGCTTTCCAGGTCATTATTTTTTGTTCACACTCCCACGAGAGAGCAGCCAACCTATGCAAATCTGAAAATTAGACTTGGTACGGCTCCAATAGGATCATACCAGTTCGAATAACCAAGACATGCCCTCTCTGGAGTGGTGGCTGGTAACCTTAAAAATGTGGAGAGGCATAATCCATAGTTCAAACTCCAACGAGCTTCTTCTTGAAGGGTTCTCTCACAATTTGTTACACTAAGGCCCACAGTTACAAAAGATTTGGCATAGGTCAGCACCGCAAGTCTTTTTGCTGTGCTGCCCTATGCCAAATCAAAAGCGTAGGAATGTCACATATCTATGAGATACAATGCATTCCTGTCCTTTGAGCCAGCACACAATAAGGTGCCTAGCACTAACACAGGCACCCTTGTTCTGTGTTCTTGGTAGGATTGATTTTGTGCAGGAAGGGACACCTTCCTGGTAAAAAAAAAATCAATGGAGGCGTTGTCCTTGTTTTATGTGTGCTGAAAAATACAACACACAAGATGAAAAAACTAGGATAAATGAAAAATGTCTCCTCGTTACGCCTGCTATGGGGAGGCTTAATATTTTGGCGCTGCACCAGGTTTATGTGACTTTGTAAATCAGGGGCACAGTCAAAATCCATGGGTTTTGCATGAGAACACCTACTGCATTGCCCATGGAAAGCCTCCTTGACAAAGAGTAAGGCATTCAGCGATATGCACTGCCTTGGCTTACTCCATATCTGTGAGGCCATGCAAAGCCATGCAGGGTGGCTTTGTGTTGCCTCATAGATATGACTGGGAGGCCTGCGCTACCAGAGCTTCTAAAAAAAAGTGAGGGTCCGACACGCAGACCTCTTGTAAATAGCCCCCGGAGTTTACTGTCTTACTTTGACTCACTCAGTTTCACTAATTCAGGTAGTCTCATTCATTCTACACTGACCCACTCTGTCTCAGTCAGTCCCACTCATTCTCACTCATCCTGAATTACTCACTCTCACTGTGCCTCACACACAGTAACACTAAATTCCACTCATTGTCATGCTACTTCACTCCCTCACATTCATTCTCACAATTACTTGTTCTTTCTGGTGCTCATTCTCACTCACTCTGACTGACTCCTTCACTGACTCTATCACACTTTAACTCACACACATAGTCACACAGACATGCTCAAAGTGCTGGAATGGTGCAGGCACCTCCATGCACCTGTGTCAGCAATCAAACAATCTCACTAGCTACCTCAGCTTTATGCTGGACTTGAGAGGTTCTGCAATTCATTTTTATTGTACCTAGAGTGAACAATTATTCAGTCTTGATACAAAAAATTAAGGAGGGTGTAGTATAGTTTTGGATCCCATAACGTAGAGCCGTCACTGGTCCAGGGACACCCATCCATCAAACCAATTCATCCACTTAATCATCCATCCTTCACTTATCCACCCCCCTTTATCCATCCTCTCAATCACCCAGCCATCCTTTCACTTATCCATCCACCCTTTCACTCCATCTAGCCATACTTTTGCTCCATCCATCCATCCTCCTCCCTTTGGCTCATCCATCTATCCACCATTTCACTCAGCCATCCATACTTACATCCATTCATCTACTTATACATCACTCATTTACCCTTCCACTCAGACATCCATTCATTTACTCATTCATCCATCTATCCAGCTATTCATGCATCCACAAAGTCATCCTTTCACTCATCCATCCATCTATTCTTTCATCCAGACAACCATCTGCCCTACCTTTCACTCATCCATCCTTAGTTTTACTCATCCATCTTTAGATACATCCTTTCTCTCATCCATTCTTTCGCTCATCTATCCACATTTTCGCTCCGTTCATTCATTCTTATCATCCATCCTTTTACACTTCCACTCATTTATCCATCCTTTCACTCAATCTTCCATCCACTCATCCTTTCTCTCATCATCCATTAATCCATCCTTTAACTCGTACACCCTTAATCCCTTTCACGCTTCCATTCTTACATCCAGCTATTCATTCATTCATCCAAGCAACCATCTATGCATCCATCCATCCTTCTATTCATCCATCAATCCACCCACCCTTCATTCACCCACTCACCCTCTCAAGTTCATTATGAGCCTTTCTCTGCCAAGCTGAAGACAGGAGAGGCCCATGAAGAACCCCACTCCATCTCTAGCTGCTAAAGCAGGGAGGTGGTGTGTGACGCTGCCTAATAGTTCACTTGTGACATTGTTGTCTGCAGCTGGTTCCTTTCTTCTATTTAGCCTTTACAGTAATCCAGAAAAGGAGCCCTCTGTTGTGTGTTCAGTGTCTTGTTTTCAGCTCCAGACTGTTTTTGTTTCAAGGTGAAACTACATACAGTAATAAACACGTGTTACTGCCAAGAGAGCAGTCCCCTGCAACCCTTTTACACCCAGCCCCTCTGTGGTAATTAACAAATTGTTGCCACCCACTCTCTTTTTGTCCTCATCGGTGTGCCTTACCACAGCCATTGAAGCGCATAGAGTTTTGTAACTCCTCCCAGGGCCACTAGTAATGCACCCCAAAAGCAACCAGATCCATGGCATTCTAGTTCAGCACTCCCTCTCGTGTGAAGTCACTGCTGTAGCTTGTGTCTGCAGGTTGAAGAAAAGCTTGCCAGGCTGGCACTTGTGCAGTAGGACATCTGCAAACTTTACTAAGGTTCACCCAGTAGATTAAACCCACCACCTCAGAGCAGTATTTTCTTTTTAAGCTGCTCTGTGTTTATTTTTCCTCCTTTTGCTTCTTCCCTGAGGGTGGCAGGCCAATGCCCTTTTGCCCATGAACACCAGTCACTCCTGCCTCTCTGAACGGAAACAGACAAAACCCAAGACTGGTCTTACTTGTCCTTAAAAACCATAAATATGAGATGTGGATCTCTGAGTGATATAGGTGCGGGTATCTAAAATATATTTTCTGAATTCTTGGGGTGGGAGGGCTGGAGAAATGATGAATACACTTGACAGAAGGCTTCCAGCACGGCAAGTGCTTTAATGCCACTTTTGTGGTAGAACTCCAGATCAGTGAAACAGAGAGATGGATATAAAAACGCATACTGCAAATAGTAGGACAAGTAGAGTAGACTGTCACAGTTGTGCTTTCTTTATTTTGCACACAAAGGTGAGAGCTTATGGTTGAACACTGAGTATGGCAGCATTCGTGATTTTCTATTGTTTACATTTTTTAACAGTGGTATTTATTTACTATTATTGGGAATGTTACATGAATTACATTGAAGCATTTTTGTGTAATTATCAGACCGTTAAAAATTTGTGTAGGTTTTTGCACAAAATACATTGTAGGCAAATAATATTGGGTCATCTTGCTGTGCTGCCCTGCATCATATGAAAATGGCAGGAATGAGCAGTATTTATCCATAATGGAGAATTCCGGTCCTTTTCTCTTGTTCTGGTGCAGTTTTGGCAGCCTAGTGCAAACGAAGGTACCCTTGCACCATGGTGCAAGGGTACCTGTGTTAGGCAGGATTGTTTTTGAGCAGGAAAGGGCACCTTCCTGCACAAAAACAATCCTGAGTTGTTCCTTCCTCTCTCTATGTGTGCTGCAGAATGCAACACACATTGAAAGAGTAAAACGAGGAGAAATAAACATCTCCCATGGGCAGACATATCTTTTTTCTGCATTGCCAGGTTTACAAGGTCTTGTAAATCTGGGAATGCGTAAAAAAACATGGGAGTTGCATGGAAACACCCACACAATACCCATGGAGTACCTACCTAGGGCAGAGTAATGCATCTTAGCGGTTTGTGCTGCGTTGTGTTACTCCATGTTTTTGGAACCACTCAAAGCCACACAAAGTGGCCATGCGTAGCTTAGAAAATAGGACTTAGAATTTGCGTCATTCACCTTGCAGGTACAGAGACATAGATTAAGCTTAAAAGCGTAAAAAGAGTCCTACTTCACAAAGACATCAAATATAAGATGCCCTATCCAGCCAAGTTTTTTGTTATTGATGATGGCAAAATGTGGCATTTCACCCCCTCCAGAGGAAGCCTGAAACTAGGTTAAGGGCTGATTGCCGGTGCATTGGAAAATGACTAAGACTAGAGGAACTCATGATTCGGGGTCAGAGATTGCACTACAATGACAGGACTCCCCAGAGGGACGTCAATTTGTAGAACACTTGGTGGATATGTGAGCAGATACTTTGGGGGCCTGTATATGCTGTTTTCAGTAGTGTGGTTCACACTGTCTAAAGTTCAATTGGTGATCGTCCCGTGCCTGGGTCCTTTGAAGATTAATCACACACACTATAATTTTCCCTTGCTAGACTAACTTAAAATGACTGGCACTGCTATACTGCTATCAGGCCTCCCAGAGGTGTCCTTAGAGTAGGGATTACTCAGTGTTATCGTTCATTCACTCATGTAGTGAAATTGCATGTGCTGCCCTCCCATTTTTAACTATGTTACTTAACAGGTGATAGGCACTCTGCAAGTTGGGAGGGCATGTTCTGGCTCATAGGGCAGGGTCACAAAGAAAGGTGAATTATGGGGGTTCTTGAGAAATGTTTTGTATGATTAGTTTTTGTTTGTTCTATGGAAGCATCAATACAGGCAGCCTCCTGATGGAGGTATCAGGCTGGAGGGAGGGTGCTCCAGGGCTCTCACTGTCTGGGCCTGCTCCGGGGTACTCCTGTTGAAGCATGATCTTGTTTACACATCACCAAAACCACAATGTCACAAGCGCAAGATGTTCTGAATATGTGGATGTGGAATGTTAATGGCTTGAGACACAAGATTAAGCGTACCTTAGTACTCCAATACTTACAGTGGCAGGCTACTGGTGTAGTTTTACTCCAGTAAATACATCTTAAAGATACACACTGTAAGATCCCAGACAGATTCGGCTACACTGTAATTGTGCACTCTTGTTACACCACAGATTCCAGAGGAGTGGGTATATTGCCTAAAAAGTAAATTCCCATTGTCGTTCACCCTACATGGAATGACCCACAAGGTAGATATATGCAATCACAGGTACATGGAAGGGTGAGACGATTAATCTCCGCTCTCTCTATATCCCACCACGCCTTCATGCTGGGACCCTGTTGGACATCGGCGCTCTTCTCCTGGCCCTACCTGTTCGAACTTTGGTAATGGGAGTAGATATGAATGATGTTATGGAGCTGAAGTTTGACAGGTTCAGTGGAGTGGTGTCAGGCGGGGTTAGTCCATTACCATCCTTTGTGGAAGCCATGGGGCTAATACAACTTTGGAGGTAACAAAACCTCACATATCACCAATACGCAAACTTTTCCTCTGCGCTCCCTAGCTTTTCCCAATTTGATTATTTTTCACACATACCCAACAGAAGGTCAGGTGCAGCTGAGACTACATCTCTCCCTTAGAGCTCTGACGCGTGATGCTGCCTTTGATCACCCACTAATCAGCGCTAATAAACCGGACGTCCACGCCTCTTCCTTTGAGAGGAGTGTTGATGGAGCAGTGGGATCCGGTGTCTTAAAGCGCAGATCATCATTGTCTGTTTATCCTATAATGGTTCCCTCCTGATTGTATCACGTTCCCCTGTGATGTGTCGTCCTCCCCTTTCGGATGTGCCATGCTTACTGTGTCCTCACCACCCTATATATTTTCATACTGTCATTCATTCAGTGCATGAGTAAATTAAGAAATCTCATTTAAAGAATAATCCCAACAATTTTTGGAAAAGCAGAGTGTTTTTAAATGCTTTGGTGGAGGTAGGGTCTTGAGGGTATTGGAAGCCAGCGTCTCATCTCCCCTAAGGAACCACCTAGTTTTCAGCTTCTGTTCTTCCCGACCGGAGAGGGCCTGGGCTCACTACCTCGGTGTGCCACGCACTCCTGTCATCGTGCGCACCACCGTCACTGACAAGTGCCAGGAGACGCTTGCTTAAAACCTCCAGCGTGCTCCCGCAGCACGGGAAGCCCATCAGCTTCTATTTTTCCTGACCGGAGGGGGCCAGGACTCACTGCCCAGTGTGCCTTGTGCTCCTGTCATCGCGCACACCACCGTCACTGACAAGCGCCAGGAGGCACTTGCTTAAAACTTCCAGCGGGCTCCCGCAGCGCGGGAAGTCCATCAGCTTCTGTTCTTCCCGACCGGAGGGGTCCTGGACTCACTGCCCCAGTGGGCCTCGCACTCCTGTCATCACGCGCACCACCGTCACTGACAAGCACCCCTCCAGCAAGCTCTCGCAGCGCGTAACGCCCATCAGCTTCTGTTCTTTCTGACCAAAAGGGGCCTGGACTCACTACCCCAGTGTGCCTCGCGTTCCTGTCAACGCGCGTACCACCGTCACTGACAAGTGCCAGGAGGCACTTGCTTAAAACATCCAGTGGCTCTCGCAGCACGGTACGTGCTCGGGCAGGGCCTGGGCCAAGCCTGGGCCAAGTCCGGGCCAAGGGCGGGCCCGTCCTTGCCCGTTAAAGTCCAGATACAGCTGGGCTGGGCAACCCCTCTTGATTTATGCCAAGCCTGCCCTGTATTGCAGCGGTAAGATATTCCACTCGTATTTAGGGTTTGGACACAGACTTAACTTAATGCTGACTCTTGAATAATATATGTCTTGACTTCACGTAAAGCATTTACACAGTGAACTATTGCTGAGCAGAAAGTAATATGACTTCCTGGCACAAGCATGCTAATTCGTACAAAGGGGGAAGTTAAAGCATATGGATAGAGTGACCTGTTAATCTTGTGTCTTCTTGCCATATTAATTATATTGTGGAAGAATTTTTGTACATAAGAGTTTTTGGTCTTTGGTGTATATCGCACTTTCTATAATTTGGTCCGTAAGTTGTACAAAGGCGCTGCTATCCATTATTTGTTTGCTTAAGCTTTTACCCCAATAATTCACCTATACTAATTACACTTCCAGAAAAAATGTTCCAATAGCTAAGCATTAGGGCAACAATGGGGAAAAGGAAAGCAGCAGAGACAATGATAGGAAGGAAAAAGATAGCAAGGACTCATAAACAGGCTAAATCTGCTGCAGAGAACTGTACTTTAGCAGCTATTGATGATCTAATAGAAGAGGTAGAAAATATGTTGTCTAATGGCAAAGAGCTTAGCACTAAGGGAAAAGGAAAAATCTCATCCTACTATAGTAGAAGGGACAAAGTGACTACTGTAAGACCAAACAGTCCAACTATCATTGTCCACCAAGCTCATAACAAGACAGCGTTATAACCATCAACTACAACTCCGCCGAAGGTAACCCCCCCTAGATTGGATAACATAGATAGGAGCCAAGGAAGCCTGGTACATAGACAATCCATAGCTAAACGGAGTACAGTGGAGGCTCAAACACAGTCACTTGATACCCATACACTTGTGTTGGATCTTTGCACAAAACTAAATGCTGTTCAAGAGGAAGTCCTGGTACTTAAAAGGATGATTGAGGTATTAACAACACATCTGCACGTAAATCTGGTAGCTGTAACTAATGTATTGGAGGATAGAGAACACACAGAGAAGAAATCTCATCACACCAAGGCGGAGAACACTTTAACTAGAATGCCATCCAGAGCAATACTAAAACACCCTCCAAATCAAGTTTTAAATCGGAGTAAAAATATGACTTTAACACACTAGCCCTCATCCAGTTTAAGGCACCATGCGACTAATATGCATGACCACTCTAAATTGCCTCATTGCATCAACAAATGCTACGTACAAACATACACCCAGAAAATCAGCTTAAAAATAGGCCGGTACAAGCTACCCATGGACTAGGGTGGGAGTTATAGGGGTCCCGAATGGAAGCAGGAATTCCACCAGGTAACTCACCATTCGACCCTGGGGAAACCAAACTCTTCTAATGTGTTTCTTACCAATGTCCCAAGATTAAAGCTGGGTACCAGGAAAGATAGGGACGCCCTCATAAACAAAGTAACACATTGGATTAGAACTAAACGGCAGTGCCTTTCTGTAATAAATCTGATATAAAAAATGCTGTAGGGATACAGCAAGATGAGGGGGATATGGATGATGTAAAATTGACATTTTACTCAAAAACCATCACTGATAACTTGCTAACTATGAATCTACTAACCCATTCTTCTTTTAACTCCAAAATCTGCTTCAGGCAGAACAAAACCTGTATATACAGATGTAACATTACCACACAAGTTACAAAGGGGCAAAACAATCTTGAAGCCATAGGTTGACTGAACCAGGAGGTGAAATTGTATCCCACAGTGGGGCGTATATCGTGTCCAATGGCTAGGAACCAAGATGTAATTGAATTAGATGACCTAATTGGTTTGGATGTATATTGTGAAGGCTACAACCGTGATGGAAGCCAGGTAGCTAATCCTCCTGCGTCAGAAGGGCTAAATTGCATAACTATTCTTGATCATTCTGCCAATAAGCCAACATGCTCAACACCAGAATGTGTGAAGATGGTTTCTTGGAACATAGCTGGGCTTCCAAAGAAACTCCAAGAACCAGATTTGCAGGATTATATTGACCATTTTGATCTTTGTCTTTTTCAAGAGACTTGGGCGAGAGAGCCACTATATAAAGGGTTGTATGACGTTACCCCGCATGCATTTACCCCGCATGCTTTTACCCCGCAGTTGTTACTCCACAAAATCTTTTACAATGCAGGGCTTTACAACGTTACAATGCATTCCCCATTAAAACGCAATTACTATTCTTACTCCAGGGGGTTGTTACTTTGGGGAATGCATTGTAACAGTTTGAGGTGTAAAGCCCTGCGTTGTGAACGTTTTTGCAGAGTTAAAAATTGCGGGGTAAAGACATGCAGAGTAAAAAATGCGGGGTAAAGGATGTTTCCCATAGTAAAGTAGGCTACAGAACATTCAGTATAGAGGCCCAACATTCAAATGGAGGAAGACCATCAGGTGACCTTCTAATTTGGATAAAAAATCATGTAAATGCAACTATAGAAATTGTACCCACTGATTGAAATGATATTCTGGGCTGAAAATTAAGGTTTCCAAATAAGTCTTGGATGTATTTTTTTAGCATGTACATAAGACCAAGGGAGCGTTTGAAAGAATCACCATTAATACAGCACTTAGAAGAAGTCCTTGACTCCATTAAATCAAATGGGCCCATTATAGTTGGGGGCGACTTTAACTGCTGCTATGAACTTCTATCAGGATTAGATACTATTCTTAAGGAAGAAGATCTAGCAATGGGTATCCCGCTTCTTAGGACAGAAAAGACCTTGGGGTGTTTTGTCTCCACAATGCAACTATTTAATTTCACCATAGAGAAAGGCCTAAGGTCTTGGAATGGCAGATCCCCCTCAGATTTTGAATGTTCAAATACTTTCTCGAAGGGTTCTTCTACACCCCGCATAGATTATATCATGATAAGTGAAGCCCATTTGGCCTATGTACAGGACTTTAAAGTCCATGATAGAAGAGAAAGTGACCGTTTCCCACTGTGTTTAGATCTCACCGGAAAAGGTTTTCTGCTACACTCATAGATACAACCTGAACCAGGCACAGAGGTTATACTGCCCATAGTGAGCAACAACAGTAGGTCAGTAAAATGGCCATCTAAACTGGAACAAGCCGAACCTCTCACTCATATATACAACATTTTAGTGACCTTTTAACCCCTTTTTTAAAATCATGTTGTGATGTCATACCTATTACACAGATCCATCAGAAGCTGGTAGGAAAAAAAAACCATACCTAACTAAATCCCAGACTGGGAAGAATAATTATAGGAATAAGATGCAACTGTCCAATCCATGGTTTAACGCAGATTGTGCAGTGGCTAAACAACGCCTTAGAGAGATAACCATGATTAGAGATGAAAGAAATGCATATAATAAAATCTTGAAAATAGCCCGTAGAAATTGGGAAGATGCTAGTTGGGAGGACCTGATAATAGCTTCAAGGGCCGGTAACCAGTCCCTGTTCTGGCGGATTATTGCCCATGGTAGTAAAGTAACCAATCCAGTCCAAGATTATAAATTAGATCCTTGCACATGGCAAAGACATTTTGCTAGGTTATATGCTCCCCCAAACACAATGGACAGAGACTCCTCAGGTAGTATTGAGGGGTTCTTGACCTCAAATGAGATTGTACCATTACACTTCAGCATAGAAGACAACACACTTGCTTTAGCTGCTATCAAGTCATCTGAAGCCCCAGGTCCCGATACAATACCAGGGGACCTTTTTAAACATGCACCTGAGGTGTGGGCCCCATATATAAATCTCCTATGCAATGCAATTGCTGGAGGGCAGCCCATTCCAGAATCATGGAAGGGCACGGAGATCGTCCCGATACATAAGAAGGGCGGGAGGGACGATCCCGCTAACTACAGACCAAAAGTCTGATAGACATAATGCAAAAGGCTTATGCCAAACACATTTTAGACAAGCTAAATGACTGGATGAATGAAAAGGACGTACTTTCCCCATGCCAAGCGGGCTTTGAAAGGAAAACCAGTACTATAGATCAAGTGTTTAGGCTTGTAACTATAGCCTGGAATTATACAAAGTTGAGATCGGGCCATTTATATGTTGCCTTTATCGACTTAAAAGCTGCATTTGAATCAATCCCTAGAGACTTATGGACAAATTTGCTGAAGCAGGGGTTACCAAAAGAGATGTTAGTCCAGCTGATAAGGCTGCATGAAGGTAATATTGCAAAAGTCCTCTGAGGTAAAGGGGGAGAACTTACAGACGAGATATCAGTTAAGAGAGGCGTGCGCCAGGGCTGTGTCCTGGCATCAACCCTGTTTCTTTTATATGTTAATTACATGATCCAGTTCCTCCAAAAATCCCAACATGATTCTCCAAAACTAGGAGGGACTCATATCTGTGCGTTAACATTTGCAAACGACACAATCTTGCTGCCGCAAACCCCAAAGGGTCTGCAAAATCTTTTTAAACACGTTTGATGAATATTGTAAGTCAAAAGGCTTAGAAATAAACCCAGCTAAAACTAAATATATGTCATAAGGCCATAAAGAAATCGAAATCTATTTTTATGCAAAACGCAGCACCAGTTATAAAGAAACTACATGCGACAATGACAAAAGTGGTTACTCCAGCCTTGGAAGTTTATACGTCTAGGGCCCAAACTGCTGCTTTGTAAAAACCTTTGGGCAGGAGTTTCAGTGTTAGAAAATACATCGATATGTTGCGTATATAAAAAACTGATAGCTCCAGGCTCATTGTGTTTTGTGTCAGTAGATTTTTACTGACAATTAATTTTATGAGAAGGAAGAAGGGGTTCAAATTTTAATATATTATTTTTACTGGGGTTGACTCTTGATTTTAGTGATCAGGTATTAGGATGCTTAAAATGTGCATTTTTGGACATATATTGTTTAGAGTCCCTGTTGTAATGTAGCCTTCGATATCATGGAAGCACTTTTCATTCCGGATCCATGCATTGTCAAAGAAGCCTCAATGAATTTGCACTCCCCAATCCGCACTTTATGGAACATATCACTAAAAAATAATAAAATTTGTAATTTGGGAATCAATTCTCCATGATAGAATTACCTAAAGCTCTATATTGTACGATTACAATGTTTTTTTTCTTTTTTGGTGTTAACTGTAAATAATAAGAGGATTAATATATTGTACTGCAAATAATAAGAGAATTAATGTACTGTACCTGCTTTTAACAATGTTTGTTTATATTTTAATGTTGCTTTGATGATTCTGTAAATCGAATAAAGATGCTTTGATGATGATGACACATGCCCTGAGGACTGGATCATTTCAAAGCATGTTGATTTATGCAAGAGGCTATCGAAAGGTCCCTCTAAAATTGCCCTGCTGTTACACAAAGATTTATACATGGTACCTCTAAGACAGGGGAATGAAGGATAAACTTAGAAATAGGGCCACTTTTTACTTTCAAGAAAACTAGGGTTCTGTGGCCTCCGCCTGTGTCCGCTGACAAGCATACAAACCAGCACTGCAGGAGCAGGTTCTGGCTCTCAAAGTGGTGAAAAAGAAAGAGCAAAAGCTTGTGTATGAAACCATCGAGAGAGAGGTGCTGGCACTCAAGGAACATGCAGCGGCAGACAGGACAGCGAGTTTGGGTCATCATTTTAGTATTAAACAAAATGCCTTTAGCGTCCTTGCTGAGAATAGGACTAGAAGCTATGCCTTGGTGATGCAGTGTTGCCTTTACAACATCGGCGTTAAGGTCGGCAAACTGTTGGCTTGGTTAGACTACAGGGTTCAGGATAGGGCATGAGTGCTTGAAGTACTCGATGGTGCAGAGGACAAATGTAGCCACAGCTGAGACATTTGCTGCCTACTACAAAGAAATATACTCCTCGGAGTGCCTGAGGCAGAGGCAGACTGTACCAACTTTTTATAAAGCACTGACCTGCCGACGCTTATGCAGGAAGAATGAAATGTGCTTAATAAACATCTGCAGAGGATAAGGTGGCAGCCACCCTTCGGGGCTTGCAGTCTGGGAGGGTAGTGGGCCCTAATGACCTGCTTGTGGAGCTATGTAAGATCTGAGTGGCTGGGGTGGCTAAATCTATGTTAGATATGTTTCAGACGGCGCGTGAGGAAGGCTGCTTGCCAAGAGATCGTCTTGCCACAATTGTTGTTCTTCACCAGGGGGGCAAACCGCCAACAAAGTATTGCTCCAACAGACCAATATCACTCCTCAACGTAGAAGTGAAGGTGCTAGCAAAGGCACTAGCAGAAAGACTGCGAGGGGTAATCACCACGCTGTTACACACAGATCAATCAGGCTTTATGCCCCAGCGCAGGACTCATCTTAACTTTAGGACCTTTTATGGGGTGTAACACTTGGCAGAATCACTCTACTCAGAGTGGGACACGTTGGTCAACCTGAATTCTAGAATGGCTTTTGATAGCATCCTTTGTAATTATATATTTGTAGTTCTGACAAGAATGGGCATTGGGCCAAGCTTTTGCAACTGTGTCAGGTTTCTGTCTTAGGCCCCCCTGATGAGAGTCAGGGTCAATAAAGTGGAATCCTGGGAGTTTCACCTTCATAGAGGGACACAAGGATGCCCATGTCACCAATGATTTTTGCGTTAGCCCTTGAGCCATTGGCAGTGTGGGTACGTCGGACACACTGATTAAAGGGTTGACGACGGTTGAAGGATGGGAAGTACGTATATCTCTTTATGAAGATAACATTCTCTTAAATGTGACACCAGACCGATCTGCGGAATTCAGTAGCCATTTGGGTTCTCTGAGAAATTGGTCCAAATCAGTGGTTTTCCCCTTTGTAGGGGGTGCCACAACTTCCTTCGGACTGTGTGGGATGGGTCTAACTAGTTAGGCAATATTTTCACCCGAGAATTACAGGAATGTCTACTCCTCAATGTGCTTCCCCAATTGGAGAGCCTATAAGAAGACTTGCCCCATTGGCAAAGCTTACCTCTCTCGCTGGTGGAGAGGGCATCACTTTATAAGATGACGACCCTTTGACAATTAATGAATATATAGCAAAACATTCCGTTCCGCATACTAATGGAAATGTTTCAGAAAATAGCCCAGGAAGTTCATACCCTACTCTGGAATAGCTCTACCCCAATTATTGCATTGAGTAAATTGCAGAGTGGATTATATGAGAGAGGTTTGGGTGTTCCTGATATCTGGCTGTTTAATTGGGCGACATAATTAATGGTGATAATTGATTGGGTCATTTATGATCACCAGGAACCCTCCTTTCACTTAGATAGGTACGTGATGGGCCAAGGGAGATACAAAACTATCCTTTACCAGCGACAAATAGAGCGAAACCTGTCACCTCATGCACAGGCTGTCGTCAGGGCCTAGAGGGGGGGTGACATAATTCTTGGTGTGGCATGGTAAACTGACGGACAAGACCCCCATTGTTTCACAGTGACCTTCTGAAAGAAGTGGGAGGACCTACGCACTTCTCAGGTGCGGGGCAATCAGTGAAGTTACCCCTTGTCACTGATGGGAGGGCCTCAGGGAACTTTGCTGAGCTGAGGAGGTCACGCCCACAGCTGTGACTTCCTCAGCCCAGCAAAGTTTGGCTCAGGCAGGCAGGAGTCTGCGCATTTAGCCCATATCTGGATCCTGGCTGCAGACCTGAAAATGAACAGTGTCTGTCGACTGACCTTTGTTCAGTCTGACAGACACTGTTTGTGTGGGGGAAAAGGGTGGGGGGCGTGGCCCCTCTGTCCCAAAAGACCGGCCGCTGCTGAGTATAATGCAAATGTAATAAGCCTGACGTAAAATTGGACACGTTTGTGACAGAGTAACCCGTCTGCCAAACATTACATCGAAACCTATTTTTCCAATTAAAAAAATAAGTACCAGAAAACTCACATGGGTAATACTAATTACCAATCCTAGTCACGTCACATACAGCCTGTTTCTAAGAATGTATTCCGCACTGAACACACCGAACAGATAACAAATATGAAACCCTGAGGAATTCGAATATTTTTGTACTTCACCGTGTTTTTGACGCGTGCCATTTGTCAAAATTTCGTCCCTAAGTACTTTTAATCTAAATGTGCCAGGATTAAATCACTGCGATTTATCTGAACGTTGCATAATGTATGCATTTTAGCATAAGTATTTAATCATTGCAGTGCATAATTACTATCCTCATTTGCTGCACATAATCACGCGAGCCTTTTGAAGGACAGTGAAGTATTGCCTCTTCCCCTTGCCTCCACCAGCTGAACCACTAAGGGACTCTTGGTGGATTTTTCTGCTGCAGCAAAGTTTCAAGAGGCGAAGATTACTCTGTGCAGACAGTTTTCATAAATGAGGAAACAGATGAACTAGGCGATAACACTGCAATTTATTTCTCCGTGGTTGTCTTCATTGTTTTTTAAACAAATACACTTTACTATATAAAAGCTCGCTTCCTATCACTACATAAGTTGACAACCTAACTGTCTCAATTTAACGTTACAATTTTATTTGATCGAGTGGGTGGAGAACTCACTGTTAGGAAGATTTAGAAACTCCTTTTATTATAAAATGTTTCCTTCTTTATTTATTCTGTGTACAGTAGCTGCCATTTCCATAAAGGCATCACATTCCAGTGCACAATGGTGAAATTTGAAAGTGATGGGTACAGGAAGAACCAACAGATATTGCCCTTAGCGAGAAAGTGAGCTCGTTTCTTTAAAGGAACGATCATTGGGGCATATTACCAAGCAATAGCGATAATTATCGCTATTGCTCGGTTAGCGGGAAAAAAATATCGCCGAGCGCCGAGGATTTTTACCGCTAAGATACCTTGATATTATCAAGGTTTATCTCAAAAGCGGTAAAAATCCTGCGAAATGCATGAATATCGCTGAAAAATCAGCGATATTCATGCATTATCGTGACAATGCTCTTAGCCATGCTATCCACCTTCCATTGGATAACATGGCTAAGAACTGCTTTTAGCAGGCGTTAGCTTTTGGAGATATTCGCGCTTAGCGCGAATATTTCCAAAAGTTGTTAATAGGAGTCAGAGATGTTAGCAACTGTTTTCAGTCACTAACATCTTGGCACGCCCACTTTGCATGTCATTAGCGATAATTATCGCTGACATGCAAAGTGGGCCCCTAAATGCCCGCTATCACCTACAAGCTGTCGCTAACTGGTGTTAGCGACAGCTTGGTAATAGGGCGATAAAATTATCGCCGCATTAGCGGGAAAAAGTCCAGCTAATGCGGCGATAATGCCCTTGGTAATATGCCCCAAGATGTGTATGCTTGACCTACAATTGGCATCCATGATAATAGGAGCAGACACTGTTATTAACCTGATAAACATTCTCAGTAAACATGTAAAAGGGAATCATGCAAATTCTGAGGAGAATGAATGTCAACAAAAGAGTTGTGACCATGGGAGCAGAAGTGCTGGAAAAGTTTTCAGAGTGGGGTTGTGGCCATTAATGTTATGTCACCGAGGTCAGAGGGGTTGTGAAAAATCTAAATATCACACAAAGACAAGTGTAGCAGATGTTCTACGCTCCCATTCAGCAGGAAAGTGGTAAGGGGGTGTGTTGCAAAGTCATCCGGTGCCCTGGGCACCTCCCAACTTTTTTGTGACTGATTACTGGTGGTAACCACCCACCCTTAGTAAAAAGAGAACCGATCTCCGAGCCTTCTCAGGCGTGGCCCCAAGGATTTTTAACTCTCTCCCACCGGACGTATGGAGAATCTCTTCAACAACTGCTTTCAAAGTGGAAGCCAAAATATTCCTAATGAACATATTTTTACCTGGATCACTTGCTCGAAATCTCTGTTCCTACAACCATTGTACCCTCATGTGATGCTGCTCCTCTTTACCGCATTCTATGTCCCCCTTCGCAGCCCTTTATATTCTTGTTTTTCTTATTACTCTCTGTGAATCACTTGTTCTGGGAAACAGGCGAGTATTCCTGTTGTATATTCCTACTTGATGTCGATATTGGATCTATGTTCCTTTTTCTGCATTGTTTACCTCCTTTCTTAGTACGCTACTTACTCGTTTATTGTAGTATTCTCGTTGATTCTTTTGTTCTAGGAGTAAGGCGTTTATTTGTCTGGCATTTAGGCGAGAATTCCTGTTTTGTATTCTTACTGTTGTCAATATTGGATTTATGTCCTTGCCTCCTTCCTTTGTAAAGCGCTCTGATATCCTTCGGGATCTTGTTTGTGCTATATAAAATTTTATAAATAAAATAAATAAATAAGTAAATAACTGACTCTGACTAACCCTGGGCTCTGCCTAACCAGGCCCAGGGCCAGTGCTATGCTGAAAGAGACACATTAGAATACAGTTAAAACACCTGCTTACAATAGGGTACACAATGGTATGGAGGGGTACCCCTTTGATTGGCATGACCTACCCTATAGGTCCCTAATATATGATAGGGCAGGGGGATTGAAACTACCTAGAAGTCCTCAGTACCCTAGGACATGGCAGTTTAGAGGCCAACAGCTCGTTTTGCACTTGCATGTGTGCACTGCTGAAGCCTGAGATCAGTTTAAAAGAAGCCGTGGGTGCCCGGACTGCTTTTAAAAAGTAAATTGTGCCCAAACACGACTTTGGGGTTTGGGGCCCTTAACATGGATAACCTACAATGTTTTGGCATATTAGGAACCCCCAGGGTTTCACCCAGGTGTCCCAGGGGTAGGGGGTCAGATATGTACAAGGTACACCATTATTAAACGAGTTTTATATGCCCTGGGTTAAGTAAAATTTCACATTTCACTCCCCACGTTGTGGTAAAGTGCTGCTCCAATTCAACTTCATGCTTGGAGCTCTGTGGAGGGCGAATCTGCAATATTTCTTCAGATTCTGCTCCCCCAAAGTCTCCCCTAGTTGCACATGGGGTGGGGTTCCTGTAGATATAAGACAAGTACTTATAAAATATGTTTTTGTAAGTCCTGGTGCTGGAGAAATGGCCCAAGTCATTTTTCTCAGTGCACATCCCCTGTTACAAAGGTTAACATGGTAGGAAGTTATTGATTATTAACTCTTGATAGGAAAGGGCTAGAAATACCATTCAAAGATTTCCCAGAAAGGTATTAATAAATCCAACAATATCATATTGTTGAATTTCTAATAAAAGTGTACATACAAGAAGTTATAAGATGTTCTTGTTTGTAAGTCCAAATTCAGCCTTCCAGTGGTCTGCTCTGATTGGTCAGAGTTATGTGGATTAGCCAGGCTGCCTTGAAAATGTGATAAAGAGCTCCTGGGGTTAACCAGCTTTGCTGGCAGGGCAGTGTGCTCTCCCATAGGAATGCCAGGGCAGGGGGGGGGGGGGGTCATAAACTCTGTTCTTCAAAGAGGAGAGCAGAGAACAGTGTCATTTACAACTCTGAACTTCCCACCTTAGGCAGATGGTAGGATTAAGGAAGGTATGAGCAGATGCAGGGGGGAGTCTAAGTAAATTAGCCATCCTAGGGATGTGTTTAGTCAGGACTTACCTCCTTGCTGGAAAACCAGCCATTATGGATTTTGAAGATTTGATGCACTCTGGGACAAAATAATGCCACAATCTACAGGATGTGGTCATATCTTGGAGGAGTTACCCTGCTCCCATTGGTCAGAAGCGACCTCCTGCTTGACCCAGAGAATTTGGAATAAGAATCTGAGAGGGGTCGGATTACGACTGCGGAGCATACTAATTGGACCAGTTGTTATGCCGCGGTCCTAGCTGGCGGTGTTTTTACCGCTACCATGGCGGTCCGAGTGATTTTCCGACCACCATCCTAATAGACCCCTACATTTGTACAGACATACAGTTTTACTGAAAAAAAAACTGTATAGTACAAAAATGATAATATGTGGAAATCGGAATTCAGTTCATATTTATCATTTGCGCATCACCAAGTAAAGTGTTTTGATTTCTTTTGATCCTATAAAATCTTTATTTATGTCACGCTTCATGTGCTAGGAAAAGTTTGAAATCCTACAGTCTTTTCTATTATTGCCTGTACCTTAGCAAGATTGCCATCTGTTTTATTTTGACAAAATCCTGTCACTTTGTAGTTAGAGAAAAGATAGTAAACACCAGTTTAATTCTTACAAGTATGATCAGCAATTTGTCAGAAGTCATAGCCTCACACTTGTCCTTTATTTTTGAATGCGCACACTTTTTTTATTTTCCGCCTCTCTAAGCAGTCCCGCAGTGCGGAGATACCCTTCAGGGGATGATTTGGGTGCTTTACAAGCCTCAAATAATAATATTAAGCACACAGTTTATAGGCATTCTTAATGCTCATTCACCTTTTGATTTCCAGCATGGCTAATATGGGGTTGCTGCAGCACCACACACTCCTACTTCCAGTGCCTATGCAGGGGAGTGTTTCACTCAGCATCCTTTCATCCAGTAACCTTCAGTCGCCACTCTGATCCACCACCAGATATCACCACCAACATATCTCCCTGCACTCCCCATCATATGCACCCATTCAGGAAGTCCAAATTCTCCTCTAACATGAAAACTGAAGAGTCCACAGATGAATATAGAGTTAGAAATTAATTAGAAGGGGTTATGAGATTTTGGTAATCTGCAGGAATGAGAATCAAACACTTGACACATGAAGTGTAGTTCCAGCCAATTGGTTCCACTAGGAGTCTGGAGTTCTGGGTTCTTCTTTTTCCAGCAGGCAGGAACAGCTAGGAGGAACTCTTGTTTTTCGCCTAGCCACTCTCCTATGGAGATGAGTTGTTCTACCCTTTGTCATTGGCAGAACTGGTTTTCTGTCCTGCTGAGGAGAAATCCCAAAAGTTCAGGATGGGCCTTAGAAGCTCCTGAAAGCTCCATTTTGGCATCTCCATATCAAAAATACAAGTGTGAAAGTTGCCTTTTGCTCTGCAAACTCATCTATCCCCTTCCGAGATGAGTAATCCCTGCTAGATGACCATTTGTTGACAACACACCTTCCTTCCTGGCACGAAAGTCCAACTGGTTGTTGTCTTGCAGGAGCAGGGTAGTTAGGAATCCAGCCAAGGATATGTACTGGGCCACTATAAAAGAGTTGAGAAGCAAACTTGTTCTAAACTGGTTTTCTCTCAGTGAGCACAAAAATCTTTTTCACAAAGTTAATTTCCCACTACAGTTATCAAAAACTACTTTCAACAATTTAATTAGATTTGCAAAATTAAGTGAAAAATACCTTCTAATCATTGCTCTAGGATTTTCTCAAGTGAAGCTATAACATAATGATGTTATTCATAGCTAGGCCTATGCACAGATAGTACAGCTTTACCTAGATAATGAAAACAGCTGTATGATAATTGTTTCTTTTGATAGCATATTATTATCAATGTGTAGCATGCCACACTTTTACAGATTAAGCATCCTGCCTTTCGGTTATTCAAGTCATATATAGGGATATCTTAACAAATATATAAAGTAAGTTCCCTCATCAGGGGTAGTAGGCATTATATGAATGCAAATGCAATACAACAAACGGCACAGAGATCTTTGCTTGTCATGTATTAATGCAGCGCTTTTAAACATCACCATAGCCAGAGCACAATGGTGTTTCCTCCCCGAGGCCATATATATTTGTCCTATATGGGGGTGGTGTAAATACACACTGCTGTCCGCATCTGGCCTCTAACTAAATGCCATTGATGAGAAAATTGTGGCATCTATCATGGCAGTACACAAAAGGTAAATAAGTCAATTATATGAAATCAATGTACAGTGCATATTTTAAGCTGAAAGCAGATGCACTGTGCCACTGTTTAATATCATTTTAGCGCAGATAATACTAACACTAGCAAAACCAGAAGGAAATGCTGGCCAACCACAAAAAAATGATGCCCTTTCTGACATGGTTCAACATAATGTGTGTAACAACAACAAGAGAGTTAGGGCTCAAAGGACACTCCTATACCCCAATCGAAATATAATTAGCAACAAAGGAGTGACTAGAAAAGAAAACAATTTTTTTTCAAGTGTAGTGAAATGTGAAAAAATAATAATTATTTTAAATATTACCCTCACTCACCCAACTATTGGGTGACATGCTTCATCATTGGGTAGTTTTCACCAGGCAGGTAAAAGACCTATCTTGTGTGCTACGACACCTGCATCTGCAGTGGACCTGGATTCAATAAAAACAGTGAATAAAGTGAGAAAGTGATAAAGGTAAAAAAGGTGCGGAAGCTGATCCAAACCAAACTTTAATAAAGATCGGTGTGAGCATCTGATTAAAAAGGGTGGGATGGATAATGTAGACCTTAAGTTTGAGTCGTATCATCCAAATCACTGGGTCGACATGTTTCTGCTCTTAAGGCCAAGTCGGCCGAGCTTTCATCAGGACCAAAAAGGAAAAAACACTGGGCGGTATGCACTCTCTAAGGTGCACCCTAACCTCAGTGTTAACGTTAAGTGTTTTTTAACTCACGGTTCTTAGTACCGACTAAACCTGGGATTTCCAGGTCATGAGGATATGAAACGGAGATTCCCTTCACATCATGGGCCCAAGTGGTGGGGGTTTTCTTCACATCGGAGGGAACAGCGCTCCGATGGCTCCCCGCGTGTGACCTAAAGTGATCACAACCGCAGTGGTTCATCCCTCAGAAAAGACCAGGCAAATTAGAGTATGCACTTGGAACATCAAAGGCCTAGCTAGCAAAAGCAACGACTCTGAGTTTCTACAATATTTAAACTTATCTAGCCTGCTATTGCTTCAGGAAACTTGGAAGGAAAAAGCATTTGAGCTGCATGGGTTTATATCTTGTTGTCTACCAGCAAACAGAAGCTCCACCTTTGGTCGCAGATCAGAGGGTCTAATGATTTTTGCCTCAATAGCAACAATAGGTGAGACCATACAAATAGAATCTCAAATACCCCCTCCAAGCGCAATACAGGAGGCAAAGATCTCACTCCGGTTACATAGCCAGCCTCAAGATGTAATAATAAATAATACTTATATCCACCCTAAACAAAAATGACAAGATGCCAACAAACGGATAAAAGCCTTGCTAAAAATAATAGACAAAGAGGACCCTGATTTAATCATCCTGGCAGGGGACATTAACATGTTTCTTATCAGCTCGGATTCAGACGACAACCTTAACCAAGAACTTAGCATTGCATGGGGAGTCCCAAGACAGGGCTCTGCAAATAGGGACGGTTGACCTCAGTGACCACTTGCCCCAAGAAGCCACAATAAAGTCAATTCACTTCTGAACACCGAATTGCATACAGGCATTGAAATTGAAGTGGCTTCAAATCTAAGAAGGCTTCGGAGCAATCCCTCTAACATCGACTCCACAAGCCTTGCAGCAAAAACTCTTTTCACTCAAACGGCAAGCTCCACAAAGTTGACTGAAGTATGGCAAAACTTTATTCAAGACATCTGTGCGAAATTGTTAAAAGGGCCGCCAAACAGGTAACGCCAAGGACAGGGAACATCAACCATATTACAATTTACCGCAGAAATGAAAATGCAAAAACGGATAATAAATCGAATACTGAGACAGTTGCGAAAGGATTCCACAATCCACGACTTGCAAATAATCCTACGGAATGCAAAACAACTGTTAAAACGGAGGAAATGGGAAAAACAGAAACAAAAAAATTACGAGCTATGGGCGAAACTTCTCTATGAAGTAAAACGGAAAAACAGTTTATGGTTCTGGCAAATGATTAAAAGAATAAAGAGCCCAGGCCATCTAGGCCTAAACTCAAACATAACGGAGGAAGTATGGACAAAATACCTACTTAAGCACTTCAACAATGAGGCCAGCCTTGAAGAAGCGGTGACAAAAAAAAAAGTCAGCAAAAAAGCTTGGAGGGAAAAAACAGACAATCACTACATAACGGCCACGACCCAAGAAATACACACGAATGGAGTCATGCTACCACCTCGAACGGACAAACCAATGCCTGATTCAAGTTCTTCCTGCCACATTGAGTCTGGACCTTTGGCCACCACGCCAGCCGACGTCAAAAGGAAAATAGCCAGGGGCAGACCGTCAGGAGCCCCTGGGCCAAACGGCATATCACCGATGCTGTACATATCAGACGCGGAATTCTGGAGCATAGCGTTAACACCGATATTCAACAACATAAAGAACACCCAGACTCTTCCTGAATCTTGGCATGGGTCAATAATCAGCCCAATCTTCAAACATGGCAATAAGAAATATCCAAATAATTATTGCCTTATTGCCCTCATAGATGTGGAGGCAAAGTATTTTGCAGGAACCATACTGGAGGAGCTGACGTTATGCGCATCTGAAAACTCAGTAATTCCGATCAACCAAACAGGTTTTTGCAAGGGTCAAGGGACCACAACCAACATCATGGCACTGACCCTGCTGATGAAGGCAGCAAAACAGATCAAAAATCCCTTATTCCTTTCCTTTATTGATTACACTGCTGTATTCACCACGTGGATTGCAACAAACTCTGGCAGAAATTGGACAATTGGGGAATACCTAAGCATCTCCTAGGCGTGCTGATACTACTCCACTCAAGATTAAAGTTAAACTAGGAGCGGGCACGCACCTCTCTAAACCCATTCCAACAACAAAAGGGTTAAAACAGGGCTGCATGCTAGCACCAATTTTATTCAACATTTTTCTTGCCGACCTACCAAGGGAACTCGATAAATGCCTATGTCACACACCGAAACTAGGGAAAATCCCATTGTCCAATCTGCTGTACGCGGACGATTCGGTGCTGATAAGCCGGACACCAATAGGCCTCCAGCACCTTCCAATTGTAGCCCACTTCCTTTCAGAAAGGAATGCCCTGAAAATAAATTTCAGCAAATCTAAGGTCATGGCAGTGAATTACAAAAAAAAAGGAAAATCAACTGGCCCATAAACGGACAAGGGCTCGACCTAGTAACCACCTACAAATACTTGGGAGTAATTCTGGACTCCAAGAATTCTTTTAAACCTCAATTGGACTCCTTACGAGGAAAGGAACCATGACTTACCTGGCCATAAAATCTCTAAAGGCTAAACTGCCCAACCTAACGCTCAACCCCATTCTTCAGGTTCTGCACACAAAGCTACAGCAGGCTCTCACATATGGGAGTGAATCCCTTCAAGGGAAGGAAGCTGCAGTATTGGACAAGTAATAGCTAACTCATACAGGGATATCTTCAACCTGCCAAGATACGTCTTGCCTGCACAAATCTGGTTAGAATTTGGTATTCTAAAACAAACACGAGAAAGGCGGACCACGTATGTTACCAGATTGCACAAGATTCGCAGTGCTGAGGTTGGTTCTCAAAACTCCAACGTATGGGAAGAGCTGCTTCGACATCATAAATCCTCAGCTAGAGATTATCTATTGGATTCACTTCAAGTTCTGGGACTTTCCGACCTCTGGGGCACCCCAACTGACCTCATGTCTTTCAAAAAAGTTACGAAAAAATCAGCACGAATCATCTCTTCCATTGAGGATAAGGAGGCATTAACAAAAAGAGGGCACGGTTGGATCACGCTCAATGACTATGGAAGAATGCAGCCATAAGCATATCTCAACATTGGAATGAATCTAAAAACGGAAGAATAGTTTTTAAAATTACGCCTTGGCGTAATACCGGTAATCCCGCATTTTTACCACCGTGGGTAAGACAAAACGTATCGCAGCAGTACCGCCTGTGTAAAGCTGACAAGGAAGACATCGTCCATGTGATGTGTATTTGCCCTAAATTAAAAGATTTGAGGTACAACTTATTACGACCCTCCCTCAAATTACATGGAGTCCGGACATGCAGGCAGACTGTTAAATTGTGCTTTAACCCCACTAAAACAAAATAATTAAATTGTTGCGTCGTAAAGTTTTTTGATTTATTAGAAAAAAGACACAAGAGCACCTGAAGAACATTTTATGGACAACTATGAACTGATATTAATTAAATTTGTAATACAGAGGAAGCCATGACAATGAACTTTTAACAATTTTTAGCAATGTTTTTACTGTTTTGTAAAGATTTTAATTAATCATGTACAAATAAATAAATTACTTACTTACTTACTTACTTAATTACTTACTCACAACATGTAACCACCATATTACAAGTGAATTGTAGTGTATGGCTGTAGGAAGGTATCTCCCTATACAATGTACTGAAAAGAAAGTAATCGTGCAGAGAGGCTAGAGAATCCCCAATTAGTACATACAGGTAAAATCATATTATTCTAATGCTCTTTTTGTGGTAGTATGGGTGAGCAGTTAGGATTCTCAGAGGCTAGTGTCAAGTATTTGTTGTACACCACAGAAGCAATAAATGAGACATACACTCAAGAATAAGACAGAGACCAATTAAAAGAAATAATATATATTTTTATAGCATTTTTAAGACCAAGAACACATTTCTGAGGTAAGTACTTCGTAGTTACAATTTTGCAAAGTTTCAAAAATATATCACTTATATATGCAATTACTCACCACATGAAACAATGGGGAAAAAGCAAAACAATGTAAAGAAAATCAGGCAATGCTTTGATGCAGTTCACCTTTCCGTTTAAGGTCAATGTCGGACCGGGCCCAAACATAAGTGGGAGAAGTTTGAGAGTGTACCAGATCGGCCGGGAACAGAGCGCTGAAGGTCTTGGAAGCTGGTGTGCAAAGACGAAGGGGGCCACTTGAAAACACGATGCACAGGCAACTTTGACGACGATCTTGGTACAGCTGGGCCAGTCAGGAAGTGGGTCTCAGGTGTCTCGATATCCCTCGATGGGTGCTTGCTTCTGGTGTTTTGTGAGTCTGGAATGGACTCTTTTCCTTGGTGTGTGCCATTGGGAGTCTGGTACCTGGGTATTAGTATGCTGCGACACAGGTAGATCCTGGTGTCTCCAAACTTGGGGAGGAGACAGATCTGACCCTCCTATACTGCTGTACCTTTTCTTGTTTCAGTGCTGCATTGAGATCATCAGGGAGCAGCAAGTTGACAAACCACCATGGCATGAAATGGGTGTCTGTGGTGTGCACAGGAGTGATACATTGACTGACAGGGAGCTTCTTGGAGAATTCTTGAAGGCTGGAGGTGCTCCGGGGTTCTTGGAGTCCTTTCAGGCTTCAGAGTGACACAGCAGCAATGATTGTTGAGTCCTGGGAGCAGCAGGCAGGGTTTGGTGCCCTTTTCATCTACAGCAGGGCTTCAGTTCTCATGCAGCAGGGCTACCTACGTTTAGGGTGTCCATTCCTCCAAGTGACCACTTCCTGTGGGAAGAGGCATTACCCTTACCCTGATAGATTATTTTTACACCATCTTAAAATGGTGGAATTTCAGAAGAGGGGTCTTCATCGCCTGCCCTACCCAGAGTGGTGACCCTCCTGTTATTCCAACTAATTTTCCCAATTTTCCTCCCACAAAAAGGGGAGCAGGAAAGTGAGATTGGCTTCCCGCCGTGTCTGGAGGGTCCTGGGTTGAATTTCAAAGTCAGCACTGCCTTTGAAACTTCTCGTCCAGGAAGGCCATACTGTCCCTGAGTAGGTGTGAAGCACCTCTGTCCAGAACATGCTTTGTCCCTGTCCTCTGAGAGTACTGGCTCTCACCCCATAAGGCCAGAAACATGACTGGTAGTGGCAGGCTGGTGAAAATAAGTCCGGAACCACACCAGTGCTTGGTAGGTTTTCAGGCGACCCTCTAAAAGGGTCATTGTTAGAAATAGGATTTCTGGTTGGCTAAGGCTTGCGCCAAAGCCAGGCAGAAACTACCACTTTAGTCAGGGCAAGGGAGTTACACACCAAGATAACCCCTGCTTACCCCCTTGGTAGCTTGTCACGAACAGTCAGGCTTATCCCGGAGTCAATGTGTAAAGCGTTTGCACAACACACACACACACAGCAGCAACACACTAGGCACACCACAAAAAGGAACTCCACACAAGGTTATATAAAAATAGCCTTTGTATTATCATAAACACATTAGATCATAATCAAACAGATACACTGTGCCAACTGGAACTGGGCAATATTTACAGTGGATTATATACACATGACAGGGCCACGTGGGCCACTGTCAGAATCAGCACTTAGTAGAAATAGTACTTAGTAGAAATAGCACTTAGTAGAAATAGTAGTTCTAGAACATAGCATAATTGTAGCACCAAATAACAAGTATAGAACACAACCAGTAACCACTGGTAAAATTTAGTAACACACTACACAATACTAATCACCATAGGCATAGATCACGCAGGAAAACAAACAACCTCCTAATCATAAAAACACATTTAGAGGTATCACAGGCATAAAGGCATTGCACATTACGCATAAATCAAATTAGGCATCAACAGTGTACCCCAAGCAAGGACACAACACATGAAAACTATCCCCAGGGCCAACTGGCCTCTCCCAGGGACAACGCCCTATGTCCAAATAGTCAGGGCAGGCTGCGCAGGCAGCAAAAAGCAACAACGCAAAAGGCCAGGCCTAAACATGGCAGCTGCCCACTACTTGCTGGGCAGCTGTGTAATCTCAAAGAACAGGTCCCCTAAAAATGAAGAACCTAAATAGTGCAGCTGCCCACTACTTGATGGGAAGCTGTGAGGTAGGGAAAAATGTGGCAAGGGCTCTCAGTAGCCCTTTAAATAAATGGTGCCAAACGTTGGAGCCAAGGAGCTCAGGAAAGCAATCAGCCACACGTTGGAGCCCTCTAGGCTCTAAAAATGAAGTATGTCCCTAGGAGAACTCTGTCTCCTGAAAACACTTGGGGCCTCGTTGGAGCCCTCAGGCTCTAGGAATAATGGGGCCACACGGGGCTTTACAATGAATATGCCCCTGAAGTAAATATGCCCCATGCCCCTCACGGGGACTCTAAGACCACTGGTGGCCAGAGGGGAAAAGAACTTGCCCCAAGATCGGAGGAATGGCCTGCTGCATGATGGGGCCGCTCAGAACAAGACAATGGCACTTGGGCTTTTCATCCAGAGCCAACCCCCATCCACATGGACCCCCCTCACCTCATCGGGCTGCTCTCCGGGGACTCCACTCGTGTGTGGCGGGATTTTCGGTCAGACACGGTAAGGGGGAAGGCACCGGCAATGTGCCTCGGGCCCCCTCCGCCTTCCTTTGGTATTCGCTGATGCCTGCGGGACTCCCTCTCAAGCCTGGGAGCCCCGCACCAGTAGGCGCCGGTGTCACTCGGGAGACCAGCAAGGCGCGGGCAGCTTCTTTCAGCAGCCGGGGACTCCCTCCAATTGCAGCGTGGCGCCATCTCCAATCACAGCGCGGCGCTGCCTGTGACGTCACAGAGGAGTCCCCGAGGTTCCCGGGCCGGCGGCGTCGAATACTTAAGAGCGGAAAATGAGGGGTGGGCTCCCTCGAAATGAAGAACACTGCTGGAATGCAGGGTGGGCACCCGCCCAGGCTCAAAAAAGCGAGGAGGGCACCTCACTTAAATTCACAATAGAAGTACGGGCAAAGTCGTGGGGTGGGCACCGGCGCATATCAACAACTCAATAAGCGGGGTGGCACCCGTAATCAAGCATGGAGGAGCGGCCAGAATGCAGGGTAGGCACCTGCTCAATAAGAGCACTAAGGCAGGGGGATCCCCACACCGGGGGCTCCCTCGGGAATGTGATTGCAGCTCCGTGCTGCAGTTCCACTTCCAAGCAGAAGCTCTCTCCAGGAGGAAAAATAAAGTGCTCCCAGCACCAAAGTCCAGCGCTTCTCCCAGCAATAAAGATATAGCGCTCTGCAGGCGCTTTAGAGGCAAAGTCCAGGGGAAGTCTTTCAGCAGGTAGGGGGGCTAAGGCTGGGCCCAGGGGCCAGCTCACAGGGCCCTCCAGCAGGGAAGCAGTCCCCAGTGGCAGTCCTCCTGGCGCCCAGCAGCATTAGCAGGCCCCCCTCAAGTTAGGAGCAAGAGAGAACATCTTACATGGGGTTACAGCCCCTTTTTATACATACATTTCCTTTGTCTAAGGCTGTAGGGCAGGAGGAGAACCAGTTACAACTGGTTCTTGAGCACTTTGTTGTGCTCAGCCCCTCTCCCCATTCACAGGACAGGCTAGGGACATCAGATGCACCACAGGGGGCAGAGCCAGCATTGTGGAGGGAAGGCCCAGCCCTGTTCAGGTCCCAGGTGCACTCCTCCCTACCATCAACTTGCAGATCTCTCCATTCACTACCGGGGCAGACCCATCCTGACTCCTGAAGCCAGGCACACCAGCCAGTCCCAGCCAATCACAAGCCAGACAGTCAATTCACATTTACTACACAGACATACCAACTTCTAGAAGTGGCACTTCTACACTAGTCATAAGGGTCTAAGAAGGGATTTTGGTAGTTTATGGAAAAGGGCGCACAGCTGGGTATTTCAGACAATAATATTTCATGAATATATGATGAGTATGAGGTGCAACAATGGGTGAGGGGGAAAAGCCCTATAACCCCTCAATGTAGTGTCAGTAAAGACAGACACTGTATACAGTAATTATTCGAGACCCATGCACACTCTAAATAATAAACAGAACTGTCAGTGTAGACATTATAGTACAATAGATGACAAAGCATAAAATTGCACACAAAAAATTTGATCAATGTTCTTGGAATCGGTCTTGAGAAAAGGGTGTTTTTAATGTTCAAAGAAACCAGCCGACACGTGTTTCATCGCGTCTGGGATAATCTTCCCGCGACTCCTCAGGGCTATGGCGCAAAGTAGTATCATGTGTTGAGTCGCTCCATCGGTGATACTTCCGACCCGACAGGGCCCTGGACTTTATAGCAGTAAGCATGATAAATGCAGGATTTCTTGTCAAATTAATCTTCGTATTGCGAGTTAGATTTGGGTGAGCGAGTGTTACATCACACACTCCGAACACGTTGGGAAATTTTGAGGTTGATGATTTAAAATCTAGAGAATCTTCCACGGGTATAATTGGTTGAAGGATCGGTGATGGCTCTCAAAAGGTAATGTCCTTTAGGTGTCAGACGGGTGCATCTGACATCAGTAATCCAGAACGCGCGCCGGGTGAGTCTGGTTTCTTTGAACATTAAAAACACCCTTTTCTCAAGACCGATTCCAAGAACATTGATCAAATTTTTTTGTTGTTGAAATTTTATGCTTTGTCACCCATTGTACTATAATGTCTACACTGACAGTTCTTTTTATTATTTAGAGTGTGCATGGGTCTCGAATAATTACTTCTACACTAGTCACATTAAATCTGCGCACACCGTCGCGCAGCATTTAATCTCACGAGTTCGTACATACCAAACTCGCCCCTGCACTCCCCACGCATCAGGAACTACCATGGACACACATGTTCCGAATGCCTTCCTATGGGAGGGCAGGCCAATCTCACCACACACACTCATACTGCGCATGCACTCTACACTGGGCAAACAGTGTTAAAGTGTGCAGAAGCCAAAAACAACTAGTATCAGGTCACAATTAAAACCAAAAAAGTTTAGGGGTAAACCTGCCAAAAGGGCCAACAGTCATCTATACACATTTATTAATAATTCCACCACTGGCATCAGTGAGGATTTATTAAGACAAACTGTTTGGAACCAAACACATTAGAAATCATTGAATCCATCATGGAGCTAGGACATTCGTGTTGACAAGTATCCAGCCCAGGTACTGTTTATGGCTTCCCAGTACGCTTTCAACATCTCAGAGTAGACTCGGCATTGTAGGGGCATATCTGCTCAGGCTGATATGCCTTCACATAGGATATAGTGCACCCTGCCTTAGAGCTAAAGGCCTGCAGTAGGGGTGACTTACCTATACCTTTTGCTGTGTATGGGAAGCATGGCACACAGGGCTGTGTGCCATTTCGACTCTTCAGATTTCTCTACACCAAGACACGGAGCCTACAAAGGCAGAGAGTATAGCTTTTGTGAAGGATCCATTTGGTGGCACCGCCAGTGCTGCAGACCCAGAAGACCCTCTTCAGTACCTCTGCCCTAGATACCAGGGGTACCATTTACTACAGACTTACAGGGGTAGCTGAAGCTGTGTCAATCATGGTACAGCGTTTGGGAAAGTGCTCTGCAACTGATAAACTTGTTAGCAGGGACCAAGTGCATGTACAGTTTCAAATCACATTAGGCATAAAATGGGGGCAAACTATGCAAAATGATGTCACTTATAATATGGTAGACAGGATATTAGCCATGTTATGATGTAATTGCTCATCTGCCAACCTATAACTCAGGTGCTTAGCCAGCTCAGATTCAGTGTTGCTGCTGAGTCTGGGAGTACATGCTGCAGCTTATCTCTGACTTAGCTGCTTATTGATTCACTGACGTCCATGTGTATGTGAGTCACCCAATTGCAAATCTTCTCTCACTAATGGTGAGCTTGTCATGTGCTACTGTAGCTGCTAAAAAATATTGCTATTTGGTACTTTGCTGCTTTCTCCACATCAAACTAACGGAGCAGCACTGATGGAAAGCTGACATTGTGTAGCTCCCTACAATCACACCTGGTGTGAATACAAAAGGGTGTGGTAGCTGGAAGGCAGGCATATGCAGTAACACATGCCTATACCTGGAGAGCATCAAGTCAGTATTTGCTATTGTCATCATCATCATCATCAACAAAGCTTTATTCGAGGATTATACTCATAAAAGCACAAACATACATTTGAGATACACATTAAAAAAGAAATTATTTCCAAAATATATAATAAGTATTAAAACAGTTGTGCAAACATACATTTAAAATACATGATTAAAAGAGAAATTATTTCCTGATTGTACAATAAGTATTAAAACGGTTGTGCAGACATAAACAACAATCGGAAAAGCTTTGATGCATAATTGGCGGAAGCCACAAGAAATACCCCTCTCAATTTACTTTAAATGATTGTCCTCCGTCTAATAGACCATGCCCACCCCAAGTACTTTGCTGTTGCTAAAACAACAGGAATATCAGTAAAAGTACAAAGTATTCGTAGGGCATCGACACCCCTGAGTATCCCTAGGTTTCTACAGAGAGGGACTAGCCAGACTTTTCTCGGGATACTATAGACTTTACATAAAAATAGAAAGTGGCCTATGCTTTCATTTGCTGCTCCACAAGCTGGGCAGCAAGAGGTGGAGGAGCTCCTCCACCTACCTGTCAGTGATCTCAAGGGAAGGGCACCTGATCTTAACTGGAAGAAAAGCTTCCTATCCCCAGGATTGGCAATGCTGTCCCAATATGGTTCCAAGGCAGGATATAGTTTGAGTACCACAAACCGCCCCGTCATGGAATCGGATCTGGTTTTGTTCCAAAGTCTTCCAGCTAACCCAATCCCAATATAAATCTTTAATTATAGTTTTGCTTGGGAATTGTTCCCCAGAGGGGTTGTCCCATAAGTTTGAAAGGCCAAGTTCGCCCAAGGCAGTCCTAAGATTTTTTTGCCAAACTATCTTATGGACAGTGTCAGCATTAATTATGGCCAAGAACCCCTCTGCATAATGCCGGATCTCCGGAGTAGTCCAGAGGCGTCTCCAATAGAGAATTGGACGCAACCTCGCTAGGTCACTAACTGATCTTCTCCATAAATCCAGACCGAGCGGAACTAGTGGTGTACTCTACGGGAGTCCAGTAATTCCCCTCAGAAACCTATTCTCAGATATCTGCAAAGGGAGGAGCTTCCCAAAGCCCCATAGCTCAGCCCCGTAGAGGGCGGACCCAAGAGCCTTGGCGTCGTATACTGCCAAGACGGGTTTTATGGGCTTAGACTAGGATTTTTCATGTTCCACTCGGAGTGCCCCCGAGATCTGTTGGTGCCTCAGGACCACCTTTTCTATATGCTGCGACCATCTTGAGTCATTCACGATCTGTATCCCAAGATAGGTAAATGCAGTAACCGCCTCTAGCTGGCAGTTGTTCAGAGATATTCTTGGCCGGGGTCTGCGTTTTGGTGCGAAGGCCATCAGCTTGGTCTTACCCACGTTCACTTCCAGGCCATGCTCCCTGCAAAAGAGATCAAAAATATTCGGAGCTCTCTGCAGGCCGGCAGGAGTTTTGGATAAAATTAGCGTATCGTCGGCGAACATCAGGATCGGAATCCTGAGGCCCGCCAACAATGGCGCGTCTACACTGGCATTCAGCATCCGAGCCACTATCCCATTGATGAATAAGGAGAAAAGCAGGGGAGCCATTGCGCACCCTTGTCGCACTCCACGTTCAACCGGGAAGTCAACAGAGGATTCACCATTTATTCCCCATTGCACTTTGACAAAATTACACTCATGTAGTCTCATTATCAGGGTGAGTAGCTCTGCTGGAAGACCCGTTTCGCTCAGAACTGCCCAGAGCTTTCTCCTTGGGACCAGGTCGAAGGCAGCCCGCAGGTCGACAAAAGCAACATACAGGCTGCCCTCGCCAAGCACCACGGTCCCCCACTGTAACAGAACAAAGTGAAACACATACTGGGGTTTAAAGTAATCAACCCAAGCGCCCTCAGCGACGTTGTTATCGGGTTTATCTGGAGTTCCACCTCTGCCCCACTCAGGGGCGTAGCTAGAGCTTCTGGCGCCCGGGGCTACCCCCCAGATTGCCGCCCATGGCAGGTAGTGACGGGGAGGGGGGGGGGGGGGGGACATCTGGGTAAAAATGACCGCGAGAAGCAGGGGTGGATTGGCAGGGTTTAAGTTACGACGCCACTGCATTAAGAAAGGGTGTGACACTGCTGCGTAAGCATAGAGCAAACCTCAACGGTCAAGTCTCAGTTGATGAAGGCCCACCAGCACTAAAATGGTAGCTTAACGCATAAGTAAATGTATCCCTACCTCCTCTTTACATCACTCCATACATAACTGCTGCTACAAGTCCACAGCAGTAAAACCACCCGCTAGACATCAAGCACAACACCAAAACAAGTCCCACATAGGTCACACTCTACATCCACCCTGTACACCACAGCAGAAAAAACACTTTTACACCCTAAACAATGGCATTATGAGTGGGAGAAGAAGCCTGGACGCCTTCTGGCCTTGCAGGCTCACCAACAGGAAGTATCCTGTGCTATACTGGCTATCCTCCACAGACAGAACACCCTGAACGCACCACTGGACATCTTGGAGGCTTTCCGCTCTTACTATGCAGCCCTCTACACCTCGGAAACCGTTAGTTCTACTACTGTCATCGAATACTTTTTGACATAACATGTCCTACCTAATCTTTCCCCAACGCAACGGTCACAACTCGATCTCCCCATGACTGAGGACAAGGTCAGGGAAGTAATAAGAGGGGAGCCATTCAACAAAGTATTACAACATGCAGACATAGGGTTCACTTTTCTAGCATGGGTGCGGAAGCGCTATATTCAGTCGACAGCAAGGGTGACGTGTAATGGTCACACATCTCCACCCTTCACTGTCCATAGGGGCACATGACATGGTGCCCCTTCTTCTCATTGCTGTTTATCATAGTTTTAGAACCCTTGGCAATTGCTATCCGTAATTCCCACAACTTTCATGGCATAATGACGCAGGGTGGGATACACGAAGTATCATTGTATATGGAAGACATCCTGGTTACCCTTTCAAACCTTAAGTCATCGCTTGATAGTATCTGGAACGCAACTGCAGCACAATGGTGGGTGGTTAGTTGTTTTTGAAACAATTAATAAAAAAGAATTAAAAAAAACACAAGAAAAAATAACTTTGACTTGCACGTTCATGTTCTATTAAGGACAAAGTTGAAATGATCATTGGCACTCATGTGTACGCTCGGAAAGGTGGCACAGCATACAGCCTTTTTTAAACATGTTTTTTAAAAGCTCTTTCATAGAGTACATGCTTATATTTGTTACTTGCATTTTCTCTCATCATGTAAAGGTTTTAATTAAATGAATATATGATTACTAAATTAACTCCAGTAAAAAATAACTCTGAGCAGTTTACCAAGCCAATTAATAGGCTTACCCAAAAAGAATTAGTCCTGCAGCTGATTAGGCAAATCATAATGCAGCACAATCCCAATTACATGTACTACCAAATTCTGATAGGAAAAAGTTCAAGCCTGACTCCGCACTGATTAAGCAACTTTGAGTCAGTTTTCCCAAAGCAATCTTAGGCAAAGATTCAAAGAGGATGTGCTAAAAAAGGGGAGAGAATCAGTAACGGCTATATCAAAAGTATGCTTTCACTAGCATGTAGCAGGCAAACATATAAATGGCACATAGTACACCGCAGGGAGCAGTAGAGTCTGCCAACTACTTTCAACAGGTATGAAGCGAAACCAAAGAATATGTCATTGACCAAAGAGAACTGCAGTCACGTTCATGCAGGTGTTGGGGCAGAGAACAGCCTGCATGGACCCAAGAGACAATAGTATTACAGCATTGGTAAGTAAACCTTCATTTGTCAGTAACAAAATAAGATGAACCTGCACAGAGAGGTTGGGTCAAACCTACAATACTTACCTGTATTTCTAGTGCATCGTTACTCTGTTTTGTACCTATGTATATGTACATTGTTTTGATTTTGGAGAAGTACTTAATAGCCTATGCACCTCATGGTGTTTTGACGTATCTTTTAATAGCCATGCAGCTCTGTGGTGCTCCAAACAAGCGAATTGCTTAACCAGCTGCGCCGGTGGCTTGGATTTAACGCCTACTGTTACCTTTGCGTGCTTGCTCCCAGTGTTACCCAGGTTGGTAGAATTTAGTCAGTAGGATGGCTAAGTGGGTTGCACACTAGTGCAGATGCTTTAGCTGTAACTTTCAAGTCAAGGGTCCGAATCCCCACACAGAAAGGGATGGGTTTTGAGAGACTGATAAAATAGAGATAATTGGTTAGAATAACAGAACGAAGAAGTTCCTGATGCGTCCTATGTAAGACTTTATTGCCTTTTGTGAAGGCTGCTCCTAGACCTCACCAAGCACATCAGTCTAAAATAAAAGAACTAAGTAGCTGGCTACAGTCTGCTCTCTTGTGCAAGATTCAGAGAAGGACGACCAAGTCCCAATGTCCTAGCTGAGCTCGTGCTGGCATCGGAAAATCTGGTGAGTAATGCCACAAACTGCTGGTGTCCATTTATAGGTCCCTATGTGTGTGGGTCGCAGTTACATCATGTTATGTTGAAACAGAAAAAAGCAGCGTCCTGTCCCTTTCAGCTCAAGGGATCCTGGAATGTTTTAAGCAAAATCTTTAAAGACATTAGGATAGAAAAAAACAGGCGTCCATAGAGAAAGGAACAAAAAGGATTAGCGTGAAGCCCTCCTTCACCCAGAATCTGCAGTGACGTCATCCCGACTGCTTATTGGCAATTAACTAATCCATTTTCTTTACTAGCGTACCATACCCCCAAACACACAGTTAGGTAGCTGTCCATAAGGGCGTTATTTCAGATGGCGATTTAATCACCAGTTGTTCTAGAACGAAAACGCAGTCTATCCAAGGCAGGCTGCCCCAGTGTGACAAAGACTCAAGAGCTGCAGCTTTAGGGGAGTTTGGACAGGGCGTCACTGAAAGTAATCGGAGGAGTCTGCATTAATATTTTGAGCTGGACTATAATCTGCAAGGCTTTCCGCTGCCAATAAGAATCGGAGATCGGTCAGAGTTTTTCAGGCGGACATGAGACACACCATAAAAAAATCGACTTGTACTATAGAAATGAAAGACTCTAATCAAACGGAGAATACAATTTAAAATGAACTGGTTTTGCATTATATAATAACACCACCTACTTACCGATGGTCATGCTGGCCGGCGGCCGATCAGGAGAGGCGAGCGTCACGTGTGATGAGTCACTCCTGCCGTGGTGCTTCGCTACGTTTCAGCGCGAGGGCTGGCCAAACCCAGGGCCGTCATTGGTAGCGCTTTCGCGCGCTACATGATTGACGGCCCTGGGACTTGAACCACAAACTGGGTATTTTGCTGTTTAACAATAACAAGCAGTGCGAGTGGCCGAGTGCTTGCTGTTCACATGGGGGCTGGGCGGCACTGGCGGCCTTTTATCATTTATTTGGGGACACAGACACTACTGTGGACTGAGTCTCCAAATAAATGATAAAAGTCACCGCCACGGGCCACCAGTGCTGCGCGGCCGCCGCCCGCACAATAGTGCCGCCTGGGGCGGACCGCCCCCCTCGCCCCCCCCTAGCTACGCGGCTGGCCCCACTTAACAATATTCCAGAATAACCTGGAGTCCTTGGCCCCCGAAGCCTCCTTGAGTTCGGACCAATGTTGTTCATCCCATGTTCTTTTTGCTAGAGATAGGCTGGCCTTATAATACTTCCTAGCGCCACTGATCACTGCCCTATCCCTAGTCTGTATTGCTCTGCCCAAACTTAACCTGGCTTCCCTGCACTGATGATTAAACCACCTAGCTAATTTTGGTGGTTGTTTACTGTTTGCCTTACGAGTCCTCAGGAAATGCGGTTTTAGGAGGGAGAAGAATTTGTCATGTATATCGGTTATTTCCCTGGACCCTGGAATTATTGGTTTTGCATCCTCCATAGAGGTAATTGCAGTGTCCACCTCAGAAGTTATAAATGCCATAGATTCTGCGTTAGCCAATACACTCGGCCAGTTTAGTCTACGCATATCATTAGCCATAACAGGTAGTGGACCGTCAGTAGGTTGGAGATTCCCTGTTGAGACCGACCACCAGTTATGAGTCACACAGAGAGGGTTGTGATCACTCTCCAATCTGCCCTTAATTTCCATGTTGCATACCAACGGCCACAAGTTTAGGCTACAAAGGACATAATCAATCCGACTGCGGCTACGGCCATTGTCGAATGTACAAGCACCTCCCATATCGCTCTTCGTTCGCGCATGTAGAGCTCTTAGTCCCTGTTCCAGGCAGATGGCATTAAGTTGTATTATGTCTTTTGTCCACCGTCTGACCGGGGCCAGATTTAAAATTGGAATGCCCCATTGCGTGTCTTCCTCTCGCCCCAAGGGATCATAGGAGCTATCTAATGGTTCGAAATTCCTGTTTAGATCACCAGCTACTACAACTTTATTTCCCAAGGACTGCATTTCCAGGGAAGTGGACAAAACCTCTAGAGTGGGTGAATTCCCTATGATGCTACCCCTGGCATAGATATTATAAATGTCTAGCCCACCCCAGTGATCTGATACCATTCTTATCATTTGAATATCCTTGCAGCCCAAATCCACCAGTTTGATTGTTGTGTGTAGGCATTGCCGTACCCAAGTTGTGAGACCTCCCATAGGTCGGCCGTTACCACCTCTGCTAGCGGGAATTGCAAAGTTTAAATAGCCAGGAAAGAATATAGGGTCGGAGGCCCATGTCTCTTGGAATAGACATACATCAAAGCCATTGATGAAGTCTATCCAGTTTTGGGATGCCAGCCTGTTACTCAAACCCCGATGTTCCATGAGACCATCTTGCCTGAGCAGGAACCATCTATAGAATCTACTACTAAAAGGGGCACCCCAGAATGGCATGTTAGAGTTACAGCATGCCCCTCCCCATCTGGATTATTGTCCTCATTATTGTGCACAACCACCTGGGTCCCAGCAATGCTAGTTATATTTGCGTCCTCATTTTCGAATACCCTGGGAATTGGGATAAACTCCCCACATACTGCCACAAGATTCACGGTTTCCAGATTAATACTAGTTTTAGTTGGCTCAGCATTTTCAGCTGGCAATAAATTTGGTTTTGATTTCCCACACATATCCTCAGGGTTCATACTTTCCCAATTATTCATAATGTAATCGAAGTTAAGTTCATCATAGCCCTGTCATGCCTGCCGAACCTGTACTGACGTGGTTGGCATAGACATGGTTGGCAAAGTTCCGCTAATATCCGATGAGCGCATGCGCAAGGACTAGCGCATGCGTGAGCAGACTATTTAGTCCTTCCTTGTTTTTGTTACGATGCTTTGCGTTCGTTGCGGGATATGTGCATTGCTTCCGGGTTTGGTGGCGTCTGGACCGCGTCGGGGATCGTTTGCTGTATTCAAGACGTCTTCCCGATTGCACCCTTCGGGTTTATAGATAAGTGCTAGTGGTTCTTTGATCTGCAGTATCTGTGAAGGAGGATAACGTCCAGGGCAGGTTGCGCGGGAAAGTCTGTTTATTTTTGATCATTGTTTTACGGAGTTGGTATCCGTGTAAGCTATACCGACGGGGGTGATTTATGTTATTGTCAGGAGTGACTCATATGTTGTTTCAGCGCTCCAGGACATCTTTTTGAACGTTGATCTTAGACACTAAACAGGGAATCATTAGTAGAGGACCAGCTGACTTCTTGTGGAGAAACAGGGAGACATTCTTCTTAAGGCACACCACGTATCAGGTACATTTGTATGCATTATTCATTATATACAGTCACATTTAGGGTATGCACTTAGACCTAATATTTATTCCTTATTTACAGGAGTGTTCTTTCCACTGCATATTACTACCGACTTCTTCTGTGAAGATAACAGAATCCAGTCACGTCTAGGTAGATGCATTGATCACAGTGTCCAGGTAGCCCATATTGATGTTTAATGAGATACATATAAAGAGAGCCACTTCAACATCTCTATTAATCAGTCCTCTTAATTACAGGAGAAGATCCTGAAGACCATAGAGTGGGTTGTCCAGTTCTCTACGCATCCTGGATTCCTGATTCCTGTGTATCCCCCGCCTTTCCTTGTTTTGTTTCCCTGCTTTCCCTGCATTGGCATCATCTCTGTTCACCAGTGTATATATATTCCTTGGTGTAGAGTGAACCGGTGTAGGGGAGTTGTGGATAGAGCTTCAACTCCGTGGTGTTTCCGAGGCATCCTACTACAGGACACGACAAGCCCGAACCCTGGTAATTTTTTCCATTTGGTCAATTAACCCACCCCGGATCAGCCATCAACTCAAAACGATTATACGTTGGTACATTACAATAGTTTCCCTGTTGGCAAGGTACAGTAAAAGGGACAGATCCTGGAGAGGGGAAGTGTAATGACAACCTACTTCAGGGGCTATGCCAAATAGGCTGCCTGCTGGTCTTGGGTTGAAGAATGTTAGGCCAACAACACCAATTCCAGCACTGTTTGTGCCCAAATTTTGCCGCGTGATTAAACGTACCACATTAGAATATTTAAAATTGACAACTATGCAATCCCCCTCCAAGCGCTTGGTAGTACAACCTACCCAGTCTGTCCTTCTTACTCCAATAATCAACCCATCCACTTCCCTGGGCAATGGTCTGTTGATCCTTAACCAGTGCATAACCTTGTTTTTCAGCATCTGGAAGGATTCTCTTTGCCCAGCCTGTAAGGGTGGTACATTAGTGAAGATAGCAACAAAACGGTAGCAGTCCGGAGTTAAATTCATAGGTGGTATCGTATTGGACACTGTCGTAGGGAGTGTATCAGGGAGACTAGGGGCAGGAACAGCAAGGCTGATCGCTGAGGTGCTCAGTGGGACTTGGGGATTGTTCGGCACAGGATTACCAGTTTTGGATCTATCTTTGGTACCCGTGGCCACAATGTCAAGGCGCTTTTTGGGTTTGGAAGTATTATTACTTGGGTGGTCTGGTAAGTGGGAATTAGTCTTAGGGATTTGTCCCATTGACCAGGGCCTCTTTGTAGTAGTAACTACAGGGGAAAGAGGCTTAGCGGCAGATGCGCTAATTGCCGGCCCGCTCGGTTTTGAAGAATTGTTACTATGCCCCGTCCTAAGATGGTTCTTAATTAGAGATTTTGTGGAGAAAAAATTATCAAGAGTAGCCTGCTCGAAGTGGTCCAATCGATTGGCTAGTCTTTTGATTCGTTCTTCAATAGGAGTCAACAAAGACCTCAACAACTTCTCCAACTGTGGGAGCAGGGGTAGAGCAGGAGGTGGAGTCTCGGCTAATCCACTCGCTGAAGGGTTACTAGAGTTAAATGCAGGACTAGACGGGATGACTCCATCTTTGGCAATCTCGACCCCATCAGAGCCAGCCCCCTTAGGCTCACAAGGAGTACACAAACGTGTTCCGAGTTTCCTTATTTTCTTGGGATGTTTGGGAAGACAGCGCTTCCTTGTGGCAGTGCATCTTTTTCTTTTGGTGCACAATTTATTAGATACCACATGAAGTGGTACTGTCGCATGGGCAATATTTTCCTCACTAATGGGTAAATCGGTTGATATAGTGGGCAAAGCAGGAGCCAGGTTAGTCGTATCAACTGCCACAGGGATATTAGTCATCGGGCTAGGTGACTTGGAAGAGGTATGAGGCTTTTCTATTACCAATGGCAGGTTTAAGGATGATAGAGGGGGAACCAATGCTGGAAAACCAAGAGGCGGCCTTTTCTCCAAGGGAATTTTAAGGAGTTCAATAGATAGCCTACGCTCAGCTCGTCGCTCAGCCAAAGAAATCTCTTTATCAATGTCTCGAGTAGCCCGATTGAAATATTTATCTAGGGGACCCAAAGTTGTTGGTCCCGCCACGGACTGGAGGGGACTCTGGGCAGGGGTAGTTGAAGGGGAAGGCATACTTTATAGGCAATACACTTAAAAATTGATGAAAACAATATAAACCCTTAACAAGATTTCTCATAACACAGGAGCAAACTATGATAAAGGACCATAGGTTAAATAAAACAAAATAACAGTAGGGCTTACTAGTTAGTGCAGTGTCCATATAACAATAGCGCGGTGACAGAGAATGGGCCCAGCCCATCCTCCTGCAGCCCCTGACGGCCACAGACGGTCCCGCCCTTGTCCCGGGCTTCTCCCGGGACGCTCTCGCGCAGCGGGATTAGTAAGTTGTAGATATAGGGACGTGAGTTATTGGGGCGGGGCAACCAGGGAGAGCGGCCCAGGTGCTGCTGATTCGGGCTGGCAGGAGCTCCTGGGAGTTGAAGTCCCGGACCCGCTGCTCGCAGCCCTGCCTGCCGCTTGTACACCCACAGTTGATGGTCAACACAAACACTGTTCTCTCCGCCAGAAAAGGGCTTCCACGAAGCGGGACCCGCGAAGCGGGTACCGCGAGATGTAGCGCTATGAAGCAAGCGCAAAGGGCTAGAAGCACAAGGTCCCAGCAGGTGAGCAGGTCTGCAAAAAGCGTCCCAAGTACAATCCAGGGGCTGGGGTATTTGAACTCGTTGGTGGGGCGGGGCAAGCAGGGAGAGCGGCCCAGGTGCTGCTGATTCGGGCTGGCGGGCGCTCCTGGGAGTTGAAGTCCCAGACCCGCTGATCGCAGCCCTGCCTGCCGCTTGTACACCCACAGTTGATGGTCAACACAAACACTGTCCTCTCCGCTGGAAAAAGGCTTCCACGAAGCGGGACCCGCGAAGCGGGTCCCGCGAGATGTAGCGCTATGAAGCAAGCGCAAAGGGCTAGAAGCACAAGGTCCCAGCAGGTGAGCAAGTGTGCAAAAAGCGTCCCAAGTACAATCCAGGGGCTGGGGTATTTGAACTCGTTGGTGGGGCGGGGCAAGCAGGGAGAGCAGCCCAGGTGCTGCTGATTTGGGCTGGCAGGCGCTCCTGGGAGTTGAAGACCCGACCCGCTGCTCGCAGCCCTGCCTGCCGCTTGTACACCCACAGTTGATGGTCAACACAAACACTGTCCTCTCCGCCGGAAAAGGGCTTCCACGAAGCGGGACCCGCAAAGCGGGTACTGCGAGATGTAGCGCTATGAAGCAAGCGCAAAGGGCTAGAAGCAGCAGGTGAGCAAGTCTGCAAAAAGTGTCTCCCTATTGTCTTTGCTATTGGAGCAACAGACAGACTTCTATAAAGAAGGTACATTTGTTGTGTGATGATGCATAGTTTTCTTGCAGCAGGTTTTGATTCCTATCCTATAAATACAAAGTATCAGTTAACTTTGTTTTTGAAGCTTATCCCCGTTGGGGAAATCACTTAAGAAAGAGCAATGCCTGTGTTTACTTTTAAATGTTGCAGTGAGCTGCCACATAGTGTGGATAACGTACTCCTAAAATTCCGATTTTGGATTCAGATTTACATATAAAATAATGGATCACTGACAAAATATAGAATCCAAAAATATAGAATACTAAAAATATCAAAGTAAAAATATAGAAAGCAAAAATATCGAAGTCCTATCTACAAACAGGTAAGTACAAAAATATCGAAAAAATATATATAGTTAGTCAAAATATCGAATTTTTTAAAATGTCTTAAAAGTAATTTAAATTAATGAAGTAATTACTATAATTAACTAAAACATACTTTAAAATACTTAAATAACTTTATAAGTATTTAATAATTAATCTAAGTTAAAAACAAATTACTTTTTAACACATATATATATATTAACATAATATTAATTAATAATATACGATATTTTTACTGTAGGATAGCGGGAGGTTAAAATTTACTATTACCACTCCAGCAACTGCAACAGTAGGGTAAACGTTGGATAGCGTAGGGGTAAAAATTACTATTCCCACTCCAGTGAGTGCAACAGTAGGGAAAGCATTGGATAGCGTAGGGGTAAAAATTACTATTCCCACTCCAGTGAGTGCAACAATAGGGAAAGCGTTGGATAGCGTAGGGGTAAAAATTACTATTCCCACTTCAGTGAGTGCAACAGTAGGGAAAGTTTTGGATAGCCTAGGGGTAAACATTACTATTCCCACTCCAGAGAGTGCAACAGTAGGGAAAGTGTTGGATAGCGTAGGGGTAAAAATTACTATGTCCACTCCAGACAGTGAACAGTAGGAAAAGCGTTGGATAGCGTAGGGGTAAAAATTACTATTCCCACTCCAGAGAGTGCAACAGTAGGGAAAGCGTTGGATAGCGTAGGGGTAAAAATTACTATTCCCACTCCAGAGAGTGCAACAGTAGGGAAAGCGTTGGATAGCGTAGGGGTACAAATTACTATTCCCACTCCAGAGAGTGCAACACTAGGGAAAGCTTTGGATAGCGTAGGGGTAAAAATTACTATTCCCACTCCAGTGAGTGCAACCGTAGGGAAAGTAAATACCTCATATATTAATAAAAATAAATTAAATATTAATACAAATAAAAAATTAATTAAAAGCAATTAACAATGTAATATGATGTAATAATTAATCAATTAAAAATACAAATACATATTAATTATTAAAATCCATTACCTATTAATACAAATTAATTAGCAATTAACAATTAATTAATTAGCAATTAAATATTAATTAACAATTAACTCAAAATAAATACCAATAAATAAATTAAAATATTTAATTAATTACAATTAAATTACTTCCCAACCTATTCTCCTATAAACCCACAGCCCGCTAGGGGAAATAAATGTATAAAATTAACATACTTATCAATTAATCAATTAATGAAAATTAATGACCAATTACAATTTAATTAATTACCAATTAAAAATTATATAACAATTAATTCAAGATAAATACCAATAAATAAATTAAAATATTGAATTATTTATAATTAAATTACTTCCCACCCTGTTCCCTTATAAACCCACAACCTGCTATGGAAAATAAATTAATAAAATTAACATAACTATTAATTAATCAATTAAGTAAAATTAATTGACAATAAAATGTAATTAATTACCAATTAAATATTAATTAACAATTAATTCAAAATAAATACCAATAGATAAATTTAAATATTTATAATTAAATTACTTCCCACCCTATTCCCCTATACACCCACAACCCGCTACAGAATTAAATCACGCTAAAATTAAATAACATAAAATTCATTACTTAAAATAAATTATAAAATAAATATACACTTTTCATACATATACTAACATACAAAACACTTTAAAAAATTCGATATTATTAAAAATTCTATATATTTAATACCTATATTATATACTTCGATATTTTGACGTTCTATATTTATGAAAATCTATATTGAATGACTTACCTTAAATTCGATATTTTTGTTGACTATATTCTGTCCATTCGATATTTTTTCCATTCTATATTTTGACTTCGATATTAGTGCTATTCTATATTTTTGATTCGATATTTTGTCTGTATACCAAAATTAATAATACAATCAGAACATTTTTACATTTTCCCCTGATTCTCTGATGCACTTTGAGATAAGATTATATAATGTCCATACTCCCCTCTTTTTAATGTAAGTCTAGCATGTGTGCAGTTGATGGCTGTAACGATGTTTTGAATTTAGTGAACGGGGATGCCAACAATGGTCAGTATATTATAAATAGGAGTTAATGCTTCCTATGCACTATCATTCTCTGATTTTTACAGTTGAGACACTGTTAGAAATGGGGTTTCTTGTTGGCTAAGGTATACACCTAAGCAAGGCAGAGCTCACCACTCTAGTCAGGGTAAGGGAATTGCACACACAAGATAACGCCTAATCACTCCCTTGGTAGCTTGGCAGAGCAGTCAGGCATATCCCAGAAGATATGTGAAAAGCGTTTGTGCACCGCACACACACCAGTGACACAGTATGCACACTACAAATAGACTCCATACAAGGGTATATAAAAATATCATTTGTACTGCACATAAAAAACTTTAGACCATAACCACATAAATCACGTTGCCATAGGGCAATTGTCATAAGACTGCAAGTTAGTGCAATCAATATAGGTCTCAAATGTTACAAAAAACACCATCACTGCACATATATAGCACATCCTAAAGTAATAACAAATGCAAGGCATCATAAAGCGCAGGTTATAACATACATAAATCATCCCTGCTAAGCATCCTTTGCAATCCTGAATCAGTACGCAGTATCCTAATAAGGCAAGAATCATCATGACAAATATTAATGTCAGGGTATGAGATGCAGCACAAAAAACACATCAATTGTCACACACAGGAATACTGCCACATAGTTTAGCTGAGAGGTAAAACTGACGAATCATCAAACATCATGGTAACACCTCAAAGTACACATTATTTCCATTATGACACAGGGTGCAGACCAGATGCACTCCTATTATGGGGTATATGGTTAATGAGGAGCTAGTGTTATGTTATGTTATGTTATGCGTTTTTATTTGGCGCAAAGATGCTCCAGCTAAGGAGCGTCCTGGCGCCCGACAAGGCAGCAGCACAACACAACGAAACAATAATCAAACAGTGTACAAACTAAGGAAATAAGAAAGTTTTCACCGCACGGCGAAAGGAGAGCAGGTCCCTCTCAGCACGAATCGCCGGGGGCAGGGAGTTCCACAGAACCGCCGCGCGAACTTGAAACGAACGCCCTCCTGCCCTACTCCGTTTAAAGCGTGGCACAACAGCCAGTTCCAAGTCCGCAGATCTTAAGGCTCGGGTTGGGGTGTAATGGGCTAGAAGAGCCATAAGAATCGTTGCTGGGGACCCCTTCAGAATCTTGTAAGCGACACAGAGGACCTTAAACTGGATCCGCTGGGCCACCGGGAGCCAGTGCAGTGAACGCAAAGTGCTAGAGGTAGGGCAGAATCTTGGTAAGCCTACCACCGATCTTGCTGCAGCGTTCTGGATCTGTTGTAAACGCCCAATCTCTGCCTGATTCAGTCCAACCAATAAAGTGATGGCTCAGAGGCAACTTTTTTACCTATCACTGTAAATATGGTAATCCCCGTGTCAGAGGCAAGTACAACTGGGGCCTCAGTTGAGGATCTCCCAGCCCCATGCCCCCAATGTACATCCCAAAACAAGGAGGGCACACACTGCAAAAATCAGCAGGGTTGGAGAGTAAGCAAAACACAGCTATTCTCGATGGCGCGTGGTCAGCGGGAAGGACGGCATGGCCCGTGTAGCCCCGGTACCTTCAAGGATGGCTACAATGTCTGGTGAAGTGGTTAGCTCCTGACACAGTGGGAGGTACAGACTCCCTGAAGTATGCAGGAGACCTCACTGGGTCTACCGCTTCCTAGGGTAGAGAACGCTGCTGCCAGTAACGGCACGGAGTGGCAGCCTGGCCCCAATACTTTCCCTGGTGGCATTGGACCCCTCAGGTCGAACTGGGATGTGGACTCAGTGGTCTGCTGTACTGGAGCGAAAGGCAGAAGTAGCAACTCCTCTCTCATTGAGGTAGCTTCTCCTTGGGCAGTCACTGCTGTTGTCGGAATAGGACCCAGAAACTCTGGGTTGCCTGGGCAAAGCGCCAGGTCACGATGCAGCTTGTGGGCATGAGCACCTTCTGTCTCAGGCAGGGGCCGACCGAAAGGATGATGATAGGGGAGGCTAGGACTAGTGCTTGCCTGCGCTAACAGTGAGGCCGTATGCAGCACGGCCTACGCTACCTGCAGGAGGGTGCAAGAACAGTCACTAGCGATCCCAGGGGCAATGCTCAGTGCCCACTGCTTGCTTGTTTCCTGAGAGGTCAGGGGCAGTAACAATGTTCACCCCGAGCTGGGGCTCTTTGAGGGAACACCTGGGTGGCACTAAGGGCAGGCAGGCCAGCACTATAAACACGGGAGTCCTATGGTGGCTCCTCCTGGCAGTATTACAACTTCTTCTGGGCAGGTGTGGTCTGTAGAGCCAGAAGAGCTGGTTACATATCCCATACACTGTCTAAATTCATTTGGTCACAGCCCCTGTACTTATAGTCAGAAAGTCTTTGTTCTGGGGGGGACTTCAAGCACTGTTCAGAAGTGCAAAACACCCCCCTTCACAATTCAAGCTCTGGCCCAAGACACACTGCAGGGGGAAGGAGACTGCATTTTAGAAGGCAGACACAGACCTATTCAGGTGTAGGTGCAACTCCTCCCACCACTCCAAATGCAGACCAGGCCTATTTTGGGGCAAGGGAAACTCTTCTTGCTACTCTAATTGCAGCCAAGGTCTAGTCAGCCTAGCGCTGAGTCACCCAGGAAAGGTAGGATACACCTTAACCTCCCTTGTGACTGTCTAGAGTGAATGCACATCCCCTCTCTCCTGTCAGTCAAGACCAGACGGTGAGTACACATCCAGGCAGGGCACAAAGACAAATAAGCACACAGAAATGCCCTCTTCTAAAAGTGGCATTTCTAAAATAGTATTGACAAATAAGCTTTCACCAACAAGTAGGATTTATCACTACTATTCCAAACGCACCAAATATGATCTCACTACCCCTCTCATATCAGAAATTACCACTGAAGCACATATCAGGGAATCCCCAATGCAAACCTATGAGAGGGCAGCCTCACAGCAGTAAGAAACCAAATTGGCTGTTTGTCATTACCAGAATATGCCACACAGTTAAGGGACATGTCCTACCTTTTACCTACACAGCACCCTGCCCATAGGGCTAGCTAGGGCCTACCTTAAGGGTGACATATGTTGTAAAAGGGGAGCTTCAGGCATCGCAGCCACTTTACATACCACATCACTGCAGCAGTAAACTGTGCGTCTAGGCCCTGCTGTGGCAGAGGCCTGAGACAGGCTTGAAAGGCTACTTTGGTGGGTGGCACAAGCAGCGCGGCAAGCCCTCTAGTAGCATTTAATTTACAGGCCCTGGGTATATGGGAAACCACTGTACAAGGGACTTACAGGTAAATTAAATGTGCCAAACAGGTGTAGACCAGTCTTACCAAGAGCACATGCACTGTAGCACTGATTAGCAGTGGTAACGTGCCTAGAGTCATAACACTAACAAACATACGTCAGAATAAATCTAGGAGGATGGCAAAAAGTACTGGAATGACCCTGATAAAAGGGCCAGGTCCAACAGACACTCTGAGCAGGAAAGTCCTGGCATCTGAATGCACACCCAATAACTTTGCCAAGAGACGAAAGGCCTGATTTGATTTAGAATCTAGAAGATGGCATAATCCATCGCAAGGTGACTTATATCTTGTCTGCCATATTACATTGACCATAGGATATAATGCACTTGTAAGACAATTACCGGGACAGCTGCCATGTTTGTGGCAGACTACGAGAAAACAAGGGAAACTCTATTCACAAAGGAACCAGGGCAAACAGTTTATCCAAAAAACAATGGTTCCTGTGATATGATATTTTTTAATACAAAATTAATACATAGCATAATAGCAATCCATAGAGGTCGAGAGTATGTAGGGGATGGAAAAGGGGAGAGACAATGACCAGTGTATTGAGTTTTTCATCAATGTGTTTGTATTTTCAAAACAATGTGTAGATAATTATTCACATATATTTGTACACATAGTAATACAAAGACATAAAGTGCAAAGTGTCCCAAGTGTTTGTGAGAACCGAAAAGTATCAATTGGACAGTGAGTGCATATATACAGTGGTTTTTTCTGGGAGTATATACAAGGAAAGAAGGAAAATGAGCAAACAATGATACAAGCAATAGTTGCACAGTGTTGCTACTACATATGCTGTACCTGTAACATGTGAACAAAGTTTATATTCCTGCTGGAAATGCTTGAACGGTTCTGTTCCTGAGTTGAGCTTGCACTGCCGCCACTTATGCTGCTGCTCCTGGTCTAGGTGTGGTAGTGAAGCTGGCACTGCTGCTGCCCGTGCTCTAATTTTTCAGTGTGTGGGAATGGGGTCTGGGGGAACAGCCGACCCCGGGGAGGTCTGACCCTCGGGAGTGTTGGGACAGTGGTGCAGTCCAGAGACTGCACTGTTTATTTGTGCAGGATTTGGACTGTAAATATAGCCCAGTATAAATAACTGCCATTTTAATCACCAGCCACCATTTAGTCATAGGCAACACAGTGGCAGGTTAGGTGAAAGTGAATGTTGAGCGTTGTGTACAGTCTAGTGCTATTTGAGGCTTTTTACGTAATTACAGTACTTTGTACTGAAAATAAGGCAGACGACAAGGTAACGTTCACATTAGGGCTGCTGGCAGAGGCGAGCGCACTGGCCTGCTATGCCTGGTGTTGCGTCACGAAGCAGCTTAGTCATATAAGCCTCCAATGGTTTTGCGGCCGCAGTGCTAGCTTGTGCACTTCCACACTGGGCTGCTGGAGGTCAACGCGAGCAAGCTGGGCTGCTCCTGCATGCAGCGAGCTGTCCCGAACATGCAGGGGACGGGCCGGCGGGCTGTGCAAAAGCCTGCATGGCCAACGTTAGGGGAGTGTGCCAAGGCCGCACTTAATAAAGAAGCCCCGGTTACTACTGAGGTCGTGCGGCATGCGAAAAAAGTGCTTGTTGCCTTGAGTGGGAGTACAGGCTGCTGGCCGCGGATGTTAGGCTGATTTAAAGTGACAGGTGCCTAGGGGGGAGGGGCAAAATGAGATGGCAAGTGTGAGCTGGGAGAAGAGTGGAGGCTGGGCATCGGCATCCAGTTAGAATGTACACTAGGATGGACCAGAGCCAGGGCGTAGAAGAAAAGTCAGGGTTTGAGAGCACAGGCAGGGGAGTCAGGGAGCACAGGTGGGGGAGGCTGCAGTCCACGGCGGATGGTGTTGGGTGCCGGATATGGGGCACCTTAGGATGCACATGAGTCAAGTACCAGCATACAGCCCTATCTATTTTCTTACAGGAAGGGGAATCTGAAGTGGATGAGGTCTCGTAAGAGCATAGTGTGGCTCCGTTGCCCCAAGGAGAAAAGAAGGCCACACCTGGTGTTGCCAGCCAGATGGCAGCGATGGAGGACATGATCACTGACAGAAGTAGGTCTAGGGTGGCCTTGTCGGTTCATTTAGTGGAAGGGTTCGGCACGAACCCCGGTGACTCAGGACTCGGAATCTGGCGTCCAGCATTGGCAGAACAGTTGGTGGGGGGGTTGGGGGGGGGGGGGATTGTATGGCCCCTCAATGTGACAACAAGCACCGCGAAAGAGTAAGATATTTAATAATATTTCAGTGGCAGGAGATGGCAGCTGCCAGGAAGCTGAGGGTGCAGTGGCACTGAAGGAGTTGGCTTTCGACCAGAAAGAAGATGAGGTCCTGGACGAGTCGGAGAGCCGTGTGTGGCTGCGGCCAGGTGGTGACAGCAAGGGTCTGGACAGGCAGGAGGGAGGAGTCCAAGAAGGTTGTCAGTAGTGTTTTCCAGGCTAACATGGATGGTCTGCAGTGATACGGATGGCAAAGCGTGCCGGAGAGGAAAAGACAGATGTTGAGACAGCAGGCCCCTGTACTGACTTTGGTGCCAGGAGAGAACTTTGCAGATGAGGCATGTGTCTCCAGAATGGTGTTAGTTGGTGTGGATGCAAGGGAGACCTCAGAGTGTAGCAAGACTATGCTGAAGAAGGGCAGCTATGTCACAGACACAGGTGTAGACACAGAATAGCGTGACTCAGGGCGGGGGGTGGGGGGGAGCAGTACAGGAAGCAGAAAGCAAGGTCTTAGTAAGAAGGTTGAGGGTGAAAAGAGTGATGGGCAGAAGAAGACAGCAATTAAAGAGAACAGCAAGAGTGAAGCTCAGTGCATGGGGAGAAAAGACAGAAGGGAATGCAGACAGGCTAGAAAGCAAGGAATTGAAGATTAAGAAGCTGCATTATATGGGAGTGTCTAAGCCCCTTGGTGCACACCTCCTGTTGGCCACAAAAGAGAAGATTTGGAAGGGCGAATGTGTAGAAACGTTTAAGTTACTACATAGGGAATTGCGGCCAAAGAGGGGTCAGAAGAAGAAGAATAGGAAAGGCTGGAACTGGGACAGTATAATGGGACTAGGTAGGTGGTCTTCTTGCTACTTGTGGCGCTATGGTCAGGGGATGTAGGGGATTAATGAGAGACTACTGCTTTTTTAATCACTTTTACTGTTTTCAGGTTTGGTGTCTGTCCTGGAGGCCACTGGATTGACGGTGTTTGATTCTGGGTCACTTGTTCATAAAATGTGCAGAAAAGCATGCGAGCCAGAGAGGCCATTGAGTACATTTGGCTTTTGACCCGAGCCAGGTTCAAGTTTGATGGCATGGAAAGGAGGGTATGTGGTGGAGAGCTTTTGTCTTGTCTCAACAAAATCTTGGTAGGAGGGGTCTGTCCAGAATTTCTAGTCCTACATGTTGGTGAGAATGATTTGGTGCAAGAAAAGGGTTTAGTGCTTATGTGGTCAATGATGGAGGATTTAAAGGGAATAAAATGGCAGTAGTCAGGTATCTGCATATTGTGGACAGAGTTAATTTTTTGAAGGACCTGGAGGGGGCCTCTAAGCCTGCTGTGATAGATTGTTAGAATAGAAAATTCATGCTTATGCATTGCTTTATGTAAGTTAGCATTCGCTGCACCATTTTGGGTTTAGATGCCATTTTAGATACATGAGTGAAACTAACCTTTGCTTGCTTCTGTGAAAAGGCCCGTTAGGTTTCGGTTCCCAGAATGATGAAACTTTCCTCATTAATGAATACACTGTTCATGTGCTGCATACCTTCCCACTAGACAAAGGTCCTCTCCCACTTGTCCAGTGGCATGTGCATGGAGAAACCACCTTGAGCTTCTAAATAATGTACGATATGAGGATCGAAACATAACTTTTTTGCATTGTAGTGTCTAGCTGCATCTGCTAAAAAAAAATCCACCGTGGGCGTGCTTTAATGCAGTTACTGTAGGACTTGGCCTTTTTGGCTAAAGTTCCCAAAACTTTTTGCTTCCCCCTAGACCGTTTTCCTGACATAGAATTGCCAAATGTAGATGCTATTGATACTTTTCCAAAGCTGATCAGTGTCAAAGTACAAGTGTTCCCTATGTAAAGTGTAATGGTGATTGGCTGGCCATGATTGTATGTTTGCCTTACCATTAAAGTCCCTAGTGATGTGCACTGTGTGTGCCAGGGCTAGTAATGCAAAGGCGTGCATAGAAGAGAGTGAGGTCGCGTCCCCCCAAGGGACGTGGATCACCACCTGGGGTGGGACCGGAGGGACACTCTCACGGTCTCTCGCTTCTGTTAGCTGCGCAGGCCTGTTGCTTTGGCTCAGGTCTCGGCCTGTACTGACCCAAGGAGGGGCAGTACGGGGGCTGAAGTGAGAGGCAATACTTTTGTGTCATCTTCGATCCATATAGGGGGCACTGTTAACGGAGCACCTAAACTGTTGTACTACAATTTGCATTATTGCTGTTAATGAACTATCGAACTGTTGTATGATGCCTGACTTAATTTGTGCCTGACAAACTACATGCTTGGTGCGCTACGCACTGTGTGATTTTTCCCTTGCAGATTACCTGATTGTAACATTGTGCATTGAATTATTTCTTGCTTGCACAGTATCTGATTATAATGTGGCGCAGTGCATTGTTTCTTTTTTGGGAAACAACTTTGCACCGGGCACAGTGCACAATATTAATCTGTGAAGCAATTAGACCTTAGACCAACAATCTAATTATACAAACAATACTACTGTGCATTGTTTCTTCATTACAACGTACAGGATTGCAGTGTGAAGCATTGCTTTCTTTCTTCCTGGTACAGAGCATGCTGGTAGTGATATGCATTGCATTATTCCATTTATTGCAAATTATATGACTGTGGCGCTATGTATGGCATTGTTTCTCCGTTGACACAGTACAAGAGAATATTGTTACACATAGCAGCATTTGTTTTATTTTGCAACTTGTGTGATTCTAGCAATATGACTGGCCTAACCTTTTGGAAACAGTTAGAAGTGAGCTTAACTGTTGGTTTGAAGTGATGGTTGGGATTAGAATCTACCAACCCACCGAAAATAATACTACCCATTAATATATGTTGATCTTGTATCGTGTGGTCATATCGTATATAAAGATTATACTCATTTTATGAAAACTTGTGTGGAGTCTTTTGTGGTGACATCATTGGGTTGCACATTTTGTACACTCGTGCCTTGGAGATAAGCCTGGCTTCTAGTGCCAAGTTACTAAAGGGGTGAGCAGGGCTATCTCAAACGGTGTCCTTACTTAGCCTAACGTTGAAGCGAGGGTCAGGGACTCCCGCCTCTAGCATTTGGTGGTGGCGGTAAGTGATAAGGACCCCCACTTCCAACAGTTACGAATAGAATAATATGTATCTTTATGCTTCTGATTGTCAGTCCCTCTGCAGCATTCCTGAGAGACTGGGCAGACTGGGCTCTGCTCTAGTGTATCTGAATAAACATATATTGGTTTGTAATTTCTACTGTCTGACCGACTCTTTATTTAGTACGGAAGGCTGAGAGGGGGTCATGAGTGACCCGAGTAACACTTCATTCAAGATAAGGCCAAAGGAAGATTAACAAAGAGATGCAGAATTTTTGCAGGAAGCATGGGATTGGTAGGATTTACCATGCGGTTCTGCGTTATAATAGTGGAGCATATTTTGAGGGGGGGGCATATCCACTTGTTGGCTTATGGCATGGAGTTGTACCTCCTTCAGTTGAGAGTGGTGTTGGGGGCCATGTTGGACATTCGGTGGTGAGCGTCGGGGGAAAGAAAACGTCTTGTTTGGGCCATTTTCTGAGTGGTGGTTGGCCAAAAAGTTGTCCGGGTTAGCAAATGTTATTGTTGTTGACAGCGGCAATACAAGCGGAAATGGGACGGGTGGACAAGCTCACACCTGGATGAGTCAGGGTGTTAAATGTTCATTAGGAAGGTAAGTTAGCTAGAGGTTAATAGATGTAGTAAACCTGGATAGGAGGTTGAAATTCTCAAAGTGCGGAAGATCAGCACATGAGTAAGTAGAGACTTGCAGAATTAAGTGTTGTAGGGGGCAGGACATTTAGGGGTGGGAGTAGTTTAACATAGATGAACATTTTTGTATAATGAAGCTTTAGTTTTGTAAGGCAAAAGCCTCAGGCTTGTTTATGTGACTTGTACCCATTTTCAATAAAGCACCCTTTTTCACACAAACCAGTGTCAATGCCTTGGTCTGTGCTGAACCCCCTCCTTCCCAACTGGGTTCTGGGGGGGAAGCGCACCATGGGGAAGTTTGGGTAGTGGTGCAGAACAGCGATTCCACCACATTTTGGGTGGTAAATATAGCCCAGTATAAATAACTGACATTTTTGTCACAAGCCACCATTTTTTTCTTAGGTGGCACAATGGCTGGTTAGGAGAAAGTGCATTTTCCCACCCTCCCACTCTAATTTGTTATGGTTTTGGGGGATATTTGCCTAGGTTAAATTGGCTTATAGCTGGGCCGGCTTTATCTTGGAACAGGTGGCAATCGAAGAAGCACATATATTCATATATTCTTTGAAGCAGCTGCAGAGGTGATTTGTCGAAAAGTTGGCAGGGGTTAGCAAATGTTATTGTTGTTGACAGCGGCAATCCAGGTGGAAAGGGAATGGGTAGACAAGCTCATGCATGGAGGTGGCAAGAAGTAAAATGTTCATTAGGAAGTTAAGTTAGTTAGAAGTTAATAGATGCAATAAACCTGGATGGGAAGTTATATGTCTCAAGTGCAGAAGATCATCCCAGGTGGAAGTAGAGACTTGCAGAATTAAGTGCTGTTGCGGGGGGGGGTACATTTTGCAGTTGGGGTAGTTTCACATAGGTGCACATTTGTGCATAGTGAGGTTTTCGTTTTGTAAGGCAAAAGGCCCAGGGTTGTTTAAGTGTTGTAAACCTGCTTCAATAAAGCGGCCTTATTCACATAAACCAGTGTCAGTGGTCTATGGTGCACCCATCCAGGGCCGGACTGGGAACCAAAACCGGCCCTGGCAGAATTCTCGGGCGGCCCCACCACCCCCCGGGGTGCCGCCGAGCTCTTTGCAAGGGCCGGTTTTCGGCCGATTTTGTTATAGGGCCTATTTTGCAGCTATGCTACAAAAACGGCTCTGTAACAAAATCGGCCCCCAGGGGCCCAAAACCGGCCCCCACCAGTGCGACGGACCGGGGGATTGCCCGGTGCCCGCTACGGCCAGTCTGGGCCTGCACCCATCTTCCCCAAGCCTCTATCGTACTCTACTGTAACTTTTTAGTGTGTACAAGGGGAGCTAGAGGTGCTGCAGGCAATAATGTGCTTGTTTTATGTTCCCTTTAGCTAGAATTATAACTCCTTTGCCATCAGTGGGCGACCTTCACAAGCCATGCAAGCAGCATCCCAAAGCAGGGATGTGCAATTCACAAAGATATTAGAGGAGGCATCAAGAACAGCAGTATTACAAATGTAGATTACACAACAACATTTAGACACTATTTAATGGTTTTTCAGCCTATAAGACAGTGTATGCAAAGCATAGATAAGAAGTTAGACAATGCAGATGACACCTCGTCCTCTTGCCTGCCTGCGTTTGATAAAACACAAGTTTCATTAAGGTAGATGGCAAGAAAGTTGAGTTTGTGGTGAACTCCATGCAAATGAATATTGTTACTAGCTATATCATCTAATCATCAGTCCATTCCTTCACTCTTTCAACTATTAATTCAATCACACACTCATTTCATGCCATACTGAATGATTAAGTGTGCTCAGATTCCACGAGTGCTTAGAAGACATAGTAACAGAAGGGATATACAACACAAATGCATTGCCCTGCTCCAACATTGCTCCCCTCACTGTCCACGCTTCCCCACTCTACCCTTGTCCCACTCTGCCCTTCCCCCACCCACTTTCCTTGCAACCTTTATCCATTTATGAAACCATCTATCCATTCGGGCACGTGGTTCTCCACTGTGCCGTCCATCCATGGACTCCAGCACATACATTCATCCATTTATGCACCTGTTCAACAATTTATTCATCCAACTATTAAACCATGTTAACATTCCACCACTCAGCAATCCACACACCTGCAATCAATGAAGAATCACTTACAAGCCAGACCTGTTAGATTTGCTAATGTCTGTGTCAAATTGTGGAAACATTATTCTTCTATTACAGCTGGTATGGATGAAAGTATTCCTAGGACTTCGTATGTGCATGAGTTTTGTAAATGTAATACTTATTGAGAAATACAACTCTTTCAATTTCTTAAACATAGTTTATAACTTAGTTGGTTGTACTAGTTCAAAACGATATTATTTTGTACTGTTTCATGTCTCGTATTGATTGCACATCATTACCTGGATGGCCAGTCAATGAGACCACCGCTCTAGAGGCAGTAGGTAAAATTCACAGCACTTACACAGCCGACTATACAGTGGTTAGATAGTAACCCTGCATCACCTATTCCTTCTCTACCTCAATTCACCTCTGTCTTCTAATCTACCATCCCACTACCTTTAAATCATTGCCTTTCCAAGACATGACAAAAAGTTTCTCTTGGATGCTGTGTGGGTAGAGCAGAGCATCCGCGTTGATGTCCACCTGACTAGCTAGGTAGATAACTACATTTGTACAAATAGTTCATGAAATGGTTTTCTGTATTCATTGTATTTTTGTTGTTCTGGCTACCCAACTTCTGTGTAGGAAGTCAAAGCAGCTATGAGTTTTTATTATCTATATTGAGCACCCTGTTGAATACATAATGAAACAGCATCGCATTTGAACTTGACCCCTCTTTGAGTAGGCGACACTAGAATAATATCTCTCGAGCAACATTTTTCTGTGCAAACACAACGTAAATGTAAGTTGGTATTTATAAAAGCGCACGGGTACTCAGAAGAGTGCCCCGTGGCTGAACGACCTCATGACAGAGTACTGAACACTACTAGTAAAGGGAGAGGCTATTGGCTCTTGCTGAAATAACCAGGTTTTTAGTCTCTTCTGAAAAATGAGTAACTCATGCTCCTGTCTTAGTGACAATGGCAGTCAATTCCACAGATAGGAGGCATGTACTTGAAAGGAACGGCCGCCCTTGCGGGCCAGGGAAATCTTATGAATAATCGCCTGCTGCTGAGAAGACGATCTCAGAGTTCTGACCGGGATGTAGTGCTGGGCTCTCTTTCTAATGTAGGAGGCACTGGTGTCATGTAAGGCCTTAAATGCCAACACCAATGCTTTAAACCGGATTCTCTTTCGAACTTTCAGAGCAATGTAGCAATAAAAACAATTTTTTGACTTAGTCCAACAAAGTAATGTTGTTGTTATTATTATTTTTTTTTCTTGTCTGCCTGTAATTGCATTTTTTATCACCTGTGTTATGTTTTAAATGTGCGGTTTTCCCTGCCCATAATTGCCTCCATTTAGGGTGTTGAATTGTGGGATTTGCAGTCCAACCTCTGTAGTTTGCCCCTCTCATTCCTTGGTGACAATTCTGTTTTCCCTCCAAATTTCTACTTTGCTCTGTGCTAAGACCCGTATGTTAAACCAGTGCACACCCAGCCACCAGTTTGTGTTCAAAAGCCAGTGAAACCAGCCCCTCTGCCTCCCCCCAGCAACAGGGATTTTTCTACATCAGAGGGTGCTTCTGTGAGCTGTTTAAACTGTGTTTTACTAGGGCCTGTGCACTTCGTTTTTTTGTCCAGCAGGGGGAGTAAAGTTTTATTCAAACAGTATTGTTAGATTTCAAGTTAGTGAGGCCCTTACCTGCTGAAGTCCAAAGCGTGGATTGAGCCTGTCTGTCCCCTAGGAGATTCTGAACAGCAGAAGCAGCTGCCCAACCCCCACCCCAGGCCAGCAGACCATTGGCTAATCAGCTACCAGGCAAGTCTGAGCCCTCCTCTCACACCTGCCCAGGCCCCTTAAGGCCTTGCTGGGTGCACCCAAAATTATTCTCCTCCATCTTGTGAATTGCAGCCTACCTGTGCCCCAGATTGCAGTGAGCTGAGTCCAGGAAGTGGTAAGTAGACATACTAGTGCTGTCTCTTCCCAAGACAAAAAATTGTTTAAAAAACTATTTTCACTTTCTGTGTTTACTGTCTCTGCCTGTGGTTGTTACAGTTAAAAATTGTAGTTTTAGCCTGCCTGTAATTGGATGTTTTATCACCTGTGTTGTGTTTTAAATTTGTGGTTTTCCCTGCCCATGATTGCCTCCATTTAGTGTGTTGAATTGTGGGATTTTCAGTCCAGCCTCTGTAGTTTGTCCCTCTCATTCCTTGGTGACAATTCTGTTTTCCCTCCAAATTTCTGATTTTCTCTGTGCTAAGACCTGTATGTTAAAACAGTGCACTCCCAGCCACCATGTTGTGTTCACAAGCCAGTGAAACAGCCCCCATGCCTCCCCCCCCCCCCCCCCCCCAGCAACAGGGATTTTTTCTATATCAGAGGGTGCTTCTGTGAGCTGTTTAAACTGTGTTTTACTAGGGCCTGTGCACTTCGTTTTTTGGCCAGCAGGGGGAGTAAAGTGTTATTCAAACAATATTGTTAGATTTCAAGTTAGTGAGGCCCTTACCTGCTGAAGTCCAAAGTGTGGATTGAGCCTGTCTGTCTCCTAGGAGTTTCTGAACAGGAGAAGCAGCTTCCAACTCCCCGGCCAGAAACCTTGTCTGAGGTCGCTGGGACCTCATATGGTCTGCTAGTGGTTGGTCCATGTCTAATCTGATTGGTGGTTGTATCTGGTGTTTCTATTGGATTAGGGTTAATGTCCTCATTGGTTGGGTATTTGAGGGTTCTGATTGGTTTCTGGGTCTATGATTCAATCATTGTAGGGTTGGGACTAGGGCTACGGTTAGGATTTCTATTGGAAGTAGGGACTAGGGCTTCCTTTGGTATTGGTTGTTGGGAGTAGGGTGGGACTAGGACTAGGGTTAAACCTTTAATTGGAAGTAGCGATTAGGGCTTCTGGTGTAATTAGTTGCTGGACTAGGTGTGGGACTGAGAGTTGGGTTAGGCTTTCTATTGGAAGTAGGGACTAGGGCTACCTGTGCTATTGGTTGCATGGACTTGTTTTGGGACTACTGGTAGGGCTAGGACCTTTATTGGATGTACTGATTAGAGTTTTTTAACTGATTGGGTGCTTGGACTAGGGCTAAGATTTGCTGTAAGGTCCTGGTCTCCTATTGGCTCCAGATTTTAGGGCTAGTGTTGTGATTGGATAGTGTTAGGGCTAGGGTTTCCATTGGCTGAAGGGGTCCCCTGATTACTAGGGCTATAAAAAAGGCCAGGATTAGGGCATCTCAGCCCGGGCGTCGAGGCTAAGGGCAGAGAGGACAAGGGCAGTTTCCTGTTTGAGCCTGTTCCAGACTGGTCGGGACTAGGGCCAGAAATGCTGCCCTTTTTCTCATTTAGCAATACCCAGCCCACACCATCCACATCCACAAACAGAGCAATGCACTCACACCAAATGTACACCACACACAACACTATGCACAGATTGATGTACCAGCCTGCACTACAAACCCAACCAAACCACATCTACACACCCTGCTATCCCAAGTACCACACATATCCACCATCACCTACAAACAGTACACAACTCTATCCTATATCACTAACCAATACACTCATCACTAACACAACGCCAATCAACACCATACAAAACTACATCCCATTGAGACACACTCTCCCTGCTGTAATTACACCTAACAGACCACCTTTTATAACTAACAAACGTATAATGGTATGGGTTATTTTAATCGGCGTGAAGAATTAAGAAATGAAAAAGGTCATGTGTAAGATGTGGATATTGGTAAAAAACAAGTGACCTTTGGTTTGTTAGCCATTACATTATGCCCTGAACATCGGTGTGAATAAACTGATAACATTGACATACTATGAATAGCAGCTAGAACAGTTCCTGGGAGCAAGATAAAGCCTGATCCTTATAGGTAGCATGCATATTCAATCCCTTCATTGAGACCATAAGGTTTATGAGACTGTAATTTCAACATCCAGTAATTCTCTCTCCGTAATAGATGTTTGTTGTTGTCTCTATCTTCTTTTCTGTCAATTTTTTCCAAAATCATGAATTCCAACTGAGATATATTGTGCTTCTGTTCCATGAAATGTGTGGCCACCGTTGATTTCATATTTTTAATTCTTATGTTTGACTTGTGTTCGTTAATCCTTAGAAGTACTTTCCTTTCGGTTTTGCCCATGTCAACTTTGCCACACGGACACTTTAGTAAATAGACCACGTTGGATGTTTCGCAGGTGGCGGTTACACGAAGTCTGATTTTGTGACCCTTCATTGGATGATGAATAATTGTGCCACGTATGACGTTATTTCAATTCTTTCAGTTCAGGTATGACTTGTGGTCGGTTTTGTGGGTGTCTTTGTTGGAGTATTTCTCCTATGTTTTTGTTTTGGTGTAATCGAAAATTGGTGGTTGTGAAAATGACTGATTGAAGTCTTGCTCCATCGTTAATATCGGCCAGTGTCTGTGGATAATTTTCTTGAAGGTTTTTACTTGATGTTGAAAATGTTGATACCACCACTGTTCTGGTGTTCTCTTGTTTCTCTGTGTGATTTAGAGCACTTTCTCGTGGGGTTGATAGACACTTGACTATAGCTTTATCAATTATCGGTGGAGGGTACCCTCTGTCTGTACACCTTTGTGCCATCTCATCTATCCTCTGATGCGCCTTTTGAGTGTCAGATACGATTCATCTGATTCTCATCATTTGTGAAGTTGGTAAATGTGTTTTGAGTGATATTTGATGATGGCTTGAATAATGTAGGAGGTTGTTCCTATCTGGTTGTTTTCGGTTGATGTCTGTTTCCAGACCCTTCTCATTTTTTATGATTAGTACAGCTAGAAATGTGACTCGCGTGTCTGAAGTTTCGCTGGTAAATTGTAGGTGTTCATTAAAAGTATTTCAAGACTCCATAGCTGTATTCGCCTCCTCTTTGGTGCCATTCCATAACATGAAAATATCCTCAATATATCTGTGATACATTTAAATTGTATGTTTCTATTCTTGGTTTGACAGAATGTTCTCCTCTTCAAACCTCTACATTACCTGGTTAGCATACGAGGGCGCCATACATTTTGCCATTGAAGAAGACATCTACCGAAAAAAAACAGATGGGAACAACCTCCTACATTATTCAAGCCATCAATAGATATCACTCAAAACACATTTACCAACTTCACAAATGATGAGAATCAGAAGAATCGTATCTGACACTCAAAAGGCACATCAGAGGATAGACGAGATGGCACAAAGGTTTACAGACAGAGGGTACCTCCTCCACCATTAATAGATAAAGCTATAGTCAAGTGTCTATCAACCCCATGAAAAAGTACTGTAAATCACACAGAGAAACAAGAGAACATCTGAACAGTGGTGGTATCAACATTTTCAACATCAAGTAAAACCTTCAAGAAAATTATCCACAGACACTGGCTGATATTAACGATGGAATCAGACTTTAATCAGTCATTTTCACAACCTCCAATTTTCGCTTACACCCAAAACAAAAACATAGGAGAAATACTCAAAGAAAGACACTCACAAAACCAACCACACAGTGGAACGCAGCCATGCCTGAATTCCATTGGCTTCAACTATGGTTTTTGATGCTACTTCACACCTATGCACCCGACTCCTCTGGGGGAGGTAACCTGGTTCCTAAGGTATCCAAGAGTGGGATGGTCCTTTTTCTGTAAAATTGCACCCATGACTTACACGATTTGTACAGAGAAAGTGGTTGTCTTCCTATACTGTACACAACCTCCGTGGGGCTCATAGATACTCACCTTGTGTGGTTCCTTGGGCCCCCAGCACTTCTACGTCCTCTGACTATTGTCTTGACCTGAATCATGGTTCACATACCACTTTCTTAGTATATGGTTTGGTCTCCCCCTGGGGACCACTGAGTATTCTGTTTTACTTACCTGTTTCTATTGCAAAGTATTGTGTCTATTGTGTACATCCCTGGCTAGGAGATATCTAAATGTGTTAGTGAGTGTCTTATAATGAATGCATATTTTTATAAATACACTGTGTGGTTCTTTTTCATTTATTCTATACCTATAAGATTGTTTTCTGGTGAAGCAAGCTGCTGTACTCTCCATCTGGACTAAGTCTGAAGGCTGCTCTCCACAGCTACCACTTAGAGAGCTTTCTAAAGTTGTCTAAGACCACTAAAATCACCATAAGGGTTGCCTGGATCAGTGCAAGGTGTCCACTTACATAAGTGTACATCATATACTGAGCCAGACTCTCACACTACCTGTTTAAAAAGGTGGTAAATAAATGTGTTAAAGCCCACAGATTGGCAATTCCATGTGGTTTCATGACTGATAAAAAGGCCTCACAAGGTGTTTCACCATCCTATGGACTTTAATTCGTAATTGCACGTTGATGGGCAGATTTACCTTAAAGTAATGGGAAATTTGCATGCAAATTTACCATGCAGTAAATCCAACCCAGTAGTGTACACATCATAATTGGGCCCCATAGTTAAGTAGGAAATTGGTACTCATTCAGGAAGTACTTTACAGGTATGGAACAGCTACATTTTTTTCTCCTGCTGACTTTTGCTAGGCTTATTATGAAGTATGGGAGAACCACACTAAGAACGAGGTAAAGGCATTTTGAGCCATTTATGCTTGATGTGACATAGTAAAATCTGTTATTTCCATTGTAGGCACATTTCTGTCAATGTCACAGTAAAATTCAGTTTAATTTTCTCCTTTCATGAAATTACTGTTTCTAAGTATATGTTTATATATGAGATAATGTCCATGACTTGTTAATTTGTTCTGGTGTACCTCTTATACGGACATGCAAACAAACGAATATGGAGCCGAGATCTAAACACCACTCACACGTTTTTCCCTTTTCTTTCTAGCCATCAAATACTTTGTCTTGTAGCATTCATGTTTGACTCTAGGGGCTCCAAGAAAAGGGAGTCTGTGTTTCTCCAACCCTGCTGAGCACCAGAGATCTTCAGCTTCCCAGAGAGGTAGCTGAGAGAAAAGTCATGCAGAGCAAGTATGTGGTGCACTCAGACTTGAATTGAGCTCTAGCTTCTACAGCAACCCATTGACGTGTTAGCAGGATTGGAGAGATTTGATCAAGCTTCTTTTGGACTGTAACAAGGCGTACTACCATATGTAGAACTGCTCTGAGGGAGGCCAAGTGACCTTTAGCAAGTCTGGAAAAAAGCATGTGTCCGAAGTCAAGGCTTGAAATAAACAGCACATGTACTATTGATTTTGTCTTGTTCTGGGATGAAATGTCTTATGTCACTGAGAAATCTTATTTGGATCCTTGCGCCCTTGGCTATAGCAGGGATTTTCTCTTAAGGTTAAGCCAACTGTTGAGGACGAAGCCCAGGGACTTGGCATTCTCAATAATGGCCTACTTACAATCCTGGGATGTGATTTCATTCACTTGTGTACAATGTTGTTGGATTTGGATAGAAAGCAAAGAAGTTTGGTTCTTTGCGGTAGTTGCTGGTGCCTGCTCAAGTGCGCTTCGGGATATGTGCGATATTCAGTAACTTACGGTGCTACGGGCAAAAAAATAACCCTGAACCCTTCAAACAGGTACAAGGCCTACAAATTTATATAAAAAAATGCCTATGCACACGTCGTATTGTAGTTTGCAGAGAACATACTGCACCGTCTTAAATTCCATTCATATGGTAACAAGAAAAATTGAAATCAAAGTCAAACTCTCCAAGTATATTGTGTTCTTTCGGTTTAATAAAGATCGACTGCCCAGCCAACACGTGTTTCGTCAGGGTATGAGCGAAAGACTTCTTCAGGGCTCTATGGCAAGTGCAGTGAAAAGCATTGATCACTCCGCCGGTTGTAATTCCGTCCCGGCTGGCAAGAGAAGGAAATCAAATTCCCAAAGATACTCTAAATTAAATCCACGACTCGAGTGAACCACACACTATGCACAATTCTGACTTTGTGGCATGGTTAGAAAAGGAATAGAGTGCCAAGTTCGGCTCTATCCAGGGAGCACTTTCATTTTTTTGCCTCACGTCAAATACGGAAACAGCATACTCTGCTTTGTTACGGAGCCTCGTTGGCATTTTGGTCCCTGGATACAGCCGAACTCCTTTTTTTGGAGAGATTTCCATGAATTCCATTTTAGTAGGGTTACATTTGAGATGGTGGGCTGCCATTCGCATTTGAATTCTAACCAAAGCGCTGGATAGAAGTAAATTATCAACAGGGAATAAGATTTTTAGAATAGTCTGAGTATTATCAATATGTAGGTGGTAAAGAATCCCAAATGTACTTAGAAACCTATCTAGGGAGTATATATATATACAGATTAAATAAGGGTTATGAGAACATCAAACACTCGCAATTCCATGAGGGAGGCAGAATTTATTTGACAAAAAAGCAGCTAGATAAGAAGGGAACAAGTTAAGGACTACGCCTTCAATGCCCATTTTGTTCTCCCAAGATTTTTCTCTGGCTGACATGGTTCCCCAAGTCAAAAAACAGCTGAGAGACCAAAAAGCACAAGTTAAGGGAAGTTGCCACAGTTAGAAATGCATAGTGAGTCATCCACAATTAGGAAGGCAGTCTCTGTTCTTTAGTCCTGTTGGAAGCTAATTGAAAGGATTCTAGCAAGTTGATTGCAAGCAAGTGAGAACAATCTATGCAGACTTCTATTACCTTTCCTATGAAGAGAAGGGTAGTGATAGGACAGCAGTTATTGAAATCATTGTAATCCAGTAGTAGAGGAGAGATGTACTTGTTAAACATGGACAGAGTAACCTTCGATAAAAGATACTGTGTGCCCGACCTCAGACTCAAAACCCATACTATTGTACTTCTCTGTGTTAGCTGCACCTGCTTGAAAAATTCCATTATGGGTGGGTCTTCCTTGGTTCTGAAATATACATAATGTATCGCTAAGTTCGCTGAAGTCAGTCTTCTCTGCAACACCCCTAAGTGACAGGGCAGACAGGGCTCCACTCGAGTGTACCGGAATAAATATACTTGGCTTGTATTCTGTACTGTCTGACCAACTCTTCATTTGTATGGAAGGCTGAGAAATGGTCGCGAGTGACCTGGGTGGCCCTAATCGGATCACCTCCTTCAGTTGGCGCCTGAACAGGAACTCCTTCAGGTGAGTGACCCATCCCCTATTGCGGACGGGTGGGGAGGTCAGGGCTATCGTCTGGCTGGGCGCACAAAAGAGTTCCTGAACTCGCTGCTGCCCCTTCTGTCCCGCCGGGTGGTGCCTCGCCCAGTGGTCACCCCGACTGGAGTCCTGAATGGTGAAACCCTTGGATCTGACCGTTTGGTCCGGAGAGTCAGCAGTGGAGAATACATTTGTTTGACCTGCATATATCAGGTGAATTTGTTTTGGTTTTGTTGTGGATATGGTACCATTTTGGTTTGTATTTGGCTCGGTCTGAGGACTGATTTTGTAACAAAGTGTTTGCCACCACTTTGCTAGGAACATAACAAATTTTGCTCAATTTCCTTGAAAAAGCCTGGATTCAGCCAATTCTTGGTTTCTTGTTGTCGTTGTTGCTCTGAAGATGCTCGATTGGAACAAAGTCAAAGTAAAAGTCAAGTTAGTCTTTATTCGATATTTTCAATCATAAAAGACACAAGTACAACCATAAACTGTCATAAAATATCATGAGGGTAGATTGGCAATAAAAAAACCTTCCAGTTTAAATTCCTGTAAAATACCAGTTAAGGAGATGATTTTTTACCCTTAAAATCATACTGTTCTGTACGAAATTTAATATCATCTAAAAAGTTTTACTTACAATTAGCATCAAGACAATAAAAAAATAGTTTAAGACACCATATATAGACAGATTTCCGAGGAGATTTAGTATGTGAAGGGTACACCACCTAACTAAGTGTACTGACTAGATATGGGAAGGGGTTACTGTGGTAGCCTCCAAGTTAGTTCTTCTAAGTGCCCAAGTCCATCTAAGGAATTTCGCCATTGCTATAACTACGTCTTCACGTGTATCTGTTTTCAGAATGCGCATTGCTATCGTGCAAGATCTAGTTCCAAGATTAGAGCAAATTGGCTTGAGCCATTTGTGTCGGGGACCCTTGTATGCTGGGCACCCAAACAATACATGGGCTCTTCCGTGGTTGGACACATGGGACATTTAGGGGCCAATTCCGATCCGGTAAAATCCCCCACGAATCGCAGTATGGTCCGTTTTTCCCATACGATTCGTACACCTCCACCGTCCCCGTACGTACGATGAAGTACGAACATAACCAAAAGCATTTCAACATACAATTCGTAACAAACACCATACGAACAAAAAATACATACGATTCGTATCCGGGTCGCGCTGTACGCGCTGTCCGTACATAAACAGGCATCGGTTTCCAGCACAGCAAGTACGATTCGTCTTGGCAACACTCCATATGACCCAATTGCTACGGAGCTGAAAACTACTGTAAAAGCAGAGTCCGGTCCGAACCGCACCCCGGTACGCCACAGACACGCCATGAACCCCATCGACCGTGTCATCCCAGTCCTGTACGCCTACGACCTGGTACACAGAAACCGAAGACGGCGCAGACGGTGAGAACAACATACCGCAACAAGAGAAGTGTACTTGTATGGTGCGTCACACGCTCGCGTATGGCACCATTGCAATAGTGATACGAGCTGCGCACACGCCGTGAATGTTGGGGTACGGTGGGTAACACGCTTGCGTATTCCACCATTTCAATAGTAATACGAGCCGCACACAAGCAATCAATGTTGGTGTACGGTGCGTCACATGCTCGCGTATATCACCATTGCAATAGTGATATGAGCCGCACACACGTCATTTATGTTGGGGTACGGTGCTCACATCTGAGGGGTGTGTGGATATGACTCCCAGCAGTGCCCAGACATAGGAGGGGTGGGTGGATATGACTCCCAGCAGTGCCCAGACATAGGATGGGGTGTGCACAGGACTCCCAGCAGTGCCCAGACATAGGAGGGGGGTGTGCACAGGACTCCCAGCAGTGCCCAGACATAGTAGGGGTGGCAGGATACGACTCCCAGCAGTGCCCAGACATGACAGGGGTGGGTGGATATGACTCCCAGCAGTGCCCAGACATGTCAGGGGTGGGTGGATATTACTCCCAGCAGTGCCCAGACATAAGAGGGGGTGTGCACAGGACTCCCAGCAGTGCCCAGACATAGGAGAGGTGGGTGGATATGACTCCCAGCAGTGCCCAGACATAGGAGGGGGGTGTGCACAGGACTCCCAGCAGTGCCCAGACATAGGAGGGGGGTGTGCACAGGACTCCCAGCAGTGCCCAGACATAGGAGGGGGTGTGCACAGGAGGGGGTGTGCACAGGACTCCCAGCAGTGCCCAGACATAAGAGGGGTGGCAGGATATGACTCCCAGCAGTGCCCAGACATGACAGGGGTGGGTGAATATGACTCCCAGCAGTGCCCAGACATAGGAGGGGGTGTGCACAGGACTCCCAGCAGTGCCCAGACATAGGAGGGGGTGTGCACAGGCCTCCCAGCAGTGCCCAGACATAGGAGGGGAGGCAGGAAATGACTCCCAGCAGTGCCCAGACATGACAGGGGTGGGTGGATATGACTCCCAGCAGTGCCCAGATGTAACAGGGGTGGGTGGATATGGCTCCCAGCAGTACCCAGACATGACAGGGGTGGGTGGATATGACTCCCAGCAGTGCCGAGACATGCATGACAGGTGTGGCTGGATATGACTCCCAGCAGTGCCCAGACATGACAGGAGTGGGTGGAAATGGACAGGGCTGGGTGGATATGACTCCCAGCAGTGCCCAGACATGACAGGGGTGGGTAGATATGACTCCCAGCAGTGCCCAGACATAGGAGGGGGGTGTGCACAGGACTCCCAGCAGTGCCCAGACATAGGAGGGTTGGCAGGATATGACTCCCAGCAGTGCTCAGTCATAGGGGTGTGCATTTCCACTATCATACAACAAATACATGGCTGTATGAGTATATCCCTAACCTCTGACACTCCTGATAGTTGCATATCAACACATCACTCACAGCAGTGACCTACTCCACGGAGGGTGGTACCCTGTCATACACTGCGTGACACACCACATGTGGGTGTTTTGTCAGATTCCACATGCACATCCACCCATGGAGGTTGCAGGCACCCACACACCCCTCCATCATAACTCAATAGTGTCTAGTCATGCAACAGCCCACCAAACAAAAGAAGCACAAATGGACTAAAAAAGTGTCGTGTATATCCCGGCCATGATGTGAATGTCCAGGTGGTGAAACATGTACTCCCTTGTGGAAGGAACAGGGTTGAAAACCCCTAGATACAAAGCAACAAAATGTGAGCCGTGTGCACAAATACCCTGCACTACAATTTGAATCATAAGGTCAAGGCTGAGAACATTTTCATGCATAGTGTGAAAAAGTATGATGGTTTCCTTGAAGGCCTTACTACATACTACAAACACAAGCACAGTGAGTAGCATGGATGGCACAGACCAATGATCTGAACACATTCGTGAGCAGGCATGGCCCCTGCTGAAGGGAATGTACAAATAAATAGGAAACCAACAGAAAAGTCACCATAACAATTGTGCAACTGTCTGTAGGGAAGATCTCATGTGTCACTGATGAAGGGACACTCTTTGGGACTATGTCTGTATGCAAAGTGAACACACACAAACAAAGAGTAATGGCTGCAACATTGTGATGGCACATAGATACCATGGTCCAACTCCTCACCATCATGAAACAGACATCTATCACAATCCCTAAACATTACCATGACACCAACTCCTAGGCGCCCAGCATCTAAAGCAAGTACCTGAAATGCAATTGTTTTGAAAGTAAAATAAAATGCTTTATTCAGCTCCAAAGGAAAAAGATGAGTAAAATGATTCCCGGCTCTGACAAGGCCAATGGCCAGTCCACAAAATAATTCTTGTTGGGGACGTAGTGGAGTATCACAACCACAAACTTGCCTGCACAGGAATGATTCAAAGGGTTGGCAACCCGTGGGGGGCATTATCAGGGACAGGGTCCGGCACCACAGGGACAGTGGAGGGAAGGGTAGGTGTTGTGGGTGCAGGGGGGGAGGAATCATCTTCAGTGGCCAGTGCAGTGCCAAAGGTGGTAACATATACACTGCTGCGCACAGCTGCCAGGTCTGCAAGACCACCACCTGCACCCGGGGACTTAACGGGAGTGGAGGTAGAGGGCTCTGTGTCTTGCAGAATATGTGTGTGGCTGCGTGTGTGATGTCTGTCCCCAGTCCCTGTGGGTGTGCCTACATCCCCCAAAGATTGGGTGCCTGGAGATCTGCGCATAGACCTCCATGTTGGTGTGCTGGGTGACTCTGTTTGGGTGTGAGATCTGGTGCGCCTGCATTTACTGTGGACAGGTATGGGAGAGGGGGATGTGGATGGGTCTAAAGGATTGGGGGGTGGGACGCTGCAGGAGGGCAAGTGCTGCCGTCAGTGAGGAGTCTATGGACGACAAACTCCAACGTTGCTCAGACATGTCAGCTGACATGCCCTCCATGAATGACAACAACTGTGTCAAGATATGTGTTTGTCCATGGAGGACAGTCAGCATTGACGTCTGACCAACGTGAATCTGCCGGAGTAGGTCCACAGACTCGGCACTGAGGGTGGACAAAAATATTTACAACAAGGGGTGGTGAGGGACAGAGTCTCTGAATTAAGCAGAAAGCTCTCACCCAGTCAAGAGATCAGGGCTAGATCCAACACCGTTTTTTAGCTCACTGCACCATCCCAGTTTCAGAACCTGGCTGTATGCAAATTAGTCTGTTCCTGTCCCAGTGCATGATGGGAACAGGGCAAACCAAACTACAAAAGCCAATTCTTACACTGGGAAGGAAACAAGCTCCCGGGGACCGGTTTCTGGCATTACAGCCGTCTTCGGCCCGGTTTGCTTGAATCCTGATGGTGCAATGAGCAAGGGTCTCACATCTGAGAATACCCTTCCACGCTTAGGGTGGACAAAAATATTTACAACAAGGGGTGGTGAGGGACAGAGTCTCTGAATTAAGCAGAAAGCTCTCACCCAGTCAAGAGATCAGGGCTAGATCCACCACCGTTTTTTAGCTCACTGCACCATCCCAGTTTCAGAACCTGGCTGTATGCAAATTAGTCTGTTCCTGTCCCAGTGCATGATGGGAACAGGGCAAACCAAACTACAAAAGCCAATTCTTACACTGGGAAGGAAACAAGCTCCCGGGGACCGGTTTCTGGCATTACAGCCGTCTTCGGCCCGGTTTGCTTGAATCCTGATGGTGCAATGAGCAAGGGTCTCACATCTGAGAATACCCTTCCACGCTTAGGGTGGACAAAAATATTTACAACAAGGGGTGGTGAGGGACAGAGTCTCTGAATTAAGCAGAAAGCTCTCACCCAGTCAAGAGATCAGGGCTAGATCCAACACCGTTTTTTAGCTCACTGCACCATCCCAGTTTCAGAACCTGGCTGTATGCAAATTAGTCTGTTCCTGTCCCAGTGCATGATGGGAACAGGGCAAACCAAACTACAAAAGCCAATTCTTACACTGGGAAGGAAACAAGCTCCCGGGGACCGGTTTCTGGCATTACAGCCGTCTTCGGCCCGGTTTGCTTGAATCCTGATGGTGCAATGAGCAAGGGTCTCACATCTGAGAATACCCTTCCACGCTTAGGGTGGACAAAAATATTTACAACAAGGGGTGGTGAGGGACAGAGTCTCTGAATTAAGCAGAAAGCTCTCACCCAGTCAAGAGATCAGGGCTAGATCCAACACCGTTTTTTAGCTCACTGCACCATCCCAGTTTCAGAACCTGGCTGTATGCAAATTAGTCTGTTCCTGTCCCAGTGCATGATGGGAACAGGGCAAACCAAACTACAAAAGCCAATTCTTACACTGGGAAGGAAACAAGCTCCCGGGGACCGGTTTCTGGCATTACAGCCGTCTTCGGCCCGGTTTGCTTGAATCCTGATGGTGCAATGAGCAAGGGTCTCACATCTGAGAATACCCTTCCACGCTTAGGGTGGACAAAAATATTTACAACAAGGGGTGGTGAGGGACAGAGTCTCTGAATTAAGCAGAAAGCTCTCACCCAGTCAAGAGATCAGGGCTAGATCCAACACCGTTTTTTAGCTCACTGCACCATCCCAGTTTCAGAACCTGGCTGTATGCAAATTAGTCTGTTCCTGTCCCAGTGCATGATGGGAACAGGGCAAACCAAACTACAAAAGCCAATTCTTACACTGGGAAGGAAACAAGCTCCCGGGGACCGGTTTCTGGCATTACAGCCGTCTTCGGCCCGGTTTGCTTGAATCCTGATGGTGCAATGAGCAAGGGTCTCACATCTGAGAATACCCTTCCACGCTTAGGGTGGACAAAAATATTTACAACAAGGGGTGGTGAGGGACAGAGTCTCTGAATTAAGCAGAAAGCTCTCACCCAGTCAAGAGATCAGGGCTAGATCCAACACCGTTTTTTAGCTCACTGCACCATCCCAGTTTCAGAACCTGGCTGTATGCGAATTAGTCTGTTCCTGTCCCAGTGCATGATGGGAACAGGGCAAACCAAACTACAAAAGCCAATTCTTACACTGGGAAGGAAACAAGCTCCCGGGGACCGGTTTCTGGCATTACAGCCGTCTTCGGCCCGGTTTGCTTGAATCCTGATGGTGCAATGAGCAAGGGTCTCACATCTGAGAATACCCTTCCACGCTTAGGGTGGACAAAAATATTTACAACAAGGGGTGGTGAGGGACAGAGTCTCTGAATTAAGCAGAAAGCTCTCACCCAGTCAAGAGATCAGGGCTAGATCCACCACCGTTTTTTAGCTCACTGCACCATCCCAGTTTCAGAACCTGGCTGTATGCAAATTAGTCTGTTCCTGTCCCAGTGCATGATGGGAACAGGGCAAACCAAACTACAAAAGCCAATTCTTACACTGGGAAGGAAACAAGCTCCCGGGGACCGGTTTCTGGCATTACAGCCGTCTTCGGCCCGGTTTGCTTGAATCCTGATGGTGCAATGAGCAAGGGTCATTGCACCAATGGGGCAGTGAGATAAATAACGGTGATGGATCAAGCCCTGATCTTTGGACTGGGTAAGAGTGGTCTGTTTAACTCAGACACTCTGTTCATCACCACCCCCTTTTCTAAATCGTTTTTGGCCACTATAGGTGTGGCAGGGTATACTCAGACATGAGTCCCTTTCTCACTGCTCCATCAGGATTCAAGCAAGCCGGGCCGAAGAAGGCTGAAATGCCAGAAACCGGTCCCCGGTAGCTTGTCTCCTTTCTGGTGAAGAATTGGCTTGGTAGTTTAGTCTGCCCTGTTCCCATGATGCACTGGGCCAGGGACAGACTGATTTGCATATAGCCAGGTTCTGAGCTGGGATGGGGCAGTGAGATAAATAACGGTGATGGATCAAGCCCTGATCTTTGGACTGGGTAAGAGTGGTCTGTTTAACTCAGACACTCTGTTCATCACCACCCCCTTTTCTAAATCGTTTTTGGCCACTATAGGTGTGGCAGGGTATACTCAGACATGAGTCCCTTTCTCACTGCTCCATCAGGATTCAAGCAAGCCGGGCCGAAGAAGGCTGAAATGCCAGAAACCGGTCCCCGGTAGCTTGTCTCCTTTCTGGTGAAGAATTGGCTTGGTAGTTTAGTCTGCCCTGTTCCCATGATGCACTGGGCCAGGGACAGACTGATTTGCATATAGCCAGGTTCTGAGCTGGGATGGGGCAGTGAGATAAATAACGGTGATGGATCAAGCCCTGATCTTTGGACTGGGTAAGAGTGGTCTGTTTAACTCAGACACTCTGTTCATCACCACCCCCTTTTCTAAATCGTTTTTGGCCACTATAGGTGTGGCAGGGTATACTCAGACATGAGTCCCTTTCTCACTGCTCCATCAGGATTCAAGCAAGCCGGGCCGAAGAAGGCTGAAATGCCAGAAACCGGTCCCCGGTAGCTTGTCTCCTTTCTGGTGAAGAATTGGCTTGGTAGTTTAGTCTGCCCTGTTCCCATGATGCACTGGGCCAGGGACAGACTGATTTGCATATAGCCAGGTTCTGAGCTGGGATGGGGCAGTGAGATAAATAACGGTGATGGATCAAGCCCTGATCTTTGGACTGGGTAAGAGTGGTCTGTTTAACTCAGACACTCTGTTCATCACCACCCCCTTTTCTAAATCGGCACTGAGGGCAGCAGGGGAGACAGGGGCAGGGGCTGCGGTGCCGGGGACGAAGGAGACACGGGGGCAGCACAGACCAAAGGGACCCTAGCAAGTGGGAGGGTGGAGATGGGTCTGGAGGAGGAGGGGACAGACATAGTGGTGGCAGATGCTGTTGCTGCGTATTCCCCCTCCTCCTGGGAGTCAGAAGCCGAGCCGTCCGCATGTAAGGAAGTGTCTTGCTCAATAGGTCTGGCTGCCTGACTCCCCTCACCCTCCGTGCCACTGGCTCACTCCGACTCCTCAAAACTGGTGGCACTGTGGCTGGGTCCCTCCGCCTGGTCCGTGCTTGTGCCTCCTTCCGTTTCGGTTGATGATGCTGTTGGCAAGGAGATAGGTAATAAATATATCAGTCACATGTACACATCAGACACATGAGCACAAAATCATTTGGGCGCATTGCAAATCATGGCATGCATCATGAGTAACATGCCACATAACTCAGCACATAGTTAAGAATAGTACTGTGCAGTTGTAATAGACACAATGCTCCTTGGATACAAAGATACAAGTAACAGACCAGGCCACAACTTGAAGGAGAGTCACAATGATGAGCCACTGAATGTCAACAGGTCAGGGTTTGCTCCATCACTGTTCTGTTGCCCACTCTGCCACCCCAATACAGACATGGCCATGTGCAAATCAGTCTAACCCTGTGCCACATGGGAACAGTCCTGCCCGAACTGCAAAGTAATGCCATCCCTGGACCGAAACAAGCTTTCTAGGACTGGTCACTGGCATCACAGCCGTCTTCAGCCCGGCTTGTGGGAAACCCAGATCTGGATTCAAGAGAGCATGGCTGAAGACGGCTGTAATGCCAGAAAGAGGTCCCAGGAAGCTTGCTTCCAGTCCAGGGAAGGCATGGCTTAGCAGTTCTGGCTGGCCTGTTCCCATGAGGCACATGGTCAGACTGATTTGTACATGACCATGTCAGAACTGGGGTGGCGGAGTGGGCAACAGAACGGTGATGGAGCAAACCCTGATTTGTTGTCTGTGTGTGAGTGTTTGATTGGTACAGATGCTCCCTCCATCACCACCCCCTTTTGTGACACTCCTCTCAGGGGCATTTATCACCAGACCATACAGTTGTTAGCACATAACACACACTGGCCGTCAAGTGAATTGGCCCACATGTCCAAAATCAGGACAATGCCTAAGCTAATGTGCCTGCAATTGTGAATTACAAAATCATTGCAGCATTGTAGACACAGCCTCAACCACATGGGAAATGTGAACACAGTAGTGTGCACACCAAGACAAAACTGTGTTGCATCCCCAATTCATACATTTTGCACAGCTCTATGAGGAACAATCATCTCTGTGAGCATACAACATAGCCTGTAAAGCCCCCAATGACACCATTGTCCAGCATCACAGGGTAAGTGCATAGTGATGACTTCACATCACAAATGACATCCACAGCTCACCACTGACAAGGCTAAACAGGCAGGCCCATCACCTCTCTCCTGCACAACACCCCCATCACTCCGTCAATGTGAGTGATACAGCTCAAGAAGTGAAAACTCAGAATCAGGGTATCCATAACTTTGCAGCAATTTCAAATGAACCCAAGATCACCTCGTGTGGCTGGCCATCCATATTAGTCACAAACAACCAGCAACATATTCTTGTGGATAGACACACAGGCACTGCCCAGTGTGAGTTTGCACAAGCCAAATCTTGCAGTGTGCACATGTAGATAACACATGATAAATACAAAGTATGCCAGGGACAAATGCCACTGAGGCAGACCGATGCTGAACTCCATGTTGAGACTTATGATCAGTGCCAAATATTATGAAGGCCAAACACAGTGCACAGGTCGTGGAACAGGTAGGGTACCAACACATGTCACAGACCTCCCTTCAACATGATGATGTGCTAAGCAATGTGCATACTAACAAACTAATACCTTGCACTCTAGGAGTACATGTGCAAAATGAAAATACACAAAGCAGGGGATACATGTGGAGGAGGGGAAGGGATGGAAAAGAGCATCAGCTGAATATGGGGAATTGAAACTACAATGCACACATTGCCTGTCTGACCACACCCCCCAATTGTGGGAGTGTTACCAAGCTTCAGAGCACAGCAGGTAGCATGTGACACACAAGACAACAAACAGACATGTACCTACCCCCTCCTTGCTGCTGTCCCTTCTGCAACTGCCTATGGAGGTCTGGAAAAACCACTTCCAGGACCCGGAGCATGTGGGGGGTGAGGTGACAGCCACCGCCATGCCTGCATGGAGGTGACAGCTTCAGCTGGACCCGAGCGAAACAGCGGGTCCAGCACCGGATGTCCTGCCACCTCTTCCTGATGGTCATCAGCTTTCCGCGAGGGCCCCCCACAGACCTGACAGCCCTGGAAATGTCCAACCAGATCTCCCCCTTCTCATAGGCAGTTACCTGTCAGGAAGACAAAGTGAAACAACATCACTATACCTGCTCCATGTCCCAAATACACACACTTGCACCACATTGACAATGACAACAGGGCATAGGATGCTGACAGGACTTGCATCATTGTCCATGTGAATGTGGCCTGTGAGCAATCACAAATGCACTACATGCTTTTGAAAGGCAACATATGCCATAAAGGGTGCAAACAACTCACTGATCATGGCACACACTGAACATGACATGCAGCTGTAGGGTGGTGGACAGCACCTGACATGCTGTCGCATATCCCCCTATATATAAGAACACTCAGCAGACCACACATACACACCATGGCACAGATCATCAGTGTATACGACTCTCACTTTGCACATGTCACACTTGACAAAGATGTGCCACAGGTGTTATGCTAACTGCGCAAGTCATGCACACGACACTGCATACTTGTCACATCAGATGGCAAGAGCTGTGGCATACGCCATGCAGCTGTGTTGCAAAACATCACATACACACTTGGCCAGGTGACAACGAACATTCACACTCTTCAATGTCAATGAGTTCAAACCATGCATTTGTACAACATCCACACAGGTCACCAAAAACAATTAACAACAGTGAGTACATTAATCTGTCACTCTGGGGGGAGCACTGTTACACCTCAGTAAATCATGGCAATAAAACATGCAAGGTGTGGCACAGCAGAATGTCTGATTCACAATGCATTGAATGTCACAGTTAGCACGATGCAGGTAAGCAGTGAACACTATTTAACTACATCATTCACTGCATGGGAGACACCACAATGTACACACCCAACACTCACTTCAAACCACATTGCATGTCTGTTCATCAAATCCACAATGGCTGTAGTGACATTCACACATTCATCACTCACCTGCTCCCCTGCTCTCCCATACAGCTTGCTGTAGTTTGGTAGGAGGGCATCCAGCAGGGCCTGGTTCTCCTCCTCACTGAATGCAGGTGCCCTCTCCATGGTACGTGACATACAGCTCCAGGGACTGCAGAGACAGCAGCAGTGTTGTCCACTCCAATGTTGTGCAGGTAAGTGCTCTCTCACAGCCACATGCAGCCTTAAATCAGTGCTGCTGAGGGTATGTCAGTCTCAGGAGTACAGTGTGATAGACCAGATTACTTAGCATCCTATGTTTTATCCAATCCCATTCCACATAAGGCCCTGACACACATTTGCATGGTTTAAAAATTGAGCTTTAGCTCCACAACAAAGTTTGCAACATTGTATAGTTTTGCCCAACTGAATTTTGCAAGAGACCTGTAGCACACACTCAAATCTCCGTTTCCATGACAACTAGCCTGCATTCTGGGCATTCTACCTGTCCCCTAGGTGTTCTCTATGTATTTTCTGTGATCCTCAAACAATTACGGTGCATTTTAAGTCGTCAATGCCACATATTCAATAGTGAAACGATACGCACACACGCACGCAATGCCGGGGTACGGTCCGCTTGCATATGGCAGCATTACAATAGTGAAACGAGGCGCACACACGCATGCAATGTCGGGGTACAGTCCGCTCGCGTATGGCACGAGTATAATAGTGAAACGAGGTGCACACATGCACGCAATGTCGGGGTACGGTCCGCTCGCGTATGGCATGCGTACAATAGTGAAACGATGCGCACACACACACACGCAATGTCGGGGTACGGTTCACTCGCGTATGGCACGAGTAAAATAGTGAAACGATGCGCACACACACACGCAATGGCGGAGTACGGTCTGCTCACGTATGGCACGAGTACAAAAGTGAAACGATGCGGACACACACATGCGATGGCGGGGTACGGTGCATTGTACAGGGTGCGTTTCAGACGCTGGAGTTGACACAGGGGGATGGTGCGTTGTACAGGGTGCGTTTCACACACTGGAGTTGACGCAGGGGGATGGTGCGTTGTCCAGGGTGCGTTTCAGACGCTGGAGTTGACACAGGGGGACGGTGCATTGTACAGGGTGCGTTTCACACGCTGGAGTTGATGCAGGGGGACGGTGCGTTGTACAGGGTGCGTTTCAGACGCTGGAGTTGACGCAGGGGGACGGTGCGTTGTTCAGGGTGCGTTTAACACACTGGAGTTGACGCAGGGGGACGGTGCATTGTACAGGGTGCGTTTCACACACTGGAGTTGACGCAGAGGGATGGTGCGTTGTACAGGGTGCATTTCAGACGAAGGAGTTGACGCAGGGGGATGGTGCGTTGTACAGGGTGCGTTTCAGACACTGGAGTTGACGCAGGAGGAATGTACATTGCACACGCTCACGTATGGCACCATCACAATTTTGATATGATGCTCACACATGGCAGTGATGTAGGTGTACGGTTCACACAAGGATGTCTATCAAGTTACTGTCATTGCATACTCACATGAGCAGGCCCTAGGTGTGCCATGGAAATGATATAGGACAGGGCATCTGATCAAGTTTCACTATCGATGTGTGATGACCCGTTGACACATGTCATGTGTGAAGGGGCACTATGTGGTACACATCACCTTTCCAATTGTCACATGTGTATCATCATGCACATGTTGTCATGCACAGCAACACTGGGATAGGACACTCATCACTAGGGGCACCGGTCTCATGATGCCAGGGACGGTGGCAATTTATCACTTTTCAAATTGACACTCATCATGACCCTATGTTACAATGTAATATGCGTGTCATGTTAAAGACTGACTTTGCTGTTTGTGTTCTGTGAAATGCATCAGCCGTTGGTGCATCTATAACGGGTCTGTGTTGTGAATTACATGGTTTAACATGTACGCACACCATGCCACATGTCCACTACCAATGGCTTTTGGGTCTGTTGGCATCATACTTCATTGATGCACATGCATGCATGTCTGCATTGTGACAATGGCTGTGGTGTTGCGTTCTCACATGCACACCTCATTAGCAAGTTTCATGATAAGTCCAATGGTAATACCATTTGACCTGGGTCTGTGCCCTGCAGTCAACTGTCTGTATGGGACGATAACATCCTCTTTCAGGGCTGGCAACGTGTGTTGCTCCAATGATATCTTGCTTTGCTCATTCATACCATCCCAGCAGCTAATTTGTGAGCATGTAATGTTCAGTTCACATACAAATGCTGTATCTGGGTTTTAGGTTGAGTGCCAGGAAGCTAACATATGTGTACAGGATGTATTGCTAAAGCCAGACACCATAGTGACTTGATGTGTAGTAGCAGTGTTGCATGTGCTATGTACATTGGTGTTGTTGTTGGCTGACGTTTGTACTCCGTTCTTCCCAAATATGTTCTGCAGGGCACCGCCTCTACCAAGGCCATTTCCAGACTTGGAGACCATGAGGGAACGAGATTGCATCCGACGTTACAGATTCACTCGTTAGTTGATACAGAACTTGACGGACAGGCTGGAACCACATCTCCAACCGCGACACAGGTATCCAACTGCGCTGACACCAAAGCTAAAGGTGATGGTAGCCCTGCATTTTTTTGCTGCAGGTACGTTTCAATTTACCATAGCTGATGTGGCGGGTAAGTCCCAAACCATGTTTAGCCGTGTACTTTGTGATGTGTTGGTTGCCATGAGCACATTGATGAATTCATCAAATTTCCAAATCCTGAAGAGTTAACAGATGTAAAGGGTGAATTCTATGGCCTGGGAGGGATGCCACATGTCATTGGGTCCATTGATTGAGCACATGTGGCTTTGGTGCCACCACAGGCTCAAGAGCAGGCCTACCAGGAAACATTACCACTCAATAAATGCCCTGGTGGTGTGTCTTGCTAACATGCTGATTTTCCATGTTTGTGCACATTTTCCAGGTTTGTGCCATGATGCATTCATCATGAGGCGTAGCAGGGTACCACAGATGATGCTGCAGCTGCGCAATGATCGGGCATGTCTTGTTGGTGGGTATACTCTGTTGTTCCTGTATGTCTCATATTTTTTTTGCTCTGACGGTATGTCATTGGTCAAATGTTTACACAATGTATATTTCTAGGAGACGCAGGATATCCCAACATGCCGTGGCTCATGACACCGCTCCGCAACCCAAGAACAGCTGCAGACCAGCGGTACAACAATGCACACGGGCAGACCAGGCGAGTGATTGCGCGAATGTTTGGACTCCTGAAGAGCCGATTCTGGTGCCTTGATAAGACCGGCGGATCCCTCCCGTACGCCCCGGTCATGGTGTGTAACATCTTCATCGTGTGCTGCATGCTGCACAACATGGCAGTTGAGAAGGCCGTGCCACTCATCCTGGATCCTGAGGAGCTGGAACATCCACCGGTTGAGGATGAAGGGCTTGGCCTCAATGACAGTGATGATGAGGAGGAGGATGATATCCGGAGTCAGCTCATACGCAACTTCTTCTCTTAATGGTGAGTCACTGGGAATTCGTGTGCAAGATTGTGGCATAGAGTGGCATGTGTGCATTCTGTGTGTCCAGCTGACTGTATGCGAAGTCACTTTGATGTTTGTTGTGATGTGTCACACAAGTGATGATGTTATGACACACGCATATGTGCAATGAGTGATTTCTAAATGTACATGTGTACTACATTGTGATGTAGTTTCACATTACCATGTCTGTATGGAAATCTTTTTAATATGTCCCCTTGTGTGCCTGTCATTCACAGGTTGCTCTGCCTGTTGTCTGTTCGTGTCATCTTTGTACTCCTGCTATTCTTCCTGATGATTACAACGTGTGCAGAATCAGCGTTCCATGAACAGACATGTTGGAATGTCCGTTTGGGTAAGATATCTAAACAGGCTTTTTTGTGTTGGTATGCTTTGGAAATGTGTGGGAACTATTTCTGTGCATGTTGTAGAATCACACATACATGTGTCATTCACAGGGATCAAGATTCATGTTGCTGAGGTAATTGAAATTTTTATGGTCAATTGTGTCCCCTAACGTGTACCCCAACGGCTCCATGTACGAGCTTCAAGTACATGTAATTTCCCTCCACGACCGAATCTGAAGACGCAAATACATTTGCGTCCAACGTTAACATGTCCTCTATCAGATCCACCATGAATGGATTGATAATTCAGTTCCTAAGTATGCCGTGCCACCATCTTTATATGGTGTACTTTCATGTTTTTCCTGGCTCTGCCGAGCTAGGCCCTGATTTTCTGTCTTCAAGCCACGTCTGTCTCTGCCTCTGAAAGCTGCAGCATGAAGATGCATCCCTGACCTCTTCCTTACTTCCTGCCAAGCGAGCGGTGCCCGGCTCGGCCTGGCCTGCCTGCCAAAAAACAGTATTTTACCTTCAAGCTATCAGCGTAGCCGGCTCAGCTCCTCGAAAACACATTCCTGTCTAGTGATTTAGGTAAACATATCCCCAGCTGCAGAGCACAGAGCAAGTCTCCCTGTCTCCGTGCAAGTAATTTACAGTTCCCGTTACCAGAGTAGGCCCATGGCCCCGCACGTAGACACGCAGACACCTATGCACGCACTAACATTCAGTATAGAGTAGCCTCTGCCCAAGAGACCTTTTACTCTAGATTAAACATCCTCCAAATATTAGATATCAGATATGTTATAGGGACAGGTCGATCTGACATGCCAGACTTCTGTCTCTTCTACTAGTGCTAAAAGTCAGACCCTTAGCTTCCTCCAGATGCACGTCAATCACACGTCAATCACACGTCATATTAGCTGCGCGCGCATCCAGGCCACAGGTTTCAGCTGACTCTGCAAGAATTCTCTAAGCATCCACCCACTTGTGACACTTTTTTGTGACGTTTCTAGTACACGCCTATGTGCACACCCTTGTTCACGCCTTTTTGCTACGCACATGTGTTCTTATCATATACATTTCACTTGTCACGCCTACTGTATTCAATGCTATTGTGTCATTTTGCTATATATGTCATGTACTGTTAATAAATCGTTGACATCTTCCCTGCCATCATTGCATACCCGAACCCTTGTATTGATGGAATAGATTTCCATGACTCGAGTCATCATTTATGATTAAAGCCCTTATGACTCAAACACCACGGACTCTGCCTCTCATTTGATTGAGCTATTTTCTTTAATTTTCCGAAATTATCCGGCAAACTCGTATACGGTAAAATATTTACCACATAATTTGGCGCCCGAACAGGGACCCCTCCCCCACCCCACGCGCCGGCGATGCGTCGCAGGCTTTGCCCCCGACTACAGCTGTGACGGACCCCATGCGCATCTGCAGGTTTTCCTGTATCTCCCTCAGGCCTACGGAGGTGACGGAGACTGCGGTCGACATCCAGACGAGGCGGTGAGGAGTGCGGAGGATCCCGACCAGAGCCCAGCCGAGAGAGCAGTGTCCGAGGTATCGAGAGGCCCACCAGTAGTGTCGAGGCGCATGCGTAGTGCGCAGCAGCAGCAGTGACGTCGTAGCGGTCCAGTCCAGTCGAGTTTCCGAGGCCTTCTGTTCTGTGCTTCTCGGTGAGTACCGTTGCTGGGGACGCATCAAGACGGGTGCATTAATTTGTGTCCGGTCAAGACGGGTTTGGGTACACAAATCCGGTCTGCACTGTTTTAGCAGTGTATCTGTACTGTTTAGCAGTGCATCTAGTATCCAGATATCCAGTTATTTTTGTTCGTTTCAAAATGTTTCAATGTGTTTTAATGTCGTGGTATGAGTGATTGTTTGCATTTTCTTACTGTGTTTATTGTGTCTAGATCGAGGTAGCTATGCCTTTATTTTCGAAATTGCGACAGATAGGAACTAGGAAAGGGATACTCGAAGAAGCAGTTCCCATCCCACCCAGGGACACTCCTGGACATTTTATGTACCACAAGCACGGCTTAGATGCCATATTATATCTAGACTTGTGGGTGGATTATACGAAAGACTTAGCAGAGAATCAGAGATGGCCCGTTACAGGGACATGGGATGCCGAGTGCATCATGAGAGTAGAGGAAGCGTTATGGAAGAAGAAAGCCAGACAATCACAGAAAGATGCCATTGAATTATGGCGTAAAGAATCACATAGACGGACAGAGAAGGCGCTCAGAAAAGTAGAGAAAAGTAGGGAAGATTCTGGAAAAGCTAAAGAAAAAGAACTACTAGAAGAAGGACAGCGAGTCAGAATAGAACAACACGAAAGACAGAGTAATGCCATTATGACAGGATTGTATCCAGTTCTGGCCGAGGGCCTGCCCAAGGCGACCCCGGAAACACCGAAAGATCTGCCCCCTCCATTGGTTCCGACTAAATTACGTCACAAAACCGCAGCAGATATTTTCCTTTCTTCCTATTTAGACGACGTAGCTCCCGCATATACCAATGTACCCGTACCACCTGTTCCTGTACCCCCTGTTGATCATCTTCCCCCAGGTCCGCAACAGCAGACCCCTCCCGCACAACTTCCCGCACCTATTGTCACTTCCCCTATTGTTCTCCCTGGTATTCATCCGCTTAATCCCTTTGGGGCTGGCGCTGCTCAGGTTCCAACCCCGTTACAGATACCGACCCTACAGCCAGGTTATGCTCAAGCCTCCGCCTCAGGAGGTGCTACAGGAGGTTACTGCACCCCGCCACAGGTACAACGAATGACAATGAGAGAATTAGCAATGCAGCGTACACCTAAAGCAGCCCCAGCCGAAAAGCTTAAAGAACAGCTTACAGATTGCAGATATGACACAGTGCCTGGTAAAACAGGACCCATGATGTTAGCATCCCTACGTTTAAGACGTGTTACAGATTACTTGGTGTTATTGCCAGAAATGCCAGACCATCTAGACAATATATATCATTTTATTAGAACAGGAGAAAGACCGGAGTGTGTTGGTGAAGCCATGTCACGTCAGAAAGTTGAGACACAAGGTTTAATAATGCGATTTTTGGTTAATTGTCTGAAAAGGGAACAAGATCAGCCTAGCTTTCCACAAGAAGAGATGGAGAGATTGTCCAGATGGAGTCAGAATATTGCCGAGGGTAAACATGATAGAGAGAGAAGTATCCATGCTATGGTTAGAAAAATCCGTAAAGAAATAATAGTAATACATGCCCGTCGAGAATCTGAAAGGCATTCTGGGTCAGACGATAAAGAGACCTCAGATGAGGAAGAACCAGAGAACGCAGCAGAAACCTCGCAACAGGCGGGGGGAGACATGATGGCATATGTAGGTGGAGAGAAACTACATAGACAGTACCCTCTTGATAGGCCCTTCGACAGACCCATTCGTTTAGAAAACAAGAAACGTTACCTTTGTCCGATACCAGAGCGATGTTCCCTTGAACATATATTCCAAATTACTGATAAAGTACTGAAAGAAAGAGTAGGTTATCACGAACTCAATACCTTACGTGATCAGGAACTAGCCCGGTCCGTGGTACAGTGGGCCGGGGATGACAGCATATATAAAGATGATTCAGTAGTGCAAACATTTTTAAGTCTTACTCCAGAAGAACAGCGACTAGCTGGTATATACATGACCCAACACCTCATTATACAGTATGAAAACCAAGCATCTGACCCAGGTCCATTATATAATTTATTGCAGAACTTACTCATGAGAAGATGGAGAGGTCTAGGTACGGATCTAATTGAAATGATTCTAGAACAACGTCACAAGTATAGAACCTTCTTGACTCCACATCTTGTTTCCGTTCCACCCCCAGTCAGGCAACCATATCACCTAGACAAACAGAATCCTTTACGAGAAGTACATCCAGTCAGGAAAGCCGATGATACCCTTGAACGTGTGTTTGTATACACGCCTATAACTAAAATGGAATTGTTAGAAATGAAGAAAATAGTGCCCAGTCATGATAAAGACCCTGCAGGTTTCCACCGTGAAATAAAAGACATGTTACTCATGGGAGACTATACCTATCCCGACATTATGAAGATACTGAAAGTGTTATTGCCTGCCGGTATTTACGAGAAACTCAAGGACAAAGAATGGGATGTGGGAGACAAAAAGATTAATTGGGCTGAATTAGAAACCGAAGAAACTGGTCGAACCCCAGGTTTAGGTCTTGGGGCGAAAACTAAAGCATTACCAGGATTGTTAGTACAGGTCTTGCCAAGATTATTGGCAACTAAAAAGGAGGATTGGGATGCAATCTCAGCCTGCAAACAGAAACACGACGAAGACACTAGTGATTTTTATTCCCGATTCGAGAAATGTTTTATTATTAATAGTGGCCTGAAAACAAGTAGCGAGTCATACCCACATCTTTTTGTGTCAAAGTTAGTCGAGAATTCCCTGCCCCAGGTTAAGAACCGTGTACTGAAAGTCGAGAGCACATGGCAAGCTAATACGCCTTCCCAAATGTTACAAATGTTACAGTACCACCAGAACAGAATTAGGGAAGAACATGATCACGAACAGAGACGTATGAAAGACACGAAAATGAAAGTACTAGTTGCTCAGTCAGTTCCAGCTGATGGTCACAAAAGGGGTACGACACAATCCAATAATTCAAATTCAGCAGCTCCTGTTAAAGGGATATGTACCTATTGTAAACAGCCAGGTCACTATGTAAATGATTGTGCAGTTCTGAAACACAACATAGCCACAGGTAAAACTAAAGAGAGACCGCGTCCTCCTAGACAGGACCAGGTCCAACAACACATTCCACAGAATGTTCAGCCTATGCAGGTTCCACAACAGACCGTATCAGTACCACAGCCACAACCCATTGCCGCAACACAACATGTTACACAGCAGATGTACCAGTATGCACAATCTGACTATCCCGATTATCAGCAATACACATGAAACAGCCTAGAGAGGGAGGTTGGCTTGCCCCTTATTGAGGTTCCTGTAGATCAAGAAGGCCCTTATGTACACAGTCAGGTATTAGGGAAGGATAGACAATTTTTGATTGACACAGGGGCAAGCAGAACGACCATCAGTCATGAAGAGGTTCCAGGGGCACCCCTCTCAGGCTCACAGAATGTTTCCCCTGGATTTTCAGGAAAGCCTATAGTCAATGAAGTATCGAAACCTGTTCCCCTAGCAGTTGGTCCATTATCTCGTACTACAGACTTATTACTCACGAAATCATGTCCAGAAAACTTGCTTGGTATAAAGACCCTGAAAGCTCTAGGAGCTGTAATTTGTTGTTCTCCAGAAGGAGTAAGATTGTTTCTTCGTGATTTCAAAGGCCATTATGTATTGAGGGATTTTGACCCCAGGTTACAGAATGTTCCTGCACATTTATGGGCACAAGGCCCCACTGATGTAGGTTGTATGCACATTACTCCATATCGTGTTACACTCAAGCCAGGAGTAGTACTACCACGTATTCGACAATACAAGTTACCACCAGATGCTGTAGTGGCTTTACTGAAAATCATTGACGAGCTCATTGCACAAGGAGTGGTTGTAGAAACCGATTCCAATGTTTGTAATTCCCCGATCATTCCAATTCTTAAACGTACAGATCCAAATGCACCTCCTGTTTATCGATTAGTCATCGATTTACGAGAATTGAATAAATGTATTATACCACAGTATCCTGTGGTCCCAGACATTTCATCCCTATTGACTGCTATTGATTCTGAGGCGACGTTCTTTACTGTAATCGACCTCAAGAACGCCTTCTTTAGTGTCCCCATTGATCCGGAAAGCCAATATCTTTTCGGATTCTGTTTAAATGGCCGAAGCTTCAAATTTGCACGCGCACCTCAAGGATTTACAGAAAGCCCCAGCATCTACAGCCAAGCATTAAAACGACAACTTGACAGTATTCACATGCCTGCCAACACTGCCCTACTTCAATACGTCGATGATCTATTGATCACCGCCCGTAGTGAACCAGAATGTGAACAAGCATCACTGACAGTTTTGCATTTCTTGGCGGACAAGGGACACAAGGTGTCTCCTTCGAAGCTACAATTCTGTGCCCAGCAAGTGGTGTACCTTGGGCACTTGCTGTCCAAGTGGGGTAGGCAGCTGACACCTGAACGAATTCAGTTAATTGCACATCTTCCGCAACCCAAGACACAGAAAGAAGTACGAGCCTTTATTGGACTCACTTCCTATTGCAGACAATGGATTCCACAATATGCATTTCTAGCTAAACCACTCATACAGTTGACAACACAGGAGGCAGCGTCTTCGACTGTCCTCCCTTGGACTCAGGAACATACACACGCTTTTGATGAATTAAAGAAAGCCTTATGTCAAGCACCTGTTTTAGCGACACCATGTTACAGCAAACCTTTTACACTTTTTGTCACAGAACGCGATGGCACAGCGTTGTCGGTTCTCACTCAGGTACAAGCAGACAAACACAAACCGTGTGCTTATTTTTCGAGTACATTGGATCCAGTAGGACAGGCCCTGCCTGCGTGCTTAAAGTCAGTTGCAGCATCTACAGCCAAGCATTAAAACGACAACTTGACAGTATTCACATGCCTCCCAACACTGCCCTACTTCAATACGTCGATGATCTATTGATCACCGCCCGTAGTGAACCAGAATGTGAACAAGCATCACTGACAGTTTTGCATTTCTTGGCGGACAAGGGACACAAGGTGTCTCCTTCGAAACTACAATTCTGTGCCCAGCAAGTGGTGTACCTTGGGCACTTGCTGTCCAAGTGGGGTAGGCAGCTGACACCTGAACGAATTCAGTTAATTGCACATCTTCCGCAACCCAAGACACAGAAAGAAGTACGAGCCTTTATTGGACTCACTTCCTATTGCAGACAATGGATTCCACAATATGCATTTCTAGCTAAACCACTCATACAGTTGACAACACAGGAGGCAGCGTCTTCGACTGTCCTCCCTTGGACTCAGGAACATACACAAGCTTTTGATGAATTAAAGAAAGCCTTATGTCAAGCACCTGTTTTAGCGACACCATGTTACAGCAAACCTTTTACACTTTTTGTCACAGAACGCGATGGCACAGCGTTGTCGGTTCTCACTCAGGTACAAGCAGACAAACACAACCGTGTGCTTATTTTTCGAGTACATTGGATCCAGTAGCACAGGCCCTGCCTGCGTGCTTAAAGTCAGTTGCAGCAACCGCTCTAGCAATCCGACAAAGTGATTCCATTGTATTAGGACATCAATTGACAGTACAAGTTCCACATTCTGTAGAGGTTCTCCTAAACAGAACCCAGACTCAACACTTGACTGTAGCACGACTGACAGGTTATGAATTGACATTATTTCAACCACACATAGAAATCAGACGTTGTATTACACTGAATCCTGCTACACTTTTACCCTCGAGCACAACAGACCCTACTCCACATGATTGCGTGGATGTAGTTGACACAGTTACGAAACCCAGACAAGACTTGACAGATGTCGCATTATCCGATCCAGACCTGACACTTTATGTGGATGGTTCATGTTTAAGAACAAGCACAGGAGAGTTAGTTGCCGCATATGCAGTGACCACTGAAACTGAAGTCATAGAAACACATCGCATTGACACCCTGTCAGCCCAAGCAGCAGAGCTCATCGCTCTGACCCAAGCCCGTATACGAGCCAAGGACTTGAAAGTAAATATATACACAGATTCACGTTATGCATTTGGAGTCGTTCACGACTTCGGTGTCCTCTGGCAAGAAAGAGGTTTCTTGACCTCTCACGGAGCCAAGATACAGCATGGCCCCCTCATTCAAGCTCTGTTAGAAGCAATACATTTGCCTACAGCTATAGCTATCATGAAGTGCAAGTCACATACGAAAGTCACCGACAAGATTTCTCAGGGCAACGATTTTGCAGATCGAATAGCGAAACATACAGCACTGACTCATACTCAAACAACGGACATGACAAAGACTGATGTATCCTCACTGACACACAGTATGACAGTCAGGGACCCCACACAAGATGTCATCGACATACAGACACATGCCACTCCGGATGAAATAAAGAAATGGGCTGAACAAGGAGGGGTCCAGACAGATCAAGGATGGATGACAAAGGGAAAGACCACATGGTTTCTCCCCGACTCTATGGTTCAGGTTATCATCAACACAGCACATAGTCCAGCACACTTAGGAGAAAAAGCCATGTTAGACAGTTTACAGAACATCTGGTTCAACAAGCATTTACGAGCAGCAGCCAAACAGAAAGTGCGTACCTGCATGATCTGTTGTCAGTTCAACCCAGGAAAAGGTGTTCCCGTAGAGCAAGGTGGATTTCATCCTCCCGACTACCCTTTTGAAGTCCTCCAGCTGGATTATATTCAGATGGAAAGATGCCGAGGATTCAAGTATGTCCTCGTAGTTGTCTGTGCCCTATCCCGATGGACAGAAGCATATCCCGTCCCAGATTACACTGCCCCGACCACTGCCAAGCAGTTGGTTTGTGAGTTTTTCCCTCGATACGGTTTGCCCCGTGTCGTGTATTCAGATAATGGTCAGCCATTCTCATCCGAACTTATGAAGCAGGTCTCGCTTCTATTGGGGTACCAGTGGAAGTTTCACTGTGTCCGGCATCCTGAGGCAGCAGGTCTCGTGGAGCGGCACAATCAGACTCTGAAAACTCGCCTTGCAAAAGTGTGTAAAGAGAAGGGAGTAGATTGGATAGTAGCTTTGCCAGTTGCTCTTTTTTATATGAGAATGGTAGCCCACTCTAGGACAGGGCTATCCCCGTATGAGGTGGTCTTCGGTAGACCTCCTAATATGTGGGGGACGCCTCTGCCTCGAAAAATTACCGATGTTGATAGTACTATGTTGACAGATTACCTTGCTTCCTTGATGTCTGCACTACAATCATGTCGTTCACAGGTCGCAGCAGCCTTCCCAGACAACACCGAGGTGAAGCCACATGAACTGGTCCCGGGCGATGTTGTGGTCGTTCGGAATTTTGACAGATCGAGCCCTTTGGAGCCCCGCTGGAAGGAGCCGAAGATCGTTTTGTTAACAACCAGGACAGCTGTAAAACTGGAAGGGCGCAAGGGTTGGGTGCACTCCAGTCACGTTAAGAGATTCTTTGGACTTCCGCCAAAATCTGAATCCCAGAACTCCCACGTACCAGTGACTGATACCAAACTCCCCCTTCTAGAGAAAACTCCCCAAGAGGAGTACAGACAGAAATTGAGGTCTAGTAAGACAGACAGTTTAATTGTTTAAGTCCCCCTCGGGTGAAACGGTTCGGCAGTTTCTGACAATGTACAAGTTAGACCCAAATAGAGAGAGAGATAGACAGGAGACCAAGAAACAAAATTATTGTAAAAGTCTCCGGAGCAGATGCGTTTGCACATTACTTATTATGTTTTTTCTGAGTCTTACGATTATTGCAATGAGTTGGATGTTATACATGTATTTTCCTCTTGCACATTCTTTTTCTAATGACACTGTCGAGCACACGTTTAGTGCTCTTCCTCCACACGAATTGTCTTATCGACTTGCGCTGCGCAACAATACATTTATTCGTATGTTACACCATTCTCACCAGACCAACAATGCTACTAATTGTTGGATATGTGGCCTCCCTATCAGAACTACAAGGGAGCTCTGCCCCTCTTTCCTTACCCGTTTACACATAATGGTTCCTGTGGTGCATGGTTTAGTTTAATATCCTCTATAAACACCGAGTCTAGAATTTCCCAAAGCAATTGGATATGGGGAAATCTGAACACAGTCATGAACAAGGCATGTTTCCCAGATAAGGAGGGTTTTCCGCAAATGACAGGGACAGATCTAGAAAATGAAGTGTATGGATTAGGCAATTTTACACTTAACCTCATGATTCTAAATGTTCAGTCAGAAACCAGTCCAGACTTGCCATCCATATCAGTTTTACCAGCGAAAGGTGTATTATGTGTCAGAAAGAATGGTTCAGTACATCTAGGTCACAGTGACTGCACTACTGTGGTCGAATTCAGTGATAAAGGCAAGTCTACATTTAAAGCTTCCCGACATTCCTATTTCATTTGTGGTCAGACCGCCTATGTCCGTTTACCTCCAGACTGGTATGGTACCTGTTTCATTGCATTCTTATTGCCACCAGTATTCCTAGCCCCATCTGACTATCACAGGAATTCCCGCCTTAATATTGTCAGACACAAGAGAGACCTCCCAATAGTTGATCAGACTGAAACTACATGGGAACAATATACAGATTTCAATAAAGGATTCTTTCCCTATCTAGGCACTGCCTCCAATAGTAAACTGATACGCAAATTAACCAGAATACTTGAAGCCGTAGTGAATGAGACTACTTCTGCCTTGGGCAACTTACCAGAGGAGCAGTCTGCTATGAGACTTGTCGTTCTTCAGAACCGCCTTGTCCTTGACGTCATCCTGGCCGATAGGGGCGGGGCTTGTAGAGTCATCGGATCCAGTTGCTGCGTGTTTATTCCAAATAACGCGCCATCAGTCTATAAGGCCATTACCAGACTTCATGAAATTGCCCATCTGATACACCAGAATCCAGGCTCCTGGACTTGGTCCGGTTGGCTCTGGAGTGTAATTACAGCCTGGGGATGGAAGCTACTGTCATTCCTAGGAATCATATTGGCCATAGTATTCAGTTGTTGTCTATGTCTGCAATGTGGGCCAGCGATTTGCGGCTTGTGCGCCACAGCTTGTGTTCCCCATCCAAGTTCACGTTCCCATTCTCGAAGAAAGAAAGAAGAGCAAATGATGATATGAACAGATTGATGGTCTCATGAACATCGACATATCATGAAGGGTCCGTAGGGGACAAGGAGGGAATGAGGTAATTGAAATTTTTATGGTCAATTGTGTCCCCTAACGTGTACCCCAACGGCTCCATGTACGAGCTTCAAGTACATGTAATTTCCCTCCACGACCGAATCTGAAGACGCAAATACATTTGCGTCCAACGTTAACATGTCCTCTATCAGATCCACCATGAATGGATTGATAATTCAGTTCCTAAGTATGCCGTGCCACCGTCTTTATATGGTGTACTTTCACGTTTTTCCTGGCTCTGCCGAGCTAGGCCCTGATTTTCTGTCTTCAAGCCACGTCTGTCTCTGCCTCTGAAAGCTGCAGCATGAAGATGCATCCCTGACCTCTGCCTTACTTCCTGCCAAGCGAGCGGTGCCCGGCTCGGCCTGGCCTGCCTGCCAAAAAACTGTATTTTACCTTTAAGCTATCAGCGTAGCCGGCTCAGCTCCTCGAAAACACATTCCTGTCTAGTGATTTAGGTAAACATATCCCCGGCTGCAGAGCACAGAGCAAGTCTCCCTGTCTCCGTGCAAGTAATTTACAGTTCCCGTTACCAGAGTAGGCCCATGGCCCCGCACGTAGACACGCAGACACCTATGCACGCACTAACATTCAGTATAGAGTAGCCTCTGCCCAAGAGACCTTTTACTCTAGATTAAACATCCTCCAAATATTAGATATCAGATATGTTATAGGGACAGGTCGATCTGACATGCCAGACTTCTGTCTCTTCTACTAGTGCTAAAAGTCAGACCCTTAGCTTCCTCCAGATGCACGTCAATCACACGTCAATCACACGTCATATTAGCTGCGCGCGCATCCAGGCCACAGGTTTCAGCTGACTCTGCAAGAATTCTCTAAGCATCCACCCACTTGTGACACTTTTTTGTGACGTTTCTAGTACACGCCTATGTGCACACCCTTGTTCACGCCTTTTTGCTACGCACATGTGTTCTTATCATATACATTTCACTTGTCACGCCTACTGTATTCAATGCTATTGTGTCATTTTGCTATATATGTCATGTACTGTTAATAAATCGTTGACATCTTCCCTGCCATCATTGCATACCCGAACCCTTGTATTGATGGAATAGATTTCCATGACTCGAGTCATCATTTATGATTAAAGCCCTTATGACTCAGACACCACGGACTCTGCCTCTCATGTTATTGAGCTATTTTCTTTAATTTTCCGAAATTATCCGGCAAACTTGTATACGGTAAAATATTTACCACATTGCAGCACTCCCATTCCTGGACAGTTACCCTTCTTGTCAGTCATCTGTTGTTGAGTGTTGACTCTGGTGAATGCATCAATGTGGGGAGACCTTGGGCCAGACACATTGCGGATGTCACCGGTTGACATTGTATGTGACATCACAACCACAGGCTCTGTGTGGAATTGCAGCCTCACTGTGTGCAACAGGATGTGTCTGGCTCATCACATTAATCTTGTGGCCCAGTACAGTTTGGTTTACCTAATGACATGTTGTGAAGTTGTGGGCCAGTGTATGTCCCACATGTTCTGACAACTGTCCAGTGAGTCTGTTCGTATGGATGCATTGCCCCTTCTGCCAGCATGTAAAGTCACTGTAACGTCGCTACATCAGTGCTTGTCGAGAACACTGCTATGCAAGCCGTCTTGGTAAGTTTATGTTAACTTTATATTCCCATGATTCCAGGAATGTTGCACTGATGACGTTCCAACGTAGTGCTGTTGCAAATGTAAACACTTCTATTACACCAGTCGGTTGATGTTAATCCCAGCAATCTCTTGTGCCGTGCTGCAAATCCTGGTCACAGTGGGGGTGGTTTAGTGGCTTTTGTCCTCATTACTCTCTGTAGAGTTTGGTCACACCTGCTTGTCATGTTTGGCATTGTAAGGCACAGTTGGAAGAGCCAGTGACTGGCTCTTGATAGGCTTCCTTGTGTTTCAATAATTCCCTTCCTCGTTGGATAAGCTAAGTACGGCTCTTGTGGGTGATGTGTATCTTACATTCATGACCCTCACTGATTCCCAGGGCTGACAACAGTTTTTTGGCTTTGTGTGAGTAGCAGTGCTACACATTCAATTCACTGTATTTTTTAGCCTCATTCATACACTGTGACTAATTTGATGAGCGCATGGTTGCAATTGCATTGAAGCAGCCTGGTGAATGTTAGACCCCCTTCATTTAGGTGACAAACTTTTACCTTTTATGTGTCCCTGTTCAAACCTCAGATGTAGTATCATTTCAAAACCTGTGCTCACAAATTGGATATAGTGGCTGTGGTTAAACTACACAGGTGTAACTGTTACAGTACACGTCATGAAGTATTATGTGATTCAGTGCCAAGAAGTGTTGAATTGTTATGCTTGTTTACCTTTGTTTCAGATCTCTGTCCCTGCTGTACCCATATTCAATTCAATTCAAATATTCTTTGTTTCGATCATGAGAGATCATAAAAGAAGTACAAATAAATGCCACCATTAAAATCATTAATAAATAGGCTCAGTGTTTTAGAATACACAGTTCATGATTACAATCTAATTAAGATAAATAAAATTTTTGGTTTAAGAACTAGGAGTTCGTACAGCATTAGCGTCCCTTATGATTCTTCCACACAATCTCCACATTGCCGTCAAAAATTTCGCCATTACAAATACAGTTGGAGCTGTTAAGTCTGTTTTGAGTACTCTGTAGGCTGGGGCATAAGTTCGGAAGCCCAGGTTCCTTAAATAGGGGACCAGCCAGTAGCTCCTGATTCTGCTATAAGCTCTGCAAAACAGGACCACGTGAAGATCACTTTCCAATTCATAGTTACATGCTGGACAGTTCCCCGAGTCCAAGTTACCGTCCCAAGATTTAGTAAGGGACCTCAGGGGAAGAGAACCGTACCTCCATTGCATAAAGATCTTCCTTACACACACTGGCATCATACCGTCTAAGACGTACTCAGGACTGTAGCGGTCTTTTGTCTTGATAAATGTATCGGTTAAGGATCCTTCCCGGATAGAACTCAGAGATTTCTGGAGCATAAAGCTGTAAAACACTTTGGAAAGTTCTTTCCTCGGGAGCCTTGCGGACATTGCTTCTGGATTGGACCATAGCTCTGGGACTCCGAGGGTCGTACACATGTCCCTGATGTACTTTAGCCATGGGATTTTAGTCACGTGGATTGATCTGAGAAGCTCCTGCAGTTCACTTCTATAGTGTACCAAATCCTGGCTGCTCCACAAGCGCCTCCAAAAAGTCAAGGGTTTAAGGCCCAGTACCTCTGTGATTGGTCGTAATGCCAAGTTCATTCTTAAAGGGAGAAGAGGAGTGCTCAGTGGAAGAGCCGCCAATTGTCTAATAAAGTTGTTTTCTGCAACCTGTATGGTCTGTAGCGGTGTATGTCCCCATAACTCAGCCCCATAGGTAATGCCTCCCCTAGCTTGTGCTTTATAAATGTGTATGGCAGGAGCCAGTGGGCGAAGAGGAGATTTTTTGGCGATTCTTGTTATAGCACCAGCCCTCTGGATTAGCTTTGTGGTTGCTTTTGTTTTGTGGGGCAACCAGGTCAGGTTCTGGTTGAGGGTTATGCCAAGGTACTCAATTACATAGACTCTTTCTAGGAATGTGGATCCCAGGCGGGGATTTGGGCAACTTTTGGGCTTGTGATTAAGAATCATGAATTTGGTCTTGGAGGGGTTTATTTCTAATCCCCTTTCATTGCAGAACCCCAAGAACCCATTCAAGACTCTCTGTAGCCCCATTGGTGTTTTTGACAGCAGCAGGGTGTCGTCCACGAACATAATCGCAGGCACCCTGCTGCTGTTCAATTGTGGCGCATCAATGTTAGGGATCCTGCTCAAGTGCTCTATCACCCCATTCGTGAATAAGCAGAACTGGGTCGGCGCCAACACACAGCCCTGCCTTACCCCTCTTCGGACAGGGAACCTATCTGTCAGCCTACCGCCCTTTCCAAATCTTACTCGGGCGTAATTGTCTGTGTGTAGCCTGATTAGAATCTGGAAAATATCTCCAGGGACACCCAGATCAGCCAGCACCGCCCACAACTTGGCCCTGGGGATCAAATCGAAGGCGGCGCGGAGGTCCACGAAGACCGCATACAGTGACCCACCTTCTAGATGCACCGTCTTCCAGTACAAAATGTTCAATCTAAGTATTTGGTCGACTGTTGAGACTCCTTTTCTAAATCCCGCCTGGAGAGGGCTTAAAATGTCGGTCTCCTCCATCCAGCTTTGTAGCCTATCAAGAATTAATCTGCCAAACAGCTTCTGGGATACATCAATGAGGCTGATTGGGCGATAGTTGGCGGGGAGCAGGGGCGACCCCTTTTTAAATATCGGGACCACCTCCGCTCCCAGCCAAGAATCCGGTATTTTCATTTCCCCCAGCACTGCATTGAATAAGACCATGAAGTAAGGTGCCCAAATCCCAGGTTCCTGCCTGAAGAGGTCGCCCGGCACCCCATCCAAGCCCGGCGCCTTTCCAGAGGAAAGCTCCACTATTGCCATCCTGATGTCTTTTATGGTAAAGGAGTCAGAGGTGTATGTGTCAAGAGTAGTGGTAATATTAATTCTAGCTCCTCATTTTCGGGGGAATATAGCTGCTGGAAGTGTTCTTGCCAGACATTTGCAGCAATGTTGGGTTCAATTGCCGTGGGAAGGTCCCCGCTTCCATGGTTAATTATTCTCCAGAATCTACGGGAGTCTCTTTTAGCTAGGGACTCCGATAGATTCTCCCAGTGCTGTACATCCCACTCTGTTTTAGCATTAGCTATAAGTGTTTTGTAAGCCCTCCTTTTAGAGCGGATATCTTCCCTAGAGCTTCCTTCCTTTATGATGGATAGGAGGTCTCGTTTTGCCAGTCGGCAAGTACTATTGAACCAAGTGTTTTGGGTGGTCTCTGGGTACTAGGTCGTCTGGTGCTAAAGAGATCAACTTCAAGCTTCCTGATTAGGTGTTTGTGTACCTGTGCTAAATCCTTGCTAGTATCTTTAGGGGATTCCAGATTCCATAGGTCAAAGGCCTCCTCGAGGATAGGGATAATTCCAGCATAGAGGGAGGCTATCTTCTCTTCGCTAGAGGCAAGCTTTTCCCATCTTATCCTCCTCCTGTTGTTATCCAGGAGGTGTCCCTCTCTCAATTCTTCCTCACTTGACACATCCACCTCAAAGCAAGGGATGGCGTACTCTAATTTCAAAGCATTATGGTCACTGTCCTGCCTAGGTATTATTTTGAAATCCACTACCCTTTTCCATACCTGCATCTGTACCAGTAAGTAATCTAATCTGGATTCCCTCCCTACTTTGTTAAATGTACATTTGCTCGGGATGTCAGACCTAGTGCGGCCGTTACAAGCTCTCAAACCGAAGGTGAGATTTAGTGTGTTTATTTGAACGGCCAGCGATGTCCATGCTCTAGGATGGGGTGCTTCTGTCAAAGGAACCTGCCAACTTGAATTCTCTTCTAGAGAGGGTCCATCAAGTAGTCCAGGTAATGGTTCAAAATGTGAATTGAAGTCCCCCCCTATTAGGTATGACATATCCCCTGGGATTGTTTCTAGGAGGCGAGTCAGTGCCTCCATGGTTTTAGAGGTAGTCGCTATTGGGACTGGCCTGGAGTAGATATTTATAACTAATAATTTGAAGGGACCCGGCCATTCGAGTAGGACGGCCAATATATCTTCCGAGTCTACTATGTATCGTGAAGCTAGACAGCCCAAGTCGGAAGCCACCCAGGTTGCCAAGCCTCCAGATGGTCGACCTCTACCACCTCAGGTAGCTGGAATTGAGAATGCCTGGAAACCCCTAAAGGAGGTCTCGTCCCTTGACCTAGTCTCTTGAAGGAGACAGACGCTTTTTGGATGTATTAGCTCGGCCCATAAGTCCGAGTCTATTTTATTGGCCAGGCCTGCCACATTCCAAGAAAGCAATTTTAAAGTTTGTGGGACAGTCTGCGTACCAGATTGGTTAACCGTTTGACTTGTGTGGGCTGGTCGTAATGCCCTAACTATATGCCCTTCAACCATGGGTGGACCCTCCATGATAGTTTCCCTTTCTTTTGTCTCTTGGGGTGGATCTAGATTCCCAGTAATAGGTGTCTCCTCCCTAAAATTACGGGTGTCAAGGTTGTCTTCATTAGGGTTGCCTTCATCAAACCCTAATGTTTGCCCATATACCCCTTCTTCGGCGGCCAGATGTCAATCCACCATTTCAAGGCAGTCGTATCGGTTAGACAGCGGTAGAAATGGTGGCTGATAGAATCTTGGAGGCCATGGCACCTCTCTATCAAATCCACCCATTCCCATTCCTCTTCTCTTTACAGTCTCCCAACCCTGGAAGTTGTTATATATAGTCGGATGGTCAGGGGGTATTCGCATTTGGTTAAAGGGGAGTCTCCTCCTTCCCTGGTTACCGTCCCAATTTCCCTGTGAGCTCTGATGGTATCCTCATCTCTGGTCATTGGTTGTATGTTCGTTTGGTGGGTAAAAGAACGAAAGGGGGACTGGGTGAATGGTACTCCCCTCGTCCTCCAGAAAGGAACTACAAATAAATGAGACTGTTCCTGGTTCTTTAAAACTCACCAGTATACAGTCACCACTGATTGTTTTAGGTCTCTTACCTACCCACGAGACTCTTCTTACCATGCGAATGTCACTGGTCATACCTCTGGGAAGAGGTCTATGTGTTGAAAGCCAGTTGATTACTTTGTTTTTTAATGACTCCCCTGTCTCATTTATATCCGATTTTAGCTCGGGAACCCCAGCTAGAATGACAGTATATGGAGCTACCTCAGGCGGGAGATTAACAGTAACTGTTCTTTGTGGTTTTGCCACTGAGCTATAGAAGTCTTGGGCATTTTGGTTCGATGGTCAGGGGCGGTTTTGGGAGGACTTTTGTGTAATGAATTGAGCTGCGTATTATCATTAACTAAAGGTGATTGTTGCTGTGCATCAGAAGGTTGCTTTTTGAGGACACCTGCAGAAGTCGCTGGCATGGATGATTTAGCTTTTAGGTTTGGTGGTTGGTTACTATGTAGTTTGGCGTTTTTAGCCCCCGTTGAAGTTGTTACGGCCTCAGTATTTTTTACAAGTTTTGGAGGATCGGGGTTGTTTTTATGTTTTGGATCAGTGTTAGAAAGTGTGGGGCCAGAAGCCCCAGGTTTCCAGCAGTCAATAAACTGTAATGCGGTTTTCTCAATTTTAATTAGTCTTGCCTCCATTTTCATCAGGCGGGCTTCTAGGGGGCTTAAGATTGACTTAAAAAGAGTTCCTATATCTGCTAAGTTATGTCCTCTTCAGCTGACTCAGAATTGTGTTCAGTGGTGGGCGGTGGGATGTCAGTGAGAGTGTCACTAGGTGGATCCTGGGAAGGGTCAATCGATATCACGAGTGAAATTCTATCCTGGATAGTATGGTCTGTACTAGGTGTATTGTGTGTTGCCCCTGCCTTTTGCCTCGCTTTTTTTGTCTTCCTTTCGTTATTACTCTGTTTCCCCATTTTCCTTTTTTGTATGGCACCCTCCCTTAAACCCCAATCTGCATTTGATGGCCCTGCTAAGTTTGGGGTATCGGTTGTTGAGGGAGGTTCTTCCCTCGGTGGAATAGGGCTTTGGGTGATTAGATCAGTGTCCTCTCCCATGTTTGTTATATTTAGAGGTTGAGTAATTTGTGTCAGTGGCAGTGAGAGAAGGCTCATGTCCTCTAGATCGCTTAAAGTTCCCTCGGAGAGGTCTATACTAGTGGTTTGCTGGGCCCCACCGCAAGCACTGAGCTGTGAGCTATCTATATTCCGCCTGTCCTCAGGAGTTTTTGACATCGCTATAACGCCCATCGATGACATCCTGACCCACTCTATTTCTTGTGAAATTCGTCTTTCTAGAAGAGTGATGTCATCTATCAAGAGAGATCCTGCCTTCAAAAAATAGTTATCAATTTTACCCTGGGTAGGGGCAGTTGTCGTGGGTCCATTAACTCCAAATTGGCTTTGCTCCTCGTCTCCATTTTACTGATAATGAGTACTATGGCTAGAGGACGCCGGGAGAGAACAGATGATCTAGTGGTAACGATCAGGGAAAATGAGGAAATTCCTTATGTAAGTGGGGTGGCCCAGTCCAGTCTCTAACGTTGTCGAACGGCCTCAAACGGCCCGCTCTTTGCCCCGAGCTTCGACCCGCGCGCGTCCCGCGTGCGCGGGCGTCGGTGAGATTATGTAGACTGGGGGAGGAGGGAGGGCGGGAAGAGTCGCAGGTGCGCTGGTGGCAGGAGCGCTACTCCTGCTGGGACTCGCAGTCCCGCCCTCGTTCACCGGCACAGGCTTGAGCAGCTCCCCAGACGATACTCCGTGCTTCAAGGGACAATACGCCTTTACTCGCGTTTTTGCCAGAAGTCAATACAGCCAGGGAATCCACGTAGAGAGACAGCTGCGAGCGGTACCCATATTCTCCTTCCCTTGCCTGATCACCCTTTTGAGTCTGTTATTCATACTCAGACCAAGGGGCTATCTGGAGATGGACCCCTTTCAGCATCGCACAAATCTGAGGTTCAAAGGTACGGACAGTCCCTGGCAGTAATGTGGAGATTGTTTCACCAGCATTACAGGTACCCTCATTGCATGACAGTTATTTTCTTCTGACCAATGCCACTGGCCATGTACATTGGCTAAAGCAGCATGGCCTCAGAACAAACTTAAACCATTTCTGTAGTAAAAGTTTTCCCAAGTGTGCATTGTGCCCCATTACTGGCAACGGAGATCTCTTGCCAGTCTGCATGCGTCATCTATGGCATACTTTACAATGATTGTGCATATGTGGTTATGTGTACTGCGTCAACATGCATGGTGTTTGTAATAGGTCATGGTCCATTTTGTTATTGACATACATGGTTGTGTGTGTATTGTTTTAGCTTAATACCCACAACAGTCATGCAACACCTGCTGACGCTGTTTGTCCTGTGCCCCGCTTGGCCTTTTGGTGCCTTATCCTGTGGCCGTCATACTTGGTGATTGTTCACCCATTTTCTAGCAGTGACCAGACACTCCTTCCTTTCCATACACATGTAACATGGTGCCTTGCAAAAATCCTTTACTTTGTGTGCTAGTTTTCCATGGTGTCTCACACCTTCTGCTATCATGTGTTCACGCATCCCTGATGCGGCCTCCCCAGTGAAACCGCAACACCCAGTGCACAGATTATGCAACACACACACCTCCAATATGCTCCTCCGTCCATCCGTACATTCTTGAGTCAGGCCGCAACTTGTCAGTACCACAGTTGTACCACCTACATGACAAAGTCAGGACCGTGAGCACATGCAACGTGCACACTGCAAGGCCCTGTGGTCATTCAATTACACAGGTTACACAACAGAGTCATGCTCCTGCCACCCTCCACACAGTGGACATCAGACATTCATCCACCTGGTATCATGCAACCCCTAAGCGCACACATGACACCTGTGCAGGCTGTGTGTACAACTCATGCTACAAACACCGCAACGCCACACATACCAGTGCATGGCCATACAAGCAGGTTCATGTGCCTCATACTGCACACGCTACTTATACCAGCCAAACATTGAACTCTGTTACCTCATCAACACAACAGCACAACACATCACCTTCATTACTGTGACCTGGTTGTGCATAAGCCCCGCACACTACTTCTACATTGCCATCACAGATGGATACTACATCACCCGCAAGGACAACACCTATGATTTGCAATACTTTGAGGTACACACCCAGAGTGACATACATCAACAAGGAACAATTTTGTAGGTTGTCAACAATTGCTGATCTGACAGGATTTTAGGTGATTAGTAGCTGGAGATCCTCAGCATGTGTTATCATTTAGACTTCAGACATGGCTATCGATTCAGCCTGTGTGGTTAAGTTATTATTAATTATGTCATGGGGCTATGAGGAGGGCCCTGCGGAATACCCCACATTTGTGGTTTGACTGTGGAGTACAACGTGTAGGTGCTGCCCTGATGTGTGCGGTCAGATAGTTGTGACAATATCCAGTTCAGTACTGAGGACCACACACCTATGGTCTTCATGCAGTTCTGAATGATGGGATGTTCTATGGTGTCAAATGCTGTACACATGTCTAACAGCACCGATGCTGCCTTGGAACCTCCGTCGTCCTCCCAGCGTAAAGAGTCTGCCATTTCTTTGAGGGGCAACTGTGTACTATGTGTGGGAAAAATGGCAGGTAAGCAAGTCATGAAGGAGGCTAGTATCTACTACAGAGAGCATCATTTAGTGCCATGAAAGGTTCACGGTAAACATCGGCAGTACTGATAGATAGCTTGTGGAGTATGATTGGAAGGTAATACAGGATCTGTGTTGCTTTACTTGAGATGTGCAGGAGGAATGTGTGTCTCCACTCATCCGGGTTACACACCAATCAGAGGTAAGGGTTACACATGACCTTTGAATGTGGATTGTGTATCTTAGTGTGGATGTTGTATTGCTTTGCGGGCAGGGGGTAAGTAGGGGCAGTGGATTTACACATATGCTAATTGAGCTGAGAGGCTTCCCCGTGATTTGTCTATGAATCCGAGAGCACCCAGCTGGAATACCACTTTACTGATTGCTCCTCAGACATTGGACTACTACTTCAGCACGCAGGGCCACACCTACACATGAAACATGTGTCGGGGTAGAGCAAGTCCTGGCTGGTGGACAGACAGACCACCATCCTGCATCACTACATCCATGTTTGCAACCAGTTCTCAAAATCCAAACCATAGCTACCTCATGCTGCAAGTCACTCCACATGCTGGAAACTATTGTCAGGTAGATCCACTTTTAGTCAAGACAAACAGCCACCCAGGTCCACAACACCAGCCGGCTGTAGTATGGGTGACAACTTTTCACAGGAACAAGGGCCAGACTCCAGGAGTACATGTGCAGACCCAGGGCACATGCGCACACGTCATTATCAACATTCCCTGACACAGCCACATGACCATCCACCTGAGATGCCTACTAGAGCCACACTGCCAAGTGCAGGATCACCTTCATATTCCTCAGCCACACTCAGTGGGCAATCCACAACCACAGCCAATAAAAGAAATATGGAAGTATCCCATCCAACACCCCGTTGCCTGTAGTCCGTCCAGCCACCCTTGACCTGGGCAACATTCATCACTTCAACAGTGCAAATGCATATTGGTGATGGTTCTGCCACATCAACAAACAGACCTAGTACTCCCTCCCTGGACACCGACACATTACACATGACCTGTACACCTTCATGAGACTCTTCAGTTACTGTCTGTCTGAGCAGAATGGCATGACACCCCCCCCCCCCCCCCCCTCAGCAGATGCTAAACATCACGGGTGAGTATTTCCCTCCATGGATATAGGTGATCATACATTGTGACCTATGTGTGTCCACATCCAGACTCAGTTCCCAGTCTATGGATGGCTTGAGTTTGATCAACACACTGGCATACTTTGACATATCCCCACACGTATGTTTTAGACTGTGTGTAGAACAAAAAACTTTATCAATACCTATTGTGTATGTTATATTTATTTCACCATCTTGTGAGTGAAATGTGAGTAGGTGGTAGGTGCTGTACATAAATGGGGGGAATCTAAAGTTCACAGAGGGAGATGTGATGCCTTGCAGTTTCAGTCAACAGAGTCCAGACCACAGTGCTTGGCATCATTGGTGACATTGCGACCAGCAAGTCCATGTGGGAGAGCCGGACAGTCAATAAGGTGATGCTGTTACACACATAGGCAAGATGCCAGACCAAGTGACCTCGGAGATACGCATGGCCCTCTGCCTCTCAACGTCTTCTCCGTGGACGACCAACCTTCCTTGGGGGACCCTCATATGTAGGCCTTGACGATGCCTGGGACCCTCCATCAGATAATTCCGCCTCCTCCGCCCTCCCTGTGCCTGTTGGCAGTCTTTGCCTTGATGTTTCTGGCCTGGTGACACAGGGAGGGTGCTTCATGTTGTCAGCAATCCGACCGAGTGAGTGGCTTATGTCCCTCTGCACCGCCAAGAGCTCATCCAGTCTTGCCTCCATCCGTCCTTGGTGTCGTCGTTGACTGGCGTTTTGCTCGGCCTGCTGGTTTTTCATAGCAATGAGGGCCCCCACTCCCTGGGTGAACTCCCTGGTGTCCCGCCAGTATGCCTCCATGATGTTGCGGAGTTTTGACATACCGGGCCCTGCAGCTGGCTCGTCAGGTTCTCGCCTCTGCCTTGTGCCACTCCCACCACCCCTGCCCACATGAGCCTTGCCTGCTGTTGTGGGCACATCGGCTCAACTGGACCCCGGAGGGTTGACAGTGGTGGTGTTGTCTGCCACCTACTGGGTGCCCGGCAAACCTTGTCCCTCATTATCAGAGTGGCTCGGTTGTGGATTGTGGGCAGGGCTCCGAGCTGTCTGCTGGGATGTGGCAGGAATGGGTGTGGTGGTTGGCACAGATGCCCCTGATCCAGCTTCTGCATTGGTTTGGGATCCAGAGGTGCCAGGTTGGTCGGGGTCATCCATGGAGTGGTGAGAGGCGTCGCTGTTGGTGGGATCAGGGTCCTGTGGAGCCTATTTGACTGTGATCCTTCTCCCCCCTGGTTGGGGGTAGATTGCACACGTTGCGTAACTCTATCATACGCGACAGATGTCCGGGGTAAGAGTGCGCTTCGTTGAGGAGGGGTTCGCTTTTGTATTGCTTGTGAGGATCACTCATAAGCGATGTACCGATGTACGCGATGTTTACCGTACAACTCCCTGTTCATACACAATGGCGTTTTCCCATGCGAATCGCGTTCAGGGTTCCTGGTCCGGATTGTACTTTGCGTATCGTACAGCATGTTTACGAATCGTACGGTTCACAACCCACGTCCGAATTGTACGGATCTTGGCTTGTTTTTCATATGGTTCGTACACATTCGGACGGAGTATTTAGAAACGGATCGTACTACGCAAATCGTACGGGTTTCTACGAATCATACGGAAACCGCTCCAAATCCGATTCGTGGGACCGTTTTCTTTCACGAATCGGAATCGACCCCTTAGTGTCTAAAGCATTGTGCCACTTTGATGTAAATGATTTTATCGGAAGGGTGCCCACTCTAAATTGGTGATATATTTTCCTGTTGCCGGGTCTCGTGATAAAATCCCAATAAGCTTCAGGTCTGGATTCAAACTTATGTTCTAAGAAGATACCTGTTAGAGAGCTACTACTAACCTGTGGCATGGTCTTATTGCTGATCATGTCCCAGTAGAGTGCTTTATAGTCGTTTTTATTTGGAAACAGGCTCCCTGCTGGGTCTTCCCACAAGTGGCTGAGCCCCATATCAGACAATGTGCCCTTGCTCTTTTGTAGCCACTTGATGTTTGAAGACAAATCTGCATCTCTAATGTGCTTTACTGCGTTAGCATAAGATGCTAACTCTGGTGTTGTCCATAGCCTTCTCCAATAGGCCAGGGGTCTAAAACCTGCGGCATCCTCAAATGAGATGCATCCCAGTAGGGGGTTGACAGGAGTTGATTGGGGCAGGCCAGTTACCTATCTCAAGATCTTATTTTGATCTAGGACTAAGAGAGATAGTTGATTATGCCTGAGAACTAACAAATCTATCTGGGGTTTCCAGTTCATCCTCTTACCCATGGTTACTCCAAAGTATGTAAAGGTATCAGGTTGTTACAAGGACGCATTGTTCATTTCTACTATGCCTTTTAATATTTTATATTTATGCAACACCATGAACTTGGTCTTGTCAACATTAACTACTAGTTCATGGGCGTTGCAAAAAACTGAGAATCTTATTGAGGGCACGTTCCAGACCGGATTGAGTTTTAGACAAAATTAAAGAATCGTCTGCAAACATTAAAAGTGGTACCCTCAAACCGGCAAGAGTCGGAGCGTCAGTTGGATAAGTGGTGTAGTATGAGATAACCTTATTTATAAACAGGGAGAATAAGGCAGGGGCCAGAACACACCCTTGCCGCACTCCCCTATTTACTGGGAAGCGATCTGTTAATTCACCCTGTTGTCCCCACCTTACCTGAGCATAGTTGGACGCATGCATTTTGATGATAAAGAGTAGGAGCTCAGGTGGCATCCCAGCCTCCTTTAGTGTATCCCATAGCTTGTATCGGGGCACTAGATCAAATGCTGTTTTAAGATCAACAAATGCAACATCTAGGGTCCTTCGGGTTAAGATCACGGTGCTCCAATAAATCATCATGAATCTAAAGACTTGGTCGATGGTGCTGACGTGGGGACAGAAACCCGCTTGATAGGTGGATAGGATTTCCTGATCAATTACCCATTCGTTAACTCTACCTAACAAGAGTCTAGCCACAATCTTGTGTCAATTAGGCTTATTGGCCTGTAATTGCTTGGGCTAGCACGGTCCCCTTTCTTATATATTTGAATAATTTCTGCCCCGCGCCAGGTTTCTGGTATGAGGCTCCTCTGGCCAAGGCATTAGAAATGATGTGGATGTATTTAATCCAGTTCTTCCCATCTGGTTTAAATATATCAGCCGGGATACAGTCCGGACCAGGGGCCCTACCTGCTGGGACACAATCCAAGACTCTTTCTATCCCCCCTATATCAAATGTTAGAACAACATCTGAAATAATCTCAGGATATTCTGTAAGGGTGCCTGTTGGAGAAGCAAATTGGGCCTGATAGTGCGAGACCCATTGTTCAGGTGGAACATTATTAACTGGTACAGGTCCTATTTCTCCACTACCCCATTTAACTGTTTGCCAGAATTTCCGCCAGTTCTTTCCATAACTTGCATAAATCAATTCCTTCCATCTATTTTCAGAAAAATTATTCTTTGCCCTATGTTGAGCTTTTTTATATTCTAACCCTGCATGTTTGACCTCCTGTAAGACTCATGGCCTAATTGCTTGAGAGAGGTGCCTAAATGCAATCCTGCATGCCTCATCATATCATTTTGCTGATTTTTGAGTTACATGCCTAGTTGCTCTATTATTTTTGGTAAAAAAGACCTTCAGCTTGGCAAAAAGGTCCTCATGTACCTTCATAAGGGCAGTGAAGGAATCAACTTGTGTGTCTAGGGTGGAAAGAACTGTAAATGTGTCTACAACGGTTAGCTTTATCAGATTTAGAGTAGCTTCATCTTCTGATACCGCTGCCCAGTTTAACCGCCGACAATCTTGGGACACAATTACATCTCCTGTTGCTATTTCAGAACTAGCCCTTGGCGGATCCTGACCCTTCCTTACTAGAGTTAACAGTAGCGGATCGTGGTCACTCTCCGTTCTATGTTGGACCTTCATATCCATCATTCTTGGCCATAACTCTAAGCTAATAAGAAAATAATTGATTCTACTGCTTCTTATCCCGTTATTAAAAGTGTGGGTGCCTTCAGTGTCTGATGACGATCTCCCGTTGACTGCCCTGAGGCCCCTCTCCAAAGACAAGCTTTTTAATTGCAGCGCCACCTCAGTCCATTTGTTAATTGGAGGCGGCGCTAAGGGTGGTATACCCCAATATGAATCCTCATCGGTACTTTGACAATAGTCTTCGTTACCGAGGGGCTCAAATGTACAGTTGAGGCCGCCTGCAATCACCAATTGATTCACCCCTTACATAGCATCGATGAAAGTGTCCAATTGGGAGATAGTTGGCGATGCTTTCCCACCTGCAATCCAGTGTACACATTGAACAATATAAGATCTGGCTTGTGTTCTGATCGAACCTTAATTGCTAGAATATCCGGGCTATCAATTGATAACTCTTCGATCTGATAGTTTGTCTGTTGCCTAACCCAAGTAATCAACCCCCCACTAGGTCTCCCTTTGTGTCTAGCAGTTGCCACTTTACCGAAAGCCAAATAACCTGGTTGATAAATCGTATTCACTGACTATGTCTCCTGGAAAGCAATAAAATCAGACCCCTCAATAAAACTTGACCAATCAGATGACATAATTTTGGAGGGTAAACCAGCAATATTCCAGGATATTAATGAGATTAAGGAAGAGGTTGGACTACCACCCATTACAAGGGGTATCAAGATCTCTATGCTCTCCGGACACTTAGCATTCGTTAACTGTAGTCCTACATGGAAGAAAGTCAGACTCCAGAAGGCGCTCAGAACTTTGTATGTGAAGCATGGCCTTGGCCCTTATATGTTTAGTATGCTACGGCACAAATATACGAAGGACAAAGCCGAGTTGCAGTGGCCTTTGACGGGCACTTTTGATAAACAAAATAGTGGGTTTTTACAGGAGAAGTTGTTTACAAAAAGAAGTAGACAGTCTAAGTTTGATTCTCTTAGAACATGGCAAAAGGAGGCTAAACAGAGGCGAATGAAAGCAGAGAAAGAGGCCCGGAAGGGGAGAATGCAAACATTGACTCAGAAAGCTGCAGCACATTATAGAGAGAAGCAAGAGATAGGGATTGAACATGAAGATAGGTGGTTTTGATTGAATATTGATAAAACTTATGTGACCCAAGAAGAAAATGATACGTTTGTGGAACAATTGTTAGACACTCGACCCCCACACCCATATGCCCCGCAGAGGATATATCCTGCTCTTTCCTCCTAGGCCCAGCTACCTGGTTCTTCTGTCTCTACTGTTTCTGCTTGTGTTACTATTGATCGGACTCCCTCGGCCAAGGCACTTCCTGTCCTTCTTTTGTCCTTGCCGTCTGTGGCAACTGTGACTGTTAGTACTCCTGCAACTCCTATTGCTTTGATGTCTTTTTCACCAGCTCTTAAACCAGTGACACAGCTGGCAGCGACGTTAGTACCTGCTACTTCTGTTGCTACTCCCACTGTGTTCTTCTATCCCATGATGTTACCGAGTAGCGGGACACCAGTACGTAGATTTGAGGACGGAGACTGGACGAAGTCTAAAGAGCGAATGTGTATGTATGTGTGATCGGAGATGGGTGATGCGGAGAAAAGGGTAGTAGCTAATCAGGCTGTGCTGTGGGCCTGTAACAGCAGTTATAATGTGGAAGATGTGTAGAGTGTGATGAACGATTATTAGCCCTTTGTACAATAGCATGCCCTTAAGCATATGTCTGCTACTTTGATGGGTCTTTGGGATCAGTATTTCATCAACGTAGCACCGCAGATTCTATATGATATTAAGGATCATGTGTATGTTACTGATATGACGCCTGGTCAAGTTTTGGTAATGTTGCAACGTTAGTTGCTTAACGGGTTAGACTGCTTGAGAAGAGCCCCACTCTGGTATCTCAGTTTCCAATGGAGGTTCATCCTATTTATCACCCTGAAATACAGAGCTGAGGGATCAGCATAATGTTGTTACTCTACCAGGGGCAGTGTCTTGATTCCAAGAGCAATGGGTTTATACTCAATGGAAGAGTAGTGAAGTCTTGTCTCTTAAGAGTCAGTTACTCGATCCTAGGAAGAATCAAATTGCTTATTATAAAGAATTGACTGAAGCTGCCTCTTCAACAGTGATGACACTTGCTGATATTGAAATTCTTTTTGGCTTACTACTTCTGGTTGATATTTGGGGATAAGTGCACGAAGGATCATGTTGCGGAATTGGGTGGTACATGGGATCAAGTAAGAGCATGGAACCAGGACGGAAAGCCAGGTGATATGCCTAGGGCAGAGATACTTGCTTTGTCAGGTGGCATTATAATGTATATGCATTCTCTTATTCCGCTGAGGAAGGTTAATTGGGATAATTTTATTGACATGTTGCCAAAAGAAAGATGGGAGTGTGTGTGATTTTTTCACTCGGTTTGAAAATATGTTTCTGAATTGTAGTGGGCAGGATTTGTCTGTTGAGGGAGGTGTCTCATTGTTTGTTAATAGATTTGTTTTAAATTTGCTTCCCGAGATTGCGATTCAATTGCAGGCTTCTGAGAGCACCAGGTCCACCCCCTCTCCTTCTGTTATTTTGAATATGCCACAGTATTATGAGCACAGGGAAAATGAGGATAAGGAGAAGATAGAGAACAGGCATAAAGATTTGAAGACAAAGGTGTTGTTGCATCAGGCATCTAGAGGAAATTGGTAGGGGATGTGGTGGTGTTTCCCAGCAGCTTCCACGTACTAGCAGGAATACTACACCTGTAGGGCTGAATCAGTGTGCGTATTGTAAAGAGGAGGGACACTGGTGTAGCGAGTGTCCTGTGTTTTTGCAGAATAGTGGTCCCGGGAGGAAGAGGTTCTCGTGGACGGGGTCGTGGAGCTGGTGGTCAGGACAGGGTTTCGAATGCTATGGCCTTGCAGGGTCGTTCTGATCAAAATTATTTTGATGACCCTCGGGGAGGACAAAATTATGATGATGATCATGACATGGATGAGGTGACAGGGATGTCTTACAAGTAGGACAGCCAGGGACAGAGTGAGGGACCAGTTCTGATACCTGTAGATCACAGCGGTTGGTATGTTAGTGCGGATGTGCATGGCTCGGCTAAGGAGTTTTTGGTGGATACAGATGTGGATACAGATGCAATAAACAATTCTAATTCTTGCTCCTTGGTCCCTGGGGTAGCTCTGTCTGGCCATAATAAGGCTTTGGTAGGTTTTTCTGATGTACCGGTTGTGAGCTACTTTTCAAAACCCCTTCCGTTGACTATTGGTTCTTTCACTGTAGACTCAACATTTTTGTCTAATTGTGGAGAAAATCTGATGGGTTTGGACTTGTTGAAGAAATTGCACGTTGCGATGTATTGTTCCCCGGCAGGTGCTTACATGACAATGGGTCTGCATGTAGGGCCCACTACTCAGTGTCTGTCCAAGGATGCGCCTCTTCTTGTGGAGTTTAAACATGTGCTGCCCAATCTCTGGGTTAACACAGATGTGGGACTTTTACATTTACCGCCAGTTTCATTTCATGTTAAAAATATGCTATTTTACTTCTCATCCCTCAGTATAAAATACCGCAGGCAGGTGAACGAGCTGTATTCCAAATTGTGCAGGACTTGATTGAGAAAAGTGAGGTTGAGGAGACGACTGCTAATGTTTGTAATAGCCCTAATATTCCCATTCTTAAAATGACACCTTTGGGTTCCTCTGATGATTATGCAGATGTCTACGCTTTATGATTGACTTACGTGAAGTTGATAAAATACTGATTGCTCAGTTTCCGCTGGTTCCTGACATTGCCTCTTTTTTAACAATGATTCTTTCTACTGCTAAAAAAATGTCTGTCATTGGTCTGAAAAATGCGCTCTTCCGTATCCTCATTCATCCTGACAGCAGGTATCTGTTTGGGTTCACCCTTGCTACTAAAGCTTTAGATTCTGTTGCGCTCCTCAAGGCTGTACAGAGAGTCCAAGTATCTATAGCCAGGTGTTGAAAGGTCAGCTGGATTCCTTGTCGCTCCCTACAGGTCTTATATTGCTTCAGTATGTCGATGACTTGTTCATCGCCTCGGATACAGAACAAGGTTGCAAAGATAGTACAGTTAAATTGTTGTTGCATTTAGCTCAGCATGGCCATAAAGTTTCCCTTTTGAAATGTCAGCATTGTCGACAGGTGGTCACCTATTTAGGTCACCTACTGTCGAGGGAGGGTAGGAAGCTAACTCTGGAGCGTATAAGTGTTATTGTTAAAATGCCCATTGATCAAATTTTAAAAAGATGTGCGCGCTTTTATTGGCATTACTTCCTACTGTTGCCAGTGGATTCCAAATGATTCCCTTCTAACCAAGCCCCTGCTTGCTTTGACTACTAAAGTGGTGTTTGAACCCCTGCCTTAAACTCCTGAATGTCAGCAGTCTTTTGAGCAATTAAAAAGTGTGCTTTGTTCGGCTCCAGTGCTTGGCACACCTAACTACAGCAAGCCGCTTGTATTATGTGTCCATGATGCTTCTTGTTGTGCGCTTTCTGTTTTAACACAAAAACTTGGAGATAAGCAACAGCTGTGTGCTTATTTTTCTGCTGTTCTTGACCCTGTTGCAAGAGCCCTCCGGAGCTGTCTAAGAGCGGTCGCGGCTGTGGCCATCTCGATAATACAATCGACTGGACTTGTGCTTAACACTGATCTCACAGCCATGGTACCCCATTCTGTGGATACACTTTTGAATAAGACCAAGACAAAGCACCTCACCAGTACACGTCTGACCGGTTATGAATTGGCGCTATTTGCAAAACACATCAAAATCAAACGGTGTGCCACACTGAACCCAGCCACGTTACTACCCCTCCATTCTGAAATGGATGAAAATGAAAAACATGATTGTATCTTCCGGATGGAAGAAGAGAAGAAAGGACAGGTAGTCTTGACTGATGATCCCTTATCTGAACCACAAGGGGAACTATATGTTGATGGCTCTTGTTTCAAATTGCCAGATGGCACTACAACTGCTGATTATTCCATCACCACATTGAGTACCATCATAGAGACATCACAAGTCCCTTATCAGTCCTCCCAAGCAGCTTAGTTAGCCGCCCTTATTCGAGCTTGTGAATTGAGCGAGGGGCTGGTTGTCAATATTTATACTGACAGCCAGTATGCCTTTGGGGTCGCCCACAATTTTGGGTGACTCTAGGCTGAGAGAAAGTTTCTTACTTACCATGGCGTTAGAATCCAGAACCAGCACAGCCACCTTAAATTGAGGCTTTTGTCTGCTCTAACACTTCCTAAGAAGTTGGCAATAGTGAAGTGTAGTGCCCATAGAAAGATCACTGATGATGTAAGCAGAGGGAATGCTTTTGCTGATCACACAGCTAAGGAAACAGCACAGACAAAAATGAAGAGAATGTTTGTGGCTGGTCCCACCAGTGGGTGCCGGAAGGTGCTATGTTTGAGGATACGCTTGAGAACGTGAAAGAAATCCAAAGTGAGGCTACAATGGAAGAATTAGCAATATGGCAAGAGAACACAGCCAAATTAAGTGATAAGGGATGTTGGATTGACAAGTCAGGAAAGCAGAGATGGATGTTACCAGATGCATATGTCCTTCCTGTGGACACAATGGCCAATGGCCCAGCCCATATTAGTACTAAATGTATTTGCAAGTTGTTAGATCCTGTATGGCAAAATGACAACGTCCCCAAGACAGCTGCACAATTAGTAAAATAGTGCATGGTGTGCATGATGCACAATCCTGGAAAAGGTATCCCTACACCACCTGGTAATGTGCACCACCCACTTCCCCATTTGAGGTCCTCCAGATGGATTACATAGATTTAGATAGGAATAATACCTTGAAGTACGTGTTGGTGGTTGTCAGTGCATTCAGTAAATGGGTTGAGGCTTATCCCACTAAAGAAAATACTGCTGTTTTGACTGAAAAGGTACTCCTGAAGGAGTTCTTTCCTCGATTTGGCTTGCCCCATTTGATTTGGAGTGATAACAGGAGTCATTTTAATGCCAGGGTCATTCAGCTGATTTGTGATGGTTTGCACATAAAACAGAAGTTTCATGCTGCAAATCACCCACAGTTGGCAGGTTTGGTTGAGAAGTACAATGGTACTCTCAAGCTCAAATTGACTAACACCCAGGAAACAACAGGGTTGCAGTGGCCAGATGCTTTACCATTTGGTCTTTAGTCAACAAGAACAACATCACATTCTAGGACAGGATAGTCCAATTACAAGGTCATGTTTGAGCAACTGTAAATGTCTGGGCCGTCCCGGTTTCTCGTAGACTTTCTAGCATTGAATACCTATTGTTAACAGATTACCTTTGTGAGTTAACTGAAAATTTGCATTCTATTCACCATCAAGTCCACAAGTCCCTTCCACCCACACCAGAGGGGCCCGACACGATAAGTGACCTAGGGACTATGTATTAGTGGAGAACTTCCAGCAGAAGAAAAGCTTGGAGCCCTATTGGAAGGAACCTCAACAGGTCCTCCTGGCAACTCGAACAGCCGTGAAAGTCACTGGCTGAAAAAACTGGATTCACAGTAGCCACTGCCACAGGATACCCTTACCCTTGCCCTATGATCATGGGGTGAGGGACAGCATTGGGGACACTTAGTGTGAGAAGGTACCTCAGTCTGTCCCCTTCAGTGATGCAAAGTTACTGTAGACCCAAACGGATGCCGTGAACAATGAAGTGCTAAATACAGCGGTCCCTCCAGACATTTGAGCCATTAAGGAGCCTCTGGTCATTGACCCCTCTGTGCCTGGAGTTACCAGGTACAATTTGCACCCTCGGCTGAGGAATAGTGCACCAAAGGAGAAATCAGATTAGCCAGGAATGGACTGTGTGAGTTAGGGTACACTTTGCTATAGTTCCAATGGTGTTAGTTCAGGGTGTCGGGAGATTGACTCACTGTTCTGACATTGGACAGGATAGACCAAACGTGCTCCTTAGGAGGGAGGGTACATTATCCTTTGCGACATGGGATTCATCTTGAGCTTAGGACTGAGCAAGCTCCACCACCGGTGCTCAAGAGCGCCAACGTTTGATGAACAATAGGAGTCAGTACCAGTGAGGCTCAGACAGACACTGGGAACACTTGTTTTTATTAGCATTTTTATTGCATTTCTTTCTATCCCAAATTATGCATCCTTTTCATCGGCCTGTGACTGAGGAGGTACAGCCATTTGCACCACCACGTTCAATGAAGGGTTGGACGAAAATTTGTAAAATAATTTGCATATTACTGGTTGTGATGGTTCTAGCAACAGTACTTGGAATATCTTGGTTCTTGTAGGAGAAATTTCCTGTGCACTCCCTGATGGGTAATACCACCATTCCCCCTGAGCACATTATTGTTACGTGAGCCCCTCACAAAGAATAGCATAGAAAGTCTTACACAGACAATGTATTTACACAAATGTTGCTTTAGGCCCATGATGTGTCAAATACAATTAATTGTTGGGTATTTGGATTGCTCCCCTCATTTACACATAAGAGTGTCAATTTGTTGTCCTTGCCATTGTCATATATTGGTAGCTGTGAAGGCATTATAGTGCACTACCATTTCCAGCTCTCTACTCTGGTTATGACACATGCTGATTCTCGCTCTGATTATATTTGTTTTCTTCACAGGTTTACTCCCATAGGACCGGCAGGACAAGGGACCTTCAGTACATTGTCCCCAAAATCCTGTATGAGCACATTCGAGAATGTGAAGAATGAAACACGGCTTTGAATGGAAATGGCTGATTTCCAAAAGTTCAGCACCTCCAAGTATTTTCAGTATTTCCAAGCTTGCAATATTACTAAGGACAACCCGATGCTGGTATCTGTGGTTCAACACTAGTTTCTGCGTCCAGGGGACTGGGGAAGTAAAAGTGGGGGAGAGTAAATGAAATTTCACCTAGAGAGTGAACGAATAATAGTCTGCCCTTGATCCTACCCTATAATGTTTATTTTGTCTGTGGATCCCAAGCTCATGTCTGGCTTCCGAGCGGATGGTAAGGCAGATGTTATCTCTTTCCTCCTTCCCCCTGTGTATGTTGCTCCATCCAATTATCACAAAAATCATAAGCTGCAGCATAGGAGTAAATACTTGCCCCGAGTCAGAAGGGTTGTTGACACACAGGATATAGATCAGACAGATACCACTGCACAACAGTTTGGGGATTCCATAAAGGGTCTGCTACCTTTTTGGGGCCCCATGGCTATCAGTCTTCAACTTCATCGGCTAACAAGAGTTGTAGAGGGAGTTATTAATACAACTACTGGAGTACTGACAAACTTCACTGCTGAGCTTCAGGCTACGAGATTAGTCACTTTGCAGAACCAGATGGTGATAGACGTCGTACTTGCAGAGAGGGTTGGGGCTTGTCGTATCATTGGCAGCAGCTGTTGTGTTTGCATACCTGATTATGCTCCCAGACTATATGCAGTTATACAAAAATTGCATGGACTTTCCTCTGATATACACCAAGAGAGAGGTACTGGGATCCTATCGGGTCGTTCTGAAACATACTCACATTCTGTGTTTGGAATATCCTCTTTTCTAGCTGTGGTTGGCGGCATTTTCTTTACATGTTGCCTCTGCATACAATGTCTCCCAGCTTGTTGCTCCTATTGTGTCCCTATCCTCACTCCCATTGCAGAGATTGTCAGTTCATGATACTAATGCAGCAATTGTGTTACAAAACATTGACAAATTGATGCAGATTCACAAAGGAATTTTTGATACTACATCCTTCCTTGCATCTTCTATCCTGACACTGAATATATGGACCGTTCCGAGTACTGATGTCCCTTTTCCCATAAGCATGTTATGTCCTCTCTGCCCAACACATAAATTAGTTAGCGAATGCTAAAAGGAGGGTCTGATGAAATGAAAATGTTTTTGCTATTCTGCTTGTGCAATTGTTTTATGTAAGTTACCATTTGTGTCACCAGTTTATGTTTGCCCGCCATTTTGAATCATGCCATTGACTGCTTATTGTCTCTCAGTGAAGCAGGCTGTGGAAAGTTTCCTTTCACCAAGGTTAGCCTTGCACTGATTATGAATGCACTGTTCTTATTAGTGCATATCTTTCCGACTAGATAGAGGCCTCCTCGCACCAGTCTAGCGGCAGGCACGGGAAGAGTGACCTTGGGTAAAAGATACTGTGTAACTGGCCTCAGAATCAAAACCCATCATACTATACTTCTTTGTGTTATCTGACCCTGTTTGGAAAATCCATTATGGGCGGGTCTTCCTTGGTTCTGAAATGTACATAATGTATTGCTATGTTTGCTGAAGTCAATCCTCTCTGCAATACCCCTAAGCAACTGAGCAGATGGGACTCTATTTGAGTGTAAGTGAAAAAATATACTTGGTTTGTATTCTACTGTCTGACGAATCTTCATTTGTATGGAAGACTGAGAGGTGGTCGTGAATGACCCGGGTGGCCCTAATAGGGTCACTTCCTTCAATCCGACCTGCGGTCTATCGCGATCAGTCTCAAACTTTGATTTTGTCCTGGTCAAACGAGACCAGATGTCCTAAGTTGGTGCTTTTTGCTTTTAGACACTATAAAGTATTTAAGGCATGATTTAGATCTTGGAGGATCTGGCCCGCTGTTGCTTTTCTGTCAGATTCCCTTCCCACCTATTAGGCAGTATGCCTGCACTATTTAGATATTGGTGGGTATATGTGATGATGGTCCATCCGATTGCTGCCGTCTCTGCTAGATTTCTCCATCTGCATCGATGGCATCATAGGCAAAAGCAGCTGTCAGACGAAGTTCAGCCCGTTTCTCCACCGGGCCAATTATGATGTGTCTTCCTGCCGATGTAAATGTGGTGGGTAAATCTTCACACCCGAGTTGGTGGTTTCAAAGGGATAAAAGGTACAAACTTACCGTTTTTTTTCTTTTTCCAGTTCCTTTTCCACTATGAAACTGACATTTCAATTCCTTCCTTTGCTGCTGCTCCTTGACCATGAAGCAAATCAACTCCATCATCGCCGGAATCAAAGATAAGCTTCTTTTTTTACTTTGTTCCGTTTGAATTGTCTGTTTTGCATTAGCTCTGTACGACTTCATTTTTAAATCTCTCCTACAAGCAATATTTTACTAAAGTGTAAAGCATTTGTGTGTAATGAACTGTAAATACATGTTTTTTTCACATTTGGTGCAAGTACCCTTCATGATAGTGGACGAATCAATCAAAAAATCTAAAAGTTTCCATACAGGTGTGTTCACGTTTTTTTCATAAACTATGACTATCTAATTATAAACATATGCATTGCATGTTAGTGGAATAATTTAAATTTAATATAATTTCGACCTTGCATTAGAGTAGGTGAAACCTTTTTTAATCAATTTAAAATCAGTGTTTGTGTTAAACTTAAATCATTTCATATATTTATTAACATAACATTTCACCTTGTCTAGTGCATTTCCTGAATATTCTACATTCAATGGTATCTTTATTTTGTCATGATGTAATGCATATGTGTTTATGAATATCACTTCTCAAGTTCAAATAAACAGACCTGTATTAACACTTGAAGCAAATATATAAAAACATTTTTTTTGGTGCAAGCATCCATAACATGATGAATGCTTGCATACACCATAACTTCATGTGATAGTACATGGAGATTGAAACTGTAATCGTAAGTACAACTTAATAGCTTATAACAACAGAGCAATAATAAACAAAAACAAAAAATGTAAATTCAAGAAAACACACTTATTAACAATGCATAGTAACAATTAGTAAAATGCGCTAAACAACATTGCAATAAAATTCATTTAAAAAACTGAAATAAATAAATGTATATATGGATTTCCATGATTAAAAAAGGTGCAAAACACATTAGCAACAGCTCATTTAAAAGTAAAAATCACATTTATATTGAGTCACACATTCAAAAGTCTAACTAATCATTCTCCACTCCACCAAGGATTCCTGTGAAGCCTTCAGGATGTCGGATCTGCATGACCTTCTCCAAGGGAAAAAGTTGAAAGGGGGTACTGGGAGAACCATCACCAGTCCATTTGCCCTCCAGGTGACGCTTGAAGGCGGGAAAATGCACTCTGCCCTGCAGGTCATTCCACTTCTTTCTTATTTCCTCCTGTGTGCACAGGTAGTTTGCTACAGCATTCACTCTGTCAACTATTCTGGCCCACATTTCCCGTTTCTAAGCTTTAGTTGTATTTTGTACTTGGGCTTCGAATAATTGTGCCTCTACTCTTATAATTTCATCCACCATGACTGACAATTTTCCCTCAGTAAAATGTGGATTTCTCCCCCCAGCCATTATAAAATGAAAAAAGTTAATTACTGTAATAACTCACAAGATATGAATAAAAAAAGGGAAACAAAGGGGCAGATTTACAATGCACAGATGCATCAGTTGATGCGTCAGTTTCCTTGCGCCAGCACACTATGAGCCTTGAAGCAACGTCTTCGTCAACAGGAGAGAGCATGGCGGAAATCTTATAGGGGAGATTCCCGCAGGGAGTACCTTCTAGTGCTTGGAGCCTACAAAAAAGCCATCCTTATTAGGAAAGCAGAATTCTATGAACTTAGGATTACTTCAGCTCAGGATATTCAAAAACAAACTTTTAGGGTACTCTCTGAGTTAAGGCAAACAGAGACGGTGAAGCCTGTACATAGTTCAGAGGATTGCAACTCGTTGCAATCCTTCTTCCTTGACAAGGTCAAGGATTTACTAAATGTAATTATCGCCACATCTACTGTACCCTGTTCTTCGTCACCTGCTCCCTTGGCACCTCTGATTGCGACACCACTTACTGTCTTTCTGACTCTGACCATTGATGCTCTGTCGCACCTAACAGGACGGGTTAAGTCCGGCTCTCCGGCAGATCCATGTCCACCAACTATTTTTAAAATGGCGCTACCTGGGATTGAGGAGGAGGTGCTTTCACTTCTTAACCAATCCCTGGCACATAGCACTGTTCCCGTTAACTTCAAAGAAGCACAAGTCATCCCACTTCTGAAGAAGTCAGGAGCGGATGTGAAGAATTAAAAAAACTTTAGACCTATATCCCAACTCCCTTTCCTGGCAAGGTGTTGGAGCAACACATGCTGAAATCTCTCTCTCACCATCTTGAAATAAATAACCTTCTGCAGCATAACCAGGCAGGTTTCAGGGCCCATCACGGCACTGAAATGGTTATGCTAGCAGTGCTGGACGATCTTAGGCTCCAAGCTGATAAAAAAAGGCTGTGTGCCCTGGTCCTATTGGATCTGTCTGCAGCATTTGACACGGTTAATCATAACCTTCTCTTGTCACTGATACATGAGCTTGGAGTCCAGGACACAGCCCTTAAATGGTTCACATCTTTCCTTAGCGGCCGGACACAGAGAGTACAGCTGTCATCTCATGTCTGACCCAAGTAGTGGAGTCCCGCAGGGATCAGCTTTGTCCCCTCTTCTCTTTAAGGCCTACCTGCAGCCCTTGATAGGTGCATTAAACACTATGGATTGCCAGATCTATAATTATGCGGATGATATCCAACTTATCATCCAGATCGGCAATTCCTCAGTCTCCCACGCTAAGACACAGAATGTTCTTAAATTTATCACCAATTGGATGACGGCCAACTCTTTAAAAATCAATCCGGACAAGACGGAGGTTTTGGCCATTACCACTGTCTCTAATCCGTGGAGAAACCTCTTCTGACCTCACGAACTGGGCGTTGACCCAGTCCCGGCTACGGTTGTGAAGAGCCTGGGAATTAAGGTAGTCCTTTCAGGAAGAAGTTAAAAACAGTTCTTTGCCGAGAGGGCTGGGGTTCTTGTTAATATTTGCCCCTTTGCGCCTGTAGGCTAGTCCGTGTCTCTTTCTTCCTGATAGCGCTTAGAGACCTGTTGGTGATAATTGCGCTCTATAAATGAAAATACAAATACCAATACAGATACAAATGTCCTTGCGCCAACATGTATGCTCTGTATTTACAATACAGTGCTCCATGGCGCAGGGATTAACAGATGCGTCAGAAATTTTGATGCATCTGTTGGCACAAGAGTGACGCATTGCTGGAGTTGCTCATGAAAGTGACCAAACTCCAGTAATGCACCACAACAGATAGGTGAGTCCTATTTTAAAATCCCTGCATCATTCCGTATGCCTGGTTTGAGCAGGCGTAGGGATTTTGATGCAGTGAAGGTGTAGAGTGAGGCAGTGACATGTTGTAAATTTCACTGCGTCAGTTCTACATGGCTTTTTGCGAGGGTACGCCCACCCTGCATACATTATACCTGAGACAGGTATAATGTGACGCAGGTCTTTACAACGTGACTCATCTTCCTAGATGCGCCACGTTGTAAATTGGCCACATTGTTTGTGCCGCCGTTGCATAACAAAAGAAGTGACGCAATGGCGGTGAAAGGAAGTGCAAGGGTCTTGTAAATCTGCCCTAAAATGAACAAGAAACAAAGAAAGAAAACAATATACAAGACTTCAATATAAATGTGCTCTGGAACAAAGCGCTGCTGCAGTGGAATGGCAAAGGTTCATGGTCTGAAATGGCATGTATTGTTTAGTGTGGTATGCAGTGGAAACAATTAGCGAAAGCACATCAGGTGTGAGGTGCTAGCATTCTTCCAGAAGCCACAGGGATAGTATAATGTTGAACAGGACCCACAACGTAATCACTCCATTGACAAACCACAGCTAGAAAAATGCCAGCACAACTGTGAAATCTAAATATGCTCAGCGCAATCCCGCCACCCTGACAGCAACAGAGTAGGGTTAGCCAGCAGGGGAGTCCACCGCCTCAACAGCGGGGAACCATTTATGAAATTGAAAACAGTCTATCAACGTTGACAGCAGATCAGCCCAGCCACATCTAAATACAGTGGGCGGAAAATTGTCAGCTCGACGGAGAACTTGTAAACTACGCCATGGAGGGACGATGGGAGTCCCACCAAGATCTGAATCAGGTCGTTAATCTTTAAAAATCCATATCTCAGTTTTTCGAAAATGGATTTTATCATTTTGGTGTAATTTTAATCATATAAATGTGCCCTTTTTTTTATAAATTGATGTTGGATTGTTATTGTCTGTTGTGTCTTACTTATTTATTGTATTGGTGTTTTTAAATGTTTTAAACACCTGTCTCCTAAGTTAAGCCTGCCCGCTCGCAGCCAGCTACCAAGGTTTGAGCAGGGGAATTATTTATTGAGGCCCTGACAGGGCCTTCTATTGTGATTGTGGCTCAATTACTAGTGGTAGGTACCTAACTACAGCTGCAAATAAATAACCTTACACCACTAGAGATGTGAAAAACAAACAAACATTTACTATAGTTCCCAGTAAGAAACAATGTAAAAGCAAAAGTGGGTCTCGTTATTATGCTTACCAGCATCAGAACGGTGGGCTGTAGTGAAGAGAAGCCAACAAGGAGGAAGTTGTATCATAAATGGTGATCTCCAGGTTGAAAGTAATTCTGGAAAACTGATAAATGGAAACAGGGTCAAAACACTGTGAACTAAGCTATGTGACAATCCGTAAGGATGTCAAAGTTCAAGTAAAGGTAAGGCAACTGAGGGAACTGAACGAGGAGCAAAATAACAAAGGTTTGAAGCATCTTCCCAAGGGAAGCGACTGGTTTATAAAGCTGTGCTGCTACTTGTTACCTGGAAGTCCCACCCTTTGATATTTTAGACAACCAGTCGTGGTGCCCCAGTTGCCATAAGCCAATCTGCCTCGGTTTTCGCAGGGAACCTAGTACAAATTCTGTTGCATCCTCTTTCTACAGCAATTCCTGGTCTCCGTACACCCTTCTCATTTCTCACAGTATGAATGATTCAGGGAAGGGGAGAGCGAGGACAATAATTTGGAGTGGGGATTGAGTAGAGTCTACTTTTGAGATGTACAATAATCCCTATGCATTGCAACACGGCCTTAGGAGGTGGATTGATACATCAAACAGCAAATAGCATGAGGTGAGAGAAAAATATTCATGTGGGCTGGCTGAAAGGCACTCTATTTATATTTTTAAGAATGGGTAACAAGACGTCTTTAATATTTGGCAGGAGTGTTTGAAGGGGCTAAAACAAGAGGCTGCCTGTTAGAGAAGGAAGCTTTGGGAGTTTGAAGTGTACAGAGAAGAAAGTTTGTGATTCAGGTGGATGTGTAGTATATTTTCACCAGCAAAGTGTTGGATTGCACATCCATGAGGACTTGTAGATGGGTGGGACAGTAGCAGCAACATGGTTTTATAAAGAATGTGTGATGGGGTAAAGAACACAACAGTAGATTGCTTATCCCGGTTAGTTATTCAGAGATAAGAAAAGGAAGAATATAGTGGGTGGTTCGGGAGAATGTTTTTACTTTCTTCCCGTATCAGAGGAGGAGTGGAGAGAGGCCAAGAATGAAACGTTGAAGGATATTCATATGAAAAGCAGACAAAGAGAGTAAGATTTGGATGGTTAGGGATAAACGGTGATTTGAGAAATAGAGACTAGAAATTAACTTAAGAAAGTTGAAAGTGTTGTTTAAAGATTGTGTTAACTGTTTTAAGAAGAAAAAAAAGGTTGTGAAACCTAGAAAACAATAAATCACAAAGCAAATCATGCCAAGGTTAACATGAGATAGATGAGATTGGATGCAAAGGGACAATTTTATTGGATGGTCTGTCATCCTCAATAAGTATTGCGGGCTCATGTATACTAGTGGTTGTAGTTCTGACTTTATTTTGATATACATATGATTGCATTATATGACAGTTTCTGATCAAAGATTTTCTTTCAACTGTTTGATGGGTTGATGGGGTGGAACCCATGAAAATGAATAATTTCTAAGGATCGAAGTAAATCATTTATGTGTGCAAATAGATGGCAATGAGATAGTGAGAGTGGAGATGGGTTGCATGAATGGTTCAGGGCACATAGATTCGCTACCCATGCAAATATGAGTTTGGCACCATTTGAAGTCTCGAGGGGAGGAAAACTGAGCACACCACTGTACCCAGGTAGGTTAGGCAGCCCGAGAATGATGTGAGTTTGGCCATCCAAAGTTACATAAGAGACTGGGTGAAAGAAAAGCAGAAGACAGCTTGGGAGATGATGAGATGATGAGAGGAAGACTGCGGGACTAGCAGATGTGAACGTGGGAACATAGGTATGAATGAAACAGCATGGCTGCTTCTGAAAGTTTTAACACATTTTCTGATCCCATACCAATCAATCAATCAGTAGATTTCTAGAGCTCTTCTTGTTATCAGTGAGGGTGTCAAGGTACTGACTAGGTCAGTTGATTACACAAATAGCCAGGTCTTCAGGGACTTTCACAACTCTAGAAGAAGTGGGGAGGCCCCTAGATGAAATGGAAGCTTGTTCCATGTCTTTGCTGCTAGGTAGAACAAGGAGCAACTGCATCTTCTGTGTCGTATGCGAGTGGAGAGGGTTAGAGAAAGGGACGTGGAGTGAAGATATACAATGGACGTTCAGATGGTGGTTCAAATAGCGAGGTCCACAGTTCTGTGGGACCTTGTATGCATGCTTTAGGAGCTTGAACTGTCTAATGTTCAGTACAGAGAGCCAGTGGGATTCCTTTAGGTAGGGGGTGATGTGGGATCATATTTTGAGATTCAGGACAAGTCTGGCTGCGGTGTTCTGTATGGTCTGTAGTTGTAGGAGGAGGTGAGCTGTGATCCCTGCATAGAAAGCGTTTATGTAGTCCAGTTGGCTGGAGATGAGGGCCTGAGTGATGCTGCGTCTTGAATTTTTGGGATAGGCATTTGAATATCTTACAAAGCATGTAGAGGATGAGGAAGCAGGAGGAGGAGATGGATTTGACATGAGTCATCATGGTTATCTTGTGGTCCAGAACGATGCCTAGGTTCCTAGCATAGTCAGTGGGGGTAGGAGTAGGTCTCTAGTTCTGAGAGTCACAAGGATGCATCCCATGGAGAGTATATGTGTCCAGAAATCAGTACCTCTGTCCTGTCTGCGTTGAGCTTCAGGCAGTTGTCTTTTGTCCAGTTGGTGATGTCTGTCATGCAGTCGTGGAAGTTGGTCTTGGTGGTGAATTCGAAGATATAGAGGATGAGTTGTGCATCATCAGTGTAGGATATGATGTTGAATATGTGAGATATGGTGATGCTGGCCGGAGGTGTCGTGTAAGTGAGGAAGAGGGTGGGACAGTATGAGGGACCTTGGGGTACTGCACAGATGATTTCTTTTGGTTCAGAAGTGAACGAGGGGAAAGGCAGACTCTTTGTGTTTCTCTGGTGAGGAATGGGGCAATCCATCTGAGACTGGCTCCTTGGATACCTATGTTGTGCGGCCTTGTGATGAGTGTGGTGAGAGACCATATCAAAGGCTGCAGAAACGTCAAGGAGGATCAGAGCTGCAGGGTATCCTCATTGGAGTAGGGCTTAGATGTCATTGGTAGCCTCAGTAAGGGCTGTCTCAGTGCTGTGGTTGCTGCAGAATCGGGATTGGGAGAAGTCGAGTAGGAGGCTATGTTCCAGAGGCGAGTAGTTGGTTGATGGCTTTTTCTAATACTTTGGCTGGGAACAGTGCAGAAAGATTAGTCAGTTGTTGTTGAGTTCTCTGTGGTCTGTGGTTTATTTAGTGTGGCGTTAACTTTTCTGTGGTTCCGATCCTTGTGGAAAGGGGAACAAGGCGGTGAGTACATGGCTGATTCTTTCTATGTCTAGGTTGATGACGTGGTGAGGGCATGGGTCGGTTAGGTTGGTTGGGGCCCCTGAGTGGACCGAGTTCATGATGGAGGCAGTGTTCTGTAGGGCGAGCTGGCTTCATTTGGTTAGTCAGATGTCTGTGGTTGGAGCAGGGTCATTGTGTTGCTTGAAGAAGTTGGTGGCCTTGAACTGGGGTTCGAAGTTTCTGTAGATGTTGGCAATCTTGTTGTGGAAGAAGTTTGTAAGGTTGTCGCAGAGTTCCTGTGAGGGGGTAATGTAGTTTGTTGCAGCTGAGGGGATGGATAATTCTTTAACAATGTTGAAGGGTCCTTTGCTGTTATTAGAGCTTGGTACTAATTGCGAGGGTAAGGCCTTTTCTTCGATTCTCTCTACTGTCTGTGGTAGAGGTTGAGAGCTATCATGAAGGCAGTCTTACTGGTGGTGTCCTTGCTGATGTGCCATCTCCTTTTCAGTTGTTTACTGTTTTGCTTACTGGTTCTGAGGTCTTCAGTGTATCAGCTAGCCTGCTTCGTGGGCCTTCTGTGAATGTTGTTGCCGATGGGAGTGATGCTTTTGGTGCAGTTGGTGATCCAATAAGTTTCTGAAGGGGCGGACAACGAGGGTAGTGGTCTGTGAGCTGATGATGATGAAGTGGATAATGGAGTAGTCAGTCTAGGTGAGTTCTGTGGTGGGGATGTACCTGATGAAATTGCTGGAGGTGAAGATGGGCTCTAACATGTGGCCTGTGGTGTGCATGGGGTCGTAAATGAGTTGGGTGAGTCTGCTATTGTTCATGCTGACGAGGAGGTTGGTAGTGTTGATGTCCTTGTGGTCATTGAGATAGAAGTTTAAGTCGCATAGGAAATTTTTGTTGTTGGAGTCTATGGTGAGGAGGGCGATGAAGTCGGAGATGAAGCTGCAGAAGGCAGGATATGGTCCTGGAGAACGATAGGTGAGGGTGCCCCTGATGGTGGTTTTGCTGTCTGTTTGGAGTCAGAAGTTGAGTTGTTCCACGGCTGGGGTGATGTCTTCTTTTGTGGTGGTGCATTGTATGAATTCTATCTGTATGATGGTAATCCCTCCCCCAGGATTTTTGATGCAGTTGTGGTGGGTGATCTTGTATCCTTTGCGTTTTGCAGTGGCAATGCTGGGCATGGAAGTGCGATTGAGCCAGGTCTCAATAAGGAAGAGGACATCTGGTGTGAGGGTGGGGTACCAAATCTTGGTGGTGTGTTCGCAAAGTGAGCATGTATTGAGAAGGGTGCATGAGAGTTGGTATTTTTGATCAAGTGGTGTCTGCAGTGTGTTCAAGGTGGGGCTGGTCGGTGGGCTAATGTGTGTGCTGTGGCAGCTGAAGTGGTAGTTGGGGCAATTGAAAGGTTCTACTGTGTAGTTTGTGTCAGCACGAAGACAGTCTTTGTTTCTGCACCCGGGGTCGAGGGTGTAGAGCTTGGCGAAGGCTTATTTGCAGGCGACGGGAAGGCCAGGCGACATGGCGCTGGGTGTGGTCCAGGAGTGTACGGAGGCATGGCTTAAGTGTGCCTGTGTTTGCACTAGGCACCTTTTTAGTGCAGGAGTGAAAACAGGGATGTGCTGTATTCTTGTTAACTTGGCACATCCCTGCATTTTTTTAATTGACACAGCTTTGCCCAGCAGATTTGCTTGCGGCGCCTCACTGCACTATTCCATTGTAAATATAATTTCTAGTTCCACAACTCCAAAGTAAGCAGCTCTGGCTTTTAGGCCACATCTCCTATCAGCAGCAGTTGTTAATCTGTGAAAAACATGCTACAACGGGTTGCAGTTAGAAATCGGTGGCAGTTGTACCAAGGTCAAACGAGGAAAGGAGCCCTGAGGTATGCCTGCATGAAGGTGCCATCCGGGCCAAACTACCAGTACAATTAAAGCACAACACCCCAAATAACACTTTATTTCTAATCAACATAATCTCTCTCACAACACGCTCCAGACTCCCAAAATACCTCACAACCTCCCAGCAGACACATTCACATCCCTGTCAAAACATCAGAAAAGTAACACAGAGGCACACTCGATGCTGATTTGACTCTAGCAGAACATCGTCACATAACTTTGGCTCATCACTTCTCTCCTTACCTTTATCCTCTGATCTTTATCTCCTGTCACATCTTCCGACCTTCGTCCTTCATTGCTTAGGTCCTCACTTAATAATACCTCTTTGTTGTTCTTCCTTAACCTTTCCTGCTCCACCTTTTATCATTTTTACAACAGTGATATGGTAGGCAGCTGGACTCCGAGCCTGCCTCATGCGTGTGGCCTCCTGTTCCTGCTTGTTCCAGCCTGATCCAGTGACACTGCCACTGCCCGGGTTTTTCCGCTCGCTGATGGATCATGTTGGTTAAATAAATGAATCTCCCATGACTCAAAAATATTAATTTTACTAGTGCAATTTAATCTGGTACTCCTGAAAAACTAGCCAATGCCCTCGGGTCGAGATTGCGCTTTAAAAAACTGCAAAATAAAGTTCTAGATTTTTGTGTTCATACCGTCCTGTTGCACCATACTGTGCAGAACGTAAACACATTTAATACTTTCACTGGGGCTCTTGTAGTTCAAATGTCTTTGAAAATAATTATCATGGTGCTATTTTGTATTTGTCGTGTTGAACTGAACACATGCGTTTTGTAGAATAGTGGTGCACGAGGATTATTACACAACACGTTGCTTGCTTTGTATGCTTTGGGATACGAAACGCTGAATTACACATACACATATAAGCCACAGGGTGGCAACATTGCACCGCAACATAAAATACATTTCACTCCTACCTATTTCTCTAGACCTCGAAAGCCACATTTTAGCTATATAATGCTAGCCCATAATTATTTTCTGAAAGTTAATATTGCAGAAATCAAAGCAGTACAGTATGATTAAAGAGTCATTGAGCAACTTATTAACATATTTTCTTCAGAAGCGAATGACTAATTGTTTAATGCACTAACCTCAGCTACCCATTCCTTTTACATTTTTAAATAATTAGCTTTTATTTATTCCGTGTAGCCATATTGCATGCACGTACGTCGATGTAATTGTTTTAATAGTTTGTCAGTACTCTCAAGGTTCTAACTTCCATGTCTGGCATGTCACCGATGTTAGTTCTGTCTGAACTTTACCTGTGTTGTTGCAGGGACTTAGTCTACCATAAACTTCGTACAGTCAGCCAGAAATCTGCAAGGTCCCCTCCAGACAGTTTGTCAGAGATGGATTGGGCCATGCAGAACAAAAGGAATAAAAAGTGACGGCCGGATTTAGAGTTTGGAGGATGGATTAATGACCATCAGGCAGATGGAATACTTTACTCGCCGTCCATCAGAGTGAGATATGTCCTCGCCCTGGAACATTTTACTACATTGGCAGGAACTGCAGCCAGATTTCCCTCAAAAATAAGCCCCGATTTTTCCAAAGTTTTACATTTTTCAAAATCAAACTCCCAAATCAGGATTTTGTTTTTGGAAAATGCAAAACGAATGGCCAGCACAACACTGGAGTTTAATCCCATGGTGTGACGGTCATATTTCAAATGTTTAATTTTAAAGTCCCTCACTGCAGGTTTTATTTGGAGGAAAATGACAGCAAAAAATAAAGTCATCTGACCTCACAGAGCGAGGTTAGGATCACAGCTAGTTGCCGTCTACCCAGCCCTTCAGAGCAACAATGTGCTCTGTTACTTCCCCGTAAGTTCGTAGACCTCTTACTGAGGGTCTTCCTCTGCCGCCCAGTATAGGTCTACTAGGGCGACACTCTATGTTGTCTGGTCACCAGCCAACAATTTTGGAACCAGACTTCTAGTAGTGCGCCACACATTTTACATAGGTCCTGAAGAAGTGGCACACTACTCTTTAGGGGCAACAAAGGCACGAAACATGTTGACCCATCTCACAGCGATAGCTCTCTAGGAACATTGCATCCGCATAGGGCACCCACATACTTTTAACAAAGCTGGAACTACCTTAAACTTTAAACTTTTTTGACTCGAACTGCTCCAGGCGTATTTTTTTTATTTTTTATTTTAATATCCACCAACCGTGCCCTACCCTTGCCCTCTCACCCGCAGGCACCCCACGGCTTCTTCTAAACGATCTCCGCCAAAGAGCCCTATTGATGGTGAGCTCGTCGTGGATTGCATCACTGGTCCGACGAGGAGCAAAGCCCAATGATGAAGCATGACATCTTTCGGGGTGTGTGAGGGTATCACGGAGAAAGACCTGTCTTCCCCATTCCCTTAAGAACTGCATACCCCTTGTAGCACAGATAACTAGGAGCCCTGTATACAGGACCTATTTAAATACCAGCTCTTGGCCCCAACCCCCTCTTTTTGACCCCTCCATCTTCTGACAGTGTGCTAGAGATGGATTGGGCCATGCAGAAGTAAAGGAAAAAAAATGAAGGGCCGGATTTAGAGTTTGGAGGATGGATTAATAACGATCAGGCAGATGGAATACTTCACTCGCCGTCCATCAGAGTGAGATATGTCCTCGCCCTGAGAACATTTTACTACATTGGCATGAACTGCAGCCACAGTTCCCACAAGAATAACCCCCAATTTTTCCAAAGTTTTACATTTTTCAAAAACAAACTCCCAAATCAGGATTTTGTTTTTGGAAAATGCAAAACTAATGACCAGCACAACATTGAAGTTTTATCCCATGGAGTGACGGTCATATTTCAAATGTTTAATTTTAAAGTCCCTTACTGCAGGTTTTATTTGGTGGAAAATGACAGCAAAAAATAAAGTCATCTGACCTCACACTATCAATAAGGAGAAAGGCCGGGTGGCTTACATCTGAAGGTCTGTACTCCGTCAGGCCGTCAGAGGGGTATAGGCGACGAAGCCGAAGAAGGCTCTGTGGTTGACATACTGTTGGTTCCATCGCCCTACACTGGATGGGAGTACCGAGAGTTTGGCAGAGAGGGTACTCGTTTGCTGTTTCAACAGAGTACCATCTCCGAAAAACTCTTAATTGGACCTGAAGTTTTCATAACAATTTCATGAAAAAATTAGGTAATTTTTTGAGAAAATGGATTATTAGTCAGGGTGTGTGGTAGTACACCACAAGTAAAAATCACACTATTCTTGCTAGATTCAGCAAATGTTTCAGTAATTTAAACATGAGATCAACCCCCGGCTGCTTTGGCACAGAGCAGACAAGCTTAAAATAAGAAATGTGTATAGCATTTAGAAGTACGAAAAAAGGTAAACAGTCAAAAACAGAACATAATAAAAATACCACTTCAATTTATAAAAAAATGTGAATATTTTAATGCAATAAGAAAAATTCTATAATAGTAACCACAGATAGTCAATTTTAACACTTTGAATTAAAATAGCACCAAAAAGCACAAACACCAACTGCAAACAAAAGTCGACAAGGGTAAACGTTGAGGCTGACCACAATGGAGTGGTTGTCAGATACAAGGCCAGTGAAAGAGTTACCTCTTAGACAATTTTTTAAAAGGTAGAGTAGTCAGCGGGGTTAGATTGCAAGCTGGATCTGAAGATGGGTTCGTCAGAAACCAGTTAATGAATGATGGCAGGCAAAAATGCTCCAAACAGGAAAAATCCAGAGTCCAAATCCAGGAAGGTATCAACATAAATTGGATGCTACTATTCATGGGACTTGGTGAAGATTTCTACCTTTGGACTTAGACTCTTTTCTGGAATTTGGATTTCTTCAGCTGAAGAGGTTTCACTGTAGTCAAATGCTGGTTGGCTTCAGACCCACTGAATCGGATTAGCTGCTGTGGCGAAGAATGTGTTACATAAAGGGTAGACCCAAAAGTACTGGGACCTGGGTATTCAATGTTACAGGGAAAGGTGGCCCTAGAAAGCAATCTTTAAAGAACATAAACGATTTCTCACACTATACAAAAATAAATTATACTTTGGATTTCTGAGAGATGTTGTTTAATCACATCCTCGTTCCAGCAAACATATGAAGAAACTTTTTGTGTAGCATAAATGTTGTGCCCGGAATAGGGGAGTAGTATTGTATTGTATTGTATTGTTTTGGTAAAGCGCAAATCAGCTGCCCCAGCGAAGAGGCGTCCCAGCGCTAGAAAACCACAGACCAGGTCTGAGAATAGAAGATGGAGAGGAGGATTAGAGAAGGGTGAATAGATGCGTTTTAATGGCTTTTCGGAAGGCCGGTAGATTGTCTATGGAGCGGATGTTTTGTGGCAGATCATTCCATAGTTTGGCTCCTAGGACCCTAAAGGAGCGGCCGCCCATGCGGCAGAGTTTTATGCGAGGAACGCACAGGAGGTGCTGATTAGAGGATCGTAGGTTACGTGAAGGAGTGTAGGGGGTAAGAAGAGGTTGCATTAGTGTTGGGTTTCCAGATTTGATCATTTTAAAGGTCGTGATGAGGGTTTTGAATATAATTCTGGAATTAACAGGTAGCCAGTGTAATTTTCGAATTGTAGCTCTGGCCGAACATCTGCGAGGGAGGCCGACTAAGGCTCTAGCCGCAGAGTTCTGCACTCGTTGTAGTCATGCTATCTCTTCTTTATTGGCGCCAAGGAGGAGTACGTTGGCGTAATCCAAACGCGATAGGATGGTAGCTTGAATGATGAGCTGGCGGATCTTGGCGTCAAAGAAGCCAAGTATGTGGCTAAGACTTCTCAGCAGGCCGACACAGGTGCCAGTGACTTTTTTGGTGTGGGTCTGATAGTTAAGAGAGGCATCCATCCACACTCCTCGATTTTTAACTAGGGACTTGGGGGGTGGGATGGTGCCTAAGGAGGACGGCCACCAGTGCTCATTCCAAAGGCTGGTGTTTTTGCCAAGGAGTAGCACTTCTGTTTTACCAGCATTAAGCTGTAAACAGTTGTCTGTCATCCATTGAGCTATTGCGGAGAGACCGTTTTTAAATCTGGAGGCCGAGATGGAAGGGCCTTCCGTCAAAGTGATGGCCAGCTGTGTGTCGTCGGCATACAACACTAGTGTCAGGCCCCACTCTTTGGCCACTGTCGCAAGAGGTTGCACATAAAGATTAAAAAGGGATGGGCTCAGCACCGAGCCCTGCGGAACTCCCTGTGCAATGGGGTGAGGTTTAGATAGAAAGGGGGGTGCTGAGACTCGAAAGGATCTGTCCTTTAGGAAAGATCGGAACCATTCCAATGCAAGGCCAGATACTCCGAATGTCTCAAGGCGATTAAGAAGGATGTCGTGGGATACCGTATCAAAGGCCGCGCTGAGGTCAAGAAGAATCAGCGAAGCACTTTGACCGGCATCTAAGATCGTCCGGAGGTGTTCGGTGGTGGCCAGAAGAGCAGACTCAGTACTATGGCCTGGTCTGAACCCATTTTGTGATGGGTCCAGAATGTTGTTTTGGACCATGTGCTGGGACAGAATACTGTTTGCATGGGCTTCAGCGAGTTTGGACAGCCATGGGAGCAGGGAGATGGGTCGGAAATTTTCCGGCTTAGATGGGTCTAGGGTGGGTTTCTTGATTATGGGTGAAACTCACGCTTGCTTCCAGGCAGATGGTACACTCGCTGAAGAGAAGGAGAGGTTCAAGATAGAGGTCAGAGAAGGAAGAAAGAAGTTGAGTGACTCTAAGAATTGAGCCGGGCGCATGGGGTCTGATGGAGAGCCAGTTTTAACTTTTCGACATAGTTTGGTGAGGCTGTCAATGGAAATTTTTGGGATGTGGGTCAAAGTGGTGTAATTGGGGGAGGGGATAGGGCTTTTAGTGGAGCTGGGGGAGTGCTGAGGAAAAGATGTATAGATTTTCTGTACTTTGTAAACGAAAAATAAGGCTAGATCTTCGCATTGTTGCGAGGAGGAAATACTGGGGGGGGGATTTACCTCTCTGAAGTTCTTGAACCAATTTAAAAACTTCTTTGGCAGGGGTGGGGCTAGAATTGATTTTATCTGCATAGAAGGCAGTTCGCGCAACGCGGATGGCTTTATGGTACATTTTTTGTTTTAGAAGGTAATTGATTTTATCATCGTTTTTATATTCCCTTCTCCATGAGCGCTCAGCTCTTTTACAGTCTTTGCGCATGGTTTTGAGAGTATCGTTGTACCATGGGTTGGACTGCGAGTTACGTCCTTTCGTCCATTTTGCTGGGAGAAGGGTGTCTAACCCTCCCGTGATCCAGTCATGAAACGTGCTATAAGTTACATTGATGTCAAGGTTGGTGTCATGATGGAATTCCCCAAGGGTAGCATGGAGATCGCTGATGGATAGTTTGTGCCATGGCCTTTTTAGACGTCGAGAAGGTATGATTTTGTGCCTTGTTTTATTGACCTGAATAGTCAGTTTAATAAGGTAGTGGTCTGCCCATCCCATCGGTAAGGGTGCCTCTGTTTTAATCCCCTCGATGTTGGTAAATATTGGATCCAGAGTGTGACCAGCCTGATGCGTTGGAGTTACAATAAGAGAGTTAAGTTGTAGGGCGGAAAGGTCAGCAAGAAGATTTGTGGGGAAGGTAAAAGATTTGGAGAGGAACAAAGTTGTGTAGACACTTCAAAAGGTTTGGTGTAGTCACATAATTGACAGTTGACGTCCCAAAGGCATATCATTTAGCCACATTGAAACTTGAACAGTTGGTAACTATGCCCATACAGTAAAACACAGTAGCAATGATCTGTTGTTCGTGGTTGGCAAAAATACAAAAGTCGAAGTTTCGACCCCCGTGCAGCGTAGACTGATTTCCACCTGACTATGGGGTCTTCCTCAGGACTAAGACGTGTGAGGGGAGTGAAGTGGGGCACCTAGAGTAAATGAAAATAATATAAATGGGAGAAATCCCACACATTAAGGCAAAGGCTATGGGCATAAAGATCCGAATAACTACCAGAGAGCAGCCCTACATACAGGGCTGGGATGAGGAGTAGATGGGCACAAGGGCTCTGAAACACCGATCGCGCACTAGCAGCACCTGAAAAATAAGGTGTTGTGTGAGTGGCCAATAAATCTATAAGTGCCACATACAACAAAGTGCGTTTATAATTGCTAGCGTTAAAGTAAGGTTATAACTCGTGCAACTAAATATATAAAAACATTACTAACAAAAGGAGGAACTATGGGTTCCCTCCAACGATGCAGTTTAAATTAAAAAACTGGCGATTGAATAGGGAAATCTAAAAAGGAGATGGGAGTATATTAATCCGTCAGAAAGTTAAGCAAACAAAGTGGCGAGTGCTTTTGCAAGACATGGGGTAAAAAACCTCAGCTCAGTACCTGGTCAGTTGAAGACTCACTATTATTGGCACAAGGGCATACAATCTAATGAAAAAAATGGGTAACAAGGAAGCATCACTTTTCCGTCCCGAAATATGACACAATGTATACATATAGAGATAGGACACAATGTATACATATAGAGAATGAAGCATTAACTCACCACTCCTTGGCGGTCCCATTATGTTAAAGCTGGCAGCCCCGTGCCTGGATCTGCAAGTATCGCAAAGAAAAGCGCGTTACCTACTTCACCTTAAAAGGCTAAATGCAACCAATACAGTGTAATTAAATGCACCACCAAGTGTGCGCGTGGTATCTACTTACCGCGAGGAAGCGCTGCCAGTCCTCTAGTCTCAATCATGGGAACTGCCGCTGGTCAAAAGACTCGGCTTAATTGCGCATGAGTGTGAGGCACGTGTGCTGGCAGCTGCTAGATGCTGGCAGAACACTGAATCACCGCGTCCCGGTAATCATAGACAGGGACAATAGACTGGGCTCCTTAGTCAAGGAACCTGCTGGCATTACTTGTGTTAAAACATTGTTCGGTTTGGCAAAGTTACTACGAAGGTGACACGCTACAATGGATGCATGGTACCACTCAAAAGCACTCAGTTGGCGATAGAGATAATGGGAGGGGGGCCATCACATTAAATAGAAGGGTGTCAGTGAGCCCAAAACGCTCGGAACTGGACTGCTAAAGTCATATTAAAATACAAAATTCAAAAACTGTATTTTGCTGGTGTACAACACTTAAATGGGACAAGTTGGAATCATATCAATCGATTAACAGATAACCACCAAAAAACAGATTTATATCATATTAGGCATTGGTATGATCATATGAACGTTCAAAGACAGTGTCTGCAGATGTAAAGCACTTAGGGCCAGATGTAGGTAGCCAAATACCGGTCGGTAACGGCAGAAAATACAGAATTTCGTCCATTACCAACCGGTATTTGGATATTGAGATGTAGGGTCACAAAAAATACCGATTCGGTAAATACGAGTCGGTAATTTTACCGAATCAGTAATTTTACCGATTCGGTAATTTTACCGAATCGGTAAATAAGAAATGCTAAAAAATGAGTTTTGAGATGTAGGTAACTTCATGAAATTCGGTATTTAAGAGTCGGTATTTACCATGGATTGAAAGCAGGTGGTAGCCAGGTGCAGGCTCTAAAAAATGGCCAAAAATGCAACAGTGTGACCAGAATGGCGGCATTCTACGTGATTGCAAGGCGGCTATGGCTACAGGCAGCAGGAGAGAGGGTCTGGAGAAGGGAGGAGCAATTCTACAGGCAGAGGATAACGCTATTTCAACTAACTGAGCCAGAGATATTGCAAAGGTACAGGCTACACCCCCACACCATCCTGGACTTGATCAGGGACCTGCACCCACTTTTGGAGCACCCAACCCCAAGGGCGCATGCCATCCCACCCCATGTGCAGGTGCTGTGTAGCCTACACCTGCTTGTATCTGGGAGTTACCAGAGTGTGATTGCTGCAGTAGGTGGGGTGTCCCAGAGCTGCCTGTCCCGTTTCTTCAGGAAGTTCCTAGAGGCCATGATGCAGAGAATGCATCATTACATCAGCTTCCCTGAAACTCACGCCAAACTGCTCAAGACCAGCTGACTTTTATCAAATTGCACATTTCCCACATGTCATTGGCTGTATTGATGGCACCCACATCCCAATATGCCCACCTGCTGCCACAGAGTACATTTACAGAAACAGAAAGTCAACCCACACAATCAATGTACAGGTAATCTGTGATACCAAGAACATTATCACGGACATTGTGGCAAAAGTTCCAAGGAAGTACCCACGACTCCTACATCTTTCAGAACAGTGGGATCTACACTCGCCTGACAGCGGAGGAATTTGGTGAAGGATACCTGCTAGGTAAAACACTGTGTGACACTCCCTTGATACATATTGCAGATGTATGTGTATGTGTGCTTGTGAGTAATGAATTTCTCATTTTAAAATAGGGGATAGTGCATATACCGTCTGCTCTTTCATCCTGACACCCTACCTCAACCCTTAAACCCCCAGCCAGAGACAATACAACGTGGCACACAAATTCACTAGGAACATTGTGGAGCGCACCTTTGGGCTGTAAAATAGCAGGTTCCACTGCCTCCACAAAAGTGGAAGGGCACAGCAGTACTCACCAATCATCTGCTGCAAGATGATTGCAACTTTTGCAATGTTGCACAACCTTGCTACTAAGGAGGGCACCGAGGTGGAATTCAGCGACTATGAGGACCATGATGATGAACATGCACTGCCTGAACCCAACACAGCAGGAGTTGCGACACCAACAGATGGCAGACACAGATGGGCAGAGATTACATGCAACTATTTTTAAGTAAGTAAAGAGACACAGACAGGTGGAGTATGCACCCAACTTAGTTTAATATTTGGTACTACGCAGGTACTCAAAAGCACAAATGTGCAACACAAATATAATCCATTTAATAATGGTAGTCCTGGGTCACTTCCCCATTTACTGTACAAGTCATTTCCGCCCACGCCTACCAGTGCCAGATGTAAGTGGCTGGCTCTCTTCACTGTGTGTTTGGGCTGTTGGCTCACCATGGCGCCTGCTGCTCCTCCATGTCTCAACAACAAGGGGGCTTGTCATGCTGCTCCTACTGGTGCTTTCCTCACTTTCCGGTACATCCCGAGCAGCAGTTTGTGCTGTCTGTGCATTAATCAGCACATCTACAGTACTGGTCATCCTAGCAATGCCCCTAGACACCTCATTGCTGTTGTGTGTGAGCCCCTACATGCCTCTTGCTCTTTTGTGATGCAGGTGTTGTTAGAGGCAGTGACGCAGGCAGTTCAGGTGAGGACATTGATAGAGGGGATCTTGAACGTTCTGAGTACGCCTGCAGATGTGGAGACATTTCAAGGTCTTGGGATGGTGGCTGAGTTGTTGGTGCACCTGTGTCCTCTGTGACATTCTTTGCACTTGTGGCTGCCTCCTAGCTGTCATCCCTCTCTGGTGCCGTGCCTTCCGTCTCCCTGGTACGCCTGCAAATTGTCTTGCCTTTGGACATATAAGCGTACATTAGCTCTGTGCTCCTTCCTCACAGCCTCTACAATTAAATAATTCACACTGAAACACTGTACATGTTGCCTGCGCTTGATTATCTCTGATATGATTTGCCTAACTTGTTGCTTGCTGTGCTGTATGACATGGTGTTTAATTTAATGACTACATGTCCCATAATGCATTGCTCCTGTATTGTGCTACCTCTACTGGACTGGGGTTAACTTTGCCACATAGGGAAAAGGGAAGGTGATGGGGTGGGGGTGATTTTCTGGTGGCAGCTCTGGCTGAGCTGTCTGCATCTCCCAGTCCACAGACGCTCTCTAGTTCAATGGTGGACCCCATCAGCTCCTCCAGCTCAGTCAGGGCGGGGTGCATGGTTCTTCCCTCCTCCGGTTTTGTTTGCCTCTTTGTGGAGCTCTGCAATTTTTTTCTTAGTCAGGCTCCTCAGGTCATATCACCTCTTTTTCAGGTCATCTATGTCCCTTGGAGTCACTCCTATAGCATTCACCTTTGCTTGTATTTCCAGCCAAATTTTCCTTTTGGCAGATTCAGCCACAGTCAGGGACAACTTGCCAAACAATTTCTGGTGTTCCTTCACCACCTCCTCCACGAGGACCTGCAGCTCCATGGTGCTAAATTTTATTTTTTCCTTCCTCTCTTGAAGTTCCTTTTCACTGCTGCTTTCTATTTTCAAGGTTTAAAAGCACAACACTTTTCCTGTGGCTCAGGGACTCAGCTCAGCTTTCACAGCCTCTCCAGAAGCTTCTAATTACTTGCAGCTTCCTGTGTAGCCACTTCCTGGTAGGGAGGGGGAGGGTGGTAGCACCTGATTGGCTGCCTACTTAAGTTTCACTTTTATTTGCTTTCCGATTCAGTATTTACCGAATCGGTATTTACCAAATCGGTATTTTCCATTCATTCCTATGGGCCTTTTGGCCCATAGGAATAAATGGGAAATACCGATTCGGTAAATACCGAATCGTAAATAACGATTCGGTAAATTCCGAATGGCAGATTCCGAATTTTACCGAATCAGTAAAAAATGCCAAATTTTTACCGACAATGTATTTACCGATTCTGAAATATCGAATCGGTAAAATTCTGTATTTTAAATTTGGTAAATTGCAATTACCTACATCTAGCCCTTAGTTAGTACAAGCTGGAATCATATTAAGTGACTCACAGTAGAGCGCCAACCACTAGTTTCGGACAGCTTTACATCATACTGTGTGGCTAGCAGATACAAATAAGCATTATTATGACATTTTGGGTGGTCGTGTCCATAATGGTCGGTTGTTGACCTGTAATAGGACAAAGACATCTAGAAAACACAACTATTCGCTGTGCTTATCTTACATGCTCATTCAGTGGTATAAAGAGTATTGTAATGAGACAAGCCATGGCACAACCCAATCACTTTGCTATCGAGACTGAACTTATGAAGTTCTTTTGCAAGATTAGACTAAGATATTTCTTCAGGAATAGTCCACCATCCATAACCACATCACATACAGGACTAAGAGTACCTTCTACTTTCATCCCACCATCTAACTCAATGACCAATCAGATTTTGGCATATGAGCATACCGTGCTTAAAGATGTGTCCAAGACACTCGAAGTGTACAAACACACCACGATTAACGTGACCAGAAAAGAAATCGAAGCCCTCATGACACTGAAGAACAACAAAGATATTGTGATTAAGCCCGCAGATAAGGGCGGAGCAATTGTGGTGCAAGATACTGAGAAGTATAAATTGGAGATCCACAACCAACTGGGTGATGTGTGAGCTACCAGAAACTACGAACCGATCGTTCCAAAGATGTGGCACTTGAGATCCTGACCCTGACGAAGGAAGGCAAAGAGCAAGGTTTTCTGAGCGGTACCTGAACCAGAGTGACCCTCGGCCGCCCACAATATATACTTTACCCAAAATACATAAGAACATGCAGACCCCACCAGGGAGACCGATCGTGTCTGGATGTGGCTCAATTTTGGAGCCACTCTGTAGATACATCGATATCTTCTTGAAGCCAATTGCCAAAATAACTGAAACATACCTAAGAGACACACGATGGTCATCCTTTTGACAATGGAAAAAACAACTACTAGTGACATGCGATATCATATCACTGTATACCAGCATTCCACAAACTGCAGCCCGTGCTGTGATTCAGCAAGCCTTAGACCAAAGCCCAGCACAGATGGCAGTATCCACCAATTTTATCATTGCTTTACTCTCCATCGCCATGATGAAGAAATTGTTTTTCTTTCAAGGGAATTTTTACCTTCAGACCAAGGGCATCGCAATGGTCGCAGCCTTCGCGCCGGCCCCAACCATCATTTTTATGAATGACTTTGAACATAAGTATGTTCTGAATGTAACCAATACCTACCAAAACCGGGTCACGTTGTGGCGACGCTACATCGATGATGTGCTGATGCTTTGGACAGGCACTAAAGGAGAATTGGACTCCTTTCATCTCTGGCTTAACCAGCAAAGCCAAGACATCAAATTTACGATGCAGTCTGATAACAACCAAGTCGATTTCCTGGATATCACCATCTTCAATGAAGATAATAAATTGTCCATGACTCTGTATTGTAAACCGGCGGAGCAGAATTCCCTTCTACGTTACTACAGCCACCATCCCCGTGGACTAAGAGACAATCTGCCTGTAGGTCAATTTCTGCGTATCCGCAGGAATTGTACCAGGAAAGAGGATTATATCATAGAATCTGAAGATTTGAGCGCCTGACTTTTGGGGAGGGGCTACCCTAGACATCTTATTATGAAAGCTCAGAAGAGGGCCTGGTATAGTCCCTGTGAAGTACTACCTACTGTGCAGGACAAGAGCAATGAAAGTCTTCATAGAATGATTTGTGTGACGAGGTACTGCACCCAGAGCAATGCCATCAGGAAGATCGTAAACAGACATTGGGGTCTGGTTTCGGATGACATCGAACAACCCACTCCACCCATGGATTCGTTCAAGAAGGCCAAAAGCATCAGGGATCATGTGGTTTGCTCCTTCCTAGACAGTTTCGAACAACGTACACTACAAACACTGTGGAACTTACCAGTCACACTGGGACACTTCAGATGCAGACAATGCAAAGCCTGCAAAATGACTGTACAGACCAAGCAATTCATATACAAACAACACAGCATTGATCTCAAGTCACTAAACAACTGCAACACTAATACTGTGATTTACTGCATTATGTGCCCCTGTGGGCTCATCTTTGTAGGACAGACCGAGCAAAAGATTAAGGCACAAGTCCTTCAGCACTGCAGTAGAATAAGATGTGCCCTCCAGGGAGCACCACTGGTCGACCCTTTTAAAACTGCAAGTTATGGACCAGAGGAACTCCGATGGGTTGTCCTTGAGAAAGTGACCTTGGGCCCGAGAGGAGGCAACATAGGATCCATCTTGAGCCTTAGGGAAAGTAATTGGATGACCCGCCTTGACTCAATTAGCAATGGACTAAATGAACAAGATTATACAACAGATTGTACCTCGGCACTCTAATATTTTAATATCAGAAGCATATGCTATTTAGGGGGGATTCCCAGTCCTGGTCCTTTTAGGGTGCCCTGACTAATAGTTTCGGATATGAACAATACCTCTATATTTGTACAGAAAGAGAACATCAAAACATTACATTTGTTTTGTGCTTTTAATGTGTTTGCTGGGTAAACTTCATCCCAATACAATTCTCGATCAATGCAATGCATACATTTTAGAGGACATCAATAATTTTGTAGGTTTTCTCTAAATCCTTCACTTGTGTCCCTAAGAGCTGATGCATTGCATTGTTTTGTTATTATCAAGAATTGTATTGGGATGAAGTTTACCTAGCAAACACATTAAAAGCACAAAACAAATGTAATGTTTTGATGTTCTCTTTCTGTACAAATATAAAGATATTGTTCATATCCGAAACTATTAGTCAGGGCACCCTAATAGGGCCAGTACTGGGAATCCCCCCCTAAATAGCATATGCTTCTGATATTAAAATATTAGAGTGCTGAGTTACAATCTGTTGTATAAGCAGTTGACGACGAGTCCCTTGGAACTCTCGTTGATTTAACATCCGTGGTAGTGGGATGCTAATGTTACCTTAAGGGGCACAAAAATTATAAAAAATAAATGTACTTGCAAAATAATTTTTTTTAATTTAGACATTCTATGTGGAATTGTAAGTGCAATTGTCAAAACCACCACTACCTTTGCTGTGTTATTGTAAATGAACAAGATGCCAGCTATGCCCAGCTAGCATGTTTTACTTATAATAATGGTGGCTCCCAAGTTAAGATCATTTACCCCCATAGCCTGTTGTATTACAATACCACTAAATGAGCATGTAAGATAAGTACAGTGAATAGTTGTGTTTTCTATATGTCTTTGTCGTATTACAGGTCAACAACGGACGATTATTGACATGACCACCCAAAATGTCATAATAATGCTTATTTGTATCTGCTAGCCACACAGTATGATGTACAGCTGTCCGAAAGTAGTAGTTGGCGCTCTACTGTGAGTCACTTAATATGATTCCAGCTTGTCCTAACAAAGTGCTTTACATCTGCAGACACGTTTTTTGAATGTTCATATGATCATAACAATGCCTAATATGATGTAAATCAGTTTTTTGGTGGTCATCTGTTAATCACTAGCTATGATTTCAACTTGTCCCATTTAAGTGTTGCACACCTGCATAATGCAATATATGATGTAAATTTGTCCTTTGGCGATTATCTGTTAATCGCTAGATGTGATTCCAACTTGTCCCATTTAAGTGTTGTACACCTGCACAATACATTTTTTGAATTTTGTATTTTAATATGACATTAGCAGCCCGGCTCCGAGCGTTTTTGGGCTTACTGACACCCTTCTATTTAATATGATGGCACCCCTCCCTTTTCTCAATTGCCAACGGAGTGCTTTTGAGTGGTACCATGCATCCATCGTAGCGTGTCACCTTCGTAGTAACTTTGCTAAACCGACCAATGTTTTAACACACGTAATGCCAGCAGGTTCCTAGACTAAGGAGCCTAGTCTACTGTCCCTGTCAGTGATTACCGGGACGCGGTGATCTGCCAGCATCTAGCAGCTGCCAGCACACGTGCTTCACACACACACGCACTTAAGCCGAGTCGTTGGACCGACGGCAGTTTCCATGATTGAGTCTAGAGGATTGGCAGCGCTTCCCCGCGGTAAGTAGATACCATGCGCACACTTGGTGGTGCATTTAATTACACTATATTCGTGGCATTTAGCCTTTTAAGATGAAGCAGTTAATGCACATTTCTTTAGGATACTTGCAGATTCAGGCATGGGGCTGCCAGCTTTAATATAACGGGACTGCTGCGGAGCGGTGATTTAATGCTTCATTCTCTATATGTATACATTAGGTCCTATCTCTATATGTATACATTGTGTCATATTTCCGGATGGAAGAGTGATGCTTCCTTGTTACCCTTTTTTCCATTAGATTGTATGCCCTTGTGCCAGTAATAGTGAGTCTTCAACTGACCAGTTACTGAGCTGAGGTTTTTTACCCCATGTCCTGCAAAAGTGCTTGCTGCTTTGTTTGCTTAACTTTCTGACGGATTGAAATACTCCCATCTTCTTTTTGGATTTCCTGATTCTATGGCCAGTTTTTAATTTAAACAGCATCATTGGAGGGAACTCATAGTTTCTCCTTTTGTGAGTAATGTTTTTATGTATTTAGTTTTACGAGTTATAGCCTTACTCTAACGCTGGCAATAGTAAAGGCCCTTTGTTCTATGTGCCCCTCATAGATTTATTGGTCACTCACACAACACCTTATTTTTCAGGTGCTGCTAGTGCGCTCTCTATGTTTCGGAGCCCTTGTGCCTATCTACTCCTCATTCCATCCCTGTATGTAGGGCTGCTCTCTGGTAATTATTCGAAGCCTTATGCCCATAGCCTTTGCCTTAATGTGTGGGATTTCGCCCATTTATATTATTTTCATTTACGCTAGGTGTTCCACTTCACCCCCTCACATGTCCTAGTCCAGAGGAAGACCCCATAGTAAGGTGGAAATCAACCTACGCTGTACGGGGGTCGAAACGTCGACTTTTGTATTTTTGCCAACCGCGAACAACAGATCATTGCTACTGTGTTTTACTGTATGGGCATGGTTAACAACTGTTCAAGTTTCTATGCGGTTAAATGATATGCCTTTGGGACATCAACTGTCAATTATGTGACTACCCCAAACCTTTTGAACTGTCTACACAACTTTATTCCTCACCAAATCACCAACCATATGTTTGCTGGAATGAGGATGTGATTAAACAACATCTCTCAGAAATCTAATGTATAATATCTTTTAGCATAGTGTGAGAAATTGTTTATGTTCTTTAAAGATTGCATACTGGGAGCACCTTTCCTTGTAACATGGAGAAGAATGTAACAGGAGTCAGCTCCACCGGCAATGCAGCCTCTGCAGGTCAGCTGGCAGGTTAATCCCAGTCCATCAATGGTTTTCCAGTAAAAAATGTTAGTAAAACATTTTTAAATCCCAACTTTTAAGGTTTGGGCAGGAGGAGTTCACTCTGACATCAGCCAATGGTTCCAGAACCTCGGACACAGAGCTTGGGGGTCAGCACTCACTCCTATCAGCAGGGTGCACTTGAAATTGGTCAACAGGGTACAAGCGGGACCAGGTCGAGCCCTTGTGGTTCTGTTCACAGCACTCAACAGCAGGTGCAGTCCTTCTTCTGTCTTTCACAGGTCCAGTAGTGTTCTGAAAAGGATGCCCAAGGGTCCAACATTCATGTTTGGCACAAGCTGTGGCTGTGGGGGGGAGTCCTGGCCCCTGCCAAACTAATGGGGAAACAGTTCCCAGGGGCATCCCGACCCACTTTTTCAGCAGGTTATTTGTGTCGTACTTGAAACAATGCCACAGTGCTCATCTGTAACGAAAGCCAAAAAAGCAGAGCATTCCCCCCCTGTGCCAAGCTCCTGTGCCCACCCTATGAGAGGGTTTTTGCCTGTCAAAATGAGTTATTTTGATAGGTCAAATTTGCCATTAAACCTGCACAGTTCGGTTACTGGTGGCAGGCCTGCAGTTATGTTTTACATTGCCTCACTAATACGTGCTGCATTTCACAATATGTGCTACAGTCCACTAGTAACATTCAACTTACGGGCCTTGCGTACACTTTGCACCATATACTAGGGACTTCTTGTTATGTTGAATATGGCAATGAGTAGTCTAGTCAATATTAATATGTTTTAGGAGTAGGAGCACATGTACTGGGGTCTTGTTAGCAGAGGACCAGAGCACAGAGACAAAAGACCAGCATTAGTCCAAAAAATAGGGGTGACCATACAAGTAAGAGCATTTTCTTGCAGTAATCAAATTATATGAAAAGCAGATTTCAAATGGTGCGAAACAAATGGAACGATAAGCAAATCAAAGTTTATTGAAGAGTTCAAATCTTAGCAAAACATAATTAAATCATGTATGCTGTTCACTTTCTCCAGCTATGCAGTTGTCTTGAAAGGCAAGTAGGTATCTGTTAAATACTTTCACTTCAGCAACTGTTTGCTACAATCATGAGAGTATGCTTTGAGGAAGTCGATTAGTAATTGGGGTGGATGGTAGTCCACCACAAGTAATAATGGCACTGTTCTTGTTAGGTTCATTAAACCTTTTTAGTAATTTAAACAGACAAACATATTTATCACAGAGCAGACAGGCATAACTTTAACCCTGGGTGGTAAAATCCGCTCTACTTGCGGAGTTTGAGGATTTTTGACAATTCTGCTTTCTGCGTAGAACGCGGAGTTACCGAAAACTCCGCGCTCTGCAACAGAGTGGAGCTTTTTTTAATCACGCGTTCAAAATGCATTTTTGAACTTCCGGGAGCGACTTACCGGATGCCTGTGTTCGCCAACGAGATTTCCTATCCGTTTGCGTGTGCCATGAGATTTTGGAAGCGGGCTGCACGGTCCCGCGAGAGTCTGCGATCGCAAACACGTCATTCGAATGTGCCATCGGACTTCAGGCAGTAGTTTTGTGAAGATCGCGATGCCGAACACGCAGAATTTGCAAGCTGAAGAAGAATATCTCTCGAGCACCATAAAACCTTCTTGAAAATGATGATTTGGATGACATTTGACATTTGGCTGATTGACATTTGGCTGTACTTTTTTGTGCAAGGAAGTGCCCCAGTGCCTCCAGCTTCCTGTTCCTGTCCAGCAGGATACTCCCAGTGCTTTGTCCATCTCCTGTTCACTTTTTATTTGGATTTGGAGCTGGAAGGATCCTTTATTTGTCTGCTGCACCATATATCATTGGATTTTGAGGACTTTTGGATTTGAGATTTCAGAAGTAAGTTGGAAAATTGGTGTTGGTTTTGTTTGATTGGTGCATTGCACCTACATTTTTTTGTATTTTTTGATTGGTTTGTTTCAATGTATTGTGGTGGGTGCCCTGTGGTTTAAGTAGGAGCCTAGTTGTTTCTTTGTATGCAATTGTTCTTCTAGTTTTCTTTTATAAAGGAAACATGTTGCAATGTTCACTACATTGTCTCCAACTTTTGCAATCAATTTGCAACATTCATTTAATTCACTAGCCCAGTAGTCTGCCAATAGGCCTTTTTCAGACAATGGGCCCAGAGCTACTCATGTGTGCATGAAACAACTGTTTCTGAGGTGCCTGTTGAATTTAAACATCATTCAGGGCATGGATGGCATTGGATTAAATTGCAAAATGTGATTTTTGTGGGTATTTCACTTTTTTCATGTCTGTTAAATAAATGCCTTTGTTGGATGTGTGTGGCTGGTGTGGTTGTTGTTTAACTTGCCTGGCCATATAAGCCTGCTTGAATTCATTGTTTTACAGGCCTCCTGCTTGTTTTTGTGCTTGTACTTAGTGTGCTGATTTTGCTGTAGGCCTGCATGTCTTTCCTTTGTTCCTCTTGGTTTACTGCTTCCGTTCCCATTGTCAGCTGCAGCTTCCCGAATGAGGCTGCGTCCCACATGATGCACAATCCGATTCACAAATCACAATGCCAAACAGGTCCCATTACATTTGTATTTTAGTTTTTGTTCTTCTTCTTTCCTATTCTTCCTGAGTGTACACAGTGCGCCATGATGAAAGCCCTTGTTGTCAAAGTCTCACAAATGGCTATACAATTGTTATGTTTTTTAATACCTAAACTGAGTTAATACAATTTATCAATATTAAATAACACTAACAAATGTGGCCACATACTAAGTTATATATTATATTTGTTTGATTGTACAGTAGTAAATTGAACCACAACAATAAATGCCACATTTCACTGATGTTCTTCTTGCTTCTTTGCATTTAGGTGCACAAAAGAGGAGGAGGCTTCATCACCCATTGTACTGCCAGACAGAAGTCCTGCTCCGCATGACGTGACGTGACGTGTGACCACAAATATCTTTTCAACTTGTGCTGCTGACATATGAAAAAAGATGGCCCCAAAGAAAGGTACCAGGTCCTCCAGTACTAAGAAAGTTGTCAGTGAGAATAAAAAGGAAGTGCCACTTAGCGCTCCTGGTGAGCTGACCAAGATCTTTTTTGGAAAACCAAAATTGCGCTTGTAGCAGCGGGGTTTGGGGATTATGCTGGGAGCATCACCCCCTCATCAGTGGGTCCACCTCACCAACCTAGGCCGAAGCCCATGTCTGTCGCAGAGGTAGCCAGCCTCATCACGACGCCAACAAGCAGCGATGTTAAAATTGACTTATCGTTATCGCAAAGTAGTACCCTGTATACGCAGGAAACTCAGATACGTGGACAACAACAGCCGCAACCACCACCCACAATAGTAGTTGTTCCTCGGGAAGTAGGGGCAGTTCAGGAACTCCAGCTTCCTGCAGAGGAAGAAGAGCAAGCCTCTCTTTCAGAGATCCATTGTCTTCCAGATCCCCAGCAAAGAACAGTGGGTTAATCAAACAAGGTCTTCTGCAAACCCCCCTGTGGAGGGTATGTAGAAGAACTTGTGGTACCAGAGGCCAAATAACCCATTTGAAAAACCACCACTTGATCCGGTGGGAGATGCACCTTAGCGGCCAAAAAATTGCACCCAATGATGTTGGTGGGTATGAAGAAGTAGAAGAAGATACAATCACGGTGGAAGGTGAGCAAGAGGGAGACATTTTCTCTGGTATACAAAGTAGCCCTGTCCCCAGCAGTGCAGGGGTACCACCCACATTTACATCCTCATCAGCATCAACAACATCTCAGTGGCACAAGAGTAAGAGTTAGGCTGAGACGCCAAGACAACAGAGTACCACAATGAAAAAAAGTGTAGGGTTGAGCCTAACAACATCTAGGTGGAAGAAGTCACCTGCATCAGTGGCACCAGAAAGGAAAAAAAAAATCCAGCCTACCATTCTCAGCATGTTTAGGCCGGAGGGGCAGTACGAATGCATCCACCCAACGGCACATTTGTACACTGCAAAGCTAGCTAAAATGTTGGCGCTGGACCTTCTCCCTCTTTCTTTTGTGGAAGGGGTGGGTTCTGTGGAATTTGTGACAGCCATCTGCCCAAAATGGAAGGTTCCCAGACGGTCCTATTTTACCAAAGTTGTTGTTCCAGCACTACATCACGATGTGCTGGAATTGCTTGGACAAGCTTTGCGGCAGAGTGCTGTTCACAATATCCACATGACAACAGACATGTAAACCAGTTGCCAAGCCACTGATCACATGTGCATCACTGCACACTGGATCTCTTTTGTGGAGGTTAGAGAAAAGATATCTGCAGGTGTTTACAGTGCTGATATTTTTAATGCCACTTGGAAACATGCACCTGTAGCCATGTTCGCCATGGATAATTCTCATACTGCTGCAAACATTTTGGAACAGTTTAACAGCAAGGTCTTTGAATGGCTGCACCCAAGAGGGCTTAACATTGGTCTTGTAGCCAAGGACAATGGCAGTAATATAGTTACGGCCATGGGCATTGGTGGCTATTTCAGAGTTCTGTGTTTGGCTCACTGCGTTAACATCATTGTTCAAGATTTTCTGAAAAAAGAAGACTGAGTCAGCAACTTACTGACCACCTGCAGAAGAATATGCATATATTTCAGCCATTCTTTTAAAGCCTGGAAGCAGCTGTGGATCATTCAACATGAGCATAGAGTGGTAGTCACAGCACTCATCCAGGAAGTGCCAACATGTTGGAACTCAAATTATTACATGATTGTTCATCTGTACAGACCAATCAATGAATATGTCATGCAAAGACTAGGGGATGCTACTGTGAAAGACATGACCGTTGAGATGGACCAATGAGGCCTAGTTAATTGCCTGACAGAGAAGCTACTTCTTTTCCAGCTCCTCACACGTGAAGTCAGCAAGGAGGACTGTACTATGGGCCAAGCTATCCCATTATTGCACATGCTAGAGCAACAGCTGAAGGGGGTGTCTGCAACGTACGCAGGTGTAGAGGAAGAAAAGAAGCATTTGAGTTGGTGCGGAGCTTAACCCTTCACTTAGCTGAAAATACAAGGGTGCAAAATAAGATTGTATCAGCCAAACATTACATTTCTTCCACAATTCTGGATCCAGGGAACAAAGCAATACTGAACCCTAAGACATTAATTCCGTTTTTAGAAGTGGATGTTGCCAAGTACAAAACTTGGATAGCTGAGGCAGCCAGTGACTTTGAAAAAGAACAGCTGGGATTTAGAGGCACGCTACTCCAGCCCACAACAAGTACTGTAAGCAGCCAGTGTCAAGTTCAACTTCACAGCCAGAAGAGCAGTGCGTTTGGCTCACAGCAGTCAAAAGAACCATAAACAACAGCAAGATAAGGATCATCAGCCCCAGTAAAATCAGCACAGGAATGGTTTCTACAGCAAGGGTTTGTTAGGTCCAGTGCTGATGCAAAGGCAAAAGAGGCCGAACAAAGTGGAGCGCCCCTGAGCATTGAGCAGACGGTCCAGGCCTATCTGGATGACCCAACAGAGGTCTACATTGATCAAAACCCATTGCTGTATTGGTATGGGAAAAGGCACCAATGGCCAGTGCTCAGTAGGCTGGCGATTCGCAAGTGTCTCTTCTGAGCGTGTTTTCAGTGCTGCTGGTGCCATTGTAACAGTAAACAGTACCAATTAATAAAATGAGGCTTCGGGAAAGCAGTCATATGCACAAGAATTATAAGTAAAGCGATAATACACTACACTAAAGGTAAGGAGAACACCTCTTCCAAATACAACTTAAATGTAAACCATAGATAATGAGTCTGAAGTGCACTGTTTGCATTTCCAGCGCCCACAAGGATATCACTGTGAATATAGCCAATGAGATGAGTGAACATAGAGCTCCCATTGAGACACAATAGGACATAGTTCCTCCATTAAGGATTTGGATTATACAAGATCCAATATTAAGGTTAGTAGAGTTTACTTTGATGCCAGTAATTTCTTTGAAGGGAAGACCGGCTTCCATCTTCTTCGCATGCTCGTCGGCTTGATCATCGACTCTTGTCATTTCCTCAATCTCCTCTAGCGGGTAACTTTTCTTGAGCAGTTTGCGTCTCGAGGGCTCTGAAAGACAGCCTTCTATAATTCTCAATCGGAGGGCATCCTCGGTGGAGAAATTATAAAAGTCACAGTATCTTGCTAAGCGTCTCAGACGTGTGACGAATACACCCATTTGCTCACCTTTCTCATGTGATGCCAGGTTGAATGTATATCGACATTCCTTTTGTGCAGGAACTTGCGGTTGAGTGCTTCACAGACTTTATCATATGACCCAGCAGACTCAGCAGGCAACTCTTTTATGATCTGTCCAACTTCTTTGCCTACAAGATTCTTGAGAGCAATCAATTGCTGTCCAACATCAGTTACCTGAGACCCTTTCATGAAGTCCGTGAAGTCTTCTAGCCATTCTTGCCACCGCAAGCCCATACCCCCACCAGATTCAAGAGTGAGGGGCTCTGGAGGGCGCAGGAATGAGACTCCCAACACACTCATGGGGACGGAGTCAGCCATCGCGCGATCCCGTTATCTTGAAACGTGCTGACAAAATCCTGTCTGTCAATTCTTTGACTATATTTCCTACTGCTTGCACTTACCAGTGCTTGTTTATTTGTTTCGTTGCACTCGCCAGTGCTTGTTTACTTTGCTTCTTGCACTCACCAGTGCTTGTTTACTTGTTTATTGCACTCGCCAGTGCTTGTTTACTTTGATTCTTGCACTCGCCAGTGCTTGTTTACTTTGTTTCTTGCACTCGCTAGTGCTTGTTTATTTCTTTTGTTACCCTCGACAGTGTTTGTTTACTTTATTTCTTGCACTCCCCAGTGCTTGTTTGTTTGTTCGTTGCACTCACCAGTGCTTGTTTATTCTTGAGCACCGTGCATTTATCAGTGCTTGATGGCTTTCAGGCTCTCTGCCTGACTTCAAGATGGCCGCCGAAGATCCCTGACAGGGGATTGGACAAAACCGCCTGACTTCAAAATGGCCGCCGCGAGAATCTCGTGTACAACGAGATTTGGCCTTCTACCGGAGACACAAATGCATTTATTGCCACTCTCACTCACCGATCGTCGGTGTCAGCCAGCACTCTCTTCGCAGGAGCACCAGGTGAGGCAGCTTTTCTTTGTGATTTCACCGCCAGGTGGGCTCCCGGCGAGCAGGCAGGCAGCAGGCTCTAGCCCCCAGGATGTGCCACATGCACACGCGGTGCGGCGGGGCGAGCTCCGGGCAGGTGAACACACCGCCGGATGGCTGGGGTGGACTCCCAGCGCGCAAGAACGCTCGCGCTGTGACTCGGCCACCATGCGGTCACCGGCCCCACAATGCTAGATGCCTCCCCACTTCCAGGGACGTGCACCGAGTTAGCCGTCCTCCTCACGCATAGGTTCTTTGCACCTTCGTCGTCAGATATAGTGTCCTGCCTGGCATATAGAGACACAGACACACAGTGTAGGTGGGAGCTTCTTTATTGTCTTCCTTCGTCGTCCTGGTACATCGGCTAACTGCCGTCCCTGGTCCCTGGCTCCTCCCTATCCGCCCGCCCTCGTCCTCCCTCGGGCAGGTCCTAGTGCCACATGTGTGTGCGCCCATCATTATCCAAAATCACACGCTCACAGGCCGTGGGGGATGTTTTAACACCCAATCAACCAATTGTTAATAACAAGTAGGGTGCAACTTTCAGAATCACTTTTTCGACCTGTTTTGTTTACGTTAATATTGCATTATTGCTTGGTCCTTCAGGCAATGACAATTGTTAAAGGCCCTCTTTCCAAGTCACTGGCCCCAGCCAAGGGCATCGATTTACCAAAATGCCTAGGGTAGCGGAAATGACATCACATGTCCTTTGACCCTAGTGACCTCGCAGGAAGTGATATCACTTGATATTTGCCCCTGGCAATTTCACAGAAAGTGATGTTGACCCTGGTGTCATTAACAAACGTGACATCACTGGCACTGATACAAATAAAACCTACTAAATGTGATATTGAAAAACAGCAAAAGTATATTAAGGTAGATACAATTATGCTTTAGTTATCAGCAACATTTAACAGGCTGTTGTCATGATGTTTTAGGGGCTCTCCTACAAAAACCAGGAGAATAGACTAGAAGAACAGCTATCATAGACCGGGTACAGCCATCATTCTCTTAACAATAGCTTCAAATGTTCAGACTCTGGCCTTTGCTTTCATATGTCAACCATAAAATGTCTATGCAAACCGTACAAGCCTAGACATAGCCTTAAAGACCAACACACAGCCTCAAAAGCCCAGGCAGAAATTCCATGTGTCATGGCAAAACTAGTTTATGCCAGGCAAAAAATAAAGGCCTGTGCTGACTCATAATAAAATAGCCATTGATCAGAGGATGGCCTTGGTTGGCAAATATGTGAAAGCTCCTTATATGAGCTAATCTGCACACCAAATGCATCTGCTGACCCCAAAGAGCTAATATATCCACCAGAAAATGCAGTCACTCTTCACACACAATTTCCAATTCCCTTCTTTTTCTCCAGTCAAATCTGATTGCGTGCACAAGTAATCTGTGTGCTTATTCTGGGATAAGCCTTTTGGCCTAATCATTTTTAAAAAAGCATTGCTTGAAAAAAAAGTTGATATTACCAGGATAATCACTTTATTTTATGTGCCTATTAAAAAACTGGCACAGAGTGGTCCATCCTGGGCCTGCTTTGGATACCCATTAAACACATGAATCATGTTACCTTTATATACAGTTGATGTCTCAAACTGAATTGTCTCTTGGAACTTTGTTAATAGGTGGTACCTGGCAGAACCTGTGACACAACCATGTGTGCATGCAGACATGTCTTCGGTGGAGTACAGCTAGTGCTTTAGCACCTTTCATCACTAAGTCTCATCCTACCTGTGTGCATGTTTTGGCTACATTTGTAGTGTGGGCATAGGACCCACTCATCTGTGTGCCCCTAGCCACATCTTGCCTGTGTAGACCTAGACACATCTCCCCTTTGTACAGCTTGCCACTTGTATCTGTATGAAAACATTCATATCACCTTCATCTATATAGTATCCATTATCAGTGAGCAGGCAAGACCCTTTCATTTTGCGCTCCTGTATCGCTTTCAGCTCTGTGCACCATGCTTTTCATAAGAACCACCACAGTGACTTTAACTTAAACTGGGCAGCTTGAAATTTCAGGGGTAAACCTGTATGCCTATTTTTCACTTTCATCTCTATGGACATAACTCCCTCTCATATGTGGAATTTTAACCATTCTTACCCAGGTTAATATAGCTTTATAACTTGTATAGACCTATGTTTCTCTGGCTAATTTGCTCCTACCACTTCAGCATTTCAGCATATACATCTGCATCTGTTTGCATACAAGGCCCCCGGCTAGGTGCACCGAGCTGCCTTTCACAAGCTGGCACACAGGCTCCCAGTCACAATATGCACTTGGTGCTCATTAATAGGTAGGTACAATGGGGCATATTTGCAATGAAAGTGGCAACGTGTGTTGCTAAGCCTGGAAGGCTAACGACACGCTCCACCACTTCCAAAACGCAGGGCTGCATCATATTCACAAAAATATGGTGCAGCGTTGTGTTTTGTCCTGCGCTGGTGCTAACTTTAGCAGCCTAGTGCCACTGCAGGAACCCTTGCACCATTGTCCAAGGGTTCTTGTGTTGAGGGGAAGATTGTTTATGTGCTGTCTGCTCCTCATCATCCGGGCGCCATGCTTAATGTTTCAGCAAAGCAATGGACATACAAACAATGGCGGCCTTCCTCTCTAATGGCACCTACAAAAAAAATGTTGCTCGCTTCTTTTTTTTTATTTATAAAGAAACGGGCTTCATGTTTACAATATGCGGGGCCCTTAACTTTCCACTCAAAAACTGAAAGAAAATGCAGAAAATCTTTGCCCTAAGACCGGGCAGAGGGCCCCCAGCTAAGGTTTTCCTACTGTCGGTTGGCGTGGAGCTGCTGTGAGCTGCTGCTGATGGGTAGCACCGCCCCCAGCCAGCTCCGGTTCCAGGTCCCCCTCTCTTGGCTGTCTCCAGCAGCCAAGGAGCACGTGGGTGGTGAGGCAGAGAGACAGGCCTGTGACAATAAGGGCCCTGGACCCAGGCAGTACTCAGACCCTGGCCTCACTCTCTCTTGTATATGCACATTGAGCAGGGCATGGACATTATTTGCATATGAGGACCTGTACTTGATAAAAAAGGACACTTGCAGTCAGAGCTTCATTGAAAAGAGCTTGCCTCCCCAGAGTTCCTGCGGGAGCAGGAGAACGGGTGAGCATCAGCTGCTGAGCGGAACTCCCTGCAGCTCCTGCCACATAGAGAGCTGGCACGAGTTGAGTGCCTTTGAGCCAGGTGTGAAGCAACTCAAGGCACTTGGTAACAAGCCTTTGCAGTGCAATGGGTCTCGCAATTGCAAGATTTGGAGTTATTGACATTTTAAATGACAATGCTTTTTATTTATGTGTTTAAAAATCCTGCAACAATAAAAGGCATTGCCATTTACAATGCCAATAGATTAAAGTTTCGAAAATGCAGGACCTATTGTTTTGCAAATGCTTGTTTTTAATGTGTGCTTTGCTGCATTTTCAAGGAATGTGTGTTGGTTCTATCTAAGTTAGAATATATTTGTGTATGTATGTGTTTTAGGAATGTGTGGCAGGTTGTGTGTGTCAATAATATGTCTATGATTGACCATGTTAGATATGACTGACAATGTTAGGTAGGAGTATTCACATATTCTTAATGCATACAACCTGACACACATTTCTAAAACACATACGCACACAAATACATTCTAATGTATGTACAACCAGCATAGTCATTTAACCAGCAGCAAAGCAAATAAAAAAACCACTCAGTTACACGCTCACAGCTAGGCAGATGCCATTCTCATAGCTGCCAATATTTCAGTATGAATATGTGTGACATTTGTATGTTTTTAACATACCTATGTGTGAAATTTGCATACTTCTTGTGTGACACTTTGAGTGACACTATATCACAAGCTATTGAACAAAAATTATGCAGGTTGGAGGCGCTAGGGGGCGCACAGCGGAATGGCTGGGTAAGACCGCAGCCCCGCCGGACGGCTGAAAACGCGACGTCCCAAGGTCGCTCTAATGCCCGGAATAACGCTGTTCGAGCGCTGCCCCAGGTGTCTAAATACCTCAGGCACACAATGAGCTGGAAATTGGCCACTGGCGGCCAGGAATACCGTGAGTTAAAATGAATATATTGCCCAAACTGCTATATTTATTCACTAACATCCCCATTACTCCACCGGGAGAGGTATTCCGTCGCATCAAATCACTAGTATTACAGCTCATTTGGGCAGGTAAACAGGCGCGGATCGATCTCCAGACGTTGACACTCCCCTATGCCAAGGGAGGATTTGGTGTGCCAGATTTTAAACTGTACTATTTGTGCGCGCAGGCACAGTTTGCGGCTTACTGGTTTCACAGGGTGACATATCTCACACACACAGCGATCGAAGAAGGCGATGCACATCCGGTCACTCTTACCGCCGTTCTCTCGCACAAACGCCCGCCCTTACACGCTCGTGACATAAATACAGTTGACACAACCGTCAAGGCGTGGAACGAAATTGGGAGACTGGCGCATAAAACCTCGCTTTATGCAAGAAACATGCAGCTGAATGATCACTCAGCACTGTCTGTCACGCACGAGAAGGTGGGAATGTCGCTATTACAGCAAGTGGGCATGGCACAGATGGGAGACTTATTTCACGAAGGCAAATTTGTAGACATTGCGGACCTCCAGTACATACACAACAAATCACAGATGTTTTATTTCACACATTATAGGCTGAAAAGAGCCATGCGGGAACTATACCCTACCTTTCCTGAAGAGCCGGCCATCCTAGATACCTTACAACTCCTCATTACAACACAGGATCTATCACACCTCACATCACCGCTATACTCCTCTGCACAAGCTGAAATTCCACGGTCCACGGACAGGGCAAAGGCTAGATGGGATTTGGTATTAGACAGCCCACTTACGGAGAAGGAATGGGAACAGACATGTGCACTAACACAGATTCTGACCCCTAACGGGAATCTCAAAATCATACACTTCAAATATTTACACCAGGCATATTACACCCCTGCACGAATGTGTAGATACGGAATGCAGGATGACACCAAATGCAAAAGGTGCGGTGCGGAGGATGCTGATTTCGTCCATTTAGCCTGGTATTGCCCCAAAATTCAGGAATGCTGGGAAGAGGTACTCACTAAGCTGTCTGCAATGGTGGGGCTTGAGGTGGTCTGCACAATCCGATGCTGCTTGTTAGGCATTGTACCGCAGCTCAAATCGTCCAAGCGTAAGTTCTGCGCGATCGCTTTGTTATTGGCCAAGTGACAGGTATCACAATGTTGGCACACTACTCAGGTACCCACCACACTAAAATGGCTACAAGATATGTCCAGCTGTAGGGACAAATTACTGACTTACGAGGAGAGCCTACCACTTAAGCATGGGCGGAAAATCCGTTTCGCTCGCGGATTTTGCGGATTTTCGGGAAATTCGCAATCCGCGAGATTCGCAAATCTCCCGCAAAATCCGCAAATCCGCGAGCAGCGGATTTTGCTCGCACTGCTCGCACTGTTCGCGTGAGTTCGCGGCTTCCCAGTACAACTTTGCGCCCCGCGAATAAGTGCTAAATTGCAGAAATACGATCTTAGCAAAACTGAAACTACTTACCAGGTTCAAAAGTTCAGGCTCATCATTAGTAGCCATTTCCTGTAGTGCTTCCTGAGGGGCCCCTCCAGAGTTCAGTTGCCAGTTGCAACTATTATGTGACCCTGCTCTGAACCTCAGAATAGTTACACATATGCCACAAAGGTCCTGAATTACAGCTAAGGGAGACAAGCAGGAGCCAGGCTGGAAGTTAAAATCCATTAATCAGCCCCTAATTCATTATTGTCAGTTGGGGCAGGGCAGGTGTTGTAACTAATTTTGCAACAATGAAAGCACTTAGCAAGTGCAAAAGATCACTAATCAGGAAGCACTAAGGAAGCAGGTGCCAGCTAAAAAAATATTCTGTGACACATTAATCAGCCCCAAATTAATTCAGGTCACTTGAGGCAGGGAAGGTGTGCTTTGCTTTGCCGAAAATAATGTACACTGGACAACCAGAGGGTGTGGTGATGAGACAGAGGGTGGCATGGGTGGGCCAGAGGGTGGCATGAGTAGTCAGAGAGTGGCAGTGGTGACAGAGAGTGGCAGTGATGAAGAAGAGTGTCCCAAACAGGCTGGACACGTAGAAACAACAAGTTCGCAAAACTTGCGACCCGACAGGTAAGTTCGCAAATTGCGAAATTGTAAAAACCCTCGCGAACTGACAAAAACACGGGCGAACACAAAAAAAAAAATCCGCAAATTCGCGGGAATTCGTGGATTTTGCGGATTGCGAGTTCGCAAATCCGCAAAATTCGCGAACGCGAGATTCGCAAAATTCGCCCATGCTTACTACCACTGCGATCCAGGCCGAAAGACTTTTGGTTGTATCTAACTGACTATTTGGCCACAGTGGACAGTGACACGGAGTGACGCTAGAAGTTACAGACGATAAAAACCGAGTGTAATGGTGCCGATGGGGGTTGGAGAGAGAGATGTTCAGGAAAGATGACATGTTGTTATTGCACTGTACTTATTGATGTATACTACTGAAAGGTGAAGGTCTCGTTGTTGGGGTTACTGGTTTGTATTTTCTGTGTATGTTCTAATACACCAACAAAATTTGTACAAAAAAAAGGCCTAATTTATGTGCTTTACGCCGCCGGACAGTTGTTGTTGGCTAAATGGCTGTGTACTATCCACGAGGAACCTCACCATCATAATAACGCAGCCGGCCCTAAGGTTGTAGGCTGTATCCATTGTCTGTTACGAATAAAGGTCTTACCAAAAAAACAAAAAAAACAAAAAAATTATGCAGGTTTGTCGTTTTGAAGGAAGGTGAATGTAGTTCTGCATTCACAACGAAATTAGCAAAACCACAAATACCAGAATGCAATAAAAAAATGTGACTAGAACAACGCCTCAATTTGCTTTGTTGTTTGTGGGGAAAGAGAACAGAACATTTTCAACCATTCCTGTCTTGAACTTTGAATTGATGTTTTTTCCTGATGCCTGGTTTCTAAAGAAAGGGTCAGTCGAGGTCAAACCCATTGTAGTTGTAAGGGGTTGTTTTTGGGATGTTGTCATACCTTGACAGTGTGGTGGTGACCACATAGTGAGAGCCTTCCTTTTTAGGTCTTACTGGTAATGCAGCGCGAAAGCGCTGTCGCCAGCGAGATCTATTGTGACTGACTTGCTTCCCAAGTGGTACAGACCGGTGCACGAGCAGATTGTGGTCTGTGGACGCGCACGTACAGCCACACGCACATCGCCTGTCCTGCTTTCGCAGGCAAGCCATCATACATTTTCACTTTCGCGTTCGCACGTACAGCCTAGTGCACATTTCCTGTCCGGCTTCCCATACAGTGTATCTTTCGGGCCATCGAGGGCCAGCAAACAGTGTAACTTTCGGGCAATCAACTCACCCGCTCTGCCGAGGGGGGGATGCTCCTAAACGGTGGCTGGTTGCAGGCGGAGCACTCCAGCTCTTCTACAGTTCTTGGTGCACAACGCAGGGCTCTCTCCGTAGGCATGGGAGGCCGCACTGCTATATATCCTGCTCTTCACCTGGGTCCCCTCCTGGGACCCGGGACTTCAGCCCCAGCTTCCTCTCTGGTGCTGGGGCTCTCTTTCAGCACGGGAGCCCCAAGAAGGGGCCAGGCGCTGCCTGCGCGAGCCGCAGGGCACGCAAAATTGCAGGACAGTGCATGCGCAGGCAGCCCTGCCATCCCAGGTCTCCTCCCAGGGCCGGATGTCAAGCTGCTTTCTGTTTTGCATGCTCATTCCTAAGCGCTTCACAAACTCAAACAGGAGCAGAGGATAAGGCGGGACAGTAAGTGTTACACCGATATGCTGTACTGCAAATACATAAATAAGTTACATTTGTTAAGTCACAAGCATAAGATTGTATTTTTTATGTATTTTTAATACAAAGGGTGAGTTTTTTTCTTTCCGAAGTGTAGACCTTGTCCTTAGAGCAGCCTGCCTCGATTCGCTAGGAATGCAGGAATGCATTTTAATTAAAATCTTCATGTACGAGAACGCAGTGTGAAGGAAACTGGTCTAAATGAGCGTCTTGCACTAAACACCATGAGGTAGCTCAAAGCCCGCTTATGCGCCTCTCTCTCACTTTGGTGCTGATTTAAGTATTGTTTGTGTAGTGGGAGGCGCTAGGGGGTGCATCGCGGAATGGCTGACTACTGAGGCAGCTCCGCGAGACGGAACAATGAACGGGTAAAAACACTGCATCCAGGGCAGTAACCGAGGATCAACAAACACAATAACAGATCGGAACACTTCAGGCAGCGAAGGAACTTAATGTAAGGCTGCAATAGCAGACCAAAATGGAGGAATGTGCTGAAATGATCTCCTGTAACGCCCGGGAGGGTAGCGGGTAAGATGGCGGCTGCCGCGCTATGAGAAACGAGAACACCATCCCAGGCAACAAAGCATTAGAGGCTGTGTCCCCTTGTGGCCTACCGCAATAAAATCCTGCGCAGTAGCCAGTGTTTAAGGCCTCACCGCTGCAGGGGCACACGGGTGAAGACGAAGGGTGTGTAAAGATCGGGCCCAGAGGCGGTGATGACTGTCCCTAAGATGGCGGCCCCCAAAGGTGAAGCGACCGTTGCCCGGAGGCTGTGGACAGGCCGCAGCTAAGCACGTCAATGGCTCTCGCACTCTATTACATATCATGTTCGTGCTGCGGGGCTCCATACAAAGATGGGAAACTGACGAAGATGAGTACACGCTATAATTCGCAAACAAGAGACAGATAGCACACGTGACCGTTTTTGCCTGGGGGAACACTCTGCTCAGCTAAGCGCGGGCCGGTAAAAGGGTGCCATAAAGCAGTGCTCTGCCACGTACCCACTGATACTGCCTCCTCTGAAACAAAACCTACAGTGAGACCCTCCCACAAACCTGCACGGCTGCGGAGCTATATGTTTGCTGGTGGACACGGGTGGGGACGGAGACTGGAGTGGCCACACGGCTGTAATGAATTAGAGAAAATAGTGGCAGTACAGAATTTTGGCGCAAAGACAGCGGTGATAGACTTTAAGATGGCGGTCCACTGCAGCATGGTACATGACGGGAGGACAACATCGGGGAATTGATGAGAGGCAAGTAAGTGGCACCGGCGCACAGTTACTCGGCAATTACACGGCATGATTGCGCCACAGAAAGGTCGAGTGTTTAACAGGGGGGCACAAGCATAACAGCTTTCACGTGCCCGGAACCATGGCCTGCCGACTACAAGTGAAATCGAGAGGAAGATCAATCTGCTGCACTCCCATTAGTACTGGTCCCTCATAAAGACCATCTGTATAGTAAATTCCAAACATGCATGGACAGGTGAAATGCTACCTCTGAGCCGACATATATGATACTGCGACCGCACCACTTTTGATCCCGTTCACATCTGCTACTACCATGCTCACTATGTCACTACAAGTGTAGGGTGCAGAATATTGTGGGGGAAACATAAGGTGCCGAAGACACACGGCTTTAGAGCAATCTACCATACATTGTGGTACAATTTACTCCTCAACGCAGCAGCAATGGGAAACCAGAAAGACAGCAGCAACCAAAGCTCACATTTGAACCACGCAGATCGGTGTGTGGCCCTTTAAACGCAGCTGAGGATGACGTCGCCTCTGGGGGCGCCACGGAGAATGGCATGGAATCCATACTGAAAGCCATTCAGAATAGTCTCCAAGACATCAACCGCAAATTGGACCATTTAACCTGCTGTATGGATACTATGGCGACATTAATGGATAAACAAGGTGAGAGAATAGATGAAGCTGAGAAAAGGATATCAGCGGTCGAAGACGAAGCTCACGCCAGCACCACCAAAACTGGAGAAATGGACAAGGTACTAGAAGTAATCAAACACAAAGCCGAAGATTTAGAAATGCGCTCGCGCCACAATAATATACGGATAGCGGGTATACCAGAGTCCACAAACACAGGCCGAGTGGAAACGAATGTCGAGGAGCTCTGCAAAGCGGTCTTTGGAGCAGAAAACCTGTCCTCCATATTTATAGTGGAGCGTGCTCATCGCTCTCTGGCGCCCCGACCTCTACCAGGCACCCCACCTTGGCCTATTGTAGCGAGAATATTTAACTATCGTGACCAAGATGGGATACTACGAATGGCGAGAGAAAGAAACGACGTCGACTACCAGGGCAACCGACTGGAGTTCTATCCAGATTACACACTTGCGGTGCAGCAGGCGAGGAAAGAATTTGCGAACGCCAAGACGAAACTACGGAACCTGCACATTTATTTATTTATTTATTTACGAGCTTATATAGCGCTGGAATCGACTCCAGCTGGAGTATCTCTGCGCTTTTGGGCCGGTTAACAAATACAGTGGAGAAAGTACAGATGTGGATTAGATCTCATTTTTAATTAAAACAGTTTTAAGGAGTTTTCTGAATTTTAAATGAGAGGTACAGAGTCTGAGAGTCAGAGAAAGCCGGTTCCATAAAATGGGTCCTGCTACAGATATCGCTCTGCCTCCGTGTCTGGTCTTTTTGGCACGAGGTACTACCAATAAATGGCTTGTACTGGATCTGAGTGACCTGGAAGGGATGTAAGGGGTGAATTTCTGTTTCAGGTAGGTGGGGCCTTGTCCATTTATGTTTTTATGAATGATACAGCATATTTTAAATTTTACTCTTTGTCGTATGGAGAGCCAATGGAGCTGATGTAGAAGAGGTTTGGATGCTGTTCTTGGTGGGGCATTCAAGACTAGGCGCGCATCTGTATTCTGGACTACCTGAAGTCTAGCCAGCACTCCCTCGTTGGCAGATAGAAGCAGGCCATTGCAGTAGTCAATACGGCTCAGAACAAGGGTTTGCACTAAGGTCTTCCTAAACGTGTCTGGCAATAGAGAGAAAAATTTTCGCAATATGCTGATGACATGAAAGCATGAACCTGCAACAAGGTTGCTGTGTTGCTTTAGAGACAGATCCTGATCGAGGCGGATCCCCAGGTTTTTCACGACCTGTTTGGGTTCTGGGACCACACCAAGATCGGAAGGCCACCAATCCAGAGTCCATAGAAGCTTGGCTTCACCGAATAGCATAACTTCTGTTTTGCTAACGTTGCACTGCAGATAGTTGGTGGACATCCACTGTGCAACGGCCTTCATACCAGCAGAGAAGGAGCTTTTTAACTCAGCGGTGAGAGTTTCAAAAGGGAAGAGGAGCTGCGTGTCATCCGCGTATGATACAGGGATGAAACCAAATTTTCGCATCACTCTTGCCAGGGGTGCCACATAGATGTTGAAGAGTGTTGGGCTCAAGCAGGAGCCCTGTGGCACCCCTTTAGAAATCTCCACCTCCGCTGACCGATATGCACCCATGGTGACAGTCTGGGTGCGATCGGTTAGGAAACTCCTTTTCCAGTCAAGGGCTTTGTTCTTAACTCCTATGTTCGACAACCGGTCAATAAGGATGTTGTGTGACACGGTGTTGAACGCTGCCGACAGATCTAATAACACTAGAATCACGGAGTAACCTTTGTCCTGAAACATATGTAAATCATCAGTGACGGACAAAAGGGCAGACTCCGTGCTGTGTTTTGGCCTAAAACCAGATTGGGAGTAGTCTAGGCCGCCAGTAATTTCAACATAGTTGGAAAGATGTTGATTTACATATTTTTCTGTCAGCTTACCCAAAAAAGGAAGCAGGGAGATGGGCCTGAGATTTGCTAATTGAGTCCACGGAATGGCGGTATTTTTCCTAATAGGCCTAACTAGCGCCTGTTTCCATTGTCTTGGGACAGAGCCTGTACTAAATGACAGATTGATGAGTTTTTCCATCGTGGGGCATAAAACCTCCAGCAAGGAGGGCATAAGTCTGGCTGGGATTGTATCGTCAGGACTACCACTTTTAATTTGCATGGTGAGTGCTGACAACTCCTTTGGGGTAATAGGGGGGAAAATATCTAGAGTGTGATCATTGTGATTACTCTCTATTTTGTATGAAGCAAGGCCTGCATCGCTGGTCATAGTGTTATTAGAATGAATGATTTTCTTATAGATCAAGTCTATCTTATTAGAAAAGAATTGGGATATCTCATCACAAAGCTTTTGTGATGATGTGTCAGGACTTTCACTTGCTGTCGGTTTGACAAAAGATTGTAGTATTTGGTACAAAACCCTAGGGGAATTATCTGCCTCTGTGATAAGAGATGTTATGTGGGTTTTCCTTGCAGTGCGAATAGCTTTGTGATAGGTACTTAATGACTCCCAGTAAATGCTTCTATCAGTAGCTAAGTGAGAACACCTCCATTTTTTCTCTAACTTCCTGGCTGTTAGTTTTAATGTTCTAAGGTTGTCAGAGAACCAAACTTCCTGTTTATTAGCTGGCCGTGGTCTGTATTTTTTCATAGGGGCTATAGCGTCTATGACAGTCTTTGAGGCTTTTTCAAATTTATTTAGAGCATTTTCTATATGATCCGCCGTGGAAAAAGAGGGTTCAATGAATTTATCAGAAAATGCAGTTTTGTTAACATAGAATACGCAATGATGTATCCAGCTCGTTTAAAAGTCACCTGGAATGGTAAAACGACAATACTCCCAACGCCCAAAGCTGCTCACGACTACATTAAGAAAGTTCATGAACAGAGGAAAGAAAGGAAACAGGCGGAGCAAATGCAAGACTCTGAATAAAGTCCAGACAACAAGTGGGACACTCAACAGAGACAGCATGAGCCGAGATACTGATAGAACGACGGGAATACCAGATGAAACCTGCATTTGGGAGGTAACATATATCTGTTGATTGAGAGAAGAAGGGGAACATATACTGAACTGAGCACTGTAAATACTATGCTCTTTCAACTGGACATGCATGCCTCCACAGTTGTGCTGTGGCTCTCTGGTGACCCGAGATGTAGATGTACGCTTTGTCTGTCCGGAGCAAATCACTTACATTATGGACTCGGCTGAGCTGATAGCTGGATAACTGGTGATTGTACAATTTGATAATTAATGAGGAGTCAGAGTTACATTGCAGCTAGTGGTTTGTGGTTGACAATTGTCATTCTGAGAATGTAAACCCTAAGTACTAATAACTGCTATACTGTTATCTCCTCCGATTGTGCCCTGTTGTTGATCCTGTTCCCAAAGCACCGCACTGCACTTAGAGACTGCATCCAAATACCTGCCATACAAGCTATCCCTTCCTATTTGTGGTGACTTGAAGCAGGGGTTGTATAGGCCGAAGAGAATGATTGCACATTCTAGACATTGAAGGGTAGGTGGTATAACCAGACTTGGGGTTGTACTATGGTGAAATGACAAATACGAATATGCACTGCGGCTCACTTGATTATATATTGGTTGCGCACTGTTGATCACACTATACCTAACTATACAAACTGACATGATCAGACCACTCAGATAACAGCATAACCTTTCACTTACACATTGTCTGTACAATGAGATCTGAGGTTGCTGTTTATTGTTATGGCGTACTCCGTCCACATCCATTAACCTGGATGGAGATGTGTGCCCTCGGCGGGCCTCCTTATGGGTGCTCCCCGAACTGAATTTTTGTTGTTGTAAGTTTTATGTTAGGGGATGGCTTTGGCAGGTTTGGGCTGCTGAGGTGGGTGGGGGGAAGGAGGGGAAGGGGAAGGTGTTTTTTAATGGACTAGGACACTTGAGAATCATTGCTACACTCTGGGATATGCGCTATATATGCAACCAAAAGGAAATGTATATGTATTATTGGCATGGTGACATGCAGGTAACTGATGTATACTGTACACGATATCTTTTGACACGTGCAACACTTAAATATGACCTCCAACATGCCCAATAACACTGCGTTGAACATCATCACGTGGAATATTAGAGGTTTCACAAACCCCAAAAAGATACGACAGATGTTTGCGAGTATGGACAGGTGGCACATTGATATTATAATGCAACAAGAGACTCACATTTCCCCGACTGCGTCCCTGAATATAGGCACGAGGTGGGCAGAAGCAGTGTTCCATTCTACTTACTCATCATACTCTAGGGGAGTTTCTATTATGATTAAGAGAGGTATAAATTTCCAGGTGGAAAACGCAATCATTGACAAAGAAGTGCGCTTTATATTGCTAAGGGGAATAATTAGAGGACAACGGGTAACACTGCTCAACACCTATGGTCCCAACATTGATGCCCCAGAGTTTTTCCACGAGATATGGCAGCAGTTGCAGGAGGACATAGACAGGACCCTGATTTGGGGAGGCAACTTTAATGTGGCCCTTAGTGATCAACTGGATAGGTCGGGGTCAATGACTGAACCACATAAGAGAGTGCGAGCCAAACTATTGGACATAATGGCTGCGTTGAAGCTATATGATATCAGGAGAACTAAACACCCAACATCGAAGGAAGCCACTCACACCTCCGCAGCTAATAATAGCTGGTCCCGCATAGACTATTGGCTGGCCTCGGAGAGTGCATTACTGTGGACAGTGGGGGTGAAACATTTGCCCAAAACATTGTCAGACCACAACCCTGTAACACTATCCCTCCAGATACCTAATTATGCACCTCCGCCATACAGCTGGAGATTTAATGCTATAGCACTCACTGACCCAGTGTAGGCAGACACCATAGCTAAAGCTATAAAGGACTATTTTACCTGCAACGAGGGCTCCACGGATGACCCAGGCCTGCTCTGGGAGGCGTTTAAAGCGACCATACAAGGAGTTTGTTTAAGGACCTCAACAGGGATATTGCGGGACATACGGGCCCAAATTAGGCGCTGCAAAACACGTCTTAAGGAAGTAGAACGCAAATATACGGACACCCAGGACATAGCAATACTGGGGGATATCCGACAAACATTCACTGAGCATCAGTCGTTCGCGCAAGATGAGGTAAAATACAGACATAAACGCTCCGCAGCTAAGAGATTCGGCGAGGGCGGGAGGGCAGGTAGTGTACTAGCGTCCAGAATTTGCGAAGGTCAAAAACGACAAACAGTGTTACAAATAAAGGATGAGGATGGGATCATACATACTGACAGACAAGGGATATTGAGTGCATTTGTGAAAACTTATAAAACGCTATGTACAACACAACTCACCACACCAACGGATGAAATCCTCACATATCTAGAAAATGTAGCAATTGCATGGCTTTCTGATGCGCAAAGAGCATACCTATCCCTTCTGATCACTGTTGAGGAAGTCACCGAAACAATCAAATCCCTACCAAATGGTAAGGCCCCAAGGCCGGACGGGTTCACGGGAGAATTTTATAAAGCTCACGTGGACCTGCTTGCACCCCACTTAGTGGGGATGTTTGGTGCAGCATTTGACAATGGCTCCCTACCCCCAACCCTGAGGGAAGCAATGATAATAGCATTACTAAAACCTACGAAAGACCCTGATAAATGCTATTCCTATAGACCGCTGACGTTAATAAATGTGGATTCCAAAATCTTAGCCAAAATACTAGCTACGCGATTGCAGCCCCTTATGACCAATTTAGTCCTCCCCGATCAATCTGGATACATACCCTCAAGGTCAACATCACATAACACCAGAACCCTGTTTGCACTCTCCCATTACTTGAGGCCCAATACTAAAGCAGTGGCGGTCATGCTAGATGCCGCCAAGGCCTTTGACTTGATCGAGTGGACATATTTATTAGCGGTCCTTTAACGCATGGGTTTTCCTCTAATGTTCATCCAATGGGTACGACTTTTATATACCAAACCGGTGGCCAGAGTCCGCATCAACGGATGTGTCTCTGATACTTTTACTATAGAAAGATGGACGAGACAGGGCTGTCCTCTTTCCCCCCTCCTATTTGCCCTTGCCCTTGAGCCCTTGGCCTGTAAGATCAGACAACTCCACCATCCCTCAGCCTTGCAGTTCCTGGGTCGCCCGTTGCACATATCGCGCTATGCAGACGATATGATGCTTTATGTAAAAGAACCTGCAAAACATCTAACAGCCCTGCTGCGTGAATACATTCTTTTTGGCGGGCAATCTGGGTTACAGAAAAATTGGGACAAATCCGCCATTATACCACTGACAGACTCCACCACTCCGCATGATACAGAGTTCCCACTGGCATGGCAGGAAGAACCTATTAAATATTTAGGAGTCTGGTACCATGGGAACCCAGAACTGGCCATCCGCACTAATTATGGACGGGTGATCTCCAGCATAGAAGAAAAAGTAAGTAGATGGATACAATTACCGCTATCATTGGCAGACCGCATTGCCATAGTAAAAATGGTGATCCTACCGAAATTACTTTATTTATTTAATAATATACCTATATGCCCACTGAGAGAGGTATTTAAGAGACTTACATCGGTGGTACTGAGGTTGATATGGGCCGGTAAACAGTCACGTATCGAATTACACGCACTCACACTACCATACTCTAAGGGAGGGCTGAATGCACCTGATTTTTTTCTTTATTACTTGTGCGCGCAGGCGCAATACGCTGCATACTGATACCACACCATTCCATACTTAACCCACACAGCGATTGAGGAAGGAGATTCTCATCCGATCCCATTGGATGCGATTGTCACATATAGCAGGCCACCATTGCATGACCGTGACATCAACACCATTGATACCACAGTAAAAGCTTGGCGTAAACTAGAACACATGGCAAACAAATTGCCTCTGTATGCGGCAGCGCTCCCGCTACATCACCACTCTGAGATATCAGTGGCCAGTAAAGAGATAGGTATGGATCTGTTCAAACAAGTGGGAATCACCACTCTGGGGGACCTATATACTAATGGCACTTTTAACACAGCGCAAGACCTATCATACATTACGAATCAATCGTTCCTGTTCAGATTTAATTATTATCGATTACAGGGTCCATTAAGAAACTGTACCCAATTGTACCCCACGACCCTGCTCAGCTGAATATGCTACAGCTTCTGATCACATCACCCAACACTGCACATTTGGTGTCCAGACTTTATACGGTAGCACAAGATGACATAGGGTACAATAGCTGCAAAACCATGGCTAGGTGGAATGTATTCTTAGAAGACCCCCTAACGGAAGTTGAATGGTCCACAGCCTGTACACTGACACAACTCCTGACGCTTAACGGTAACCTACGACTGATTCATATAAAGTACCTCCATTAAACGTACTACACACCAGCGAAACTTTATAAATATGGTCTAAGAGCGGAAGCAAATTGGGCAAGGTATGGATATAATAATGCTGACTTTCCGCATTTAGCGTGGTACTGTGTAAAAATACATGAATATTGGGACTAAGCTACCGAAATATTGGCTGTAATGGTGGGAGTGCCTGTGGACTGTACTATTAAAGTGTGTTTGCTGGGACTGTTGCCAAATGTAAGGGCACTAAAGCGTAAAGTCTGTATGGTGGCGTTACTCCTAGCTAAACGCAAAATATCCATGTGTTGGATCAGTAAACAGGTGCCATCTATTAAAGGTTGGCTTGAGGATATGGCATATTGCCAAGACACACTGCACACGTATGTAGAGGAATTGCCCACTAGATCGAGGCCACAGGACTATTGGAAATATCTCGAGGTATATTTACGTGAACACCCAAATGTTGATGATAACGCATAATTCCATAGTATACTGTGATCTGTACTGTCAGTACCCGAATACCTGAAATGTCTCTATGAAAGCATTTAACGTTGTAAACCAGAGAATGAATGCTGTAGTGTAATAGTCCATTTGCAGTTTACATGTTGTTTTTTACTGAACCCAGAATGTGTAAAACCCAATAAAGAAATTTACAAAAAAAAAAATATTGTTTGTGTAGTGAACACCTCTCCGTCCCGGCCCGCATGGTTTGGTTTACCCAGCTGTTCCAGCAAGCAGATAATTTACCAGGTAAAATAAACTACATCCGAAGCAAGTGACCACAGCCCTGAGAGCTGGAAGCTCTGCCTGGGCCGGCTACCCCCTCCTACCCATTCCGAACTAAGCTTTCCCGTTGTCACCGTTTTGGCCCCGCCCACCGGACCCGCACGACTCCTCGGAGCATTACCAAGGTATCCTTTGTAACTGCCTACGCACTGTTTTCTCAGTCTGTATGCTCGTGACTCCTTTCCCATATTCGCACACCCGTTCCTAGGAACATCCCAGGGGCAGCCAGGTTTTTCCAAGTTTCTTTCTATCTCTCCCTAAAACAGAGTACCTCCTGGAAACAGTGGATATTTAACTATGCTGCCAAAATAAAATTAACCTTAGTCTGCCCCCTCACAGCGTATGTGCTTGTGAACTGATGTTTTCAGTGTCACATAGTATCATGCATAGCATAACAACATGTTTCTTTGCTATGTAGCCAGCGGTCGGAGTGCGTTAAAAAAGCATTGGAACTGCTTTTAGGGAACTACTCAGATTTCTCCTTCTCTCCCCGTGTGCTCCCCCAGCCCTGTGATCTGTTTCTCATGTACGTTTCCCCTGTCCCCTTGCTGTATGTAGTTGTCACCCTCGTTTTTTTTTTCTAAGTCACAAGGCGCTATAGGTAAACTGGGGCCATGTCCCTTGCGCTAAATTGCAGTCATGTGGTAGGGGTCCGTATCTTCCTCTGCCTTTGTCAGCAATTATTGATCGTTTCTAGAATATTCATTTGCTGTCTCAGTATGGCTATGATTTTCCCGTCGCGCAGATTTACGTGTACAAACTTTCTTTTGTATCTGTAGCTGTCTGTGTAAATGAGCGTGTGAATACAGATCATAGAGTACGCACCCAAACCAACAGACCACGCACGCAACCTGGGCTTCATCCTGGACTCCTCCCTCTCCATGACCAGACAAGTCAACGCCGTCTCCTCGTCTTGTTTCAACATCCTGCGCATGCTACGTAAGATCTTCTGGTGGATCCCCACCGAGACCAGGAAGACGGTCACCCAGGCCCTTGTCACCAGCCGTCTGGACTACGGCAACGCCCTCTACGCCGGAACCACCGCCAAGCTCCAGAAGAGACTCCAGCGAATCCAGAACGCCTCAGCAAGACTCATCCTCGACATCCCCAGACGAAGCCACATCTCCAGACACTTGAGAGACCTGCACTGGCTCCCGGTCAACAAGAGAATCACCTTCCGCCTCCTCACCCACGCACACAAAGCCCTGCACAACCAAGGCCCGAGTTACCTCAACAGCCGCCTCAACTTCTACGCTCCCACACGCCACCTTTGATCGACCAGCCACGCCCTCGCCGCCGTCCCCCGCATCCGAAGAGCCACACAGGAGGAAGATCCTTCTCCCACCTGGCCGCCAAGACTTGGAACTCCCTGCCGACCCACCTCCGCCTGACCCAAGACCACCTCGCCTTCAGGAAGCAGCTCAAGACCTGGCTGTTCGAGCAGTAGCGGACCCCCCCCCCCCATCCCCAAGCACCTTGAGACCCTCCGGGTGAATAGTGCGCTATATAAATGCTATGATTGATTGATTGATTGATTGATAGTGTGTGCACAACGTAACACTCACATCTCTCTCCACTACCACTGCCAACCTTCCTCTCACCCCACACTCTGAGAGGCCCATGAAATCTCATAATGCGGTTATATTGACCAGGGGGTAGATTTTATTAACATCAAACCGGTTAATTCCACATCACCACTACTTGAATATAGGTATACCATTTGGTAAAAGGAAGATATACATGCCTCAGGCTTTAGTGATGTACATATGTCAAAGCATTAATATAGTAAAATAGATAATACATTTCAGCATCTCATTAAGCTGACCATCCTCTTGAGCACTCTACTGCGCACATTATGCCGGCAGGCCACAACGCGCTAACAGTAACAATTGCATTACCTGAACAAGGGCACCGCATAACGCCTCGGCCCTCAGAGGTACCTGACCAATGGCTAAACCTTCGGGCATACACATATCAAATGCACAGTGAAATTAAAATTGCAATCGCAGGTGACACAGCATCAAATTGTTCATGATGGAGGATCCATGACTGCGCCCATCGTGCCGGCAGGCCACAATGTGGTACAATAAACAGTTATCTTACTTGAAGTCCAGGGCACTGCATAACGCACACCAGCCCTCCGAGGTACCTGAACACAGGCATCCTCCCCAAAATTCAACTCAGTCCTTCAATGATGGGTTTAAGGCAGTAGAGTTGAGGACCGCCGGCAGGCCGGTCCCTCTCACCGCCAATCCACTGCACACTTCAATCCTACCCCGTCCTGGGGTCCATCCGGCCGCTCAACCTCCCTTGTTGAGCATGCTTCTTTGTTGTTAACTGTCAGTGCTCCGCCACAGGGTGAGCAGCTCACCGGCGCACTCACCCTCCCCCCCGGCGCTGACTGAGCTCTAGGATAGCCCCCAACACTGTGTGGAGGAATAACTCAATTCCTTTTTCCGACAGATGCTTCCCATTGTGATAGAACAACTCCTTTCTCCCCAGATGTAATAACTCATGCTGAATTGTACCCATGGAAGAGGCACGTAAAATGTTATGTATTGACGAGTTCAGTTTCCGCACCAAATTATTAATAGCCTTCGCTGACGAACCACCAAGCCACTCCGTCATTGGTATCACCTCTGACCACAATAACAAGATGGATGGTAAATATTGCTTAATCCTAGCCAGGGCTGAAAACAAAGCCTCTCGCACCCCCTGTCTGCCCAATGACAGCATGTCATACCCGCCTACGTTTATAATTAAAATGACTGGGCGAGGCATTTCTTCGGATTCTATCACCTGTTGAAGTTGGTCCAAAAGATTCTGCCCTCGTAGCCCCCGCACCCCAAGCCAGTGATGCGTAAACCCAGCAGCCTATTGCGCTGCCTCCAAATTGGACCTGTGAAACTGCTGCTCCGCACTGTGAATCAGGGAATCCCCACACCAACATATTTGAACTGGTCTGCTTGAAACAACTGCAACAGAGAAAGAAAGGGTATTAAGAGTTTGACTGATAGGACCCCTGGGCCCCATTCCTCCTCTTAAACTAGCCTCGGCCAGACGTACCGTTGAAAACATTCCGACTGCCACCGACCCACTTTTTTGATTACCTCCACCGGCTATCCCATTGCTGCTGCTGTGGTGGCTGTCCCAATACGAACGGAATGAGAGCTAAACTGTCTTGCATCCTCCCCTAGATACGTTAACGCCTTCCTACACACCTGGGTAAACTGATATCTTGTCAGTGGCACACCATTCTTGTGCACTAGAAGCCTCGTTGAAGCTACCACTGGCCGTAACGTAAGATATTCCTTCACCAACTCCACGGGACAATATGCTACCTGATGGGCCGCATACAGCTTCACCCACCTGCCTCTCCCACGCGGGTCTGTTTTTTACCGCCGGATTCTTATATGGACCACTCCCTTGCCTAAGAGGACATCCGCCAATCCTAATCCACCTTCACCTTGTTTAGATGCTGCCACCAACTCCGACACACGGAAGTCCCCAAAAAAGGCAAGCAAGTAAGCCAGGCTGAATAGTTTCACCTCATATTGACAATGGCACACTAACTGTAGGGCCCCCACAAGCTCTCCTAACCTTTCTACATTTATAGGTCGCCTAGTGTCCTGTACTCCCGGTACCAAGCGTTCCCAACCTTTAATGGCTTTTTGCACCCTAAAATCTTTAGTACGATCCCTAACACTATGCAACCCGGCGAAGAAAGCAATGGCAGACAACTGCCTCCGCACCAACGAAAGAGACTTTCGTTGATTCTTCTGTGCCACCAGAAATCCCAGTACCCCTTCCGTTGTGAACCTGTTTTGCTCTAAGCCTGCTCCGAACGTCGTGCTGTATACCTCCCAAGCCCTCTCTGACATACGTTTTGTCTGGGGTGCCTATGCTGCTGTGATTAGGTCTGCGGCGATGGGGCACCAAGCCTCCATAACTCCTCCGGGAACTCCGTCATCATTGTGTCTGCTTGCGGCCACCGCGCCCTGAACTCTGCCATCTTAAATCGAGACAAAGCGTCAGCCACTGTATTATCCACACCAGGTACATGTTTGGCAGCAAAATGCACATTAAGCAAGAGACACAGGTGAATCAATGTCTTTAACAACCGCAACACCAAAGGGCATTTCGCGCTTTGATTATTAATGGCCATTACCGCAGACATGCTATCAGACCAAAAAATCACTCTTGTATTCGCAAAGGAGGCCCCCCAAATGCGTAAGGCGACAATTATAGGAAACAATCTAGAAAGGTGACGTTCCGTGTGAGCCCTGACGTAACCCATTCCTCTGGCCAATGCCTCATGCACCACCTAGAGCCCAACACCGCTCCAAAACCAATACTGCCCGCTGCATCCGTAAAGAGGGCCAACTCGCTGTTATTGCACGCTGGCTGCTGCCATAACAATGTTCCATTGAAGTCATCTAAAAACCCTCGCCATGACTCCAAGTCCTCCCTGACATCTGCCGACAACCTTGTTTGATGGTGCTTAGCCCGTAGGCCGGACATCGCTCTTGCTATGTTTTTTGAAAATACCCTCCCCATGGGAATCACTCTCAAGGCAAAGTTCAATTGGCCCATCAGGATCTGCAGCTGATGCAAGGTAACCTTCTTGGCAGTGATGCAGGCATTAACTGCCTCTTTGAATGCCATCACCTTCTCTTGTGGCAACCTACACTCTCCTGCCACTGAGTCTATCTCAATCCCCAGGAAACATAAACAGGTAATGGGACCTTCAGTCTTGTCTTCAGCCAGTGGGATCCTAAAGCCTGGGCAAGCTGCCGGAAACCTTGCAGCTCTCTCCCACACGCCAGACCACCCGGGAAAACCCATGAACAAGAAGTCGTCCAAGTAATGTACCACATCATCTGATGACACCAAGTCTTTCACCGCCCATTCCAGAAACCTGCTGAATGTCTCAAATACTGAGCACGCTATGGAGCAACCCATGGGCATACATAAGTCCACAAAGAAATGTCAAGTAATCGCGGAGGGGGGGGGCAAGCACTAAGGATGCAGATCCAAAATTTAACAGAGTCACCACTGGGGGTGGTTGGAGTACACTCGCTCCGGCTGCAGGCAGTGTCGTAACAGGCTGACCTACCCCCAGGCCCGTCGTTTCGGGAGTACCACCCGTCTGTGCCCATACCTGTGCTGCCACTGCCCCTTGTGTTCCTGTTGCTGGCAATGGTCCAGGTGGTGATATAATAGGTGCCCCCCCAAAGCCACAGGGGGCTGATGGGCAGCAGAGCTCCCCGACACTGGTGCCCCCCTGAAGCTCCGGAGGGCACCCCTAGCCCATGTGTTGGCGGTACCATTAACCCTGGCACGTTCCTCTGAGGCTGCAGGGCCGCAGCGCTACCTGCCACTTGCGACACTACTGGCACACCCCCCACTTCTGGTGCCCCCACCGATGTTGCTGTTGTGGAGATTGCCATAATGCTCTGGACCACCGCCCCCACTGTCATATTTAGCACAGGCCCCTGTGCTGTATGATCTGTGCTACGTGCTGTCATGTCCTGGCTGATAGACTCACCCCCCACCGAAGCCACTGCTGCCGGTAGTGTGCGTGAATTGTCTTGTTACCCCTCTCTATATCGAGCCAGGACTTTACTCTGCCGCTTTGGAGCCCTGTCGTCCGGCTGTTGCTCGGACCCTCCAGCCAACTTTTGAAGTGCCACCTCTATGCCATGCCGCTTCGCTGCCTTCCAAAGCTCACTCAGGGCGTGAAAGCTCTCCTGGGCAACAGGCTTCCGGGACTTGGTGGGAGCGCATTTAGGCGCCATGGTACAACCTGCTAGTGGAAACAAAAGATTGTTACTATAATGCACTCACCATAATTCCACCTCCATACCCCCTGATGGTCATCCACGCCTTTTCAACTGCCCAAGATCACCTGGTGCCAGCCCAAAGCCTGATAGGCCACACAACCCAAGTTTGAGTTGGTAACATTATTCCACCATAGATAAAAGTCCTTGTTCCTTGCATGCCTTCGAGACCATTGGACCTATTCCCACCACCGGAGATGCCCGCGACCACACTCTCCATAGAACTCACCCTGCTCATTTTCTTGGAGCGCGCTCCCCTTCTGCACCATGGGATCTGGCCACGCCCCCTTTTTATCATCGCGCTGCCCAGCGGTATCGAAAGAACATTAGATCAATCTCCCGCTCTGCTGCCAACAATGCCTGATATTCCACCTTGCACAACCCTGGCGGCCATAAGCGGTGGTTCCTTCATCCTCTGGCCATGCCCCCAGAATCGCGCCGCCAAATATGCAAACAGGGCATACAGACGCATATATTCCTAAATCCTTATGTTTTGCAACAGGCTCTTATGTAAAGCGCTCTGACACCTTCGGGTAAAGTTCGCGCTATATAACATTGCATTAAGTAAACGTAAATGAACCGGAGAAGCCAAAGATGGAGCCCAGAGCTCCGCAACACCTCTTTCTATTTGTATCTCTTCCTCCCCTGTGTTACTATACACTCATACATTTGCAATTTGTAATTACCATCATGGCCGCATTTATTTAAATTATCTCTGATGCCCGTAGGGTGAACCGAACCGGCAACCTACGCGCTATGTAAAGCCCGCTTTAAAACCCCGAGCCAACCCTTCACAGAGAATCATCCGGCCCGCCAGAGACATACAAAGGTCAGTGACTCATTCTGTGAGCGAGCCTTCCCCCCCTTGACTTTCCAACTCGCACACTTGCAGCCTTTAATTCTGCCTGTATCTATATGCAACGCATGCAATCCTAAGTCCTTATCTTTGCCACAGTCTCTTATGTAAAACGCTCTGACTCCTTCGGGTAGAGTTCGCGCTATATAAAATTGCATTAAGTAACGAAAATTAACTGAAGATGCCAAAGATGGAGCCTAGAGATCCGCAACACCTCTTACACAATTTGTAATTCTGTTTGTATCTTTACATAACGCGTGCAATCCTAAATCCTTATGTTTTGTAACAGGCTCCCATGCCAAGCGCTCTGACACCTTCGGGCAAAGTCAGCGCTATATAAAATTGCATAAAGTAAACGAAAATGAACTGGAGATGCCCAAGATGGAGCCCAGAGTTCTGCCACACCTCTTTCAGTTTGTATCTCTTCCTTGGTTGACTTTACAACTCGTACCTTTATGTAACGCGTGTTCTCCTAAGTCCTTATGTTTTGCAAAAGTTAAATAAACGAAAATGAACCGGAGATGCCAAAGATGGAGCCGGTCCTTCACACCCACAACTTAAAGCAGCCCCGTCAGACTATCGAACAAAGATCCCTCCGATGACGTTACAATTTGCCTGTTCTTCGTGCTTTGATCTGCGATGTGCAGAATGACTATTAATCACGTACAGCAGAGTAATGTTAGCCTGAATCCACCCAATTTAATAGCAAATAATAACACTACGCCGGCCCCCCTGAACCCACCACGTTGCCCTCGTCTGGCCCGTCGACCGGATCCTGCTGTTTTCCGATGCTTCAGCGGCTAGGTCCAGGGAGACAAAAGAGGATGATCCCCTCGAGACCCTGCCTTAAATACTCTACATCCTAGGATTCGGTTTTGTTTCTTGTTTCACCGATCCCGAAACCGCGTCATTAGCCAGCCCACTCCTCAACCAGTCCTCCCAGTGGGATGTCCGGTCCCTTGGCGCAATTAAGGCCGCCCCTCCTCTATTCGCGGGGGGCGGCTGCTCAAACATTCAAGAATAGTGGGTGAGCGGACCATGTCACTCTCGCCTTTTCTTTTATTGCTCTGGCTCCCTCCGCTCCACTGCATATTTACCTCCCATGCTGTATTTTTGTCTGTGGTTTGCCTACTATGTAATTGTATTATCCTTCTGCTGTTTACTATGTGTATGTAAAGCGCTCTGATACTTACGGGTCTAGCTAGCGCTATATAAAACTTACAAAAATAAATAAGGATTGTTCACATCCAAAGAAGGTGATGAGATGATGGGCTTGGAACAGTGTGTATGCAGTAATGTAAGAGCCAAGCTTTCTGCTCCCCATTTTCTCTGGCCGCAGGTGAAGTGACTTACGTCTATAATGCAGAGGTTGCTTAATGAAAGCCCCGTTTGTCTTGAATTGCTATACCATGTGTTGACCAATTAAAAATGTTTTCTACTTTATCCAGTTAACATGCACTATGTTTCTGAACTATACACCTGGTTACCTAGAATCTCCCGAGCTTAAGTACCGTGAGGGGCATTTCATTATAGAGAACATAAAATTGAGTGGGCAAACAACTTTATTTCAGGCTAAAATGGGGGTTCACCGACGGGTTTTTTCTGTTTTAAATTTTCTTACACTTTCCCCAACATGATCCCTCAGCACCAACACAGTATCACTCAAAAACATCAACACAGCATCTCTCAAAAATACAACAGCATCGCTATGTACTACAACTGCACCACTCAGCGCCACCACAGCACCACTCAGCACCACCACAACATCACTCAACGACACCCCAGCATCACTCAACACTACCACAGCATCACTCATCACAACCACAGCATCACTCAGCACCATGACAACATCACTCAAGGGCACCACAACATCACTCAGCGCCACCACAACATCACCCAGCCCAACTACAGCAATACTCAGCACCACCACAGCGTCACTCAAGCACACAACAATATCGCTCAGGGCCACAAGAGCATCACTCAGCGCAACTACATCATCACTCAGGGCAAGCACAGGATCACTCATCTTCACCACGGCATCAGTCAGCACCACTGCAGCGTCACTAAGCACCACCACAGCGCCACTCAGCACCTCAACAGCATCACTCAGCACCACCACAGCATCACTCAGCACCACCAGAGCATCAATCAGCACCACCAGAGCATCACTCAGGGCTACCACAGCATCGCTCAGCGCCACCACAGGATCACTCACCTTCACCACAGCATCGCTCAGCACCACGACAGCATCACTCAGGAACACAGCAACATCACTCAGTACCACAACAGCATCACAAAGCACTACCAGAGCATCACTGCAGCGCAGCAGCATCACAACAGCATCAGTCAGCACCACTACAGTATCACTCAGGGCCACCACACCATCACTCAAGGCCAGCACAGCATCACTCAACGCCACCACAGCATAACTCAGGGCCAGCACATCATCACTCAACAACACCACAGCATCACTCAGTGTTTCTTACACTTTTAAATTACAACTATCTATCACCCTCACTCCATCTATCGCCCTCACTCTATCTATCGCCCTCACTCTATCTATATATTGCCCTCTATCTATCTATCACCCTCACTCTATCTGTCCATCTATCTATCGCCCTATCTCTATCTGTCGATCTATCACACTCACTCTAACTATCTATTGCCATCACTCTATCAATCAATCGTCCTCACTCTATCTATCTATCTATCTATCTATCTATCTATCTATCTATCTATCTATCTATCTATCTATCTATCTATCTATCTATCTATCTATCTATCTATCTATCTATCTATCTATCTATCTATCTATCTATCTATCTATCTATCTATCTATCTATCGCCCTCCCTCTATCTATCTATCGCCCTCCCTCTATCGATCTATCGCACTCACTCTATATATCGCATCACCACAGCATCACTCGGCACCACCACAGAATCACTCAGGGGCACCACAACATTACTATGCGCTACCACAGCATGACTGAACGCCACATCATCACTCGTCGCCACCACAACATCAATCAACGCCACCACAGTATCAATCTGTGCAACCATTCAACAACAACTGGTTCAATTATGTTTTCTCAATGTTTCAAGCTTTATTACAAATGTCACAAAAAGATGTTAATATTTCACTTCTGTTCTTGGATTTTCGTCACAATAAAATACACTGAACGTAATCTTCACAAAAGTTATTTACAAAATTTAAAGCTATTGCCATTATAAATTACAATACTTTTATTTAGGTATTAATTATTAAAAAAATGAAAAGCCACTGTTCTTTGTAATATCAATACATCTAAGTCACGTAAATACAACCCATATTGCATTACAAATGCTATAGGTGTCACATTTGCGAAAGTTAAAACTATTGGCATTCTAAATGACAAAGCTATTAATTTCACTATTTTCAAAACCAACACATAAATAAAATATTTGTCATTTACAATACCAATAGCTCAAACTTTCCTAATGCGAGACCTATTGCATTGCACATGCTTGTTTATTTTTAAACGCGGGTAGCCTGACCAAGGTTTTAGATTTATAGAAAGGAAAACTAGTCAATTATTAATGGTTACAAGAGTAGATTAATGATTATTATCTTAATGTTGATATTTTATGTTTATCAACATTTTTTCAAAAGCATCATTTGCATCAGTCTCAAATTATTTGATGTGGCATCGTTTAGTCCGAAACCATTAAAGTTAAAGCTTGTTGAAGCGAAGTTCTACATTTCCACTGTAGTAGAGCTTTTAGGACTGAGAATTAGCAAATAAATTGTCAATTCTAGTACCTCTGACTCTCAAAACTCAACTTTCCTGACGCGCAAGGAAAAACGAACAATCACATATAGGAAACTTGTCAGCCTGTCTTATGATTTCATAACATAAACTATATGCTCATGTCAGTAAGAGACAACTAGGAAATCCTCCTGCATTATTTATTTCCTTTAACTTTTCTAGCAAGATCTTGACATGAGTGTTTGCCTCTACAGCAGCAGCTGTTGACTGTCCTTATTAAGCACATAAACAGGCCCATAATATTTGGCAGATTTTTATCACTGCATGACAGTGTTAATCTGTGTGTGGCAGGTGCTCACATGCCATGCTGAGCAGCGTTGGTGCCATGTCTGTCAATGCTGCTGTCCCGCTATGGTAAGTTAGGTCTGGTGTTCAAGTATGCTGTTTGACACTTTAAATGTTTTCTTTAAATTCATACTGAACGCACCATATGGGATATTTGGGGTGTTTTCTCTTACTTCTTAAGAACATAGGGAATTACCTATGGTGGTCGCGCGGCTCATTTGAGTGGCATTTATTTAGTGATTTCCAGTCGCTGCAGGCAAAGCTTGCGGGTGGAGAGGCGAGGCGGGCGGGCGGGTCACTCGGGATGGGGGTTGGAAGGATTGCACATACTTTTGTAATTTAAATAAATATATATTTACAACCTTACCGGTGCGCCGGCGCCCAGCGTTGTGATTGGTAGGAATCCAGGCTCCCCTGACCAATCAGAACGCTGCAATGCTGCGCTGTGATTGGTTTTGAGCATCCTGGTTGGACGCTCAACCAGTGAATGGAACCCAGGCTTGTCCTCCATGCAGGCTGTAATGGAGAAAGGGGAAAGTGTGCATGACTGGTTTGGATGGCCCGAAAGGGCTGACCAAACAGTCATTGCGCACTAAGGAGTGGGCATATTACTCCTTGAGCAGAGCAGCCCCGCCTACCCGCACGCCTGCAAGGCAACAGAACTTGTCAAGAAGCATAAAATGATAATAACTTGGAGTTATTATCATCTTATGCTTCTTTGCACTGCTTTAAAGCAGTGGGAGGCAACACTTCTCCGCCCTAGCAGAGGAGCCGCCACTGGCGACTTCATTACTGTGCTCTGACAGGGGCACTCAGATTTGGCTTTATTCCTATCCAGTTTGGGAAGCACTTTCCCTCACTAGAGCAATGTCACACTTTAATATTCATGGTGAGTGGGCTGTGTACTTTACCTCAATGTTAAACCAATCAGAGGGAGGTTCCGAAGGTCCTAAGCCAGCCGCCTTCCAGTTGCGGACAAAGACACTTGTTTTACAAAGAGGGTCACCCACCAGTAATCAGGACACCACCTGTAATGTCGCTGAAGGCTTCAGGAGCACTCCTGTGTGTCACTCTATCAGAACATAAACGCACAGCCTGCACTGAAGCGCACTGAGCATGCACTTCAGTGTAATTAGTTTAAATATGTGACAATAATAATAATAATAATAATAATCCACATTTGTAAAGCGCGACAATCACCCGTAAGGGTCTCTAGGCGCTGGGGGCCATCAGGAAGATTAAGCAAGCTATTGCCCAGAGTCACATGGTGCAGGGCTAACCTGCCGCCAGAGCCGGGGATCGAATCGTAATGCACAGATATTGTGCAAATGTGTTACATTAACCCTTAATTCTTGACACTTGGGAAGGCTGCATCCTGAGTGAGATACCCAAACAAAGCCCTTCTCCCTCTAGGAGTCGCAAGCAATATATCAGAGGTCGGAAGCTGCAGTCTACTGGTCACGGCTGCGACCCCTGGTAACCCCTAAATGACGTCCATGGGCTACATCCTGGGTGAGGCACACAAACAAAGGGGCATATTAACAAGCTGAAGTATTGCCGCTTTCTCAGCACAATTCGCCGAGAAAGCGGCGATACTTTCAGCGCCCTATTGACAAGGGCATTGCAACGCCTTCCACAAGCCCACTTTGCATGTCAGCGAGAAACATCGCTAATGACATGCAAATTGGGCGTTCCCACATCCAACCACAGGTGAAATGTGGTTGGAGGTGGGAACACCCTATCACCAAGGCAGGCGTTGGGAGGAAAAGACCTGAGATAAACTTGTTTATTGCAGGTCTCCCAACGCCTGCTCTGACCAGGCGTTAGGCATTGTTAACATGGGGGTGTGGATCATAAAGCTGAATCCACCCCTCCATATTAACAAGGCACACATTAGCACGTGAAAACAACCCTTGTTTTCACGTGCTAATGTTCACTATCGCAGGATTTACTATTGCCTATGTGTTACGCGTTGATATTAACGCGCTAACACGACGAAAAAATCCAGCGATAGTGCTCCCAGGACACCCCCGCACCGCACGGCCACCAGCTGCTGCGTGTGCCCTCCTCCCGCTGCTGCACTCAGCCTCGCTGAGCCTGCCGCCACGACCCCGCCACCCGCTGCCCTAGCGGGTTCGCATCCTCTGCCTGACTGTTGTCATGAAAATCTGTTTTTTGTTATCTCCAGTGAATTTTCGTGCTAATTGTATTCGTGCTCATTATATTTCTCCAGTGTTACTTCTCGCCCCCTGCGCTTGTAATGTATTCTTTTTCCCCTTGTCGTTGTTCTCCCTGCGCCCCTGTGCCCCCCGCCCCGCTCCCCGCTTCCCGCCGCCGTACTCGCGGCCACGCCCCCTTTTCTTTCTGTATCCTCCCCGCTCCCGCCTCCCAGCTCCTCCCTGCCTCCCACTTGGCCATATATGGCGACAGTGCGGCGCAGGTGAGTGTGACCTGCTCCCAGGACACCCCCGCACCGCACGGCCACCAGCTGCTGCGTGTGCCCTCCTCCCGCTGCTGCACTCAGCCTCGCTGAGCCTGCCGCCACGACCCCACCCCCCGCTGCCCTAGCGGGTCGCATCCTCTGCCTGACTGTTGTCATGTAAATCTGTTTTTTGTTATCTCCAGTGAATTTTCATGCTAATTGTATTCGTGCTCATTGTATTTCTCCAGTGTTACTTCTCGCCCCCTGCGCTTGTAATTTATACTTTTTCCCCTTGTCGTTGTTCTCCCTGCACCCCTGTGCCCCCCGCCCCGCTCCCTGCTTCCCGCCGCCGTACTCGCGGCCACGCCCCCTTTTCTTTTTGTACCCTCCCCGCTCCCGCCTCCAGGCTCGTACCTCCCTCCCACTTCGCCATATATGGCGACCGGGCATACGTGCAGCGTGCTCGCGCAGCGGGCGCGCCGATTGTGCGCCGAAGGTGCGCCAAAGGTAAGCCCGTCTGCGCCCGTCCGCGCCTGGCCCGCGCCCAGCGCCAGGACCCCTGGCACCCGCAGCCGCCAGCCCACCCACCGGACCTACAGCTCTACCGAACTCAACGCACTCAACATCCACAGGAACTTCATCCGCATCACGACCAACACCGACGACACCCTCGCACCCGCCGAGCACCTGCACTTCCAGATCCACATCAACCCCAAGACCACCCCCAGAGGCACCCTCATCTACAGACCCCCGGGACCACGCACACAATTCAGCGAGGACATTGCCGACTTCGTCAGCCCGCATGCCCTCCCCTCCGCTGACTACATCCTCCTCGGGGACCTCAACTTCCACCTGGAAAACAACAACGACCGCAACACCACCACCCTGCTGGACAACCTCGCTAACCTCGGACTCAAGCAACTGGTGACCACCCCCACCCACTACGCCGGACACACACTCGACCCCGTCTTCTCATCCAGCAAGGACATCGCCTTCAGCCACGCAACCGGACTCCACTGGACGGACCACAGCTGCGTCCACTTTAGCTTCAAAAGGACCACGATCCACCACCACCAGCAACAGGTTCCACGCAGAAGCTGGAACAAGATCACAGCCGACCAGCTCACGACTTCCCTGAGGAAGAACCCACCCACCAGCGCAACGAACCCCAGCCAAGCGGCCACCAACCTCACCAAGTGGATCAGCGACTGCGCAGACGACCTCGCCCCTCTGAGGACCCCGCCTAGCAGACCCGGCAGCAAGAAAGCCCCATGGTTCACCGACGAACTCAAGAGCTCCAAGAAGGACTGCAGAGCCCTGGAGAAAGCCTGGCGCAGAGGCCCAACACCGGACAACATGACTGCTCTCAAGACCGCCACCCGAAAACACCACCAACTGATCCACACCACCAAGAAAACTGCATTCAAGGAACGACTGGACAACAACACACACAACAGCAAGGAACTCTTCAACATCGTTAAAGAGCTCTCCAACCCCAACGCCGGAAACAATGACATCACCCCTTCGCAACAAGATCGCGGACATACACAACAGCTTCAGCACTCAACCGACGCATGCCACGACGGAACCACCGCCCCCCACCACCACCCTCCGCGCCTGGACCCCGATCAGCACCGAAGACACCATCCGGACGATGAACTCCATCCACTCTGGATCTCCGACCGATCCTTGCCCTCACCACGTCTTCAACAAGGCCGACGCTGTCATCGCACCCCACCTGCGGGACATCATCAACACCTCCTTCAACACCGCCACCTTCCCGGAGAGCTGGAAGCACGCTGAACTCAGCGCCCTACTAAAGAAGCCATCAGCCAACCCCACCGACCTCAAGAACTACCGACCCATCTTGCTGCTCCCGTTCCCCGCAAAAGTCATTGAGAAGACCGTCAACAAGCAGCTGGCCGCCTTCCTCGAGACGAACGGATCCCTCGACCTCTCGCAATCTGGCTTCCGGGCCAACCATAGCACCGAGACCGCCCTGATCGCAGCAACCGATGACATCCGAGCCCTGCTCGACAACGGAGAAACAGCGGCCCTCATCCTCCTAGACCTCTCCGCGGCCTTCGACACTGTCTGCCACTGTACCCTAGTACAGCGTCTCAGCAACGTCGGAATCCAGGAGAAGGCACTGGAGTGGATCACCTCCTTCCTCGCCGGAAGGACACAGAGAGTCCGCCTTCCCCCGTTCAGCTCAGAAGCCACCGAAGTCATCTGCGGCGTTCCTCAAGGCTCCTCGCTCAGCCCAACACTCTTCAACGTTTACATGAGTCCCCTTGCAGCCATCGCATGCCAGCACAACCTCAACATCATCTCCTACGCCGACGACACCCAGCTGATCCTCTCCCTCACCAATGACCCCACCACCGCCAGAGCCAACCTACACGAAGGGATGAAAGAGGTAGCCAAATGGATGAAGAACAGCTGCCTGAAATTGAACTCAGACAAGACGGAAGTCCTCATCCTGGGATCCTCACCCTCCACCTGGGACGACTCCTGGTGGCCCCCCGCCCTAGGCAGCGCACCCAAACCAACAGACCACGCACGCAACCTGGGCTTCATCCTGGACTCCTCCCTCTCCAAGACCAGACAAGTCAACGCCATCTCCTCGTTGTGCTTCAACATCCTATGCATGCTACGCAAGATCTTCCGGTGGATCCCCACCGAGACCAGGAAGACGGTCATCCAGGCTCTCGTCACCAGCCGACTGGACTACGGCAACTCCCTCTACGCCGGAACCACCGCCAAACTCCAGAAGAGACTCCAGCGGATCCAGAACGCCTCAGCACGACTCATCCTGGACATCCCCCGTCACAACCACATCTCCGGACACCTGAGAGACCTGCACTGGCTCCCGGCCAACAAGAGAATCACCTTCCGTCTCCTCACCCACGCACACAAAGCCCTGCACAACCAAGGCCAAAGATACCTCAACAGCCGCCTCAACTTCTACGCTCCCAAACGCCAGCTTCGATCGACCGGCCACGCCTCGCCGCCGTCCCCCGCATCCGAAGAGCCACCACAGGTGGAAGGTCCTTCTCCTACCTCGCCGCCAAGACTTGGAACTCCCTCCCGACTCACCTCCGCCTGACCCAGGACCACCTCGCCTTCAGGAAGCAGTTCAAGACCTGGCTGTTCGAGCAGTAGCGGACCCCCCCTCCCCTAAGCGCCTTGAGACCCTCCGGGTGAGTAGTGCACTATACAAATGCTTTGATTGATTGATTGATTGAAATGTGCAATGTGCGTTTTTTAACACAAATCATGTCAATATGCCCCAAAATCCCTCTCTCTCTAGGGATGGCGAGCAGCCTGCCAGGGTCGCAAGTCGCAGTGTGCAGGTCACAGCTACGACCCCTGGCGACCCCTAAGTTATGTAAATGCCCACAGTTACAGGTGAGAGCCTATATTGAGGAGGAGGGTCTTTTAAAACCTATAGCCAATGGCAAAAAAGCTTTAATGCTATTCAATTTTTTTTTTTAATAAGCAGGGTTTAATGGGGATTAACATAAAATAAGCATTGTAATGTTGGAGGGGGAGGTCGATATTAACCATATTTGCCCTGAACCACTTCCTCTAATACTCATTGGTGAAAAGTACCATGGCAAAATGCATGTGAAAGCAGATAATGCAGGAAATGGTTGTATGACAGAAGCACGCATGGCTAAACCATGCCTCTACAACGTGGTCCCAACAACAAATGCGTCTCAACACTGCATTCCTTTACCACATAATGTCTTTGTGAAGTCATGATTGGTATAGGGATATGTGTGGTTAAGATCACATCCCAGCTCGACCGTCCTGAACCCTAAAACTGCCCCTAGCCCTGAAAACTGTCTCTTCCTGCACCTCGCCCTGAGTCCTAAATGTCAGCCCCCACGTCCTAAAATCTACCCTGACCCCAGTCACCCCCATGAGCCCTACAAACTGACCCCCATCCCTGAAAACTACCCCGACTCACCCCGTCCTGAGCCCTAAAACCCAGCACCCTGTCCTAAAAACAACCCAACCTCCCCATACAAATAAAAGCTACCCCTACCCCTAAAAACTACCCCTACCCCTAAAACCCGGCTCCCGACCCACTTACCAGAACGCATCCCGGAGCTTCCTCTCCCGATCCTTCTTCTTCCTGTGCCCACCCATCAGCGCATCTATATTGCACACTACGTTAGCTGTGCATGTTTGGTTATGGCATATGCGCGGTTAAAGCAAACGTGATATTGCTTGCGGGGAACTAGCAAGTGTGGTCCGTATTGTAAAGGCTGTTTCCCACAGGAAATACAGGAAATACATTTTCACCATTTTCCATAGTCCTTGTGTTTTGTTTCGATGACCCCATTAGGGGATTGATGGTGCTGTTAGATGAAGTGAACATAATACACTGTAGCCCTAAGATCGTTGTATTTCTATTATTGCTGCATCTGCACACAAGCTGCAACTTGTCAATTGCAATCGGATGTACAGGTCTAATTTGTGTACATATGACTTGATAGACTAGGGTTTTCTTGCACCTTCCTTTTAACTTTTTGTGACTAATGTTTGGCCCATTCACAAACAGTGGCCGTATAATAAACATGTGGGACTGCACGTTCCAAAATATATACATTTAATTCAGAATTTCTCCAGGAGTTTGCACGGAGATACAATACAGAATATATTTATAAAGTGCACAGCTACCTAAAAAGGTGTCCCAGAGCTAATGTTCATTATTTCCACCAGGTTCAGGGGCAGAAGCAGATCAGTAGGGGCTTATGATTGAGTCGAAGATAATTGTTTCAAAAGGGCAGCTTCTTAAAGAGACAGGTAAGGCATTCCAAAGTTTGGCTGTCAGATAAGTAAAGGAGGCACCTCCTCTTTTGGATTTAACAATCTGAGGTGTTTGGAACAGTTTAAGATTGTAAGAACAAAGGAATCGGGCCTCGAAAGAGAGTTTAAAATGATGCTGAAGGACCCCTGGAATTAAAAATCTTGAAAGCAAGAGTGAGGGCCTGGAACTGAATCCTGTTGCTAATCGGGAGCCAGTGAAGCTGGCACAGGTGATCCAAAATAGAATACCAATGAGGAAGTTTCACAATCAGTTCTGAATAATGTGTAACCGATGTATAAGATAAGAAGGGAGTCCAAGATGTAGGCTATTGGAATAGTTCAGTTTAGAAGTGATCATGACATTCACTGCGGTCTTCTGCTGATCCACAGGAATACAATGCATCATCCGTCTCAAGGATCTAAGGGCCAGGGGCCTCATTTATGAGCCACTGCGTCACTTTTACGCCGCTGGCGCGTCACTTTTTGTGATGCACCAGTGGCGTAAAAAATGCGCCTTGTTACGTCATATTTACAAAGTGACGCATCTAGGTAGATGCATCACTTTGTAAACCCCTGCACCACATTATACCTGCGCCAGGTATAATGTATGCAAGGGGGGCGTATAAACGCAAGGAAGGGTCGTAGAAGTGACGCAGTGAAATCTATGAGATTTCACTGCGTCACTTGTAGGACACCGAGCGTCAAAATCCTGCGCCTGCCTCACAGCAGGCGTAAGACTGACGCAGGCCCTTTCACATGGGGCGTGCCCCATGTGAAAGGATGCATTGCTGGAGTTGCGTCACTTTTGTGACACACTCCAGCAATGCGTCACTTTTGCGCTTACAGATACGTCAGAAATACTGACGTATCTGTAACTCCATGCGACATGATGCGTCATACATTAAATATAACGCATCAGGAATGTCGCAAGGAGTGCGCACTGAGAAGTGACGCATCGCTGCTTTCACGCAGCGATGCGTCATTTCTCATAAATGAGGCCCCTGATGTATAAACCTTTTTCGCAGTCGCAAAAGGGTATTCAACCCTTTTGTGACCGCAAAAATTGGTGGTGGTATGTACTAACTTTATTTTGCGAGTTATAGATTAGCAAAATAGTGTTTGTGACTCGCTATTTGGAAGGGGCATGCTAAGGAAGTCCCTTCCTAACAGTGAGTCCAAATAGTATGTACAATGTACCATTGTTTTGCGACCGCATTTGCGGTCGCAAAACACTAGCAGTTTACCGCCTACTTTAAGTAGTTGAAAAACCATTCCCCTTTGTGAATGGGAGCAAAAATAGTTTTTAAGAGCAGGCAGTAGTCCCACTGCCTGCCCTTAAAAAATGAAACTGAAAAGTTACATTTTTCTTTTTTAAATGCATATAATTTTCCTTTAAGGGATAGGGGCTGCATTAAAAAAAAGAAAAAAACAGCTTTATGTCAGCAGGCCACCATCCCTGGGAGTGCTAGCCATTCCCAATGGGTTTGCAAATTCTGCTTGCCTCATGAATATTGATGAGGCATGCAATTTGCGACCCCATTGGGAATTGCCAACGTGTTTGTGACACTGTTGTACATTGCATTTTGCGAGTCGCAAATTACGAGCCGCAAAGCGACGCCATTTGCGAGTCACAAAATGCAAGCCTCTTACATCTGGCCCTAAGAGTCAGAAAATAGGAACTAGAAAGAGATTTTATTTGAGGTTCAAAGGTAAGCTCTGCATCAAATTTACCCCCAGGTTTCTGGTCACCGGGGCAAGACAAGGCACATTTCCCATCTCGGGTGGCCACCGGAGATTGAAATCAGGTATGATTTTGGGACCAAAGAAAAGAACTTCAGACTTGTCTGAATTACATTTCAAGAAGTTGGCATTCATCCACTGTACAACTGAGTTAAGACATGTTTTGAGATAAATCAATGTTGAATGATCACTTTCCTGAAAAAACAAGAACTGCTGTGTATATCATCCGCGTATGAGTAATTTCGAAAGACTCCACAATATATGCCAGGGTTGATATATATATATTAAAAAGGGTTGGGCTGAGCACTGAACCCTGAGGAAAGCCACAATTTAATGGCTTAGCTGCAGAGGGGAAAGGAGGAAGGAAGACCAACTGAGTGCGGTTACAGATAGAGGACTTGAACCAAGCAAAGGGCATCCCATAATGCCAAAGCCTTCTAGTCTCTCAAGCAGAATAGCATGAGAGACTGTGTTGAAAGCCGCCAAAGGATCCAGCACCATTAGCATAACTGGGGAATTACAGTCCAGTTCATTTTAATATAGTCAAAGACCTTGAAGAGAGTGGTCTCAGTACTGTAAACGCATCGAAAACCAGATTGCAAATCATGTAGTAATCATGTTCTTTCCTCAAGAAAAGAAGTGAGCTGTCTGTTGACATTTTTATCCACCAGCTTTGCCCTAGTGGGCATGTTAGACCTGTCAGCCTTAGGGTGGTCTCCCCTACATTTTTGCCCTTTTTGCCTCCCATTTTTACCTTACATTTTGTTGGACTTAGGACTCTGGGCGACTCACCACTGCTAAACAGTGCTGAGGTGCGGGCGCTCTCCCCTAAAACCTTGTGAGGCTGCCATATCAGCCACAAGCCACTGCTACCGCAGTAAGGCTAATCCTCCATAGGCTAACATTGGGAACCTCCCCTTATGGGATAACTTCTGAGAGGGACCTAATAAGTCTGTCATGTTTGGTCTTGTTGGACTCGGGGCGGGGAACCCTTTCCAATGATATATAGTGTTTGGGCATTACTACGCTAGGGATCCCACTTTTATAAAGTGGACCTTTTACTGCCTACAATTAGGTTAGGCTCTGCAGACTCCCCCCTCCCCTCTGCATACTGATAGCCTGCCTGGGTTGGGAGGTGGGGGTGGTGATTCACACCTTCTTCCCTGGTATGAGCTGTGATGGGCTGCCCACTGTAGCCTTAACGGCCTGTGTCTCGTCACTGTGACAGCTAGGTCAGGGAAGGCAGGGAACATACCAGTACTCCCTGGACTCTTCCAGAAGCCCCTGCCCCCAGACCCTTCCAGAGACTTCCACTACTTTCTAGCCCCTGGATTGTAGAATATATAAGGGAGCGTCCTGGCATCACATTTTTGTTACCCTGCTGGACCTGGAAGAATCCCTGCTGGAGTGAGGAGAGCTGCACAAGAGGATTGCCACTGGGAAGGAGGCTGACTGCTCCAAGGAACTGCTGCCCCACAACCTGCTGAGCTGCCCCACTGTCTGCTGATCCTGCCCTGCATGGGAGACTGCAACATCACCACCAGAGTGTCTCCACAACATCCCAAAGGCACTACTTTTCTTTGAACCACATTTTAAAGAGTCTTCAACCTTTTAAAGATTGCCTTTTTGGGAGACTGCACCCTTTTTAAGCTAAAGGAAACTACCTGTCCTTAGACCACAGCGTTTTAAAGACTGCCCTTTGGAACAGCAACAACACTCTCAAGATTTGCACTGCAACGCTGTGCCTGCCCTCAGCACTGCTTGCCCCGTGATCCTCCAGAGGGCTCTGCGATTGCCTCTGCTTCTGGCAGAAGCCGACTGAAACTGGCCCCGAGGTCACCGCCACCGGGACCGGAGCGCGCTGTGTAGCGCTGAGAAGCTAAGTGGCAGGAGGCTCAGTCGTTGCTCCGGACTTGGAGGCACTGTTAAGCGCTGTGCTAAAGGAGCGCTGTATGGCCGTAACCCCCACCCGTGCAGCGCCTGCTGAGCCCGAGACCCCAGGGGGAGAGGAGCCTCGCACCCGTGCCCGCAACCACCACCCCAGGTAACGCCTCAGTGCAACCAGGCTGCTGCAAGGGGGCGGGGTGCGGGTTGGCCGGCTACCTGGAGTGTGAGCTTTGTGCTTGGCTGGGAACCGTCCTTCACTGACCGGCCTACGGGGACATAATTACTTGGTAATTGACACTGGGACATTTTTTTGCATTACCAGCAGCACCTGGGCAGCCGCACTTCCTAAGCTGGGAGCATCATTTCTATGAGAGGCACACTTATTATGCTACAAGGGAACTTTGGCCTAAGAACCTTCCCCCAGTGAATTTTGACCATAAGAACCTACCTCATGTGAACCTTTGCCATCCACGGACACTGTGAGAAAGACATTACCAGCAGGAGCCCTTGGCACACCTGAGCTTTTGGTGATTTCATCAGGCCTGGGAACTGGATTCATTCTTATTGATTATTGATCTTGCTTGGAAACTGGAATCCTTTTTAGGTCGAGGGACCGTTAAGCTGCGAAGCAGCTTCCGGTCCGGAGAATTAATGTCTCTCAGTAGCTCAGTAGATCCCGCCTCCTTGCCCCGCCTCTTCTCCATTGGCTGGCTTCCTAAACGGAGGCTAGCCATTGGAGGAGAGATCCATCACTCCGATGTAGCCCCGTCCTTTTCGGATTTGGGGCCGTAATTTTTGCTGTTCTTTAGACAGTGACGTCGTCCGTCACTCAGCACAGCAAAACACGCCCCCAAATCCGAAAATGTTGCAAGCTTTGTTGCCGCCATTGTTGCCCAGCCGGTGCCGAGTACGGTGATGCAGCGCACACGCTCCGGCACAAACTGCGGATGGGGCTTCCGCCCAGCGCCTCGGAGCCCAGCTGCAGTCTTTCCCGCCCCTTCTGCCATCGCAAGCTGTGTGCTAGAGCCTGGACTGGGAGCCGGAGCTTCATTCTGGCAGCAGCAGCAGCGGGCATTGTGCTGGAGACTGTAAAGCGTTTTGGCAACATTGGGTATTGTTCGCGCTATTTACAAATATACAATTCCAAAAAATTGGTAATTTTTGATCTCTCTGTAACTATCCATGTAAGGAAATAGCTCGACTGTAAAGCGTTTTGGCAACATCGGGTATTGTTCGCGCTATTTACAAATATAAAAAGAAAGAATTCATGTCGCCTAAGAATATTGGTCTGTGCTATCATTAGTAATGTTAGCACTCTAGCTCTTTGTTAGTCCATGCGTGTCCTTTCTCTATTTCCTTGTACTTTGCTGTCATCTGTTTTTGGCTTTTTTCATTTCGATTTCGTCGCTGTTGAGTTTGGCGGACGTGAGGAGGCGTGGCTTCCGGATCCCGAGATGCTACGCGTGGCTAGTCTCACGCAGACCAAGGATCGGTAAAATGGCTGCTACGGTGGCGGGGCTAAGTCTTCGAACCAAGGATCGGTAAAATGGCTGCTACGGTGGCGGGGCTAAGTCTGCGACAAGGCGATTTGGTGTGGCGAGTACAGCTATCTGGTGCAAAGAAGTAACGGGGGAGGACCGACTCAGCGGGAGAGTGAGCGATGTTAGCTATTCTTCTGCATAGTCTGGAATGGTCCCTGAGAAGGGAGCAGGCCACAGAGGATCCCAGTGGAGAGTGGTGCAAGCGTGCAGTATTACTGACAGAGGATGTGAGTGAATCACAAATGGTCCTTGTAGGAGGCTAAAGCAGATCTGAGAGTGCCCTTGGATGAGAATAGGTTCGGGCTTAAGAGGGTCCTTGGAGGGGTCAGCGGGATGTTTAGGATACGGAGTATTGCATGAGCTCTATTGTACAGCGCTGTGACACCTTCGGGTAAAGTCCGCGCTTTATAAAATTGCATGCATAAATAAATAAATACAATGAAGGATACAAGGCAACTCGGGGGGGGGGTCTTAAAAAAAACTATAAGATCGCCGAAGGTTGGGCAGCAGATCACCGAGGAAGGAGTTCAGGAGAAGGCACAGGTCCTGTTTGCAGGGGGTTGAATCCTAGTAGGCCATATTGGTTTACACAGGTAAGGGGCACCTGTCATTGCTGATTTCTTACGTATTGGAAATAAGGCTGACTATACATAAGGAGGAGATAGTTGAACCTGGGGAGAATCTTCGGAACAGGATGTGAGGGTTTTTTTTTTTGGAATTGGTACTAGGCAGTCAGTAATTGCGGATGTAGGTCAGGTTTTCCATGGATGAGAGAAAAGTGAACAGGTGACGTTAGAAGGTAACTTGCTTTTTTGGGTGCGGGACATATCGGAGATGATCCCCAATGGTCACGGGTGCCACAGAGAATCTGTGATTGTGTGAAAGTGAATATGCAGGATCCTTAGTGGGCCGCGAGTTTGCCATGGAGTGGTTCTGGCATAAGATTGGGCATGTCTTGGGGGAATGTGAAAATCTTTTGAGCATTTACAACCCTGGAAGACTATTTATTTCTTCTCGTCAGGAGTACATTTCCAGCCGTTCTCAGTATTGGAAAATATTAGAGAAGAGCTGGTGAAAACCCCTAAACCATGCAAATCAGTAGGGATGCACAGACTCAAAAGCACATTCCAACCCACATTCCAACCTCAAACAAAACATCGTGGGTCAAACCTAGCCAGGTACTATCCCTAGTTTCACCCTCTCTGTGTGCACCGGAGGGGGCCAAAATGCACAAATTTGTCGCTGGATTTGTTTATTAGAACAAAGTTCCTAAAACTTTCTTCATATTCTTTTTCACTGCCGTGTGGATGGCTACCTCTGTAGCTATTATTCGGAGTCAATATATATGCAGGTGGTTATTTCTGAACTGCTACTGTGGAGGTGTGATGATGGCAGGAGTAGTGTTGGCTGTTGTAGTAGGGGAACCATGCAGTGGTGTTACGTGGGGGCAGCTGCAATGGTAATGAATGGAGGAGGTTTTGGAAGAAGATGTTGTGATGATGAAATGGGAGAAGAAACCGTAGGAGAACTCTGCAGTAGTGATGCTGGTGTGTGCGTGGCTCTGTCTGTGTGTATGTGTGTGCGCGGCTCTGTGTGTGTGTGTGCGCGGCTCTGTTTGTGTGTGTGTGTGCGCGGCCTTGTTTGTGTGTGTGTGCGCAGCTCTGCCTGTCTGTGTGCGCGGCTCTGTCTGTGTGTGTGGCTCTGTCTCTGTGTGTGTGTGCGCGGCTCTGTCTGTGTGTGTGCGCGGCTCAGTCTATGTGTGTGCGCGGCTCTGTCTGTGTGTGCGTGCGCGGCTCTGTCTGTGTGTGTGCGCGGCTCTGTCTGTGTGTGTGTGCGCGGCTTTGTCTGTGTGTGTGCACGGCTCCGTGTGTGTGTGTGTGCGCGGCTCTGTGTGTGTGTGCACGGCTCTGTCTGTGTGTGTGGCTCTGTGTCCGCGAATACTCTCTACTACTCTCTAATGCTCACCTATTGCCATTGTAAATGACAATTCCATTTATTTATGTTTTAAAAAAACAAAAAATGAAAAAAAGTCATGAGCAATGCCAATAGCTCTACCTTTAATAATGCCGAGACCATTGCATTGTAAATGCTTGTTAATATTGATCTTGCCTGGAGCTGGATTTACCTGCTTTTGGTTCTCGCATATCTTTTAGATAAAGAAATTCTAATTCTTATACAAAACTACTGTGGCGTTCCTTTTGAGAGTATTTTTACTGTGTCATCACCGTTGTGTGTTGCACAAATACCTTACAGATTGCCTCTGAGGTTACGCCTTTGCTGCTCTGCGCCAAGCTACCAGGTCGGAAGCAGTGGTCCCTACTTGGACTAGGGTGCATACCCCTGCCAACTAGAGACCCCGGTTCTAACATTGGTGGCAGCTGTGGGATAGGACTTGTGCTTGTGTAACACCACGCAGAGACGCAGTGTACACCCCCACCCTACACCTGACTCCACTGCATTTTTGTCTAGCCTCTCCAATTTGCATTTTTAATTTTTGTTTAAATTCTGACTGGCTGCTCTTTTTTAAAGTCCTTTGGCCTAAGTCCCATTTGATTTTCTCTACGAACGTCTGAGGTCCTACCTGGCAAGATGGAATTTGAGCTGGCCAACCTGGAAACTTACACGGTGGCGCAGCTCAAGGAATTCTGCGAGGAGAAAGGGTGCCCTTCAAGCGAGGCGCTAAGAAGACGGAGCTTGAGAAAGCCTTGAGGGCATGGGTAACGGCCCACCCAGAAGGAGAAGGAGAAGGGGATAGGCAGGGAGCGGAGCACGGCGCCACAGGATAACTTGACCTACTGCCCTTGTTGGAAAATGGCAACTTGTTACCAGGTACAAGGGTACCTTTCAGGGCAGGCAGTAGTGTGTCAGTAAGGACCCTGTCCTCAGAGTAATCGGAGGACAGGAGAGTGGAGAGACAGTTTAAATTGGAGCTCGCCAAATTGAAAAGGGAGCATGAGAAAGAAAGGTGGGCCATGGAGGAGAGGAAACTTACCCATGAGTTCAACCTGAAGGATCTGGAAATTCGAGCTATACAAGCAGGGACGAACAGCATCAAGAGTGGTGGCAGCAAACCTACGGAAGCTTCACGTGAGTCCAGGGTCTTTATGCCTAAAGATGTGATGGCCAGTTTTAAGGTTGGGGATAATATTGATAAGTGGTTAGCTGCCTACGAGGTGTCACTAAGAGCCCATAGGGTCCCAGAGAGTCCCTTAGCCTAGAAAAGGAGGGGGGGCATTGACAAGCGGTCACCGGTCCCAGGAGGGGACGCAACGGCCAACAGCATGCCGTTTGGGACAGCACTCACCCGCACAGCACCGCTGGGCTCCTGACGTTGTGGTCGCCCCCGCCGCCGTACAGCACCATCCCACGGCCGCAGAGCGGGGCGGACCACAACTCCCAGCCTGCCTGGACACAACTCCGCCCACTTCCTGCAGTCAGCGACAGGAGGCGCAGAAAAGGAGAGAGCTCCCACTGCGGAGCGGGGGGCATTGACAAGCGGTCACCGGTCCCAGGAGGGGACGCAAAGGCCAACAGCACGCCGTTTGGGACAGCACTCACCCGCACAGCGCCGCTGGGCTCCTGACGTTGTGGTCGCCCCCGCCGCTGTACAGCACCATCCCACGGCCGCAGAGCGGGGCGGACCACAACTCCCAGCCTGCCTGGACACAACTCCGCCCACTTCCTGCAGTCAGCGACAGGAGGCGCAGAAAAGGAGAGAGCTCCCACTGCGGAGCGGGGGGCATTGACAATCGGTCACCGGTCCCAGGAGGGGACGTAACGGCCAACAGCACGCCGTTTGGGACAGCACTCACCCGCACAGCGCCGCTGGGCTCCTGACGTGGTGGTCGCCCCCGCCGCCGTACAGCACCATCCCACGGCCGCAGAGCGGGGCGGACCACAACTCCCAGCCTGCCTGGACACAACTCCGCCCACTTCCTGCAGTCAGCGACAGGAGGCGCAGAAAAGGAGAGAGCTCCCACTGCGGAGCGGGGGGCATTGACAAGCGGTCACTGGTCCCAGGAGGGGACGCAACGGCCAACAGCACGCCGTTTGGGACAGCACTCACCCGCACAGCGCCGCTGGGCTCCTGACGTTGTGGTCGCCCCCGCCGCCGTACAGCACCATCCCACGGCCACAGAGCGGGGCGGACCACAACTCCCAGCCTGCCTGGACACAACTCCGCCCACTTCCTGCAGTCAGCAACAGGAGGCGCAGAAAAGGAGAGAGCTTCCTCCGCATCGCGGACGCGCTCGGGCGACGCCGGGCGGAGCCCGGGCAGAGGGCGGGCCGTCTGTGGCCGTCTAGGGACGTCGAGGGACGGGACGGGCCCCCTCCTTTCGATCCACTCCTCAAAATGGGTAAGCGAAAATTACAAACCTCTGCCAATGGGGGTCCAGTCAAAGCCAAAGTACCACGCAAAGCCATTGCATCAGAAAGTATTATGAACTATTTAACTACTGCAGTGGGAAAACTGACCAAGGAAATTGCTGCTAAAGAACGTGAGTTGGGACTAGAACAGATAATCCTGGACAGTCAATTATCCCCCACTGTAAATAGTCTTCCTATTCCTTTGGACCCAGTTATAGTCGTTGGAAATTTGCCTAATACTGACGCACAAGGCCTAACAAATATTATTTCTCAGGAGAGCCAAGATAACGCCATTCAAGACATTCAACAACTAGAAGATACCAGCACACATGTACAAACCCCACAGGTTTCTAAACGTACTAAACGTGTAATCCAAAGACCAAACAAACAAGGTTTATACTTACGGAAAAAGGTCCGACATCTGTTAACTGAGATTGAATCCTCGTTGAAAGATATGGTGGAGGGAGTACTTATGGACAAAATTGAAGCGATACTAGTGCAGATTTCTAATGACATAATTGAAACCTTAAAGGATTGTGTAGCAGATATACTTGGGAAATGTGACAGGATTAATACATTGTTGTCCTCTGGTCCTAGTAGGCCATGCACATGCACCTTAAATACTGCATTACAGCTATCTAGCAATCCAAATATACAAACAAAATCCGTGATGGAAGAAATAGGAGAGTTACACCCTCCAACGCCATCTGCCCCGCCCCAAGTATCTGCGGGTAAGGTAAATTCCCAAACGGTCACCAGTACAACCAGGGTACAGCAGACGAGCAATCCCCGTTCTGCTGTAGTTACATCTAGAGCCCCAGCAATAGATACCTCAAACCTACCAGAGCCTAGAACCCAGCGCGCAAGACGACCTGTACACCTTCCCCCGGAGGCAACACCCTTTGTTGCTATCCTGGTGAACGTACCAGTACTGAAAAGTGGAGAATGCGAGTCGGATATTGCTCAATTAAATAATATTAAGATGTGGTGTGACGCAAACTGTACTGGCCCCAACAATATATCAGAGCATATCCAAACAGGTAGAAGGGTCAAATGGGTGGGGTATACGCTTAAAAAATTTGCTGGGGACTGCTTGATTGTTAATTTTAATAGACCACATGAGGCCCAACGGTTATTTTGGGATGCCACCGAAGTGACGGAAGAAGGGATCAGAGCACTACCGCTAGGTTATTTTTATCCTCCACCTACAATACAAAAGCCCCATTTGGGAAGGGACTTGCACCGAGCATACACCCCCTGCCCGAGTACATGGGCCACACAGAAAATAGGCATGATGGCAAGAAATAGTGATAGACAGGGAGGTGAAGCCAGAAATGATCTTATGCTAACAAATAGGTTTGCTGCCCTTTCCAATCTAGAGGAAAATGATTGACTAACCTCACCAGGTTGTACCATAAATCAGCCACAACCCTCTATCCCACTTGTTATAGATAAGGGTAATGCGGTAACTAAATTAGGAGGTACCCTCTCTCCATCTCAACATATTCGGCCGCATATTATTGGGACAGATACTAGAGTGAAATTGATGAGCTGGAATGTTGCAGGCTTACGCTCCAAAAGGGGCGATATAAGATGGTTGGACCTGTTAAAAAAATGTGATGTGGTGGCCCTGCAGGAGACGTGGGATAGGGACTGTGATTTCTGGCTAGATGGATACACCTCTTACTTTTTAGCTGCCCAGACATCAAGTTCGGGCCGAAATAAAGGGGGCCTGTTGTTTTTGATATCTGTAAATGTAAAAGGCACTGTGAAGGTACTGGACACACCATCCCAAAACTATTTAGCTCTTGAGGTTACAATGCCTAATAGATATAAATGTGTTTATATTAATTTTTATAATAGCATACAATGTATAGCATTAAACGCCAACATCAACTCCTTGATAGAGTTTCTAAGGAGATATAGGGAGAGTCAGACCACTTTTCAGTGGCGGCTGGTGACATTTGAAAGTGGTGGGCCGTAAATACTGAACTGTGGCGAGCGAGTTTTTAGCAAGCCAGGCCGAACCACCTATGGGGCGTTTGGGGGGTTCCGGGGGTTCTGCCATGAGAACATTTTGAAAAAAGAGTGGGCAAATGGTGCATTCTGAAGCACATTTGAGAAAGAGGTGGCTTGGCGAATACATCTCTGGGAGTAGCCAGACAAGTCTTTTTGCACTTGCACAGATACATCTCTCTCACTGCATTCACATAGGCACAGTCACCCTGCACTCATAGACCCATTACTCGCCCTTCCCTGACACATCACTAAGCCAGCATTCACCCATCCACATCACTCACCCTGCACTCACACAGGCACACTGCTCACCCTGCACTCACACAGGCATCACTCACCCTGGACTCACACAGGCACACTGCTCACCCTGCACTCACACAGACATCACTCACCCAGCACTCACACAGGCATCACTCACCCTGGACTCACACAAGCACACTGCTCAACCTGCACTCACACAGGCACACTGCTCAACCTGCACTCACACAGACATCACTCACCCTGGACTCACACAGGCACACTGCTCACCATGCACTCACACAGACATCACTCACCCTGGACTCACACAGGCACACTGCTCAGCCTGCACTCACACAGACATCACTCACCCCGGACTCACACAGGCACACTGCTCAGCCTCTTGCAATACTCGCGGTCGTGCCGTGGGGGTCATGGCAACATTGTATATTTTATTAAAAGGGATACAGCTATTTTTTTTTACCAGTAGGTTACCAACAAAACAACGTTATTATGGGCAATCTCCGGAGAGGGGCCAAAAAATGAATGGGCATATCATCTAAACTGACGTGTCTCATGTGTCTGAGCTGTTTTGAGGCACAATAGTGTGACAAACTGACACTTTCAGAATCTTCATTCAAAGTACCCTTTGTCTGCCTCATTTCACCTGCCACAAATCCAGATTCTAAACTTTTGAAGTAATTCTCTGCTGCGTTCCGGGCTTTGTTACAGCGCCTTGGGCACCCGAGGGGCACTTGGCTGTGACTCACCTCAGCATGAACTGCTGCAGGCTCGAGTGCGCGCATTCAATTTATATCTGACGAACATGCGCTGAATCCTATGCGTCACGACACAGAGCACCCTTCACAGCTAATGGAAAGTCAAAATTGCACGTAACCCACATGGAGGAGGAGCGGAAGTTAGTAACATGATCTATGCAAACTTTACACGAGCCTATGTAGCCCGGGCAGGTAGAAAGACATCAAAACAATAGAAGCTAACTGTAACATTTAGTTGAAAACGAAATCATACAAAAAAACTCATCCAGCCATACCTGAATAGAGCCCTAGGAAAGACAGTACTCAAGCAGATCCTTAGCCGGCCTAACTGGGTGCCCTCCCCCCTCCCCCAAAGCTCAGGCATTGACCAGTGGATTAGCGAAGCCCAGAGACTCGCTACCAATCCACAGTTTCCCGTATGCTTGGGTGAGCCAGCTCGCAGGGTGCAGGCCCAGCTGCGCGCTCACACTGACTCCCCTAATCACCAAAGGCTGCCCAGAGGCAGAGCACCAGTAGGGGCGCGGAGACTGCACTCGAGAGAGATCAGCTGCCAAGGTACGATACAGCTGGATGGTTAATGCGTCTGCAGCTGACACGCGTGCAGCCAGAAGGTGCCAGCCAGGTTCGTGATTCCAGTGAGGCCGACTAGGCCTTCCCTTCCCATGTGGATAAATTAATACCAGATTTAGAGCGCAAGAGGCTCGCGAGGGGTAGTGGTGGATGCCATCCAAATAGAAAGATCTGCTTTACAAAGATCAGGTGGAGCCCCGCGTGGACCACCTCAGGCACCACCCCCCACCCACTGCCACCCAATTACTTTGATCAGATTAAGCTTTATAAAATCGCACAATCACCTGATCAGTTTAAATGCACGCCGCAGCCTTCTCCCTTTGCAAACAAAATGGGTCATGTCGCGCAGGGCTGGGGTTAACAAATACAACATTTTAATTTTTAAAACTTACCAGGTCCGCGACCGCGCCTTCTGTGCTCCGGTGTCCAGGTCCCATGATTGCTGTTGGCGCCTAGCCGCCTACAGGAACTTCCGCCGACCGCCGAGCCCTCACAGCCAATCCTGGCGCCTTTAGGGCACAGCTGCTCTCTGCCCGCCCAGCCCATTATAAAACGGAACTTGAGCCTTTGCCCCAGCCACAGCAGGCACTAGTGCGCGTGCGTGGGCACGTAGAAAAATTTGCCCTCCGTGCCCACTCATGCGCACTTGTGCCCCACTTGTGTCCCATGTCTGACGACAATGTGAATGCCTGTCAGTTAGCATGACGTCGGGCCGCCCGCCCACCCCCTTCAGACTCTGAAGGGGGTGGGCGGCCCGACGTCATGCTAACTGACAGGCATTGTCAGTTCAGTTATTCTACATAGGCAGGGCATCTCTGACCGAACTTAAGTAAACTGAATGAGAGTTCAGTTTACTTAAGTTCACAAAAACCGACGGAGGGAGCTGCAGGCACGGTCGGACGGCTGGCTGGTGGGGCAACGCCCCAGCGCCCTTAATGGACGCACCGCCACTGCCACTTTTGTATATTTTTTCCTGATGGGAGATTTTAATACTCATTTATGTCAACAGAACTGTCATGTTATAGATACAATCAACACTGACATGTCACAATTACCACATTTTGAGCACTCAGAAAAGGGGCTTGCCTTAGAAGAACTTCTTTTAGAAAATGACTTACATGAACCAGAGTTCTTCGACAGAAAGGAACGGGTGCCTACTTATAGTGCTAGAGACAGCAATACAATAATTGATTATATTTTTATTTCACCGGGTATGTTACAAAATGTATTGTTTTATAACGCTGTACAGACTACTTTTAGTGACCATAACCCGGTAATATTAGAAGTAGATAATAATAACCTGTTTTTATTTAGAAAAGGAAACAACACTGATTTGAATACAGTAGGATTTACAGAATTGATTGCTAAGGACCAGGGGAGACGGGTCAAATGGAGCAATATCATCCCGAGGACTTTCTTTACTCTCTTAACCTAAAGATGGGCAAAGAAATTAACATCTGTATGGACCCTACTAGGTTTGAGGGGAATATAGTCCAGTCCTTTGAAATGATTTGTTGTCAAGTATCGGACGACCTAAAAAGTAACACGAAAAAGAAAGAGAAAAGGGTTATGGGATGGTTCGACAAAGAATGCTCCAAATCCCATAGTGAATTATATAAAGCTCTAAATAAGATACCACGTGATAAACAGGAAGTGGCCAGCCAAAGGCAAAAGTATAAGGCAAACATCCTAAGAAGGAAAAACGAAATTAAAAGAAGGGCATGGGAAGATCTATATGAAAAAGCCACCCTGAAGGACAGTGCTAAATTTTGGAAAATCGTTAATACCCCCTTATTTAACGGGATTGAAAATGCACTGTTAGAAGTGAATATTGCGGAACGAGATTGGTTAGAGCATTTCCAAAACATCTACTGTAGTAACATTGCTGCAGACCCTCTAGATCAGCAACTGATCCAAACTGAACAGGTTTTGTCCAGTTTCACCATTAAAGAGGTGCAGAAGGCAATTGAGGACACGGCAGGAAAGAAGGCCCCTGGCCCAGACGGCGTACCGGCCGATATGTTTAAATCAAATTCGGGCATGTGGGCAGTGGTTCTCACCAATGTTTTCAATGTGATTAGGTTGGAAAGGACAAAAGCGCCAACCTCATGGTCGCAGTCTGTTATAATCCCCATTTTTAAGAAGGGTCAAAGGGGAGACCCTAGATGCTACAGACCCATCTCTTTGTTAGATTCTTCTTTTAAAATTTTGGGTAAAGTTATTTTGGAAAGAATTTCAACTTGGGCGGCAAATAATGACATCCTGTGTGAAGCCCAGTATGGCTTTCGAGCCGGGAGAGGCACAGAGGATCAGTGCCTAAATTTACTTCTTACCCTGGGTAAATACACTGTAGCGTCAAAGGGAATGATGTATTTGGCTTTTATGGATTTGTCCACAGCCTTTGACCTAGTTAACAGGTCAAAGCTGTGGACAATACTTTTAAAACTGGGCCTAGACCAAGCACTGGTGAATTTCCTGGCACGACTTCATAGTGATTTGAGGGCAACGATACGTATGTCACAAGAGGGAAATTGCACTGCCTTTTTTAAATCAGGAAGGGGGGTGCGCCAAGGGTGCATTTTGGCACCAATGCTCTTCTCACTTTATATTAATTCACTGGGAAAGACTCTGGAAACGGCCTCCATTGATGTACCACGTATGGGTGACTCCTTAATGCCGGTTTTATTATATGCCGATGATACGGTATTGCTGGCAAGAACCCCTAATGGTTTACAACGTCTTTTAAATTCTTTTGGGGCTTTTATGCAAAGCTTGGATCTAGCAGTTAATATTGAGAAATCCCATGTTATGGCAGTAGGTAGCCGCAAGAATAGTATGAAAACCCTTACCTGTAATGGTTCAGTGTTATCTAAAGTAAAAGTTTTTACCTACTTAGGTGTGGTGTTCGATGAGAACGGGACATGGGCTCCACAAATTAAAAGTAAAGCTGCAGCAGTAAAAAGATCGGCTGCCGCCATCCTAGGCTTTGCTAAAAGGTTGGGAGGCAAACCACCTGAGGCTATACTAGCAATCTATAAAGCCAAAACACTGTCCATTGCGAGGTATGGGGCCGTGATATGGGGTTATAAAAATCTGGCCCATATACAAAGAGAAGAAAACTTATTTTTGCGATCCCTACTGGGCCTTCCAAAATCCACGCCAGCCTTTCCCGTACATATGGAACTGGGGATAGGGTACATTGAAGACTCATTGACTCTGGCCCCATTACTGTCATGGATTAAGATATGGCTTAATCCAGCTTTAATTTTAAACCATGTGATCATTAGGGACTGTATGGGGAGGGAAAACGTGGCTAAGATCGGGTGGCTACAATACATTAAAATTACAGCAGAATATTTAGGTCGTCCGGAGTTATATACAAACCCCGAGAGCATTATGAGAGAGGACATTGACTGGGTAAAGAAAAATTTTATAGAGAAAACAGGAATCAGAGAGAGAGGCCATCGAAATCTTAAAACCAACTGTTAGGGCCCACTATATGATGATTGCCTCGTTATCTATCCAATCTTACCTAAAGATAGTAAATAAACCTTTTCATAGGTGGGCCCTCACTAAATTTCGTTTTAATCAAGCACATTTTTTGTTAGGAGAATTTGAAAAATGGTGTAAGCCTCACGAAAATGCTCCCTGCAAATGTGACTACTTCTCAGATCAGGATATATTAAATTTTTTGTTTTTCTGCCCCTTTTATAAGAGTGGGAGGGAAAGATATATTAAACCAATTCTGAGAGGTCTAGATTTTGTGCAGGTTAAACCAGCCTTATTGTACTTACAGCTCATGGAAAGTCCAGTAGTAATGTATGGGGTAGCCAATTTTCTGACTATGTCAATCCGGTCAAAGCAAGCAAGATTAAAGTTAAATAATTAACGTAATTTATCTGCTTGAATTGAATAATCTGGCCATTGTTTATGTAACCATGAAATGTGTCAAATATGAACTCATGAATTGCACGTTTTGCACTTTACCCCCAGGCGGCTAGTATTTTTGTATTTAGAATTGTAAAGATATTCTAGTTTGCACTATATTTAAATTCTGTACACTGTTAAGGGCCCATAAGACTGTGATTACTGTAAATATGTTGGTAAAGATGTTTTCTATATGAATTTTTTATTGTGTATAGCAACTTTTTTAACTTTTTAACTTGTTTTAAAAACTTGTCTGTATGATTGAAAATGGTTCTGTAGCATACTTTTATGATTTTAAAACAATCGAATAAAGTGTTTCTGACTTGACTTGACTTGCCTAGAAAAGGAAGACCAGACCAACTATTCTGTTATGAAAGAAACATTGCTTAAGAGGTTCGGTCTTACCCCTGAGAGGTATAGGCAGAGGTTTAGGAATAGCCACAAACTTCCCACACAGAACTGGGTAGATTTCCTGGACTACGCTAGTAAAGCTTTAGAGGGCTGGGTGCGGGGCAGCAATGTGCATCACTATGAAGGATTGTATAACTTGTTTTTTAGAGAGCACCTACTAGAGAAATGTTTTCCAGAGCTGCACCAACACTTGGTTGACCGCAAGTTGAGCAATCCTAGAAAGCTTGCGGAGGAGGCGAACACCTGGGTCAGTACCAGGGTGTCCAACAAGGGTTCTGGGGGGGACTCCCAAAGGGGTGGTCAGGGTTCCCACCAGACGAAGGAGGGGGGTGATAAAAAGAAAGATTTCTCCGAATGGATGAAGCACAGCCGTCTGAAACTGAACTCAGACAAAACAGAAGTCCTCATCCTAGGCACCTCCCCCTCCGCCTGGGATGACTCTTGGTGGCCAGAGGCCCTTGGAAAAGCACCCATCCCGACGGACCACGCACGGAACTTGGGCGTCATCCTGGATTCCTCTCTCTCGATGAACAGGCAAGTCAACGCCGTTTCTTCATCCTGCTTCAACATTCTTCGCATGCTCAAAAAAACATTTCCCTGGATCCCCACCGAAACTAGAAAAACGGTCACCCACGCCCTGGTCACGAGCCGACTGGACTACGGAAACACCCTTTATGCCGGTACCACCGCAAAACTCCAGAAAAAACTCCAACGCATCCAGAACGCTTCAGCCAGGATCGTATTAGACATCCCGCGTAAAGAACACATCTCTGGTCACCTGAAAAACCTCCACTGGCTCCCCGTCAATAAGAGGATTACTTTCCGGCTCCTAACCCATGCACACAAAGCCCTCTACGAAATCGGACCCGAATGCCTCAACACACGACTGTCCTTCTACACCCCCTCCCGCCAGCTACGATCCTCCAACCAAGCCCTTGCCATTGTACCTCGCATCAACAAAACCACCATGGGAGGTAGATCCTTCTCCTACCTGGCAGCTAAAACCTGGAACTCACTTCCCACTCACCTTCGCCTTACTCAGAACCACCTAGCATTCAGAAAGCAACTTAAAACTTGGATTTTCGACAAGTAATTCCCCACCCTGCCTCAAGCGCCTTGAGACCCTATGGGTATGTAGCGCGCTATATAAATCTCTTGACTTGACTTGACTTGACAAAGGCCCCCAAAGTAATTCACAAGGGAAAGGGTCTGGGTCCCAGCCCCAATCTGGCCACCAGAAGCCCACTTATCCTGACAAAGGTCAGCAGCCCAGAACTGTCCGGTGCTATGAGTGTGGTGAACTTGGACACTACAAGGGGGATCCCAAGTGTTGCAAGAGAGCACCACTGGCCACTGGAGGTAAAAACCCCGGGGTTGCTAGTGTAGTGCTTGGGGAGGAGCTGTCCCTAGATGATGGGAGTGAGGGGGCAGGGCTTGTCCCAGTGTCTCTGGGAGACAGTGAGATGGTTCCTAAGATCCATGTGCCCTCAAATACTACCAAGTATAGGCAGTGGGTCACCCTCAATGGTCGGGGGTGAAGGTCCAGAGGGACACAGGTGCCAGCATGACTATGGTAAGGAGTCAGCTGGTTTCCCCCGAGCAAATAATTGCTGATGCGTTCCACCCAGTTCTGATGGCTGAAAACAGGGGGGGTCACTATCCCATAGCACATGTTCCATTTGAGTGGGGAGGGATTACAGGCCTTTTAAGAGTTGCTGTGACCCCTGCCATGCCAGTGAACTGTCAGTTAGGGAATGACCTAGAGCATACTGCCTGGAAGGAGATAGAGCTCAAAGCTCATGTGGAGATGCTGGGGTTACCGGAGTGGGTCTGTGCTACCACACGGTCTATGGCTGCCCGGAAAGGAAGTCAGCCAGGGCTGGAGCCTGGAAAAATGGCCCAGCCAGCTGCTAAGAAGGGAGTAGCCCGAGGGCGTGGGAAGCCCGCCCCAGGGCTGTCACCCTGTGAGATGGATGGGGCACCTGAGGAGGTTGCACCAGAGTCCACGGAGGGGGACGTTGCTCCCTTGGGGGACCTAATTAACCATGCAGAGTGGCAGGTGGAAGGAGGGCCCACCAGGGAGGAGTTTTGCCGGGCACAGAAGGAGTGTCCTACCCTTGAGGGCATGAGGCGAAAGGCCGAAGCCCAAGCAGAAGGCAATGCCTCCGCAAAGTATCATATTTACTGGGAGGATGGGCTCCTTTACAGTGAGCCCAAGGCTCCTGTGCATGGGTCATCAAGGGCCTTAGTGGTCCCCCAGTGCTACAGGGCCTTCCTTTTGGAATTGGCTCATGAAATCCTGCTTGCAGGACACTTGGGCCAAGACAAGACCTTTGCTAGGCCTGTCCCACATTTTTATTAGCCACAGATGAGGATGTCTTCAGATTCATTCTGCAGGACCTGTCTGACCTGCCAAGCCAGTGGGAAAACAGGGGCTAAGCTGAAGGCTCCCCTGGAACCACTACCTGTCGTTAGCACCCCCTTTGAGAGGGTGGGCATCGACATTGTTAGGCCTATGGATCCACCGACTTCTTCTGGCCACAGGTTTATCCTGGTTCTGGTGGACCACGCCACCCAGTACCCAGAGGCTATTCCTCTGAGAACCATCACTGCAGGCCTAGGCCCTGATGGGGATTTTTACCAGAGTGGGTTTCCCCAAAGAGGTGGTATCCGACAGGGGTATCAATTTTGTGTCTGCCTACATGCAAGCCATGTGGAAGGAGTGTGGGGTTACTTATAAGTTCTCCACCCCTTACCACCCACAGACCAAGGGTCTCGTGGAGAGATTTAACAAGGCCCTAAAGGGCATGATCAGGAGTCTGCCTGAGGGCCTGAGTAAAAAGTGGGACATCCTCTTGCCCTGTTTGTTGTTTTCCTACAGGGTGGTACCGCAGAAGGGAGTGGGCTTCAGCCCCTTTGAGCTTTTGTACGGTCACCCTGTTAGGGGACCTCTCAGTTTAGTGAAGGATGGGTGGGAGAAGACTCCAAGGAGGCTTCCCCAAGATGTAGTGAACTACATGCTGGCCTTCCGCAGTCAAATGGCTAAGTTGTGGAAGCAAGCTTCTGAGAACTTAGAGGCCAGCCAGGCAGTGATGAAGGAATGGTACGACCAGAATTCTCACCCTGTGGAGCTAGAACCTGGACAGAAGGTGTGTGTCATGGAGCCAGGAGAGTTTAGTGCCCTCCAGGATCACTGGACAGGCTCTTATGAGATATTGGAGAAGAAGGGCAAGGCCACTTACCTAGTGGACCTTAAGACCCCCAGGCAGCCCCCCAGGGTGCTACACAGCAACCACCACAAACCCCACCATGAGAGGTCTGAGCTCACCTTACTGATGGTAACTGATGGGGCTGAGGAAGAGGAAAGTGAACCTCTCCCGGACCTATTTGCTGCTAAATAGAAGGATGGGTCAGTGGAGGGAGTGGTTCTCTCCCCATCCTTGACTCCTGAGCAACAGAGGGACTGTCACCAGGTCCTGGGGCAGTACGCCTTAGGGTTTTCCCTTATACCTGCGATTACCCACCTGTGTACCCATGATGTGGACACAGGAGACAGCCTCCCTGTCAAGTCCAAGTCTTACAGGTTGTCAGATAAGGTGAAGGCCAGCATCCAGAGTGAGGTCACTAAGATGCTGGAGTTGGGGATGATAGAGCCCTCCAACAGCCCTTGGTCCAGTCCGGTGGTTCTGGTACCAAAAGCTGCCCCACCGGGCACCACACCAGAACTTAGGTTCTGTGTGGATTACAGAGGACTGAACTCTGTGACCAAGACTGATGCTCATCCCATCCCTAGGTCAGATGAGCTCATTGACCGACTGGGGGCTGCCCGATACCTGAGTACCTTTGACCTCACGTCAGGGTACTGGCAGATCGCCCTAACAGATGGAGCTAAAGAGAGGTCAGCCTTTTCCACCAGTTTAGAGTGATGCCCTTTGGACTGAAAAACGCTCCTGCCACCTTCCAGCGGCTGGTGAACCGGGTCCTCTCTAGTTTAGAGGCCTTCTCTGCTGCCTACCTGGACGACATAGCTGTCTTCAGTAGCAGCTTGGAGGACCATCTGGGTCACCTCCAGGAAGTGATTCAGGCTCTGCAGCAGGCATGCCTGACTATCAAAGCTAGCAAATGCCAGATAGGGCAGGGGTCGGTAGTCTACCTAGGACACTTGTTAGGCGGGGGCAAGGTACAGCCCCTACAGGCCAAGATAGAAACAATCCTGGCCTGGGAGCCTCCCAAAACACAGACTGAGGTCAGGGTATTCCTGGTCCTCACAGGACACTAACGCAGATTTGTCAAGGGTTATGGCACTATTGTGGCCCCCTTGACTGAGCAAACCTCTAAGAAACAACCTACAAAAGTGATCTGGACAGAGGCTTGCCAAAAAGCCTTTGACTCTCTAAAGCAGGCCATGTGCACCACTCCTGTGCTCAGGGCCCCTGACTTCTCGAAAGAGTTCATTGTCAAAACAGACACCTCAGGGCATGGCATAGGTGCGGTACTTTCGCAACTCAATTAGGAGGGAAGGGACCAACCAGTAGCCTTCATCTCCAGGAGGCTGCTTCCCCTAGAACAGCGATGGAGTGCGATAGAGAGAGAAGCCTTTGCGGTGGTCTGGGCTGTAAAGAAGCTGAGGCCATATTTGTTTGGCTCTCACTTCCTGATTCAGACTGACCACCGGCGCCTCAGATGGCTCATGCAAATGAGGGGCGAGAATCCCAAATTATTGAGGTGGTCCATTTCTCTACAGGGGATGGACTTCAGGCTGGAACACAGACCCGGAGTAGACCACGCCAATGCTGACGGTCTCTCTCGTTTTTTCCGCCTTAGTGATGAGAACTCCCTGGAGGTTGGGTAGTTCTCCCCACTTTTAGCTGGGGGGGACACGTGTTAGACCTGTCAGCCTTAGGGTGGTCTCCCCTACATTTTTGCCCTTTTTGCCTCCCATTTTTACCTTACATTTTGTTGGACTTATGACTCTGGGTGCCTCACCACTGCTAAACAGTGCTGAGGTGCGGGCGCTCTCCCCTAAAACCTTGTGAGGCTGGCATATCTGCCACAAGCCACTGCTACCGCAGTAAGGCTAATCCTCCATAAGCTAATATTGGGAACCTCCCCTTATGGTATAACTTCTGACAGGGACCTAATAAGTCTGTCATGTTTGGTCTTGTTGGACTCGGGGCGGGGAACCCTTTTCAATGATATATAGGGTTTGGGAATTACTAATCTAGGGATCCCACTTTTATACAGTGGACCTTTTCCTGCCTACACTTAGGTTAGGCTATGCAGACTCCCCCCTCCCCTCTGCATACTGATAGCCTGCCTGGGTTGGGAGGTGGGAGTGGTGATTCACACCTTCTTCCCTGGGATGAGCTGTGATAGGCTGCCCACTGTAGCCTTAACAGCCTGTCTCTCGGCACTGTGACAGCTATGTCAGGGAAGGCAGGGAACATACCAGCCCTCCCTGGACTCTTCCAGAAGCCCTTGCCCCCAAACCCTTCCAGAGACTTCCACTACTTTCTAGCCCCTGGATTGTAGAATATATAAGGGAGGGTGCTGGCCTCACATTTTTGTTACACTGCTGGACCTGGAAGAATCCCTGCTGGAGTGAGGACTGCTGCACAAGAGGATTGCCACTGGGAAGGAGGCTGACTGCTCCAAGGAACTGCTGCCCCACAACCTGCTGAGCTGCCCTACTGTCTGCTGATCCTGCCCTGCATGGGAGACTGCAACATCACCATCAGAGTGCCGCCACAACATCCCAAAGGAACTACATTTCTTTGCACCACATTTTAAAGAGTCTTCAACCTTTTAAAGATTGCCTCCTAGGGACTGCACCCTTTTTAAGCTAAAGGAAACTACCTGTCCTTGGACCAAAGCGTTTTAAAGACTGCCCTTTGGAACAGCAACAACACTCTCAAGATTTGCCCTGCAACGCTGTGCCTGCCCTCAGCACTGCTAGCCCTGTGATCCTCCCGAGGGCTCAGTGATTGCCTCTGCTTCAGGCGCAAGCCGACTGAAACTGGCCCTGAGGTCACCGCCACTGGGACCGGAGCGCGATGTGTTGCACTGAGAAGCGAAGCCCTGCGTGGCAGGATTCTCCGTCGTTGCCCCGGACTTGGAGGCACTGTTAAGCGCTGTGCTAAAGGAGCGCTGTGTGGCCGTGACCCCCACCCGTGCAGCGCCTGCTGAGCCCGATGTCCCAGGGGGAGAGGAGCCTTGCACCCGCACCCGCAACCACCACCCAAGGTAATGCCTCAGTGCAACCAGGCTGCTGCGAGGGGGCGGGTGCGGGTTGGCCGGCTACCTGGAGTGTGAGCTTTGTGCTTGGCTGGGAACCGTCCTTCACTGACCGGCCTACGGGGGCATAATTACTTGGTAATTGACACTGGGGCATTTTTTAGCATTACCAGCAGCGCCTGGGCAGCCGCACTTCCTAAGCTGGGAGCATCATTTCTATGAGAGGCACACTTATTACGCTACAAGAGAACTTTGGCCTAAGAACCTTCCCCCAGTGAACTTTGACCTTAAGAACCTACCTCAAGTGAACTTTTGCCATCCAAGGACACTGTGAGAAAGACATTACCAGCAGGAGCCCTTGGCACACCTGAGCTTTTGGTGATTTGATCAGGCCTGGGAACTGGATTAATTATTATTGATTATTGTTACTGCTTGGAAACTGGAATCCTTTTTATTATTGATCTTGACTGGAGCTGGATTTACCTGCTTTTGGTTCTCGCATATCTTTTAGATAAAGACATTCTTATTCTTATACAAAACTGGTGTGGTGTTCCTTTTGTGAGTGTTTTTACTGTGTCATCGCCGTTGTGTGTTGCACAAATACTTTACACATTGCCTCTGAGGTTAAGCCTTTGCTGCTCTGCGCCAAGCTACCAGGTCAGAAGCAGTGGTACCTACTTGGACTAGGGTGCATACCCCTGCCAACTAGAGACCCCGGTTCTAACAGTGCAGCAATCAAATAGACCTGAAATTGCTAAGGATCTTAGGGTCAGCAGAAGGCTTCTTAAGTAAGGGAAGTAGCATGGCCTGCTTCCAACATAAGGAGACATTTGCCTGGACCAGAGAATTATTGAGCAAGTTACTCACCCAGGGAATAATTACGGGTGTAACCTGTTTAAGAATAGTCGGGGCTTGGAACAAGAGGGGATCCAGATCTACAGTTGACAAGATCAACTGCTGATGTTTCAATGGGAATGGGAGAGAAACAGGACATGAGTGGAGCAGATGGGGGAGCGATAGAACTTAAGGCAGTTATAGAGGGATGGGGAAATAAGTTGTAAATTGCCTGGTTTTAATTGTGGAAAAAATCAGAGAGTTGTGCACAAAGTTCCATTGAAGGAGTACATTTTTTTTCACTGATGAGGAAAGAAAGATGTTAACCACCTTAAACATTTCTTATGGGAAATTGTCTCCTTCAGAGATTGACAGGGCAACAAAAGGTTTCCGAGCCGTATATATGACTTTGTGAAATATTCTAAGAGCCTCCCGATAAGTAGCTTTGACTTCTACATCATAGTTCGTTCTCCACCTTCTATCTAGCCTCTTACAGCTGGATTTACAAAACTTTACAGAGTTTGAGAACCAGGGGGCTGACGGTCTCCAATGTTGTCTATAGCCTTTTCTACCCAAACATTAAAGATCACCGCAGCTTGCTCTAGCATACCCGTCTGCTCAACTGAGGCAGATTGTAGGGAATCAGTCAGAAGAAGATCATTGACTTTATGCCATGGTCTGGCCATAATCTTGGTTGTGCATGGTGGGACAGATGAGGTAGAATGTATAATCTCAAAAGGAATAAGCACGTGATCTGACCATGTGAGGTTCACAATCGGGAATACTTTGAACAGAAGAGGGTGAGCCAGAATAAGATCCAGGGTATAGCTGGCTATATGGGTGGGTCCCTTAACAAGTTATACTAAATTATAACTTTCTAGAGTTCCCACAAATTGTTATGCTGGTCTGTTGCTCATTTCATCTACATGAAGGTTAAAGTCTCCAAGTACCAAAATATTGACATGAAGTCGATAGAGTTGGCCTACTGTTTCAGAAAGAGATTGTAGGGAGGTAGTTGCACCCTCCGAAGGAAAATAAATGAGTGCCCAGAGACAGAAAAGGAGGATGACAATGTGATAGTGAGCAACATGCCTCCCATTGTGTCATTATTATTTAGCTCAGTGGAAGAACACTGGGTTGATGCATAATGTATTATTGTAATCCCACCACCGATGTTATCCTCATGATTGAGATGTTTAATTGTGAAATCTTGTGAAATAGCTAATGCTACATCTGGAGCAGAGCTGTCCTTAAGCCATGTTTCAGTAAGAAAGAAGACATCCCAATGATTGTCGGTTAACAAATACAAAATATCCAGGGCTTGTCTCAGTATAGAGCGGCAGTACAGCAGGCCCTCTTTGAACGCTACCCTTCTTATTAGGGCTGGGGTGGTTTCCAATGATTCACTGGAGGGAGTCGATCTCGAGGGATGAAGGAGGGCAGGTGGAGCTTGAGCACCTACTTTAAGTCGGTGGTAAACCATTAGCAAACAGGAAGGGGTCCCCATGGGACCCCTTCCCTTTTGTAAATGGGTGCGAAAATAGTTTTTAAGAGCAGGCAGTGGTACCAGGGACCACTGCCTGCCCTTAAAAAATCAAACCGAAAAGTGTAATTTTTCTTTTTTGATTGCATCCTGCTTTCCTTTAAGGAAAACACGCTGCATTTAATTTAAAAAACTGCTTTATGTAAAAAGCAGTCCCAGAAATGGTGGTCTAGTCATCCCCAATGGGGTCGCAAATTGTGCTTGCCTCATGAATATCAATGATGCATGTAAATTGCAACCCCATTGGGAATTGCTAACAGTGTCTGTGACACTGTTGTACATTGCATTTTAACCCCTTCGATGCTGATGACAAGCTCAGCTCGTCATCAGCCACGGTGGTCGTGTGCTGATGACGAGCTGAGCTCGTCATGTAACGCGGCTTTTGGAAAAAAGCTGCGTAGCGCAAAAATAACCCCCGCACGCATGTGGTTAAGACTAAGCATAGAGCGGCAGTTCAGCAGGCCCTCTTTGAACCCTACCCTTCTTATTAAGGCTGGGGCGGTTTCCAACGAGTCGCTGGAGGGAGTCGATATTTAGGGATGAAGGAGGGCAGGCGGAGCCTGAGCCAGCCATGTGAAAGTGAAACCACAACTTGAGCAAATAGAACTTGAGTCCAAACTCACTTCATAAGGGGATCCTTGATGAGTGCATTGTACAGGGCACAAGGCCCAAAACTCACAGTTAGTATATTTGATGGGAGGCGCAGCCACTAACCTCCTCCATCATTATGCATTATGACGTGTCCTATAATGTTAGCACTGTCACAGTATTCTATGACATATATTGTAAAGGAAAACTTTCTGAAATAAATCATGAAAACAGGTCCAGAAAAAATACAAAGCATGCAGGTTTTGGGGCGATATAAAAACATATGCATATTAGTTCTCGTTCTCGCGCCAGCTGTCCCACTTCTGAAGCCTAACAAGTCAAAAGCTTTATGGAAAATTAATTGTTTTTCGGACCACAGGCAAAAAAAAAATGCAACCACTTTTGGGTCCAAAAATAAGAACGAGTTTTGTGGAAAATAAATGAGCTTCACTTTAAGAAAATTCCTCTGGTAAAGTGACCCTATCATTGCACTAATGCCTTTCTGATTAATTGTTATACTAGCCAGAGATCAGTCGCTATGGCCCCCAGGGTCCCTATCATACTCTTGAACCCAAGGGCGAGCTGGCCTTTAGAGAAAATTGGTAGAAGTTGGACTACTGACCCGAGCATCATGCATAACACACGTCCTTCTAAGCATCGCAAACTCTGATCACAGACAGAATACAAAACACATCAGTGGTACAATGCATGAGCTTTCGGGCCACAGAAGCCATTTAATATGACAGTGCAATTGGCTTGAATCACCACAGCTTCAGTTAACATTTTTACATCTCAAAATCTAACATGTTCACACGATGGATGTATTTCTGGGCTGTGAAACCATAAAAGGCAGATGTGCTAAGATCGTCTTATTTTGCAAAACCTAGTACAGAACAATGCCGACAAAATGGGCCTCTTACCAAAGACTTGCAAAATGAAGAAAAAAGAAAAGTGCACAAGAGTTAATGTATTGTAAAAAACGTGTGAGCGCATGTCATTCAAACTTACTCTATGGTCTGGAAATCTTATAAAAAACAGCTCTCTGCATTACACGGTCAAATGTACACTTAATAAATCATACAGGAAAAAACGACTCTGACATAGCACATCATGTCAGCAAGCTATAGAAGTATTGGACTGTTACTTACTAGACAACTAAACGCTCTACAAGTTTCAGTGGAATCAAGAAACTGACACGTGTAAACGATGTATAACAGAAGGAGCCAGGGCAGAAAACATGTACGGGTTAGATGTAGGTAGGCTTTTACCGGCCGTTACCGACAGGTAAAAGCCTTTTCCTATGTAGGAGGCTATTTTACCGATTGGGTAAATAACGAATCGGTATTTACCGAATCATCATTTACCGATTCGGAGATGTAGGAAGCACTTAAAAGAGTGCTTCTGGGCTTTAAGAATTCGTTTTTTACCACCAACTATTAGTTGGTGGTAAATAAGGAATTCCTATGTAAATGCATTAATGTGCATTTACACCTGTGCCATGTGACAGACATGTATGTATGCCACATGTGCACACCAGTATTAATCAGGGGTGCAACAGGGTGTCAAAGTGACACCCTGTTGCACCCTTGACTTTTTCCCAATTTTACTGAATCGGTAATTACCGATTCGGTAATTGACATTCATTCCTATGGGCCTCCAGGCCAATACAAATCAATGGCAAATACCAAATCTGTAAATACCGATCCGGTAAATACCGAATCCTACCGATTCGGTATTTTTTACCGAATAATTACCTACATTGGATTTACCGATTCAAAAATACCGAATCAGTAAAATTCAGTATTTTCGAATCGGTAAATCCAAATTACCTACATCTAGCCCATTGTGTCATAAGTGGCTTGCCTAAAAGTGAAAGCAATAACATCTATGGGCACCTTGTGCTACATACAACTTTAGCAAGTATTGGTAAAAACCGTAGGTTTGTCTGTGCTGATTTGTGAATGGGTGAATGGGAAAATGAAGGAACGAGTAAATAAAAGGATGAGAGTTCAGAAATGAAAGGGTAGTTGAATGAGTGGATAGATGAATGGGTGAGTGAGTGGGTGCATTGGAAAGAGTAAATACAAGGACAGTTAGCTGGGCAGGTGCAGGTGGGTACATTTATGAATGTTAACTTATACAACATGGATCGATGAATGAGCCAGTGGCGGCTCCTTCATTTGGGCCGTGGGGGCGTCACCCCACTGCTTTCTCCTGTGCGAGAAGGCAGAAACATAAAATGGTAAAACTACCATTTCATGTTTCTGCTTCTGGCACTGCGAGAAAGTAGAAGTGCCTGGTTGGGGGAAGGCGGTCCTGCTCGAGGGCAGAGGGAGTGGCTTAAGTGGGTACTAACTGTTTGGTCGGCCCCAGGGCCGACCAACCCTGTCATGCACACTCTCCCTTTTTCTTTATGTAGGCTGCTGCATGCAGCTTACATAGAGAAAATGGCGCTCTCCGCTGCGCCTTACCAATCACAACGCTACCATTGCAGCTTTCTGATTGGCTTAGGGGAGCTGGAGGAGGGAGGCTGCCTTAAACGCGCCAGGAGCAGCAGGAGCTGAGGCGGTGGCACGTGATGCAGTCGCAGAACTGGAGGAAGGTACGTTTTTTTATTTTAAATATAGATTACCGTCCCACTGGGCACTTCCCTCCCCCCACACAAACCAACCTGCCTGTTTTGCCGGTCGCGACTGGATCCTCGTGTAAAATTGTGACAAACATTCAAATCTGTGAAGCTTTGGAAACAAGCGTCAACCCACAAGCATGTCAATAGATTATTGGTGTATTGTAATGTATTTCCCTTACCTTCTGAACCATTGGTGGCAATGGTGCCATGCACCAATAGTTTGTTTTCGTGGCAGCTGTGCCAGTTGAATGTTTGCACCTGTGCAGAATCTTGGAACCCTATTTACTTTGGACACATTTTGCTTCATGTTCCGTAAGCAGCCCACGCAGATTGTTTTTGTTAATCATCAAACTTACTTGTATAAGCAAAAAGGCAGATTGTAATTACTGTCAACATTTTTTAGTTGTGAATTATTCCTCGATCAAGCTAATTTTCCCTCATGCTGGCCGATTGGCTCAGCGAGTTAAACGTCTGGCTGCAGTCACGTCTTCCAAACTCAGCCACTCCAACCCAGCATTTCACCCTTACAAAGTCGACAAATTAAGTGTCATTAACTCTAATAATATTAGCAATATCTTTAATTTGAAGCATGTGTAAGAGTTAAAATGGGGTATTGCGCTCTGCAGAAAAGGTACTATTGTTGACGTTTTAAAAATTGGGCATGGGCAGTAAAAAAAAAACAGCTAGTATGGAGTAAACATGCTGGCTCCATAATTTGCTTGCCACAGCGGTGTGCATATGTTTGGAGCAGCTCTGGTTTCTGTATTATTAATTTGAGAGCAAACAGGGCAAACAATCGATTTGCTTCAGTGCTTGCCCATTTGCAAAATGCCCTGTAACATGGTTCGTCTTTTTTAAGCTTTACGATGTAGGAGAGTGCGGTTTATCAAGTTTGGTGTTTGTTTCTCAAGGTTGATCGGAGAATGCCTCTCATTTTGGTCGTTAAAGTGTAGTCCACATGTGAAAAGAATGATGTACCAAATAGAATTTTTTTTTTAGATATTTTTCATTATTGAGTCAGCGATGCTGTTGTCCGGTGTAGTGATATCACAATAAGCCATTAGCTGGCCAGTATGTGCTCAGTTAAAGTACAGAGGAATCAGGTAAGTCGAAGAGACAGTGTGAGTAGAAAAACCCATTTGCCTACTAATGTTAGTCACTAGACTCCCAAGCCTCCATATTCATTGCCAAGTCAATATCCATGCCACACATTAAATGAAAAGGAAATGCTTCAGTGATTATACTGTAAAAGATACGTCACAGAAAGTTATGCAAAGCAGGTGAATGTTAAAACCAGGTTGCTGTTGACAACGTTTAGAAATACAAGGAAGCAATTGTCATTGTATGATAAAAGGATGAGCTACATTCACTAAGCGCTAGTGTCCAAGTAAATTCATCACCCTGTCAATCATGGTATTGTACATGTTAGCTTGTGGTTCTAGCCAGTATGATTAAGAATAGTTGTGCTACTGCAGTACCAGTGAATTGCAGTTTATTTTGTTGTTCATTTTAGTTCCATATTCCTAGAGCATTCTCATTATGTGTCAAACTTCTTTCTATAAGGTTTCTTAACTCCCACAACTCTAAAAAGTAGTATTGACTGAGCTGTTCTGCGCACTGGTTTGCTTGAAAATGCACCATTTGGCCACTCTTTTTCCAAAATTTTCTTGGGGGTAGAACGCCCCGGACACTCCGTAGATGGTTCAGGCTCGATCGTTATAATCGCTCGCAGCAGTGAAGTACCACAATTGTTTTACACCTTACCACTTTTAAATGTCACCAGCCGCTACTAGAAAGAGCAATAATTATCTTTATATGGATGAATGAGTGGGCATGATGATGAATAAGTGCATGGATGACTGAGTCCAGATGTGGCTTTTTTCCATTTGCTACTTTTCCCTCCCAACACTATTTCTCAGTTACCGTCCATGCACTACGTGATACATATCCATTCATGCCCTCGTCATATATGCCCTAATTGTCGAATGTATCCATTCACCCATCAGCACAATCAAACGAGAATGGTGAACCACTTTCTGATCCAATAAAGAAGACCCGATCGACTTTGCCAATGCTTGTTTCTTTAGCTAGCTGTTGTATGCACCAAGATATTGAAAATATGTTTTGGTTTTTGCTAAAAAGGTAAAAGCGTGACATGTAAGTGAACTAAAATACACTGAAAGTATCAGTCCAAAATGGTTCATATTAACTAGAACAAATATTTAATAGGATGACGTGTTGTTAATAAAGCTTCTGGCACAGTATCAGTACTTGGACTTCTGAAAGCAATGGACAACATAATGTTGTTTAATGTATGTTCTTAAGAATTGTTTACTCTGTCTTCTGAAACCCTATTACTTGTGATACAGTCAATGACAATACTTTCCTTTCAGGCGCCAAAACACGGTGGATAAATGCCTTTTCATCTAAGCTGTACACAATTTACAAGAATTTACATAACATTCTGTCTTTATAAGACTTTTGTCACAGATCTAACACATTGTGTGAAAATGCCTGGAACGCGCAAAGTCTGCAAACGAAACCAGACCAAAAAGATGTTTTTGTTACATTTACTTTTCTGTGTAAAGTTAGAAATCGTTTGTATTGGGACGTACATCTGGAATACAAAAGATATTGAGTTACATGGAAGAAGCCGAGCTGGGATATTTGATCACACTTTGCCTGGTGCGATAAAATAACATTGGCATTTTTTTTTATGTTTGAAAGCTTTATTGAAGAGCAAAAATGATAAACAACAGTACACATTAGCAAAAAAGGGAAAATGCGAAAAACAAATTCTGAAGTAATATTATTGCTAATGTCATGAGCAGAGAAACAAAAGCATTTTATGCAATTTTAAGGCTATAGGGGAAGGGGGAGGGAGGGGAAGAAAGAATAATGGTACAACAGAATAATTATCATAAAAACAACGGCAATTAAAGCTATGAGAAGAAACATTCGATCATACAACAATATACATTGTAATAAAACATTGTAATATAGGAAAATTGCAAAAAAACAACAGGTAAACAAAAAGGAGAGGATATAAGGCCTTCAAGGAGGTTTAAAATTCTCTGAGGTCGTATGAGTGGGCAACTTGCAAGCCAATTGGTCTAAATATGTGGTAAGAGGTAACCAGTAAAGATCCATATTGCGTTTTGGTTTACAAGAAGAATCTAAGGCAACATCGAGTCTGTGAAAATGGCATAAGGAATTCCACCAATGTTGTATTGGAATGTTGGTAAGGGATTTCCAGTTCGAAGAGATATGTTGGAATGCGAGTGCAATCATGAGATCAAAAACACCATGTGAGTGCAGAGGAAGATCTAAAGAATCAGAAAGACTGCCCAGAAAGAGATGAGTGAGTGAAAAAGGAATAGAAAGTGTGAAAATGCGAGAAAGATAAGACCATACTCTTTTCCAAAAGGCAGATACAACAGGACAGAGAAAGAAGAGATGGAGGAGATCAGCATGTAAAGAGCCACAGGTCCAGCACTTAGAATCGGTGGAGGAAGTAAAACGAGATAGAGAGAGAGGAGAGAGATAAAGCCTATGATATAGAAAACATAAAGATTGAGTGAGAGAAGCAGAGCGAGAAATTTTCAAAGACCTAGACCAAAGATTGTCCCAAAGAGCAACAGACCAGGTACAATCCAAATCCTTTTTCCAATAAAATTCCACTTTAGTTTTAGCAAGATCTGGGTCGGGAGAAGAAAAGAATTTATAAATTAAAGAAGCTTTAGGAAGAGTAGAAAGAACAGCAAGAAGAGGAGATTGAGGAACTGGCGAAGCCAAAGAAGGAAGAGAATTATAGCGATCAAGAATCATTTTCATGAGAATGTTAAATTTATGTAGAAAAGAGGGAGGACAGCGGAACAAAAGTTGAAATTGGGGGAAAGAACAAGGTGAGACACTGTCAAAGAGATGATTGACCCACATGATACCTAGTAATCTCCAAGATGTCCAACAAATGGGCCTATTGTTAAAAAGTATAAGAGAATTTTACCAAATGGGAGAATTTAGAAATGATTCTTGCGAGATGGCATGCGGAAAGAGCGAAGATTTTAAGAGAGAAGAAGTATATTTAAACAAAGGAAGGGAAGTATAAGAAGTTTTGGTAGAGAAACCCAATACTTCCTCAAAAGAAAAGGGTAGCAATAAGTTTTGTTCAATATTGAGCCAAAGAGGAGGAAAGGGGGAGGGGTCTGAAGAAAGCCATCGGGAATCTTGTCGTAAAGAGAAGGACTTATGATAAAGACGAAAATCTGGAAAGTTAACACGACCATTCGATTTGGGTCTGCGAAGAGCAACCAGAGAAATTCTAGCTTTTTTACTTTTCCAGAGAAATTTTGAGAGAGAGGAATCAATGCGTTTAAAATAAAGAGCAGGGATATGAACAGGTAACATAGAAAAAAGGTAAATAAGAATAGGGGCATCCATCATTTTGATAGAATCAAGCTGACCCCACCAGGAGAGGAAAAGGGGATTCCAGGAGGAAAACAATGTATCAATTTGGGATAAAACTGCAAATATATTTAATGAGATGGAGGAGGAAATAGATTTGGAGAACCATATTCCAAGATATTTGATCTTTGTGCTATTCCTGGCAAAGCCAGTCAAGGAGAACATATGTGGAAGACAAGTATTGGTCAGGGGAAGAATTTCAGTCTTATCGGAATTAATCTTATAGCCTGAGACAGAGGAAAAGTCATCAAATTCAGATAATAAGGGGGAATAGATGATTCAGGGTTAGAGATAAACCAAAGGATATCGTCCGCATATGCAGAAAGTTTTAATTGCTCATCACCATAGGGGAAGCCAAAGATAGATGTATTATTCCAAATGGAAGATAAAAACGGTTCGAGACCGAGAATAAAAAGAAGCTGGGAAAGAAGCCAACCCTAACAAACACCTCTTTGAAGGGTGAAAGATGAAGAAAGTTGGCCATTTACAAGAACAGAATCTTTAGGTGCGGAGTACAATAAAGAAATGAGAGAAATACATTTGGGACCAAAACAGTGCCAACGTAATGAAGCAAACAAAAAGGACCAATCCACCCTATCAAAGGCCTTTTCTGCATCAACAGAAATAGCGGCTAAGGGAACTGAAAGAGAAGAGGCTTTGTTCAAAACATTAAGAAAGAGCCGGGAATTGTCAGAGGTAAGTCTACCCTTAACAAAGCTGCAGTGTTATTTACCAATAAGATGAGGCATAAGGGGATCTAAACGTAGGGCAAGTAATTTAGCAAACAATTTGTAATCCACATTAAGTAATGAGATAGGACGGTAGATTTTTTACAAAATTTGGGATCACAACCATCTTTTGGAATTAGACAGATGGTGGCATCCTGAAAAGAGCCTTCAGCTTTGCCAGAAGAATAAAATTGAAAAAGTGACAAGAGTTTGGGCAATAAGAGGTCAGTGAAGTGTAAATAAAATTCGACAGGAAAACCATCAGGACCAGGTGTTTTATCTTTAGTGAGGAAAGATAAAGCAGTAGAAAGTTCTTGTATTGAGAGGCCACGTTCAAGAGCTGGAAAGTTGAGATGGGAAGTAGTAGGTCCGGGTAATTTCTCAAAGTAAGATTGAATAAGAGAAGAAGAAGGAGGAGTTTCTGGAGTATATAGTTGTTGATAGAATAATTAAGATTGATCTAGTATGTCTTTATCTTTATGCAGAAGGGTATTCTCAGAAGAGTAAATGGAATCGATAAGAGTGTGTTCCTTATGAGATTTGAGATAGTTAGCCAAAAACTTACCAGATTTATTACGACCACCATAGTAACATGCGCTACTGCGGAGAAGAATGGAAGAGGCGTTTTCAGTAGTGAATTTATTAAAGGCTATTTTTGCACTCAGAAGTTCTGGTGACATACATTTATCTGAAGAGGTGTAAAATTGATGTTCCAATTGTTTGATATGTGCTAGGGAAGAAACTGCCTTTTTTTCTGGAAACAAAATCAATAATGAAACCCCTTGCAGTAGCTTTAAAGGAATCCCAGAGAATATAAGGAGGAGTGGTCGGATCAGAATTAATTTGAAAGAACTCATTAGTAAAGGAGCTAAATGAGGAAGAGAAGGTAGGGTCAGAGAGGAGAGCACAATTGGAATGCCAACGAGGCGGTTTGGTATGAGGTAAAAGTAAGTCAGGGCCTGTTACGATGGGAGCATGGTCGGAAATAACTAGAGGTTCAATTGAGGAGGACAGAAAGTTTTGAGATAAGGATTGAAAACGAAAAATATATTCCAGGTGAGAAAAAGCTGCATGAGGAGGAGAAAAGAAAGAATAGTCCGTAGTGTCTGGATGTAAGAGTCTCCAAGAATCAGTAAGATGTGATTGCAAAATGGTATCTAGAAAGTGTTTATAGGATTTATGAGGAATAAATCGGACTGTGGATTTGCGATCAAGAAATGGACCCATAATCTCATTACAATCTCCACCTAAGAGGAATAAGTCATCTTTATGTTGAATACATTTACTCATAATTAAAGGCAAAATGTACAATCAGGTTGGGTAGGACCATAAACATTAAAAACCGTCAAAGGTATTGAGTTAATTACTAGTTTAGCAAGAATCCATCTGCCATCATTATCTTTTTCTACTGATAAAACCTTACATTTCCATTTTTTATGAATTAAAATGGCAACTCCGTTCTTCTTATTAGTAGAGGGGGAAAATAGAACTGTACCCACCCAATTCCATTTTAATTTAAGGGATTCAAGATCATTGAGATGAGTTTCTTGTAGAAGGACAATATCAGGGGTATAGGAAGCTAAGTGAGAAAGAACTCTCTGCTGTTTAATAGGATTAACAAAATATTTGACATTCCAAGAAATAACTCTAAATGTTAAATGAGGTGAGGTCGATTATATTAAAAAATGCAAAACAATATGTATACATCATATAGCCGGAGAAAAAGAAAAGCAGGAAATGAAAAGAAGAGTACGTAGCTATAGGAAAAAGAGGACAGGGTAGAAAGAGGGGGAATAGAAAAAAGATCTCTAGGATGAAGAATAGGAGAAAAAAGAATAGACAATACATATCCAAAAGGACGACTGTAAAAGACACACCTGAAGGGGAGATACACGAGGGAAGTGGGGTAGTGGTGACACGCAACAAGATGGACCGTACAAAGAGCAGGAATCTGACCACACCTGGACTTCAAGATAACAGTGAGGGAGCCACATGGAGTAGAGGATAGACAACGTGAGTCTATGTGAGGAAATGAAAAGAAGAATGTTAACAAAGACATAACAAGAGGATTATGTTATCAGGTATACAACAAATCCATAAATAGAACAACACTACAAAAATGTATAGAGTATACTTGTATACTGAACAACAACAACAAGAACGCTGCAATGAAAGACAACCAGAAAACTAACAAAGATTAATGACAAATTATTCAACCGTTAGGAGAGGTGGAGGTATCCATGCCACCATTATATTGAATATGAACCTCCAGCGTTCCTGCACCATGTAGAAGGTCACACACGTGCAATGGCACCCGGGTGTTTTGTGGGGTGCTGACCTGTGTCGGCACGGGTGGAAACATACACCCTGCAGGGCTGCACGCGAGGGCTGCCTCTGTCGTCATGTGCACGCTCCAAAGTGGGTGCCTGCTCTTGCGCCACCTTCCTCAGGTATCGACCCTACCCCTCCGCGGGGTCTCCGCTGCGGCAGCGGCCGGGGCGCGGTGGAAACGAGAAGTCCCTGACCTGGAGTACCTGCAGGAGCGGGCCCAGGCCAGTAAAGGCTTCCGCCGCTTCATTGCAGACCCCGAGTTGGCGCGGGAGGTGTTGTGCTGTCTGGAGCCTGCCGACCTCTACCGCCGAGGGGCTCACATCTGGGAATGCAACCCTGGTCCTGGAATTTTAACACGGACGTTACTGGATGCCGGAGCCAGGGTAGTAGCTCTGGAGCATGATAATGTGTTTCTGCCAGAGTTGGAGTCCTTGGAGCATAAAACAGATGGGCAACTTGATGTTCTTCATTGTGACTTCTTCAAACTGGATCCCTTGAGTCACGGACCTGTGAAGCCCCCTTCTATGTATTCCGAGATGCTCTTCCAGAAATTGGGCATGGCTGAAGTTCCCTGGACTGCAGATGTTCCTGTGAAAGCTGCCGGACTCTTCCCTGAGAAAACGTGGAAGAGCATGCTGTGGAAGCTAATCTACTCTTTGTATGAAAGGATTTCCATATTCAGATTCGGCAGAATAGACTTGAACATGTTTATTAGTGAAAAGGAATACCGGAAATTGATAGCAGGCCCTGGAGAAATGAGTAGTTATCAAGCAATTAGTGTTCTTTATGAAACTGCATGTCATATATAGAGCTGTTACTCATGGAGCCATGGTCGTCTTTTTTAACGTCTTCAAGAATGGGGGGCCTTGTAATACCAAAAAGCACGCACCTCCCAAATGACCACCTTTGTTTGGTACGAATAACTCCAAGGAGGGATTTGTTCTCACACAGACGAACCTCTGCAAACTCTACTACTTTTGTGGTCATGATGAAACAGTGCTTTGCAAGGTGGACAGCTAAATTAATTACTAGAATAGAAACGTGGATTCCACGCCATGGACGTAAACTTTTGAGACAACTGGGGCTGCCTGAAAACATTCTAATCGGTCACGTCACTGTGGAGCAATATCAACGAATTTTTGAAGTGATGGAACATTCTGGAGAGTTTATCAACAGTTGGCTCTTTGACGAAATGTTGGAAAACACAGAGAAGAATGTTTTTTCATTATTCCTCAATGGACTACCTTGCTGCAGCAACAGGTCTGAAAATTGGAACGAGCAGGCCGCTTTTCGAAGCTCAAAATGTCATGATAAATAGCAAGAAATTAATTTTACTGTCTTAAAATGATTGTGTGGGCTCCTCCGAATCGCGTTTGCTTTATAAAGCAACAATTAAAATGCTTAGCAGAGGGCTTCAAAGCCCCATGCTAAATCTAGGCCACCTTGCAGGAACCCGGCAATCTGCCATGGCAATATGGAATGTGATATTTGATGGAAATACCAATGGGAGGGCCCAGAGAATGACAGCATTTTGTCCTGCAGTTTGAATTGTGTTTTCTAGCTTCACATGCTGTGCTGTTCTGTTATTAAGTTGGGTATCCTCTGGCCGTACACAATCAGTTTTATAATGAGCCATTTTAGAAAACGGCTATTAAGAGCATACATGTTTGCACATTTCACAGCAAAGCACCATAGTATCACTTTGAATATATGGGTTGAGCCCTTGAATTAGGCCTTCTGTTTCTTGTGGAATGTACTTGGCTAGCTGCGTTCAGTGTTGATGTCCATTGGCCGAGCATATAATTGTTTCATAAAGATGGACTGTTCCCGAATGTACTGTAGAAAGGTTTCGGAATATGCCATACTTGCTTAGCAAGGAGGTTTGCAATAGGAATTGAAATCTGATGTTACTTAGATTTCATGAGGAAAAAAATATACCTTACTATGGGCAAAAAAACAGCTGCTGGTTTTCATGCTCCATTCTGAACTAGGAAACATCTTCTGTTCACCTGAGGAATGACCTCAATAAACCTTGTTGCCACCACGTTGAAGGGGTGGTAAATAAAGAATAAAAAAATAAGAAAAAAGAATATGAATAAAGTTCTTGAGTTCTCCAGGATCCTGAAAAGTCCATGTTCAATTTTAATGAGTGACTTTGAAGATGCATGGATGAAACAAACCATATCGTGCTCCAAGGGATCGTAAAGGAGGACGGAGAGATAGAAATTCCTTTCTTCGTGATGCGGTGGCATTTGAAACATCTTGCGAGAAGTAGACTATTTGACCAAGCCAGGAAATTTGCTGTTTAGCTCTAGCTGCTGAAAGTACTGAGAGCAAATTCGTAAATTTCAAAAGCAGTAGAATAACTCCACAGGGTTTGGTTGAAGTGGTTGAATGAGGCCCAAGTCTATGAGCTCTTTGAATGGAAAGATGTGAAAAAAGTTACAGGGTCATCCCCCTCCAGGGATTCCGGAAGGCCGTAAATACGGAGGTTATTTCTTCTGTTTCTATTTTCTAAGTCCTCTGTGTGTTGTTGTAGAGAGAAAACAGACTTTTCTAGAGAGGATATGCGTGCGAATTTGGTTTGTACCTCCAAGACCTGCTGTTCCACAGAAGTAATCCGGGTATCCATAGTTGACCATTTTTCCTTCAATAGCTGCATGTCTTTGCTAGTTTCCTCTATAAATAGACGCAAAGCATGTACTTCTTCCAAAATTAGCTCGTGAGAAATAGGAGAGGTGTCTTTGTCAGGAGAGGGAGGATCGTGCTTCAGGCGTTTAGACAAAGTAGCAGGAGGAGAGGTTTTGTTGGAAGTAGCTTGGGAAGCCGAGGAACGATTAGGTGGAGCTCCAGCCATTGATAATGCAACAGTAGAAGAATGAAGAGTTGAAATGGAGGCTGTCTGAACCTCTGTAGAAGATGTGAAAACGAATTTTGGCTTACGCAGTCGAACCATAGGAAACAAATTACTTTCAAGACTTTGACATGTAGCAGATTAGGCTAAGGGCAGTTAACAAATTGTAGAGGAATGAGGTTGGATGGTAAACTGCGAACAAAACAACAGAATCCGCCAAGACAGCAATGTTAAATAAGCACCATGTTATAGCAGTGCAGAATTGAATTGAAGTCCTTGGTTGGTAGATGGGTAAAATCAAGGGGTTGTCAATGGTGAGATAAGTGCAAGAATTGCATAATTGGAAACTCTGGGAAAAAAGCAATGAAAGGATTCACTTCTGAAATGTAACAACAAAAACAAGATGAAGTGTAGCGCACTGAAGTATCGAAGAAAGCCACACTAAAGTCACATGCCAGTCATATTAGAAGAATAGTGAGTGCACCAGGTGAAAACAGTGTGATTCTTTGTCAGCAAGTTCCATGCGTCGTAGTAAGGTAATATTTCACAGACCCAAATTGCGCAGCATATAATGAATGAAAACTTCTGATATGGCAGCAGTCATCAGGGGTAAAGCGTAATAGCTAAAACAAATTGAAGTGCAGCACGCTGAAAAACCAGAAAGACAATCACCAGAGTCACAAAATGTTCCTGGATACAATGTGGCAAGGTTACTTGAAGAATAGCTCGTCAAAAATTCAGGTAAAGAAGGCAATTATTTAGCAGACTTAAAGAATTTCCTGTGTATTCATGAGGAGATAGGTAGAGTGCGCATATTCAGGGAGGAAACGTGGACAACACGGGGTTGTTTGCGCATCCGCTGTAGGGATCGCATTTTACGTGTGAGGGAATATTTTGTGGCCGGGCGCGCATCTAAAATGGCGGGTGCCATGAAGGGAAGAATGCAGGAGCCACCAAAACGATATGAAGCGCGTCACGCATAAATCCAAAGATAGCCTCACTAAATTCTCCACATGCTCCGGAGCACAGAATGCGCAAATTGCAGCGAAAAACAGGAGAGGAAACACACCAAAGAGCTTCAAAGGTGTCCCGGTGCGGTAGAGCGGAATCCTCAGGCAGCCATCTCGTTCAGCGCCCTAGCCATGCCCCCCAACATAGTTGGCTTTGTGCATTGAATTTTTATTGAATTTAAATGTCTCTTTCATGAACGATCCCAATACGAGGGACCTTTTCACTGAGAATGTATATTCCAGAATTAAGTAATGTACTGTATGTCTAGTGCATTTGTTTGGTGAATCAATTTTGCAAGTTAGCGTGAACAGGTGCTATGAAAGGGACTGACAATTATATGAGACAAAGGCCCAAAATATACAATATCAAAACCATAGCCTTGGATGTTATACCTAATTTCGTTTCCTTGCCTTCACATTTCCAACTAAACAACGGAAATTAAATCTTAAATGAAGCAACATTGAAATGTAGGATAATACTGTATCTATTTGATTTGCTGGTCCGAAAATCAGCACATGTCTCCCGTAGCAGGAACACTTTTAGGTCTGGTATAAGGTGAGACAATTTGTTTTTCTTCACACATTCTTAATATACATATAGAGTGATCTTTGGATAAGCATCCCGTAGCAATTGTCTTTTTTGGCTAAGGAGCTTCAGCCACTGGTTTGAGACATTGGCAATCACATCTTTCTTCAGTTCACAGGGTATACGAGTCTCACAGTTTTCCTCTTGGTTGTTTGCCTCCAATGGGATGCAAATGGGACTATTGTACATCTGAAAAGTAGGTGAACCATCACAGTTTCAATATTTTTCGGGAGAAGTAGTTACTCATCTTGCATTATTAGAAATTGCCCCTCCCACATTCTTTCAGATTCTGTGGTAGAATTTCCAAATGGTTCTGAGGAGGAGGTGATTTGATACCAGAGCCTAGTTCAAGTTATGATGACGTGTTACAGTTTTGAGCCCCGTCATGTAGGTGGCTGTATATTATTCATTGATCTGTTGAATGGTGATACTGTTGTCTGACGGATAGAGCCAGAGATGCTTACACACCTCCTCAGTGGGTAGAAGTGACCTGTGACTGGTGAATGCAGCTGTGTGTGTACAGATATTCTTGGTACTGGTACATTCTGCTCTGTACACTTAACTATATGGCTGCGTTAGGATGGATGTTAAGAATACGACTGAAGCTATCGTGATATCCGGATGCGCTGGGCGTAAGAAAGGTCTTTTCTGAATATTCATGGCTGAGCATTTGTGTGTTGTGTTTTTTAATTACTAGCGAGTGACTATAAGGAATATGTGAGCTTTATTGGATGTATGTGAGGTGTGCTATCTAACGTGCTCCAATAGATGCTAATCAGTGCAACTAATGCAAGACATATATTAAACAGATGAGTTAGCTATCAATTAGTGATGTCAAATAATTGGACATATAGTCATATGTTACTCACCTTTTCACAGGAAGAAGTGCAGGTGGAGCTCAGATTTGGTACAAGAGTTCAATGAACATGGTGACAGGATCAGACCTCTTTAGAGCTCCAGTGCTGCTGGAGGCAACACTTGAATCAGCGAGTGCGCTCACATCCTGAATAAATAACCCAAAGAGAATTACTTCAGACTTCTCAGAATTACATTTAAGTTGTGCTTTATCTCCCTTGGTATTCTTTTTGGGTAGTCTTTCTGAAGATATCCACTCACCACAATGTAACTTATGGTCATTAGAGCTCATTTTTGCGCTTGCCTTTCAGCAAATCTCAATTAATTGGAAATGTTCCTCAAATGTTTCTTATAAAGTCTGGTGGAATAATGTTTGTCACTACCAAAAGAACTGACAGTGACCACAATGCCCTTAACCTCTCTTTCATAAAGCTGGGTGAATATAAACCTGGCATAATGGGTAAACCTGATTTGGGTGCCTTATCCACTACGAATAACCAGAGATCAATCAAATGGGGGCGTGACTTGAGCGCCGACGAAGATGACGGCTAGCTGACACCGCTCCGGGCTGAGATCAGAGGAGCCGGTGAATTTTAACCGATGGAGTGGCCCCATGGCAGGTTTTGACTGTAGAACTTGCTAGTGGAACGTGTACCGCATTGGAAGACGTCTTTGTTTCGCCTCATAAAAATGACGTTCTGAATGAATTGTCCACTGCATTGGAAGACACCCCTTATTTTGCAGCGGTTAGCCCATTTTCCTTCTGGAATTTGCCCTGACATGTGGCGCGCTTCATGAATGGACTGCGACTGTCATCTTATGCTCATTTCAGCGTTTTGCCCCATGCAGCGGTCTTCCCTCATGTAAAATCCCACTCTGAATGGAATGTACACTGTTTTGGAAGACACTCCTCATTTTTGCGCCGTTAAACTCACATTACTTCTAAAAATTTGCTTTCATATGCGTTGCACTCTGTGACTGGGCCACGACCACCATTTTATGATCTCCTGAGTGTTTGCCTCACGCAGTGGTTTCTCATCAGTAAAATGCAGCTTTGTGTGGAAATGTTTTTTGTTTGACATCCTGGAAGAGTTTTTTTCCTCCTATTTATTTAACAATAATTTGAACTCTGCTTTACTCCTATCACCTTGTAGTTGCAAACATTTCTTCAACATCAACTATATTTTAAGTGCTGGACATTATCTCATAATTTAGTTACTAACTTTTATATAGTGCTACTATTTCCACTCTGGTCATTATGATATTTCTGCGCTTTTCATTGTGCGTTCTTGGCATTCTATCCTGCAGTTCCTTGTCTGTATTTTTCTCTCATGTCTATGGGAAGAACCAGAGGTGGACGAGGCAGTGTTTCATCTAACTTGTCTACTTTTCGCTCAAAATCTACCATACTGCCTACTACTAACTCTTTTTCTGTCCTACAAGATGACATGGAAGATTCTATGCAAACCAGTATACCTCATCTCACCGAAATGTCGTCCAACATGTCCTTGCTTGCGCTCGCTTCTGGATCTCCTTCCTCTCAAGTCTGCATTAAAAATACGCCTAAAACAAATACTTCATCATTACTACCCACTGTCAAACAAGCCTAAAAAGATCCTCAACACCTACTGTCTCTCCTCCACCTCCCTCAATAGTACTACACCTGGATGAAATACAGGCTCTTAAGCCATACATGGAGGAAACAAACATTTGTTTAAAAGGCTTGGAGGATGATGGGTTTCACTTTAAAATAAAATCACTTCTGTGGAAAATCAAATTGAGTCACTGCAAATCTCCTCACGGCAAATTCCCCCTATGAAGGCAGACAATTTTGCAACGTCAGAAAAAGTTGAATATCTTGATCATAGTAGTAGACGTAACACTCTACGTATTTATGGTTTATCCGAAGGATTGGAAGGATCCAACCCTTTAGCCTTCTTTCAGTCTTTTCTCCCACAATTGCTTGATATTCCAGAATCTCCTCCATTGAACATACAAAGAGCTCACAGATTAGGTCGTCCTCCCTCTACTTCTTCATCTCAATTCAAACCAAGAGGTATAATACTCTACTTCTTAGAATATACTGAATCGTTAAAAGTTTTTCAGGCAGTCAAAATCAAATGTCGTATTTCCTGGCAAGGTTCACAGCTATTTTTATCACAAGATTACGCCAAAACCACTGCTGTTAAAAGGAAAAGCTTTCTTGCAATGCGACCAGCACTACGAGATTTAAATGCCAGATTTGGTTTGATACACCCTTGCCTCTAGTGACTTATAAAATTAAAACAACCACATATGAAGGTCCAGCTTTGCTCCAACGTTTTCTTGAGAACTGCAGAGACAAATCTATGGACCTTGCAAGATCGTCCTCTTCCTGAGAACCCTATAATTTGTTTATGTTTTAAATATTGTAGTCATGCATTTATATCACGTGTTCCTTGTTCTCTTTTTCATATGTCTTCCCTTTCAGGTGTCGTCTCCCTCCTGTTCTTGTTCTCCATTGTTTCATATCATCTAGACCAACGTGACTCCTTGTGATTTTCCCCCGGGATGTTTTGCTGGTTTCGTCCTCTCGTTCTGTTGTCTCAACACCCTCCACCCATGTTTAAGTCTCTGGTATGTTTTGTTGTTCTTCTTCTACCTTGGTTCTATATTTATTTCCTCTATCCTTTCTTATCTCTCCTTTGTTCCCCTTTCCTCTTTTCCCTACCCTTTTTCCTTGCTCTTGTCTTCCTTTCCCCCACTTCTCCTCCCTCCATATGTCATGTATGCAGCTATTTTCTATTTATTGCTTCTTGTTTCTATTTTATATATGTTTTAGCTCTCAATATTTGAAGTGTTTTCAGATACTTATTTATGTGCTTGTACTTGGTTGCCCTTTTTCAGAAATAAAATCTATGTTTCAAACTTAAAGATTAATCAGATTGGACTAGGTGGAGGAACACTCGGGGTTCTGGAATTAGTCAAATGTAAAGTTTGTCTGAAGCTGGAAGAGCTGGCCAAATACTCCAAAAATGAAGCAGCCACAAAATTGGGCATCCGTAATGAATTACTCTATAATGAGATTATGGACCTGCTGGGCAAACTGCGTAAGGTGGAAAAAATGGAGGCAAACAACAAACAATTGAGGCGCCATCCCGAGGTAGCATGGTACAATCAGGATTGCAGGAAAGCAAAGGGGCTTCTGGTAAGCGCAGTGAATTCAAATGTATGCCCAGTCGTGGTGGCAAGTAGAGCTAAGTATAGGCAAGCAGTGGGGACAGCTAAGAAGAATTGGGAAGGCTCGTTATGGTCCTCTCTACAGAGGGAGTTGACAGTCAAAGATTCATACACCTTCTGGAATAAAGCAGAATACTTGCTTATGGATAGAAAGTCAGTACTGGAGTTCACAGTTCTGCATGAGGAGTGGGTGTCTCATTTTGGGTGCCTCTATGAGTCAGGAACCACAGAAAACAGAGGAAGCTAGCAATACGAGGGTGAGGATCTAATCAGAACAGGTGAAGCCCTGGCATTTTCCCTAGAAGAAACTCAAGCACGATCCTGTTGGGCGTGGCCCTTTTTGCATGGTCATCCCTAAACTTTTTTCCTTCCTCCTAGCCTTTTTTCTGATATGGTGTTGGTGGTTTTAAGACTCTAAGCACTTCAGCACTGCTGTCCAGTCTAAAGTGTGTGTGCTCTCTGTGGTAAACATGGTAAGATTGGCTTACACCTGTTTGGCATATTCAATTTATCTGTCAGTCTCTTGTAAAGTGGCATCTTAGCTACCCAGCCCAGAAAATGAAATGCTACTGGTTGGCTTGCAGTGCTGCTTGCGCCACCCACCAGAGTAGGCTTTCAAACCTGTCTCAGGCCTCTGCCATTGCAGTGCCTGTGCACGCAGTGTTACTGCTGCTGTACCGTGACACCTAAAGTGTGTGCCACGTCTGGACCCTCCTTTTACGGCATGTCAGTCACCCCTAAGGTAGGCCCTAGCTAGCCCTATGGGCAGGGTGCATTGTAGGTAAAAGGTAGGACTTGTACCTTAAGTGCGTGACATGTCCTGTTAGTGACAAACAACCATTTTGGTTTCTCACTGCTGTGAGGCTGCACTCTCATAGGACTGCATTGGAGATTCCCTGATAAGTGTTTCAGTGGTATTTCCAGATATTAGAGGAGCAGCGCAGTCAAGTTTTGTATGTTTGAAATAGTAAAAATAAATGCTGCTCAATGGTGTGCACAGATTTATTATCATTATTTTAGAAATCCCACTTTTAGAAGTTAAAGACACACAATTGATGGACGGAATGCAGAACACAAGAGTTTGATTCCAGTGGCACAGTGAGCCCAGGACCCACGTCTGGGCATACCTGGCGCACTTAGGGAGAAAAAGCAAAAGACACACAATTGATTGACGGAATGCAGAACAAATCAATTCAATTCAAAATATCTTTATTTCGGTAAGATTTTACCATAAAAGACGTTTAAAACATACATTTTTAAAACTGTTATTTCATAAAAAATTATACAGTGTAATATAAATTTTTTAAAATCAAGCTTTTACAGAATCCCATGTTGCACTGGTGTGTCCTGTGTACAGAAAAGTCAGTTACCAGCCCTGAGGCATTTCCTTCTGATGAGCCAGACAGCGCTCAGGTACTTAGCCACCGCAAACACAATGTAATCGGTCAGATCAGTTTTCAGGACTCTAAAAGCGGCCATGCACTTCACGAAACCCAGATTCCTGCATAGAGGGACAATCCAGTACTTGCGGATCTCTCGTAGACGGGGCAAAAAAAGAGAATGTGAAGTTCAGTTTCATCCGAGGTTCTACATGCTGGGCAAGTACTGTTTGCGTTATCACTCAATTTAGTTGTAAATGATCTGATAGGGAGGGACCCATGTCTCCACTGTAGGTATAATTTCCTGAGTAGAGGAGGGTAAACTTTATCCAGAATCGGTTCAAAGTAGTAAGTGGCCTTGAAGGACAAGAAAGAGTCTGTCAAAGTCCCAAGTTTAGATTGATTGAGAAGCAGGGATCATTTACTGTCACGGTATGTCTTGGCTAGCTCCTTTTTGGAAATGAGTTGGCAAGTAGGCAAGGGATCGGACCACATTTTAGAAAGTCCCAAACCCTCCAGTTCCAGTTTGATGAAATTGAGCCATTTGATTTTACCAGCATCCGGCATAGCAAGGACCTCCTGGAGTCCCTGTCTGTAGCTGGCCAGTTCTGGGGTTGTCCAAAGTCTGCGCCAAAAGGCCAACGGGCGGAAAGCCAAGTCGTCATCTAGCGGGCATAAACCTAGATCCATCCTGAGGGGGACAAGGGGCGTACTGGGAGGTAATCCAACAAGATTCCGGATGAATTTATTCTCCACTTTCAAGAGGTCTGATGTTCCAACATGGCCCCAGAGTTCAGACCCGTAGATGGCAGCCCCCTTGGCCTGTGATTTGTAAATCTGCATCGGAGGACCAATGGGCCTGATTGAGGATTTATTGTTCGCCAATAGCTTCATGATGCCCCCCGAATGTTGGGTCAGTTTAAGTAGGACCTTCTCCAGGTGCGTGTTCCAGGTTAATTTATCATTTAACATAATGCCCAGATATTCGAAGGTTTTCACTCTCTCAAGCCTGTTGTGTGCAATGCTGGGGCTAAAATGGAATTTCTGTGGGGGATTGAGGACCATGAATTTAGTTTTGATGGCGTTAATTTCTAAACCATGGGCCTCACAGAAATCCACAAAGCCATCAAGGATGCGCTGGATACCCATTGCCGACTTTGATAGCAACAGAGTGTCGTCGGCAAACATGATAGCCGGCACCCTTTCGGCAGCCAGTTTTGGAGCATCAGAATTGGATACCCCCTCTAAGTGAGAGATAACCCAGTTGACATAGAGGCAAAACAGGGTCGGTGCAAGCACACAACCCTGTCTTACCCCCCTGCCAACGGGGAACCTCTCGGACAGTACACCCATCCTGCCACATCTCACCTGTGCGAAATTGGCGCTGTGAAGGCGAACTAGCATTTTCAACAAGCCTTCAGGAACCCCCAGTTTGGCCAGGACCTCCCACAACTTGGTCCGGGGGACCAGGTCGAACGCCGCCCTCAGGTCCACGAATACAGTATAGAGGCTGCCACCCTCCAACTGCACCGTTTTCCAATAAATGAGGACAAGCCGAAAGACCTGGTCAATGGTAGAGACCTTCTCCCTGAATCCTGCCTGGAAGGGGCTCAGGATATTAAAATCCCTGATCCACTCATGCAGGCGATTTAACAGCAGCTTTGCAAAGAGTTTTTGGGACACGTCAATCAAGCTTATTGGCCTATAGTTGGCCGGGAGCAGAGGCGATCCCTTCTTAAAAATTGGGACTATCTCTGCCCCTGGCCAAGTCGGGGGGATTGGCATGCCTTTCAGGATCGAGTTGAATAGCACCCTAAAATAAGGAGCCCATATCTTTGGTTCGTGTTTATAAAGGTCGCCTGGCAGCCTGTCAAGGCGAACAAATCAAAACATTCACCCCCAGTCAACAGATCTGGGTTAAATACATTATTATTTTGCTCACCATGCCACCCCAGTTTAGACCTGGCCAAATGCAAATCAGTCTTGACCCTGTGCCTCATGGGAACAGTCCAGCCCGAACTGCCAAGCCAGGTCCTCCCTGGACTGGAAACAAGCATCCTAGGACCCGTTTTAGGGTTTCACCCCTCTTCAACCAGGATAGCTTGATTCCAGTGGCACAGTGAGCCCAGGACCCACGTCTGGGCATACCTGGCACACTTAGGGCGATAAAGCAAAAGACCCACAATTGATGGATGGAATGCAGATCAAATCAAAACATTCACCCCCAGTCAAGAGATCTGGGTTAAATCCATCAATCTTTTGCTCACCATGCCACCTCAGTGATTATGATTCTAATGTGTTTTGGATAATATAAACGCTATTTTTTTATATAACCTTGTGTAGAGTCTCTTTTGTAGTGTGCCATGTGTCGCTTCTGTGTGTGTGTTGCTCAAGCGCTTTACACATTGCCTCTGGGATAAACCTGACTGCTCATGCCAAGCTACCAAGGGGGTGAGCAGGGGTTATCTCTAGTGTGTAACTCCCTTGGCCTGACTAGGGTGGTAGTTTCTGCTTGGCCTTGGCACTTGTCCTTGCCAACCAGAAATCCCATTTCTAACAGATCCGTTTGTGTGTTCCAGCCCGAGCGCCTGGTCCCGATAGAATCCCAAATGACCTGTATAGAGAGGACATAACTCTTTGGGGCTCCTACACCAATATGCTCACTAACAGTATCACATCTGGTGCGAATAGTCCCCCATCAAAGGTTTGACCCTTCCTTTGCAATATAAACCTAACTACATGTAGACCTCCCTCTGAATTCTATATCCATCTTTACCACGCCCACCAGGTGTATGGGTTCCCCAGCATAGCTAGTTAGCAAAACATCGAGTTTTAACACCTTAAGACTGAAAATGCTAAACAGATCATGCATCTCAGGAAGATTAATCATTGTAAATGGAGAATATGAATCTTCATAAGCGACCAATGTTTTTTTGTTCAAGAAAATGGTACATTCAGGATACAGATGTTGCAAAATATCACTCTTAGAAGACTTCAAATCCACACTTACCACTTGAAATACGTACCAAGGAGGGTGTTCTTCTTCATTGCTAACAAGTTTTACCTGGTTACTCTCCCCCTCTCTACACACTCTCGCAAAATATCTCTTCCTATTACATATCATACATGTTGGATTACGGGCAGAGCAATGAACATTGTTCGCAAGGTGGTTACTGATGCCACACCTAAAACACTTTAACCCTTCAGTAACACTAATAGGTTTTTCTGTCTTGACCTCTCTAGCTTTGACTTTCAAAATCTCACAGTCATAGTTGTCATCCTGATACCCTTTGGCATTAACTACACTACAAACCGGTTCTTTGGGTGGATTCATTTCTAAAATACACTTAGCAGTGTGTTCAATAGAGTGCCCCATACTAATAGCTTCTCTCAAGGATGGGTTTTTGGATAGAAGTTTCTCTCTAATACGGGGATTGTGGGTACACCTTACTAACTGATCCCTGATATGGGAGTCATTGAGTTCTCCAAACTCACATAATTGAGTTAGACCTCTGTGAGCCGCAATATAATTGCTAACTGACTCTTGTTTACCCTGCACCCTAGTAAAGAATTTGTGCCTTTCTAGGACAACGTTAACTTTGTCAACAAAATGACTTTCCAACTTCATAAGAGTGATTTTGAAAACATCCAAATCAACCTCATCATCTTCTAACTCGGGATCAGGTAGGGTATCGTATATCTTTCTACCTTGGACACCCAGGTTGTGCAACAGAACATGTTGTTTTCGAACAGCAGAGAACTTTCCCCCCCCCAAATAGCAATAAGGTAGGAATCGAACAGGTGAATCCAATCCTTCCAATCCTAGAGTCCCGGATTTTGAGTGATTACCAGGAAGAGTTTTGTGCTAATATTAGCACTATGGGTCAAGCCTTCCACCTCCTCTGCATTTACTGGAAGGAAGTGGCCATTAAGAGTTGGTAGCTATATGCAGCTTTTGTTGACTTGCGGACTACATTAAACCTAATGCCCGAGCCAGACTCTGGAGAGTTTTAACAGAGATAGGCCTACCCGGTCATCTTTTAGATATTTTAATTCAGTTGCCACAATTAAATACAGCCCAAGTTAGGTGGGGGAGAGTAATAAATTAACAGAGGAATTCCCAATTCAACGTGGAGTGAGACAGGGATGCGTGAAAGCGCCCACACTTTTCACTCTTTTCATCAATGGGTGGTTGATTTCTTAGACTAAGGTGGGTGTGATGCCCCCAAAATAGTCGTTAGAAGAGCTCCTGCCCTTCTTTTCACCTATGATACCCTACTTATCTCCAAATCCCCTCAAGGTCTCCAGCAACTTGTGAATGGCTTTACTCGGTTCTACGATGAGCGGGCCTGGTACTAAATGAGGCCAAAACAAAATATATGATTTTCACAAGAGGGACTGCTAAACAATCAAAAAGACGTCTGTATGTAGGTAGTAGTCATCTGGAGCAAATAGAAGTTTTTGATTATCTGGGTATCCGTCTAACCTGTAACCTACATTGCTCTCCCTACATTGAGAAAGTGAAACTGTCGCTAATTCAGCAGACCACCCACATTGGCAAAATCCCCAAAAATATGTTTTCTAGGAAAGTGGCCACAGCCCTGAAAATTTACAATATCAAGGTTCTAGGGAGGGACCCTCTAAGGAGCGGAACTCTGGGGCATTGGTATTACAAATTGTTTGACCATCATAGAAAACGTTTTCTCAGATCTCTGCTAGATTTAACTCCCAGTACCCCTCTCACTCCTCTTTATTTGGACTTTGCCCACAGATAGTTTGTCCGTAAGTTAGACTACAAAATATTTATGTTTTGGTATCATCTGTGGTCTGTTAAAGAGCTTACCTCCAACTGAGAGCCTATGACTGGTCTCCTGAAACTGCCCCAGGTAACCTCAATCCTATGGTTTCGCTCCTTCAGAGATCTACTTAGGAGGCTAGGGAAGGAAGCATTCTCGTTAAACCCAGAAAGTCTGTGTCTTATATCAAGGGCCAGGGTTAAAGTGATGCTCTAGGAAACAATAGCTGAGAAGGAGATGGCAAAATCAAAGGGTAGTTTGACCCAGAACATTTTAAATTTTAAATTTGTTCCATATTATGAGGATACCATCGATGAAATTTTTCCCCCTTGGCATGTAAACTTTGTTTAATATTCAGTTACAAGACTCTACCTACTAAATTGTTTCGTAACAACCGGCGCTGTAATGCTTTAATTGATGATCTCTGTCCATTGTGTAAAGCCAGTCAAGAATTCATTGTGCATTTGTTTGTTTTTTGTCCAAATTACATAACCTTGAGGAAAAAGTGGATAATTCCTTTATGTAGATTAGCTGGCCCTGGCCACTACCTCAAGGTGTTGAGAATTTTTTTTACTTATTTACGCAGGGTAATAGTATTTAGCTTGGCCAAATATTGGCATGCACTATAGATTAAGCGTTCTAAATGTATTGTATGAATTACCCCTTTCTCAATTTTTCCTATTCTTATCTTCTAACCCCTATTACGCAAGTCATGTTTTAAAAAAACAATCTTTTTATACAGGGCTCTTAACCTGTTTTGCACTGTGTAATTTTTAAGATCTTTGTGATTGAAATAAAGTTATATGATGATGAGTATATTTTGTCACTACCATAGATTAGATACAACCTTTTCCTCTTTTTCCTGTCCATCTGCTAATGTAGTTTTATATTGGTTACCTTTGACATCCTTTTTAGATGATGTAGCTCATAAGTCTCCTATTTGTCCTTTATCTGAAAAGTTTAAAACCCCATAATTTCTCTGTTTCTCTGCTGTGGGTAATCATTTTGCTATTCCTGGTTTTGATTTGTTACATTAGATTATATCGCTTTTTACTTTTCAGGTAATGTTCTATGCTTCTGTTCACTTGGTCTTCCTTTGTGCATCCACGCTCCTTTTCTTCCCTCTTTTTTCCCATAATTTTTCAAAATTGTTAAACAGCTTCAATTCTTTATGATATTTCTTGTTGATTTCATTTCTACAGTCTATACACTTTCCTGTATATTGTTTCAGTCACATTAATATTTCTTTCAATAAAGCTGCTTTACCTTAAAAAAAACAACCTGCAAAATAATGTGGATCTCTCATTCAGTATTGCAATGGCAACACTAATAACTTATGTTTGGGGCGATGATGTAGCCTTATGGCTAGAGAGGTCAACTTAGAATCTGGGGAACTGGGTTCGAGTCTCAGCAACGACGCTCAACATCCTGTGATTCTGGGCAAATCACCTAATCTCCCCATGCCTAACAAAAATGAATGTGTCCATGTGTAACAAAACTGGTGCTCATGTAAAGTGCTCTGATACCCGATGTCTCAAGTCTAGTTCGCACTATATAAAACTCAAAAAAAAATTTAAAACAGCAACTTTCCTCTTTCAAATAACAGTTTGTATCAAGAATGGTTTAAATATTGTCAATTCTCATGCACCTCTGTCCTCTATTGCCCAAGACTGGAATCTCTAGGTCGATGGCATACATAAGTCCAAACCTATGAATTAAGCATAGGACAGGGTTTGATGATTTTAGTTGTCATCCAAAACATTTTTTAAGAGGCCTGCAGAATAATTCATATTACTCTTCTTCCTACCATTACACTATTAAGTGCTAAGACTGGATAAGAGAACTCTACTGGTCACTCATTCACAGCACTAAAAGACTTCCTACACAGAACACACTGAAATAAAACACCATAGCAACCAAGCACTCCCTCACTGTAAAGCATGCAACCCATCCAATAATTTCCTTTGGTCCCTCCTAATGGATATAAGGCACTCTAGAAATGCACTTGCACTACAAGCTGAAGAAATGTTTTTGCAGGTAGCAGGAACAGGTGGCAGCCATTTGACCATGTGGCAGGGGATGAGTCAGCTCAACAGAAAACTCAGTGTACATAGAATGGGGTTGGCAGGTCCATTGAACATGGTAGGAAAAAGTAGGGAGCAGGGGCATGTACACAGATATTGGGGGACAGGGAGAAGGAAAGTAGAGGAAGCAAACTAAGCACAGAACCTAAGCATGAGGGAAATTATGGGGCATAGAATTGGGCCATAGGGGCCTGGAGGAGTGGACAGGGACATCAGGCTAAATGGAGTGCAATGGCAGCCCAGTGGACCATGCAGGATAGGAGGGAGGGGGCTGGTGCATGGACTCGGAAAACAGAGGATAGTGAGGAGTTGTGTGGTACAGCAATAGGCAGTTCAGGGAAGGAGGCAAGGGCAATGGCAGAACAACTGCCACACAGGGCTGTAATGAGGGAGCAGGGGCATAGACTTGGACAGTGGATGGCAAAGAGGAGGGGTCAGGAGCAGCGAGCTTAGGTGGGGGCAGCACAAAACCAGGCCCTGCATCCATCCCCACCCCCCACCATGCATTGTGATGGGCAGCTTACTTAACTTTAATGAAAACCTAGAAATTCCCTCAAAAAACAAAAGTTAAAGTGAAGTTATAGTTAGGAAATAAAATTTAAAAAACCTTAGAAATTCATCGAAAAAAAGGTTACAGGGAAGTTATAGTTATGCTCAGATTTTACTGGTACAAACCTGTGAAATTCAGCAGTTATAGTTACCTGATCTAACTATAACCTACGCCCCCCACAATGCAATGCTAAGGCCTCACATATCGCTCAAGACATGGTCAGTGACATCACTCAGGACATCAATCATGACATCTCAAATCACTATTGCATCGTCATTAGTGTAATTTCCAACTGTGGCGAGATAGAATTTTCAAGTTTGATGTCACAACTTATGGTGAAGTCGGATTTTAAATTACAGTTTAGGAAACACCAGTTTTAGAAGTTTGGCATTTCCTTGCTTTAGCCATTTTGTTCCGTCTGCCTGCCTATGTTCATTCTAGGTTGGGTGACAGCTGGGCTTTGTGTATTTCCTCTAGACAGCCACACACAAAGGGAGCTGAGGTGTGTCTTGATGGGCCTGGTAGAAAAGTGCCTCTTTGTGCATGATTAGCCCCCTTCTCTTTGCCTGATGCTTGACATGATTTCAAACGGACTCCAAAGGTACTTACCTTAGAACTGTGTCCTTGGTCTCAAAAATTACATAACAATCAATATTAGTTTTATAAATTGGTCTCCGATTTATTTTTGAGTCTGTGACTCAACATTTATTGCCACTGTGAGTACAGCAAATGTTTAGCACTACCCACTGATAAACCTAACTGCTCGCCCACAACACCACAAAAAGAGCATTCAAATGATCTGCTTTTGCATCTGTATACCTTTTGGGTAGTCACTGGAGTCTCTGCATAGTGTCCTTCATTTTAGTACACTAGAGAGCCAGCTTCCTACCGACCTTCCTGGGAGATGGGATGGAGGAGCTCGGCACAACCTCACACTTACACTTGAATAGGCGGTGTCCTGTCCACAAACAAAGGGCTGCAAACCTCCCTGTAGAGAGTCTGGAGCCAGGGCAGGAAGGAAGGACCTTTGTGCACTTCTAAGCTTTCTTTGAAATCCCCCCACTTCAAAGACACAACTGGGTTTAAGGACTTGACCTCTGACATCATAATTTCAGTACACTTCTGGATCTTTGACCACTCTGCAGGAAGAAGAGCTGCTGTGCTGCAGAAAGGACTGCCACTCTACTAGACTGATGCTTTTCTGTACTTCTGCCTTGCTGTTCTCTCATCATGCTTAACTGACCTGCTGCCTGCTGTTCACTTGTCTGGTTGAAAAAAACTGGACTTGCATCACTTGAACCCAGAGTGACTCCAAGGGCGGGCTGGCTTGCCTCCTGCTCTAAGTCTCAGGGATAGCAAAAACTACAACTACCTGCATCTGCATCTGGACTCTACAAATTGTGAGTCTGCCCTGCCAAATGGTGCACCCCAGTCCTGGACCCTAGGGAGTGAAGCCTAAGGTGCTTCTTCATCCTGAACCTAGGCATCCTCATCAGAACTGACGCATGTTTGCTGTTGCATGAGTCGAAAGCAGCTCATCCTCATAAATGCGTGGAGCTGACCCAGTGCATCGGCTTCAGAGCCATTGCATAGCCTTCTAAATTGATGAATCACCTACTGCAGGAGCAGCAGCCGTGCATTACATTTGGTATTATTTCAAAAGACAAGGAAACCCAGAGGCAATTAGACAGGGACCTTGGGTATATAAGTTTTCTAAAGACAGTGGTCCCTAGACAAAAAGGAGAATACTATAGTCAATAAATATAGACTAGATAGGTACTATATTCTTTGTCCAGCCGGACAGGATTTAATATCAGATAAACAAATAACATCAAATACACACAAAAATTCAAGAGGGACACATCCAGCGTCCAACTGTCACAAAGGAAATAGGGAACAAAAACAATAAGGGCAGGGTTCAGGCAAGGGAAAACGTGTCTGCGTAGCATAGAAATATAGCAGACTTAGGTAACGTACAAACACCATTACACAAGAAACTTCACAATATATTACATGCATATGGTGTAAAGTCTGTCAAAGGCGTTTCGATCCCTGGGAGAGAGTTAAATGGAATAATCTTCAGGAAATGTATTTATGCATGCCTGTGTATATTTTGCTAAAGACATTAGATAATGGTTGTGCTCTTTCAATAATATGGGCCGTTAAGGGCCGCTATGGAATTGACAGCAATGCGTGATTATCGCGCTAGTTGTATTGAGGGTATTGCCTCGGTTTCTTGATGGGAGTCGAGAAAAGCATGAATACTGTGGGCGCCCGTATCGCTTAGATGAGTAGGATTCGGTAATAGAAATCCAGTGATTAGGATCGTGATGCGGGGCTGTAATGGCTGTGTCCCGGGAAGTTCCCAAGTGTGATCCCGGACTAGTCCCACGGTGCGAGGTCCCAGCGGCTGTCTACAGTGCAATACATTTGGGGCCAGTGTTTTGAACTCAAACCGTAATATAGCCCCAGTTGTGTGACAAAAATCAACACATCTCTTTCACTGCGTGGCTCGACACCGACGCATCACCTCGGCTGCACCGCTCTTATTTCATTTATAAAATTAAGCTCTATTTTTCTAGCCTGGTGTAGAGTCTTTTTGTGGTGCTTTCACTGTGTTACTGTTTGAAGTGTTGCACAAATTCTTTACAATACATTGCCTCCTCAGTTAAGCCTGAATGCTCTGTGCCAAGCTACCAGATGGTGGACAATGGATAATTTAGGGTGTGTTGTGACTTACACTGACTAGGATGGTGGTCCCTGCTTTAACAGGATGCAAACTGTTGCCAATCATAAACCCAATTTCTAACTTATAATGTGACTAGTCTTTTCATGGAAAGTTTCAGGGGTGATTCGTCACGTGGGGGCTAAGAAAAAATGGGAGTCCCAAAACGCAAAAGTCACATTGTTTAAGAAGAGCTACCTGAAAAACTGCTGAATAGAATGACACCAAATTTGGCAGGAATGTAGATCTTAGTCCACAGATTATTTTTGTCTGTGATTTGGTGTAAATCCGTTCTGAAATTTTTGAGAAATTAAGGTTAAAATATATTTGTATATCTGTATGGTTGGGTTTGTGAGACTCTCGCTGGAGCGCGTAGTTAAACAATGAACCTCTGTGATTGGCTGAGAGGCCTGTTTTTCCTATGAGCCTGCTCCTGGGGGAGTGAGAGACACCTGTAAGTCAGGCGGGAGCGAGTGCTCTGATTGGCTGGCTGTTGCAGGCTTAGAAATGCATTGTTTGCCTTTACTATTTACTATGAAAAATTGCAGGTGGAGTGGAATTACCTAAAAAAGCTATGTAAGGGGGCTGGAGAAAGGCACCCGGTCACCCTGACATGAGGTTTGTAAGGCATAAGTAGTGTGATGAATTAAATGTAAAATCTTTTTTTTTTTTTAATGTGATCCTGCGGGACTCTCGAGGGATCGTGAAAAGTAGAATGGAGGAGGTGATCCCTAAATGCAGTCTGGTATGCACACTTGACACTGCAGAAAGCAGTCTTACTGTAGATGGCAGTTGTCCTTCCCTAAACCATATTACGCATCTCTGTCTCCCAAGAGAGAGGTCTCAGAGTAGAGGCCAGTCTCTTTCCACCTCCTTCTACACATACCCATCAGCCAAGCGAAGGGTAGTATTAAAGAGGCTTAGTCTCTCCACAAACCCTACTACACACATCCATCATATAAGACAGAGGTATCAATGAAGAGGTCAGACCCTTCCCATACCTTATTATGGACACCCATGATCCTAGAGAGAGATCTCAGCATAGAGGTTATACCTCCCTACACTCCACTATGACCACCCGTCATCCGAGACCTATGTCTCATCGGAGAGACCAGTCCCTACTAACACTCTTCCATGCCACCTGCCATCCAAGAGAGAGGTCTCAGAGAAAAGGCCTCCCCCACACCTTGTTACACACATCTGTCATCAAAGTGGAGAGGACTGCCTCTTATTACCCCTACTATGCAAACCTGTCACCCTATGGAGGAGTATAAGTGGGGAGTCCAGACCCTCCCCTCACCCAACTTTGCAACCCCATTATCTGAGAGTAGGACCTCACCAAAGAGGCCAGTCTCTCTCCACACTTTAGTACGTACACCCATCATCTAAGAGAGGGGTCTAATCGCTCCCTACACTCTACTACATACACCCATTATCCCCACACCCTACTATGCAGATCTGTCATCCAAGAGAGAGATCTCTGCTCAGAGACCCATCCGTCACCACACCCTATTACCCACAACCATCATGGAAGAGAGAGGTCTTAGTGGAGAGGCTAGTCCCTTCCCACACCATACTATGCAGATCTGTCATACAAGAGAGAAGTGTTGGCAGAGAGGCCCAGTTCCTCTCCACACTCTACTACACACGCCTTTAACATTGGCGAGAGGTCTCAGCAGATAGCCAGTCTCTCTCTACTAAGCACGCCATCATCCAAGAGAGACGTCTCATTAGAGGGCCCAGTACCTCCCCATACCATACTATGCTCTTTTGCACGCATATCCATCATCCAAGAGAGGGGTCTCAGCAGAGATGCCCAGTCCCACCACACATCCTACTACTCACACCTGTCATCCAAGACAGAGGTCTTAGTGGAGATGCTAGACCCTCCCACACCCTACCTTGCACATCCATCATTCAAAAGAGAGGCTAGTCCCCCACATACTATTTCACTTGCTTTTCACCATGTTAAGGAGTGCTAGCGTAGAGGTTACTCCCTGCCTATACACTACTATGTGCACCCGACTCCCTGGGGTAAGCTGTCAGCGGAGAGGCCAGTCCCACCACACAATCTCCTACACATATCTGTCATTCCATAGAGAGGTGTCAGTGGAGAGGCTAGTCTCTCTCTACACCCTTCTACGGACACCAGTCATACAAGATAGAGGTCTCGGAGGAGGGAACAGTCTCTCCTCAAACCCTACTATGCTCTTCTGTCATCCAAAAGAGAGGTTTCAGCATGGAGGCCAGCCCCTGCCCACACCCTACAATGCACACCCGTCTTCCAAAGAAGGATATCAGCAGAGAGGCCCAGTTCATCCCAACACTATACTATGCACATCTATAACATTGGGGAGAGGTCTCAGCAGATAAGCTAGTCTCTGCCCACTCCCTACTATGCCAACCCATCATCCAAGAATGGGGTCTCAGCAGAGAGTCCCGCTCCATCCACACACCCTGACACTGAGGTGACACTGAGGTGTCAGTGGTGGGCCCAGTCCCTCCCCAAACCATCCTATGCTTTTTTGTGCTCCAAGAGAGAGGTCTCAGCATAGAGGCCAGTCCCTCTCCACACCCTACTATGCAGACCCATCATCCAAGAATGGCGTCTCAGCAGAGAGTCCCACTCCATACGCACACCCTACTACACACACCCATCGTCCAAGATCGAGTTCTTAGCAAATAGATCAGACCTTACCTACACCCGACTATGCATACCCATCATCCAAGAGAGAGGTTTTATTGGAGAGGCCAGTCCCTCCCCATACCCTACTATGCAAAGACATCACAGAAGGGAGAGGTATCACATAAAAATCCACTCCCTCTTTACACCCTACTATGTATACCTGTAATCTTGGAGAGCCAGTCCCTCCACGCACCCTATTATGCACACTTGCCATCTGAGAAAGCGGCCTCAATGAAGAAGCCATCCTCACTCCGAATTCTAAAGTGCACACCTGTCATCCAAGAGAGGGGTCCTTGCGCATATGTACTACACACTTCATCTGAGAGAGAGGCTTAGTGGTGAGGCCAGTCCCTCTCCACACTCTAATATGCACACCTGTCATCATAGAGAGGGGTCTAAGTGGAGAGGCCAGTTACTCCACACACTCAACTACACACACATGTAATCCAAGAGAGGGGTCTTAGCAGAGAGGCAGTCCCTACACACACCCTACTATGTACCCCTTTAATCTAACATAGAGGTGTCAGTGAAGAGGGATATTCCTCCCCAAACCTTGCTACGCACATCTGCCATCAAATAGAGGGATCTCAGCGCAGAGGCCAGTCTCTCCACACACCCTACTTTGCACATAATCCAAGAAAAGGGTCTCAGTGAAGGGGCTAGTCTCTCCCCACACTCTACTATGCATACCCATCATCACAGAGAGAGGTCTCAGTGGAGAGGCTAGTTCCTCCCTACGTACTGCTCCGCATGCTTATCAACTTGTGGCGGTGTGTTAGTGGAGAGGTTAGTCCCTACTCACATCCTACTACATACACCCAATACCCTGGGGAAACCTGTCAGAAGAGAGACAATTCCCTCTAAGCACTCTTCTATGTACAAACATCATCCCAAAGAGAGGTCTCACTTGAGAGGCTAGTCTTGCTCCACACCCTACTACACATGCCTATTATCCAAGTGAGAGGTTTCACCGTACAGGCCAGTCCCTCACCACACCTTACTACACACACCGGTCATCCAAGAGAGGGGTCTCAGTGGAGAGGCTAGCTTCTCATCACACCCTACTATGCACAGTCATCTTCCAAGAGAGAGGTCTCATGTAAAAGGTCACTCCCTCTCTACAGCCTACTATGCACACCTGTAACATTACGACGAGGCCTCAACACAGATACCAGTGTCTCCTTACACCCTTCTATGCCCACCCATCATCCAAGAGAGAGGTCTCAGCATAGAGGCCAGTACCTCCCGACACCCTACTATGCATGACTGTCATCCAAGAGAGAGGTCTCAGTGGACAACCTAGTTTCTCTCTCCACACTACACCATGCATACCGATCATCTAAGAGAGGCTTCTCAGTGGAAAGACCAATACCTATCTACGCCATACTATGCACACTCAACCTCCAAGAGGGACGCTACTTATTCTCCACACACTACTGTGCATCGTTATCATGGGGTTTTTTGGAAAGGTAGCCCCTCCTTGCACCATACCATGTACACCTCACACCCTGGGGAAAGCTGGCAGCTTAGTGGCCGGTCCCTTCACACTCCCTCCTATGCACACCCGTCATCCCAAAGCGAAGTCTCAGGTTAGCCTCCTTCCCCAAACTCTACTATGCACTACTGTTGTATAAGTGAGAGGTCTCAGCGTAGAGGGGGGTTGGCTTTACGTATGATAATAAAATATTACTTAAAAAAAAAACCAGAAATTCACTGAGCAAACCAAATGTTTAAATAACATTATAGTTAAGTCTGATAAAAAGATCAGTTTTTGTTAAAAAAAGAACATATACGACATCTCAAATGACATCACTGATGACATTACTGATATCATCCAATAAGTGTGTTAGTTTGTTTTATAGCGAACATAGTCGTGAGTAGCTACCATATTACTTTTCTTCCTAATTTTGTACAGCCTGTGTCCAGCTAATGGGTCTAAGTCTTTACAAAAAACATGTGGTCCTAATGCATCATAGGTATGTAGAGGTATTGAAAATGTTATAAATCTTTGCACTGAAGAGTAACTCTGTGTACAGGTGACAGTTGACAGTTGACTTGTGTAAAGCATGTTCCACAGAGGTTTATGTACTTCATGATAAGCATTGTAAACAGCCTTGAATTATTAGACAGAATCATCACAGCATGACAATTTCTACTTAACATGGAAGCATGTGTGGCATACTTTCTAAAAAATGTTGGAGCGTGGTACTGTACCAATTTGGCAACGCTGCACTCTGACATTTTTAAAACACTGGGATGAGCTGAATTCACACGAATACGGCGCACGGCTGTGTTTCCCCTAGTGCTAGAAAAGCTGCCTAGTGACAGCGCAGGCACCCTGCCGTCATGTTGCAAGGGTGCCTGCCCCTGCAGGGGCAAATGTTTATGTGCAGGAAGGGACACTTTCCTGCACATAAACAATTATTAAAGGTCATTTGCTCTTTTTATTGAAGCTGCAGAATGCAGCACACATGGAAACAGCAAAAAAGGAGGAGAAATGAATAGTTTCTCCTTGTAGCACCATACTAAGACCGGGTATTCCCTGGCATTCGTTTTTGGCACTGCCTCAGTCGTGTGAATTCGAGGAAGCGTCAAAAAGCAATGGGTATTGCGGTGGAATGCCCACTGCAACACCCATTGCACGCCCCTTTACCGCAGAGGACTGCGGCGAAAAGGGGCATATTTATAAAGTGGTGATAAGCCACGCTAAGTGGCTTAGGGCCACCTTGTAAATATGTGAAATGCCGCTACACCTCCGTAGTGTCAAAAAAAGTGACTCTCCGGTGGCGAAAGGGGCTCGTATATATGCCCCTGAGTTCACTCGTTACTAACCTATGTACATGTGCTTGTTTTGCTTCAGAAGATAGACTATCTGCAAAGTTTCATCAGGGTATAAAGGCTTCGGGTAGTATAATCTTTAACTCCTTCAGACGTTGGTTATTTTAAGTGAATAGTGTCTTTTTTGACAAGTGTTGCAAAGAGAGCACACTGTTCTTAGGAGATACTTTTTAATTCTCTATGATGTATTTCTCATGAGAGTTTCACTGTCTGCAAACAGTGTGGTCCAGAGTACACTCTCCCAATAGAGTAAAGACTGTTTAGAGTATCCACTTTCTACTCATATCAACTTCATTACTCAGTGTAGGTGTGGTGGCTGTGAGGGATTTGATAGAAATAAAAGCAGTCTGTATTACAGCATTCATTTTAGAAACAGAAGTTGAGTATCTAGAGTAACGTCTCTTCCTATGAACAGGTATATGCATATTGAACACTGAGCAATGAAGGTTTCCCATATCTCTGTGATTGATTGCTAATGTCAACTAGGTTACCCGTGAAGTGTATTGTATAGGGCAATTGTTGCTCAAAGCACATGCTTGCTACACCTAATGGAGTTGTGTCTGAGGTGACATTAATGATGCTTCATATTATTCTGAGCTATTGTGCACTTAGTTTCAGGCCTCTAATGCCATGCTAGTTTATAGAGCAATGTGTACAAAAGAAACTTGAATTATGTCATCAGTGATGCCATCATTGATGTCATCAATGATGCCAATTGAGATGTCAACAGTGATGTCATATATGATGTCATAGAACATTTCATGAGTGATATAAAATGTGAGGTCATAAGCAGTGCATAGTAGGAGCGTAGGCATATATATGTGATTTTACAGGTCAGGCGAAGTTCCCGTTTCATGGAACCAAATGCATTGGCAGACATCCTGAATTGTGGATTTTCTTGTAAAGCAATGCAAAAAAGCATCACTGTGCCTTAAAAAGCTATTTTGGACTACAATGAGTGTATTTTGCCGTCAACACCCAAACTGCTTGTTGGAAATTGGGTCTAAAATTGGGTCTATAGTTGGCGGAGCTATGCACCTTCTTCAAGTAGAGACCACGATCTGATTCAGGTTAAGCTAGATGCACACTAAGCTGGTAGCTTGACACAGAGAAGGCAGCCTTAACTTAATCTGCAATGTGTAAAGTATTTGTGCAAAACACACAGTAACACAATGAATACACTACAAAAAGACTTCACACAGGTTCAGAAAAATAGAGAATTTTTACCTGAGTAAATCAAGACCAAAACGACAGCCATCTAATCTGTAGAAGTTGAGATATGAATTTTTAAAGAATAAATGCAAAAACACTGCTTTGAAGTCAGTAGTGTTAAAAGGTTACTTGAAGCCGCGAGGAACTGGGGTAGATCTGAAAATTCAGAACAACCACAATGGAGGGCAGGCTGGCTACGAGACTCACACAGATCCTGCTGAAGATGAAAAGAGGATGTGGCTTAACGGCTAGAGCGGCAAATTTGAAGCTGGGAAACTGAGTTTGAGTCTGGTGGGAGGCTCAGGCATCCTGTGATTCTGGGCAAATCCCTGAATCACCCAGTGCCTGAAAATCAATGTGTTCATCTGTAATGCATCTGGTGCTCATGTGAAGCACTCTGATACCTTTGAGTTGAGTTTGCGCTATATAAAAATGCAACAACAATAAAAGGACCTTGGCTGGAGCAAAGCGTTAATGCTGAGGGTGCGCGCATTGATCTTTTTCATGTAGTCAGGTCGCTGTGTCATCGTTGAGCTCCATTGAGATGCAGACAATATGTAGTCATCGAGCCGCATAGAGCATCATCATCTGGTCACGCTGGCTATAGGACTGCTGCTATCGAACAGCCACTGTGTTGGCGTCAAAGGGCGATGTGTCATTTCCGATCGGCAGGAAGTTAATGATGCATAATTTTTGTAGAAAAACAGCTGCAGAACCCAATTCTGAGACCCAGAGCTGGAGAGGGCACCTCAGGCAAGGGTAGGACTCACAGGTGGCAGAGTCCAGCAGCAACAAGATTATAGGAAGTCTTTTGTGTCCCTGAGACTTCAGAAAACAGAAAGCAAGTCAGCAAGCCCTTGAAGTCACTCCAGTCCTTGTTAACAGCAGGGCAGAGATCAGCAGGCAGCAGGGCAGCTCAGCAAAGCCAGGCTCTCTGTGGGAGGTAATCAGTGGCGTCACTAGGGTTGGTGTCACCTGGTGCTGGTAACTCATGGTGTCACCCCCTCATGACTTACCGCATGGACTGAGTCCTCTCCGAGTCCACCAAGAAGGTAGGCCGACACCGTCATGCGTCAGATCTTCCAAATACACAGTGCTGCCTTGGGCCCACCATCTTTTTTTCAGTCTATATCTGATTTATCCGAGGGGATTCCCTAAGCAGAAGAAACCCTGGAGGCCATACGATAATAGATAAGATACAAAGCTAGGTGCTGCTCCTGACACAGATGCTTCATATAGCGATAGCGAACACCAGGCAGCTCTGAAAATAAATCGCTCCTTGACACGTCTTTAAAGCTTCCTTCCTTTTTTATAGCACTTTGACTGTCTTGGCCCGGCCTTGGGGACTGGGAGTCTAATGTGATTGCGATGCGATCTGATTGTGTTTGTGTGCCACATTCAGTCCTGCCAAGTATCACACATCTTGCGTCACACAAACGCATTTTAAGTCACAATACTGCATAACCGCATGTAATAATATTCTCACGCAAATCAGCTAACTAAAAGACTGAGTTTATTACCTGAATTCTTTCTTTGTTGAGTAGAATATTTTATGAGGTTCCAGGTGGCCCACAGCAGCCAATGCGAGTTCTGTTATTTTTGGTGGGACCGGGCTTTTTGCACCCGGATTGAACTGTTTCATTTGCGTAACGTAGCGCACGCTGAGCTGCCTACCTCCCCGGCACTATTTGGTCAGTAGCAGTGCGCAGGTGCGTTCAGCTCTAGGCCTGCCCACACAACGAAGTTTACTACTGATGGGCAGTGTTAATGTTGCTAAAGGAAGAAGTTCAGCGGTGCCTCGTGCATAGCTGCCAAGGTTTCAGGTTGCCCATGTGTGACATTTTCATAATTGACAGTGAAATTATGAGTGACATTCAATGACTATGAGTGACACTTTCTCCCGAGTAAAATCGAGAAATGAAGACGAGGGAAAACATAAGAAATTGCACTCATATTAGCAGTAGTATATGAATTTGTAACTAGCTATGAAGGATCAGCATGCTTTTTTGTCAAAGCAGGGACAAAGAATTTTCTACATCTGTTTCAATGTCTAGTGCATTCACGCTGGTTAAGCATTACTCTGCGTGTTTGGACCTGAAGAATTAGGGAGAATGGTATACTGCCCCATTTATGCTGTGTTTCTTTACTGTTCAACTCATTTTTTTACATCTGCCTAACGGTACAACTTCTGATGTCACTCAGTCAAACTGATCTCATTTTCTAATAACTATAGTTAGCGGAGAACAGCTCCTTTAGGCCTCTGTAATAGTGTCGCGTTCTAATCTAGGACCCTGATCGATACTGTGACCTTATGACCCTATACGGCTATAAATCCATTTATTCCCTATATTGGCATAACCGATCAAATGCAATATTCAGAAACTCGTCTCTGGCCTCACACAAACAGAGCCACATTTCAGAATCGCTTCCTCTGCAACTTCCTTTGCAGCTCATTAGTGCAAATGACATAGCAGAAGTTACTATCTAAGATTCCTAGATTAACACTCTGAGTACATCAACAAGATAAAAACTCAGCAACCTGGGAAAGCCCGCTTGCTATGTTTTGATTAGTAATAGAACTCTAATGAGCACTGATAGACGATCACTTCCTAGTGACATCTTTATTGACGTCTTATGTCCAAAAACGTACGTCAAAAAAAGGCACCTTTCAGGTATAAATATTACCAACGTTGCCTTAAGCAAACGCTGCTGTAATGCTGAAGCTATCGCTGTCAAGCTAATGCTGACACTATCGCTACTGCTATCGCTGCTAACGAGCGAACAATGGTGTGGTGAACACAGGAGCTGAACAGCCGTCCCCTGCTAGAGCCCAGCAGATGCAAGCTGCCCGCGGACGCTGCCCCTCCTCCTCCTCCTCGACGCGCTGTGAGAGACGCTGTCTTTTCTCCTGCTGAGAAATCCAGCTCCGGCGTTTCCAGCCTACTATTGCGAGTGACTGGGATATCGAGTTCCCTGAAGGAGATACCAGACCTCCAGCATTCTATTCCAGAGGTATGGTGTTGACTAAACCCTTAGAGAGAATTCTTGAAGCAAACGTTGGCAAAACCAACTTAACTTAAAGCTACTTACTTACTCCCCTCCCAAGTATTAGGCTTAGGTCAGGTACACTGGGGTAGGCGTAGTTAGAAGCACCAGTTGAGTATTTTAGCCTAATGTATATATGAATGTATATATGTTTTATTCATTTTAAACCATTGTATGGCTAAGAAACCATATCAATGCTTTTACAGTATTATTTCGCAATACTCATCTTACTGTACGTACTTTTTATAATAACAAGTCTTGCAATTGTGGCAATACATTTCTCTTGTATGAGAAGAAAGACTGTTCAATAAATTATTCCTTTTATTGAAAATGCCCGTCTCTCTATTCTCTACATATTGTGAAACTAATCTGCACAACAACTGAATCCTTTCTTGTCTGTACCAGGGAAGCTGATCACTTCCTATTCAGTCAAAAAAGTTTCCAGTGACCTCTGAGCTAGTTGGTAACAAACCCAATTAAGTTTAGCATAGTCAGTAGAGGCCTGGAAGATCCGCACTTCTACGTCGATACTACTGTTTCTGTTATTCCAATGCGCAGGGCCTATTGGGAAAATAGGAACTACACTACATGGCGCCCAAACGTTTGGTAAGGCGATAAACTAACGCAAGACGTTAGAGTAACTAAGTTGTGCATTTTTCACACAGACCCCTTTCTCCCGTAAATACTCCAATAGACGTCTGGAGTGGGTGAAAGGTTAAAATCCGCCCGACCTCAATAAGAAGAGATTCCTATGTAAAGCTCTGGTTTATTCAACATTGAAGGATACAGTGTTCCAAAATATTGTGCACCTAATCTTTGTCTCCTTGGAGACCTGCTCTGCAAACCTTGCATTTATAAAATGCCATTAGAAAACAATGGTACTGATGCTGCAGCAGATGCGACTCAGCAGGGTCCCGACGGGACTACTGAACCGGGTGCAATAATCATCCCGGCACATTTAAGAAAATCTATAACGTTAAAATTGATAGAAAATGGACTGACCACACAAGGTGGCACAGTCGTCTTCGTGATAGAGGCACACGAATATCGGCAGACAGAGGTATTCTATTCATGGATAAAATTTCCTGCGGCAAATGCCGCAACACACGAGTTCCACTACTATGTAGTAGGAGTTCCACCGGATGAATACGCTCCTTTCGAGGAGATTGAAATCCCATTAAAATACCAAGAACATTTACTTTGGTTTAAAGGCGCCCTAAAACATAATGATCATATTACCAGGCTCGGTCCACTAGGTAGACCAGGAGCAACGTGGCCGGTTCTAGCCAGCTACACACCACATCCGGACATTGCAAAAATGTCTAAAGAAGAGCTGTTAGCACAGCTAAAACATTAATTAAAATACAAAGGCAATTAGTCCAATATGTAATGGGGACTGCAACAGTCCAACCAGCTGTTAATGTACCACAGCCGACCCCTCACCAGGGGAACACAAATAAAATTACACCACAGAACATACAATCATGTCTTGGTAAAACACCCGCAAAACGGGAACAAATTCCTTTCAGGTTAGCGCAGAAAATCACTCAAATAGAGGCAGTATTTCCGAATACTACCCCTATTGAGAAACACAGAATCTTGAACATCGGCCTTCCTATGGGGGTCGCACCACATGTGGAGGACTGTGACACTTGGGGTACAGTCTTTGCTTCCATTTACACAAAAAAACATGGTGTTCCGTCTATGGCGGTAATACCAGATGTGCTAAAACAGATTCAAAATGAATACGGTCCAGAACCCGCTTTAACTCTTGGTATGAAATTACTGAAAGACTTTAAGCAGGTCTCGGCTATATTACTAGCAAATATAAAGGGAGAAGCAGCATCTGTGGCGATCCGCCAGAAGTTGAAGGAAACAGATATAACAGATCAACCAATTGAGCTTGCCAGAATCATAGAGAAATGCTATGAAGAACTAGGTAGAGACAGCTTGGGTGGAAAACCAGTAAAGACCCAACTGCTCGAAAATCCTGAAAAATTATTTATTAAAAATAATTCAAACACTCCTAAAAAGAGCTGGGATGGAAATAAACAATCCACTCCCAAAGAAAAAGTTTTCCAGTCCAGAGGAAGGTCTCCTCGATGGAGGGAAAAATCTCCGACTCGAGAACACCAGTCTCCCCAGAGGGAGCCCTCTGAGAAAAGATATAACCTTAGAAACAGGGATAATTTGAAAAAACCTGATAGATATCAAAGTATTGATACACGTCCCTCTCGATCTTTTTCGCAGAAATCGGAAAGAAGAGGTCGGTCAGACCCAGGAGAGCACACCAAGTCCAAAGACAAGGAACCTGCTCAGAGTAAAAAATCTCAATTTCCAAAAAAGAAGGTAGCCAGTATTAGAGTAATCGAACATTCCGAGAATACTGAGGACACAGTTGAAAAACGGGGAGTGGGCACAGACAATACTAGACAGTGCAGCAGAAATCAGTATAGCCCGCAAGATCTTGATGAGTCATCTGGAGACAGTGGACACAAATAAATATATTCAGGTTGAAACTGCCGACACCAGACTTAGCGAGCCCCATAAGATATACGAAATAACATTGCGTATAGAGGGGTATCTATGACGTTACAACACGTTATTTTACAACGCAGACCGTTACAACGCAGTTTTTACAACGCAGGTACCATTACAATGCATGCTATTACAACGCATGTCATTACATAGCAGATACTATTACAACGCATGCCATTACATCGTAAGTATAGGTAAGAATATCTTTTTTAAAAAAATGTAATAAAGTTAATTTCATTAATTTAAATTAATAAATATAATTTAAACATTTTAAATACATTAATTAATTTAAGTTAATTTAATTAAAGTAATTTAATTAATATTAAAATTGTAATTAATTTAATATATTTAATATAATATAATTAATGAAATATAATACATTTATAAATAGTAAATAATATAATGTAATTTATTACAATAAAAATTATTTAATTAAAATTAAAATAATACTTAATATAATTTAATTTAATATGATTATAGAAATTTAATTAATTTAAAAATTGTAAATAATATTATTTAATTATAATAAATAAAATAAATTAAAAACGTACTTAATTTAATTTAATTTAAGTAATATAATTCAATTAATTTTTTAATTGTAAATATTGTAATTAATTTAATTAAATGTAACTAAATTAATTTAATTAATTTAATTTATTTTAAGTCGTAATACCCCTGTACCCCAAAAACCAAACCTAGCCCTAAAACCTAAAAATACCCCTGTACCCCAAAAACCAAACCCAGCCCTAAAACCTAAAAATACCCCTGTACCCCAAAAACCAAACCCAGCCCTAAAACCTAAAAATACCCCTGTACCCCAAAAACCAAACCTAGCCCTAAAACCTAATAATACCCCTGTACCACAAAAACCAAACCCAGCCCTAAAACCTAAAAATTCCCCTGTACCCCAAAAACCAAACCCAGCCCTAAAACCTAAAAATACCCCTGTACCCCAAAAACCAAACCCAGCTCTAAAACCTAAAAATACCCCTGTACCCCAAAAACCAAACCCAGCCCTAAAACCTAAAAATACCCCTGTACCCCAAAAACCAAACCTAGCCCTAAAACCTAAAAATACCCCTGTACCCCAAAAACCAAACGCAGCCCTAAAACCTAAAAATACCCCTGTACCCCAAAAACCAAACCCAGCCCTAAAACCTAAAAATACCCCTGTACCCCAAAAACCAAACCCAGCCCTAAAACCTAAAAATATCCCTGTACCCCAAAAACCAAACCCAGCACTAAAACCTAAAAATACCCCTGTACCCCAAAAACCAAACCCAGCCCTAAAACCTAAAAATACCCCAAAATTACTCAAATTAATATATTAATATTTTATTTTATTTTTAATATTAATTAAATTAATAAAATAATGTAAAATAAAATTAAATAAAAATAATATACTTACCTATACCTACGATGTAATGGCATGCGTTGTAATAGTATCTGCTATGTAATGACATGCGTTGTAATAGCATGCATTGTAATGGTATTTGCGTTGTAAAAGTTGCGATGTAATGGTAGTGCGTTGTAAAAGTTGCGTTGCAACTGTGCAATACCATAGAGGGTGATAAGACTAGGAAAATAAGGGGTCTATTTTGCGATAAACTCTCAAAAGGCTATGATATTCTGTTAGCTGAAAAAGATTGGCCCCCAGAGTTTGTCAGGGAATGCCCTCGTGGCGAAGAAATGATTATGCCTGCCTTCTCGAATCATATTCCGATTCACAAAAAATATACATATGCAAGGAAATGGGCAGTAGCCCAGGCACCAGCATTATATAAAAATCATGTAGGAAGTGAACCAACTGCACAAAGGCAGTATCCCATTAAGCAAGAAGCTAAAAAACAAGTCAGGGAGATTTTAGATCAACTTGAATACCAGGGGGTGATTGAAACATGCACCTCTCAAATGAACAATCCGTTGTTTCCTGTCTCCAAGCCAGACAATTCATATCGTCTAGTTTTGGATTACAGACACCTTAATGCATGTTGCAAAACTTTTGCAGTACAAAATTTGCATAGTGCTGCACTAATGAATAACATAGTTAGTAAAAAATATAAAATGACATTAGACATATCTAATGGTTTCTTTTGTCAAAACATTGCACGTGAAAGCAGATACTTGACCGCTTTCTCAATGATGGGGTCTCACAAAAATTTCTGTAGGCTCCTACAGGGGTTCAAGAACAGCCCAGGACTATTCTCAGCTAGAGTAACAGAGTTACGTCAAATATATGATGATGAGGCATTATCCTACGTAGATGATATCTATCTCACAGACGACGACTTGGAGACTCACTTGAAAAGAGTGAACACCATTATACTTGGCTTCGCAGCAGAGGGTTACAAATTCAACTTTAAAAAGTCCCGAATTGCCCATCTGACAGTATTATTTTTAGGATACGAATTATCAAGTGAAAGAAAAAGCCTAGCGGACAACTTCTTAGAGAAGTGCGCTGTACTCCAAGCTCCAAAAACGCTGAAGAATTTACAATCGATTCTAGGCTTTCTGAATTTTGGTAGAACTTACATTCTAAATTACGCAGAGAGGGTTAAACCTCTCTATGAACTAATCAAACCTGATTTTAAACAAATCACCTGGACTCAAAAACACACAGAAATTTTGAGATCATTGCAAACAGACATGTTAGCAAAAACAAAATTAGATACACGTGACAACACACGCAATCTTGTAATCCGAGTCATCCCAGGAAGATGCGGATTCACGTACCTGACCTCTAATGAGGGAGCAAAGGTACCAATTTCAATTAAATCTCACTTGTACACACAAGCAGAAAAAACATTCAGTCACACAGAAAATACTGTGAAAGCAGTGCAGACTGCATTAGCAAATGAACGAGAACTAGCACACGGCAAAAGGATTAATATCCTCACAGCGGAATCTGCCTTTGAGGCGCTATTCAGCCCAGTAAACCTGCCTACAGTGTCACTGGATCCGAAATGGATACAGTGTGTAGATTCTCTTGGAGCGGAAGATGTGAAATACTATTTCGCCCCGCAATTCAAAAAATGGAATGATTTAGAATATGAAGAAGAATATCCTCTGCCAATCGAACTTCTGCCTCTCCCACAGTACGTCTGTATAATCTATACAGATAGATTTGTACAGCATTTCAAGGTAGAGAGCAAATCCTACGATGCAGCCTACGCGATTATTAAAGGTCGCTGGCTGAGCGGTAAATTCAGACCAAAAATAACAAAAACTGAATCAGTGAAGTACTGTTCGGCTCAGAGAGCTGAAATCAGATCTTTAAAGATGGCGCTTGAAAATGCAGAACGTGAATTCCCGACACTAATCGTGTGTGATTCTCATTTATGCGTCAACTCTTACAACAATAAGTTGCAGAGCTGGATTGAAAACGATTACAAAGATGACACAGGTGCCTCAATAAAGCATAAATTGCTCCGGAACCAGGTAGCTCTTTTACAGAAAGAACTACAAAAGACTCACGTGATACACGCACAGAGTCTTCAACATGATGGCGTTCATGTTGCAGGGAATTCATTGGCTAATACAGCCACAGCGGAAGCAACTAAACCGGCTTGCGTAGCCACAAAAAAGCGTGCAGAAAAATACATAGACAGGGAAACCATGCTGGCAGTCAAAACGTCAGTAAAAGGCGACTGTGCAGCACTACCCGTGAACTATCCACTCAATTATGCATACGTAATCGATGCAAACTCTGTTCCTTTTGCTCGAATCCCTGTAGTGGGGGATAGGGTAATTCCAAACAGGAACCGGAGGGGCTTCCTCTTACAGGAGGCACATATGGGGTTGGGTCTGAGACATCAAACAATCAGAGACTCTCTGAGAGAATTGCAATCAGAGTACTGGTGGCCGAAAATGAGTGAAGGTATTCATGAGTTTGCAAAAAACTGTGAAGACTGCAATAGAGATTGCAGTGGAGAACCGGCCAGTGTAGTGTCAGAGCCCTAATAGAAAGCATTAGGCAATCTATCCGCGCTATCAATAAAGAGAAACGCGTCCCATTGTACATCATGAAGGCTAAATCCACTTAAAAAATGTGGCCTCCAGCGCTCGGCTGATGCCAGAACGGTTGTAAAAGATCTGCAAGTCTTTATCGGCACATACGCAATTGCCATGTTCCATTCTGACCAGGGTCATGCTTTTAGCTCTCGAGCTTCTAAGGAGGCCATGGCCAGCATGGGAGTTGGGTTGCGGTATTCTTGTCCGTCACACCCCGAAGGGAACAGTGTGGTAGAAAGAAAAAACCGGGATAGCAAGCAATCGATAACAGCGAAGGTATTAGGTTTGGGTGCTGGGTGGGTCAAACATTTAATAAGTGTCCAGATCAGTCTTAACAATTTGCCAAGAAATTCTCTAAAAGGTTTTAGCCCATATGAACTATTGTTCAGAACTAGAATGAGAATTCAGGACTTAGATAGTCAGGTATCAGTGGTACAAGATAAGAAAACGGACTTTGACATCAAAGATCGTTTGGCTGTTTTACAGGACTTGAATGAAACAAGAAAATCCTTAAGCAACATAAAGTTAAAGCAACAGCCAGCTACCACTGACGAGGCACCACCAGCAACAGCCCCAGCAAGGCCTGTCTGGATTCCAAAGATTGGGGATCTAGTCAGAGAAAAAATAGCGGTGAAGAAGGAATTTGGGCCTTCTTACAGAAAAGCAGTACCTGTCTTAGCAATCAACGGAACAAGATCAGTAGTACTACCGCCCCTTGCTGGTAAAAAGGAGAACAGAGTTGTATCAATCGACCTGGTAAAACCACAAGCATGTGGCCTATAATCAACAGTAGGCCCAGTGGACTCCCAAGAAACAACAGAATACCCAAACTTGCAACAATCCAAGAGGTTCAAACTGAAAGACTAATCACATTCGATCAGCCTGCAGTGCACAGAGAGGGACTATGCAATAATGCCATGGAACTCGTGCCTCTTGAAACACATATTGAAACAGTTCGTCAAGAAACACCAGTCTAAAATGATGTGGCATCTGAATGTGCTACCGAAAGACAAATTGAAAGAACAATCCCAACAATTGACAGAACTGCCTCTGGCTATTTCATCAACTTCAATAACTTTTCAGAGGATCAAAGCAACCCCGAAGTGATGCCAGAAACAAAAAAGACTTTTAAAGAAAAGGCAACAGAACTCTTTCAACAAATCAAAGAAGTATATCTGGATGCACCATTAATTGAGCATTGGATTATTTCGGGGGTATTTATACTCCTACTATGCCTAATTTTAGTTTTAATTTTAGGAAAGTTTATTACAATACAATGGACACAGCAAGTCAGAACATCAACTTAGTCCTCAAACCACACATATCATCCCACGTGAAGAAAAGAGAACTGTCAACAGTAAATGTCACAGCCATTCCAATACCCGGTGGGGTAGTATGGGAGAAAACTGACTATGAAATCTATGGTCCGGTCGAGATCCTGAATTATCCTCATCAATTCAAGGTTTCCTTAAGTGACTTTGTAAAACCTAGTACATTCTCTGATGATTGGGGCTTTGAAAGTATTAACAATATGATGTCTGATTTAGTAATGTCAGCTAGATTCACATATCATGATTATTTACAAGGTTCGTCTAGTTATGAACAGATGTTCTGCTTCACACATTATGGTGACCATTACTTGCATAAGTCTGCACAGCCTAGAAATGTTTTTAAGTATAATCAATGGGAACATTGTGCTACACCACCTAAAAGCAGTTCTAAAACATTCTATGAGAAATTTCAGTACTTCTCAGGGTTTAACACCAGTGATGCAGAAACGTTTTATTATAAACTGTTAGATAAAACAGGATTGAAAACAATGCTGACAAATACTAAATTGATATATTCAGAAGCATTTTATGAAAAAATGATGACATTTGGTTTTGATTATTGGAAAAATAACATTGAAACAAAAACCATCTGGGGTACAAAAGAGTGGCAGGTACAAGGCCTAGAAGCACTGTTTCGAGCCTGCATGATCCCAGAACAAATGATGTTTATAAAATGACACAATTCATCAAACAACCTGTCTTGGCCTAGCTAAGATCAAAGACCTTAACAAACCGTCTATTCCAAAGCCAATACCTGAGAATACAACAACAGATATTGAGATAGACGTATCTAAAATTTTAAATTTAAACAGAACACATCCTGATTGGAAAAAGTGGTTAATCTGGCCTACTGACACAAACAACTGTCAAGATAGATTCCTGAACAAAACACAGGGGTTAAAAATGACCAGACAAGACCCTAGATACTCCCAGAGACAACATCCAGGGATAGTAACAACATACAGTGTAGGGAAACTCTGCTTCGAATGGCTAGGATCATCCACACTGGCTGAAATTAAGCAACACTTGTCTTTACTTAAAGAGGGTGCTGATTTGCGCGATTTTATTATGGGACCACGCAAACAGCGTCAAAAGCGTTTCATAGCGACCAGTATCTATGCTGCATACAATGAGGCTTGGAAAGTCACACAAATTGAAACAGCAGAGAAAATACGAGAAATTGATCGTATTAATTTGGAAAAATCACTTTCTGTAGAGGACAATGGGTTAATGACTCTGTCCTCCAGAATATATTCGTTGGACAATATTGTATCCTCTGCCTTTGATATAATAGACAGAGACTTGCTAATGTTACAGCATGGCCAGTCGCAATTACGTTCTATTGTACAATTAGGCTGGACGCTGCAAAATCTTCGTTCAGGCTATGTGCCTTGGCGTTTAATCAACACAACGTCATTGTTTTCCATTTTTAACCTTACTGATAAACAAATCAGCTTGGCACAGAAAGGAGCGGACTATACAATCCTGAGCATCGAAAAACTTGAGAGATTACCATTGACAACGTCAGAAAGTCCTGTCATTGAATGGATAATACACGGGATTATCACAATTCCGATAACAACTTTCCGATTTAAAAATTGCCTTGAATACATACCTACTGGCCAGTATGAACGAATGGGTAAAGGGTACAGCAACAAAAATGTATTTCTTAGTGGTGAAAACTGTAAACGTTCACTAAGCGGTATTCCTTTGTGCCAGGGTCCTGTGAAGGTAATTCTAACAACCTTTCATGCCACCAACATGTCACACCTGCAACGCAGATAGAGCCTTTCTTTATGCAACTCGCAAATGGGAGTTACATTCTAATAACGGATCACAGCTGTTGTGGCCTTTTGCCAGGAAAAGCGTATCTCGTAAGCGTAACTTCCATGGTCAAATGCTGTATGCAAGCATTGTTTCCGAGCGGCCCTGGAGACATAGAGACTCCCATCTGGCCTCGTTTGAATTTCTCTTCTATACGAATTGATACTTTAAGCAAAATGAAGTCTGTACTTTTGCAGACAACAGTGCCCATCACGTCATCAAAAGAGACGTATGATCTCCTAGTTGCAAGGACAGCTACAGAGATACATGACCTTTTATCAACAAATTGCCCCCTGCATTTCGCAGAAATGCTTAGCCTACTCCTTAACATGTCTAGTGCCATAGGCATCCCAGGCATATTTAAGACGATTTTTACTGGACTGCTAACATCATTTCAAGCAATTCTGGGAATCATTCCCAATTTTGTCCATTCAGTCTTTGGCGGCATACCCCAATTTTTGGGACTTGTAGCAGGGATTTTATTTTTGACCCTCCTGCTCCGATATGGCAAGCCACAGCTCAGACATGACTCCTATTGGAATGGAAGAAACAATCCTAGCAGTGCGCTACCGGGACAGAATAACTAGAGTCCTTGGATTGGCCAGGCTGAGAGATATAAACATGACCTGGTTCCTTTCATTCAGACCTATATGGCAATCCTGCATCTTACCTGTGCTACGATGTATGCTATGCGGAGATGAGTGCGTGTTGGACACCTGTCTTGCACTTCCATCAGCAGTACCAATGGATATCGATACTTTGCTCAGTCCGATAACGGCTCACGCATTGTGTTGTCCCCAGTGGCTACCAATCCTGATGACGGCATTCGTTGAGACTCCTGTACTACGACTAGGTGGTAACAGTGGAGCGAGTGACAAAAGCAACATCACCCAGGTACGACCTTCTGTGAGCATTGCTGATCCAGCCTTTGATGACAGCAATCATTCTCACACCTGCCAAGTTACAGCACTATCGAATTTGGTCGAACTGTCACCTGATTTTGTAGACCAATTCTTTGAGAGCCTGTCTGATATGATGTTCTCACCCGAACAGAAACAATAACTTTAGAGAAGCATTCCGACACACAGCGTTCCCATGAACTCTGAATTCGGCCTTCAGTTTTGATCAACAAAAACTGCAAAAAGCGTTGGAATTCTATTCCCCCGTTCACAAGAAAATATTTTTTGGATTGAACTATTTTTCATAATATTTTCCCCTTTTTCTGGCACGAAAATTCATTGTTTAAAGTAGACCTATTCATAGAGAACAGAAGCTCCGACTTCTATTTTTAGGTAAATCTAGAGACATAATAACTTTCAACCAGCCTCTAGCACATTTAACTGAAATGCATTTATATGTGATGAAATTATCTCGCCCTTCTTTTCTGTATTCAGAGATATTTCATGTGTAATTCTTTTTGCAAAATCGTTAATTGATTGCATATGCTATAATTTGAATGGTTTCTATGCTTCAAAGACGTACAGTACCTATATTTTCACGTATTACAAATACGCCTATTTCAAATGCATATATGTATTTTGGGGTGGGCAATGTTACACATGCATCTTATTGCTCTAGTTTTAGTAATTTGATTGACATAAATTCGTGGAGTGGGTGTTGCGTTCTAATCTAGGACCCTGATCGATACTGTGACCTTATGCCCCTATACGGCTATAAATCCATTTATTCCCGATATTGGCATAACCAATCAAATGCAATATTCAGAAACTCGTCTCTGGCCTCACACAAACAGAGCCACATTTCAGAATCGCTTCCTCTGCAACTTCCTTTGCAGCTCATTAGTGCAAATGACATAGCAGAAGTTACTATCTAAGATTCCTAGATTAACACTCCGAGTTCTTCAACAAGATAAAAACTCAGCAACCTGGGAAAGCCCTGCTTGCTATGTTTTGATTAGTAATAGAACTCTAATGGGCACTGATAGACGATCACTTCCTAGTGACATCTTTATTGACGTCTTATGTCCAAAAACTTACGTCAAACAAGGCACCTTTCAGGTATAAATATTACCAACGTTGCCTTAAGCAAACGCTGCTGTCATGCTGAAGCTATCGCTGTCAAGCTAATGCTGACACTATCGTTACTGCTATCGCTGCTAACGAGCGAACAATGGTGTGGTGAACACAGGAGCTGAACAGCCGTCCCCTGCAAGAGCCCAGCAGATGCAAGCTGCCCGCGGACGCTGCCCCTCCTCCTCCTCCTTGACGCGCTGAGAGAGACTCTGTCTTTTCTCCTGCTGAGAAATCCAGCTCCGGCGTTTCCAGCCTACTCTTGCGAGTGACTGGGATATCGAGTTCCCTGAAGGAGATACCAGACCTCCAGCATTCTATTCCAGAGGTATGGTGTTGACTAATCCCTTAGAGAGAATTCTTGAAGCTAACCTTGGCAAAACCAACTTAACTTAAAGCTACTTACTTACTCCCCTCCCAAGTATTATGCTTAGGTCAGGTACACTGGGGTAGGCGTAGTTAGAAGCACCAGTTGAGTATTTTAGCCTAATGTATATATGAATGTATATATGTTTTATTCATTTTAAACCATTGTATGGCTAAGAAACCATATCAATGCTTTTACAGTATTATTTCGCAATACTCATCTTACTGTACGTACTTTTTATAATAACAAGTCTTGCAATTGTGGCAATACATTTCTCTTGTATGAGAAGAAAGACTGTTCAATAAATATTACCTTTTATTGAAAACGCCCGTCTCTCTATTCTCTACATATTGTGAAAGTAATCTGCACAACAACAGACTGAGTAAAATAACTGTATATTGTTCACACGACTCTAGAGATTGACTCTTATCTGAGGAGCACAGTTGTCATGTTGCACGGTTGTTGGAAAACTGAATCCCTTCTTGTCTGTACCTCTGAGCTAGTTGGTAACAAACCCAATTAAGTTTAGCATAGTCAGTAGAGGCCTGGAAGATCCGCACTTCTACGTCAATACTACTGTTTATGTTATTCCAATGCGCAGGGCCTATTGGGAAAATAGGAACTACACTACAATAGGAAGCGTGGTGTTAACTGGGAATGTGTTCTGATCATTTAGGAGAATCTTCATTATCGATTGCTTTTTTAAACCAGAACCCCATTTTATAGGAGACTGTAATAAATCAATGCAGAATCGATCATTTTAACTTCAAATGCCTCTTCATTTAGGCTAATTCACACAAGTGATGGGAAGCACTGCATTATAGCGTTACATTTTAACACTTCATCTCCAAAAACATGATGATAAATCAAACGTGGAATACTCACCACCTTTAAAAAGGGCATGGCGCGCAGTCTTCAAAGCCTTCAGGCCCTAGACTAGTCGGCGCCTCCTAAGAACATGCACACATGCCCATTTGGGGACAAGCTCCTTTGTGCAGATAAGGAGGGCCTCGTTTATTAAAAGAAGTGTGTGCATGCTGGGTCTTTTGTTATGTTTAACAGAAACTGTTGGTGGTAGAAAAAGCATTGTTAATACCGTAGCATCCTTGTGCTTTGTGCTTTGTGCAAGTTAAAATAATTAATGTTTGGTGAATGCTGTTTTGAATTAATGTGCTGAATATTTATAGTTTTCCATCTTAGGCAACCTTTTTTCTACAGTGCTGAGGAACATTCAGCATCAGTGAAATTTTCAAAGTGAAAATAATGATGTCACAGGAAGTGACGTATATTTTACTTTTCATCAATAATAGGCAGCAGAATGATTACATCATAAAACGTGTCCTGATTACATAATAATTGGCACGATGTGCAATGATAACATCATAACTAATGGCGGACAGGTTCCTTGTTGCCTCACAGTTGACCGGTGGTAACATGATTATTTCATACATTTTGACAGAAATGGCATCACAATAAGTGTCATTATTGCATCATAATTAGCAATAGCTAGCACCATGATCACATCAGACCTAATGACAACGTTTCCTAATTATATAATATTTCATGGCAGTAGCTGTCATGATTACATTAATTGATAGGGGGTGACTTAACGGTATCATAGTTAATAATAGGCAGACCACGAACACACAGAACACTGAATTCCTCATGAGTAACGACGGAAAGTGTCATGATTACGTCATAACAAATGACAGAGAGTGATCCTATTACATCAGAATTAATGACAGAATGTACTGTGATTACATTACTTAAGGAAAGAAGTGCACTAGTGAAACGTAAGCAATGCCAACAGGTGAATGCCTTTGAAGAGAACTGAATGAAAAGCCAGTGCGCTTCCAAATCTTTTGGAAGCAACTCTGTCCCACCGTTATTGAACACAGCCCCCAGGGAACACCGCCCCCACACACTTGGGAAGGCAGCACGTGCTGAGGCGGATACTCTTTTCCCTTTAATTTACGGCCGCAGCAATTCTAGATGGCCTGCGCTGGCTGCAGCCGGCATTTGAAATTCAAAACAACCTGGCACGACATTTTTAAGAGCAGAGGTGAGGCTGCACTGTTTGTCTGCAGTGCAGAGCTGTAGTTGTGTTTGTGTTACACAGCGAGCCAGCGTAACCAGATTGGTGTCACCCCATGATGGGGTGACACCCGGTGCAGTCTGCACCCCCCGCACCCCCCTAGTGACGCCACTGGAGGTAATTAGTACTTTGTGTGAGGACAGGACACAGCTTATTCAGGTGTAAGTGTGAGTTCCCTCTCCCCCTTCCTGCACAGGAAGGCTATCAGAATGCAGATAAATGCAAATGAGTCCTCTGTTACACCCACCGTTCTTGTGTTTGTGGCTGTCTAGCGGGAATGCACAAAGTGTAGCTGTCACCCAGCCCAAACGTGTATTGGAGTTAGGCTGCAGGCATACAGAGCAAAGTTAGGAGCAGAGGATTGTCCTCTTTTATAAAAGTGTATTTCTAAAATAGTAATGTCAAATCCAATTTTACCACTATACAGGATTTATCATTACCATTCCAAATATCTGAAACATGATTCAGCTACTCCTTTGTAATCAGGAGTTACAGGTTTAAAGTGTTTAAGGAATTCCCAATGCTAGCCTATGAGAGGAGTAGGCCACACAGTAATGAAAAACAAATGTAGCTGTTTGTCACTACCAGGACATCTAACATGTGCAAGTATAAGCCCTACCTTTTACTTACACAGCACCCTGCCCTTATGGCTACCTACGACCTACCTTAGGGATCACGTAAGTGTAATAAAAAGGTAGTTTAAGTATTGGCAAGTGGTTTAAACGCTGTCTAAGTGGCAGTAAACTGCACAAACAGCCCCTGCAATGGCAGGCCTGAGATAGGTTAAAAAAGCTACCTGTGTGGGTGGCACAATCAGGGCTGCAGGCCCACTAGGAGCTTTTAAATGACAGTCCCTGGGTATATGGTATACCACTTCACAAGGGACTTATAAGTAACTTAAATATGCCAATCAGGTATATACCAATGTCACCATGTTTAGGGGAGATGCACATGCCCTTCAGCATTGGTTAGCAAATGGTAAAGGGGTCAGAGTCCTAAGGCCAACAAAAATATACAGTAAAAAGTGGAGGTAAGCAGATTATACCCTTGAAATTTTGACACACACATGCTAGCATGCATACATTGATGTGGGTGTATCCAAAGTTTTTTTGATATATTATCTCTTGAGCACTAACAATTTGGAGCTAATTTGCAGCAGATCTCTAGTGGCATAGCACCACTCAAATGACTGCTACTTCTGTATAGTGATCACTGTAGCATCTGGGCCTGTTGCCCCCTGTATTAAGTACCAGGAAACCACAGGTCATTCAATTTGGAGTTTTGAAACATTTCAGTATTTGTAGGAAAATAGATTCTATAGACTGGAAATAACTTTGGGAGAGAAATACGCGACTAATGAGGTTTGTGACGAATTCCCATCAGCAGTAGAACTAACCTAATTTTGCAGAGTGGCTGGGAGTAATGAAGTCATTAGTTAAACCAGCTTCTGAGATCTGATACAAGATCAGTGGTTGTATGTGCTAGGGGAAAAGAGACATCTGAGCGATGTTAACAACAATAAAACTAAGAACAATGCTGTTAATCATTTCATTAACTATATATTTACAGAGATTTATGCTAATTATATATTTGAATAGTTATGCAAGATGATCACAGGCCAGATGTACTAATTACTGCTCACAATGCACTTATTGCAATTTGCCACCACTATTGGTGCGACCAGTAGATACTTTTCCTAACCAACCTATTTATGTCGCAAACCGTGCTTCACTCTGATTGGTTGCCACCACATGGATGGTGATCTGCTGAAGTCAGCAGACCAACTTGCCTGTCAGTAAAGTGTTTTTTTTGTTTTTAATGCAGCCTGTTTACCTTAAAGGAAATGGAGCTGCCATTAAGAAGAAAAGTTTACTATTTTTCTTTTTGTTTGAGAGTTGACAGTGGTGGACCACCGACATTCTCCCCCCAAAATGTTTTTAAATGTACAAAGGGGACGGGGTCCTAAAGGGAACCCTTCAATTTTGTGACTGGATTAACATTCTAACATGGGGATCAGTAACATTTTAATGTTTTGCAAACGGATTTTGGTTGCAAAACATTGATACATTTAAAACCAATTCAATATTTTGAAGAGACATTTACAACAGGCCCCATCCAGGCACCGAATCAGTATCTGTTCAGAATCCCTGATTAGGAAATAGCTAAAACATTGTAATGGTTGCAAATGTGGAATGAGAGCATTTGTGATGGTTGAAATGTGTCGTACATTTGGCACTAGTAACTAGTCTGCAAAGAAAATAAGCAAAATAAATGAAAAAAATTCCCAAACGAAAGGGATATCAGCTACACTGATGTAGGAACAATCAGGGAAGAGTTTGCCTGAGAAACAACAGAGGCTTTTAGAGCTTTTCTGAATTTTAGTAGGTCCGATTCTAGACAGATTTCTGTGGGAAGGGAGTGCCATTTTGAAGCTATTGCAGCTGAAAATTCTCTTCCATCTATTTGTTGTGCATTTGACTTTTGGAAACTGTAGGAGAAATTATGCGGAGGTGGGAAGGAGCAAGTCTATGGAAATGACCAGACAGAGGAGAGTGTCTCATCTTGCGAAGAGGTTTTTGTAAAAGGCATAATTATATCAAGGCAATTTGTTCGTGAATGACCGGCCAGTATAGCAAGGACAGAACCCCTCCCAGGGGCGAGTCCTCCTTACCGCCCCCACCAGTATAAATGCTTCCCTTTCACCTTTTAATGACTCCACTGACAACGTGATTTGTTGCCTTGAAAGGTCACAGTTTATTCAAAACATAACATGTTTGTACATTTTGCACATCATCTGGTCATTCATAAACCTCCATGTTATTGCATACTTTTCCTTGTCTTGTACATTCATTGTCATTGTTCGCTCACAGACCATATATTTTGCGAGGTGCCCCTTTTGCTGGGCCTTTGTGTTTGCGGTTACAGGCTTCAACTTTGCTACCAAATTCTGTGGGCGTCCGTCAGGACCTGCCCAGGCTGCAAGTGCTGTTCCGCTTGCCCTGGACACTTTGTTGGCCACTCACCTGCTCCTCAGACCCCATGCCATGTGGCATGCTGAGGACCCTGTGTGAGTATTTCATCTACTCTGCCTGTGGCTTTGTCCTGATATTTAGCTCCCTCAGTACCCCTGTTGTGAAGCATCCCAAAGGGCCTGTGGGAGCACCATCTCCTCTGCCTGTGGCTGTTTTCCATCAGTAGCTCCCTCAGTGCCCCTGCCGTGAGGCATCCCAAGGACACTTTGTGAGCCTTCCATCTACCTCTAGTAATCTTTCTCTCATTTGTGCATCTTTCCTGGGTTTCTTCCACCTCACCTCTGACTTGCGGCTGCGACACCCGTTTCTTTGGTGTGGGTGGGTCAGATTCCGTGCTCCTCTTAAAGGTGGGGGGGTTATGCGCTATCTCTGGGCCTTGTGCCCCTATTTACCCCAGCAGCGGTGCGTCCATTGGGGCGTAGGGGCGTAGCCCCACTAAGCCTGGTGGACGCACCTGCTGCGGCACAACGAACTCCCAAATAAATATAAATATAAAGCGCTTTCAGCGGGGGTTCCTGCCGGGACACACCAGCTGGAATAGGGAGTACGCAGGGGGTGGGGCTGCTGAGCTGGCTGGCTGGCTGGCATTTAAACTTAACAAACACTGTGTCAGTTTAAGTTTCCGAGTCGGAGTTGCGCATGTGGAATTATGGGCAAAAACTTGCCCGAGCATGCGCGTCAGCGTCATGTAGACGCTGAGACAGACCGAAGGGGCCAGGGGGTGCGGCTTTAGCTGGCCCCGTCGTTTGGAAGGCGAGAGGGCGAGTGCTGTGTGTTCCCCCCTAGCCAATCCTGGCGCTTATGCAGCGCCAGGATTGGCTGGTCCACCGCGCCAAGGACAGGCAATCCATCATTGGATGCCGCACGTGGGTGGCTCAGGCAGGCCGCTCAGCACTATATCCTGCTGGCCAATCACTGTGACTTCACCTGTGAAGCCATTCAGTGATTGGCCATGCGCGCCGTTAGTGTTACCTGTTTTTTTTTGCTTGACTTAACGGGGGCGCTCTCTCTCTGGAGTCATCTGTGAGACATGAGTCGCACTCGCCACTCGCCTACTGAAGACGAAGTGCTGGATCGTCGATTCCCTGTTCGTGCCGATGTTCAATTAATATTAAAGTAGGTAGGTCTGGCACCAGCCTGCCCTTCCGAGCTTCTGAGGAGAGGCCTGCTGGCTGCTGCTGCTGCGCTGCTGCGACAGAATTGGGCTGGAGGGAAGAGTATTGGCCACGACAAGTCATTCAACTAGTCTGCCCCTGGCCCTGGCCGCCCAAAGCCCGATCCGACAACCGTGGCCAGATAACCATTCACTGCTCGCTGCATGCCCCTCCGGCTGGACAGCGAGCTTTCACAGACCCTCATCCCGATCCCATCTGTGCTACTCTGTGTGGGCACTCTTGCCGACTCCCTCAAACTTATCTTTGCAGCATGTCGCCTCTGACCTGTCAGAACCAAAATATCAACCCAAAATGCCACTGGAACAGGAACACCCAGGCTTCCACTGCCCATGATGAAGCATTACTCTGACCCCCCTCACAAGTCTATGATGAAGTCACTCCCGCTCAGTATGTTCCCTCTCTTTTAATAACACTTTTTTTGTTACGGTTTTACATAGCACGAACTTGACCCAAAGGTATTGGCGCGCTGTACATGAGCAGTACATTACACAAGGACACGTTAATTTTTTGGTAGGCGCTGGTAGGCGCTGGAAGATTAAGTGATTTGCCCAGAATCACAGGATGTTGAGCCCACGTGGAGGCTCGAACCTGGTTCACCAGCTCCGAAAACAGCAGCTCAAGCCGTTAGGCCACATTCTCTCTTACTCAATGGTGCACACCCCCCTCCTTCTGTAGAAGAACCCCCCACTTTAAAATATAGTCATGTGGTTCCAGAGCTCATCCTATTGTAGAAGTGCCTACCCAGCTATACCCCCATTAACCCATGCTTCGGATGCCCCTCGTGCTGTTGAAACCCCACCCTCAAACGTCGCCATTAATCTATGCTGCATACCCCCCTCATGCTGCAGAACTGTAAACCCACACTCAAATATCCCCCATGAATCTATGCTGTTTGCCCCCGCCCATGTGCGGGCGAAGCTCCCCACCCCTCCCCATTCCCCCGTGGCGCGGTGATGGCATCAACCAGTACTGGTAGTTCTGTGTCTGGTACAACTAAGCAGCAGCACCCGTCCAGCCCTAATCAGTTAATAAAGGCTGTGCACTGCAGCCGGTGTGCGTGTCTGCTCTGGCTCACCCCAGCAGGTAACGGGTAAGACCTACGTTAAGTACTTTATGGCACACACATTTTTGTCTTGAGTTTTTAACCGTCCCCAAAAGCCACATGGTTCTCATGAGATGAAAACAGCGATTTATGTAAATCATTATGCATTGCAATAATATATCGCACGCAATAGATAATATGCCTTCTGTCACTGAGAATTTGAAACTGCTTTTATAAGTGCCTCACAGCCTCATACTCCCGAAGCCCTTTTGTACTGTGAATACACTGGCTGCTGTACGAAACACACACTGATCAGGCCGGGGCCTGAAAGTGATACCTATTGAGGAACGTAGGAATTAGGAGGTTCACAAAATCACAGCACTTGCCACTCTGTCTTGACTCTTCACTTCTCAGGCCATCTGCCGTTCCCCACGAAATGAAATGCAGTTTGGTTTGGTTTCTAGTAGTGGTCTCGTCGGTCGGTCTCGTCTCTCTCTCACTCACTGTGACGACTCAAGTCGAACAACAAATGGCTGGGTTACTACTAACTCACTGGGTACCCCGGCGCTGGCCATGCTGCTCTGACCTGATATCACACTGACCCTGTTCCTCATGTAAACAGTCCATCATCAGAAATCCTTGTCATCTCACCCCTCCACACCTGCAGCCTACTGAAATTTGAGATTCACAACTTCTCCTCCCCCTGACTCTCAGGAACTAAGCTACAATCCTGCTTGCGTTTAATTTGTGCCCCTCAAAGGCCCTCAAATTGATGTTGCACTCAGGATTTATCTTCCCTTTACCTTAAAAAGAAGAAGGTGTGAACACTGGAACAAAGTACAAACGTGATGGATAAACTCTTGCTCATATTGCTTGTTTATATGGTCTGTAAATAGCGTCTTACATTTATAGCTTGCATTTTTCGTTCACCCTAACAATGTAAATTCTGAGTTCATGGAATGTCTGCCATGTTCAAAATAATTCCAATTGATTGAGTAAATGCTGTCTATTATGCTGCTTGGACCCAGTGCATGTGTAGTGTAACCTATGTGATGTTTACTATTGTGTCATTGACGTTAACAGCAGTGAGGCATTGGGGTCTGTATGCAATGTTATGCAAGTATTGTAGCCTGCTCATGTTTTCAGAAACAGTCTAACTCTACTGCCTTTACAAGGATCTTCTGTATTCGAGTGAGGGCATTGTCGTCATACAGGAATACTCTTGTGCCAGCAAGTGCTTCTGAGATAAATATCATGCTGCAAATATCGTTTACAAAAATATTGTTCCACTGGGTGTAGGTTTGCTAATATTAAATCCAGTGAGGCAGTAGATGCCCTCGGTGTGATGGGTATACCAAGCTGTAGGTCCCTATGCTCACTGTGCCATAGGAATCAAAGTAAACCTCACAAGACCTAAAAGGCCACACTTGTCTATAGGTTCTTGTGTTACCACCTGAAGGGAACCTGGCTGGACTATTGGATCAGGTCAACGACTGATGTGTATATATGCCTTATCTCTGTTTAGAGGGAGTGGTGGGCAGAAAACAAAGTACTAGAATTCTGCCCTGAGTAAAAGAGATCATTTCAAGCACTCCTTCCATCATTTTTGGTTGTGGTTAGGGTTGAAACCACACTGAATAAGAAATCAAATGTTTGCACCCTTAATACCTTTGACCCTCTTGACTAATTATTACCAACATTGAAAAACCAAATATGTAGTAGGATACGTTACAGCATGCCAAATTTTGGTGCAAATTATTAAAATGGCTGGACATGTAAATTTATATTTATCGCTCAATATTGTTTTCCATTTAGCTTTCAATGGGATTTCCTATAGGATTTTTTTCTCTGTATGTAACTCTGAAACCACTGAATGGACAGCTACCATATTGTTATGGCATGGGATGCTTCAGTCATTCTGTGCCTTTTATTGGTTTAGTGAAAATCTGTTCATTTGTTTTGAGGTGTGAGGTAAAGTATGAGATTCCACTGTGCAAGTCAAAGTATGTCTATTTTTCAGAGAGTTAGTTAAAGTTAGTGTTACCCTAGTGTTTGAAAAATAAATTGTTATCTTTTCATTTCCAGCGCCTGGTCAAGCCTGACAACCTGAGACATTACCGCACTTTGAGCCAATTTTTCGCCAAACAAGAGGACCCAACCTCCTTTGCTGCTCTATAACCCCGGCTACCACCCAGCAAACACCAGTGTTAAAGGAAAGCAAACTGATGCTATATATTTTTTTACATGGGAGTTAGGGCTATGTAGTATGTGGTCACTCTCCAGGCCCTCAAGCAGTGTCTCTTTCAGTGCCTCCAGCAACCACTATGGCACAGAGAGGCAGGAGGCAGTACGGCTGTATTTTAGCAGTCATTTTGTGGGAAGGGGAGCTGTTGGAGATGTATTACAAGATGCACAAGATATATGTATTTGTACTGAAATTTCATATTATTGAACTGCACCTTTTACGTTGTACTTTGATTATTGACAGGTTTATCAGCAAACAACAAGAGGACCCCAACCTCCTTTGCTGCTCTTTCACCCCATCTACCACCCAGCAAACACCAGTGTTAAAGGTAAGCAAACTGATGCTATATATTTTTTTACATGGGAGTTAGGGCTATGTAGTATGTGTTCACTCTCCAGGCCCTCAAGCAGTGTCTCTTTCAGTGCCTCCAGCAACCACTATGGCACAGAGAGGCAGGAGGCAGTACGGCTGTATTTTAGCAGTCATTTTGTGGGAAGGGGAGCTGTTGGAGATGTATTACGAGATGCACAAGATATATGTATTTGTACTGAAATTTCATATTATTGAACTGCACCTTATACGTTGTACTTTGATTATTGACAGGTTTATCAGCAAACAACAAGAGGACCCCAACCTCCTTTGCTGCTCTTTCACCCCATCTACCACCCAGCAAACACCAGTGTTAAAGGTAAGCAAACTGATGCTATATATTTTTTACATGGGAGTTAGGGCTATGTAGGGGAAGACTGTGGACTTTTCTTCAAGTTCCTGACGCTCCTGCGGAACGTGCCTGGCAACCATTACACTTCTGTGCAACTTCTTCCACTCTTAGAGCTGAGATTTCCATGAAAGTCTTATAGTCTGAATTCAGCACTTGAGCATAATAGGACGGAATGTATGAAGCTCTGTGGTTATACTGAATAAACTGCTACCTATGTTATGCCATCTATTAATGTAATAAATACACTTTCACAATTGTGTTATTAACCTTCCTGCTTTCTCAAATTTGCTTGAAAATGCACAATTTTCTTCTTTTTTTCCAAAATTTTCTTGGGGGGGGTAACGACCCCAAACCCCCTATTTGGGGTTCGGGCTCGCTCGCTGCGCTCGCTCGCTACGGTGCTGTATGCAAATCACTTTGCGCCCCACCACTTTAAAATCTCACCCACCGCCCCTGATTTACCCCCCGTTCTTTCCACCCCGCCCCCTCCTGGGGGGGAGTTGGCTACCTTGGGGGTGACCAATCCCCAGTCGCCCCAATTTTCGCAGGCTTTCGAGACTGGGGGAAGGCTTCCCACTTCCGGGCGGCGTTTGTTTTTGGCCCCCATTGAGTCTGGCTATGCCTTCCCTGGCCTGGGTTTCAATTTCGGTCATACAGAAGGTTCTCAGAGTTCTGTAAAAGTGGAAATATTGCTGCCGCCATATTTTTAACAGTGAAGATTGTCTGAGTGTAAAAAGCACATTTTTCTGTTCATGTTGTATTTTTAGTCGTGATCGTACTTTTGCCATTCAAACTCGGCCGAAGAATCCTTTTCTTGCTGCCATTGTGGACTCAAGTTATGAAGACTTCTTCTCATAACATTCAGTTCATGAATTGCAGTGGCGGCTGGTGATATTTGAAAGTGGTGAGGCGCAGATGTTTGGGACCTGTTGGCGAGCAAGCCCTTCTTGTCTCTCCCACACACACACACACACACACAATGTGCAAATTAATGCAGGGAGAGGGTACAGAGGGGAGGGCACTGCTAACACACACCACATCAGTCACCCGCACAGGACGGCCAGCTTTCTTATCTGCCCAGCAAATCAATCAACACACAGCTGGAGCATTGGCAATCTTAAAATCGTTCAACTTCAAATTATCTCTGAACGAACCCGTGCAGGAGCCAGGCCTGGGAAATGTTTGGCACATAAACCTTGCAACAAACACCATATAAAAATATGATAGAGACACTTCAAAATTCAAAGAAGTGCATTTCTTTAACATGCAGAAGCGTTTCAATTTAGTACAACAGATTATATATCTGCATTAAGAGGCATTTGCCAAAGGGAAGGTTTTTAAACCTGAACTTACACATATTCTTGCCCCCTTCCCAGCCTCTCTCATGCTGGTAGGTATGTGCACCATGTATGTGGCCTATATTCTTACAGGGAACAACATTATAGTCTATTTAAATCAGACACAAGAGATGTGCTTTTATAGTGCACACTCTGAAATCAGGTATTTCAAAGGAAAAAGGGAAGCACAGTAAAATAAAATATCTTGCCAAGGGCTCTCAAACATGCAATCAGTGCCTTTCGTTTTATTTAAGAGAGCTTCTCAGGTAATACCTCGGAGCATGTCTCACCTTGTAATCCAATAGTGCGTGCTTTAACATTTGAGAGCTAGCTGTCCTTAAGATGATCCTTTTTGCTATCATTAATGCTTTCCCTAATTTTAACAAAAATGAAACTTACCTTAGGTAATGGCTTCCCGCTTTTCTTTCCTGACTGATGATCCAGGATCCAGACTTCCGACTCCCGCTGTCGCTGTAGTATTCCGACGCCATCAGAAGGCAGCAGGCAGCCTCCCTCCCCTTCCAGCAGCCAGCGCTGTGATTGGTTCGGCCGGCTGCCCTACTGACGTCATTTATCTCTGTATGCTGCAGCACAGCAGCATACAGAGAGACAGGGAGAGTGGGAGGGGTTACTTGAGGGCAGGGGGGAGCGGCTTGCCTACTGTGTTAATACTGTCTGTTTGGGTAGCCTCTCAGGCTGCCCAAACAGACAGTATTACCAACAGTGGGCAAGCCGCTCCCCCCTGCCCTCGAGTAACACCGCCCACACAGGAACTTCTGCTTTCTCGCCGTGCGAGTAGGCAAGGCAGAAACAAATGGTAGTTATTATCATTGGTAATAATAACTACCTTTTTGTTTGCCTTCTCGCACGGCGAGAAAACAGGGGGGGTGGCGCCCAAACGCCCCCATGGACCAGCCGCCGCTGATGAATTGTGTTTGGGCAGTCGCAAAGCCCAAGTCCCTGCAGCGCAGGGAGGTCCACGCCCCTTCAGGGGACCCCTCACCCTTAATCGGACCCCCCATTCGAGCCAAGGTCAATGAATATCTTTGAGGTATGGGTGACTCAGGGGCCCTTTCTTACATTCTGCAGGGGAGCCCCCATCATTTTGCATTAGGCCACTGTGGTTACGTCTGTGATTGAATGGTTCAGAAGATTGTCTTATTTCCTTCCTTTCTACGGTTCCTGAAACTTTTTTTAATTAATCACTGTTGACAAATGAATGAACTATGATTGTTTGGTATCTTTGCAGCTATAATAAATTCATATGGATATAAAATTTAAAATGTTCATATTTCGATTTGGTACCTTCGTATGTGACACATTTTGCACGTGGGACACCCCACCGCTCATCTTTTTAGATTCAGAAGAAACAGGTGCTTTAGCACCATCAAGACCCTCTCTATACAAGAGGTCTGGGTCCGTGGCACAGACAGCCCTGGAATCCCTTGACAACTAAGGGGCATATCAGCAAAGAACGGCGATGAATAACACAAAGCGTGCTTAGCGCTTTGTTATTCATCGCCATCTATCTATGGAATTTATCGCCCTGGTAGCGCGTTATCAACAACGCGTTGCTCCAGGGCGATAAAAATTCCCGAGATAATGGGGGAAGTAGCTGTTTTGCAGGAAACATCGCTGGTTTTCCAGCGATGTACCCTGCAAAAGGGTGATAACATTGATGATACGACCCTGTGGTCGTAGCAGCATAATCCACCCCCTATGTTAGGGATGGGTAAGTCAGGATTTTAGCAGACGTTACTTTTCGGAGAAAACTGCAGTTTTCTCCCAAAACTAACGTCTGCTAAAATGCTGGGGCAGACTTGTAAATATCGCGAAGTGCACCTCAGCGATATTTGCAAGGCTGTACTGCCCAGTGATGCCCACTTTGCATCTCATTAGAGAAAAAGGGTGCTAACATGCTATTATGCATGTTAGCACCCTCTTGTAAATAGGGCAATAGTTTTATCCCCTCTTTTTTGGCTTTTAAAGCTAAAAAAGCTGAGATAAAGCCCTTGTTAATATGCCCCTAACTTTTTAGCACATTAAATCAATATTTTGACTTCTTTTAAGCGCCAAATATGAATTTTCCAGTATCTTTGAAAACTAACCCCCTTCACCGGGCTTAACACAAAATATAATCTTTCTGCCATGTGTTGCCTGCCTGCCTCTACAGATTTGCAGGATTTAAGCAATTTTAACTTTTGCACCATAACCTCGCCCACTCCTTAGAAACCTATAGCAGAACTTGGAAAACATTGCATCAAGGCCACCGAATATACCAAATTCTCGGCTGGTTTAAAGTTCAGCCAAAGAGTTTCTCTCAGCCAAAGAGCTTCTCTCAGGCCTACTATGAGATCAATGTGCAATTTCAATTGTAGATGATTGCTGTGTGTTTGGGCATTATGATGGAGGCAAAGTGGCTAAGAAAAACTCTTTTACAGCCCGTAATAAAATGTGTCAAAAGTTTATGAGGTACTGATTCAATCAATCAACAAGCTTTATTTGGAGGTTAAAAAAACATATGATCACACAATTTAAAAACCTAAATACAATGCCACATCTGATGTTTTTAAATGAAAAACATAAATCCATTCTTGAAAAGTCGACTGATCATAAGAAAAAACTTGAAAAAAACTAATCAATAACACTATGTTGAACATTTTCAAAATTTGTGTCTAACCTACGAGTGGGATGTGCATGTCAGTAGTCAAAGAGACATGACATGGAGCTTTCACTCAGGATGGCTACTAGAAGGCACTGTTAAAGTGCTAGCACACCTATGCACATCATCCTTGTACAATACTCAGAGCACACGCATCACATCAAATTCATCAAACATGAACTCTTCCGACGATGCATGCAGGTTGTATGACAGAACAATGACTCCCTAAACCATGCATGACTTAACAAAGCGGTCTTAACAACGACCACGTCTTTACCACACATGCAGTGGCAGCTCCTCTACTAAAGCAAAGGAGCGTTGCCCCACTGCCATAAAGCAGCAAAAGAAAGGAAAAACTGAAATGATAATAACGTTATGGTATTATCATTTTATTTTGTCCTCCTGCTGCAGCAGCTTGCATGAGGGGGCGGACGGTCTGCAGCGGAGGAGTAGTAGAGCTCTCCTAAGTGCTCAATGACTGTTTGGTTGGCACTCTCGGGCATGTGCACTTTCCCTCTTCTCCATTGCGGCTGCATTACATCCTGCATTGAGATCATGCCCACCAGTACAGACCCTGGCTGAGCGCTGTGTCACGGCGTCCTGGCCAATCACAACCCTGCATTGTAGCATTGTGATTGGCTGCAGGAAGCTTGGGAGCTCTGGTGCTTCCTGCTTCCTGTTTTTCACAAGAAGCCAGAGTAGTGTCCTACTTGTAATAATGACAGACACTTACTTTAGATTCATGGAGCTTTATTCACAGACTCCTTACTCGTCCCTGTCCCTACTCTAACGGCCCCCTTTCCTGTCCTCGCTCCTCCTCTTCCTCCTACCCCTTGGCTCCACCCACACCCAACTACTAGACTGCTCACATCATTACATCTCCCCCTTTGTTAACAAAATAAAGTAACTGACTTGATTACAGCTCTTCAATTAGCCTCTTGGGCTTTTGAATGTTCCTTCTAGGACAGAGATTCACTCCAGAGTCTTCAGACGCAGCTTCAGTCTGACATTCAGGTCTCTGTACTGCATCCACTTGACCAGGCACATCTGACTCTCGATGGTCTGGTGTTCTGTCAAGAGCCTCTCTCATGGCTGGTGTACATTTTTGGAAATGTGAGGCATTTCTTGTACTCCGTCTTTTCTCTGACTCTGCAGTAATCATTGTACCTTTCTGTTGAGTGATTACCAACGTGTCAAGGCGACGTCTTCCTCAGGGTCTGTCGTGAAGTTATAAGGACCCACCTCTCGATACCTCCAATTCCGAATGTAATTACTACACAGAATCTTGGAGTGATCAAGCGGGGGGGAAAAGGGAATTAGGAAGGGGACAGCAGGGAAGGAGATCTGGAAAGGAAAAGTTAGAAACCAAATATTCCGTAATCCTAAGTTGACTATAAACCTAGAACCAAGACTGAGAATTCAGTAGAACTCAAGTCCTTAATCACAGTCTCTACTGATACAATCAACTAATTGTAAATAAATACTAAATCATTTAAAACATTCTTTTCACAATATTGTTATTCTCTTTTCTCTTGTGAATAGCGACAGATTCTCCATTAAAAAGTAAAAACACCACTCTTTAGTAAATAGACTTCTTTACCAAAGTTTTAAGAACAATCCTATGCAAAATCACACTGCTGTCTTTTTCATGAGTTATAACTAAAACACCTTTTGGCCTTTTCTCCCAAAGAACATTCGCAAGAACTAATTGCGCTTAGACAATCTGTAAGAGAAATGTATACACGCACATTCATTAGCTTTGCACTTCTACATTAAACATCCCTTGCCAGCAACGAGATGTTATCACAGTTTCAAAGGAGAATATACACCAAATATTCGGACTTTCAGTGGTCTTGGTTATTCCTTATAAAATTAACAACCAGATTTGACACCTATAAACCAGAAAAGTATACTTCGAAGTTTTGCGCCAAGAGCTAAGGTTTGATATCTCCTACCTGTAGAGTACGACCTACTCTACTACTTTGAAGGACAAGGCGTCCCCTCTGGATACTCAAAACGGCTCTTCCATCCGATAACTTCGAACACTGAGCAAGCTGGAAACTGCCACGCCCCCTGGAATCGATCTCCTAAGGCCTCCGTTGAAATCCTTCTCCAAACGACTGGATCTGCATACAAAGGAGAGGGAGCAAGAAGAGACCACAGCCACTCCCCAGAAACGACCAGAATAGTGAGCACAAGGAGACAGGGCGTGGTCGCGCAAGCTAACGTGCCTACGGCGCTTACGTATGCGACCGGGCTACCAAAGCTTACGCATTAGGCGGACGCGTACAACATGCCAAACCTCACGCATTAGGCGGAACGGCATTAGGCAGCAAGCAATGAACAGGAGTCTTGCACAGACACTCTAGGAAGGATGCAGAACAGATGGACAAGCGGGTTTAGAACACCACAACCACCAACGCCCTCCCAAAGATGACTGATGCATTTTGCCACACAGGTGACCCCGAACGTTGAGTGGGGCGGGCCCTAGACCACAGGCCACCCTAGCCCTGACAGTACTCCCCCCTCCCAAGAGTGGTCTAGGGCCCGGCTTTAGAGGGTGGAGGAGGTGGAAACGGCGTACCAAACGAGGGGCATGAACATTGTCAGCCGGCTCCCAGGAATCATTTTCAGCACCGTACCCCTTCCAGGAGACAAGATACCACAACTTGGAGCCCCGACGTTTAGAATCCAAAATGTCCTGTACTTCATATTCCCAATTACCATGAACTAAAATTGGTGCCGGACGGGGAGCCAGATTCTGATTAGCAGGTTTAAGAAGGGAAGTATGAAATACTGGATGAATTCGTAGAGACCTAGGCAACAGCAACTTGAATGTCACAGGGTTCACTTGTCGAAGAACTGGATAAGGACCAATGTACTTAGGTTGAAACATACTCTTGTGCTTGAAGTTTAAGTTCTTTGTGGACAGCCAAACTTTGTCTCCAGGGGCATACGTAGGACCTGAACGATGTTTTTTGTCATACTGCTCTTTGTATTTCTTCTTGCTTTGTAACAAGCGATCCTGAACCTGACGATGGATATTCTGCATAAGTTGTACAGAGTCTCTAACTGCCGGCACACCACTACCATCATTGGGCATAGTTAACGGAATGGTGTTAGGTTCATAGCCATAGAGTGCCTCAAACGGAGAGGAACCGATTGATGAATGAGGCGAAGTGTTATACGAAAATTCAGCAATCCAAAGTAAATCTAACCAAGATTTCTTAGAGTCCGTAACATAACACCTCAAGTATTGTTTCAAAGTTTGGTTCAGTCTTTCAGTTTGCCCATCAGTTTGAGGGTGATAACTAGTGGACATATTGGAAGTGATGTGTAGATCTTTACACCATTGTTGCCAGAACTTGGAAGAGAACTGAGAACCTCGATCTGAAAGCAAAACTGAAGGCAGGCCATGTAAGCGCACCACATGTCGCAGAAATAGTTGTGCTAACTGTCCAGCAGAGGGTAGTTGCTTACAAGGGATGAAATGTGCATATTTGGTTAAACTGTCCACAACTACTAGAATCACAGTATGCTGTTGGATCGGAGGTAAATCAGTAATGAAATCCAATGAAATATGTTTCCATGGTTCAGTTGGTGTAGGTAGAACCTGTAGAAAACCTCTTGGTTTAGTGTGATCGGTTTTAAATCTTGAGCAGACCTCACAATCATTAGCCATTTTCAGTACATCTTTTTGCAGCGTTGGCCACCAAAACATCTTTTGTATTTTCTCCACAGTCTTTCGAGGGCCAGGGTGCCCTGCCATAGGATGTGAATGTAACCAATGGAACAAAGTTTCCTGTAATTGCAATGAGGGCAGATAAACTTGCTTTCCATGGAAAGGTATCCCTTCTTTGATGGTTTGATTAACATTGGAGTTCAACCATGATTTCCACTGAGAAGAAGGAAAATTTTCATGAATATTCTCCAAAAATTGATCTGCCGAGAGTACACTAATTACTTTGCCAGGATCAATTATCGGTTGAGGAGTTCCTTCAAAGCGATGCAAAGAAGAGTCTTTTCTGGACAGGGCATCGGCTTTCTTGTTGTCTTGGCCTGGACGGAAAGTAATTATGAAGTCATATTCGGCAATAAACTTCATCCACCTGAGTTGTCTCGGGGTCAACATTCTAGCTGAGCTCATAAACTGTAAATTTCTATGGTCAGTGTACACAGTTACAGTAAATTTTGCTCCCATTATGTAATGTCTCCATTCTTTGAAGGCTTCTAGTATCGCTAGTAGTTCCTTTTCAGCTATAACATAGTTTTGCTCTGCAGGGTTTAGTTTTCGAGACATGTAGGCAACCGGATGCATTTGACCAGTAGTGTGATGTCTTTGAGAAAGAATGGCTGCTATAGCTACATCCGAGGCGTCAGCTTCAATGATAAAAGGTTCCTCTACATTGGGATGCATGAGAACGGGAGCTTCAGTAAAGGCTCTTTTTAGCTTCTGGAATGCATGTTCAGCTTCTGTGGACCATTCAAATTTCACCTTCTTTCTCAACAATCGTGTGATGGGAGCTACCACAGCAGAAAAGTGATCAATGAAGCGGTGGTAAAAGTTCGCAAATCCCAAAAAGCACTGTATGTCTCGAACAGATGTCGGAGTGGGCCAATCAGCAACAGCTTTGATCTTTCTGTCAGTCATTTTCATCCCAGTTGGAGTGAGGAGAACTCCCAAAAATTCAACTTCACGAACATGGAAATCACATTTAGATAATTTGCAGTACAAATTATGAGATTGCAGAGTGTTCAAAACCTTTCTGACATGACCTTCATGTTCAGCTTCAGAATCAGAATAGATCAATATATCGTCTATATAGACAATAACAAAAAGATCCAAAAATTCTTTCAAGGCATCATTCAAAAAAAACTGGAAAGCTGCCGGTGCATTGCACAGCCCGAATGGCATTACCAAGTACTCAAACAATCCATATCGAGTTTTGAAAGCAGTCTTCCATTCATCACCTTGCCTGATACGGACCAAATGGTAGGCCCCTCTGAGGTCCAATTTAGTGTAGATTTCTGCCCTTTTAACTTGGTCCAACAGAACAGGGATGAGAGGCAATGGGTATTTATTTTTGACAGTGATTTTGTTCAACGCCCTATAATCGATGCAAGTCCTCAATTCCCCATTAGCTTTCGGAATGAAGAATAAAGGAGACGCTGCCGGAGACTTGGAGGGGCGGATGAATCCATTCTCTAGATATTGGTCAAGATACTGTCTTAAATGTTGATTCTCTTTTTCAGACAAAGCATAAATGCGACAATTTGGGACACTAGATCCAGGTACAAGATCAATTTGACAGTCATAGCTTCGATGAGGAGGAAGGAGGGCTGCCTTAGCTTCACTGAAGACTTCTGCGAATTCCTTGTAAATTTTAGGTAACAATGTTTCTTTTTCCTCTGCTGTGGCCAATCGACTTAGAGTTGGTTTTGAGACATTTAGACAAGAAGAATGACAAAAGTCAGACAGAAAAACCAGTTCTCTCTTTCGCCAATCTATGGTTGGATTGTGTAAGCAAAGCCAAGGCATTCCAAGAATAAAACCATACTGAGGTGCTTGGATAACATCAAATTGAAGCTCCTCCTTATGTATTTGTTGCTTAGCGTCTTCACAGAACATAACAACCTTAGAAGTTTGCATGGTTACTGGCCCTCCAGCTAGAATTTTTCCATCCACAGCTTGAACTATTTCTGGAGTCTCTTTTTGTTCACAGATGATTCCTAAGCGTTGGGCAGTTTCTAAATCTACAAAATTTCCTGTAGCTCCAGAATCAACTAAAACTTCCATTTGGCATGTTTCATGAATTAACCTGATTTGTACGGCCAATCTAAAATGAGCTTTGTAGTTAGAGACACATGAGTTCACAGAAGGGAAGGCAATGGTACCCAAGAGATCTCCCTTCAAACATCTTGGGCCAGTTAGTTTTCCGATTTTAGATCTGTTTTTTCCAGAGCTGCTGACTTACTAGAGTTAGGAAATCTTCCCTTTGGCTTAGCTAAACAGTCCTTCACGAAGTGACCTTTTCGACCACAATAAAGGCATTGTCCATTCTTTCGACGATTGTCTTTCTTATCTTTTGACAATGGTTGTCTTAAAGTTCCTATTTCCATAGGCTCCGAACCAGTTTCAGAGTTTGTAGATTGAGGCCTAGATTTAGCTTCAGATCTCCAGTTAGGTTTGTCTGTTCTTTTTTTATCTGATCTCCGTTCAGAGAGTCTGTGGTCTAAACGCAGCGTTAGGTTAATCAATTCTGAGCAAATTACTGGTTGAGGATCAATCTGTGCCAAAACATCTTTCAGATCATCTTTTAAACCTTGATAAAAGAGAGCGGCTCTTTTTTCCTCTGGCCAAGAAGTTTCAGCGATCAATCTGTTGAAATGAGACAAATAAGAAACAAGGTCCCTATTACCTTGTTTCAACTGAAGTAGTTCTCGATCTGCGGATAAAGTAACAGTTCTGCGATCAAAAACTTTTTCAAATTCTTCCACAAATCGTTTCCAGTTGTAAAGCAAAGTGTCATCTTGTCTGACCAAAGGAACTGCCCAGTTTGCTGCATCACCGGTCAAATAGGAAATTAAAAACGCAATTTTAGACTGTGGGGTTGGAAACGCAGTTGGTCTACAAGCAAAACGTAACTCAATCTGGGTCAAAAAGATTTGCACCTTAGAGGGATCCCCAGAAAAATGTTCAGGGGCTGCCAAAGGAATCTGGGGAGGCACTGTAACAGCTATATTTGTATTTCCCCTGCTAGCACCAGTTTCTTGCAACTCTTCTGGAAGAGGAGTACTCTGTAATTGAATATTGTCCACCTTAGCTGCTAACAAAGCAGTTACATCCATGGTTTCCTTTAAGTCTGCTTGCATACGCATGATTGCAGACATTAAATCATTGATGGTGGTCATTATGACTTCACGTACAGACCAGGAGGAAAATAAATTCGTGGGCTCACTATTCTGTCAAGGCGACGTCTTCCTCAGGGTCTGTCGTGAAGTTATAAGGACCCACCTCTCGATACCTCCAATTCCGAATGTAATTACTACACAGAATCTTGGAGTGATCAAGCGGGGGGGAAAAGGGAATTAGGAAGGGGACAGCAGGGAAGGAGATCTGGAAAGGAAAAGTTAGAAACCAAATATTCCGTAATCCTAAATTGACTATAAACCTAGAACCAAGACTGAGAATTCAGTAGAACTCAAGTCCTTAATCACAGTCTCTACTGATACAATCAACTAATTGTAAATAAATACTAAATCATTTAAAACATTCTTTTCACAATATTGTTATTCTCTTTTCTCTTGTGAATAGCGACAGATTCTCCATTAAAAAGTAAAAACACCACTCTTTAGTAAATAGACTTCTTTACCAAAGTTTTAAGAAAAATCCTATGCAAAATCACACTGCTGTCTTTTTCATGAGTTATAACTAAAACACCTTTTGGCCTTTTCTCCCAAAGAACATTCGCAAGAACTAATTGCGCTTAGACAATCTGTAAGAGAAATGTATACACGCACATTCATTAGCTTTGCACTTCTACATTAAACATCCCTTGCCAGCAACGAGATGTTATCACAGTTTCAAAGGAGAATATACACCAAAGATTCGGACTTTCAGTGGTCTTGGTTATTCCTTATAAAATTAACAACCAGATTTGACACCTATAAACCAGAAAAGTATACTTCGAAGTTTTGCGCCAAGAGCTAAGGTTTGATATCTCCTACCTGTAGAGTACGACCTACTCTACTACTTTGAAGGACAAGGCGTCCCCTCTGGATACTCAAAACGGCTCTTCCATCCGATAACTTCGAACACTGAGCAAGCTGGAAACTGCCACGCCCCCTGGAATCGATCTCCTAAGGCCTCCGTTGAAATCCTTCTCCAAACGACTGGATCTGCATACAAAGGAGAGGGAGCAAGAAGAGACCACAGCCACTCCCCATAAACGACCAGAATAGTGAGCACAAGGAGACAGGGCGCGGTCGCGCAAGCTAACGTGCCTACGGCGCTTACGTATGCGACCGGGCTACCAAAGCTCACGCATTAGGCGGACGCGTACAACATGCCAAACCTCACGCATTAGGCGGAACGGCATTAGGCAGCAAGCAATGAACAGGAGTCTTGCACAGACACTCTAGGAAGGATGCAGAACAGATGGACAAGCGGGTTTAGAACACCACAACCACCAACGCCCTCCCAAAGATGACTGATGCATTTTGCCACACAGGTGACCCCAAACGTTGAGTGGGGCGGGCCCTAGACCACAGGCCACCCTAGCCCTGACACAACGGCTCATCTTTGAATTTACAATGCATTTTCTTTAGCTGCTCTTGTTTAACCACCACACAGTCTCCTTCATGAAGAGACGGAGATTTGGCTCTCCTCCGAGTATCTGCATAGACTATCATTTTACTCTTACCCGCGTGATCTGCCAGTACCACCTCTTGATGGGCACGTGCTGGAGACACGGGTCGCAGCTCTCCTTCCCATGTCGGGATCCGTGTTCGAATGGGTCGCCCCAACATGAGCGTGGCAGGATATTTTCCTGTGGTGGCATGTGGGGTAGTCTGATACGCTCTCAGCACCTCATTGAGAGTCACCTGTAAGTCTCTTTCGTCCAGGGTGGCTTGTTGAAAGGTCTTTTTGAAAGTCGCCATGAATCTCTCAATGTGGCCACAGGGGCCTGATCTTGCGGTGCCTGAAGTTGAGGTGCTTCGTGAATTCACTGAAGTCATGTCCATTGAAAGGAGGACCATTGTCCGTATTGAGTCCTTTCGGAACGCCCCAGGCAGCGAAAACTTCGTCTAGCACAGCAATCGTGCTGGAGGCATTGGTGGACGATATGAACTGTGCTATTGGAAACCTCGAGTATTCGGCCATTATTGCCAGAACATATTTGCCTGACTGGAGGGGTTCATAAAAGTCCATGGCAAGCTCTTGCCATACCCCACTGGGCAGCTTCATCATTTGGAGAGGAGCAGGCGGATCTCCATGGCTGACCAGTAGACACTGCGGACAGTCCTTCAAGGTGAGCTCCACCATTTGATCCAGCAGTGGAAACCACACCCTTTCTCAGAGAGCTCTTTTCGTCGCGACAACTCCACGGTGGCCCTCAAGGGCTAAGTTGATTACGCCTTGCCGTAACTGCCTCAGGATGACAATCCGATGATCTCTCAGCAGGAGTCCCTCGGAGGTGGCAGATAATTCTTCGCTAATGTGCCTGAACGCCTGCATCTCTTGACGAACCTGAGGGTCATTCTTTTCTTCCTCATTGTCATGTCTCCAGCGGTGTGTTCGCAGTCGAGGGACCATCTTCTGAAGGACGTTGTCTTGTGCTGTGGCTTCCTGTATCGCTTCCAGAGGAACCGCCGGTGGTCGGGCTACTCCCACCACGAAATGTATGTACTCTTCCGCAATTGAGGGAGGCGAGGCCTGGGACGCTTGTGTATGTCCGGACATGTTATCCGCGGGATTCGCTGACTTCCCCCGGTTTGTGTATTATTGTGTAGGTGTATTCCTGTAGGCGCAAACCCCACCGTTCGATTCGAGGCGGCATCTTGGCTCTGGGGTTTCCAAAGATGGTGACAAGCGCCTGATGATCAGTCACCATCGTAAAATGTTTGCCATAGATAAATACATGAAAATGTTCACAGGCCCAGACAACCGCAAGGCTTTCTTTTTCGGGTTGAGAGTAAGCCTTCTCGGTGTCTGATAGGCTGCGACTGGCATATGCCCCAATGTGTCGTTGGTCAGAGTCATTGTCATACTCAGCCAGTATTGCACCCAAACCCACTGGACTGGCAGCCACCGTTATCTCCGTCTTCCTCTTGGGGTTGAAATAAGCCAAATTGTCCGCTGATTCTACTGCTTGTTTAATCTCCTGAAACGCCCACTCACACTGTGGGGTCCAAGCAAACAGTTGTCCTTGCTTGGTGAGGGCTCGTCGTAGTGGGTGACTGATAGTGGCGTAGTCTTTTATGTATCTAGCACAATAGCTGGCCATGCCTAGAAAGGATTGGATGTCACTCACATCCTGGGGGCTCTTGGTGTCGTTGAGTGCTGTCACTTTCTCTGGGTCAGGCTTCATCCCGGCTCCAGGGAACACATGTCCGAAGAACTTGAGAGTGGATTGATGGAACTCACACTTGTCCTTATTGAGGGTAAGATTGGCTTCCAGAAGAGCATGGCATACCCGATCTAGTGCTTTGTCATGTTCCTGGGTGTTTGACCCACACACCAAGATGTCATCACTGTAGTTCAGTGTATTGGGTATGTGCCTGATGGTTTGACGAATGGTTTCTTGAAATATTTCCGCTGCAGAGGAGACACCAAAACTCAGCTGTTTGTACCGAAACAAACCCAGAAGGGTGGCGAACGTTGTTATGTACCGCAACTTTTCATGTAGTTCCAGCTGGTGGTACCCCTTGTTTAAGTCAAGTTTGGAGAAGACTCTGGCTCCATTCAGTGCAGATATCATGTCACTCAAGTGGGGTCCTGGGTGACGCTCTCTCTCTATGGCGGTGTTGGGGAGTCTCATGTCCACACATAGACGCACCTTCTCAGGAGTGCCCTTCTTTGTCACAATGACGACAGGTGATACCCAGGGTGTGGGGCCATCAGTTCTTTCAATGATGTCTGCCTTTAACAACTCCTGGATTTCATCCTCTACCGCTTGCTGAAGATGAAAAGGCACTTGCCTGGGGTGTTGTGCCAAAGGACGCACTTGCTCATTGATGTGTAGTCGAATCAAACATTTGTTCATTTTCCCTAGCCCTGTGAACAACTTGGGGAACTTGTTGATAATGTCCGGATCATCACTGACTCTGTATAGAATCTCAACCAGCCGTAGGCGCTCTCCAGTAGGCAGACTGAGGAGGCAATCAGCTTCCGGACCTTCAATGACGTGACTGTACGCCGACACAGAGGTGGATTTGTGTCGGAGTGTCGTTGCAAATTTGCCCAGACATGGAAGAGGTTTTTTAGACATCCAGGTAAACACTCTGACATGTGCCGGACTCAAGGGGGGTGACAGCTTCTTTTTATTATACTCAGTTATGGGGATGTAGTTTAGTGACGCCCCACTGTCCAACACAAATTTAGTTGCATGTGTTCCCACACTTATGACCAATGGGGTATACTTCTTTAGTTGATCCGGGTCTGCTACCATGCAGACATATTCATCTGTGTATTCTGATTCCAGAGATGCTGATCTTGAATCTCTCGACGGCACCTTCTCGGTGACCTTCTCACCCATTGGGACTTGTGGGACTCCCTGCTGGAGTGAGACGAGCCAGAGGATGACTTGACTCGATCCTGTACTGCTTGCGCATGATGTCGCCTTGTGTCCGGGCGAAACAATCTTGTAGCTTCTCTCATGCGTTCTTTGCTATATACTCCACATATCACCTCAAAGTGATTCTTCCGTCCACACTTTTGGCATTGTTGGCTCATCGTTGGGCACGCATCTATATGCGGGAAGTTGTACCCGCATCAATAGCATTTTCTAGAGCGTTCTGGTTTCTTGTCTCTCCGACCGGACTCGTAACGTCTCCGTCTTGTGTACTGAAGTCGTGATGCTGGTCGGGACCTTCTCTGTCGTTCTTTTGATCTTCTGCGAGTGTTGTGGTCTTGCACCCTATGTACTTGTTCTCTTCTTTCACTACGCCCTCTCCCCATACTTTTGGCATGTTCCTCCACTTGATCATGCACTCGGGTCATCTCATCCAGATTGTGGCTTTTCCTCAGCAGCCGCCTTCGAAGGGTCTCTGAGTGACAACCCTCAATGACTCGCAGTCGGATGGCATCCTCCATTGAGAATGTGTCAAAGTTGCAATACTGAGACAATCGGCGTAGCCTACATATGAATGTGCTCATTATTTCCTCCTTGTCTTGACATGCTTGGTGGAATACATATCTCTCATAATCCACGTTTCTTTTGTGTACAAACTTTTTGTTTAACGCATCTCGCACTTGATCCTTCAATATAATCCTCAAAGGCTTCGGGCCATTCCTGCCATCTGGGGCCCATGCTTTCGCCAGCTACCAGAGCCAATGCTTCCGGAGGGCGCAGATGTGACGCCCCAGTCGCAGCTGGCGCATCACTGTTTGTTGGAGGATTCGAAATGTCCGTGCAGGTGTATCAATGACACACACTTGCGCTTGCTGCTCTTTGTCACTGTTTGTGGGCTTGTTTCTTGCCAGTGCTTGTTCGCTTGCTTCTGGCCTTCACAAATGCTTGTTTGGTCACTGTCAATGCTTGTTTGCTTCTTGCTTTTGCCAATGCTTGTTTTGCATTTATCAATGCTTGTTTGCTTGCTTATTGCTTTTGCCACTGCTTGTTTTGCATGTATCAATGCTTGTTTGCTTGCCTATTGCTTTTGCCAGTGCTTGTTTTGCATGTAGCAATGCTTGTTTGCTTGCCTCTTGCTTTTGCCAGTGCTTGTTTTGCATGTATCAATGCTTATTTCTTAATGTCTTGCGCTGCCTGACCTTAAAATGGCCGCTTGCAATCCGCACATAGGGGGTGTCCTGAAGGTTGCCTGATTCCAAGATGGCCGCCGTTACTGAACTCTCAGCTCACACGAGACTTCGCTTTCATTCATTCCTTCGAGGCAGATTCATTCCCCAGGACTCACCGGCAGCCGGTCCCAAAGGCAGCAGGGCCTCTTCAGTGCCTCTCACACTCCTGAGCTGCCGCAGCATCCAGGTAAGATCGGGGTGGGCTCCCGACTTTCTTTCTTCAGTCGCGATCCACTTCGGCGGCCGCGTGCCAAGTACCACGCATCCGGGGTGAGCTCCCGATTTTGGCGTGAAGCAGCACTCGTCTTTAGTTGGCTTTGGCGCTCAACAGCGCTCGTCAGGCAGGGCTCCACGCGATCGTCTAATCGCGGAGCTGAGGCAATTACCACTGGCCTGAGTCTTTAGGCGGCAATCTCTTCGGGGGCACACATGTCGCGACGGCGACCACGTTTCTCGTGCTGCCCGGGGCAGGGACGTTTTCCTTGTCCATTCAGGGATGGCAGGTCACTTCATCCCACCCTCGTCGCCAGCTGTAGTGTCCTGCTTGTAATAACGACAGACACTTACTTTAGATTCATAGAGCTTAATTCACAGACTCCTTACTCGTCCCTGTCCCTACTCTAACTGCCCCCTTTCCTGTCCTCGCTCCTCCTTTTCCTCCTACCCCTTGGCTCCACCCACACCCAACGACTAGACTGCTCACATCATTACAGCCAGGAAGAGGACGAAGGAAAGGCGGTGCCGGCCGGGAGGTACGTGTTTTTTTTTTTAACCAAATCCCCCCTTGCCTCCCTTTCCCACACCCAAACCACTGCTGCTTTGAGGCAGCAGCTGCAGCTGCACACATGCCTTTATAATGAATTTCGTTGTAAAGGCATGATTGGTGAAGGTATATGCATGGTAAAGATCACACCCCAGCCACCCATGCAATGCACCCTAAAACCTGGCCCCAGCCCTGCAGCCAACCCGTCCCTCAGCCCAAAAAACTACCCCCGCTGCCCTGAACTATAAAACTGGCCCCCAGCCCTGAAAATTGCCCCTTTATCCCCCACCCTAAGTCCTAAACCTCGGCCCTCAGCACTAACAACGAGCCCAGCCCGTCGTCCTGAGTGCTAAAACCAGCCTTAAAAACTACCTCAACCCACACTCTTGTCTAAGTGCTAGCCCTACTTATCAAGCCGCATCCCGCTCCTTCTTGTCCCGATCCTTCCTTTCCTGTCCCCGCCCATCCGCTATGCATCTAGAGCGCTGACTGCCTTAACCACTCATATGGTGGTTAAGGTATATGCGTGGTTAAGGCAAACGCTGTTCCACTTGCGTTGAAAGGGCACGCATAGCTAAGCCTGTGTTGTAAATGCCCTTTTCCATGCATGCATGCATGCACCCGCCTGCACCCAATCGAACACTGCACGAGCCCTGCAAGACCACAGAAGTTGTATATTGGTATATCAGGGCAAACTCACTAATTGTTGATTGTCGATGATTTATTGCTGAGCATTAATTAAAAAATAACTGAATAGAATAGCGATGCATTAAACTCTAAGGTCTGACACCACAATAAAGCACACGTTTCCTTTTCCTCACTTCCTTAGCGCATTCTATAAAACATTTCCAGTTACAAATGACAAGAAAAACACCCAGTAATGCAGTACCCCAATTAATTAACTCATGATGTGTGAGTTACATGAAAATGAACAGCTCATCCACTGTAAAAGTAACCGAGTGCAGTGTAACATACTGAGGCATATTACGATTTGTTTCAAATGCACCCAGAGCTGCACTGTGTGCCGCGCAGTAAATTACAGGTACTTTCCTCGCAGAGCCTCAGACAACAGACTTGGTTAAATGCATTTTCTCCAATGCTATACATAATTTAGCTGCAAATTGCATAATGATGCTTCTTTATTTATAAGAACTTGCTCATAAATCTAGCTCATTGTGTGATAATAGCTTGAAAGTGCCATGTTTAAAAAGTAAAAATAGCCATAAACAACACGTTTTATTTTCCTGTTTCAGTTACCACTCAATATGGATATTCCTCGTGCTGCAGCATCCTTTCGGAATACAGATGATTTTTAAGCCTGGTTGTAGAGATATGACATTGGAAAACAGAGAATTCGATGTTATCACACTTTTTCATGGTAAAAGTGAAAAATACATCAATATTGCGCTTACCTAAAAATCAACATGCTTTTCGAGGCTCAAATCCAAAAATTCACAAGCAGCGTCATAATCGCAGTCAAGTGACACTGTGGTGCATGTCTAACACTGAGTTCAAACTTGGTGGAGGGAGGATGTAGCCTCCTTAAACTAAGGTACCAGCTTCCGGCAGGGGGTTCTGAATAGAGTGAAGACGGAGAATGCTGCCAATCAGATGGTAGGATCCCCATAACCGGCCCTTTTAGCGACCTACCAGTACCTGACAATGTAAGCCTGCCTGTGGGGGTAAATGATGGTACCGGTGGGGTCAAAGGGAGATGATGTGGCACCCTCGGTATCTGGATGGAAAATGCTAATGCTTAGAAATACCCCGTCTGCCTCAGTCTTTAGCAAAGGGGAGTGACGCAGATTTAATCTGGTTAATACCAAGGAAAGAATGACAGTCAAAAAGTTCAGGGGTTGGAAGCACCACTCCTGTGTCACCGCTTCAGCTTTTGTTACTGCAGGCCGATATTGCATCTATGCCCTGGTCAACAAATGGTGTCCCAGAGGTCCAAAACCGGCCCACACCCTGGCAGCCCACCGGGGAAACACCCAGTGCCCCCTATGGCCAGCCCGGCCCTGGTTTAAACCGTGTACGTATGCATTTATTGGTTTGTTAATAACTGCTGCCCTGTTGCTGAATCTGAATAACATCCGAAAAACTTTAGATGATCTGCTCGAATTGTGGCCTGTCAAGTGTCAAGCAACTGCACCTAGACAGTGAAAAGGGAAAGGTGGCTCAAAAAAGAAGTGTTTTCCATGTTAATCATCCCTGTAATTTGTGATCGCTACTTCAGCTAAAACTGTTAAGCAGAATACACCAAAGTTGACATGAAATTCAAATCTTGCTTTAAATAGAAAACTGTTGTGGTCTCACATAAATCTGTTCAGCGGTTTTGTGATATTTGCATTATACGAAGGTATTAAGCAAATTTCAAAAGGTGGAATTCAGGAATATTGTGAGAATTGGGTGGTTGGTTGAGGGGTGCATGCGCCCTCTCAACCCACAGACTTAGTCCTGGTCAGGGTGAACCACAAAAAGCCAGTACATTAATTTCATTGTGGAGCAGGGAGAGCTTCATGGATGGTTGTTTTGGTATCATGAGGAGGAGGACGGGCGTCGGGGATGGTCATCGTGAATATCCTGTCAGGCAGTGGCATATTGAACCCCCCTGCCTAAACCGCTTAAGCAGGGTCTGCCATGGAACTGGTGGGCTGGTGAACATGATTCCAATAAAACCTTAATTAGTCATTTATGACCTCTTCTGTCTGCAGAATAATTGATAGGGAATACCATGACAGAGGCAAAGCGGAAGAATAAACGAATATCATGAAATGATGAGTAAAGGGGACACAACTGAGAGAGTGACAGACAGAAAAAGTGTTCATGAGAAAAAGATAAGAAAGTAAAAAGTATGAGGCAAAACATGGGTAGAAAGTAAAGAATGAACAGGAGGAAAAGGAAAGGTAAAAGGCAGAACAGCGAAAGGAAATAAAAAAGGTGAGAATTAGGATAAACCGGTGACTGAATGGATGGAAGAGTGAAAGAATGGCGTGAAAGGGTGAAAGGATGAAGTCAAAATGGGAAACAATAGATAGGTGTAAGGGAAAACTGATGTATGTTATGTTATTGGTGTTTTTATAGCTCACCAATCACCCGGAGGGTATTAGCGTGCCTAGGGTTTATTTTGCAAAGTTGAAATGGCAGTCTAAAACTGCACACACAGGCTGCAAAGGCAGGCTGGAAACATGTTTCACAATCATTTCCATAGAATATCAGCTGCAAATGGAATACATAAACCCTGTTCTGTATGCTCTGCATAGAGGCCAACCCATTGACAGGCACTTTGTTTGGCTTCAGCCTTTGTGCCATCCCGCTCTATCAAAACCCCTCATAAATACCTGGCATGGCTCAAAGTATGCACAGAAAAAATTACAGATAAACAATATTATTATAAAAAAAGTTATCTCTTGGGGAAGCAAGATTAAGTAAAGCATGTGAAATAAGACAGGAACAAAATCGTTTTTAACATTCAGTTATCGTAATTCAATCCATGTTTTTGGCATCAGGATGAACTTAGGGGCATGAAGACGCCAGTTTTAATGTCATACACTGGTAGGCTGACTGCCTAAGTGACAGAAACACAAGCACATTGGGACCCTGGCACAGAATTTAGGGCTCTTCCGCTGACATGGGGATAATGCACACATATAGAGATAGAGGGGCACAGATGATGGGACCAGGGCTGTGACCTCATCTCACTGTCATGAGGGCACTGGCAATAGGGGCACAGAAGCAATAGGGAGAAAAGGAATGGTATGGGATAATTACACGAGTACACTGGACAGGAGGACACAGTAATGTGGAAAAGCCCTATAGCTGTGTAAATGGCCCTCCACAATACACAATTATACATGAGCTCAGTCCACATGCACCTACACTCAGGGTGCAGCTTTCTGCTCTGTTATACTGCATTTTGTTCCCAAGCCTTACCGCCATTCCTGCAAGGAAGGGATTCGGTGCGTTTGTACGTCCCTACCAGCGATTCCCTGGTCTGCTCAACTGTGGGGACACTGGAGTCTGTTCTGTAAATGATAGGCTATGGTTTCTTCACTCAATAAGATGTGCTGAAACGTAGGGTTGAGGTTGAGGCGAGTACTACTATTGGCGTAGTACAGCACTGATGGTGAAAGGCATGATACTAAGCTTATGCCTTGAGTCTTCCAAGTGTTCAGCTTGAGCATGGTACTAATGTTGGTGACTTGCTGGCAAATCTGGACAAAAAATGTCCCAAAATTCAAAACCAATGTAATAAACAATCCTTATTGTTTATTAGATTTATTATGTTCTCCAATACTAAAATAATTTAAAGATTGCACTAAGCAATTTTACCACACTAGACTCCTCCGTTCAAAAGTGGGTGAGGAGTTAAAGAGTGACAAGCATCAAAATGTTTGCTCTATGGTGGCCCATATTTCCACTATTATCTCATGTACCTCTTCATCATGAGATATAATGTTTAGGATCACTCAAGAAGCTCTCTGGCTGTGACTCCCAAATCATCATCTTTGTATCTTTGTAGGGCCAACATAGCACAAACATATTTGAAATGTTGGTTATGAACAAATAACAAACGCCATGAGGACATCTTATCTAACTTGTTGGAAACCATCATACCTCAGGGAACGGTCCACTGTAAGTACATGTTTTTCAATTTGCAGTTAACCCTGATATTTGGATCAACTTCACAAGGGAACAAGAACCCAGGCTGACCTGCTTGTCTTTTGGAAACATTTCAAAGGGAATAACGGCTGCAGCTCCAGTTCTAATGGGGAAAGTGACATGCAGCCAGGACCTGGGGTTTCACAGTGGGAGAGGTTAGCATGTCGAGGTGTCTAAGTACACTGTACATAATACCAGAGATTGCCATTAAAATATTTAAATATTTACCATTACAGAGAACAAGGCATCAAATAACTCTCATGTATGACGAAAGGGTGGAAACTTATGCCCATGAATGATGAACATTTGAAATCACGCAGGGACGATGTCTCTGACTCCCGAAACTGTGATGCTGATCGCGTCAGAGGTTTACAGAGTGCATACCACCACAGACCACAATAGTGATGAAGGGCTTTACAACATATCTACATATTGTAGATAGTTGATTTACTGCCTGGCTTCCGTCTTCTGCTTCAGAACGAGGTGGAGCAGGAACCCTGAAACAGACAGCCCAGACTTAAATACATTGATTTGTTTGGAGATTTGATTGTATCTATAAATAACTCGATCTATTTAATATATTGTATGTAAATGTGTAGGAATTTAAGAGGGGCGCAGACAAGGAGCCTTAGTGGATAAACCGACCCAGCATGTAGCCGCACTTTATCAGGGACTTATAAATTAAATAAATGTGTCAATTGCGTGTAACCCAATTTTCTTAATTTGAAGGATTTTTATTTGCATCAAAAGGGACAAGCATATAGCAAAGAAAGTTACATACAAGCATCCAAACATAATTAATGCAGTACAATAACTTCAGCAAGGCCAAACAAAACTCATAAAACATAACATACCTATATCATCAAAAAAATTAGGAAAGAAAAATATAAAGCAGTATCATGACATTAGCAAACCCCAAATCTTTTCAACTTTCAATTAAGTTTGAAGACCCCTTGTTGTTGCCACAGCAAATTCCATATTATAATTTCCCTTTACAAGACTCCACCATTCCATAACCGTCGGTGGGTTATGTTGAATCCAGGCCCTAGCTATTATTAGTCTAGCGCATGAAATTAAGATATTCAATAAATCACTGTGGAACCTGTAACCACCAGAATTGCCCACAAGCACATTAACTGCTGTTAATACTATCGGACATACTAATTTCTCAGATATAATTTCAGTTACACCATTCCAATATTCGGTTAATTGTGGACAAGTAAAAAACATATGAGTGATATCAGCTGCACTTAAATTACACTTTGGGCATTTTGTACGTTCGTTGATGCCGTTGTTATTTGCCCATTTAGGAATCCTATCTGGTGTATAGTATAGTTGACATATGGTTTTAAATAACTGCAACTTTAAACTGGAAGAGTGAACAGACCGGTTAAACTATTTAGTGAAAAAGTAATTAAATTTGGAGCTACATCGATTCCTAGCTTCTTGCTACATTTCTCGGCTAATTTTGTAGAATCATCACTTCTATAGTTCATAAATGTTTTATAACCAGTACTAATCCGAGCTTTATCATTTTCTCTATAAATACAATTCCATAAATCAGAATCCACAATATTAGCCAGTCCTAGTTTCCGTACTAGATAATCTCTAATTTGATAATACTTAAACCGGGCACCCTCTGAAAAGTTATAGCATGCCTTCAATCTTTCAAATGTATAGAATGCGTTGTGATTATACAAATCTCCCAGCTTTTTAATACCAGCTTCGAACAATATTAAGCCTGTTGAGTCATGGAAAATTCCTGGTAGACCCGGGTTGAGCCACAATGGGGTTTTATGATGAAAAAGAGAAGTTTTACACTTGAGCAAAATAGAGCGGCAAATATTCACAAGGTCTCGTACCGTTTTAAATTTCACGCGTTTATAATAACGAGGGTCATTTAACCTGTAAAGGAACATATTTGCGTCCTCCTTTAGCACAAATTTATGAAAATATAAACATTTATCGGGGATTATCAAACTCTGAAAGCGGATCAAAAAGGTAGACCAATAATAAGCTTTAAAGTCTGGTAACCCTAATCCTCCCTGGTTAAATGATAATTTAAGCAATGTGACAGCACGTCGGGCTTTAGTGTATCCCCAAATAAAACTGTTAATAATACTATCTAATCTATTAAAATATGAATTATTTATCGGTAACGGAATAGAGCGAAAAAGATATAAGTATTTGGGTAGTATTTTCATTTTGACCAGATTTATTCGCCAATAATGCTTAAGGGCAGTTTGTTCCATTTCTTAAATAAAGTAGCAGTTTCTTTAAGTAACGGCTCGTAATTTAGAGAAGATATTGAATTAATATCCAATGAAATTTTTACCCCGATGTAAGTGGCTACATCACAAACCCCCGTCACTGAGCTTGATGGTTTATAATTCATGACAATTTGGGTCTTGCCCGTATTAAGTCTGTATCCCGGAACCGAGCCAAATTCCCCTGCCTCTATTATAATGCCTTTCAAAGCTTACAAAACATTAGTAGAGTAAAGCGCAACATCGTCAGCATAGACAGGTATTTTGAGAGAGTCAACACCATTTACAAAAGGGCAGATCATATCTTGACTCTGTAATGCAATCAAACATGGTTCCATTATAAGGCCAAATAAAAGAGGAGATAGAGGGCACCCCTGTCTTGTCCCACGTTTGATCGGAAAAATAGAGGAGCATTTGCCCATATAGGAGATTTTACTCACAGGCTCATCATAAAGTGATTGAATCCACTTCAGAAATTGGCCTTTTATACCAAAAACCTGTAGTGTGGCCCATAAAAAGCCCCACCCCACTCGGTCAAATGCTTTCTCTGCATCTAATAAAATCATACCGAGTGGGGTTGGCTCACTCCACGCCATATCAAAAGCCATAATGGCCATATTATATGGGCCGTAGTGTCCCTATGAGGGATGAAGCCATGTTGTTGGGGTGAAACCATTTGTGACATAAGTGGTGCCAGCCTGGTTGCTAATATCTTTGCAAATATTTTAGCATCGCTGTTTATAAGTGATATAGGTCTATAAGACCCTCTTTCAATAGCTGGCTTTCCTTTTTTTAAAAAAAAAGATAATTTGAGTCAAATTCCAAGACTTTGGTGCTTGCTCCCCATTCCCGATAGCTTGAATTACCTTGGCTAATAATGGTATCAATTCCTCAGCGCAGGTTTTAAATAATTCTATAGGGATCAAATCTTCTCCCATAGCCTTACCAGATGTCAAAGATTTAATGGCTATTCTAATTTCTGCCGGCGTAATATCCCACGTTAATTGATCTGATTGTACTGCATCAATAGTACTAACTTTATTCAAAGTTAAATATCTTTCGATCTTATCACTACTAACCTTGCTCTCGGGTGTGTATAGCTCTTGATAATACTGAGCAAATTGGTGCAGAATTGCTTTAGAATCCTGGAATATTTGATTATTAGCTCCTTTAATTTCTTTAATAGCCATTTGAGCTCGATCTTCAGCCACTCTATACGCTAGTATTTTGCCTATCCTTTCACCCCATTCATATTGACTTAATTGATATTTCTTAGGTTTAATAATACTTTTTTCCCTAAATAGTTTTTTTAGAGCTGATTTTAACTCAATGAATTTAAAGTTTAAAGCTTCTATGCTATCCCCTTTTAACAAAGCTTCAGACAATAGATTTTCAGTATGAATTATATCGGCGATCGTTTTCTCATTTTGACACCTAAGCCCCTTATTTTGAAACCAGATATATTGTTGTGAGAACCCTCGAATGCTCGCTTTACATGCATCCCACACTATCCTTGGTGAAGCAGAGTGAATATTTATATCTATGAATTCATTGATATGTTCCTTAACCCCTTCAGTGCTGGTGACATAGCAAGCCCGTCATGGGCATTACCTGCGCTGCGCGCATGACGAGCCGGCTTTGTCACGTAACGCGCGATTTTCGAATTTTCAGCGCGCAGCAGGAAAACCCGCTAGCGCGCATGCGATTAAGTTGATCTAAAAAGATAGCATCCAAGAATAAATATCTAGGGAATGAAAAAGGACGAGGAGCTTGTCTTTCAGTCACTACCTCAAATGTCAAAAGAATACGGTTGTGGTCAGAGGTGACTCTCGGGCATATTACCATAGTGCTTGTTTCAAGAATAGAGTCTGAGGCCCAGACCATATCTATGTGTGAACATAGTTTATGTGCGACAGAATAGTAAGTATAGCCAGCTATGTTGGGATATAAGTATCTCCAAGCATCTTTCATTTGATGGATCGCTGCAAGATCCCGTATTGCAGCCCTAGTCTTTCGCATTCTTTGGAATGATCCCCTTCTAGTTGTATCCAAATTATAGTCCATAATGCAATTGAAATCTCCTAGCACCATACACTCCCCTTCCCAGCTAAGCAGCTCCATATTGATTTGATCAATAATTCTAGGTTCATCTATATTAGACGCATAGATACCGCAGATAGTATATCTACAGCCTTCGATTGTTAACTGTACAATCGCCCATCTGCCAGCTTTATCAGTCAATGTGTTGTTTACTTCTAACTTAAACTGTTTATGTTTTAAGATTGCCACTCCTCGAATAGAAGCATTAAAATCCGTACATACCAAAATATCATAACCAAGTTGTTTAAGTAATTTTCTATCTTTGTATGCTACATGAGTCTCAGTTATAACTACAATATGAGGATTATACATTTTAAGCTCCTTCGACACCAGACTTCTGTTAGTCCTATTATTTAAACCCGCTACGTTCCATACGAAACACTTTAATTGATACATTTAATATAATACATTTTCATATCCTTGATTTCAATATACAAAAACAAATCAGCCTTGCTGCACCGTAATTTTATTAAATTACTTGCTCCTGTGATGCCATTTTTTCCCCTGAACTCTACCATCCCGCCAGCCCCTGCCTTGCAGAGCCCTGTCCCACCCCCTCCCATTTCTGTTCCTACCTACAGATCCCCCCATCAACCCTGCTGCCGTTGAAGTGGCAGCGAGCGCAGAGTCACGGCCCGAGGAGCCGGCCATGCAATACTCCAAACTCATAGCTACGTATCATATCTTGCAGAATCTTGTAAAAAAAAACACTTAACAATTTTTCAAATTTTGCTGCAAGTTCAACAAATAAACGACCAAAAATCTAGTCATGATCAACCTGTATCTAGAGTAATTCCATCCTTATTCATAAGATAAACAAGAGATATTCCATTGTCCATTTTTCTCTCCTTTCCATTTACCTACACTGTGCTCAACCTCCTTATCTTCCAAAAAGTAGAATACCCTTCCACTCTTTAAAACCTTTAACTTGGCTGGTTCTTGCAAAAAAGCCTGACCCCCCAGTTCCTTTATCGGATCAATGTATTGTCACAGTGTCCAACGCCGCTCCATAGTTAGTTTGCTTAGATCCGATCTAACAAAAAAGGTAGTTGAATCACTAGTGACTGGGGTATTAGGTCTTGCTTTTAGTGATATTGCTTGGCGAAGTAGGAAGTTACCAATACAGATTAAGATGGGACTCGGGTATTGATTACCCTTGTTTTTTTTAATCAGAGGGAGTCGATGAGCTCGTTGTATTTGTGAATCCCAATCCCAGTCAGATAGCTCAGGGAATGCCTTCTGAAATAACTGTACGATGTATGCTCTGGGATTGGCTCCTTCGGCCCCTTCCATTATGCCAAAAACTCGATGATTCTGTTTTCGCTATCGATTTTCTAAATCTTCGAGTTTGATTTGCATTTGAGAAATCTGGGCATCATGTTTGTTCACTGCTGTTTCAGAGTAAGTTGACTTTTCTTCAGTTAAGACAACCCTCTGTTGTAGTTCTTCCATCTCCTGAGAGATAACCCCTAATTTACGAGACATCTCCTTGAGCGATGATTGAGTCCTGCTACTATCCTCCCGCATCTGTTGATAGTGGCACTGAGCTTCCTGTTTTTGCTCATTGAGCAGCTGCAAAATCATCTGAAATGATGAAGAAACATCCCCATGTAATTTCCAATCAATAGATGTATCAGCTTGAGAGGAGGTTAGTGAGGGTATACTGTTGGTATTACCTGCCCCTGTCAGAGAAGAGCCAGTTTCTTTTATTACTACTACGTCAGGGGCTGATCCGGGCAGTACAGTTACTAAAGCTGGTACGGGAGCTACCCTTATTGCTCCTGACTGTATAGCAGAGGGGAGAGAAGAAGTATCTTCCATTTCTTCCATCGTAGCAGTAACAGTAGCGGTATCCGATCCATCTATCAAAATCACCACAGGGGTCGTCTTATCATTAAGTCTATTGGTTTCCCTTGATATAGTGTCCATCTCAATGGGGCTGTTCTCCGAGAACCTAAGAGCCATCGATTTGACACCACTTTTAGACTGTACCCATTTTCTTATGGGGCTACTCTCTGCTATCACTTTTGCCATCGTAGGTTTTGGTTTATTGACCGTCTTTCTAACTTTATTTTCAGCTTACCTCTTCCTTTCCTTACACTATTGGTTTTATCTTTAGTTAGGCATGAAGGTGTACTGTTACCTGGGTCCGGACAATCACTATAGTTCTCATCCGTATCAGTTTCCTCCAAGTATTCTGCCTGATCAACCTCTCTTACCGCTTCAGCTTCCCTAGTATTCTCTCTTCCTTCAGCCGATAGTTGGCCAGCCTCCGTTACTTCTCCTGTCTCTATTAATATAGGCGCAGATACAGATGCAGATGCAGATGAAATCGGTAGAGGTAGCGTAAGATTAGCATTAGCATTGTCATCAATCTCATTGTCGGGTTGAGCTTCTGATTGAGTCTGAGTATCAATGTTAGAAGAGCATCCTTTAAGAGAGATTGTATTCAGTTCCGTCACATCACAAGAAGTGCTGGCGGCAATTTTTAAAGCATTGGTTATAGCATTATTCTCCCCGATTGTTGAATTAACAAGAATGTCACCCTGTAGCCCCGAGGAGCTGGGAGCCTCCGAAAACATTGTAGAATCATTAGCAGTAGGATTTAATACGTTTTTATCAGATACCAAATTAGTTTTAGCAAGAAGCGGTAAACAAAGGAGTGACTTACTGACATTGAGTCCGAGTTTCTCCTGTTTGCTTAATTTCTTTCCGCCATCTGAGATCTGCACTATCAGTTTCTCCGTGGTAGCCCCTGTCGCCGCAATCGTAGATGCCATTTCATTGTCCAGCGGGTTCCCGCCCGTCTGTTTTGTAGATCGTGCATTCCTCGTCTGAGGTTTTGGCGCCATTCCGGGTGGAGCCGCTGCTACCGTTGATGAACCTGACCCGCTTGAGCCAAACCTCATTTAATCTGGTAAACTGAACCGATCAAATGCCGTCCAGCCCCTAGAGACCACAGGGATGAGGCGCGGTAATTTGATAGACCGGAGCAGCTCTCTCACCCTGATCTCAAGGAACTGCAGTCGCAGCATTCAGCTCCAAAACCAGCTCCAAAACCAGCCTTGCTCCGCCTTACTGCACTCCGCCCAGCGCCGTTCTGCTCCCAGGTTTTTCTGATGCTGTGCCCCTGCCGCACCGTAAATCAGATTGTCCGTCGCTTCGCTACAGCAAGATCGAGATCCCCTCAGCACCTACATAGTTTGTCAGTAGTTGATCAAAATTTTTGTGATAGCGAAAGTTTAATTAAGTCTCGGCCGTTTAACAACTCATCCAGCTACCAGCCATAGCCATAGCCATAGCCAGCACAACCGGACCTCACTGCAGCCGCTCTCTGCACTGGCGGCATCAGTCCGCCATCTTGGACCCACAATTCCCAATTACATCCCAATTTTAAAATGTTTAAAGGCAAGAGAACAAGCATTTAACACTGTTTATGATTAGAAAAGTGCATAGAGTCCTTAAAGTCCAAAAACATGTTCAGAAAACAAGAGGAGTGACGGCAAAAAAAATGAGGGTGACCCTCCAAAGAGGGCCAGGTCCAAAAAATATCTCTAGCACTTATGCACAAATGTTTCATAAATACATGAAGGATGTGTGGTTCTAAATACAGAAAATAAATGAATCCATTTGGAGAGTGAAATAATTTTCTTTTGTCCTATAGAGGATCCTCAGATCCTTAAAAGATCTGAAGATCCTCAAAATCTGATTGGATTTCTGTGACTGAAAATGGTCTTGTTGCGTTCACCGTGACAAAAAATTGTTTTGTTGCGGTTGCAATTATGCAATGTAAGGTATTGGAGCCTGCATCCTGAAAAAACATTTGGGTGGACTGTGTACAAACCAGACTGCATGCTGTTGACTGCACTGTGGATTTTTGAAGCAGGTTCTTCCAGAAACCCATACACCCAATATAAAAGGTTTCATGTAGCCTTATGGACAAAACAAGGAAATTACTTTCCGAGTCTCGAATAAAGTCCTAGTTAGAAAGATTCAGGAAAGGTGACAGAGCAACATCTTTATGTTCCTCTGGCAGGCGGTTGAAGATCCTCTTACAACAGGCTGGGAGCAGAGCATTTCTTTTTCTAGTGTTCCAATTGTTAGTTGACCAAGCAAGAATATTGAAAAGGGGAAACAAAAACAACATGCCATTAGTTGGATACCTTAAATATGTTTGTAGACAGTTCCCACAGAGCCCAAACTCCCAATATGTCTCAAAAGAGGTTGTGCTTAAAGGTTAAACTCCATCAGGTTCAGGTTTCCTCTGAAGTTTAGGAGCTGATATTGCCTTTCCAAATTTACCAACTGCAAAGAGTTTCTAGTCTTTCCCCAAGTAGTACCTGAGTGATTTCATAACATCATGATTACTGCCTGAGTGATTATATGAGTAGAAAGGTAGTGCCTCCATGATTGAAGGAGCGCAGCAGTAATGCCTGGGTGATTACATAAGTACATATGTAATACCTTACTGATTGCATAACTACATAGATACTGTCTAAATGATTGCTTCTTTCAAACTACACTTTTGTGCTGCATCTTCACCATTCTATCTGAAATTATGGGCCATCATTCATATACCTTTCTCCAGACTACAAAATAGAAGCCTAATTAATAACACCTTTTGCAAATATCTTTTAAACCACAGTTTTATGCTGCATCTTCACCATTCTGTCTAAATTATGCTGCATCATTAAACTATACCTTACTTCAGACTAGAAAAAACAAGCCTAATTTATAACACCTGATATGAGCATCTTTCAAATCACACTTTTGTACAGCATCATCACCATTCTATCTAAAAGCATGTGTCATCATTCAACTATACCTTTCTAAAAACTAGAAAAAAGAAGCCTAATTAATAACACCTTATAGAAGCATCTTTCAAACCACACTTTTGTGCAGCATCATCACCATTCTACTAGTACTCACAGGCTTGAATCTACCACATAAAAAGCTACAACAGCTCTTTGTTATACATCATACTCCTTAAAATGTATAAAATATATGAAAATACATATACAAGTAGAAACATATTTAGGACAGAAATCCATGCACACCTTAAAACTTGACAAATGTACATATCCACACACTAAAACAAACTATCATAATCACTAATCCATATTCCAAAATACACATAATACTATACAGAATCTATTAATTGTTTCATTTCCAGCCACTTAAATTTGGCCCGCAGTCCTCCACCTCCAAACAATCTACGCCCCCCCCCAGGACTAGCAGGGGGCTGTGTTCCCTCATTTTCCATGATGCTATATGGGCTGCCACAGGTTTCTTGCTCTGGTGATGACTCTTCGCCTAGGATATTAATTTCCAGCCTCTTCTAGCAGGCCGCAGTCTGACGACTCTGAAGGTTTGATGCCTTGCCATGGACAAACAGGGGGTAGCACTCTCTTATTCTCCTGGCTACCACTCTAGCTGACACAGGTTTCTTGCCCCAGGTGATGACTGCAACTCTTCGCCTCAGACAGGTCCAGGCTCCTGGCTACATGATTCTGGCGAGTCCGTGTCCCCCCTCACTCACTACACAATCTGACCCTCAAGAACCTTGAACTTAACCTCCACGGACCCACTATGAGGTTGGACATCCTCCCCTATGTCACCTTCCCTATCGCACTCTGTGCAGCCTCTTGTTCTCTTGCCGCTCCCGTCCTTGGGACATCCTGCCAGGCTGCAGACTTCCTAGGTAGGCCCTGGAGTCTGTTCCTCATAGCCAAAGCCCGACATTTCGACAGACATCTTGGCGGGAGCCCCCCACTCCTCCAGCATGGCAGGGCCATGCTTGACCTCCACTGGCGGCAACACCCACACCGTTGTCTATACTACTAATCTCTCCAAACCCGTAGCTAAATCACTCAAATACTCCACCCTGAAAAGTCATCCCGAGACCTTGGCCTCCCACCTGCATTTTAGCTTGGTCAAGGGCACAGTCATTAATGACCTCATCGTCTACTCCAGGAAAACATACCTATGGCACAAAGCCTTCCTGAACCACCTTAAGGTACACAAAACCAGGAAAATTCCATACGGCACAAACTCAGGACTGCACCCTCAACAATACTGCGTGCCGACCTCACCATCACCATAAACAAAAACGGCATCATCCTGATCCAAGCTCCACCCAAAGACCTCAATAAATTCGCAGACCTCTTCACCCACCTTAAAAACGATGTGCATGACCATCCTCCGTCCACGTTCCTTCCGAAACACCCCTCGTCCAATACGCCAAGGGCACCTAGCCTCCCACAAACTACCCGACCTAGTGCTCACAACACAGGTCGACTTAGCCACACTAACATGCCACCAGCACATGCCAACCGATGTTTGCCTAAACCTCGGAACTCCTGCATACAAGCTCCTCCCTCTCTCAGGGTTACTGAAACTCCTGATAGACGTATCGATTCTAGCCAAATTAATCCTTCTACCTTGCTACCAGCTGAGAAGCGTCCCCAAACCTCTAACCCCCAGCCTGCAAAATCTTCCCTCTTTAATGGATTCTGAACCTCCTGCAAGGGCTCAGGGCACTGGTCGATTTAGCCTCACTACTAGACTACCTGCACATCCCATCAGAATCGCCCCCACTCCATCTGCCCCCGGCATGCAGGAGCATTTCTCTTGCAGGGATAGTGATACTCTCCACCGCAGAGCTACCGAATCAACCTCGAGCATCCACAACTCCATACTGGATCTAAAGAACCTCGTAAACCTCACCGAATACTCCTTCAGGAATCTCAAGCTCTCACAGAACTCTACTTCCCCCCTTCCTTTGATCCCCTCCTTCACCCTTTACCACTATCCCTGAGACACCTGTGCCCGCGCAAGCACCCTTGCCACCTCACAGAGGAGGAAACTCGGGCCTTCCTCCTTACCTACAAACTTGCCCCTGTAAAGCCTAACCCTCTAGACCTCATGGAGGAAGAAGTTGCAGACCTCCTCTCATGGTATTATTGAGCCCTGATAACCCCATGCCCTTCAGACCCTATCTGTACTGTTGCAACCTACCCCAACAGATCTGCTACCCTCCGCGACAGAGGAGTGATCACTATCAACCTAGCATGGGTACCCATCACTGCCCTGACTCACAACACACACTCCAACCCCCCCCTGTCCGGCCTCCTAATTAACTGCAGCTCTGCAGTAAAGCATGCCTCTGATGTCGCCGATCACATCCTGAGCCTAAACTCCAACTTAGTAATCTTGACCGAATCTTGGCTAAATGAATCTGCATCGCCCTACCTCGACCTCTTAGTCCCGCCCAATAACAACATCATAAGGCTGGACAGACAAAGCAAAAAAATGGGGGAGGTATTGCCTGCCTTTACCGCTCTAACCTCCTTGTTACTGAACTTCTGGCGGATCCTACTGACTTGCGATACCTTGGACTTTCCATATGCAATAACACCACCCAACTGTGCAGACTACACATCTTTTATCACCCCCCAGGCATGAACAACACCTTCACTGACCGCCTCATGGACATCTTCACAGCCAAAGTTTCCCCTAACTCCAATGACATTTTCCTTGGTGACTTCAACCTGCATTGGGACGACCCCAAGGAGACCCTCAGGTCAACGCCATTAGAGACTTCCTGGCCGACCAAGTCCTTACCCGAGCCTGTTCACCCTGACTCACTCAAAAGGCACCATTCTAGACTGGATCATCGCTAAGGAATCAGCAGTCAACCTTATCTCTATTGATCCTTGTGATTGGTCTGACCACCACGCTATCACCTTCCTTCTGCCTGGCTCAAACAAGACTTGATCACCACAACCCGTAATTCCCAAACGTTGGGCTAGCGACACCAAGAACCTTGATCGCAGGATACTGGCTGCCCGCTGTGAGACTGACCTCCCCCCCTCATCTCACTAGGGTCAGCAACCTCACTGATCAATATTTCACAAGTATTTCCAACATTCTCGATGACCTTGCTCCGCTAAAACTAAAAAGAACCCAGATCAAAGACAGGAACCTCTTGTTCAATGGATCCCTCAGCAACAAGAGGAGATCCCTCCTGCATACAGAACGTAACTGGAAACAGCACTTGTCAGCAACCCATCTAAAACTTTTCCCCCCGGCCAGAAATGCTTACAATAGGAAAATCCTCAACTCAAAAAAATTATTCTGCAAAACAGATCTGGAGAAAGCCAAAAACAGACCTTGCAAGCTATTCGATTTGATCGAACACCAATCTAATAAACTGGCTAAAACTTCCAAAGAAACCCCCAAATCCCTAATAACAACTTCTGTGACAAAAATCACTGCTGTAGGAAATGAACTTAATTCCGCAGCACACTCGCAAACTACACCAACTCTACCTCTTACCCCCCCCCCCTGCCCTCCCAGACTTCACCCAAAAACCTGGCGCACTGGTCCAACTTTAAAGTCCATGATGAACACTCTGTCTTGAAATTCCTATCCTCTTTAAACCCTAACAATCACTACAATGATCCTTACTCCACTACCTACCTCGTAACCGTCTCCCAGGCGATCATCCCCTCTTGGACAGCAATAATCAGCACATCCCTGCTACAGGGATTGATACCAGACTCTCCTAAAGCTGGCCAAGTTGTCCCCATCTTAAAAAACCTTCCCTGGATCCGGCTTCCCCTGACAACTATAGACCGATATCGAACATCCCACTTCTTGCGAAAGTTTTTGAGAAATGTGTGCAACAGCAGTTGAGCCAACACATCACCAACTACCACCTACTCAATGACTTCCAATCTGGTTTCAGACCGGGACACAGCACGGAAACCACCCTCCTCCACATCGTGGATGGTGCCCTATAAGCCCTTGACCAAGGCAAAACTTGTCTCCTAATCCTCCTAGACCTATCCTTGGCTTTGGATACGGTCAACCACAAAACTATCCTTGAACATCTCAAACTTAGGATGGGACTGGATGGCACTGTTCTTGAATGATTTATGTCCTTCCTCCAGAATCGCTCACAGAGAATCCTAATCAACTGGAACTTATCCTATCACGGTTGGAGTCCACCAAGGTTGAACCCTATCCCCCACCTTCTTCAATCTTTACCTTGAACAGCTCTCAGAGGTGCTACGCACTGCCAACATCGCCTACCACATGTGTGCTGATGACACACAGATCTACATTAAAATCTCTTCTCCAGAAGACATTCGGTCCCTGAATGAGGCCTTGAAGCTGACCCTGCATTGGCTCACATCTAACCAGCTCAAACTAAACGCAAAAAACTGAATTTCTTTTTATCTCCCCACCAAAAACCAACCCAGACATTCATGAATGGATCAAGGCTGTCACAGTGCTAAACTGTCCTCCTACCATTGTGGACTCTGCTAAATCCCTTGGAATAACCCTAGACTGCGGCCTGACTATGCGTGCCCATATCAACTTGATGGCTAAAACTGCTAGATTTCACCTGAACTACTTGAGACACCTGAAACCTTTCCTCGACATTCCTGACCTAAAAATGGCAACCCAGGCACTAGTCATCTGCAGACTAGAATATGCTTGATCTACCCTCTCAGGTCTACCCAAGAACTCTATGGCCTCATTGAAATCCTGCCTCAACACCGCTGCCGGACTCCTAACAGGTTCAAAGAAATTCAACCATGTCTCTCCTCACTTTAAAGCTTTAGACTGGCTTCCTCTCGAGGCCAGAATCCAACTTAAACTGGCTTGCATCACGCACAAGGCTCTTTACTCCTAATCGCCAGGATATCTCGCCTAACAACTAGTGATATCCAGAGGAACCAGAAACTCACCGTCTGCTAGAAACATGTTGCTTCAACCAGCACGCTTGCGGAAAAAGAAATCGTACAATTGTGCCTTTTCTGGGGCAGCCCCAAGAATATTGAACTCACTCCCGCCCGCCATCAGAAATCTTCTGTCTCTGGCACACTTCAAAAAGGAGGCCAAAACTTTCCTAATGGGCAAATTCCTCTCCTAACGCTCGCATTGTAATCACCTCAGCAACTCTGTTTCACATACTACTAGGACATTACCCACAGCTTTTCCGGATGATTTTTGCCAGGCACTTCTGGGCACCCTACCCGGGAACTGAGACTGCCTCTCTTGCATGATGTTTTATTCTGTTTTTATCCCACATGTATCCGGGATTTGTTACTGCTTATTCTTTTCCTTTATTGTTTAATGCAGCGACCTGCTGTTCCTCAATTGTATCCACCCTTCCTAAGTCTTGTATGTCACCTGTCAATCCTGTAAAGTGCTCTGATACCCTCACGGGTCTAGTTCACACTCTATAAAACTCAAAATAAATAAATGTCAAACAACATTTAACTATAATAAAACAAACTACAATGAACATCATTATAAATTTATGCACTGTCCCACATTTTATAATGAATTTCTTATCTTGATTTCTGACAATGTACTGTTTTATAATTTGTTTTTATATTACTTAAATAAAATGTACACGGTCTTTTGTATGTCTGATTCATGTTAATCATTTATTGCTCCTTATTGTACATGTTTGTGTATGTTTAGTATAACACTGTGGTTTACTCTGAAGTTTACCCAAAGGGGAATACTTTGTTGACAAAATGATGAGGCCAACATGGCTATTTTATTAACTCACAATTACTAGTAATGCTTAAACATTCAGTGTACCACTGATTAATCTCTTTATTACATATTCTAAATAATTCTGCTTTCACCGCCATGATCAGTGATGTGTTAACATAACATTTTGTGCAATCAATTTGTAACCACTTTGGAATATAAAGTTCAATTTGGTAAAACATTCACATGGCTGCAAAGAACATTCCACTTCTGAACTGCTGCAGCACCTTATTTAAATCTCTTTCCTATGAGCAAAAAAAACCCAAAACATCCACATTACAAACCAGGGTTCCTTTGAAATTTATCAACACGTACATAATTGGAATGAATACATCCGAGAGCCTGACCCGCGATGTGGTCCATCAAGTCTTTCACAGTGATCTCTCTACGGAAGCACAGAGAAAGAGGCTCATTCATTAAAAGCTACTATATTAAAATCTTACACAAAACAGATGACTAAAGTGACAAATCAAAACTAAGCCAAGGAATATTGACAGGTGAAGAGATGCTTCTTGCCAACCTCAAGTCATCTGGAAAGAAACCCCTGGGCTAGAAAATCTCTTTATGGACTTGCGGCTTCGACTGCCACTGAGGTAGGAGTCGAAGGCTTGAATCGTGGGAGATGAAGTCCAAATTTGCTCTCAATTCCTGCAAACGTAGCAACAGCCAGTTTGTAGCCACCAACGTGGTTGGGATTTGGTGCAGGCAGCGTGATTCTGGATTTTGGAACTGGTTCAGATCCCGATGGCCTCACTTCGCAAAAATCAATATAAAACCATCTCTGCAGTAGTTCGTAAGTCAGTAGTGTCACGCCAAACTGTGGAGATGATCAAAAAACGCAGGCTCCAGCCCCTTTCCAGAAAGCTCACAAATGTTTTTTTTGTTTTTTGTTGTTGATTTATTATACAATTAATTTTACTAAGCAACATTTGGTGTAATACAGTATACAAATATGAATCTAAATATCTTCACATTGATGTGTAGAATTTAAAATATTAGAAACTCATAAAAGATTTTCTTATGCACATAATAATATAATGCATTCCTCTCAGCAAAGCAAAACCAGCAATGGCAAAGTTTCCCTCTCTTTCTCTACACAAATAAATGTAAGTAACAAATCGCATTGCTTCCTACCTTTTTTAAATTCTAAAACACATTTCTATTGGTTAGACATATTAACCCTCACCAACTGACTTCTAAAAGTGCCCAAACTGGTTCTGGAATTTTTGGGAGCCGCGACTCCACCGTGCAGCAAAGGAATAGAGCCGCATATCCATTTGGGAGTTCAAAAATATGTTACAAATAAAAATATGACACATTTTTAACAACACACCACTACTAAAGATACTACTGATTTGGAAAATCTTACTTTAATAATAATTCACTTATATATAAATTACAATTTCACATGTTAAGTACACAGTTAATTTTAAACCCTTCTCCATTCTGCTTAATGCCAGTTTTCATAGTAACAGTTCATGGAACATTCAACTCAACTGACAGGTCACAAGTTCACCATATTTTCAACTTCACCACACAATGTTACAAATGCAAACAGCAGGTGTGGTTGACATTTCCAAAATATTAGCTTATCCTATCTACTGTACCTTTCAACTGTTTTTACTAACCAGTAAGAAAAATGCACCCTATTTTTGAATATACAATTTTCTTAAACAGCCAATCAATTCTCTACTTGTTAAAAAACAGCATCTTGTCCACCATTTTACATACTTGTCATTCTACCAACTGACTACCTCAGCTACAGCTATTTGTTCATTACTTCCAGACATCCCTCCAAGATGCTTACAGTGAGGATTGTTGGACACAGCTATGTTTTCTGGTGCAAAAGATATGCTGAACGCAGAGGTATTGACAAAGACCTAGCTTTGCAAAATGAGGATATTAAATGGATTACACAGAGAGGATTAAAGTGGCACCAATTGATGCCTTCGGTTAAAACGTTTTTGCATCTCCAACCCCCTGACCTCATGATTGTGCACTGTGGTGGCTATGACCTAGGCACATTGACTGGAGTAGGTCTGGAAATACCAATAAAGGACACCTATGCACAATTGATGTTGCTTTTACCTCAAACTGTCTTTGTATGCTCTAACATATGCCAAAGACAGAAATAGAAGTGTCCAAATCAATTCTATCTACAGATTGAGAAAGGTGGAAAGAAGTCAATAAAGTTGTTTCTGCTTACCTTAGAGACGATAGGATGGGCTCTATATATAACAACAATCTACATTTTGATATGGAAGGCATCTACAGGAGTGATGGAGTACCCTTCACATATCAGGGAAACAGGGCCCGATTCACAGAACTAACTTAAGACAAAATCCTAAACGTACTACTTTTGGTATTCACAGAAGTTAGAATTTTGTCTTAAGTTTGTCTTAAGACAGACTTAAGACAGACTTAAGTTAGGATTTTGTCTTAAGTCTGTCTTAAGACAAACGTAAGACAAAATCCTAACTTCTGTGAATACCAAAAGTAGTAAGTTTAGGATTTTGTCTTAAGTTAGTTATGTGAATCGGGCCCAAACAGAGTCTTTCTCAACAACCTAAAGCTCTGCATCCACACTTACATGTAGCTACAACAAACTCATAATAAACACAAGACTCTTTTTAGAGCTACCCTATAACCCAACAGTGAATCCTACCTATTAAAAACATACATATTCTTTTTTCTAAAATTTTGCATGGAGTCGCGAACCCATCGCTTTTACACTGGGTGCTGTGCTGGACGCGATGGGGTTGCGACTCCAATCTCATGAAAGAAAAAAAATGATCCCCTATTCTAAATAGTTTAATTCTGCCTCGGGACCCCATCCCCTGAGGCATGCCCTTGGGGACCGTGGGGGGAGCCCCAATGCCCCTACAGTCCCTGCCTCCTGCGGGATGGGCAATGCTTTGGGACCAGGGGAGCAATGCTGCTTTGCTTCTTGGAAGAGAGAGCGGGTTTCCTGCCCTCGCTTCCAAGAACCAAACCAGTGTTTGCAATGACAGGGCGGGAACCACACGGCTCCGACCCTGTCATTGCAAACAACAATGTGTTGGGGTGGCTACCCCGGGACATTTCAGGGCCGGCCCTGTGGGGTGGTGGTCCCGAGGGCCATCAAGGGCTCCCGGAGGCCCCCTCCCTTAATTTGCATAGCTCCATGGAGGTGGTTGTCCCTGGGGCTTGGGGGGCCTGCTAAGCCCCCTCCCTAATTAATGATGGAAGCCCTGGGGAGGTGGTGGTCTCCTCCCTAATTAATGATGAAAGCCCTGGGGAAGTGATGGTCCCTGGAGATTGGGGGGCCTGCAAGGCCTCCGCCCTAATTAATGATGGAAGCCCCGGGTAGGTGGCGGTCCCCGGGGCTTGGGGGGTCTACGAGGCCCCCTCCCTAATTAATGATGAAAACCGAGGGGAGTGGCGGCTTGGGGGGTCTTCAAGGGTGCCCTAATTAATGAAAGATGCCCTGGGGAGGTGGCAATCCCGGGGCTTGGGGGGCCAGAAAGGTCCCTCCCATACAATTACAAATGCCCCTGGGAGGTGTTGGTCCCCTGGGCATCATGGGGGGAGTTACGACCCCCCCACACATTGAATCAACAAGCCCCGGGGAGGTGGTGGTCCCTGGGGCTGCGGGGGCCCCCGCAGGTCCCTGGTAATTAATTACTGATTGCCCCCCGGACCAGGCCCACTCAGGGGCCTCTTAAAAATGAAGTGCTTTATTATTTTTTAAATTTCCCGTCAGGATTCGTGCACTCAGCGTGACTTCGGATGTTTTAAAAAAAATATATGCTGTTTTCGGGGCCTGGGGGTCCTTCTAGGACCCAGGCCAATGGGGTCAGGGTCATTCTATCCAGCCCCCTTTTCTTATTTTACAACTTTTTTTGCTGTTTTCATTTGACTCAATTACCAAGTCACAAGATGGCTGCCAACACATTCTGGTTTGGAGTGTTGGCATGCTTGGGAGGAGTCGTGACTCTTCCTCGGTGCTCCGACATCGAAAGTTTTCTTTTTTTTATTTGTCAGAAACTACCAAACAGATTTACACCGTTTAAAAAAAAAGGTCACTTTCTGAACCAAGACCTTCGTTTTTGCCAAATTCGGTGTAACTCCATTCAGCAGTTCGGACTGAAGCCTGTTCCAATTTTTCCTATGGAAATGAACATGGGGAAAATGTGTTTTGGGACGACCCCTTTTTTCCCAGTTCCCGCTTTATGAATCACCCCAAAACTTTCAAGGCAGGAACTGACGGGAGCGCCCCATTACTTTATTACTTTTGAGAATTTCCCAAAGATTCATCAAACGGCGGCAAAGATATTAGCAAATCAATGCTATTCCTATGGATAATACGTCCTAACTATAACTACCTACTGGCGACCGCCAATATATATATGGTCATGTGATCAAGCTTCTTTTCGAGGCGAAACGCGTCATTGCGTACGCGCTGGCACTAATAAATTAAAAAGCACTTTGCACCAGCTACTAAAGGGTCTGCTCTTCGTCATTTGTGCGAACTGGCAGCGCGGCCTTGCCGTGTGATGATCCTCTGGATATATATATATATATATATATATATATATATATATATATATATATATATATATATATATATATATATATATATATATATATCCACACAGAACACCCCTCCAGCAGGAAAGGATAAGAGGCCACACAAGGGGATTCAGAGGGAGCCGTTTATTCAGGACTGCAAGGCAAGATGCATTTCGGCGTGAGAGCCTTCTTCTGTTGCCCCAGCTACCGCGTTGAAACCCCACCCCACGTCTTTAAGTGTCCATCTCCCACCAGATTGGCAGGTAGTGAGTTCCACCCCCAAGTCACATGGTTGTAGTCCGTAGTAGCTCAGAAACACTCCAACTCCCAGAAGCCACTGCTCCTGGTGAGAATAGTTGCGGGTTGGAACACCATGTAGAGGGTAAAGGCGCAGTGATGAAATGAGGAGTTCTCACGGTGTCAATGAAAGTCCCACATGCTCCCTCGGGTCCCCTTATCATTCCAACCTCTGAAGTGCGGAGCAGCCTGGACTTGAGACGACAATACCGTGATTTCGGCTCTTCGTGCAGTCACGAGCTGCGCCTGGCAGGAGTCCTTGGCTGACCTTGCGATAGAGGTGAGCAGAAGTGGTTCCCGATAACTCGGACGAAAGAGAGCAGCTTCGACAGCTGATGCCAGCAAAACTTCTGCCGCTTAGTGGAACGGAGCCTCCTGCGTACAACTGGCAAGTACGCAATTTACATCCACACAGAACACCCCTCCAGCAGGAAAGGATAAGAGGCCACACAAGGGGATTCAGAGGGAGCCGTTTATTCAGGACTGCAAGGCAAGATGCATTTCGGCGTGAGAGCCTTCTTCTGTTGCCACAGCTACCGCGTTGAAACCCCACCCCACGTCTTTAAGTGTCCATCTCCCACCAGATTGGCAGGTAGTGAGTTCCACCCCCAAGTCACATGGTTGTAGTCCGTAGTAGCTCAGAAACACTCCAACTCCCAGAAGCCACTGCTCCTGGTGAGAATAGTTGCGGGTTGGAACACCATGTAGAGGGTAAAGGCGCAGTGATGAAATGAGGAGTTCTCACGGTGTCAATGAAAGTCCCACATGCTCCCTCGGGTCCCCTTATCATTCCAACCTCTGAAGTGCGGAGCAGCCTGGACTTGAGACGACAATACCGTGATTTCGGCTCTTCGTGCAGTCACGAGCTGCGCCTGGCAGGAGTCCTTGGCTGACCTTGCGATAGAGGTGAGCAGAAGTGGTTCCGATAACTCGGACGAAAGAGAGCAGCTTCGACAGCTGATGCCAGCAAAACTTCTGCCGCTTAGTGGAACGGAGCCTCCTGCGTACAACTGGCAAGTACGCAATTTACATCCACACAGAACACCCCTCCAGCAGGAAAGGATAAGAGGCCACACAAGGGGATTCAGAGGGAGCCGTTTATTCAGGACTGCAAGGCAAGATGCATTTCGGCGTGAGAGCCTTCTTCTGTTGCCACAGCTACCGCGTTGAAACCCCACCCCACGTCTTTAAGTGTCCATCTCCCACCAGATTGGCAGGTAGTGAGTTCCACCCCCAAGTCACATGGTTGTAGTCCGTAGTAGCTCAGAAACACTCCAACTCCCAGAAGCCACTGCTCCTGGTGAGAATAGTTGCGGGTTGGAACACCATGTAGAGGGTAAAGGCGCAGTGATGAAATGAGGAGTTCTCACGGTGTCAATGAAAGTGCTGCCGCAATATATTACGCTCCTCATCCCCTTCCAAAAGAGACACAGCACTCGCGGGGGGAAAGTCATTTGATTTTATTCGACTTTCAAACGCACCAGACGCGTTTCCGCATACGCCTTCCTCTGTAGTACAAGGGTATGTCGTATGCCGAAACGCGTCTGGTGCGTTTGAAAGTCAAATAAAATCAAATAATTTTCCCCCCCACGAGTGCTGTGTCTCTTTTGGTAAAGGAAGGGGACGAGGAGCGTAATACATTGCGGCAGCACTTCCCGCCAGTACAGCACCCATGTACGAGTGCGTCAACAAAGTGCAACAGGAGCGAGGAGATATATATATATATATATATATATATATATATATATATATATATATATATATATATATATATATATATATATATATGGATCGGGTCCTTAAGTTAAGGACACTAGAATCCCGCTATATCATTGATATGGGGACTAAGATACCTAATGGCTTAAATGGTGGGGAGGATATGGCAGTCCACTTGAGTAAATAAGCATAACAACTGTAGGAAAAGATGATGGGTATTTATTGTATGTGATCATTGTATAGCAAAAGAGAGAGAGGATTTTTTTTTTAAATAGTAGAAAACAGGAAAACATTGTCCAGGGGCCGATACACGGCGCAATTTATCTGGTGATCCAGGACTAGCAGCCTTAACACAACAACTTGCAATTGCCGATCCACGGCTATATTATGAAATGATATGAATTGTATTGTTTGTAATCACATTGTTTTTATTTATAAAAACATAGTGAAAACTTTGTCATTATGCCGGCATGTCAAACTGACTCTTGACAAAGGATATGTATATAAACAAAGTATTTACTGTTTAGAAATGGCGCCCATCCATATGAAGGGTAGACACAGTCTGTTGTTGATTACCTTTTGATGAAGGATGTAATCCGAAACGCGTTTTTCTAAATAAACTGCTGCCGAGCCAACAAAACCTCGTGAGTGCCATTCTTTTCCTTTGTTGAGAAGGGAATTTCGAGCCTAATATATATATATATATATATATATATATATATATATATATATATATTCACTGAAAAAACCATAGGTTATAGACCATATATAGTTAGGAATTAGCATTTACAAAACCTTGAAAATTCACTGAAAAAACCATAGGTTATAGACCATATATAGTTAGGAATTCGCATTTACAAAACCTTATTTTACTCACACAAAACCATTGAAATTCCATATATAGTTAGTTGCACTAACTATATATCGCGCACCCGCAATCCACTGCTGATGATGTCACATATTACATCATTCATGACATGGTCAGTGACATCACTGATGACATCACTGATGACATCTCAAATGACATCACTGATGACATCACTGATGACAACATCCAGTGACTGTATGTTTCTGTAAAGTTAAAATATGTCTTACATATTGAAGAATGAGTGGATGTATAAGTGTCTGGATGAAGGATTTAGTAGGTGCATGACTGACTGTATGAGTGAGTGATTAAATGTGTCTCATTGAGTGCATGGGTTAGTGACTAAACTGTCTTAATTTGTGCATCATTATGTCTGTTGTTCTGTAAACTGTTGCATGTGTTGATAAGTATGAGTAACTATATGGGTTATTGATTGGTTGCCCAAGTATTTGTATGGGAGACTGAGTGTGTGTGTCGGTGGCTGGGAGGTGTATGACTCTGTGCATAGATGTGTGAGCAGTTGATTCACTAGATGTATGGTTTCAAAAGTGCATGTGGAAACAGCTGTATGGGCGGTTGACTGTGTGCATGAGTGTATTGGTGAGTGAATGGATATCTCAGTGCTACATGTCAAAGTAAATACATATGTAAAACACAGTACATGTGAGAGTTGACATATATAAATAACTGTGCATAAGAGTCAGTGAATGTGTGAGTGGCTGTATGGATCATTGTGAACTTGTATCAGGGATTGTATAAGAGAGTAAATATGTGTTAGTATATGTTTGAATAAGTAAAGTTTGTATACCTGTATAGTTGAGGAAATGGAGGTGTGATTGATTCTTTGCATGACTGACTAGGTGTGTGAGTAACTCCATGGATGAGTGACAGTCTGTGAGTGTCTGTTTACACTGACTGTATCTAAGGTTATATTAGAGTCTGTAGAGGTTCATCATATTATCACATGAATGATATCATCAGTGATGTGATCAGTAATGTCAAATGAGATGTCATCAGTGATGTCATCAGTGATGTCATTTGAGATGTCATCAGTGATGTCATTTGAGATGTCATCAGTGATGTCATCAGTGATGTCACTGACCATGTCATGAATGATGTAATATGTGACATCATCAGCAGTGGATTGCGGGTGCGCGATATATAGTTAGTGCAACTAACTATATATGGAATTTCAATGGTTTTGTGTGAGTAAAATAAGGTTTTGTAAATGCGAATTCCTAACTATATATGGTCTATAACCTATGGTTTTTTCAGTGAATTTTCAAGGTTTTGTAAATGCTAATTCCTAACTATATATGGTCTATAACCTATGGTTTTTTCAGTGAATTTTCAAGGTTTTGTAAATGCTAATTCCTAACTATATATGGTCTATAGCCTATGGTTTTTTCAGTGAATATATATATATACATACATATATAAACATATATCATCTGTATATCTATATAAATACAAACATAAATGCATGCATACATATACTTATATGCATACAGATGCATGTTATTTACATGAAAGTTGAAAAAACACTAATAAAAGCAAAGCTAAAAAGCCACCTCATTACAAACAGAATGGCTTTAACTTAAACGAGGGCGAGATCTATTGCATTTTCAATGCTTGTTTACTTTGGTTCCATCAAGAAGGCATTCAGATGTGTCACACATTTGCCATAAATTCTGAATGTTAGCACTCTAGTTGCACATTAGATCACTGTAGCAAAGCTACTGCTCACCAGGGACGTCTGCTGCTGGTATTCAAAGTGCATGTTTCAGTCTGCATGTCAGAATTTTTTTAATGAAATAGAAGAGGATTTGAGAAGTCACTCAAAATGATCCCTAATTTTTCTTTCTGAAGCACTAATCATACTTTCTATGGCAAAATTAACCCCCTCACGTTGTTCCTTTTTAAATTGAGTGTTTTCAGACTTACCGCTTCATTCCAATCAAGATGGCTTCTGGTGTGCCATACTTTTGTCATAAGTAAGACTGTTAGCGCTCTAGTTGTTCTTTAGAACACTCTGGGACATTCTGTCATTGGGCTATACTTGGGGTACATCTGGGTGATATTTGGGCTACATTTAGGCTCTTTTGTCTCTGGTGGCCATCTTGGGAGACTGTATGTCAGAATTTTTTAATGAAATTGAAGAGGGTTTGAGAAGTCACTCAAAATGTGCCCTAATTTTTCTTTCTGCAGCACTAATCATAATTCATATGGCAAAATATACCCCCTCATTTTGTTCCTTTTTAAAATAAATGTTTTAAGAGTTACCACTTTATTCCAATCAAGATGTCTTCAGGTGTGCCATACCTTTGTAATAAGTAGGACTGTTAGCGCTCTAGTTGTTCTTTAGAACACTCTGGGACATTCTGTCATTGGGCTATACTTGGGCTACATCTGGGTGATATTTGGGCTACATTTGGGCTCTTTTGTCTCTGGTGGCCATTTTGGGAGACTGCATGTCAGAATTTTTTAATGAAATAGAAGAGGATTTGAAAAGTCACTCAAAATGTGCCCTAATTTTTCTTTCTGCAGCACTAATAATACCTTCTATTGCATAATATACCCCCTCATTTTGTTCCTTTTTAAATTAAATGTTTTAAGAGTTACCACTTTATTCCCATCACGATGGCTCCAGGTGTGCTATACCTTTGTAATAAGTAGGACTGTTAGCGCTCTAGTTGTTCTTTAGAACACTCTGGGACATTCTGTCATTGGGCTATACTTGTGCTACATCTGGGTGATATTTGGGCTACATTTGGGCTCTTTTGTCTCTGGTGGCCATTTTGGGAGACTGCATGTCAGAATGTTTTAATGAAATAGAAAAGGATTTGAGAAGTCACTCAAAATGTGCCCTAATTTTTCATTCTGCAGCACTAATCATACTTTCTATGGCAAAATATACCCCCTCATGTTGTTTCTTTTTAAATTAAATGTTTTAAGAGTTACCACTTTATTCCAATCAAGATGGCTTCAGGTGTGCCATACCTTTGTAATAAGTAGGACTGTTAGCGCTCTAGTTGTTCTTTAGAACACTCTGGGACATTCTGTCATTGGGCTATACTTGGGCTACATCTGGGTGATATTTGGGCTACATTTGGGCTCTTTTGTCTCTGGTGGCCATTTTGGGAGACTGCATGTCAGAATGTTTTAATGAAATAGAAAAGGATTTGAGAAGTCACTAAAAATGTGCCCTAATTTTTCATTCTGCAGCACTAATCATACTTTCTATGGCAAAATATACCCCCTCATGTTGTTTCTTTTTAAATTAAATGTTTTAAGAGTTACCACTTTATTCCAATCAAGATGGCTTCAGGTGTGCCATACCTTTGTAATAAGTAGGACTGTTAGCGCTCTAGTTGTTCTTTAGAACACTCTAGGAGGCTGCAGTAGAACACAAAGGAATCAACTGACAGTCTCTGTCCATGTTGGATGTACATGTTTTACTGAAAATGTCAGACTTCATTTTCACATGACTGAGAAAGATAATGTGAATTTACAGAAAATATGCTTTCAGTTTAGCTTATAGATCCCCTTCCAAACCACTGTGGGAAAATCATGAGATATTAGTTTTCTTTCAAACAATATTCATGATATCACAGCAGAAGGTTTTTTCACATGGTAAAATCACCTTAGAACCCACCACAATTCCTAAAACGAGTATGGTACCATCAACAAATGATTTATAATGTAACTAAAGTCCTAAAACCCTCTATTAACTACAATGATTTTTAATGAGGTGCTATCATGTATATTGGTCCCAAGATGGCTGCCAACACTTCTTGGATGAAGTGCTGACAGCCAATCAGATCAGATGTGTGGTTAGGCTCCACCCAGATATATATCTTTTTTTGAACCTAAATTACTCAAAATCCACTGGAGCACATATATTGAGACCTAGCAAAGGCACATCGGGCTAACAGTCCCTACAATTTTGCCAAGTTTCGTGCAAATCCATTCAGCCGTTCGAGCTAAAAGTGAGGCCAACCGCCCTATGGAAATTAACATGGGAAAAACGCGTTTTGGGACCCCCCTTTTTCTCGCCCCCCCTTGATGAAACTCCCCCAAATTGGCAGGGGCTGCTCAGAAACAAAATGTCCCATTTTCCTGAAAATTTCAGCCAATTCCGTCCACAAACGCCAAAGTTATTAGACATAGAATTTTCAAAAATCCCATAGAGAAAAAATCCTAACTATATATACCTACTGGCGTTTTTGTTTGCACCACAACTACTTCATGTTCCTGAACCGGTATTATCAACAAGTCAGAGGGGTTGCCATGGGGGCCTGTTTCTCTCCCAGTTACGCCTGTCTCCACATGGGGTACTGGGAGAGACAGGTCCTCAATGGTATTCACCGAGATATCTGCACTCGCCATATCATCCGATGGTACAGATACATCGATGATATTTTAATGATTTGGCGTGGAACCTATGAAGAGACTGACAGTTTCATTGATGTTCTGAATACTAATTCATTTAACTTGTCCTTCACATCTCATATCAGTCAGGAGGTAGCACACTTTCTTGATGTTACGCTAGAGGTCAGCCAGGGCAGACTAGAAACCAAGCTTTATAGGAAGCCTACTGCAGGCAATACTATATTGCATGCGGGAAGTCACCATCCCCCGCATTTGATTCGAAGCATTCCCTACGGGGAGATGCTTAGAATTCCGCGGGTGTGTAGTACGGACTCCCACTGTACAGCTGCACAAGCTGCTAGTAAACAAAGGTTTTTGGCAAGGGGCTATTGTGAAAATCTGATTGATACAGCTATCAGAAAAGCCAATGCCCTGTCCCGTAATGAGGCTCTAACCCACAAGAAAGCTCAGAGAACTACAGTAGCCAGTAGTGAACAACCAGTCAGACTCATTTGGACCTACAACAGTCAGCACGGGGCACTGAGAAAGATCATTAACCAACACTGGAATCTGATTAAATTAGATCCAGTCATTGGAGAACAGATGCCTAATAGACCTGCGATCACCTACAGGAAGGATTTTTCATTACAGGATGCACCAGTTAAGTCTAGTCCTGAGGTGATCCCACCCAAAAATTGGCTGGCTGCCAGTCGAGGGTTTAGGAAATGTTCCAGTTGCAAAGCGTGCTCCCAAGGGCTCAATAAGACCGAGTTCTTGACAGCATTCTCTACAGTGCCTCGTAAAATCAACAAGCAACTAACGTGCAAGTCAGAGTATGTGGTTTATGTGCTGGAGTGCCCATGTGGCCTGCAATACATTGGCAGCACCAAATTGCAGGTCCACAAAAGGGTGCTCCAACACATTAGGGCCATCAACACAAATGATGCCACTTACCCTGTTGCGCGGCATTTCAAGGAGTTCCATGATAACAACAGTGGGCTCCTTAGATACTATGCCATTGACTCTGTAGGTCCACTTAGGAGAGGTGGTAATCGAGATGGGATCTTAAGGGCTCTTGAGACCAGATACGTCCTGGAGATGGATAGTAAAAGTCCAAATGGTCTAAACTCCACGGAGGATTTTTATACATGCCTATAGGGCCACTTACATCTTAGGGCCCCCCAATACCATCTCCCCATCTGTCTTTGTTACTGGCCATTATAGATGCAAATTGTCAAATTTACCATTGGTGTTTGTAAGTTGATTTAAAATAACTATATAAGATGAGAGATACTAGGTTTTACAATCAACTGTGACAAAGTTTTTTGCTACATATCCTCAGTATATATGTTTAACTGTATACAATTTTATAACATCAGTAAAATTTGTTTTTAATTGCACTTGTTTATATTAGCACTTGTAACAGCGGTATTGGTAAAGGGTATCAGTAAACTCTGGATCCTGGGCACTTGAGGGGAGTGTATAGTTATATATGAGACTGTGCCTTATTTATCCGATTAGCATACTACTACAAAATAGCATTCTTAAGTTTAAGGGTAGTAGTACACAGAATTTATATTGTATATAGTTGTATATATATGAAATGTTGTGTATATATTTTAGAGAAAAGTTTGGGGACTTTCTGGTTTGTGCATTAGGGTTTATTGGATTTAAGGCATTTACGCCGTTATCAAAAAACACCCTTCGACCCACCCATATTGAGGTCGTTCATTTGCACATTTTGTAAATATATGAAGTTTTTGATATGCATTTAGTAATACCCAGAATTTCCTCGCTTGTTAAAATAATTGTGAATTATCGGGTATTTGTTAATGTATTCATACATGTATTATAACGATAGGCACTCTGACAAATTTACCTGTCTTCCCCGTTTTGCAATTGCAAGGTAATGCTCAATAATTAGGTTGGACACTCCCACTGATTATGTTGTAACCAATAAGATGCTACCGTTGTCAATGCACGAGCACTTTAAATTCACGTAACTCTCTCAGTGCGTCATGTGACCAAGGCCTCTGTGTAGGCCGAAACGTTATGCTGGCGTGGTGTGCTGAAAATTAAAAAACTCTGCACTCTGTTCTTTCTTGTCGATGGCTGAGGATTGAAGGTCTGTTGCAGCGAGGGTACAAAGTGCGGAAATATATATATATATATATATATATATATATATATATATATATATATATATATATATATATATATTCCAAAACCAAAGTATACTCTGCGCGTATCAATCCCAGCAGGCACAGATACACCAAGCACGGACCAAAATTTTTTTCGGCATTCAAATCTTTATTCGCCTGTCGATTTCATGACGTTTCGGCACCCCTGTGCCTTGCTCACATGATATATATATATTTATTCCAACACACAACTACACCAGGCGGCCGAACACTGCAGCAGGTACCTCCGTGACGGTAGGTAAATCCGTCCTGTTCTACAGCATCTCTAAGGACGAGGTACAATCTCGAGGATCTTTAGAAAGCATTTCAGTATGTTACCTTCTTCAGTGCTAAAAGCATTAAAAAAATTCTGCTCCGCTTCCAGTTCTTTTATTCTATATTGCACTCCATTGGTGGGGCTATAACCAATCCAAAATGGAACATCTCACATTTGGCAAGAATAACAGATTGGCGGGGCCTCAATGTCCCATATTGCACCATCATCACAGATAAATGTCCGTTATCCAAGTCTCAAAGTATTAGGCTTTTTCATCATTTTGCCAATTAAAGTGTCATCTCGAGTGTAAAGCCTGATTGATGTTAGGGAAGCTGTGCTTAATCCTCTCGCTTCCAGCTGTTTACAATTGCACAGATGCCCGTGGGTGTCCCTCCCGTGGTCGAGACACCCCATACTGATTAGTCGATGTCCTTTCAAAACGACCAGCGCTGGCAGTGGCGGTTCAGGCACGCCAAAACATGAGTGATGTCACTGACCATGTCATAAGTGAAGTAATATGTGACGTCATCAGCAATGCATTGCGGGGGCGCGAGTTATAGTTAGCTAAACTAACCATAACGGGGGAATTTCACTGTTTTTTTATGAGTGAAATGTCCAACTAACTATAACGCCCCTGAAACCTATGGTTTTTTCTGTGACATTCTAAGGTTTTTTATATGCAAATTTCTAGCTATAACGTGCCTTAAACCTATGGTTTTTTCAGTGAATTTCAAAGGTTTTTTAAATGCTCATTCCTAACTATAACTTGCCTGAAACCTATGGTTTTTTAAGTGAATATATATGTTAATGTTAATGTTAATATGAATTTATTAAGCGCTCGTACGCCCGGGGGCTTCATGGCGCTATAGAAGGAACACAACGCACCGGTTAGAGGTAGAGATGAAGCGGCTCAGCAATACGCCTGGGAGAAGAGCCAGGTTTTAAGGGAGTGTCTGAAACTCAGGATGTTATCACTCAGTTTTAATTGAAGAGGAAGGGAGTTCCGGAAGGTGGCTGAAAGATGGTCAAAGCAGCAGCCTCCGAGACGCTTCCTCTCATAAGAGGGGACGATCAGAAGGGATTTGTGAGTGGACCGGAGATTGCGGGAAGGGTCATATCTGTTGAATAGATCTCTGATAAACTGAGGGCCTGAGTCATGTAGGAACTTAAATAGGACACTTGCATCAGCGAAACAGATGACGCATTTTACGAATCAGATGGCAATTATAATTCTGTCCAAGCAAAACGGAATCAAGCACAGACTCCTTTTTTAGGGAACCGCGGGGGGAACCGTGGCCGTCCTCGAGTGAGGTTCCAGCCACAAAGCAGAGGGGGTTACAAACCCCAACACCATTACCAGCTAGATCCCCAGAACCAATACCAACAGGAGGAACCTCAATTCATTTGAGAAACGAGAAGCAGACAATATTGGAAAGCAGGAATGTAATTCCAATATTCAATCTATCAACCTCCAGTCTGAATGAATCTAGTATTAGCTTACTTTCTAAAGGACTATCATTCGTACCCCATTGTGGTACCAATGTTTTCGAACTGTATAGTGACATAATATCTTTTTTTCGTAAAATTAGACTCAAGAAATATTTCCAAGTGGTACCAACGGATTCACAATCATTAGTACCTACCACCCTCAGATTACCATCAACTTTTAGTCCTTCACTTGATCAGGTTGGTCCAGAGGTAGCAGCATTTGAGTTAGTGGTTTTAAAGAAGCTAGAAAGAACTATTCGTTTTATTCCAAAACCATTATATAACATTGATAAACTCGAACATGAAGCATTACATGAGCTCGCCTCTAATACTTCCATCACGATTAAAAGTTGTGATAAGGGAGGAGGTATAGCTGTCATAGACTCTTTATCCTACGAGACAAACATGTTAAAAATGTTGGAAGATCAAGCCTTTTACAAGCCTGAGAGACATAACCCAATAAATAAAGTAGTCAAAAATATACATGCAATCACCTTGGCAGCTTTAGAAAATGGTGACATTAATAAAAAAGAGTTCGATTTCCTAAACAGTAATGCAAGAAAAAACTGCCTGTATTTACGGCCTTCCAAAAATTCATAAGGATGAGAAAAATCCTCCATACAGGCCGATTGTGTCTACCATAGGCACACCAACCGAGGCCCTTTCTAAATACGTTGATTCTTTCCTTTGTCCTTTCATACCAAATATTCCATCCTACATAAAAGACACTAGTGCCATGATAAATAAAGTGGAAAACATCATCTTTGACCCTCTAAGAGACATATTAGTAACGTTAGACGTTGAGTCTCTCTATAGTAACATCCCTCTAAACGAAGCAATAAAAGCAGTTGAATGGTTTATCGATCTCTACGATGTACCTTGCCCTAAAAACTTCCTGTTACAATGTCTCCAAATGGTACTCAAAGAGAACATTTTTGAATTTGGACATAAACTCTTTCGCCAAATCAAGGGTGTTAGTATGGGGGCTTCATTGGCACCTTCTGTGGCAAACATCTATATGGCCGCCTTTGAGGCCCGCCATATTTACAATGAGATAGCACCCTTCTACGAGTCTGTCTCCCATTGGTCTAGATACATTGACGATATCTTTTTTGTCTGGACTGATGGGAGACAGACCCTGGAAGAGTTCCTTGCGTGGCTCAATGCATGTGACTGTAACTTAAAATTCACCTCACATGTAAGTTCCAATAAATTGGAATTTTTAGATATATGGATCTTTCATGAAGAAGGCAGATTAAAGGTGGATCTTTATGTGAAACCAACAGCGAGAAACACGCTTCTCCATTTTCGAAGCTTTCATCCCAGGAACCAGAAACAGAGTATACCGTTCTCTCAATTCCTACGTGTAAGGAGGAATTGTACAAATCTCCAAGACTTTGACATGAAAGCGGTCGAAATGAAAAAGAAATTTTTGGAAAGAGGCTACCCGCACAGATTAGTGAGGGAATCATACAAGAGAGCACGCTACTATGACAGAGACGCCCTTTTAAGATGCAAACCAAAGGAAGACAATAATAAACTGGTATGTATCACGCGACATTCGACGGTTGATGCAAAAATCAAACAACTGATCAACTCGTCCTGGCACATTTTAAATAGTAATGGTACAGAGAAATTAGACAAACCCCTTTTCGCGCACAGACGCAACAAAACAACATAAAGGATTACATTGTGCGCTCCAGAATGAAGAATCCTTCAGACACAAAAACTTTTGTCCAGAAAACCTTGACTGGAGACCATCCCCTCATAGGTACGTTCCCTTGCTCCAGTTGTAAGTCCTGTGACAGTATTCAAAAAGGAGCTACTTTAACTCATAATGGTTACACAGCCACAGCCAAAAGTATGTCCAACTGTAAAACTACAAATGTTATATACTTCTTAAAATGCCCATGCCAGCTTGGGTATGTTGGTGAGACATCTCGAGCCATCCAGACAAGATTGTCAAAACATCGTTCGGCAGTTAGAACAAAGAAAGTAACAGCACCACTTGTAAAACATTTTTTGGACCAAGGCCATGGTCCAAATGACTTCACATGACGCATACTAGAAAGAATAAATGTGCCCGATGAAAAAGGAGGTGAAGCTATTCGAAAGAAACGTGAGGTTTTTTGGATCTTTTCATTTAATACTTTCCGTGAAGGTTTAAACAGCGAAATACCGTGGGAGAACGCAATTGTTTAAATTAACATTTGCATTTTGTAAGTCGTAAAAATACCCTTCTCTATAAAGAAAAAAAGGGAAAAAAATAATTAATTCCATCTTTAGTGCATTTTAGTATATTTCAGTCTGCCATATAGGCTTCCACTCCCACAGTCTTTCTTCGCGTTCTATTGTTAACACCCAACAAACGAGTGTCAATTGGCTGCCCCTGTCATAAAAAAGACGCGCGAAATCTTCCGTGCTCTAATGCAGCTTTGAAACCCGCCTGGACAAGACTACCGTCTCCACGCATCCCATCAAGAAAAAAACATCGGTATGTAAACGCGACCTTTGCTTAGATAGACCGCCGTTTTGGCACAAATGCTTATTGGTCTAGTTTTTAATTAATTTGCCCCCTTTTCTCATTAATAGACCATAGAGAGGATCCGAAGACCGCCCTTAATGTTTGTCAGTAACGAGACAACTTTCGGGAGAAAAAAAGTATAGCGAGAACAAACCTCTCCACACAGCGTTCGTCATTATTAAGACAACGCCTTAGAAGTAAAGCGGAACCAACCGTGCCCCGTGAGGTATGTTACCAATTGGCCTTCATTTCTTTAAAGAAGTCAAAACGAAGCCGCGTAACGTTAAAATGACATCGTAATTAAACTTTGTTTACTTTCAGCTTAGCAGCGACCTTATGACCGAATTGTGAGCAGACTCGCTCGATACCCGAAATAATCTTAACAGCTTTAGGAGCACGTTTTATTCGTTGCTCACGGACTAATAAATAATTAATTAGGTAAGAACCATATCACGTCCGTTTGCGATATGTTATAATTCATTAACCCTCAAATGATTGACACGCACTTCTTACACACAATTCCAATACAGGTGCAACTGAAAGGCACTCCGTTAATCCGTTACGAATTGAAACTTTCCGTGGAGGCGGCGTCTTATCATTTTTAAATATCAGGTAAACCAGCCACGAACTTTAAGGACTGAGCATAGGTAAAATAAACAACGAAATGAAATGGTATGTAATTCTCAGAATATCAATTCTTTCAGACATCTCTTTTAGGTTTATCGAATTATCAAGCGCTGAGCCTAATTATTGAACCAAAGTATGGAAAATATAACAGACAAGAACTAAATAGATATTAGGTATGTGAAATTTCACTTGAATATAAATTTACAGCCTTTGAATAGAATTATATAAATTGAAAATTACATGTAATTCTTATGTGTTCTCTTATTAACTAATGCAGAATTCCGCTGATAATACCGCATGATTCCTTTTACAAGCTGTTTATGATCTGCTCACAGCCATAGGTAAGCGGACCTAATAATGTCCAAAATTAGATAATTTATATAATAATGTTACATAGACTATAAGATCTATGCCTTAATAAGACTGTTCTCTTATTTAGACAAATAAGATCTGCCATTTTTATATACAAATAACAGTTTCTAAATAAAAGAAAAAGAGTGTTCTATTTGTAATAATAAGATACTATTATAGGGCCCTAAAGTTTAGATAGTCCTCTTATACCATCTCATCACATTTCTTCCCTTTACTATCACCTTTTGATTTTATTTAAATCGTTTTCAACCATCCGGAGCAACTATGCTAGTCACTCAGAGTACAATCAAGGGTTAACTGAATTAGAATTCTTACAATTTTTCTACCGTAAAGGAGAGAGTAGTGCATGTCTAATGAAATGTGGATCTATGTCTATATGATATATCGTTTTTATTATTACTACATCCTTATATTGCCTATCCACAAGGGAGAAAAGCGGTACAGGTCTATTGAAATATGTACTCCCGTATATATAGTACAGTGTTGTCATCATTAATGTACCCCTAGTATCAGGTATTTTCTTAGTAGAAAGTGGAACCGCATTCTTAGAATTCTGTTCACTACATGACAGATAGCAAGATATGTTCTTTGAAATATGTATCTTTGTTCATGTGACATACTGAAATGGTTTTTTTTATTCATATAATTGATTGTCTTTATCATCATCGAATTTTCAAACCTTAGATTGTTTCTTAAATAATAAGAATTGGTTCAGATTTGAATCTATTTGAAAGCATGACAGTATGATTTCTTGTGTATCGCACAATGTCGGTTCTCAATATCGATGAACTTAGAATTGCTAGTAGAGGAAATAGAAATATGTGTGATATAAATCATGTCAGACATTGTTTTGTGGAAATATAAGTTTATGAGCTACAGTAGAGGCAAGTATTAACCTTTGCTCTTATCGTTAGGGCGTAAATATTGCCTTAAATAACAGGACAAAATATCTCTTTCCTTCTTCGCAGTTTCCTTTGTTTTAACTAGAATGTATTTTGTTTTAACAATTTGATAAATGCAAACCTTAGGATTAGAAAGTAGCTATAAATTCTTTTATATTTTGTACTAAAATGCTTTTTTATTTTCAGAGAGTGTCTTCTGTCTTGATAAAGGCGCTGGACGCCGAAACGCGTTGACATACAACTTGACACACCATCTTTTCGTAACTTTGTGAAAGAAATCATATGTTTTTTATTGTGCATTTGTGTTTATGAAATGTGATTTTTTTCTGTATTGAAATGTATGCATTTTTATATTTTTCTGTTTAAAAATAAAATTTATTTAGTATACATAACAATAGTACAAATTTTATTGGAAACTGCCCCCTTTTCCCATTTTTTGTCCTGTGACCATTGTGTAGGCAATTTAAGATTTCCGCCTAGGTTGTTCTTTCCATTATGGGACTTAAATAGGATGCACCCAGTTTTAAAAGCTACTCGCTGCTCAACAGGCAGCCAGTGTAGCTGTTTCAACCCTGATCTAACAGACTGCCTTTTAGATAGATTCAGAATAAGTCTGGCTGCCTGGTTTTGAACCAGCTGGAGGCGTTTTAACTCTCCAGCTTGGAGCCCAAGGTAAAGGCTGTTGGAAAAGTCTAATCTAGACAGGACCAGGGAAATGACGATCTGAGTAAGGGCAGCCGGAGAGAAAAAGCAGGCAATTTTCTTAATTTTCTTCAGTTGAAAAAAGCTGGAAGAATATATATATATATATTACCTACTGGCGTCGCCAGTAGGTAGTTATAGTTAGGATCTAGCTTTCATAGAAAATCCACAACATTCTATTTGGAATAACTTTGGCGCTGGTGGACGAATCTTTACGAATTTCTCCCAGAAAGTTTGGGGGTGATTCGTGAAGTGGGGGCCGAGAAAAAAGGGGGGTCCCTAAACGTGTTTTCCCCATGCAATTTTCCATAGGGACCTTTAGCCAGAGCAACAGCCCTTACGGCTGAACAGAATTACACGAAATTTGGCAAAGAGGTAGAGTTCTGTTCTCAGATTGTGCTTTTTGTTAAATGGTGTAAATCCGTTCAGTAGTTTCTGAGAAAATGGCAAGTAAAATCATAGCGATATCTAGAGACAAAGTTCAGCACGCGTACTGAAATGTGTTCAATTACGAGCGCGAGCTGCATGCTGATTGGCTGTGAACTGTCTGTTAACACTCGAAACCAAGAAGTGTTGGTGGCCGTCTTGTGCCTCGCTAGAACCGAGTCACAAGAAATCAGTAAAACAAAGTTTAGGAAAAAGGGAAGGGGGTAGGCTAGAGACTTTCTGACCCTCTAGGCTTGCTCAGGGGGTCATATATGGATGTTTAGGCTCTATTGTTTAATTTTATTTTTTAAAGAAAAAATAACGGCGTACGTGATTGGAAATACGTACAATTACGAGCAGGAGCTGCATGCTTATTGGCTGTCAATACTCCAAACAAGGAAGTGTTGGCCGCCATGTTGTTTGTCGGGAGAGAAGAGTCACAAAAAAAAGTAAAATAAAGTTGAGAAATAAGGAAACGGGGCAGGGTGGAAAGATTCTGATGCTATAGTCTTGGTCAGGGAGTGGTACATGGATCTTTAGGCTCAATTTTTATTTTTTTTAAATAAAAAATGGCGGGGTACTCGTGCAGTACTTTTACGTGGTGGAAACGGTGAAAAAAAGTAGAAGTCGGTTTTATTCATTAGGTCCCGGGGGCAAATTACGGGGGCAATTTTTCTGCATAATGGGGGCATGTAAGGTGCCCCGAGCACTGGGGAACGGCATTCCTCTGGTTTTATTTTGAAGTATACTCCCCGCAGTCTCCGTGAGTGGCACCCCTCGGGTCTTTTTAAAAAAAAATATGTTTTGAGCTCTCTCTCTCCCCGTACATGTTGTGAGGAACACCACATTTATGGGGCAGTGATATGTAAAATGACCTTCCAGCTCCAGGTACCTGCATTGTCTGGAGTTTTTTATTAATGTTGGGAGGGTGGGCTTGATAATATGCCCTTGTAAATAACCATAGCAGCCTAGGTTAACATCAGAACTTGGGCTGCTATGGGAATTTACACGGGCCTATGGTTTTTAGGTCGAGTGAAACTCAGACCTATTGTTGTCAACTCAAAAGCTGATTTTTTACGAGCGGATTTTCGAAAGTTCGCGTGAAATCACGTGACCACAAGTTCCTTTGTGCACGAGTTTGCATTTCACCCACAGGCTTCCCCTGCCAGCAGCATTTGCCATCACGGCCGCAGGCCGTGACTTCAAAGGGTTCCGTTTGTAAGGGATGCATTTCTTTTTTCTGCACAGCATCTTGAAACTGAACGTCTGTCTCCGTCATCGCTGCGAAACCCTCTGCAGGTGGGGCAAAAAAGAAAAGGCTTTCACTCACATCCATAGTTTTGATTTCATCAGGAAGACCCCATTATGTAAACTCTCACCTCCCTTTCCTGTGCTTTTGTTTTTACACATTGGTTTCATGTGCATGATTGTGCATACTTTATTATGGGCAGCAGCCATGCTTTAGCACACAGTATGGCGGCCGCTTGGGGAGGCCGCACGCCGCATTTCTTTTTTCTGCACTATACACCTCGGAGCTGAAGGGAACCAGTATGCCCCTGTCACCACTGCAAAACCCACTGGAGGTGGGGAAGAACAGAGCACGTTGCCTAAAATGGCTTCCAACAAATGCCTGGCTTTTAATCTTTCCAGTTTTTCCTTCCAACTACAGTGATGACTTTCTAAAACTCTCCGATCTCCCAATAGCCAGCCACAAGGCAACGGCCCAATCACGGTAGACAGGGTTAAACACTGGTGTGTCGCCCAGTATCAGCCCAGTACCAGCCCACAAAACCATGGAGTGTTACCTGGATAGTATTGTTATAATGCCATCGTACAATTTACAGTGTTTACTACGTGTGCACTGAGCTTTATCAATGTGCACGGAATGCTATGCTCAGATGTACAACGTATTCCTAATGTTTCCAACGCTCCACAAAAAACACTTTTATGGTGCTGGTTGCTGCCTCCTAATCCTTCGGAAAAGCTCCAATTTGGATTGTTTGTACCTTCTTGCAACTCTGTAGTGGTATCGCACGCATTCCTTAAGATTGGGATGTCGTCTGGCCCAACTTCCGTACAACTTTGAGAAAGGATGTGGTACTACGGTCAGAGTTGCCGACTTTGGAAGTTGGGAGTCGGGAGACATAGGTTCTAGACTCAGTGTCGGCTCAATGTTCCGTACTTTCGTAAAATCACTTAATCTCAACGTGCCCAAAAGAATTTTTTTAAAAATAACGTCCGTATACTTGGGCAATTTGACTGGTGCTCATGTAACGCGATCCAATACTTTAGGGTCGAGTTCGCGCTACATTGAAAAAAAAAATGCTTTTAAAGCGTGGCATGAAAAACCCATTGATGGTGGGCACGAACAGGACTGAAAGAGGGGCGAGTCCTGTAATTTAAAAGAAAAATTGACGACTTTCATTTTTTGTTCTGTTGCATCTTCCATTTCTCTATGCTTCCGTATTAGCACTGCGTCCGTCATGCTTAGACAGCATTTGTTGCATTTTTTTTTAATGCTTTTTGGAGGAAAAAACTGGATAACTCACTCCCCTCCCCTCTTGCCTCTCCCCTCTCTCCTCAACCTCCCCACTCCCACAATCTCTAGTGTTAAACAGGAAGCAGTTAAGAGGGGCCACCGGGCAAGAAGGCAGACTGAGCCATCCTTCTTGATTAAAGGTTTTAGCATTTTACATGTTACCAGTAAACATGCCCGAGGCGACAGCCGAGCACAAGCCACATGGAGACATCCTCCTAAATTGCCCAAGGCGCCAGCCGAGCACAAGCCACATGGAGACCTTCTTCTAAGTTGTTTTTTCTCCTCTAACCTGAATCGCTTTTATGCATAACTCCAAAAAAAGAAAACTTTAAGGGAAAGAAAGTACTTTTCTTCACAAAAGATCTTAAACATTGTTTGCGCGGTCAATATTTAAAAAGACATTATGGTGGCCTCATCTCCGCATTTTTTACGATTAGCATTAACTTACTATTTAAAGCCGATCTCTTAGCTAATTGTCTCTCTCCTTCTCTGTTTTCCCTATCTAATTCTGGCAGTACTTACATAACTTTATTTATAAGTTTTAAAATGAAGGCAGATTCGACAGTCCGCTCTCATCAGTCCTTTTCAAGGATTATTTACAAAGAGTCACAATATCACAAAAGCTTATTTGGAGCGCTTATTTACAGTGTATTAATGCGTCCTGTAGTGTGTGATTTATTTTTGTTAAGAATTGGACTCAAATCCCAAACATGTGCTTTCATGGTATTTTATGCTACTGAAGTCGAGAAGATGGGAGCGTGACCAGGCCAACAGATTTCGAACGGCTGCTGCTGCATTTTCTACTTCTGCCCAGGGAGCCAAACCAAGGGAAATACTTCACCTGCCCTGGTTTTTAGAAAGGTGCAAATAAAAAAAGGTTGAGACCTTTTTGAAAAGTGGAAAATACCTCTTCCCCTTTCCCATCTTCCCTCTCTCTTCAACATCCCCTCCTCCCTCTCTTCTCACTCTCCCCTCCCTCTCTCCCCTCTTCTCCCTCTATCCTCTCCCCCTCTCTCATCACTCTCCCCTCTCTCTCCTCACTCTCCCCCTTTCTCCCCTCACTCTACCCTCTCATCAGACTCCCCTCTTCTCAGTCTACCATCTCCTCACTCTCCCCTGTCCTCACTCTCCCCTGTCCTCACTACCTATTTGAATAACCTGCACTAAGTCCTTTAAAACGAACGCACGTTTGTCAGACCATTCCTAGCAGCCATTTCCAAAAATTATTTTTAAAAAGTCACAATATTCCAAGAGCTACTTTTGCAACCTTCCTCCGAGTTAATTAATACGTCCTGTAGAGGATGATAATTTCTTTTTTACAATAAAGATCAAATACAAAACATGTGCACTGCTGGCATTTCATGTTGCTGAGGTCGATAATAGTATAGTGACAAGACCTACATAATTTTTCCGGTTTGGGCTGTTTTTTTTTCACCTTCTGGCCGACCTGCTTCAATGGAATATTTGCTGTGCACACACCCCCACACACACAACACCCCACACACACCACCCCCACACACACACACACATCAGCACAACAACCACACACATAACACCACACACACAACTACAACCACACACAACAACACACACGACACACAACAATCTATCTATCTATCGCCCTCACTCTATCTATCACCCTCACTCTATCTATCGCCCTCACTCTATCTATCGCCCTCACTCTATCTATCGCAAAAGAACAACATCACTCAGCACCACCACAGCATCACTCCGCGCCACCACAGCATCACTACGCGCCACCACAACATCACTCCGCGCCATCACAGGATCAATCTGTGCAACCATTCAACAACAACTGGTTCAAATATGTTTTCTCAATGTTTCAAGCTTTATTACAAATGTCACAAAAAGATGTTAATATTTCACTTCTGTTCTTGGATTTTCGTCACAATAAAATACACTGAACATAATCTTCATAAAAGTTATTTACAAAAGTTTAAGCTATCGCCATTATAAATTACAATCACTTTTATTTAAGTATTAATTATTTAAAAACATTAAAAACCATTGTTATTTGTAATATCAATTCATCTAAGTCACGTAAATACAAAACATGTTGCATTACAAATGCTTTAGGTGTCACATTTGCAAAAGTTATAACTATTGGCATTGTAAATAACAAAGCTATTAATTTAGCTATTTTCAAAAACCAACACATAGAAGCCTATGTTCTGGTGTTAACATGGGCTTCTATGGGAAATAACAAGGCCGTATTATCATGGTCATTGTTGCCGTTTTATCGCCAGTGTCTGCCAATAAAACAGCGATAATTGTAACACCCGTCTTTTTGAGCTCTCTCTCTCTCTCTCTCTCTCTCCCTGTACACGTCACGGGGGACGCCACATTTCTGGGGCAGTGATATGTAAAATGACCTTCGAGCTCCAGGTACCTGCATTGTCTGGAGTTTTTTATTAATGTTGGGAGGGTGGGCTTGATAATACGTCCTTGTAAATTCCTATAGAATCCTATGTTCTGGTGTTAACATGGGCTTCCATGGGAAATAACAAAGCCGTATTATGAAGCTCATTATCGCCGTTTTATAAGCAGTTTCCTGCCAATAAAATGGCGATAATTTTAACACCGGTCCTTGATAACATGCACCTAAGTTTACTGGTCAAAAAAATAGAGCATGGGCCATATTATCAACAAAAGGCGATACATTATCACAGTTTTTATCGGCAGAAAAATGCTGATAAGCCAATAATGGGCTTGATAATATGCCCTTATGAATAACCATAGAAGCCCAGGTTAAGATCAGAACTTGGGCTGCTATGGGAATTTAGAAGGGCCTATGGTTTTTTATTAATGTTGGGAGGGTGGGCTTGATATTTTTATATTATGTCCTTGTTAATTGCCATAGAAGCCTATGTTCTGGTGTTAACATGGGCTTCTATGGGAAATAACAAGGCCGTATTATGATGGTAATATCGCCGTTTTATCGGCAGTTTCTTGCCAATAAAATGGTGATAATACTAACACCGGTCTTTGATAATATGTACCTAAGTTTACTGGTCAAAAAAAGAGCAATGAGTCATATTATCCACAAAAGGCGATACATTTTCGTCATTTTTATTGGCAGGAAACTGCAGATAAAGTGGCGATAATGGGCTTGATAATAAGCCCTTACGAATAACCATAGGAGCCCAGGTTAATACCAGAACCTGGGCTGCTATAGGAAGTTACAAGGGCCTATGATCAAGCCTATTATCGCCGCTTTATCGGCAGTTTCCTGTTGATAAAAGCGGCGATAATGTATTGCCTTTTGTGGATAATATGACTCATTGCTCTTTCTTTGACCAGTAAACTTAGGTGCATATGATCAAAGACAGGTGTTACAATTTTCATTTCTATGATAGTATGTAAAGATTTCCTTTTTTTTGGTGTAGCAGTTGTACTCTCTTTGCATGCTCAACGTCATTTCGAAGCCCACGTTTTCTTTTTCTTCAAGTTCAACAAGCAAACCTTTTTTTGTATCAGTTAATAAATCTGCTGCTTTCTTTTCATGGTCCATGTGTGTCATCCGCTGCTGTACTTTTGTACAGTATTAATAGTCATATGTTTTATATATTTATTTGAAAGGTAGTGCCGAGGCGCCAAACGTGATTACGTACTCCGTTCATCGCCATTTTCGTAGTTTGTCACCATTGTTTTTATTATATCTGTTAGTTTGAACTCAGTAGTTTTCAATCCTAGTCTTGAATATCTTACTATAGTATTTCAACATTATTTTTATAGTGGGCCGTCATACCTCTCCCCCACAAAATAAAAGAAGTATGTCGTTTTTTTAATTAACTTTTATTAAACAATAAATATAAACAAAACTCAATTATACCTATATTAGAACTGGAAAAATAACTTAAACAATGTTATAAACAAATTGTGAAATGGATTCCAAAAGGTGTCCGATTGGTCATCTGCAAAAGAAAAAAGAAAATTAGAGTTTAGAATTATGTAGATGTGAGTAAATGAGCTGAAGCATTACGGGGCATATTATCGAGAACAGCGATAAAATTATCGCCGTTTCAGCGGCAGGAAACTGCAGCTAAAGCGGCGATAATGGGCTTGATAATACGCTATTGTGAATTCCCTTAGCAGTGCAGGTTCTGGTGTTAACCTGGGCTACTATGGGAATTTACAAGGGCATATTATCAATCCCATTATCGCCGCTTTAGTGGCAGTTTCTTGTCGCTGAAACAGCGATAATTTTATCGCCGTTCTTGATACCATGCCCCTACAAGTTTTGGTAACTCTATGGTTTTACGAGTGTAGTGTGACTCGTACATTCCAGTTCTGTTATAGTGCTGCGTTCAAGTGATGTCTATATGGAAGTGCCTAGTGTGTTACTGACGTTTGTTATGGCCACTTATTTCTAATGCATTCCTGTGAAGGCTTTGTAGATCTAGGTCTCTGGGCTTATCGTTGTATAAACCTTGCGGGTAAACATTTCAGGCAGTTGGTGTCACAACTTATTCTGAACAATTCTTCTACACGTCTACACGTCGAAGACAGCAGTGTCTAAGTTTAAGAGAGAAAGAGAAATGATGTCACAGAGAGTGAGAGAGAGAAAGAGAGAGAAAACAACATTAAAACTGTGTCGCAGAGTCTGGAGTTGAGATTTTTCCTTGCGTCACTTTACTCATGTTAAAAGTGACTCAAAAGTGGCGTAATAAGGTTGTCTATCTGTTTGTCAGACTGTTTTAACCTATCTGTTGTCATTGCTCGGAGGTAATTATAGATCAAACCCATTATAGCCACTTTAGCGGCAGTTTGCTGCCTATAAAGTGGTGATAATTTTGTCGCCAAGGATTGATAATATGGCCCTCTCTCGTTTCACAAATAAAGCTAACACTACTGTTTTACGAGTGCAGTGTACCTGATACATTTTACTAGTTATAGTGCCGCGTTGAAGTGGTGTCTATATGGAAGTGCCTACTGCGTTACTAACGCCCGTTATGCCAAATAATTTCTAATACATTCCTATAAAGGATTCGTAGATCTAAGCCTCTGTGCTTACCGTTGTATAAACCTTGCGGCCAAACACATACGGAAGTAGACTTCACAACTTCACTTCAACAATTCTTCTACACGTCACAGCAGACAGCAGTGTCTAAGTTTAAGAGAGAAAGAGAAATTATGTCACAGAGAGGGAGAGAGAGAGAAAACTTAAAACTCTGGGCCATAATATCAAGCCTGGGCGACAAAATTATCGCCACTATATCGGCAGGAAAGTGTTGCTAAAGTGGCGATAATGGGTTTGATAATATGCTCTATGGAATTCCAATCGAAGCTCATGTCTGATGTCCTTCACCTCTAACATGAGCTTCGATTGGAATTCCATAGAGCATATTACCAAACCCATTATCGCCACTTTCCTGCCGATAAAGTGGCGATAATTATGTAGCTCAGGCTTGATAATATGGCCCTTTCTCGTTTCACAAATAAAGCTAACACTACAGTTTTACGAGTGCAGTATACCTGGTATATTTCAGTTGTTATAGTGCTGCGTTCAAGTGGTGTCTATATGGAAGTGCCTACTGCGTTACTGACGCCCGTTATGCCGAATTATTTCTAATCAAAGAATCAAAAGAGGGTCTTGACTCATTACTCAGTGAGGCTGAGTCCAACTAATACTAATAACCAACAAAAGAGCCAAAACTGGAGTTCAATAACAGAACTGGTTTCAATGAGGGTTGTTTTGATTGAATCAAGCAACAACCGGTTAATTTGTTAAACCGAGCAATTTTATTTTTTGCAAGCGGTCTTGTTTTCAAATTTTAACACATTATTTGTTGTGCGTGGAAAATACAAAAATTAACAATGAAATACGTTTTATGTACAATATATACAAACATATAAATGCAACATATCATACAAACTTGGCCATACATTCATACACAGACAATACAAAGTGAATAATAATACAAAAAACACTGTGTCCAGGCAACTGGCAATAAATCAGTAGAAAATGATATTTTCTATTTTACAATGTCGTTGTGATTGTCATGAGATCCCTCATGAGACCAAATTTATGAAAACTCTATTCCGACAAAATAATGGTAGCCAGAAGCGGGACAGAAAAGCTGGTCGACGCGTTTCAAACCCCTAAGAATAGGTGGGGTTCTCCTCAGGACCGGGTTTTGGTTCTGAAATGTTAAAAAATAACTAGCTTTAGCAAAGTGTCATAGAGCAGCTATCAAGAGAATAAGACAAGGGCTCAACTACCAGAAAACAGCTGGCACTCCCTACCTCAATCCATAGGGTCAACCGACAACTTGAGAATATCTGATCAATGTTGTATTTCCCAACAGGTTTTAAACAGCAGCTGTGTGAGACAACAAAATACGTACGACAACATTTTAGTGTGGTGCGCAACTCTCAAACATCATTCATCTCGCTTGCAGAGGGCGCGTTACCTTACCTGCGAGCGGGTGGGTTCAGTAGCGCTGCTCTGTTATTTTCTTTTGCGGCTGCTCCTAATCTGTAGGGCGGGGGCGAAAGCGTATGTTAGTAATGAGGCGGTAACCCGTGGGCGATATAGTTCTAAATCAATCGGGTTGGCATACCGAGGCAGGAGCAAGGCGGTAATCCTTCTCCCTCGCTGGTGTGCACGGATCCACCGTCTGGAGTCCTCGAGTGAGGGTGTGGCTTCAGTGCTTCCTGGTTGGTGTATAGGAAGGGGAGAGGCCCGGGAATTCTGGGACTTGTAGTCTAGCGACAGTGCGCTGAAAAACGGGAGTCAAAAGAGACAGCTGGTTTACACAATCGGCTTATAAATTTCAGAAATTTCATTAAGTCCTCTTGTGGCAGTGTTAAACTTCATGATGAGCATTGCTTCACGTTGTGCTAGTCTTGCATCAATGTCCCCTCCTCTAGGGTCATTTTCAATTTTGGACAAAACGGTCCAGCGTAAATCAGTAATCACATGTTTGCACCTGGTCCAATGGTTGACTAAGGGAGCATTCTCTACCCCTCTGCGGATACGTGATTTGTGTTGCGTAATCCTGGTTCTGATTTCCTGTGTTGTTTTGCCAATGTATACTGAAGGGCAAGGGCAAATGATTGCATAAACAACGTTTTTAGATTTACAGTTCGTAAACGTCTCATGTTTCCAGTGGGTATTCTCGAATGTAAAAACTATGTCTTCAATAGTCTCACTGCAGCAAGTGCACGTTCCGCACTTATGGTGCCCTTTTGGTGAAGGTAAACCGAAGATACTTTGTAGTGTGGGAGCCCTTGTCATTGGTAACGCTGCCCTGACAACGTAGTTGGCAACACTTTTGTCCTTTTTATACGCAAAGAGTGGTGGGGCTGCGAAATCCTCATGCAGATTTTTTAATAAATGCCAGTTAGACAAAATGAGCTTTCTGTGTGCGTTGGCTGCCGAACAAAAAGTGGTAACGCACACTATCCTTTTGACTTCGGGTCTCAGTCTTTTTTCTAACAATGTCTCTCGTGGTGTCCACCACGCTCGTTTGAGTGAGTTTTTTAGTAGTTTTTTAGGATAGCCTCTCTGAATCAAACGATTCATTAAACGTTCAGCATGAATGAAGTACTCTTCCTTACTTGAACAATTTCGATGTATTCTCAAGAATTGTCCATAAGGAAGATTTTGTTTCAAGCTGCGGGGGTGGTTGCTATTGAAATGCAACGCTTTATTCCTGTCCGAAGGTTTTCGGAAAAGTGTTGTGCCTAGCCCACCCTCACAGGGTGCCACTTTTACATCTAAAAAGTTGATGGATACATTAGATGCTGAGACAGAGAACTGAATGTCTATTGTTCTCGAATTAAGCCAGCTGACAAATTGACCAAGATCTTCATGTCCTCCAGTCCAAACCATGAATATATCATCAATATAACGCATATAATGCGAAATACTCTTGTCAAAAGGATTGGTCTGGTAGATAAATTTCTCCTCAAATAACCCCATAAACATGATGGCTAGCTCCGGGGCAAAGGGGCAACCCATTGCCACTCCTTTGATTTGATAAAAGAACTCCGAGTCAAATGTAAAAAAGTTCTTCTGTAGCGCAAAACGTGCCAGGTCAAGGATAAACTTGGTGGGGACTCGTACTGGTCTTTCCCTTTTGTCCAAGAACACTGTCAGAGTTTCCAGTGCTTGTTCTTGAGGGATCTGTGTGTATAGAGACACCACATCGAGTGTCACCAGAAGTTGACTGCTTTGATCGAATTTAATGGTGGAAATGCGATTGAGGAAAGCAGTGGTGTCTTGGAGATGAGCCGGAATGGTTTCGATAAAGGGTTTCAAAAAATGATCGATATATTTAGCCACAGGTTCAAACAACGATTCGCAGCCTGAAATGATGGGTCGTCCTGGGGGATTTTTCTCATCCTTATGTAATTTAGGGAGTACATAAAATACAGGCGTCCTTGGGTTTTTGTTTTGTAAGAATGCGAACTCCTTGGGACCTATAATCCCTTCTGCAAAGCCCCTTTGGATAATGTCAAATAATTGATTCTGTAATTCAGATGTAGGGTTCTTCCCTATGCGTCTATAGCAGTTCAGATCGTTAAGTTGACGGTGTACTTCGGACTTGTATTTGTTAGTGTCCCATATAACCACCGCTCCGCCTTTATCGGCCTGCTTGACCACGATGGTAGTGTCATTCTTGACTGCTATGAGTGCATCTTTTTCCGCTTTGGAAAGATTGAATTTGACAAATGACTTCTTTTTTTCAATTGATGAAATTCCTGATAGCACAGTCGTTTCAAATGTTGAAACTTCCTTTGGGATTTTGGGTCCTTTGGGACAGAATGTAGACTTTTTCTTTAGGCCTGTAGTTTCTTCATATGTATTTTCCATGGTATCCAGAAAAAATGTTTTAAGACGTATTTTGCGGCAGAACTCCAGTGTTTCTAGTTTCATTCGAGTGAAATATTCTTACTAAAGGACTTAACTATGTCCCATCAAGACCCACGGATTTCACTCGAATGAAACTAGAAACACTGGAGTTCTGCCGCAAAATACGTCTTAAAACATTTTTTCTGGATACCATGGAAAATACATATGAAGAAACTACAGGCCTAAAGAAAAAGTCTACATTCTGTCCCAAAGGACCCAAAATCCCAAAGGAAGTTTCAACATTTGAAACGACTGTGCTATCAGGAATTTCATCAATTGAAAAAAAGAAGTCATTTGTCAAATTCAATCTTTCCAAAGCGGAAAAAGATGCACTCATAGCAGTCAAGAATGACACTACCATCGTGGTCAAGCAGGCCGATAAAGGCGGAGCGGTGGTTATATGGGACACTAACAAATACAAGTCCGAAGTACACCGTCAACTTAACGATCTGAACTGCTATAGACGCATAGGGAAGAACCCTACATCTGAATTACAGAATCAATTATTTGACATTATCCAAAGGGGCTTTGCAGAAGGGATTATAGGTCCCAAGGAGTTCGCATTCTTACAAAACAAAAACCCAAGGACGCCTGTATTTTATGTACTCCCTAAATTACATAAGGATGAGAAAAATCCCCCAGGACGACCCATCATTTCAGGCTGCGAATCGTTGTTTGAACCTGTGGCTAAATATATCGATCATTTTTTGAAACCCTTTATCGAAACCATTCCGGCTCATCTCCAAGACACCACTGCTTTCCTCAATCGCATTTCCACCATTAAATTCGATCAAAGCAGTCAACTTCTGGTGACACTCGATGTGGTGTCTCTATACACACAGATCCCTCAAGAACAAGCACTGGAAACTCTGACAGTGTTCTTGGACAAAAGGGAAAGACCAGTACGAGTCCCCACCAAGTTTATCCTTGACCTGGCACGTTTTGCGCTACAGAAGAACTTTTTTACATTTGACTCGGAGTTCTTTTATCAAATCAAAGGAGTGGCAATGGGTTGCCCCTTTGCCCCGGAGCTAGCCATCATGTTTATGGGGTTATTTGAGGAGAAATTTATCTACCAGACCAATCCTTTTGACAAGAGTATTTCGCATTATATGCGTTATATTGATGATATATTCATGGTTTGGACTGGAGGACATGAAGATCTTGGTCAATTTGTCAGCTGGCTTAATTCGAGAACAATAGACATTCAGTTCTCTGTCTCAGCATCTAATGTATCCATCAACTTTTTAGATGTAAAAGTGGCACCCTGTGAGGGTGGGCTAGGCACAACACTTTTCCGAAAACCTTCGGACAGGAATAAAGCGTTGCATTTCAATAGCAACCACCCCCGCAGCTTGAAACAAAATCTTCCTTATGGACAATTCTTGAGAATACATCGAAATTGTTCAAGTAAGGAAGAGTACTTCATTCATGCTGAACGTTTAATGAATCGTTTGATTCAGAGAGGCTATCCTAAAAAACTACTAAAAAACTCACTCAAACGAGCGTGGTGGACACCACGAGAGACATTGTTAGAAAAAAGACTGAGACCCGAAGTCAAAAGGATAGTGTGCGTTACCACTTTTTGTTCGGCAGCCAACGCACACAGAAAGCTCATTTTGTCTAACTGGCATTTATTAAAAAATCTGCATGAGGATTTCGCAGCCCCACCACTCTTTGCGTATAAAAAGGACAAAAGTGTTGCCAACTACGTTGTCAGGGCAGCGTTACCAATGACAAGGGCTCCCACACTACAAAGTATCTTCGGTTTACCTTCACCAAAAGGGCACCATAAGTGCGGAACGTGCACTTGCTGCAGTGAGACTATTGAAGACATAGTTTTTACATTCGAGAATACCCACTGGAAACATGAGACGTTTACGAACTGTAAATCTAAAAACGTTGTTTATGCAATCATTTGCCCTTGCCCTTCAGTATACATTGGCAAAACAACACAGGAAATCAGAACCAGGATTACGCAACACAAATCACGTATCCGCAGAGGGGTAGAGAATGCTCCCTTAGTCAACCATTGGACCAGGTGCAAACATGTGATTACTGATTTACGCTGGACCGTTTTGTCCAAAATTGAAAATGACCCTAGAGGAGGGGACATTGATGCAAGACTAGCACAACGTGAAGCAATGCTCATCATGAAGTTTAACACTGCCACAAGAGGACTTAATGAAATTTCTGAAATTTATAAGCCGATTGTGTAAACCAGCTGTCTCTTTTGACTCCCGTTTTTCAGCGCACTGTCGCTAGACTACAAGTCCCAGAATTCCCGGGCCTCTCCCCTTCCTATACACCAACCAGGAAGCACTGAAGCCACACCCTCACTCGAGGACTCCAGACGGTGGATCCGTGCACACCAGCGAGGGAGAAGGATTACCGCCTTGCTCCTGCCTCGGTATGCCAACCCGATTGATTTAGAACTATATCGCCCACGGGTTACCGCCTCATTACTAACATACGCTTTCGCCCCCGCCCTACAGATTAGGAGCAGCCGCAAAAGAAAATAACAGAGCAGCGCTACTGAACCCGCCCGCTCGCAGGTAAGGTAACGCGCCCTCTGCAAGCGAGATGAATGATGTTTGAGAGTTGCGCACCACACTAAAATGTTGTCGTACGTATTTTGTTGTCTCACACAGCTGCTGTTTAAAACCTGTTGGGAAATACAACATTGATCAGATATTCTCAAGTTGTCGGTTGACCCTATGGATTGAGGTAGGGAGTGCCAGCTGTTTTCTGGTAGTTGAGCCCTTGTCTTATTCTCTTGATAGCTGCTCTATGACACTTTGCTAAAGCTAGTTATTTTTTAACATTTCAGAACCAAAACCCGGTCCTGAGGAGAACCCCACCTATTCTTAGGGGTTTGAAACGCGTCGACCAGCTTTTCTGTCCCGCTTCTGGCTACCATTATTTTGTCGGAATAGAGTTTTCATAAATTTGGTCTCATGAGGGATCTCATGACAATCACAACGACATTGTAAAATAGAAAATATCATTTTCTACTGATTTATTGCCAGTTGCCTGGACACAGTGTTTTTTGTATTATTATTCACTTTGTATTGTCTGTGTATGAATGTATGGCCAAGTTTGTATGATATGTTGCATTTATATGTTTGTATATATTGTACATAAAACGTATTTCATTGTTCATTTTTGTATTTTCCACGCACAACAAATAATGTGTTAAAATTTGAAAACAAGACCGCTTGCAAAAAATAAAATTGCTCGGTTTAACAAATTAACCGGTTGTTGCTTGATTCAATCAAAACAACCCTCATTGAAACCAGTTCTGTTATTGAACTCCAGTTTTGGCTCTTTTGTTGGTTATTAGAATTATTTCTAATGCTATGAAGGCTTTGGAGATCTAGGCTGCTGTGCTTACCTTGTATAAAGAGTGCGACCACCGGAGTTCACCACTCCACTTGAACTCTGCTTCTATACGTCAAAGTATATTCAATAAGTTGCAGAGAATTCCATTGCTGTTGCTCGATCGGCCATGGTTGCTTCTGAACGATGTTTGCTGAAGGAAACAAAAGGACATTTTGATTAGTCATCGTAAACTGAGTTGGGTAACTACTATCAAAAGTGAATTTTAATGTGGTTTCCTAATATTCCGTGGTTAAGACTGTTGCAGCTCCAGCAAACAAAGGAAGATCAATAAGTTAATAGAGGCCTGGGACGGCCTCGTGACGCAGGAAAAAAAAATACTATTATGGATGCCCAATTATTAATAATAGAGTCCTAAGCACGTGGCGTAGTGCAGAGATACGACACAGAAATGTATGCACGCACAATTTTTAAGATTAGAGGTGTATAGGACATCGTGATTTATAAAGAAATATTTCAATTATATAAGTACAATTTAAAACCATTGAGGGGTAGGAAAGCCATATGAAGGATAAAAAAATTGCAGTAGAGGCTGATGTTGTGACGTCTTCTCTTACCTTTGTTTTTGTTGTCTTTTGTTGTGTCTTGAAAGGCTGTGGTTTTGCTGAGTCTGGGGTGTTTTCGAGAGTGTGTGTGTCATCGTAGCGGAGGCAGGCAAAAGAGGGCGTGCTCACGTCAGTGCCCGCATTATATGGGAACTGTGGGGGCTGACCAAACCAAGCCCTGGGCCGTTATTGGTAGCGGTTTCGCGGTCTGCAACAATGAGGGCCCTGGGGGACATCCCATTGGCTAATGTATTGGTTTCCAGGCTAAATGATAGCTAGCATGCTTGGTGGTGGCATGTGTGTAGTGTGGGCGGGCGTGCACTGCGCATGTGCAAGTATGAGTGTGTGCACTAACAATTAACAATAGAGAGAGATGGGGCGGTGTTATAATGTACTCAGAGGCAGGCCCAGAATCGGATCTGCAATGAGTCAGCACTTCTAATCATTCTCCTTAGCGCGCCCTGAGCTCTGATTTGTCACTGAAAGGTGATCGCACTATAGTTTGCACTGCTTATCATACTCAGCGTGTACCCGCGCATACAGTACGAATATGTTTTGACGTTACGTGTCGCATTAAAGCTTCGGTGTGACGTCATGTACGGCGTTCTGTAGGCGAAAGGGTGCAATGTTTCTACTTGGTTTAAAACATGTATGTATTTAATGTACATACTTAGGGCAGACATTTGGGAAAACTATGAATTTGTTTGAATACTTGTAATAATCCTTTATTACTTTTAAAAAGAATCACACAAATCGCGGTAGAACATCATGCGTACTCGTATTGAAAGAGTTGCGCAAGCGCATCATAAGCGTACACAAATCCATGTGACTTAAAAAGTAGAGATTTGATTGGTTCATAACGTTTCCTATTGCGACTGTTGAAAGTTCCGTCCCATTATAATTATTCGACTTTGACTTTCTAAGAAGAAGCATTTGTTCTGAGAATCTTCTCAAATAGAAGGAAGATCACAACAATAAGAGCAATGGAGTCATCTTCCAGCAGTTCTTCAGAGGGAGATTTCATTCCTGAAGAATCTCCAAAGAAGAGGAAAGAAGCTCTAATTTGGAAGTTTTTCACTTTTCCAGAAGGTCAAAAAAAGGTTAATGCTCCAAAAGTAACCTGTAAAATTTGCGAAACAACTCTTTCAAGGGGTGATCCATGTAAAAAATACTCCTTTGGCACAGCAAATATGGTGCGACACGTGAAGAATTTGCACCCCAAGGACTTTGCTCGAGCTGCAAGACGGAGGTTGCACAAGAGCCCACCTGCTGCTACACCAAGCACATCAACTGCGGCAGCAAGATTTTAAGCAAGCAGTCCACACCCACATATTGATTCTGACTTTGCTAAAGTTAGAATTCTATGCATTTATTGCGATAAACTTTTGTGTTATGGGGAACAGTTTATAAACTTGATGAAATGCAGGATTCAGGATCATTGCTGTCCTCGACATTAGTTGTTCTTTTTTTCATTCTTTTGTTCCGCTTGGAATTTGTTGAGAAAACACAAAATAAATACAAAACAAAAAAAACTGTTCTTTTTAGAACTACCTTCACTGGTAAAAGAAAGAACTATATTCCTATGTTAGTGTGTAAAAGTTTGTCGGAATGAATGTGTAGTTCATAAAGGAATGAATGAATATGTTACTAGTATATGGCGACTGTGAAAGTGCAGAGCTATAAGGAACTGCTACAGGATAAATCTATAAGGTGTTTATCTATAGTATACTGTAGTATGTCCGAAGCACTTGGATGTATCATACGTACAAAAATATGTTACTAGTCTATGTTTCAATTTGCGCTGCTGGTGAAAGTGCCTGGGTGAATTTGTATGTGGTAGGGGCGGATTTACAATCCCCTTGTGCCTCTTTTACACAGCCGTTGCGTCACTTTTGTGACACAGCGGTCGTGCAAAAGATGTGCCATGGTGTGTGCTATTAACAATGTGGCACATCTGGAGGGTGTATTACATTGTAAAGCGCTGCACCAGAAGAGGCTTACTTGTGCAGAAGGGGGTGCAGCAAGGCCTCCAAAAAGTGACTGAGTGAAATGTATAACATTTTATTCAGTGACTTTTTAAGGTTATGCTGCCTCAAAACATTGCACGTGCTTGAAGCAGGTGTAAGGATTGATGCAGCATTGTGAGCATAGGGCCGCAAGAGAATTGCTGGAGCTGTGTTATACTTGCAACCGCCGTCAAGCAATAATTCATTCAAAAATTACTTTGCAATTTTTTTTATAATTTTATAATAAGAATATGAAATATAATCTAAAACATAAAATAAATATAAATATTTATAATAAAAATATAAGAAATTAGTATAAATAGAAAGACATAATAATTAATACATTTATAAATATTATTTACAAAGCCTATGAAATTCACTGAAAAACCATAGGTTTCACACACGTTATAGTTAGGAATTAGCATTTAAAAAACCTTGCAAATTCATTGAAAAAACCATAGGTTTCACATGTTATAGTTAGCTGAACATTTCTCTCATACAAAACCTTTGAAATTCCTCCCTTATAGTTAGCTCAGCTAACTATAACTTGCGCGCCCGCAATGCACTGCTGATGACGTCACATATTACATCACTCATGACATGGTCAGTGACATCAATCATGACATCACTGATGACATCTCAAATGACATCCCTGATGACATCACTGTTGACATCATCCTTGTGGCACACCTCCTCTTACTGTAATATAACCTTTGATACACACATCAAAAATAGAAACAAAAATTTTCAAAAAAATGGATATACCAATTCCAGTTAAAACAACCTATTGAGTAATCCCAAAATCTACATACACATACACTCATTCACCAACAGTTCTATATATTCACTCATACATGTACTGACTCATCATATGTACTCATACACCTATATATCCTGTTATACACTGACACTCATCTATAGAGTTAGTCACACACATACTCACACATGCAAATAAACTATCAAATATCCATTTACTTGCATATACAGCTATACACCCACCACTACACTAACTTCTACAGAATCGTAGACATACTTACTCTGTTGAAAAATCACTTATAGAAACACATACTTATTTATAAAGAAAGTCTTTGAATCTGTCGCTCTCAGATATACTCACTTATATACATCAATACTCACATATACTAGTTTAAAACATATGTAGTTACTCATAAAGATACTATTGAGACAGTCATTCACTCACTAACACTAACACACCCATACACACACTCATCAACCCATACAGTGATGCACACATGCTGTCTTCAAACACATACAAACAGTGAGTCAGTCATTCATGCATCTGTGCGCTAAGTAATACTCCCCACCAAACCGTACAAACACTCATTTTGGTATTTAAAAAACCAACTAATAACCAATATACACTCATGTAGCTACTCTCCAACCCATGCAGCCACTTATATACAAAGTGAGACACTGATACAGATATTTAAATATTTAAAGATTACTCGCTAACCCATGTATTCACTAAGATGCACTTAATCGGTCAGTTATGCAATAAATTTTACTTTAAAAAAATCATCCATTTAGACACTTACATACCCATTTACTCTTCCATTGACCTTGAGATATACATATATAAAACATATTTAATGTTCAGAAAAAGACACATTCACTGGCTGATTCATCAATGATGTCATCAGTGATGTAATTTGAGATGTCATCAGTGATGTCATGAGTGATGTCACTGACCATGTCATGAGTGATGTAATATGTGACGTCATCAGCAGTGGATTGTGGGCGCGCGAGTTATAATTAGCTGAACTAACTATAACGGGGGAATTTCTATGGTTTTGTACGAGTGAAATGTCCAACTAACTATAACGCCACTGAAACCATTGGTTTTTTCAGTGAATTTCTAAAGTTTTTTAAATGTGAATTTCTAACAATAACGTGCCTGAAACCTATGTTTTTTTAGTGAATATATATATATATAATTCACTTAAAAAAATGTAGGTTTCAGGCCTTATATACTTAGGAATTAGCATTTAAAAAACCATTGAAATTGCTCCTATATAGTTAGTTGTACTAACTATATTTCACGCACCCGCAATCCACTGCTGATGATGTCACATATTACATCATTCATGACATGGTCAGTGACATCACTGATGACATCTCATTTGAAATCAGTGATGACATCACTGATGACATCATCCAGTGACTGTGTGTTTCTGTAAAGTTTAAACATGTTTTACATATTGAAGAATGAGTGGATGTATAAGTGTCTGGATGAAGGATTTAGTAGGTGAGTGACTGACTGTATGAGTGAGTGATTAAATGTGTCTTACTAAATGCATGGGTTAGTGACTAAACTTTCTGAATGTGTGCATCAGTATGTCTGTTGTTGTGTAAGCTGCTGCATATGTTGGTCAGTAGCTATATGAGTGGCTATATGGGTTATTGAATGGTTGCCCAAGTATTTGAATGGGAGAGTGTGTGTGTGGGTGGCTGGGAGGTGTGTGACTCTGTGCATAGATGTGTGAGCAGTTGATTCATTAGGTGTATGAGTTCAAGAGTGCATGTTAAAACAGCTATATGGGCGGTTGACTGTGTGCATGGGTGTGTTGGTGAGTGAATGGATATCTCAGTGCTACATGTCCAAGTAAGTACATATGTAAAACACAGTGCATGTGAGAGCTGGCATATATAAATGACTATACGTGAGAGCCAGTGAATGTGCGAGTGGCTGTATGGATCATTGTGTACTTGTATCAGTGATTGTATAATTGAGTAAGTATGTGTTAGTATATGTTTGAATAAGTAAGGTGTTGTGTATATAACTGTATAGTTGAGGAAATGGAAGTGTGATTGATTCTTTGCATGACTGACTAGGTGTGTGAGTAACTCCATGGACGAGTGGCAGTGTGTGAGTGTCTGTATAGGGGTATGAGTGCATATGATAGTGTTGTATTGATAAGTGACTGTATGTATGAGTGATTCTATGGGTGAATGAGTGAATGTGTGTGTAGACCTAGGAATCAGTGAGTGCGTATGTAGTAACTGGTTTTGGTGTGTCAATGGTTTCAACAAGGGTAGTCTGTATTTAACACTGGGTGTATCAAAGGTTATATTAGAGTGTGAGGAGGTGCATCATATTATGACATGAATGATATCATCAGTGATGTGATCAGTGATGTCAAATGAGATGTCATCAGTGATGTGATGTCATCAGTGATATCATTTGAGATGTCATCAGTGATGTCACTGACCATGTCATGAATGACGTAATATGTGACATCATCAGCAGTGGATTGCGGGTGCGCGAAATATAGTTAGAACAACTAACTATATAGGAGCAATTTCAATGGTTTTTTAAATGCTAATTCCTAACTATATAAGGCCTGAAACCTATGGTTTTTTAAGTGAATTTGCAAGGTTTTAAAATGCTAATTCCTAACTATATAAGGCCTAAAACCTATGGTTTTTTAAGTGAATTTGCAAGGTTTTTTAAATGCTAATTCCTAACTATATCAGGCGTGAAACCTATATTTTATTTCAATAAATTTCAAAGGTTTCTTAAATGCTGATTCTATTAGCGGATAACGTTTATATATGTTATTATCCCTCTGGGACCACCTGAGCAGCCATCTTGTTTCTCAGGAGAAGTGAGGCACAAGAGAGCACAAAACAAGAGTGGAAAACGTGAAAAGGGGGCAGGGTTGAGACCCCCTGACCCCGTAGCCCTTCTCAGGGGTCCCAGAAGGACGACAAAGTGCAAAAAAAAAAGTATTTTTTTTTAAAATCGCGGGATACGCGCACGGTACGCGTACCGTTTTCGAATTTTTTTATTTATTGTTTTGCCCTTGGGGGTCCATTTGGGACCCCCTGAGAAGGGCTAGAGGGTTGGGGGAGCTCTACCCTGCCACCTTTTCGTGTTTTCTACTCTTGTTTTGGGCTCTCTTGTGCCTCAGTTCTCCTGAAAAACAAGATGGTGGCCAACACTTCCTGGTTTGGACAGTTTGGAATGTTGACAGTCGACTGCCAGCCAATCAGAAACTCGCTCGCGCACGTAAGGGTACGCGCATGTACGCGTACGGTACGTGTACGGTACGTGTACGGTGCGCGTACGGTGAGCGCATATAGATATATAATTTGATCAAATTCAATTTTCTCAACAACTACTGGAGGGATTATCACCAAATATAGAAAAGGCACTACTGCATACCTGTCCCTACCATTTTGCCAAGTTTGGTGTAATTCTGTTCAGCCGTTCGGGCTGTAGCCGTGTCTAAAAGTCCCATAGAAAAGGCCATTTGAACATTTTCTAATTCTATTTTCTCAAGAACTACTGGAGGGATTTTCACCAAACATAGCAAAGGCACATCTGCATACCATGCCCTACCATTTTGCCAAGTTTGGTGTAATTCCATGCAGTCGTTTGGGCTGTAGCCGTGTCTAAAGGTCCCTATGGAAATTAACATGGGGAAAACACGTTTTGGGATCCCCCTTTCGGCCCCCGCTTGACGAATCCTCTGAAACTTTAATGGAAGGAGCGGTCGGAGCTGGCCAAAATTCTGGAAATTACACTTAGATTCCTCAATCGGCGCCAAAGTTATTCCCAATAGAATGTTGAGCACATACAGATATATAATTTGCTCAAATTCATTTTCTCAACAACTACTGGAGGGATTTTCACCAAATATAGAAGAGGCACTACTGCATACCTGTCCCTACCATTTTGCCAAGTTTGGTGTAATTCCGTTCAGCCGTTCAAGCTGTAGCCATGTCTAAAGGTCCCATAGAAAATGCCATTTAAAAAATTTCAAATTCAATTTTCTCAAGAACTACTGGAGGGATTTACACCAAACATACAAAAGGCACTGCTGCATACCAGTGCCTACCATTTTGCCAAATCTGGTATAATTCCGTTCAGCCGTTCGAGCTGTAGCCTTGTCTGAATGGAAAGGGGAGACCACTCGGTCACCCCGAACGTATGGATGGGTGCCCCGATCCCCTGGGAAACCGTTGCGGGCGGGGGGGCGTGTCCCGGCCAGTATGCCCATAGCGGCGTGGCTGGAGCACACCCCTACCACCCAAAAAAGGGTTGTCCTAAACACCCGCCCGAAAGTCCGTGTCCCGATGGGCGTGATGGGGGCGTGGCCCCGCCATCCCGCTGCTGGATAAAAGGCGTGGGAATCCAAGGAAGCGTCATCTAGTTCCTGCGCTCTGAAGGCTGCACCACTCGTCGCTCGTGAGCCCTCAAGGGAACAAGCTGCAGTTTTTTGAACTTGTAATCGTTGTTTGTCTGTTTCAGTCATCAAGGCGTAGCTGGAGTTCGAGTCTCTTCGGGAAGACAGGCTGATCTAACGTTGGACGCGGACATGCCTGGCAAGAAGTCTGGAAAGAGCTCCGAGATGGAACGTATGCTGCGTACATTGGTGAACCAGGTTTCGGCGATGGACCGAAAGTTCGGTAAAGTAGACCAGCTTGGTCGCAGCTTAGCGGCCCTCAGGAAACAAGTTGAGGTTCAAGCTGGCCCCTCAGGGCGACCTAAGAGAGTCACAGGACCGGCTTTGTCAAACGTTACCCCAGGGGGGGATAAGGGGAACAAGAGGAGGGTGAAAGCGGGTCCTAGAGAGGCCCCAGTCCCGATGGAGGTACCACCGATCCCAGTAGCGCCAGCAGCCAGCCCGGTGCCCACACCGGATGGGGGTTTGCCAATCCCTGTGGTTATCACACCGCTGGAGGACGATCAAATGCCTCCTGAATTAGCGCTTCAGTTAGCGGCTGTGCTACCCTGGTTGAAAAAGGGAGCAGGGGGATCTGCGGCTGTGGAAGACCCGGCTGAGGAAGCTAGACTGATTATTGAACAGTTACGGCAGACAAGGGGTGCTGGGGCAGCGAACGTGCCTTATATTTCCCCACAGGTGGCGACAGTGGTCCCGGCAGATAACCAGGTAAGGTGACGGACACGGCTGGAAGTGCGGCAGGAGCCGGTAAGAGATCGCTACCGATGATGGGGGAGGACGCGGTACCCTCAAGGCGGGAAAGCTTGTCGCAACATGTTCCCATGGTTACTAAAGAGATGGTGTGGGCCAACAAATACATTAATATGTTTTCACTGTTGACTGATCATCGAGAGTTAGAATATGCCAAGACCCAGAAAGATTTATGGCACCCCAGTGTATGGCGGGCAAAAATGGCGGAATTCAGGGTAGAGAAGTCGATGATGAATTGGATCAGGGCCTTTTCTATCTTTGTGGCAATTATCGCGGAACGTACACCAGAACTGTTGAGGGACTTGGCTTGTTATCAGAGCAGGATCACGAACTTCCATGAGAAGTATGGAGGTGAGGAGTGGAAAGGGTATGACGTGGCTTTTAGAAAAGCGAAAGAGTTTAACGAAGCATTGACTTGGGATTGTTTGGATACGGTATCATGGCATGCACAGCTCTTGCCGGGATCAGCGGGTGGTTCGGGGTCAAGCACGAATGGCTCCAGGGCATTTCCACAAAGGCAGTCACAGCCCTTTCGTCAGAACTATGGGGGGAAGTCTCAGCCTAGATCGGGCGGGAACGGAAATAAGCGAGGGGTGTGTTGGGGTTTCAATAAGGGAACGTGTAGCAGGCCGCAAGGAACGTTTAGGTTCAGGCACGCCTGTTCCGGTTGTGGTAACACCTCAAACCCTGAAACTAGCTGCCGATCCAGGGCCAATGGCACCGCAGGCAAAGGGGGTACCAACCAGGATTGATACGGTGCCCCGGAAGTCCACATCTTCGCCCGTAAATATCTTGGCTTTGACCCCTTGGCTGAACAGATACCTTGATCATCCGTCCGCCGGGATTCTGCGAGATGGCTTCTCATATGGCTTCAGGATCCCGGCGGGTGATTTTCGAGGGACCGCCTCGTGTCAGAACCAACTGTCCGTTCAGCACAACCCGGCGGTTGCCGCCAAATTTTTTTTTAAAAAAAAATCGCAAGGAGGTTAGCTTGGGGCAAGTGGCAGGACTTTTTTGTGACCCACCAACGGCTGATTTTGTATGCTCCCCATTAGGGGTGGTGCCAAAAAGGGACCCGGGGGTGTACAGGCTCATTCATAATTTGTCGGCACCAAAGGGGGCTTCTGTCAATGAGGTGATCGACCCTGAGATTTGCAGTGTAAAGTATGCATCTTTCGATGACGCAGTGGTGCTGTTGAATCGCTTAGGCCCCGGTGCATTGTTAGCAAAGTCAGACATTGAATCTGCAATCAAGTTGCTTCCGGTGCACCCCCAAGATCAGCGCTTGTTGGGTTTTATGTTTCAGGGGAAATACTACATGGATATGTGCATGCCAATGGGTTGTTCAATTTTGTGTGCCTATTTTGAAATGTTTAGCTCATTTCTGGAGTGGGTGTTCGCAAAGGCCACTGGGCACCAACATGTGATGCAATATCTTGATGATTTCCTCTTTCTCGGCCCAGCGGGCACTCGGGACTGTGCATTGGCATTGCAGAACTTCTGCGTGCTCATGGGGGATGTGGGGGTTCCATTGGCGCCATGTAAGACAATGGGGCCGACTACCTCCCTGGAGTTTTTGGGCATAGAACTAGACTCCGTGGAGGGGTGCTTCCGCCTGCCGGCGGAGAAGATCGCCAAATTCAGGGCTTCCTTGTTGCAGTGTCTCCGGACCGAGAACGTGACATTGCACCAACTACAGCAGACAGTGGGTCAGCTTAATTTTGCATTAAGGGTGATACCGATGGCTCGCCCTTTCTCTCGATCCATTGCCCAGTCCATGGTAGGCCTCAGTGAAGGGCACCACCGCACGAGACTGTCGGCGGAGGTTCGCCAGGACATGCTCATTTGGCTGGCATTCCTGGCGAACTTCAACGGCCGAGTGGTCTGGAGCAAACCCCCAGCCTCGTCAGTGGAACTCGGCTTATGGACCGACTCGGCGGGCAGCGTGGGGTTTGGTGCGATCCTCGGAAACCGTTGGTCGGCACAAAGATGGCCGGCATGGTGGCACACAAACGGCTTGACGAATAACATTGGCTTTCTAGAACTCTTCCCCATCTGGGTGGCTCTGTCGGCATGGCCGGAGGATTTCAGAGACTGCTCTGTCGTATTTTGGTCCAATAACATGACTGTGGTTGAGTGCATTAATCAGCAGGCAGCACGCTGCAAATGGATATTGCGATTGTTGAAAGAAATTGTGTTACGATGCTTGAGATTAAACGTACAGTTTAGGGCAAAACATGTGCCGGGTGTACTGAATAATGCAGCTGATGCGCTCTCTCGTTTCAAAATGCAGGCTTTCAGGGATTGTTTACCCTCAGCGGAGCTAGTGGCGGCACCATTTCCCGAAGCACTATGGCAAATTGGTGCCCCGGACTACAAAACCTCGTGGCAGCCAGTTTAGCGCCCAGGACAAGGAAAACTTATGAAGGGGTTCCGCTCGTACTGCACCTTTTTGGGTCCGGCAGGGGAGCATAGATGGGGGCAGGAAGAGTCCTTTGTCCAATTTTTAGTGGCACTTCATGGAGTGGGCCGGTCGGCGGCAACCGCAATTCGGTATAAGGCCGCCATATCATTTATGATTCAGAAAAAGGGGTGGTGATGAACAGAGTGTCTGAATTAAGCAGACCACTCTTACCCAGTCCAAAGATCAGGGCTTGATCCATCACCGTTTTATAGCTCACTGCACCATCCCAGCTCAGAACCTGGCTATATGCAAATGAGTCTGTCCCTGGCCCAGTGCATCATGGAACAGGGCAGACCAAACTACCAAGCCAATTCTTCACCGGAAAGGAGACAAGCTTCCGGGGACCGGTTTCTGGCATTTCAGCCGTCGTCGGCCCGGCTTGCTTGAATCCTGATGGTGCAGTGAGCAAGGGACTCATGTCTGAGTATACCCTGCCACACCTATAGTGGCCAAAGACGATTCAGAAAAGGGGGTGGTGATGAACAGAGTGTCTGAATTAAGAAGACCACTCTTACCCAGTCCAAAGATCAGGACGTGATCCATCACCGTTATATCCCAGTGTAAGAATTGGCTTGGCAGTTTGTTCTGCCCTGTTCCCATGATGCACTGGGCCAGGGACAGACTAATTTGCATGTAGCCAGGTTCTGAGCTGGGATGGTGCAGTGAGCTAAAAAACGGTGATGGATCAAGCCCTGATCTGTTGACTGGGTATGAGTGTTCTGTTTAATTCAGATACTCTGTCCATCACCACCCCCTTTTCTGAGCCATATCATTTATGGCACAGCTCCATGGGATCAGGGACCCGACGGACTCCTTTCTAGTCAGGAAGGCTCTGCGCGGCTGGCGGCGCTTAGAAGGGTGCAGAAAGGATAACAGGCACCCAATAGGATTTGATAATTTGACCACCTTGCTGGCTAAACTAGAAGAGACATGATCCTCGCCTAGCGAGGTAATACTATTCCGGGCAGCGTTCGCATTGGCGTTCTATGGGGCCCTGCGGGTAAGCGAACTAGTGGCGGCAAATAAGAGAGATACGGAAGGAGGTCTGTGCAGGGATCACATCCAAGTAATGGGGGATTCTCTGCTGATCTCGATAGCCAGGTCAAAGACGGAGCAGGAGACCCAGGGGAATAGTGTTGTGTTGCAGCGCGCTCCAGGTAGTCCCGGTTGTCCAGTGAGGCATGTTGAGGCCTACCTAAAGCAAAGGTTGACAACGTGGGGGGCCTTGCTGAGACATACGGATGGCACCCCGTTGTCAAGGTTTCAGTTTCAGAGGGTGCTGGCAATTACGATTGCAGCAGCGGGCTTGAACCCGAGTGATTTCGGGACTCATTCATTCAGGATAGGGGCCGCTACAGAAGCTACGGCTCTATGTCTGCACGCAGACGAGGTGAAGCAGTTAGGCCGTTGGTCTTCGAATTGTTTCAAGAGGTACGTGCGACTGCACATGTTGTAAGTTACTGATGAAGTGCACTTACGCTTGTTGTCTTTTGTTTGGATTACAGTTTCACGAGCCTGTGACGCAGGGCGGAAATTGGGACCGGCCCAGTATCAGCTAACCACCGCATCACGATTACAGAATGGAAGACAGGTGGTCTAGGTCGTGGGCCACTCATACAAGAGGCGTGCCAGGGACATATTTAAGACAGGTGATGCGATCCACACATCTGAGGAATATGGGTTCAGGGTGTCCTTCCATGAGAAGGGGGGCCTCTGTATTGACCGACTGCAAAGTTTTTTGGAGGAATTATTATGACGGCACAGGTCACCGCCATCTGTAGTCATAGTGTACATTGGGGGCAATGACTTGGTAAGACTGGGCAGACGAGCTTTAGTTGAGCACATACTCTCTGTAGTTAGCTGGTTAGGAAAAAGGCTCCCGGGATGTACGATTGCCTGCTCTCACATGATTCCCAGGAGGGTATGGCGGGGTGGTTTGTCCACGACAGCGTTGAACCATTCGGTAAAGAGGGTCAACAATAAAATGGAGAAATTGTTTCGCTCTGCTCATCTCCAAATCATATCTCATGGGTGCATCTGGGGCGATCACCAGCGACGGCTCGTGGAGGGAGTTACGGTGGGGCAGGAGGGCGGGGAGGGGGAGGGGCAGGGCGGAGGTTGCTAAAAACCGGCATATGGATAATTGCAGGTAAGTAAACAATTTAATTAATAAAACGAATTTCGTAGCTCGCACTGCATTGCATTTTGCGATGCAAGGCGCACTACGAAATTCGTTTTATTAATTAAATTGTTTACTTACCTGCAATTATCCATATGCCGGTTTTTAGCAACCTCCGCCCTGCCCCTCCCCCTCCCCGCCCTCCTGCCCCACCGTAACTCCCTCCACGAGCCGTCGCTGGCGATCACTGTTATTCTGAAGATGGGGTACACCTGTCCAGGGTGGGTAATGACTTACTGATAGGAAACATGATAGCTTGGCTAGTGGATTTGAGGAGACATGACCTATAGGAGGTGTGGGGGGGCCAGATAGCCGGTCAACTATCTGGCCTGTGGCGGTAAGGTCATGATCGGTGAGCAGTGATTTCAAGGTCCCTAGGGGGGGCGCCACCCACTATGGATGGGAGCGCCCGGGGGGAGGCGGCCATTGGCCCTTCCCACAGGGGGCGGCACCCTTTACAGATGGGTCGCCCAAGGGGAGACGGCCATAGGCCCCTCCCAGGGGGAGATGGCTATATGCCCCTCCCCAGAATTTCCTGGGGGCCGGATATCCGCTCCGGCGGAAGAGAGTGCGGGGAAAGGGGGGGGAGTCCACGCTGTCCTTCTTACGGATACCTCGCACGAGAACTCGGACGACCTTAAGATGGCGTCGAGTGAAAGGGGGCCCCCACGACAAGGGAAGTTACAGTTGGCTGCGAGGGTAAAGTCCTCTGCGCATGCGCCACTCACCCGTGAGGGCGGGAATTTGGTGATAGGGATCTGACACCGGTTAAGACCTTGCCATTGGCCGTTAATGTTAGGATGTACAAATTTGAATGTAATGCATTTGTCATGATGTTAGACTCGGCTAGGAAATCTTTGTATTAGAGATTTGTTAAGGTTAGCCTGAATACCTGTCTTCATCAAATGTAATTGAAGTTGAATTTGTACATGATACATGAAACGTTTTAATTTAAAGTTTTAAATTTTGTTTAATATTTTAATAAATACGGCCGGGGGGGTCGTGAGGCCCCCCTGCCTTCCAAAAGTTCAGAACTGTGTCTGTCTCCTCCCATTGGGATTGGTGTTGGAAGGGGTGGCGGGCATCCCGGCCCATATGGAAAGGGGAGACCACTCGGTCACCCCGAACGTATGGATGGGTGCCCCGATCCCCCGGGAAACCGTTGAGGGTTGGGGGCGTGTCCCGGCCGGTATGCTCATAGCGGCATGGCCGGAGCACGCCCCTACCGCCCAAAAAAGGGTTGTCCTAAACACCCACCCGGAAGTCTGTGTACCGATGGGCGTGATGGGGGCGTGGCCCCGCCATCCGGCTGCTGGATAAAAGGCGCAGGAATCCAAGGAAGCGTCCTCTTGTTCCTGCGCTCTGAAGGCTGCACCACTCGTCGCTCGTGAGCCCTCAAGGGAACAAGCTGCAGTTTTTTGACCCACCCACCAGCCCCTGTTGCAAAATATTTGAAATGAATAAAGTCGTATGTTGCTATTTGATTGTAATAAAACATGTTTATTGGAATCGTTGCTTTCATCGTGAATTGATGACAAAAGTATGCATGTAATTGAATACTTGCTTATAGGCCTTTTTCTCCTTTGTAGAAATGTTAAGTAATGGAGGCAATAAAGATTGTTCTGTGCTTTAGGACCTTTTTTCCTTTGTAGCAATGTTGGAGTCAGTGGATTTATCAAGCTGTTTACAAGAGTAAGCATAGTTTTTCTTTCCCATAGTAGGTAACTAATTGTTGTATTTATTTAGTCTTCGTCGGGCGGTAAGGTCATGATCGGTGAGCAGTGATTTCAAGGTCCCTAGTGGGGGCGCCACCCACTATGGATGGGAGCGCCCAGGGGGAGGCGGCCATTGGCCCCTCCCACGGGGGGGCAGCACCCATTACGGATGGGTCGCTCAGGGGGAGAACGCCATAGGCCCCTCCCAGGGGGAGACGGCTATATGCCCCTCCCCAGAATTTCCCGGGGGGCGGATATCTGCTCCGGCGGAAGAGAGTGCGGGGAAAGGGGGGGAGTCTACGCTGTCCTTCTTACAGATACTTCGCATGGGAACTCGGACGACCTTAAGATGGCGTAGAGTGAAAGGGGGCCCCCGCGACAAGGGAAGTTACAGTTGGCTGCGAGGGTAAAGTCCTCTGCGCACACGCCACTCACCCGTGAGTGTGGGAATTTGGTAATAGGGATCTGACACCGGTTAAGAACTTGCCGTTGGCACTTAATGTTAGGATGTACAAATTCGAATGTAATGCATTTGTCATGATGTTAGACTCGGCTAGGAAATCTTTTTTATTAGAGATTTGTTACGGTTAGCCTGAATACCTGTCTTCATCAAATGTAATTGAAGTTGAATTTGTACATGATATTTGAAACGTTTTAATTTAAAGTTTTACATTTTGTTTTATATTTTAATAAATATGGCCGGGGGGGTCGTGAGGCCCCCCTGCCTTCCAAAAGTTCAGAACTGTGTCTGTCTCCTCCCATTGGGATTGGTGTTGGAAGGGCTGGCGGGCATCCCGGCCCATATGTCCCTATGAAAATTAAGATGGGGAAACACATTTTGGGACCTCCCTTTTTTCTCAGCCCCCGCTTGACGAATCCCCCCGAAACTGTCAGGGAAGGAGCGGAGCACAGTTAGGCAAATTTAAGGAAAATTACAGGCAGATCCCTCAATCGGCACCAAAGTTATTTCCAATAGAATGTTCGGAATTTCCTATGGTAATTAGGTCCTAACTATATGTACCTACTGGCGACCGCCAGTCGGTAATATATATATACTTAAGGCTCCCGCTTTGTCAAGAGACTCTGTTTATGCTGGAACACTGCTTGCAGTTTTGCTCTTCTCCGGGGTACCGGAACCTACAGAGTCCACCACGCAGCAAAGAAAGAAGTATGACGGTGAGGATGCCCTAGTGCACCACGCCGGGCCGGTTGGATTTCCACGACTTGCCCCCGCCAGAAAGGATTCCTGAGCTGTGGTGGTTAAAGCGGTATGGGGACTGGAGGAAGCGCAGCTGCGCATATGTGCTTTTGGACATTAGAACGTTGTTACAGACTATGCAGTACATTTCCTCCTTCCCGCTTCACTCCTGCGATACCTACCAGAGCATTGTAGTTGAATTCTGGACCTTGTAGGCGCTGACCACCGAGCGGACTACAAGAGGTGTATGCACCGTGATGTCAACGAAGTGGGAGGAGCCGCGGTCTGTTTGGGAGAAGGCAGGACATATCTACCTCACTCACACCTGTTCACACAAGCACATGCACCTGGCGCTGAAGAGGCAGAGAACGCCGAAATGCATCCGCCATAGGAAGAGAAAGCACTCTTCTTTGTTTGTGCAGCCTATTAAAGCGCTTCCAAATTGTTCCTCAGCTGTGGCCTTACTCTTTTTTGGAAGAGCGGAGTGTGATTTATTACAGCGCGGTTTCCAGTGATGCGCTTCTAAGGCTCCCGCTTTGTCAAGAGACTATGTTTATGCTGGAACACTGCTTGCAGTTTTGCTCTTCTCCGGGGTACCGGAACCTACAGAGTCCACCACGCAGCAAAGAAAGAAGTATGACGGTGAGGATGCCCTAGTGCACCACGTCCGGCCGGTTGGATTTCCATGACTTGCCCCCGCCAGAAAGGATTCCTGAGCTGTGGTGGTTAAAGCGGTATGGGGACTGGAGGAAGCGCAGCTGCGCATATGTGCTTTTGGACATTAGAACGTTGTTACAGACTATGCAGTACATTTCCTCCTTCCCGCTTCACTCCTGCGATACCTACCAGAGCATTGCAGTTGAATGCTGGACCTTGTAGGCGCTGACCACCAAGCGGACTACAAGAGGTGTATGCACCGTGATGTCAACGAAGTGGGAGGAGCGGCGGTCTGTTTGGGAGAAGGCAGGACATATCTACCTCACTCACACCTGTTCACACAAGCACATGCACCTGGCGCTGAAGAGGCAGAGAACGCCGAAATGCATCCGCCATAGGAAGAGAAAGCACTCTTCTTTGTTTGTGCAGCCTATTAAAGCGCTTCCAAATTGTTCCTCAGCTGTGGCCTTACTCTCTTTCTTGGAAGAGCGGAGTGTGTGATATATATATATATATATATATATATATATATATATATATATATATATATATATATATATATATATATATATATATATATTCACTGAAAAAACCATAGGTTATAGACCATATATAGTTAGGAATTCGCATTTACAAAACCTTATTTTACTCACACAAAACCATTGAAATTCCATATATAGTTAGTTGCACTAACTATATATCGCGCACCCGCAATCCACTGCTGATGATGTCACATTTTACATCATTCATGACATGGTCAGTGACATCACTGATGACATCACTGATGACATCTCAAATTACATCACTGATGACATCACTGATGACAACATCCAGTGACTGTATGTTTCTGTAAAGTTAGAATATGTCTTACATATTGAAGAATAAGTGGATGTATAAGTGTCTGGATGAAGGATTTAGTAGGTGCATGACTGACTGTATGAGTGAGTGATTAAATGTGTCTCACTGAGTGCATGGGTTAGTGACTAAACTGTCTTAATTTGTGCATCATTATGTCTGTTGTTCTGTAAACTGTTGCATGTGTTGATAAGTAGCTATATGAGTAACTATATGGGTTATTGATTGGTTGCCCAAGTATTTGTATGGGAGACTGAGTGTGTGTGTGGGTGGCTGGGAGGTGTATGACTCTGTGCATAGATGTGTGAGCAGTTGATTCACTAGATGTATGGTTTCAAAAGTGCATGTGGAAACAGCTGTATGGGCGGTTGACTGTGTGCATGAGTGTATTGGTGAGTGAATGGATATCTCAGTGCTACATGTCAAAGTAAGTACATATGTAAAACACAGTACATGTGAGAGTTGACATATATAAATAACTGTGCATAAGAGCCAGTGAATGTGTGAGTGGCTGTATGGATCATTGTGAACTTGTATCAGGGATTGTATAAGAGAGTAAATATGTGTTAGTATATGTTTGAATAAGTAAAGTTTGTATAACTGTATAGTTGAGGAAATGGAGGTGTGATTGATTCTTTGCATGACTGACTAGGTGTGTGAGTAACTCCATGGATGAGTGACAGTCTGTGAGTGTCTGTTTACACTGATTGTATCTAAGGTTCTATTAGAGTCTGAAGAGGTTCATCGTATTATCACATGAATGATATCATCAGTGATGTGATCAGTAATGTCAAATGAGATGTCATCAGTGATGTCATCAGTGATGTCATTTGAGATGTCATCAGTGATGTCATTTGAGATGTCATCAGTGATGTCATCAGTGATGTCACTGACCATGTCATGAATGATGTAATATGTGACATCATCAGCAGTGGATTGCGGGTGCGCGATATATAGTTAGTGCAACTAACTATATATGGAATTTCAATGGTTTTGTGTAAGTAAAATAAGGTTTTGTAAATGCGAATTCCTAACTATATATGGTCTATAACCTATGGTTTTTTCAGTGAATTTTCAAGGTTTTGTAAATGCTAATTCCTAACTATATATGGTCTATAGCCTATGGTTTTTTCAGTGAATATATATATATACATACATATATAAACATATATCATCTGTATATCTATATAAATACAAACATAAATGCATGCATACATATACTTATATGCATACAGATGCATGTTATTTACATGAAAGTTGAAAAAGCACTAATAAAAGCAAAGCTAAAAAGCCACCTCATTACAAACAGAATGGCTTTAACTTAAACGAGGGCGAGATCTATTGCATTTTCAATGCTTGTTTACTTTGGTTCCATCAAGAAGGCATTCAGATGTGTCACACATTTGCCATAAATTCTGAATGTTAGCACTCTAGTTGTACATTAGATCACTGTAGTAAAGCTACTGCTCACCAGGGACGTCTGCTGCTGGTATTCAAAGTGCATGTTTCAGTCTGCATGTCAGAATTTTTTTAATGAAATAGAAGAGGATTTGAGAAGTCACTCAAAATGATCCCTAATTTTTCTTTCTGAAGCCCTAATCATACTTTCTATGGCAAAATTAACCCCCTCATGTTGTTCCTTTTTAAATTGAGTGTTTTCAGACTTACCACTTCATTCCAATCAAGATGGCTTCTGGTGTGCCATACTTTTGTCATAAGTAAGACTGTTAGCGCTCTAGTTGTTGTTTAGAACACTCTGGGACATTCTGTCATTGGGCTATACTTGGGGTACATCTGGGTGATATTTGGGCTACATTTAGGCTCTTTTGTCTCTGGTGGCCATCTTGGGAGACTGTATGTCAGAATTTTTTTAATGAAATTGAAGAGGGTTTGAGAAGTCACTCAAAATGTGCCCTAATTTTTCTTTCTGCAGCACTAATCATAATTCATATGGCAACATATACCCCCTCATTTTGTTCCTTTTTAAATTAAATGTTTTAAGAGTTACCACTTTATTCCAATCAAGATGGCTTTAGGTGTGCCATACCTTTGTAATAAGTAGGACTGTTAGCGCTCTAGTTGTTCTTTAGAACACTCTGGGACATTCTGTCATTGGGCTATACTTGGGCTACATCTGGGTGATATTTGGGCTACATTTGGGCTCTTTTGTCTTTGGTGGCCATTTTGGGAGACTGCATGTCAGAATTTTTTTAATGAAATAGAAGAGGATTTGAAAAGTCACTCAAAATGTGCCCTAATTTTTCTTTCTGCAGCACTAATAATACCTTCTATTGCATAATATACCCCTCATTTTGTTCCTTTTTAAATTAAATGTTTTAAGAGTTACCACTTTATTCCCATCACGATGGCTCCAGGTGTGCTATACCTTTGTAATAAGTAGGACTGTTAGCGCTCTAGTTGTTCTTTAGAACACTCTGGTACATTCTGTCATTGGGCTATACTTGGGCTACATCTGGGTGATATTTGGGCTACATTTGGGCTCTTTTGTCTCTGGTGGCCATTTTGGGAGACTGCATGTCAGAATGTTTTAATGAAATAGAAAAGGATTTGAGAAGTCACTCAAAATGTGCCCTAATTTTTCATTCTGCAGCACTAATCATACTTTCTATGGAAAAATATACCCCCTCATGTTGTTTCTTTTTAAATTAAATGTTTTAAGAGTTACCACTTTATTCCAATCAAGATGGCTTCAGGTGTGCCATACCTTTGTAATAAGTAGGACTGTTAGCGCTCTAGTTGTTCTTTAGAACACTCTTGGACATTATGTCATTGGGCTATACTTGGGCTACATCTGGGTGATATTTGGGCTACATTTGGGCTCTTTTGTCTCTGGTGGCCATTTTGGGAGACTGCATGTCAGAATGTTTTATTGAAATAGAAAAGGATTTGAGAAGTCACTCAAAATGTGCCCTAATTTTTCATTCTGCAGCACTAATCATACTTTCTATGGCAAAATATACCCCCTCATGTTGTTTCTTTTTAAATTAAATGTTTTAAGAGTTACCACTTTATTCCAATCAAGATGGCTTCAGGTGTGCCATACCTTTGTAATAAGTAGGGCTGTTAGCGCTCTAGTTGTTCTTTAGAACACGCTAGGAGGCTGCAGTAGAACACAAAGGAATCAACTGACAGTCTCTGTCCTTGTTGGATGTACATGTTTTACTGAGAATGTCAGACTTCATTTTCACATGACTGAGAACGATAATGTGAATTTACAGAAAATATGCTTTCAGTTTAGCTTATAGATCCCCTTCCAAACCACTGTGGGAAAATCATGAGATATTAGTTTTCTTTCAAACAATATTCATGATATCACAGCAGAAGGTTTTTTCACATGGTAAAATCACCTTAGAACCCACCACAATTCCTAAAACGAGAATGGTACCATCAACAAATGATTTATAATGTAACTAAAGTCCTAAAACCCTCTATTAACTACAATGCTTTTTAATGAGGTGCTATCATGTATATTGGTCCCAAGATGGCTGCCAACACTTCTTGGATGAAGTGCTGACAGCCAATCAGATCAGATGTGTGGTTAGGCTCCGCCCAGATATATATCTTTTTTTGAACCTAAATTACTCAAAATCCACTGGAGCACATATATTGAGACCTAGCAAAGGCACATCGGGCTAACAGTCCCTACAATTTTGCCAGGTTTCGTGCAAATCCATTCAGCCGTTCGAGCTAAAAGTGAGGCCAACCGCCCTATGGAAATTAACATGGGAAAAACGCGTTTTGGGACCCCCCTTTTTTCTCGGCCCCCCCTTGATGAAACCCCTCCAAATTGTCAGGGGCTGCTCAGAAACAAAATGTTCCATTTTCCTGAAAATTTCAGCCGATTCCATCCACAAACGCCAAAGTTATTAGACATAGAATTTTCAAAAATCCCATAGAGAAAAAATCCTAACTATATATACCTACTGGCGACCGCCAGTAGGTAATATATATATATATATATATATTAACGCTCCCACAGCGCACCGCACATACCAGCACTCTCCAGGAGAAGAACGGACCCTGAAATCCGGTAATGAATGCAGCAGAGTTTTTTTATTTTTAGTTTAAGTTTTCAGTGAATCAGGGGTGCCACGATCTGACGCGTTTCGGCGATCCTGTCGCCTTGCTCACCAGATGAAAGTGTTTGTAAGGGCATACAATTTAAATTATAAACCACCAATCAGAGCACATTTTACCAAGTATCACGTGACCATAGATAGCAGCAAACGACATAGAAAATTGACTTAATCTCAGTCGACTTCCATGTAATAGCAAACGCAATGTGGATAATATCTGTACAAATACATTTACATTGCAAATGAGTATTTGGGATGAACAATACAGTTCATTATTATCATTGCTTAATTAATATCTAAAACTATAAATATCTTGATCATTATTAAAAGCATAACAATACCTAGCAATGAAAAATAATCTTATGACTGCTTAATACATTATTGTCTATATCCCAAATATGTCTATGTCTGATTACCAATATTTTCTCTTCTTGCTGTCTTGTCACGTATGTATATATTATGCAAGATAATAACCATACTAATATAAAGTGCTATTGTGCTAAAAAAGTGCAATAGGGGAATAGATAAAGTGCTTAAATATAAAAAATAGGAATCCCAGCCGGGAACCCTAATCGGAGAAAGAACCAGCGTTACATATATGAATGTAGCTTCATCTTGCGAAACATTTGCTGATATGTCAGAGTTTTATTCCAGGAATAAAGTGATCAGTGCATAGCAGCTAATTGTTAATTGTGTGCAACATTGTTAGTGCAAAATACATCTGGGCAAACTGGTGCCAATAAATATTATAAAACAATTAATTCGAAAATATGTATGATAAAACACACATCCACTAGCTACCAGATGCTACTATTTACACATTAAAACAAATTGCCAACACTATATACAATTACAACTCGTCAGAACAATAATTAGAAACATCCATAAAAACCCAATATCTTTATACATGGTGTATTGTTTTATCAGTGAGTGCATGAGTGCCTGTATGGATGAGTTATTGGGTGTGTAACTGACTGCATAAGTGAGTGAATAAATATCTCAGTGAATGTTTGGGTGAGTGACTACATTGTGCGAATGTCTGTATTAGTCTGTCATTTGGTGTCTAACAGGCTATTTGGCTTGGTGAGTGAGAATTTGAGTGGCTGTATAGGTGATTGGTTGGTTGTACGAGTATCTGTATGGGTCTCTGAGTGTCTGTGTGGGTGGATGAGGGGGCCTGTGACTGCCTGCATGGATGGGTAAATCAGTGACTGTATAGGTTAGACAGTGCATCTGTAAGATGCTACATGGGTGACTGAGTGTATGTACGACTGTGTCTGTGATTGAATTGAAGTGTCAGTGTTATAAGGATGAGTAATTGCATATGTGAAAGGCAGTATAGGTGAGCGTTAGAGTATATCAGTCACTGTATGTATGAGTGAGTGATTGGGAGAGTCATATGGGTGAGTGTGTGCTTGTGTCAGTGATGGTATAGGTGAGTGAGTATGTATTACCATCTGTATGAATAAGTGAGTGTATGTTTATAACTGTATAAATGAGTAAGTTGCTGTGTGATTGACTCAATGGATGAGTGAGTAGATTTGTTAGTAGCTTTATGGGTCAGTCATTTGCAATGTATGAGTGGCTATGTGGGTATATAAGTGGATAAATCAGTGGATGTATTAGTGAGTGAGTTGGTGTAGTAATGGTTGTATGGGTGACTAAGTGGATGTCTATGTAGACTTCTGAATCAGTGAGTGGGTGTGTAAGTTCTACTATGGGTGTGTCAATGCTTCTGAGAATCATATTATGGAAGTTAGAGTGGGTGTATGAAAGGTTATATTGGGGTGTTAACTGGTGCATCAGTGATTCTGTGGATGATGCCATCAGTGATGTCATTTGGTATGTCATCAGTGATACAACTGACCATGTCATGAGTGATGTAATATGTGATGTAATAGGCAGTGCATTGCGGGGGCATGAGTTATAGTTAGCTCAGCTAACTGTAAGTGCTAAATTGTAGTGGTTTGTTATGAGTGAAACATGAGCCTAACTATAACGTCCTTGTAACCTTTCTTTTTTCATTGAATATGAACGTTTTTTTAAAATGGTAATCCCAAACTATAATGTCCCTGTGACCCTTGGATTTTTCAGTAAATTTCTAAGGTTTTCCAAATGCTAATTTCTAATTATAAAGTACATGTAACTTTTGTTTTTTTCTGTGAATTTCTAAGTTTTAAGAAAAAGATTTTGTGTAAGTGTAATGCCTCTATTTGTGGTAGTTCTCCGTAAGATTTATAATAATATTTTAAAATAGTATTTACTGATTTAAAAATAGATGTAATCTTTGTATTTTTTAGAAATTTTGATTTTTTTGTATATCATTGTAACAAAATTTCATTGTGTTTTATAATTAGTTTTAAAACAAATATGAAAGTGTAGGTGATAATATGTTGGTAATGTTATTTGTTTGTCATTTTTTTTGTATACAGTCACATTCCAGATGCGGTCCCTTTGCGTTTAGTGCGCAGAACACATTATATGTTTACAAGTATAAAATACAGTAGAATTTGGTTTTCATATACATTTTGAGAGTACTTGTTTCAACTAGAGTAGTGAAATGAATATAAAGTTATTTAAAAGGCAATTTTAAAGCAAATTTTAGGTATTTTATGGGGGCGCTACATTGTTGCACACTCTGCTGGCACATATTTCTGGGTCCGCGCAGGGGTCGCGGGTTCAGCATGATTTCCTAAAGTATTAATTGTGGTTGTGCATAATTTCAATTTGTGTGTAACTTTAACAGTTTTGTTTAAAATATATGTCACCTCCACGTTTTGTTGCAGAATGTTATCGTTGAGCCACCGAAGAGACGTGACTCTGACATATTTTTTGTAGTATCAATCGTATATGCATACACTTGTATGGTTCATTTTAAAAGTTAGAGTTTCACAAAGATACTAAAGAAAGCTATTTAGTATTAAATGGAAAAAATTAAAAAGGTTATGTAATAATATTTTGAGGAGGTGCGATACGTCGGTGAATGGCGCCAGGACATATTTCTGGGTTCGCACATAGGACGCGACTCTACAGGTTTCATTACATTATTAATATTTGTACTTACTTAGTTTAGTTTGAATGAAGAGTTATAGGTAAATAAAATACTATGATATGTAACCAAAGTTGGTTAAAATGTAAAAGAAAAATATTTTACAGGATCACGTTGAGTACGCGACCCTACTGCGCAGGAGTTGCGCACCCCATGTAACACAAAAATCAAAGGATGTGATTGGTTAAACATTTCCATCATAAACCAAGACAGATCCCACCCTATTTCTTCTACATCAGGGTATGGTTGTCAACAGCCACATTTATTAGAGCAGAAGCTATTTGGAGGTGTTTAGGTGTATTTTTGTTTTTTGCAAAAAAGATGGCAGTGTCAAGAGAGGCAGAAGAGCAGGAGGAAGAGAATTCCCTTCAGAAGGATGAAGAGCCACCTAAACAAAAAAAAAAGAAAGCGTGGTATGTTAATTTTTCCGTATTTCGGACGGGCAAAAGAAGGTAAATGCCCAGAAAGTTACCTGTCTGCTGTGCAAACAAGGGCTGTCAGACAGAAAATACTCATGTGGAACATCTTCCATGTATCAACACTTGAAGACCATGCACAGTACCTGACTTGCCAGAGAAGAGTTTCTAAGGATGAAGGAGCAAGAATGTGCACAAGGTTCTGAAGATGAGTAGCCTGGAACATCAACTCAAGGGGAAAGACTTCAGAACATGACTGTAACCTTACCTGATATTGCAAAGGCTGGATTGTTTTGACCAAAGTGTCAGACTGTCTTAAGTGTGGGAGATCAAGTTGTAGCTAAAATGTTGGAGACATTTAATACTCATCACTTTTGTTTTTTTCTCTATTTAAAACACACTTTTTTGTGCTTGTTTAATATTTCATTTCTAAAAAACAAAAAACATCAAAATAGTTAAAAAAAAACACTTTTTTTAAATTGTTAAAAAACTGTTCTTATGTAACCACCTATTCTGGTATAAAAAAGAAACATTATATGTTTTCTATGTGATTAAATTGATTAGTGGATGTATGGCTAACCGATTTGTGCATGTGTGTATGAGTGCATGTATGTATGAGGGAATCTGATTTGTGCAATAGTGCATGTATCACTGAGAGTTGATACATCAGTAGATGTATAGGACAGTGAATGGGTGGATTATTGCATGTAAGTGTGTTTGAATTAGTGGATCATTGTATATATGTATGAGTGTATGGGTATAAATGTGTATTTATGGCTTAGTGAATGGGTGTGTAACTGTATGTATTGGTAAGTGTATGGGTAGATGATTTTGTGTTTCTTAGTTTGAATGTGTGGGCGAGTGCATGTATGTGTGACTGAATGGGTGCATATGTGCATGTATTTGATTTGATTTGATTTCTGCATTTATATAATGTACTATTGCCCAGGGTATCTAGGCACTTAAACCAGTGTATTCTGTAAGGTTACAGAGGAAACTGAAGCTAACATGTTAGTTCGCGAAGAGCCAGGTTTTTAACAATTTCCTAAAGGATACCAGCGGAGGGATGTTCTTTATGCAGGCTGGAAGTGAGTTCCATGTTTTAAAAGACCCTAACAAAATTATTTCTTGTACCTGGGAGTTTGTAGGAGTTTGCTATGTGCAGAGCTTAGATTCCTGGAAGGCACATACCAGTTGAGATGTTTCTTCAGAAATTGAGGACCAGCCACCATGCAATACCTTAAAAGCTAGGCATTGGAAATTAAATGTGATCCTCTTATCCACTTGAAGCCAGGACAGTGGGAGACTGGCTTGGACCTGGGGATGTCCAGAAGTATCCTACTGCTGTATTTTGGAGAAGCTGTAGCCTCTGTAGAGACTGCGATTGGATGTCCATGTACAAAGCATTAGCGTTGTCCAATCTGGACAGTGCTAATGCTGTTACAAGTGTTTTCAGGGAGTTGGGCTGGATGAAAGGGCAGATTTTCGGTATCATTTTTAAGATGAAACAAATAGTTGAAGTGAGTGTACAGATCTGATTTTCGAATGTCAGTTTGTCATAAAAAACTAACCCTACGTTTTTCACCTTCTGCAATGGAACTGTAAAGTCTCCCAAGCTGGGGAGTCACCAACTAGGTGACCAAAAGGAGGTGTCAGTTCCTCACAAAAAGGATCTCTGTCTTTCCGCCATTCAATTTTAGGCAATTGAAATTTACTGGTTTACTTGCGCCATACAGCTGGCAAATCGACACGCCGTCTCTTCGGCGTGTCTTCAGACCGACACCACTAACTGGGTGGGAGTACGGGTGAGTGAATGAGTGCTTTACTACATGTTCTACTGATTGTATGGGTGATTCTGTGTATGTGTGTTTGAATGGGTGGATGGTTCAATGTATATAAGTGTAAACAGGTGCATTAGTGTATGAATGGGTGAGTGCCATTTGCTTAGGTGAACAGAAGAGTGTGTAGGAAGTTACTCATTGATTGGATACATGCTTTATTAGTGTTTGAGTGTTTGGATAAGTCCATTTCTGGTACCTGGATTATTACATGAGTTCATAAATTGTACCTGGGTGAATGGATGTGTGCACCAGTAATACTTCTGTGATTAAATGAGTGGTATAGTAGTGCGTGAGAGATTGCATGACTACCGGAGTAGTGTCTGGGTGATTGTATAAGTGCACAAGCAGTACATTGGAGCTTGAATGAGTGCATGAATAGTATATGGATGGTTGGAGTTCATGCAAAGTTCGTGGCTGATTGGATCAATGCATGAATACAGCTTTGGTGATTGTCTAAGTGTATAGATCCTGCCTGAGTGATTGTATGAGTGCCTGAGTAGTACATGGGAGATTGGATACGTGTCTGAGTAGTAGCTAGTGATTGCATGAGTAGTGTGTGCATGCTTGGACAAGTGTACAAGTACTGCCTGGCTGGCTGGGTGAGTCCAAATGTAGTCTGGGTATAGATAGATGACTGCATAGTTAGTGTCTGGGTGATTGCATGCGTTCATGAGTAGTGCCTGACTGACTGGATGAGTGCATGAGGAGTGAGTGGGTGCTTTGATAAGTATTGTCTTAGTGATTGAATAAGTACATGAGTCTTGCCTGATTCATTGGATGAGTGCCTGTTAGATTAAAGGAGTGTATGAGTAATTGCTGGGTGGTAGGATTGGCACTGTCTCAGTGATTGGATAAGTGTATAAGTGGTGCTATACAATTGCATGAGTATATGAGTAGGAAATGGTTGATTGTATAAATGCTTGAATAGTGCTTGAGTGAACAGATGAATGAATGAGTAGCGCCTGGGTGATTGTATGACTGGAAGAGAACTACCTTGATGATTGGAGGAGTGCATGAATAGTGCCTCAGTGATTAGATCAGTGACTGAGTACTGCCTGTCTGAATGTATAAGTGTTTTCATGTTAAGATCATCAACTGCACCGCACGTCTCAGACTACGTGTACAAGTACAGACATGGCTGGGATACGGAAAAGGTGAGACACTAAAACGTGACAGAATATATTCTCAGTTTCAAGCCCACACATCAGTATCTAAAACCTACTTGCAGTGTGCCTTTGCAGAGATTTATATGGATTAGGACAGGGATTAACACACTGGGAACATGTTTTAAACCACATATTCGCCTACTAGATTGATTAGACAAAATGAACGGCCGACTCCTGTCATGCTACTCTTATTAGTATCAGTATCTCTCCAGAGATCTTAAAGAGTGTGTCATTGCCTTTTAGGGGTGAGATGGCACATGCAAAGTAGACTATAGACACTAGACTACCTGTGTTTCAGATAGCATGCTCTGAAGATGTTTGTAGAAGGAGCTGTAGGGAAGGCGTTTTTCTTATTATACAGGGCCGCTGGGCATGAAGCTTTGTGTTTTATTGGTTTAATGAGGCCTTCTTAGAAAAGAAATGTGTGGTTCTAGGACTGAAAGGTGAAGTACCTCTGTCAATATTTGCACAGTTGTATGATACACTGTTTAGGTTTCAAGTTAGGATCATCAGATGCGCCACATATCTCAGACTTCACGTAAAAGTACTGAAATAGATGACATATGGTGGAGGTCAGACCTTCAAACTTGACAGATAACGTTTTCAGTTTAAAGTACACACATCAGTATCTACCACCATGTTGAGTATACATTTGCTGAGACTTTTATGGACTCGGATAGTGGTTAATAAAGTTAGGGACTTTTTTAAATCTCACATTTGTATGTAGTGTGACTAGTGAGACAGTGCTGACAGTTCAATGCCTAGCCCAAAATGAATGGCTGACTCCTGTCTTGCCACTCCTATTAGTGTCAGCATCTCTTCCGAGATCTCAATGAGTGTGTCAGTGCCGTTTGGGGTGAGATGACACATGTAAATTGTCCTATACACACTAGACTACCTCTGTGTCAGACTGCATGCACTGTAATTTTGTGTAGAACAAGCTGCATGAATGACTTTCTGCTTATTTAACAAGGCAGCGGGGTATGAATTATTATGTTTTGTTGCTTTCTCGAGGCCTGCTTAGAAAAAAGATGGATGATTCTGGGATTGAAAGATGAAGTAGCTCTGCCAATATTTGCCCAGGGATATGATAGACCATTCATATTTCAACTTAGGATCATCAGCTAACCCACACAAGTACATCAGACAACAAGTAAAAGTACAGACATATCTGAAATATGGAAGAGAGACATTGAAACTTGACAGAATATGTTTTCAGTTTAAAGTACACGCTTCAGTATCTACAACCTACTTTCAGTGTACTTTGTGGAGACGTATATGGACTAGGATAGTTGTTAATACACTTAGGGACATGTTTTAAACCTCACATTTCTCTACCATTATGATACGTGAGACAGAAGTGATTGTGCCAGGCCTACCCAAACTGAAAGGCCGACTCCTGTCATGCTACTCCTATTAGTGTCAGCATCTCACCAGAGATGTCACAGAGTGTGTCAGTGCCTTTTAAGGGTAAGATGACTCATGTAAAGTATCCTATATGCACTGGACTATCTCTGTTTAAGATTGCATGCTCTGTAAACGTGTGTAGAAGAAGATGCATGGTATGAAGCTTTGTGTTTTATTGCTTTCGCAAGCCCGGCTTAGAAAAGAGATGTGTGGATCTGGGGTGCCGCTTGCCTGAGGTGTTTGCTGCCGTCGGACTTTGGACCTTTGCTACAGGAGTAGCACCCTCGGATTCCTGACTGCCTTGTGGACTCCAGTGGCCGCAGAGGAGGTGAGAGGCGCGGCGCACGGGACTGCGAGGACCAGCATTCTTTCAAACACCATCAGCTGGTTCCTCTTCCCGGCCGAGCCGCGCCCCCTCCCAGTGCCACGCCTCCTGTTGTCAGTACTTTACCCCTCGCTGCCCCCGCTTCGTGGGTGCCGCTTGCCTGAGGTATTTGCTGCCGTCGGACTTTGGACCTTTGCTACAGGAGTAGCACCCTCGGATTCCTGACTGCCTTGTGGACTCCAGTGGCCGCAGAGGAGGTGAGAGGCGCGGCGCACGGGACTGCGAGGACCAGCATTCTATCAAACACCATCAGATGGTTCCTCTTCCCGGCCGAGCCGCGCCCCTCCCAGTGCCACGCCTCCTTCAAAAACCTAAGCAGGATCAACGACGCGCATCGCGGAACGCGCGCGGGTTGTGGCCCGGGGCAAAGCCAGGGCAAAGGGTGGGCCCTCTAAGGCCCTCATAGGCCGGATAAGGCCGGGCTGGGCCTACTTTCTTCAGTTCATTGTTTGTATACTGGACTATTATTTATCTATTTTCTCTTTTTAGTCTTGCACCCACAACTCCCTGGTATGCCTTCCCCCGCCACGGAGGGCATCCCTATGAAGTTGGGGGGAGTTAAAAATGGGACATTAGACAATTATTTTCCCCGGACTGTGGGAGATTTGGACAAGGAAAGCACTTTGTCCAAGCGCAGGGTGGAGCGTAGACGCTCTATCGAAATTTTGAAAAATAGGCCCCTTGTAGATAACTCTATATCACTTAGCGAGGAGCCATTATCACTGGACGACGTCCCCCTTTTGCTGAGGGATTGTATCAATAATCCTTTTGAATTAACCACTAACGTTACCCCCCCATTAGCCCAAGCTGTGTGTCTGTTGATTTAATTACCCAGCCCCCCCGCCATTAAAGCCAGGAAAGCCAAACCTAAGCCAACTCTTGTGCAAGGGGTACATGGCCGCCCACCTAATAAACGCAGGAGGAAGTCGAGGGACGGCCTGGGAAAAACAAAATCAAAAATCCCCCACTCTGATTTTGGGAGAACTTTAAAACCCCCCCCCAAAGACGGAGAGTTTACTGGAAGATGTACATATAATACCTCCCGAAAAAGCTATCTCTACTACCGATTTGGCTGATGCCGCGGTAAATAATGTTCCCAATGTTCCTCTTTCTGTTGTCCCACTAGGAAATTTTGAATTTTTGCTTAGGTCACTGTTATTGCCGATCAGCGACAGCATCAAAAATGTGGAGATTAGACTCACTATCCTGGAGGCTACTTTAAGTAGCATGAAATCTTCGGTTAGCCCCCAGGGTAGACCTTCCGAGACTAATCCCCCTCCCACTGTCCCTCCCAATTTCCCTGAAACCCTAGTTAGTTTGGCACCCCCCTTGGCGACCATTGCTGCCCCCACCCCACAACCCCTTATGGCTAATTTAGCCCGAGCCCATCTACGGAAACCCAATATTCCATCTTCAACTGTAGGCCAAGCCCCGCCTATGCCAATCACTGTCAGTACTGCTCCCCCATCCCCAACAAAGCCTGTTCCTAGACCCCGTAGACCCAATCTCCCTCCAGAGGCAAATGATCTTATGGTAATTATGGCCGGTGTTCCACCTCTTGAAGTGGGCGAAGGTGAGAACTTTTGCTCACTGAAAAGCAAGGTTATCAAGTGGTTGAATTGGAACAGACCCCTTCCGGCCTACCTTAACAACGAAATCATCATGGTGAGAAGGGGACCTTGGGTGGGTAAAACAAACAAATCTATAACAGGGGACTGTATCCTGGTGAGCTTTCGTGATGCTAGGACTGTTATCCATATATGTCACGGGAAGAATAGATCCCTCGAATCCACAATCCAGACTCTAAAAGTGTCGTTTTTCTTCCCTCCTACCCCTATGTATCTTGATCAAGCCCACGATAACTGGACGAGGGTCGCCCGGAGGGGTAGACACCACGATTTTAAAGTTCGGCCAGTTTTTCATCGTCCGGTGACACCCTTCCATGACTTCAATCGATTTAGCTGCCTGAATGGACTCGAGGGGGTTGATTGACTACCCCCTGTTCATGACCTTACTCTATCTGTACCTAGCAATGGTTTTGCATTAACCAGCATTAATTCCTCTACTATTGACACCCCTGTAAACCTTCCAACCTGTGCCCAGGTACATTTAAGTCCACACGTAATTGCCCCCACTGTACTCCCTGCCCCAATGGCTCCCTCTGTTGGTAATGCAACTTTTACTACCCTTACTCCAGCCCTTCTTAAATCCCCGCCTCGTCCTCCAGGCTTTAAGTTTGTTAGCTGGAATATTGCTGGATGGAGACGACATGTTACGATCCTAGGCTGGAGAGATATTCTTACCACCTTCGACATCTTATGCCTACAAGAGACCTGGGCAATTACTGACGTCAATATAGATGGTTTTGTGTCCTATAACAACCAGGCTCAAAGGTCTAGCATGGGCAGGGCGAAAGGGGGGCTGGTAATCTTATTATCTGTAACATTCCCAGCTCGCATGAAATTTTATCAGTCCGTAGGCCCACACTCCCAAATCCTAATATTAGAACTTGCCACGGGACAAATGTTAATGATAGTCAATCACTATAATAACAAGTTTGATGTATCTGACACCCTAATGGTGGAGGAGCTGGGCTCTGCTATAAGTATCATTCGAAAGGGAACCAATGGACCTCATTTGGGGAGGGGACTTTAATCTTCGTACTTGCCCTCATTCCTTTACCAAGATCTGTGGGTTTGATGGGGATAGTGGAGAATCCCGGGCCCATTTTGCTCACTCACCCTATGGAGACTCTCTTAATTCATTTATGTTAAGTATGGACCTTATGATACACCACCCGGCTCATGACGCTGACGGCAAACCTGTTCCAACTTTTGTAGGATTGAACTCGGCTTCTGTTATCGACCACTTATTGGTTTCAACGCATCTTGTTTCTTTTTGTACGGTCCCCATTGTTGTTGACCTCGGAAGTAGCGACCAAAATGCTATCACTATGTCTATTTCCGCCTGGGGGATACCAGCAAACAGTCACCATCTGATAATTGAAGACGTTACCCCCTGTAGACAGAATGGTTTCCGTATAAAGTGGTGCTTAGACAATTCTGAGAAACTACAGATGAGAATTATTAAAACTGGGTTTGCCGCAATTTATAAATGTCTGGACCCTGAAGCCCCTAGTGAGCGTATTATAGCTTATTTTGGGGAGCTTGGTATTGTCATAAAAGATTGCCTTACTATCACCAAAGCCGGAATTAAGAAGGAAAATGTGGGGTGGTTCGATAGTATGTGTACCAAATCCCTGCGGGAACTTAAGCTAGCTTTAGCTGTACACCCCAGATATAGGGAGGTTATTAAATCTCTCAGACTCACCTATAAAAAGAACCCGATACGGAGGAAACAAGAGTTAAGGGAACAAGCATGGGTAGCCCTTAACCAAGCCTCAGCATTGCGCGACACTAGGCTATTTTCGTTAACGGTTAATAGTCCTTTCCTCGCAAAAGAAGATCTCCCAATCATGTCCGCCCAGGTGAGCGAGGCAAACTGGGTTGCTCACTTTACAGGGATATTTAACCTGCCTAGGACGAACATGTTAGTCTTCCTACCCTGTTGCCCAGAACGAAGTTGCCCTTGGACATCTCACTTCCCGAGGTTGTCATGCCTATTAGCCAAAGTAAAGGGGGAAAGGCCCCAGGACCCGATGGGGTCCCGGTTGACCTATATAAGTCCAACCAGACACTCTGGAGCCCACTTTTAACCCAGGTGTTTAACGCTTCTGTCCTAGAGAGCACCCCACCTACCTGGAGTGAATCTATAATTTTACCAATCTACAAGAAGGGAGATAGAGGTGAGAACTACCGCCCTATCTCCCTTCCTGATTCCTCCCTTAAGATCATGAGTAGGGTTCTCTTGGTGCGGCTGGAGGAATGGGCAGAGGAAAACAAAATCTTGGCAGAGTCCCAATATGGATTTCGCAAAGGACTAGGGACAATAGAGCAATGCATTAATCTTGACCTCCTTATTGGCAAGTACACTAAAGCAAAACAAGGATCCTTATTTCTCTGTTTCGCCGATCTTTCGAGCGCCTTTGACCTAGTGGACCACAATTTATTATGGTCCACTCTTTTAGGTATGGGCGCTCCCCCAGCAATAATACATTTTCTGGCTAGACTTTTTAGTAAACTAACAGCTCAGATTCGTTTTGGCCAGGCTGGGGAATGTACAGAGAAAATCAAGGTTAAGTCTGGTATCAGACAAGGCTGTGTGTTGGCCCCCCTTCTCTTTTCCCTTTTTATAAATTCTTTAGAATCTGAATTGAAGAAGGTGGAGGCTGACTCTCCTCAGATTGGTGGCAAAGACGTGCCTGTCTTGCTTTATGCCGATGACACGGTATTACTCTTGCGCACCCCAAATGGGCTTCAAAAATTAATGAATTATTTTTATGATTTTATTAAGGACAGAAAGCTGAAAGTCAATAATTCTAAAACCTATATCATGGCTTGTGGTAAACGTATGAATCTAATTAAGCAGTTTCATTTTAATAACCAAAAAATCGAGATGGTGGATAGATTTTGCTACCTCGGAGTGACTTTTAACAATAAAGGGACTTGGACACAGGAGCTTTCTAATGTAAATGCTAGGATGGCTAAGAGCTCCACTGGAGTCTTTCGTTTTGCGTCAAAGCTTGGTTGCCGCCGCATACCGGACATGCTTAACATATATAGGCATAGGTGTGTATCTATTGCCCTATATGGATCTGGTTTATGGGGCTACAGCCCTCATAAGGAACTCCAAGTTACAGAGAACGGGCTCCTTAACACCTTGGCTGCTGTGGGTATTTTTCCCCTGTGCTGGGAAATTCTTGATGCCATATATTCATGACGAGCTCAGCTCGTCATCAGCACACGACCACCGTGGCTGATGACGAGCTGAGCTCGTCATCAGCATCGAAAGGGTTAAAAGACTCCTTTGTTTGCCATCCTCGGCTTCCAATGAACTGTGTCATAGCGAGGCGAGCCTGCACTATTTAACTGACTTGATCGGAATGAGACCCCTAATGGTTTGGAGGTCTATATGGGCTAAAGTAGAAACCGATTTTACTAGACAGATCATTTTAGATTGTCTTAAAATGAGTAAAGCCTGTAAAATTCCCTGGTTAAGTTATGTTTCTTCCTCTTACAGCACTATCCTTAACCCCGACATTGTTAAAGATCTATATAGTGCTGTTACTGTATCCAAAATAGAACTTAAAAATACTTTTATTGGGACTAAATCCAGCTTACGTAAAGCAAAATGTGGCTCCATGTCAACTTTTGTATTTTATCACTCAAATTTGTTGGAGGACGAGGGCATGCCTATGTATTTAAAGTTTATTACCAAGCAATCACATCTGTTTGTACTTACGCGATTAAGACTTGGTATTGTTCATAATTTAGTGGCCTTTCCAGTGATGAAACTCCACAGCCAATCCCCTTGTCCCTGTGATGGCCAATCTAGGCAATGCACCTTGCACTTTATGCTTATCTGCCCTTTTTATTTGCACCTTCGGCGCTATTATCTTAGACCTGTTTTTATAAAACACTTTGTGTATACTACTGCCCAAGCCATGAAACTGCTATTTGCACTTGACTCCGTTGATATTTGTTTTTTTACTGCTACTTTCTTACTCAAAGCTGTGTCGCATAGGAAAAGTCTGGTGTTTTAATATTATATATTCTGTGTATCCCGCTTTTGTGATTGTTTTTAATAATCGAATAAAGCTTTGAGATCTGAATCTGACTAGGATAGTTGTTAATACACTTAGGGACATGTTTTAAACCTCACATTTCTCTACCATTATGATAAGTGAGACAGAAGTGATTGTGCCAGGCCTACCCAAACTGAAAGGCCGACTCCTGTCATGCTACTCCTATTAGTGTCAGCATCTCACCAGAGATGTCACAGAGCGTGTCATGCCTTTTAAGGGTAAGATGACACATGTAAAGTATCCTATATGCACTGGACTATCTCTGTTTAAGATTGCATGCTCTGTAAACGTGTGTAGAAGAAGATGCATGGTATGAAGCTTTGTGTTTTATTGCTTTCGCAAGCCCTGCTTAGAAAAGAGATGTGTGGATCTGAGATTGAAATGTGAAGTAACTCTGTGAATATTTTCTCTGGGGTATGATAGACTGTTTAGTTTTGAACGTAGGATCAAGAACTGGACCACACGTCTCAGACAACATGTGAAAGTACAGACATAGCTGATGTACAAAAGAGGTGAGACATTAAAACTTGCAGTGTACTTCTTTGGTGACTTATATGGACTAGGATACTGGTTAATACACTTGGAAACATGTTTTAAACATCACATTTCGCTACCAGTTTCGATAGTGAGACAGAGCTGACAGTGCCAGTCCTGACCCAAAATGAAAGGGCAACTCTTGTCATGCCACTCTTATTAGTGTCAGAAAAACACTTGTTGGGACCACTTCTGATCCCGATCAAGCTGCACAGCCGTCCGATATGAATGAATCCAATCAATCGATTCAACTATAAACCATTTGCCTTAAACCACTTTTAACTTCATATATTTAAACTCCTTTTTCTTTTTCATTTTATCAATCCATTTTACGCATTCCTTTGGATGTTCGTGAATGTTCATAAAACCCTGGAGAATTAAGTTTTTCCACATCTCACAATTTTTAGTTAAAAACCCAATGCATTTCCGGGTGAACCCTTCGTCAGGGTTATCTACAATAAAAACAGAATGCATAAAGAACCATCAGCTCCGTTATCCTACTTCTTCAGAGAATTAAAACAACACAACAAAACCCATCCTTTACAAACTCAGGGGCATATTACCAAGCAATAGCGATTATCGCTATTGCTTGGTTAGCGGGAAAAAAATATCGCAGAGCACCGAGGATTTTTACCGCTGAGATACCTTGATATTATCAAGTTTTATCTCAAAAGTGGTAAAAATCCTGCGAAATGCATGAATATCGCTGAAAAATCAGCGATATTCATGCATTATCGTGACAATGCTCTTAGCCATGTTATCCACCTTCCATTGGATAACATGGCTAAGAACTGCTTTTAGCAGGCGTTAGCTTTTGGAGATATTCGCGCTTAGCGCAAATATTTCCAAAAGTTGTTAATAGGAGTTAGAGATGTTAGCGACTGTTTTCAGTCGCTAACATCTTGGCACGCCCACTTTGCATGTCATTAGCGATAATTATTGCTGACATGCAAAGTGGGCCCCTAAATGCCGGCTATCACCTACAAGCTGTCGCTAACTGGTGTTAGCGACAGCTTGTTAATAGGGCGATAAAATTATCGCCGCATTAGCGGGAAAAAGTCCCGCTAATGCGGCGATAATGCCCTTGGTAATATGCCCCTCAATTCATAAAATACTGGCATTGCAGAAATGTGTTTAAATTATTATTAACCTGCAAACTAACCATCCCCATAAACCACAACCCACAACATCTCTTCCCTCCAACCTCTGACATATCCTGAATCAGGTGCACTCACAAACCCCAAAGTACTCAAGTCCTCGTATTCCCCCATTAGCCTGTGCACACATCCTGCTTACCATGACATGTGTTTATCTATTTTTAATGAAAGAGACATTGCTAGATTTCAGCTTGTGTTCTTAACCACTGTAGCATGTCACTCATGTTTCCCATAGTGTGCATCCGCACCTCAAGTTTGTTGAATAATGACTGCCAAACCTCACTATTGCCCTTTTCAGCATTGTCTCCCCTTCGCTTTCCTCCAGTAATTAGTCATGTGAATTCTGTGTTTAAACTAAACTACGAGCTGGAATTGAGATCTAATTCCCCATCTATTGGTCCGACTGACTTAAAGCAAATACTTAATTTCCCAGACTACTTTGCAAATTCGTTTCAAGAACTCCCCCATCATAAAACTAACTCATTTCTCTGAGTCCACTTGAAAAAATTTAAGGTAAAGCAATATAGGTGAAAAACAGGTAGCTAATAAGCAAAACGGTTTTGCAAAGTGAGCATTTTCACATATTTGCATTCACCCGAACTGGTTTGTTTACAAATTGCATTCAATACTGAAGATAGCTTTACATGCTGAGGAAACACGACTACTGTGTAATCCAGTTCTTTCATGATAAAGTTGCATTACACTGTTTAATCTTAATCGCTGCTCCTCTTTTTGTAAGCATCTCTCCAGAGATCTCAATGAATATGTCAGTGTATTTTTGGGGTGAGATGACACATGTAAAATAGCCTATAACCTCTAGACTACCTCAGTTTTACACTGCATGCTCTCTAGATTTGTGTCGAACAAGCTGCATGGATGACAGTCTGCTTATTATACAGGGAAGTGGGGTAAGAAGCTTTGAGACGGAGAAAGCACCTACTTGCACCCAGGCCATACCGGGGACACAAACGCCGCCACAGGCCAAGAGTCAATCTGTGTTTTGCATCGCGCCCCCGCCCCGGGACCACAACTTCCGGAAGCCCCAGCGGCGGCGTGCACCTCTGACCTCGCGCCAGTGCCCGGAGGCGCTTTAAATCGGCGCTGAGGCCAAGGGCGGGCCCGTTTAAGCCCCGTTCAAGCCCGAGCAAGGACGGGACGGGCCATACTACTTACATCTCCAACAAAGGCACAAGGTTAGTGTCAAGTCTTATCATCATTTGTGTGGTCCATGTGGTTGGGAGGACTAGCAATCTTAGTACAGTGAGCATGGTGACCCCATCAGAAGCAGCCCTTAATGGTAGAAAGTCTACAGGAGGCTCTCTATTGGGAACTTCTTGATTAGGGTATCATCAGCCCTTGCCAAGGATATAGAACTTACAGAAAACAGACTATCCTTGGACACCATGTTTGATAAGCGTTCGTCTTTGGGTAATCTAGCAACAGCTAGATCACCGTTACCTCGGCAGGAAGATATCCAGGGAACACTCCCTCCCTCGGGGGTGGTGGAGATTATTTCTTCTCCCCACCTAGATCTCACGGACGAGCTAAGTTTGTCTTCATCTATGTCTTTACTCCCCCATCCTGGTGCTGGAAGAGTCCCCTCACCTAACATCAAAGCCTGTAAACTAAAATCAGGTCCGGCACAGATAGAGTTGGGGATGTTAGCAAAAAGAAAACGTCCAGGTCCATCGATAGAAGATGAGGGAAGGAAAGCAAAGTGTCCAAAGAAGACTCTTCCAAAGGAGGTCGTAATAGCAACGTCATCTGGTAGCCAAACTCAGACTGTACCACCTATTATTGAAGGGCATGGAGGGTTACAGGTACCTGTAAGGAACGAGTCACATTTTGATCTGGGCCAATCATTTTGGAAAAAACTGGAGGGAACCATTAAGAAGCTGTGCAACCCAATATATGATTGGTTGGAGTCTATTGAAAATAGACTGGTGTGCCTGGAACTCTCATTATCAACAGTCCAAAAACAGGTTGGAACATGGCGTAGTGTTCCAAACCTGCATCGGAAATCACCAATAGCTCAAAACCCACCGGATTATTCCATTTCTGGGGCAATCAGTGTGGGGGCCGGAGTCTCTGAGGCAGTTAACATGGTGCCTTCTTAGGCACCACCACCATCTGCATTGCCAGACACTGGGAACATAGTAGGGACGGAACAAGGGCCTCATGTTACAGAGAATAGACCAGTAGTACCTTTTTCAAATCCATCTTCGGGGCCTGTAACAAGTACTGTGGGGCCTGTAACAAGATCTGTGGCTACCCTACCGACTGTTGATCTCCCACCTGAATCAGCACTGTATGTGGTAATACTAGTGGGAGTACCCCCAGTAGCCCAGAGCAACCGAGAAACCTACGGGGAGTTGAAAAATAAGTGTATCTTTTGGCTCAATAAGTAGCGCCCATTACCACCGAACATACTTACAGAAATTCTGTTTGAAAGGAGAGTGAACTGGTTGGGAAGGAGCCCTAAGTCTTCTGAAGGGGACTGTGTCATTAATTACTTCAAAGGCTGGAGAAGTGTGAACTACATTTGTAGCTGGCCACGATCTGATCGGTTCCCCCAGATACAAACTTTCCCCCTATCATATTTCTATGGCCCTAGGGTACCCATTGGAAGGAATGTTTTTAGATCGGAAGAGCAAATTAATGCATGTCCTTTGGGTAATTTAAGGCTGTTTAATAGGTTTGAGGCTTTGTCGGGGTTAGCCGAGTGTGATTGACGCAATGTGCGCCAAAATCAAAACCCTGCATTAAGTTTTGTGTCTCCAGATATAGGGGAGGATGGGTGTGATAAGTGGGTAGCTGAAGCGACCGCCAATGATTGCAGATGCATAGAGAAAGGTGCCTGCAGTTCAGTCATGACAGGTACTGGAAACATAGGTGAGGCATTAGAAGTGGGAGCAATGTCTATGCAGAATGAGGAATTCCAAGCACCCGTGAGTTCGCCAGAATCAGTAAATTTAGCTTGCGGTCCTGCTGCGGTGGTATGCCAAACATCGTTCATTTCATGGAATGTGGCGGGTGTGGGGACCAAACTTAACTCACCCGCCTGGATGGAATTCATCGATAAATTTGACATTTGTCTGCTCCAGGAGACTTGGGCAATTGAGCCTGTGTTTAAGGAGGGTTATCTAAATGTTTATGTCCCCGCAGTTAAAGGCCACCCAGGTAGCCATATGGGGGGCTTAGTTATTTGGGTAAGACAGAGTCTTAACTGCCATAGCCACTTACTCCCCTGGTCAAACTGCGATATTCTTACCGTAAGGCTTTGTTTCCCTCCAAATTTGAAAATAGACATTTTTAATGTCTATGCTAGGGGTCTCCCAGGAGGCAAGAAATCCGCGGTGGTAGTAGCCCTGGACACAATGCTTCAGGAAACCCCTGGAAATGTACTACCAATAATAGCAGGTGATTTTAATACTACTTTCGAACCATTGGGCCCCGATGATATGCACCTAATGGATGAAGAGGATAGTAGATGGGGAGTTCCCCAGCTAGACACTAACCCTATAAGAAAGTGGACTGATTGAAGGGCCTCTGTATGGGGCATCAGTTGGAGGCAGCTAATGGCAGTACACCTTCGGATAGAATGGGCAAAGCAACGTTCGATAATGGTAATAGAGCAAGTCACATAGACTATCTACTTGTTCCTCCCAAGCTGTGGTACACCCTTCTTGATATGGAGGAAGTGGACCGCATCAAGAGTGACCACAACCCCGTCTCCGCGGTGTTTAATTTGGGTTTAATGATGGTGGATGAAAAGTCTAGGGGCCCTATAAAGTCGAACCTAGTTCTAGCTAATGATGAGCGACCGTTAAAGTGGTGCCAGGTGGTAGAATACCAGGACATCATTACAGAAATTGAGGAGGGCTTGGAAGGTGTTCTGGTGACTATCGAGGTTGAATCTAATGATGGGCTCCCGTATAGAGCTTTTATGGATGCCCATGATATTTACTTTACTAGTCTGAAAAACTACTTTTGTAGGTCTCGCCAAGGTAAAAGTGTGTAAATTCGTAGAGCAGACAGTTGGTATGATGGCTCCTGTCGTAAAGCTAGGGGGGAGCTATCTAAAGCATTAAAATCAAAGGACCCAAGTGAAGTAAAGGCGGCTAGAGCCAATTATAGGCATAAACAGCTTACTGCTAAAAAAGCATGGGAAGAGTCTAGTTGGCAGGACCTTAAAGAAGCTTGCAAAGCTAAAAACACAAAAGCTTTTTGGGACTTTTTTAAATGGGGTAGGGATGGACAACATGAGACACCCCAAAATAATGTAGCCCAAAGTGCATGGGTTGATTATTTTAAACCACAATACGCCGCTAATGAAGCAGGTTGTACAGAGGGAACGCGGGTCCACGTTTTCTATAATGAAGCAGTATTCACAGTAGGAGAAGTGGACAGAGCGTTGGATCTGGTGACCGCGGGCCGCGCACCTGGAATGGATTGTGTCCCTGCCGATTTGTTTTTATACAAGAAGGGAAGATGGCGGTTGTATATCATGCATTTAGGAAATGCCATCGCCCAGGGGATGGAAGTCCCACTTTCATGGAAATGCGCGAAAATAGTTCCGGTATTTAAAAAAGGGGACAAGTTGTTAGCAGGGAATTACAGGCCCATCAGCCTGATCGACTCTGTCCAAAAAATCATGGGACGGCTGGTTTTGGGGAAAATCCAGATGTGGATGGATGATAATAACATCTTGAGTCACCTCCAGGATGGGTTTCGACCCAAGACCAGCACCATAGACCAGGTCTTCCGATTTATCATTTTATTTTGGCGCACTGTGGTTATGGACAAAGGTACCCTTTACGCCGTCTTTGTAGACTTAAGGGCGGCATTTGACTTGGTGCCCCGCAACAAACTGTGGCAAGTGCTGGAGGAATTAGGGATGCCCCCTGAGCTGTTGTGTTTGGTTGTCCGGTTACATGATGGTATGTTTGCTCGGGTACGGTGGGAGGGCCAGGGAGATGTTACGGAACCCTTCCCTGTCGAACGAGGGGTGAGGCAGGGCTGCATTTTGACGCCTACCCTGTTCTCTCTCTTTGTGAACGGGGTAGCGAGTTTTCTCTCCTGGGTCCCTACTGATGCCCCTATGATGTGTGGTGAGCGAGTCCCGATCCTCATGTTCGCGGACGACACCTTATTAATTTCAAAAACCCCTAGTGGCCTACAGCGTGCTCTTAAGCGCTTTGAGGACTTTTGCCTAGAACGGGGTTTGGAAATAAATATAGCAAAAACCAAGTATATGGTCCTTACTGATCGTAAACTTATAGGGTGTACCAAACCCTACAGAGGGAGAATATACATGAACAACTCCCCACTTGAACAGGTTGAAGCTTTTACCTACCTGGTGGTCACCCTCCAGAAAGATCTGGGATGGACTAGCCAACTAGAACTAGCAGTCCTTAAGCATCGCCAGCAGGCAGGTATCCTTCTTGAAAGGTTTAAATCTTCTGAATCAAAACCCATTAGCCCATTACTAGAAATTTATGGGATGAAGGTACTTAGGGGCATATTATCAAGGGGGTTTATCTCCGCTTTTTTGGCTTTAAAAGCCAAGACAGCGGAGATAAAATTATCTCCCTATTACCTAGCTGTCGCTAACACCAGTTAGCGACAGCTAGTAGGAGATAGCGAACATCTTGGGCCCCACTTTGCATGTCAGTGATATTTATCACTAATGACATGCAAAGTGGGCGTGCCAAGATGTTAGCGACTGGAAGCAGTCGCTAACATCGCTATCTCCTATTACCAACTTTTGGAGATATTCGCGCTAAGCGCGAATATCTCCAAAAGCTAACACCTGCCCTGAGCAGTTCTTAGCCATGTTTTCCAATGGGAGGTGGATAACATGGCTAAGAGCATTAGCTCGGTAATGCATGAATATCGCTGACTTTTCAGCGATATTCATGCATTGAGGCCGATTTTTATCGCATTTGCGATAAACCTTGGTATTACCAAGGTTTCTTTGCGATAAAAATCGCCGCAGCTCAGCAGTAAATTTTTGTCTCTAACCAAGCAATAGCGATAATTATCGCTAATGCTTGGTAATATGCACCTTAGTTCGCCTCTTTACGGAGCTGAACTATGGGGTTTTGAAAAATTGGGGAGTCTGACACTAGCAGAAAACGAATTTCTAAGAAAAGCGACTAGTGTATCTGTACTGTAAACGCTGTGATGTAGTTGGGACATGCGCCTCGCAATATAGCATCTGATCCCACAGAACTGATGAGTTTTATCAATTTTAAGGATGTGCTTTTAGCTACGTGATATTCGTCAACTGTCCCTTGGTGTTTAATTCTTTTTTAAATATATTTATTGTATAATCTTCTTAATGATATTTTTTTTTAATTATTGGAAAATGGGATTTTATGTCTCACTTTTATGACTTAATTGGCGAATAAAGTTATTTGAATTGCTTTGTATTTTATTGGTTTCAGGAGGTCTGCTAAGAAAAAAGATGTGTGGTTCTGGGACTGAAATGAGAAGAAGCTCTGTTAATATTTCCTCAGGAGTATGATAGACTGTTTAGTTTTCAAGTTAGGATCATCAGTTTCACCATATGTCTCAAACTATATCTACAAGTACAGACATAGCTGAAATATGTAAGAGGTGAGACATTTAACCCCTCCCACGCTCATGGCGAGCTCAGCTCATCATGAGCCACGGTTCTCGTGTGCTCATGACAAGCTGAGCTCATCATGATCGTAAATTTATAGGGTGTACCAAACCCTACAGAGGGAGAATATACATGAACAACTCCCCGTTTGAACAGGTTGAAGCTTTTACCTACCTGGGGGTCACCCTCCAGAAAGATCTGGGATGGACTAGCCAACTAGAACTAGCAGTCCTTAAGCATCGCCAGCAGGCAGGTATCCTTCTTAAAAGGTTTAAATCTTCTGAATCAAAACCCATTAGCCCATTACTAGAAATTTATGGGATGACGGTACTTAGGGGCATATTATCAAGGGGGTTTATCTCCACTTTTTTGGCTTTAAAAGCCAAGAAAGCGGATATAAAATTATCTCCCTATTACCTAGCTGTCGCTAGCACCAGTTAGCGACAGCTAGTAGGAGATAGCGAACATCTTGGGCCCCACTTTGCATGTCAGTGATATTTATCACTAATGACATGCAAAGTGGGTGTGCCAAGATGTTAGCGACTGGAAACAGTCGCTAACATCGCTATCTCCTATTACCAACTTTTGGAGATATTCGCGCTAAGCGCAAATATCTCCAAAAGCTAACCCCTACCCTGAGCAGTTCTTAGCCATGTTTTCCAATGGGAGGTGGATAACATGGCTAAGAGCATTAGCTCGGTAATGCATGAATATTGCTGACTTTTCAGCGATATTCATGCATTGCGGACGATTTTTATCGCATTTGCGATAAACCTTGGTAATACCAACCATACCAATATAAACCTTGGTAATACCAAGGTTTATGTGCGATAAAAATCGCTGCAGCTCAGCAGTAAATTTTTGTCTCTAACCAAGCAATAGCGATAATTATCGCTATTGCTTGGTAATATGCCCCTTAGTTCGGCTCTTTAAGGAGCCGAACTATGGGGTTTTGAAAAATTGGGGAGTCTGACACTAGCAGAAAACGAATTTCTAAGAAAAGCGACTAGTGTATCTACTGTAAACGCTGTGATGTAGTTGGGACATGAGCCTCGCAATATAGCATCTGATCCCACAGAACTGATGAGTTTTACACATTTTAAGGATGTGTTTTTAGCTACGTGATATTCGGCAACTGTCCCTTGGTGTTTAATTCTTTTTTAAATATATTTATTGTATAATCTTCTTAATGATATTTTTTTTAATTATTGGAAAATGTGATTTTATGTCTCACTTTTATGACTTAATTGGCGAATAAAGTTATTTGAATTGCTTTGTATTTTATTGGTTTCATGAGGTCTGCTAAGAAAAAAGATGTGTGGTTCTGGGACTGAAATGAGAAGAAGCTCTGTTAATATTTCCTCAGGAGTATGATAGACTGTTTAGTTTTCAAGTTAGGATCTTCAGTTTCACCATATGTCTCAAACTATATCTACAAGTACAGACATAGCTGAAATATGTAAGAGGTGAGACATTTAACCCCTCCCACGCTCATGACGAGCTCAGCCCATCATGAGCCATGGTTCTCAAGTGCTCATGACAAGCTGAGCTCGTCATGACCGTTAGAACGCTCGCCCGCTGGGCAAATTCCCCTGCTGTGCGAACGTTCTAATGAAACGGGTGTGGTCATGACGAGCTCGCCATGAGCACACGACCACCGTGAAACAAAACGATCTGAGCTCGTCATGAGCACCGGGGTACAGCGCCCCCCCCCCAGCATGGCAGGGGAATATGACCTCGCAGCCTAGGGGTTAAACTTCACAGAATATGTTTTGAGTTTAAAGTACACATATCACTATCTACAACCTACTTGCAGTGTACTTTTGCAGAGATTTACATGGACTGGAAGTGGTTAAAACATTTGGGAACATGTTTTAAACCTCACATTTCTCTACCAGTTTGTTTAATGAGACAGTGCTGAAAGACTGACTCCTGCCATGCTACTCTGATTGGTGTTAGCATCTCCCCAGAGATCTCAACGAGTGTTCAATGCCATTTAAGGGTGAGATGACACATGTAAAGTAGGCTATAGACACTAGACTACCTCTCTTTCAGGCTGTATGGTCTGTAAATGTGTGTAGAAGAAGCTGGATGGATTACTTTCTGCTTTTCATACATAGCAGAGTGGTATGCAGCTGTGGATTCAAGTGCTTCCATGAGGCCTTCCTAGCTAAGAGATCTGTACTTCTGGTACTGAATGCCGAAGTAGCTCTGGCAATATTTGTCTAGTGGTATGATACATTCCAAAGTTTTTTAGTTAATGTCATCAGCTGCACCACATATGTCAGACTACAAGTACAAATACAGACATATCTAAGAGATGGTAGCAGTCAGACATTCAAACTTGTCAGACTAGGCCTTCAGTTTGAAAAACACACATCACTATTTATGGCCTACGTGCAGTGTTCCATTGAAGAGAGTTATATGGACTAGGTTAGAGGGTAATACATTTGGCAGCATGATTCAAAACTCACATTTCTCTAACATTTCACAGCTTATTTCTAATAAATGTACAGTTCACCAGCAACATTAAATCCTATATTTTTACCTTTGAAGTAATTTAGAAAGATTATATAGTAAAGATATCTTTGTAGTAGTAGTGTCCTAAACAGTTATAATCATTTTCAATCATGAAGTATAACTATTATAAAGAAGAAAAGCAAATATGTAAGTACATTTTCTGGAGAAATAAAATTATAAATTCTTTCAATTACGTTGTACTATAATAATAGACAGCAGTATAAGTTTCCCTTTTTATTGTTCTCAGATTGCATATAACCTCACTGTAAATGGTGGTTTGAAAGTAGCCTTATCATTGAACAGTGGGGCATAAACATCCAATTACTTATCTCCTTTTTGTTAAACCACAGTCTGTCCAGCTTTCATTATTCTGTCTTACTTAGCTACAGACATCTTTTGATTCGCTGCTCACCTGCCTCCAAAATGCTTACAGTATGGATTGTGGGTCACACCTATGTTTTCTGGGGAAAAACGTATGCTGGGGTCCGAGGTATTGACAAAGACTTGGGTTTGCATAATATGGAAATTAAGTGGTTTGCAAAGAGAGGATTAAAGTGCCACCAACTGCTGCCTACGATTAAAAGCATTTAGAATTTCCAAACCCCTGACCTCATGATTGTGAACTGTGGTGGCAATGACCTAGGCACAGTGACTGGGGTGGGATTGGAAATCTTAATGAAGAATACCTTTGCCCAACTGATGTTACTTTTCACTCACAGTGTCTTTGTGAACTCTAAAATATGCCAAAGACAGAAATGGAAGTAGTCAAATCAATTCTGTCCACCAATTGGCAAAGCCAGGAAGCATGTTAATACAGCTAATACCTCAGATATCATAACATGGGCTCTCTTTATAAGAACAATCTGCTTTTTGACATGGATAATATCTATAGAAGCAATGGAGTTCACTTCACAAACGAAGGAAACAGGGTGTTTCTCAGCAACCTGAAATTGTGCATCCACACTTACATGTCGCTGCAACAAAGTCATAATAAGCACACCAGCACTTCTCAGAGCCACGCTATACCCCAATATTGGAAAGTGTATCTTTTATAACTATATTACTGTAAAATATGTTTGGGATTCGTGAACCCATCAAGGATCCGCAAACCAAAAGCACAAATTCAATGCTCACCAACACATTTTAAATTGTTTATTATATTTTGAACTATATACATATTAAAATGTTTTTCTAACTACTTTTACAACTGTGTACATGTCAGTATAAGTATGTACTTAACTCTGAATAGTGTTATTATAGCCTTCACAAATGTCTGAGTGGGAATGTGAGTGGGTGCATCAGTGTATAAGTAGCTCTGTAACTGAGTGAACCATTATCTAAATGGGTTTCTGAGTGGTTGAATCAGTGTCTCACTGACTCTGTCACTAGGTACATCCCTGTCTGGCTAATTCTACAAGTGCCTTTTGGTGGATGATTGAGCAGATGATTTTTCAGGATAGTAGATTTGCCAACGAGAGACTGAACAGAGTTAGTGCCCCAAACGTTTCATAATCTGCTGAGGAAGAGCTATAGTATCTCTATGGTGTGATGTTCTGCCTGAAACAATGGCACCATAGTCCCTAAATGTATTCAAGTAATGGTGAAAAAGTGACACATATAGCAAAGGAGTACTACCGTTTGGGTCCAAAGGGTAGTATGACGGAAGACTGAAAGCATTTACCCCACACGCCTTAACAACACAGTTAGTACCCTGCGGGCAATGTTACCACACATTACTTTAGCACACAAGTCATTACGACTTGCTTTAGGGGGCACTGGAATTTGGATTAGTATAAATTATTAATCCAACTCAAGTCTATGCAACAGTAGGAAAAGTGTTAGACTTCAAAACCCAACACCAACCCAACAACGCGCTCCCTACAGCTAGTCATTGTAATGACTTGTGTGGTAAAGTAACGTGTAGTAACGTCACAAGTGGGGTAACATCTTTGTTGTAAAGGCCGGTCATTGTAAAGACTGCAGGGTAATAATTAAAGTAAGGCATTTTATAAAGCACAAAGTTACGTCCATAGACATGTCCAAGTGCTAGGGTTTCTTGTCCTCTACCATGAACATAAACACTAGACACTGGACTAGATAGAAATGTAAAGCCAAGTTTTCAGCTTTTTTTGAAAACAGAACTCTGATTTCTCCTGTCTAAGTGAAATATGTCATAAGGTCCACATTAGCCATTAAAAAGCTAAATAAGTATCCTCTGATGCGTGATTTGTGGCATTGGCTGATCTGGAAGATCTTTTTGGAGAGTAGGCTGAAATCATATTCTTCAAGTAGACAGAGCCTTTGCCAATAAGAATTCTATGGCAATTGAATGGAGCTTTGAAGGAAACTGATTCTGTCATCAGAAGCCAATGCAATTTCACTTAGCCAGGAGTTGAGGGGGAGTGTATAGGCAAGTTCAGCATAAAAAGTGCTGACATATTCTGTACCCTCTGGAGTCGCATCATGTGTGTCTGCGAAACTCTGAGATATAGAGCATTACAGTAATCCAGTCTATACATGATAAGAGACTGGACCACAGTTTTCCTGGCAACTTCTACGCCTAGCCAGGTTACTTCTAAAGTATGTTTCCCGCTCCTAAACATCTTCACATACATAAGGAACCAACCACTAGTAACAAGACCACAAACACAAAAGAAGTTTCAGCCAAGGTTTTCAAAAACTATGCCCTTGCTCAACCCTTGGTAGCTGGCTACAAGGGGACGTGCTTATCTTAGGATACAGATGTGTAAAGCCTTCAAAAATACTAATATATTATTGAACCCTCACCAACCAGCCCTGACACCTGGAAACCACCAATTGACAACTTGACAGCAATCACCGCTGAAGACACACTGAAGAAAATGAAGTCTATCCACTCAGGGGCTCCCACGGACCCCTGCCCCCACCACATCTTCAACAGAGCCACCAACACCATCAAACCCATTATCCGCCACACCATCAACCACTCCCTGGTGACTGTTTCGTTCCCAGACGACTGGAAACACGCCGAGGTCAACCCCCTCCTGAAGAAACCCTTGGCGGACCCCACCAACCTCAAAAACTGCAGACCCATCTCCCTGCTCCTATTCCGAGCAAAAGCCATCAAGAAAGCTATCAACAGCCAACATTCATCGAAGAACACAACATCCTCGACTCCTTCCAATCTGGCTTTAGAAAAAACCACAGTACGGAAACTGCCCTCCTCGCCTTAACAGACGTCATCCGCACCCTACTGGACAAAGGAGAAACAATAGACCTCATCCTTCTCAACCTCTCAGCGGTGTTCGACACATTCTCTCACCGCACCCTAATACACATACTCCTGAATGCAGGGATCCAGGACAATGTCTACATGGCTCCACTTGCACCCATCGTCAGAACCTACAGAGTCAACATTGTGTCATAAGCAGACTACACCCAACTCATCCTCTCTCTATCCAAAGAACCCAACACCGACAGACCCTACTTTTGAGAAAGCATGGAATCCGTCACCAAATGGATGAAAAACAGCTGCCTACAACTAAACACCAACAAAATAGAAGTACTCATCATGGGCCCAAACCCCAATGCCTGGAGCAACACCTGGTGGCCCCCGCCCTCGGAAACCCGCCAACCTCCATGGACCACGCACGCAAACTGGGAATCATCCTGGACTCAGAGCTTAAAATGGAACACCAGATCAACTCTGTCTCGTCTTTCTGCTTCCACACCCTCTGCCTCCTATGTAAGGCCTTCAAATGGATCCCCCTTGAACACAGAAAGACTGTCACTCACACCCTGGTCACCAGCAGACTCGACTACAGCAACGCACTCTACGCCGGAATAAACAAAAACATCACCCGCAAGCTACTGAGCATCCAGAACTCCACCGCAAGACTGGTCCTCAACCTGCCAAAACACTGCCACATTTCCCAGCACCAGCGCACACTCCACAGGCTCCCCATCGAGCAGGGAATCACCTTCAAGATACTCACCCATGGCACCGGACCAGCATACCTGAACAGCTGACTCAAATTCCTCGCACCCCAAAGAACCCTACGATCAGCCCAGCTCTCCTTCGCTGTGGTCCCCCGCACCAGAAAGACCAGATTGAGTGGCTGCTCCTTCTCCTTCCTTTCGGCCAAAGCCTGGAACACCCTACTGCTCCACCTCAGACAGACAACATCGCTCACCATCTTCGCAAGAAACCTCAAAACCTGGACCCTCGACAGACACCCTCCTTGAATGAATGGATCATGCCCCTCCCTACCCCTAGCACCTTGAGACCCTTACAGGTGAGTTGTCGTGCTTAACAAACCCCTGATTGATTGATTGATTGATTGAGGATAAAGGAGATACACTTCTAAAATAACCCCTGCTCACCCATTTGGTAGCTTGGCATGATCAGACAGGATTATCTCAGAGGCAGTGTGTAAGCATCTGTGAACACATACAGTAATACTGTGAAAACACTACAAATGGATACCACACCTGTTTAGAAAAATAAGTATTATTTATCTAAAGCAAAACAAGACTTAACAACAAAAATCCACAATACAGTAAGAGGAGTATGACTTTCAAATGGTAGAAATAGTTCCATTCAAAGCAAATGGAAGAAGCAACACTTTTCACACAGAGTACCTTAGATGTGCCGCACATACAAACAAAAAGGGCTGCATGGAGGGTGATGCGTCAATTTCTTATACTTGGAAGGTGAATTGTCAGTTCTTTGCCCTGGCGGAGGTGATGCATCAATTCCTTACTGCTGCGCAGGGGCGGTGATACATCGGTTCCTTATCGGAAAGGAGATGATGCAACAATTTCTTACTGCATGGGGAGGTGATGCATTGCTTTCTTACTGCGTCCCCCAACAATGTGACAGACCTGGTGCCCCGCATTGATGTGAGAATCCAGGACGATGTGTGGTTTCTTGTAGCCGCACAGCAGGGCTTGCGTCAGAATGGGAGCCGTGATCTCGGACTTCAGAGACAAATGCAGCGTGTAGTGATTTCTCGAGCCGCGAGGAGAAATTATAATAACTTTATTGCATGATTAATTAAAACCTTCGCAAACAAATAAAGCCGCGAGGAGCCGCTGCATGGATTTCTTTGGCAATGCATTGGAAATAGGCACAGATGCATCACTTTTCTAGCTCCCAACAGCCAGAACAACCTCCAGAGGCCCAGAACAGCCACGGGCACCTCTTGGCAAGTCAGGACTCCCAGAAAGGAAGTTCTGGGTAGCTGGGTGTGAAGTATATGTGTCCATCTGACTTCAGAAGAGGACACAAGCTCTTCTTCAAGCCCTTGGTGATCTTCCTCAAGTAAGGGACACAGCAAACAGCAAAGTCCTTTTCCCTTTCCTTGGCAGAAAGTAGCCATTCATGGCCTACCCCAGAAAGCAAACAACACAGGGGCAGTACTCCTACTCAGTTTCTCCAGCTCTTCTCCTTGGCAAAGGTTCCTCTTGATTTCACAGAAGAGATCTAAAGTTCTAGGCCCCAATATTTAAAGCACAAATGCCTTTGTTCTCTGGGGCAGAGAAGCTCTTTGACCAGCCATAAGCAGTAAGCAGTTCTGTCCTTTCTGGTGCAGCTGCCCAGCATGAGGTGAAGACAGCATTGTGTAAGGCAGACAAACAGAGCCTATTGAGGTGCAAGGAAAATGTCCTCCTGCACCTCTAAATCAGACCGGGCCTATTCAGGTGCCAGTGAGAACTCCTCCCCCTACTCTGAATGCAGCCCAGGTCTATTCAGCCCAGTCCTGACTCATCCAGACTCTCTGGAGCCACTGCACACCCCAATACATGTCACTCCAAAGCCAGACAATCAATGATATTCTAGAAGAGGCACAATGGAAGGCTAAGAAAGAAAATATCTACTTTATAAAAGTGGTTTTCTCAAAAACAAAATGTAAAAGCCATTCTCACTAAAAGATGCATTTTAGCATTCTGAGTTTAGGCATACTTAACTTTGTTTTTCTACCTTGTTCCCAGGGGTAGTTCTGTTTATAAGATATCAGACTCCCCATTCTATCCTGTGGGGATAGGTAGCCTTGCAATAGTGAAAAACACAATTTGCAGTATTTCACTATCAGGACATGCCACACACACCAGGGCATGTCCTGCCTTTCACATACACTGCACCCTGCTCACAGGAGTACCATGGGCCTACCTTAGAAGTGACTAACATGTAAGAAAAGGGAAGGTTAGGGACTGGTAAGTGTGTGCACTTGCCAAGTCGACATGGCAGTACCAGACTGCACAACGGCGCTGCAATGGCAGGCCTGGGTTACATTCACATGATTCCTATGTGGGTGGCACAATCAGTGCTGCAGGCCCATTAGCAGTATTTGATTTACAGGCCCTGGACACACATAGTGCACTTTACTAGTAGGGACTGACTAGTAAATCAAATCAGCCAATTATGCAAACACCAATCCATACATACAATTTACAGGGAGAACATATGCACTTTAGCACTGATCAGCAGTGGTGAGGTACCCAGAGTCATAAAACCAACAAAAACAGGTCAGGCACAAAAGGCCACAAAGCAAAAAATTCAAGGGATAAACCCGCTGTAAAAGCCAGGTCTAGCATTCACAGGTTGTGGGTGTCAAGCATGGGGATATCCCTGACCAAGGAGATGCAGAGTGCCACCCAGGTGTTTGGCCACTTCCTCCAAAGTGTGGCATATTCTTGTCCCAGAAAGAACCATTCTCTTAAAATCCAACAAGTAGAAAGTCTCTCCTTTGGAGGTAGAGCTGGCTGGTTGGTGAAACTTAGCCAAACCCACTGGTTTGGCTAGATTTCACTAACACAACCCTTCAAACCCCTGACTAATCTAATTACTGAGATTCCTGTGTGCCTGGGGGTGCAGGATATGGAGGTCAGCCTGTGCTGGTCCCAAACTGTTGTTCTCCCTTTGAAGACTAGTTTGCCTCCCCCACCCTCTTCCTGCCTTTTGGCTTCTGCAGCTAAAGTTCTCCACCCACAGGAAATGCATAGTGTACTCTGACAGGGCACTACACACCTCATTAAGCAGCTCACGCTCATTCTGGGAAAGACTGGACAGTCAGGAGAGGGCAGATGGAAACTGGATTTCGGCTCATAGAAAAGAAAGTTTACTAACTTATTTTCTGTAATAGATATTAGAAATCAAACAGTGTCAAGTTGTTGGATTTATCTTAACTGTTAATTAGATACCTTGAAGTATATCTTTAGATGGCTCCTGCCAATATTTATACTTAAATACATTTTCTCAATGTTAGCCTATGGAGTCATTCACTATAATGATAAGAATTGGCAGTTTTTCCCTCACCAGTTCTTATAAAACATATTTTATAATGTCCCTGCTTATAGTTACAAGAAACTGTACCCCTGGGGCACTTAGGGGAGACCTTAGGGGTGACTTATATGTAAAATAAGGTAGTTTGAGACTTTGGAAGTACCTTTAATTCCAAAGTCGAATTAGCATATAATTTAAAAGCAGCCTGCAAGGCAGGGCTGACGTTTGAAAACAACAGCAGGCAAAGCAGCAGTGCACATTGAAGTGCAGGAAATCTCTTGGAATTCTAAACCTCCCTGGCCAATTACATACCAGGGACTTATAAGTAGTTTGAATACCCCTTGCCTTATTATATACTAGGGACTAACAAGGGTCAGTCATTTTCACTTATAATCAAACCAGGGCACAATCAGACTCAGAAAACCAGCCCCTAGTATTCACAATGGGGGAAAAAGTGGAAGGACACTGCAAGCAGGTTTTGATGTTTCACAATATTATTTGATACCTTGAAGGGCCATCATAGCCAAATCATGTCATCATATTCCTTTATAGATTATGATACTAACGGACAACGTCATCATTTAAAAACATTATAATCTTGATAAATATGTACAGGATGTGGTCATCACCAGTTATGTTGTGTGAGGTCATGAGCAACGTGGGGTGGTAGAAGAAGGAAGGCTGCCAAGCTACTTTAATAGCAGTCAGGTACTTCTGTTTTGGTTCAGGCTCAATACCTGTATTATATAGGTTAAAAACATAATATGTTAATTCAAAAAACAATTATAAATAAATACACGGATTAAAAGATGAAAAACTACAAATACTAGATAAAATCAAATGTGTACTCCTAACAATGCTTGCATCCGTTTGCAGCAATATTTAAATATGTTTTTAAAAAGCAGTGTCCAGAATTGTTTTATGGCCAATTCCAAGCAGGCGTCAAAAACAGAAACTAAACAATTTCAACCTTCATTCCTTTTTGTAAAATGTTCCCCTTCTATCTACTCGGTTTAATTTGTATTCTGATGGGAAGGTAACTATCTAATATTTCGAACATTCTATTTAAGAAGTCGGGTTATTTTGCACATTTTTTAAAAGTAAAATGTAGCAATTGCATCACATTGTATAGCCCTAGTAGACACAACAGGTATAACTGTCAGTTTCGTAAAGAAGTCAATGCATCAGGTGTTCACCGAATTATTTGAATGCCATTTCTCGCAATAGTTCGGTGCTGAGCTTAAAAATGATGTGCCCACAAGGTGGCAGTACAATCAAGCACAATCACATATTTCATGATAAAACATTGCACGCGAAAGTTTAGCTTGTGCTTTAAAACAATCCCTTTGAGGACACAATGTTTTTGTCATAACTGGAGTGATGTGTTATTTTGATGCTCAGCAACACTTCATAGAACGTTTTATGAATTAGAAAACTATGTTTCTAATGCTAGGATAATGTGGATAAAAACAGTTTGGTGTCTAAGGTACAGGAGAGATCACTCGAGGCGATACTTTAATCTCATATTTAATTGGGTTGATAGGTTCACTAGAAAACAGACTTTGGATGGATTTTTTTCAGCTCACAGACAAAGCTAAAGGGTCTGTCTACTAAGACCCTGGGGCCTTATTTATGAAGGACTTGCGCCGCCGGTGCGCCACTTTTAACATGGGAAAAAGTGACGCACCGGCAGCGCAAGTCCTTCATAAATAAGGCCCCAGGTACCTTGGGACAGATTTATGAGGCTCTTGCTCCTCTTTGCGCCGCAATTGCGTCACTTTATTTGACGCAATGGCGGCGCAAACAATGCGCTTTATTTACAACGTGACGCATCTAGGAGATGCGCCACGTTGTAAAGCCCTGCTCCATAAGGAGGCGTTCCTGCGCAGGGGGGGCGTTCCTGCGCAGGGGGGGGGCGTTCCTGCGCAGGAACGCCTCCTGAAAGTGGCTGAGTGAAATCTATAAGATTTCGCTCAGTCACTTTCAGGCCAATGCTGCGTCTAAACCATGCGCCTGCTTGAAGCAGGCGTAGGTATTGACGTAGCAATGTGAAGATGGGGCACCCTCAAGCCTTGTAGGAGCTGCGTCGCGCTTGCGACGCAACTCCAGCAATGCGCCACCTTTCCGGCACAGATGCGTCACGCATCTGTGCCGTTTTTGCCCCATGGTGCGCCGCATTGTAAATGCAGCGCACCATGGGTGGCGGAGCTGTGACGCACTGTGTCGCACATTAACTGGCGCATCCCTGGGGATGCGCCATTTAACATAAATCTGCCCCCTTATGTTTAACTATGGAATCAGGTACCCAGACGAGGTTCGAGGATTTTTGGAGCTTCGGGCAGAAAGAGAATGTACGAGGCTCCTCTAATTTGCAAACAACATGAAACATTCAGGGCTGTTTGCAACTCTATAGATGGCCTTGCTCCTGAAGCAGCTATATGCAGACCCTCCTGAGCGGCTGTACACAGGGATCAACTGTACACAGGGATATCTTTTACTGATCATAACGGGCTGGAGGCATGAGGTTTACCTGTTGACTGAAAGGGTTAACCCCTTGCGTGCTCATGGCAGCTCCACGCCGTCATGAGCCACGGGCAGCGTCATGCCTCTGCCGCTCCTCCCACGCGGCACTAATTCCCAGCCTGTGTAGGCGAGTTAATGAGCGGCGTGGTCATGGCAGAACCACGCCGTCCTGAGAGGAGCACATGCCGCCCGTGACTCATGACGGTGTGGAGCCGTCAAGAGGACCGAAGCGCTGCGCTTACCCCCTAGACCCCCCCAGCCGCGGCAGAATTTACGGCACAGGGAATGGGTTAAAACTGCTGGTGCAGTAAACTGAGGAACAATGGGCATCCCACAGTTCCTCTATATGGGCAGGAGGGTAGGAGGATAGATTGCAGGAGAAACCTTCAAACTGTGTGTCCATTAACTGGGACGATAGGAGGGCTCCCCACCTCCGCTAGGACTCACCTCGCTACACCATTGGAGAAGTGTGTCTCATTGATTAGAGCGGCAGACCCTGATGCCGAGGTCTAGCCCTGGACCAGGGTTCAATTCCCTGCCTTGCCGGGTCTTGGGCTCAAAATTTCACGGACCTGATAATTCTCGCCTCGGTGCCTATTCCAATCATGGAGTCCCACTCTGCAACTCTGGGCAATAGCTTGCTTAATCTCCACAACGGCCCCCACAACGCTAAGGATGCCTGGCCTCCACCTTGGGGGTGCCGAGGAGTGGACGCCTCACAGGGAAAGCCAGGATGGGTTCCACAGCGGTATTCGTACAAGCGCCTTGAGACCCTTGCGGGTGAGTAGTGCGCTATACAAGTATCAATTTACATTTAGTCAAGTCAAAAAGTGCTTTATTCGAGTTGTTACTCATAAAAGCATATTATACACAAGAATTTAAAAACAAATTAAATTTACAATCCAGCACATTGACGCAACACTATAGGTTACATATAAAAATTCATTCGATTAAAAGAAGAATTAAAACATTCGATAAAAATACTTTTCAAGATGAGAAACGCTGGAGTCTAAAAGCAATTATACAAATGCAAAAAAACAATTATCAAGACAGAGAATAGTTGATTAACTAGCAGTCTCTATCTTGATACATGGTTCTTGATAGATAAAAAGCAGTAATGTCAAATTCATGAGGGCCAATTTGTCACACAGAGAATAGTTATTTAACTAGCAGTCTCTGTCTAAATTGTTGGGCAGAGAATAGTTATTTAACTAGCAGTCTCTGCCTGAGCATCCATGCCCAACCCAGATATTTTGCTGTAGCTATCAGGATCCAAGAAACTTGAGTCGTACAAATAATTCGCATAGCTACTGAACTACTTGATGTCCCAAGGTTCCTGCACATAGGAGCTAACCATACTCGTCTTGGAATAGCATATGATCCGCATGAAAACAGAAAGTGACCCAGAGACTCATCCCCCAACCCACAAGCTGGGCAGGTGCTACTTCCACCTGAACCCCATTTAGCTGTCAATATTTTTATAGGAAGTGCACCAGCTCTCAGTTGGAATAAGAGCTTCCTGTCACCTGGTTTGGAGATGATATCCCAATATGGTTCCAAGACTGGATACATTTTGGCTTCAAGAAAATGCGAAGACATGGACCCAGAGCTTGAAGCATTTAAAGTTTTAGTAACAATCCATTCCCAAAAAATATCTTTTAAGACACGCTTAGAAGGGAAAGATGTCCCAGCAGGGTCCTGCCATAAAGAACTCAACCCTAGCTCAAACAATATAGATTTCAATAATTTAAGCCAGCTTATCTTGTGAAAGCCATCAGCTTTGATCACATCCACAAAACCCGCGGCATAATGTGAGAGCTCAGGAGTGGTCCAGAGTCTGCGCCAATACAAGATCGGGCGTAATCTGGCCAAGTCCTTGATTTGTTTCCTTCCTAGATCGTATCGGAGAGGCAATAACGGAGTACTTTTAGGTGTACCGGTAAGAGTTCTTAAAAATTTATTTTCAGAGGCTTGCAGAGATGTAAGATTTTCAAAGCCCCACATTTCAGCGCCGTAAAGTGCAGACCCAATAGCCTTTGCTTCATATACCAATAAGGCTGGTTTAACAGGTTTGGTTAGCGATTTCCTGTGTTCAGAATTAATTGTGCCAGCTATTTGTTTGTGTCGCAAAATAGCAATATTTATATGCTGGCTCCACCTATAGTCATCAGTTATTTGGATACCTAGGTATGTGAATGATTTAACTAACTCTAAAGGCCCTCCACTCATCATAATTTTGGACTTAAAGCTACGCTGCGGCTTGAAGCTCATTAGTTTAGTTTTCATAGTATTCACCTCCAGTCCATGTTCCCCACAAAAGTTCTCAAAAATTGTCAGAGCACGCTGTAGTCCACTAGGGGTTTTTGATAAAATTAGCGTGTCATCCGCAAACATTAGTATGGGGATTTTTAGTCCTGCAAGAGAAGGAGCATCAACATTCGCAGTTACCAATCGAGAAACTACCCCGTTTATAAACAATGTAAATAGAGTAGGAGCCATTGAGCACCCTTGTCTGACCCCTTTTTCAACACGGAAATCAGGAGTGACCATCCCGTGACCGCCCCACTGAATTTTTGCATAGTTAGACTCGTGGAGGCGCAGTATCAGGGTTAGTAACTCATCGGAAACCCCCAAGCTATGCAAGACCTGCCACAGTTTTGCACGTGGGACCAGGTCGAATGCAGCCCGCAAGTCGACAAATGCCGCAAACAGGCTACACCCCCCCAGAACCACGGTTTTCCACTGTAATAATTGGAAGCGGAACACTTGATCGATCGTGCTTGTTGCCCTTCTAAAACCTGCTTGGAATGGAGATAGAATATTAAAATCCTCAGCCCAGTCGAGAAGCCTATTGACCACCACTCGACCCACAATTTTTTGCACAGTGTCAATAAGGCTAATAGGCCTATAGTTACAGGGCTGAGCTCGGTCCCCCTTCTTATACACGGGGATAATAACTGCACCCCTCCATGAATCAGGGACATCTGCTCCTTGAGCAATTGAGTTTATAAGCAGATGTATATATTTGCACCAGCGTTCACTATCATTTAAGAATACATCAGCGGGTACTCCATCTTGTCCTGGAGCTCGCCCGCGCTTTACTGTACAGATTGCAGACATAATCTCTTTATAGTTAAAGTTGTCATCTTCAAAAAACTTCATAGCTGTACTCTCATCAACTGAGACCCGGGTATTAAGAGTGTATTGCGAACTAAAGAATTCAACCCATGCCTCCTGTGAGACGTTATTACTTGGTGACTCTTCAGCTCTCTCAGAACCCCATTTTACAATATTCCAGAATACTCTGGAATCCTTCCTGTCACTGGCCATTTTCAGTTTGCACCAGTGTTGCTCGTCCCAATCCTTCTTAGCTTTAGCAATGCATACTTTATATTCTTTCCTGGCTAGAGAAACAGACACACAGTCTCGCTTCTTGATTGCCCGGCCAAGGTCGAGTCTTGCCTTCCTACAATCAGAGTTATACCATCTAGCATCTTTTCTGGTAATAACCCCCTTATGTTTATCAGGTCTTAGAAAATGCGCCTTGATCTTACCAAAGAGGGTATTATGTATTTTGACCACTTCACCCAGATCCTTAGGAGAGGCATTAGCCAGTTCCATAGCTAGAATGGCTTGATCAGTTTCACTGTTAATAATATCAATAGCCTGCTGATTTCTCGCTACAGTGTCCCAACGTAGCCTACGCATATTGTTCTCGGGGATAATGGGCGGAGGGACGAATTCATTCATGCAGCTAGAGTTTGATTCAGCAGGCCACCATTTGTGAGTCACACTTAGGGGGTTATGGTCACTCTCAGATCTTATGATGACTTCCATATCACAAAGGGCAGGCCACAGATGCACACTGCAGATCACATAGTCAATTCGACTTTTGTGCCTCCCATTGTCGAATGTTGGTGAGCCAATTCTATCCCCAGCTGTTCTCCCGTTCATAGCTCTCAAGCCTTTTTCAAGACACAGTGCATTAATAGCTATAATGTCCTCTGTCCAACGGGAGACTGGTTTCAGTTGTAGTTCAGGGATGCCCCAGAAGGAATCCTCATCAGCACCAGTGAAAGCATCTCCCACAACCAATGGCTCAAACGTCCTATTAAGGTCTCCTGCTATAACAATGTTATTTTTAACGGAGTGCTCCTCGATGAGGTCGGCCAAGGTTAGTAATGTTTCAGATCGACCTTTGGAACTCCTAATATAAATATTGTAAATATCAAGTGACCCTGTTCTGTCATTAGAAATCCTAATAAGCTGGATATCATTGTGTCCAGTAGCTATATTTTTAACTGAGAAATTTATTGCTTGTCGAATCCAGATAGTAAGCCCCCCATAGGTCTACCTTTCGGACCCTTGACAGCTGACACATAAAAATTCAAATAGCTTAATACAAAGACAGGGTCGCAGGCCCAAGTCTCCTGGAATATACAAATATCAAATTGGGTAACAAAGCCAAGCCAGTCCCCACAATCGAGCTTGGATGTCAGACCAGCTATATTCCAGCAGAGTAGGTTAGCAACTCCAGACAAACGACCCTGGCGTAATCCAGGAAAAGAGTTTAGTACACAAGCCTCACCCTCTGGTTGGACAACCAAGTTATTCGACAAATCATTGGTAAGGCAATTAACATTCCGGGTAGACAAGCTATCCGAATTTTGATCCCCATTTGCTAGTGGTACTTGACTTAGATTTATAGAGAGTCAATCACAGGCATCAAGATTGGAAAGGGCTGAAAATCTATTCTCTAGATTTAGACCCCTCTCTGGTTGCTTCACTTCCCTCCGCCCTTTTGTTGGGACAACGTTCCACTTAGTTTTTAGCATTGTTTTATTAGAGACCCTCCCACTACACTGATAGAAAAAGTCTAAAGTGAGTGGAATGATTTCAGTCGATCTCCGCTGCGGAGGTAGAAGGTTGGGTAGAATATTGGCCAAAACCTCTGGGTCAGAAAAATGTAGGATGACGCAGTCACCCATAAACTTCTTTGTACTATTACCTATCCACCTCACCCTTCTAGCCTTTACTATTTCGTCAGCAAATTGGTGCCTACCCCTAGGAGTTATTACCATGTTATTTGTTAGCCAATAAAGTGCTTTAGACAATAGGGATGAGGTAGATTCTTCCTGACCAGACTGCAAAAGAGGAACATTGGCTAAAACCAAGACCAATGGAGAGGCCTCAACTATCAACTCTACCGAGCCATTTACAGATTCTGGGGCGGAGGATGCATCTGAGGGAGCATCTTTATCCTCTGCACTATCTAAAATGGATATCAAGGGAGCCACCGAAGGAACTGGTAGTGAGGAAGCCCCACCACCCACTAAAGAAGAAGAGGCCTTACTGGACTCAACCCTACTAGAAACAGCATCTGGTAGTTTGCCTACTTCAGATAAGGTTTGATTCAGTAAACCCCCAAGGCGATTCACTTCCTTAGTGAGTTTATCAATTCTGCCTAACAGCGGATTAACAATGTCCTTTATCTTAGTGTCTATCATACTCAGTAAGTTCTTAAATTGACCACTAGTAAGAGACATAGAAACGTCGTACAGAGTGTCATCTTCTTCCCTTGCGGATTTGCTAGGGGGGGATGCAATTTTTTTGCGGCTTGATCTGAGCCCAAATCGTTTCGGCTGTGGCTGTGGCTTTTTAGCCCCTCTGGTGGATCGTGGAGCGGGCACCGGAGTGGGGGCTTTGTCCTCGGGTAGTTGTTGTTCAGTCTCCATCTCACTCTCGCTGTCTAACTCAATCAGAACCGACCGGTTCATTACAGCGATATCAGCTTGGTCAGATTCACTTACAGGTGGACAGCAGGAGGTAGGTTGCTCCGTGGACTCGGCAAAAGCTGTAGCCGGCGAAGTTGGTGAACCCAGGGCAGACGGTGAACTCAGGCCAAGCGAAGATCTCCTGTCACTATTAATTTTGGCAACTACCTGAAAGATATAGTTGTCCATAGTGTTTTTTGCAGGGGATAACTTTTTGCCAGGCATAATTCACTAACAATCAATGCTTTTCATAAGCACGGGGTAAACAGGTGCTCCAAGAGGCAACAATTCAATAAATAACCCCCAGCTATAACACAGGCTCACCTCCTTGAATCAGGTTTTCTAGCAGAGTAACGGGCCCAACCCAACCTTGTCCAGCCTCGGACGGCCTCAGACGGCCCGCCCTTTGTCCGGGCTTCGTCCGGGCGTCCCGCTCGCGTCCCGCGACGCGGAGGGAGCAGCGTTTTTCTAGCGCCTCAGGGCGCGATGACCCCGCTGGAGTGGATCCGGGTCGCTGGGCAGGCTGGGAGTTGTAGTCTCCCTCCGCTCGGCGGCCGCTAAGGTAACAACAGTGGCGGCGGGAGGGAGACCGGGCACAGCAAAGCAGGAAGAGAGGTCAAGTCAGGGACGACCAGCAGCGAAGAAGTCTCCTCTCAAAGGAGAGAACACCCGCTCTGCCGAGGGAGCAGCGTTTTTCTAGCGCCTCAGGGCGCGATGACCCCGCTGGAGTGGATCCGGGTCGCTGGGCAGGCTGGGAGTTGTAGTCTCCCTCCGCTCGGCGGCCGCTAAGGTAACAACAGCGGCGGCGGGAGGGAGACCGGGCACAGCAAAGCAGGAAGAGAGGTCAAGTCAGGGCCGACCAGCAGCGAAGAAGTCTCCTCTCAAAGGACAGAACACCCGCTCTGCCGAGGGAGCAGCGTTTTTCTAGCGCCTCAGGGCGCGATGACCCCGCTGGAGTGGATCCGGGTCGCTGGGCAGGCTGGGAGTTGTAGTCTCCCTCCGCTCGGCGGCCGCTAAGGTAACAACAGCGGCGGCGGGAGGGAGACCGGGCACAGCAAAGCAGGAAGAGAGGTCAAGTCAGGGACGACCAGCAGCGAAGAAGTCTCCTCTCAAAGGACAGAACACCCGCTCTGCCGAGGGAGCAGCGTTTTTCTAGCGCCTCAGGGCGCGATGACCCCGCTGGAGTGGATCCGGGTCGCTGGGCAGGCTGGGAGTTGTAGTCTCCCTCCGCTCGGCGGCCGCTAAGGTAACAACAGCGGCAGCGGGAGGGAGACCGGGCACAGCAAAGCAGGAAGAGAGGTCAAGTCAGGGACGACCAGCAGCGAAGAAGTCTCCTCTCAAAGGACAGAACACCCGCTCTGCCGAGGGAGCAGCGTTTTTCTAGCGCCTCAGGGCGCGATGACCCCGCTGGAGTGGATCCGGGTCGCTGGGCAGGCTGGGAGTTGTAGTCTCCCTCCGCTCGGCGGCCGCTAAGGTAACAACAGCGGCGGCGGGAGGGAGACCGGGCACAGCAAAGCAGGAAGAGAGGTCAAGTCAGGGACGACCAGCAGCGAAGAAGTCTCCTCTCAAAGGACAGAACATTTACATTTTACATTTACACCATTGCATCGAGGCCTAAGGGTGGGGGGGGGGAGTCCCCGGGGCACAATTGAAAGAGACTCCTTGCTCCCAATTGATAGGCAAGAGGGCCGGTGTGCGGTGGCCTGACTGTGGCATGTTGGTGGGCTGAGTGCGGGGTTCTGGGCTTTGCTCACACTCCCCATGCCTAGCGCCAGCCATGCTCGGTACTGTAAAAGCACAATTTCCCTTAGAATTACAATTTCCCCTAGAGTTACAGGCAATGAGAAATAGTAAAACGTGTGACATGGCAAAGTCATTTATAAAGTTCACCAGATTTGACAAGCAAAGACTGCCAAAGCCATTAAAGTCTCGCCTTTTGACGATTATGCACAGAAGCGGCAAGATGTTGTGCAGTATTGCCAAAGCAAAAAAAAACAGCAGCAAATTGTGAAAGTTTGCAGGCGCAGCAGTTGCATCGTTTTGTATGCATGCATGATATTTCACATGTGCGCCTGAAAAATGAATTTTCTGACCCGAGATGGAATGGTAGATATATAAAAAAGAAAACGAATTAGCGCAAAAGGGATTTTTTTGTGATGGAGGGACCAGCAGCAAATTACTTCTTGGTCTTTCCCACCAATTTTTTTTATCAAAAACGACGTTGGGTGTAAGAGGTAATAGGGAATGGGGAGGAGCACATGAGGAGAGCCAAAAAAAGCTACACCAAACATGGAGGAGACATATTTACAAGGTAATGGCGGAGCATGGCATTAAGCACAAAATGCTAACGCCATGCTCGCCATTCCAAAAACACAAGGATGCAACTTATTTAGAATAGTACCGCACATTGTTGTGGTGTCCTTTGCGCTAGTGCTAAAGTAAGCTGCCTAGCGCCAATAAGGGAATACTTTTTTATGTGCCAGAAGTTGTCTTCTATGTGTTCTGCATTTTGCAGCACAGAGAGAAGTTATAAATCGTCATTTTGGTAATGATTGTTTATGTGCAAGAAGGGACACTTTCCGGCACATTAAAAATAATTCATGAAACAGCAAAAACAATGAGAAATAAAGCATTTCACCTTGTTTCACCATGTTAACACCAGATTTTACCTGGTCATAATTTTGGAGCAGCCCCCTATTTATGCCACCCTTGTAAATAGGGGTCAGTTTAAAAATTAATGGGTGTTGCAGTGGAACGCCTACCGCAACACCTATTACCCACCTCTTTCAGAGTAAGGGGCCTCTTACGATCTTGGTTGGAAAGCCTCCGACCTCAGGTCTGAGGCTTTCTGACCGAGGTTGCCATTTGAATTCTGACCAGCTGATTACAATACAGCTGGTTGGTTTTGAAACTGGCCAGTCATTCCAGAGTAATGGGAGTATGCTACTGCACCATGTGCAGTGGCATCGTAATAGCGGTGTCAGGACCCCCGACCGGAGATGGTCGTCAGAGACAATGACGGAGTCGGGTGGACTAAAGTCCACCTGACATCATAATCGAGCCCTAAGTATAGCGTGAAAGGGTGCCTTATTTACAAGCCGGCTTTAAGCCAAGTTAAGTGGCTTAATGCCGCCTTGTAAATAAGGCGAAGCCCTTATCGCTGCAGGAGCATCGTTAAAAGTGACATTCCTGTGGTGATAGAGACTTGTAAATATGCCCCAAAGTTTGGTGGAGGAGAAGCACACAAGAGAGAGTTTGTATCACAAAGGAGACAGCAACAGAGAGAACGGGACTGGATATTTGGTGGGAGAGAATCACAAGATGAAGAGAGATGGAAAACACATGCCTCCTCAAGGAGTGCTTCAGCACAAGGGGAAAAGTAGTTCCCTAAAAATGAGCTGAGAAGTGATAGAAGCCAGCCAGTCAGAGAATAGTAAAAAGGCTATGTTCCATGGGGAACGACTAACACCAAGATGGACAAACTGGGAGAAGAAACCTAATTGAATAAGAAACAAGCTAACGAGAATTGCACTAAAGCCAACCAATGGGAAGCCATCGGTAGGCTTTAAGCTCCTGCCAGTTCTCTTAGGTCTCGCTGTCTGGTAGGCTCGACATAAAAAGGAGCCCACCTCTGCAGTGGAAACTTTCTCTCAAGTCTTCAAAGCTACATGGACCACTCAGCGTCTCCTCAATGTGGAAGAGTGATGCAGTGGCAACTTGTTTCTACTATCTTCTTTCTCCACTGTAAGATGTCCAAGGAAAGGACTTTCAGCAGTTGGGAAAGAAGATAATGCAGCAAGAGGCAGCTATTGTTTCCGACAGCCACACAGTTATCAGCAAGGAAAGATAATACTCTACAGCTTGATGTCGCATGTATGCTAATCCTAACAGCCTGCTGCAGGGAGTAAGTAGGCGAAGTAAAACTATGTCTAATATGAAGTCAGAAGCTTCACACTTCTTTTGAAATATCTATGTTTGTGCCCCTGCATAGGGAATCACTTAGCCCACACCTAATTTTATTATGAATTTACAATGTTTATAACACACCTGTTAAAACATCAGTACCTGCATAAAGTACAATACAATTCAGATGTACGTACGTATTAAGTGACATTTGTTTCGCGGGACCATTACCAAAAGCTTGCTGAGTGAAGGACAATGAAAAAGGCATATACACAGTCAATGGGGGATTTAGGAGGTTAGTAAGGTTAAGAGCACATGGAGACAGGTACTGCAGTATGATCAAGTGTTCTCTGAAGATGTGCATCTTCAGGTCTTTCCTAAACTGATGCAAGGTTTGGAAAGACCTGATGGACACAGGAATGATGTTCCAGAATATATGGGTCAATGGGCGGAGGAGGCCTATTACCGTGGCTTTTTTTGGTTTGTACTTTTTTGCCTCCAGTTTGATGGTGTCCTCGCCTCATGAGAGCAACCATTTGTGGTGAGTTTGTCAGCCAGCCAATACAGGAGGCAGAACCAACAATCTCCATGTCTCCTCCAGTTTCAGAATGACTTCATGATCCACCTGTTCGTGGACTAACTCGTGCACAATTAATTAGTTCTAATTAACGTTCCAATAGAAACAAGAAAAGAGTCCCATCAGCTATAAGTGGCCTCTGCTTTACCCATTTGTAGGACTCATTCTCTCCTCATACAGTGCTCCTTTGATATGTAGCGGAGATCATACTTTGCAAGTACATATGCACACGAACCCATATGTATGTGGACCCTGTTTCTGCACAGGATATATTTATATAAGATTCAATCATGATGATATATGACATTTAGTATACATCAATATCATTACAAATACATTCATGAACTTCAAACTGCATTTCAGTGAACATTGGAGGTATATTTGCTAATTTTTCATGCAGCACAGGGCAGCAAGCAAAGTTGACATGCTATGTTCTGTGAAAGGGATAGAACGGAAATGCTCTGCATTTACAAAGATATGGAGGATTTCACCTCCACTCCCACTTGGAAGCAGGCGAGAGGTACCGACGGAAAGAGCGGTGCCTCATTTTTCCCGAGCAGGTGCCGGGTGAGGTGAGGCGACTTCCCACATAAAGCTGGGAAAGGATAATCCAATCTTTTTTCCTCCAGACCACATTGGGGATCCAAGTTTCTGGTAGGATTATCTATGACTTGATATTTTGCTTGTTTCACACACTTCACTAGTTGATCACTGACATTTGCAGTGTTTATTACATCACGGTCCTGAAGAAAGCTGGATATAGTTTATCCGCCAAGCTGAAACATGTCGACCACTCTGCACCTCGCCTTTACATAGTTATATTTTAGCCTTAACACTGTAACAGTTAATTTTAGTTTTCACATAGCACACCATCACCACCTATTGATACATTGTGGCTAGAGGGTCACCTTAAATCCATCTCTACACCATCACTTGATGGGCTGGGTAAGACTTGGATTTACCATTCGTATCCCACGTGACGATACTCCGCCATTCTGGTGGTCTGATGGGAGTTTTTCTGCCACATGTAATCTTTGGTGTTTTCCATGACTCAGTTTAGCTCAAGGATTAAGTACAACACATATTCTGACTTTATATCTCCTGTATGTTTTTTTTTTTTTTTTTTTTGATTTCTGCTCTCTCCTAGTGCTGGTGCACTGTGTGGTATCTAATGCAATATGGGAACACTTACACAATAGTGCAAGGTTGCCTGCATAACAGGCAGGATTGTTTCTTGTACAGTGTGCAGGAAGGGACACCATATTGCGCAAACTAATCCTTAGAGACATTTTCCTCTTTCTGTGTGTGATGCAGTATGCATCACACACAGAAAGAGAAAGTAACAAGGAGAAATAAACACATTTCTTCTTGTTGCGCCTCACTGGGGCAGGTGTAGCATTTTGGTAAATGTTCAAGTTTACAAGCTTGAGTAAATCTGAGAATGTGCTAAAATCCATGGGTGGATGTATGGGAATACTAATGCTCTACTCATGGAAGGCCTCCCAGCTTGAAATGTACTGTAACACAGCACACGCCGCTTCATTGCATTGCATTTCTTTTTACAAAGCCATGCAGGGCAGTGCAAATAGCCCCTCGTGGTTCTTTGTAAATATTACTGAAGCCTTTGCATTGTGTAACATTCATGAAAAAATATTGTTGAAAAGTCATCGACGAAACAAGCTTGAAGTAATCTGTCCATTATACCTAGCAAATGTAACAGCGAAGTGCAAATAATTATAACCCTAACGAACTCAGTGGAAAAGTAAAAAATCAGATGAATACAACATATGCACCTGATAAGCTATGATTGAAATGCATTTATTGTGCTTGTTGCATGGCACTACATGCTATATATAAGGTTTGTATGTTGCTCAACAACGACTCCCTAAACCTACTCCGTCTGTAGAAGGAATGCATGGTAAACCCACTCCCTAAAATCTAAACCAAACCCCTCCAACCCCCTAAAAACTAACACTAAACCCCTCCCACCCTCTAAAAACTAACAAAAACCCTTTCCACCCCTAAAAACTAACACAAATGCCCCACTCCCTTAAAACTAACTCAAACCTCTCCCACCCCCTAAAAACTAACACAAATCCCTCCCACCCCTATACATGATCACAAACCTCCCCTAAAAACTAACACAATCCCCCCACCCCTTAAAATCTACCCTGAACACCTCCCACCCCTTACAAATTAACACCAAATCCCCCTCCACACCCCAAACCCCTCCTACCTGTCCAGTTCCTCTGATGCTCCTCTCAACTCCACCCACTCCGAACACGAGACCGACTAAGCCTGAACCACGCATATGTGTGGTACAGGCTAAGGGGTCTATTAGTATGGCGTGCTGATCGCCACCAGCCTACAGGCGGTGGCGATCCGCATGCCAAAACACCCCGCTGGTAGGCTTTTTACCCCCGCCACATTAGCATGGCGGGGGTACCGCGGCAGATGGAAAGACTTTCTGCATCTTTCCGCCGGTAGGCAATCATCACGATTGCCTACCGGGCGGAAATGGCCCACAATATGGTGGCGGTGCCTTGCAGGCGCTGTCATCCATATTAGGATGGTGACGGTTTCATGCCTTTCCATGGCGGAGACTCTGCCATGGAAAGGCATGCAGAGTTCACTTTGGGGGCCCATTGCAGGCCACCTGAGAGGTGGAGGGCTGCACTTGGGGGTACCCATGGTACCCCCCAACATTGACATGGACAAGGTGGCAGGCACAGCACAGTGCCTGTCACATTGTGTAAGCCAATGCAAAACATGCATATATTGTATTGTGGCCTGGTGCTGCTCACAGCACCACCCGCAACAATGAAATATATGCGGGATGCCACTGCCACCCTGGAGGTGGCATCCTAATTGCCGTTGCCGGTCCCAGCACCCCTAGGGTGGCGGGCGGATCCTAATCGACCACCTAAGTCTGGAGGGTGTCCCCAGGGCCAAACACTGCTTGAGGAGGGGGCTGCATGCACCATCTCCCCTTATAATTCTGAATTATAAATATAAGCTTAGCCCAGGGGGATGGGGCCCGGGTCCAAAATTGAGCTAGGAAAGTTGTGCCCAGTAAATATATATTTTTTTCTGTTGTGGTAGGAGTGAGAACCATATTGCAGCTCTCAGCGTTGCCCCTCTGTGTAACGTCACAGTGGAGTCGCAGATCCACCTTAAATAAATAATTAAATACAATTCAATTCCAAGTGTGGTGTTATAGTTTTGAACTTTTCTATAGCAGTACTGAGATTCTATTTCATAATCACATTAAAATTGACAAAGTTAGAGATAACATTAAAAAATAGAAAATAAAAGTTAAAGTTGAAATGCTTTCAGATGCACTGCATCCTGCCCACAGGGGTACCTTGGGCTTACCTTAGGGGTGACTCACATGTAAGAAAAGGGAGAGTTAGTGCCTGGAAGTGGGTGCACTTGAGTTACCTTTGAAGGGCTGCTTGTGAGGGTGGCACAATCAGTGCTGCAAGTCCACAAGCAACATTTGATTTACAGTCCCTGGACACACACAGTGCACTGTACTAGGGACTGACTAGTGAATAAAATAACCAATCATGGAATCACCAATCCATAACAACAATGTACAACAGGAGCACTTGCACTTTAACACTGAACAGCAGTGAAAATTACGCAGAGACACTAAACCAGCAAATACAGATTCAAACTGGAGGTCAGAAAGCAAAAAGACAGGGGAAACACGCCAAAAGATGCCAAGTCTAACACACCTGCTATCTGCAAACTATATGCCACCTTAGACAACTCAACAGCATTCAAAGGGTATTGCCGGCCAAACTACTGTTGTCACTTAATCATTTGCATCAGGCATTTCCGGGACTGTTTGTACAGGACCTGGAAAAAAATACACTGCCCAGTGTATAAAGAGATATTATTCTTGCTCACCTGTACATGAAACAAATTGATACGCCTTGAATTGGACCTCATCCAACAAAAATTAGAGGAGCTGGCCGCCTTGGCAAAATACTTCTACTTGACAACCATGGAGACCGAGAATTCCACGAAGGCCTTCAGAAAGTCCATCTTTCTAAAGCCGAGAAATCCTTGATCCTTAAGTCTTAACATAGCCAAAGAATTGCTACAATGGGGTCCCAGCTTAATCAACTATGCAACCATCAAATCAGCAATAAAAAGACAAAAATGTTCCTGCTCTCATATTTTGGATATGGAACCCTTGGCATGCAGAGATTCTCTTGAAATTCTTTATCTCCTGCAAATTTTGCACATCCATATGCCCCACCTTTCACAAGCTGTGGGGAGACAAGCACTACACCGGATATTAGCTGCAAAACTACATTCGCTCCCCTTAAAAGAACTATTTTAATTTTGGAAAGCACAGTCGGATGCTATAGACTGTCATCTATGTAACTCAAAAGGGAGTCCTTGGCACACATTTTGCTATGCTGCCCAGTCTTGCGGCAAGCCAGCAGAAACTATCTTAGGCCCATTCATCTTCAACTGGAGGTACAACTAAATATTGAAAAAAAAAGAAAGTCAAACAAGAGATAGAACATGACTTGCCTCATGAAAAAAAGAATGCCAATGTGCATCAGTTAAACCTATATCATTGTACATTAGTAGTCACGCTGGAACAGAAAAAAGTTTCTTCATTAAAGTTTTGACCAGTTATCTACACAAAAATACGTATTCACATTTATCTTGTGTTATAACAGCTCTAACTGGATTACAGCACACAACATTAAAGGAATTACTTTACATTGATTACTTATGCTTCCAATTGAACATGAAAATAAACTACAATATCAGAAGCTATCTGGAGAGGCTTGCAATGAAGACTCAAGAGTATTGAAGAAACTGAAACTTTATTCATTGATGAAGTGGCAACTTATAGCCTGATTCATCAAGCCGAAATGGGCTCGCAAAGGGCCAGATTCTGAGAATCTGGCCCTTTGCGAGCGCTATTTTTGCATTTGGGATTCAGTATCGGTAATAGCGATTTCGCTATTTTGCGATGAATTACATTTAAGGAATCTCTATTTGAGATTCCTTAAATGCAATTCATCATTCATTTTAAAATTGCGAATTCGCAATTTCGGCCCGCTATTTACCGCGAGGTCAAACCTCGTGGTAAATAGCGAAAACTTAGAAAAATGCTTTTAAAAGCATTTTTCTAAGTTGCATGTTGCACACACACATGTCCTTTGGACATGTGTGTGAGCAACACCTGTTCGTATTTACTTTTAAGGGGTGCTACAGGGTGTCCTTTGGACACCCCTGGCACCCTTTAAATCGCTATCTTATTTGGCCCATAGGAATGAATGGGGAGTTATTACTTATTTGCGATTAGCAATTTGCTAATCGCAAATAAGGAATATGTAGGAATCGCATTTGTTTTTGCGATTCCTACATGAATGCCCTTTTGCGAGTCTGGAATAGCGATTCCTTATGAATCACTATTTCAAACTCGCAAAACGGCACTATGATGAACCAGGCTGTTAATGCTTGCCTTTGTGCTCTTGCGAAAGCAACAGATTATGATGTTCTGTTTGGCAGAATACATTTAATTGTATTTGGAGACCTACTACAACTTACTCCAGTTAAAGGACAACCTGTATTTAAAACACTAGTCCATGATGACACAAATAAAATCTTTAGGAATTATTGTGAATTTGTGTATTTGATTAAACTTTGAATATAAAGAACTTGTTAAGAATATGCAAAAAGCAGGTGATATAGAGTATGGAAATTTTCTTAAAGACATAAGAATCGGCATGTTGATGCAACACGATAAAGAAGCTTTAGAAAGTCGGCAATTAAGGAACTTGGATACATCTGAAAAAAGCACCAGAAGTAATGTACAATATGCTTGTAGAAAAGAAATCTATAGTTTTCCTAATGCCTGTACTACAACAGTGTTCTACATATAGTAAGCAAGTTATCAAACTGGAAAAACAACACATTCACAAAATTCAAGCTATTGGCAAAACCGAACATAAAGGAGTAACAATTCTTCTTGCTGAAAAACTACAGACTAAATTGGATTCCTTGGAAAAGTCTGTATCTAAAACTGCAGGATTGGAAAAGAGTTTACCTGTATGTAAAAACTATCGGGTAATTTTGCAGCGCTATTTGTAGCGGAAGGATTAATAAATGGAGCAATGGGAAAAGTGGTTGATTTTGTTAATTTTCAAAATAGAGAAGGAATAGAATGTATGATTATAAAATTTGACCAGATTGATAAGGTAAGACGAATTGGGTATTGTGTTGTAGGTTTTTGCTTGTAAAAGACTTGTATGTTCAGAGACAACAGTTCCCTGTGTCTCTAGTATATGTAGTAACTATTCATAAATCTCAAGGTTTAAGTATAGATAGAGCTTTAGAAAATATTGGAAGTACGGTGTTCAAAGAGGGAATGGCGTATGTTACATTGTCTCGAGTAAGAACAGTGTCTGATTTGTATTTGATAGAGTTTGATGAGAAAAAGAGTAGTGCTGATGTAAATTGTGTAAGAGAGTACAGTCGCTTAAGGAGACTTTATGCTCCTAATTTAGGCGAATATCAAATATATGGGAAACGTATATTGCTTCCAAAATGGAAATACACCAAACATGCAAGTGAGGCACAAAATAAGAAAATAATTGAAAAGAAAGTTGAAGGCATCAAGAAAAAAAATGGAAAATGACAATGAGATTGTAGGATACCAGTTGCAAACCTAGGCACTATCCATGAACATATGCGTTCTCTCAAGTAGTACCTATGCACTCATCCAATCACCCATGCACTATGCATACATTTACCCAATTACCCAGATACTGCAATTGCATTCATCCTTTCACTTGGGCACTACCCATGCACTCATCCAATCACTCAGTCACTACCCTTGCACTCAACCCTTCACTCAAGCACTATGCATACACAAATGCATTCTCTCAGGCACTACCTTTGTAGTCATCCATTCACTCAGCCACTACTGTTGCTCTAAAGCAGAGGTCTTCAAACTTTTTTAGGCTGAGCCCCCCATCTAAACTTTTTTAGATGTCAAGCCCCCCCGCCACTCCTCCCCCTCCCATCACCACTTGATAACAAATTCTGGAAGCAGGTCCTCGGCATCATCGCTAGCCATTCCCACCTACAGAGCCCAAGTTGTATATGGCAAATAATATTAAAGTAAGAGTGTTTAGTGAACTGAAGTTTTTATACTGCCTGGGTTAGGTGACAGATGCTTATTACAAACTTCGAATGAAAAGTCTCCAAGAAAAAGTGTGCACAAAAAATGACAATGGTGCTTTATTTTTCCCATAAAACACAACATTTTACATAGATCAATAAAAACAATTTCAAACTAATGTCACATGTGTGCCTGTTTTTGTCCAAAGAGTTAGTCAATGTGTGGATGGATCCTTGCTACTGCAATCCTGAGGTTGTGCTCCACTTCCGGGAACTTATTTCCAAGCCCCTTGCTCCACCAGTGTGTCACTTTTTGTGACGCACAGGTGGCGCATTTTGCTGCTCCATATCTACAAGGATGGGAAAAGCCACCCTGCGTGGCTTTTCCTGTCCTTGTAAATATGGCCCCTTTAAACGCAGCACTTTGTGTAAAAAAGGAGTTCCATGAGTGTTGCTGTGGGTGTTCCCAGGCAACACTCATGGAACCAGACACATTTCCAGATTTACAACAAACCGTCAACCTGGAAATGCATCTGAATGTTACTCCTCCCCAGGAGAGGCTTAGGGAGGTGCAACGAGGAGTAATTTATTAATTTCTCCTGTTTTTTTCTTCTTTCTATGCATGCTGCATTCTGCAGCACACATAGAATGAGGAAATCACCTCACCATTAAAAAAAATTACGGTTTCAAGTTCTATGTGTGCTAATCCAACACACATAGAATTTGAAAGACGTGTTTTCAGATTGCATATGTGCAGGAAGGGTCACCTTCCGGCACATAAACAATCATCCCCGTGACGTGACATGGTACAAAGGTGCCTGCATCGGCACATGGCAGTAAATTGAGCGTCAGCGCAGGGGAGAGCAAAGAGATCCACCATATCCTTGTAGATACGACAAGTGCAGCAGTGTGGCGAAGCCAAAGGGCTTGTGGTTGCCACACTGCAGCACTTCCTTGTAAATGAAAACCCTAATTTTGAGTGGTACCTAGGAGCATCTTCCACATCACACAAGCACATATCCATTTTTTGTAAGCACAGGGAGATTAAGTGAGTTGCCCAGAATCACAGGATGTTGAGCAGATACTGAGAATGTAACCTGGTTTCCTAGCTCCAAAGTCAGCAGCTCTGGCATTTGCTCCACATCATTGCCCCTAGATAACATATCAGGAAAAATGGGACCCGCAAAACATGCTTTCTGACACAATTGAAAAATCAGTGATTATGGAGAGTATGGCCAGGTGGCACCAGTAGGAGTCCAGCCACAGTTTCTCAAGAAGGCCTGTGGGACATCTACATCAGACACATATGCAATATAAGTGATTCAAGAGAATGTATGCCTTTCTTCTCTGGCAGCATCAAGAGCCATTCAGTTGGTAATATAGTTGGCTTATAAAGAAGATACCCTTCCAAAGTTTCAGAAACAGCTGCATACGAAAGCATTTATATTTGACCTACGAGAGACAGATGGCATATTTCATGATATTTGCTATTTTAGGCATGTGTACTCTGCTCTAAAGTATTTAAACTCTTTAAATGAGCACAAACGCCTTTAATCACGGTCACATTTATTTACCATAAAGGGTTTTTGGCGCGATCAAATTATATAAAGCTGATGGCAGGACTCAACCCCGGTTCCCCAAAACCAAAGTCAGCAGCTCTGGTATTAATGATGCATCCTCTTCTCTCCAAAACACCCAACAATCTCACTAGTGTTGGGAAGAAAAGCGAAGGAGGAAGACTTTCAAAAAATAAAAAAAACTCCTCACACTTAACTGCTAGTGAATGGAATCCTCAGGGAGAATGCACCAGTTGTCAAATCCTTGGAGCAAAAGGCAGGGGCTGCGAGGTTACAAACCATGATAACCTCGCGGTGAAAGGCGTCAAAAGTGAGGCAAAGGTCAGCAACCCAATATGAGTTTCAGCAATCAGGAGGCGAAAGGCAGCAGCGATGAAGCGCTGCTTTATCAACAAAGTTTACTTTTTGCAGCTTTATGTATGCAAAATTCGGGGCACTTCCTGGCATATGTACTGCTGTTCTTTTCTATGGAGGAACGTCAGTGTTGTCATCAGTGCTGCAGGAACCATATACTGATTGGCTGTTCTGATTGCTCCAATCAGGGAGAGCCCTAACTCGACATGGGGGTCTGCAACACAGGCAGGAAACATACGTGGGAAGCAACAAAGGAAGGTGGAGTGGAGTGCATGCCCCCCTGAGGTGATTCTGCACCCCCCCTGGGGGGCGCGCCCCACACTTTGAAGACCTATGCTCTAAAGCATTCCCTCAGGCATTAACCATGCATTCATGCATTCTCTCATGCACTACCCAGGCACAAATCCAATAACTCAAGCACTACCCTTGCACTCATCCATTCACTGAGGCACTACAGATGCACTCATCTAATCACCCAAACACTACCCTGCAGTCATCCAATCACTCAGGCACTACCCATGCAGTCATCCAATCATCTGAACACTACCCATGTACTCATCTAGTCAAACAGGCACTACCCATGCAATCACTCAGGTGCTAACCTTGCACTCATTCTTTCAATGAGGTGCTACCCATACACTCATGCATTCACCCAGCTGCTACCCATGCACTCATCCATTCACCTAGCCACTACCCATACTCTCCTCCATTCACTCAGACACTAACCTTCTACTCATCCATTAACCCAGGCACTACCCTTACACTCATCTATTTGTGCAGGCACTACCCATGCATGCATTCATTCACCCAGGCACTACCGAAGCACACATCCAATCATGCAATAACTACCTGTGCACCCGTGCATTCACTCATGCAGGACCCATGCAGCCATCCATTCACTCAACCTGTAACCATGCACTCATCCATTCAGTTAAGCACTACCCGTGCACTCATCTAATCACACATGCACTACACATGCAGTTATTCATTCATGCAGATAGTACTTATACCATCATCAACCCACGGATTCACAACTCATACAACTATTCAATCAACCAGGCACTACTTATATGCTCTTATAACTACTCAAAAAATAGTGATTAGTTCATAAGTAACATATTCATACAACACATACAACAGCTTGTATATCTTTAACCAAATAGCTGGTTCTAAAAAGAACCATTTTTTGTGTTTTTCAAGCTCTGTTTTTTGGTAGTTTAAAAAAATGCATTTAAAAATACAAGCCAACAAACTGCAGTAAAGCAACAAAAAACATTTTGCAATTGGAAAGTTATTGCGAAAATAAAACAAACAAAGTACTTTTTTGCACTTTAAGCAGTGTTGTTCAAAACCAGCAAACTCAAGTACTGTCAATGGTGTGTCAGAACTTAAAATAGAACCAACAGATTTACTGGGTCCTACAAGGTATGCATCCTGTGATTGCTGTTGAAGTTCTCAATGGCACTGCTGTCTTGCGAGATGGTTTGGATGGATGGTCTGGAGATGTTTCATCATGGAGGATGTCCCACATGAGGATTTTTTCTTGGAGCCCCGAGATAGTACCTTCTTGCACAAAGTGCATGTCACTTTAGGCGTGTTGACTTTCTTCAGGTGGAATGGGAAAAAAGGTCCAAACTATGCTCGCCTTTCTTTCCTTGATGAGCTCCTCCTGCTCCTCCACATCTTCAACTTCTTCTGCAGGTGAATTTACAGATGCCATTTCTGGTGAAGGTCAAAAACACCAAGAAAATAAATGCAAGTGTAAGACAAAACACAGAAGGCGTTTATCCTAAAGTAGCTCCTGAATGAAAAAACAAATTGGGTGGGGCCCTCCAAGTAGTAGGACAGAAAGCTTGTTAACCAATAGAATCCTTTTTTTAAAGTCACATGGGATTTGTGTACTGGATACGTATTCACCGCGCACCGGACGCAACTCCAGAAAATATGTGTAAACAATATTATATATCTATTACAATTACAAATATAGTAGTTTTACAAATATGAAAGTAAATCTGTTGCTATCATGTATATTACAAAATGATGTCTATATGTTTTTTAGAACTACATAATTTGCGCTATAGTCGCAAACCTAGTGTGCACCCAGAAATATGTGCGCGAGGGTATGCTGAAGCATTGTGGCTAACGTAATTTTGTCAGAAGACGTCAAATATTCAAAATATTTATATTAATGTCAATTTTATAACTCTTTCTATAAAACACACACAAGTGATTTAAAATTTATATAGTATATATGATACATTTAAATTTCAAACAAATGAAAAATTTGGGAGCTGTGCCCCCTTTTCGCACCCTACGTGGACATTAAAATATGGGGGCATGCTGTTCAGATTTTCAAAACACCGCTTTTTTTAGACAACTGTTTTGTAGGGGTAGAATGTCCAATCGGAGCCACCGGGGTATCGGATGGGAGACACAACTTCCAGGACATCATTGCAAAAAGCACGAGGGATCCCTACGACAGGCTCATGGGGCCATTCTACCCCTACAAAACAGTTGTCTAAAAAAAGCGGTGTTTTGCTAGGTACACTGAATTACCAGCACTTAGATCTCACTTTTGTATAGAATAACATATTACAAAGCTAGAGAAACGAGAGTAGGGTGGGGATTTGTGTACCCCAGTCCTGAAGAAGGTTTTTATAACCCAAACATGTTGACACACACAAGAGGAGGTAACGCACATTGTTTTACAAACTAAACCTCCCAAACTTTGTTTTTAATAGTACCAGCCCGGGGGCATAATTAAAGTTTTTTTGCAACCTCACGAGTCAGGTTCCTTTTTAAACTTCACTCACTTAGAAAACCCCACCACGCACTCACATAAAACACCTCCTCCACACCACACATAGTCATTAAAGTGCTCCTGTGTATCTGTAGGTTGCAGCACGCCGGCCCCGTGTAGAGGGGCACGATGACCCCGATGATGAAGCATGACACCAAGGGGCCTGTTGGTGTGTGAGGGGACCAAAAAACAACAAAGGTGTGCCCCACCACTGGAGGTAACACCAATCACCAAAGGAGTGAATTCCTTTTGTTTATTTGTATCAGCCCAGGGAGAACGAATCCATCTCGGTTAATACTCTCTCCCCCACCCCTTGTTATTATTAATAGGTAGGAATTAGCATTAGCATTTAAAAAACCTTAGCCATTCACTGAAATTCATGGAAAAAACTGAAGGTTATAAAGACATTATAGTTAGGCTGACATTTCACTCGTACAAAACCTGAGAAATTCAGCAGCTATAGTTAGCTGAGCTAACTAAAACTCTCGCCCCCGCATTGCACTGCTGATGAATTCACATATTATATCACTCATGATATGGTCAGTGACTTCACTGATGACATCTCAAATGACATCACTGATGACATCACTGATGACAGTATCCACATAATCTTTGATGCACCTACTCATACCCCAATATAACCTTTAATACACCCACTCCAAATTTCGGACTACTATTCTTGAAACCATAGACACACCTGTACAGTTATACACACACCACCACACTTATTCATACAGATACTAACACATGCTTAATCTCTTATACTATCACTGACACAAGCACACACTCATCCATACAGCCACTTTCACAATCACTCACTAACACATACAGTCACTTATATATTTCAACACTCAAATATACTGCCATTCACATATGCAGTTACTCACCCATATACCACTGAGACTTCCATTCACTCACTGACACAGCCATATGCACACTAACTCACCCATACAGCCCCTTGCAGATGCACTGATGAACCTATACACACACAGTGAATCACCCACTCACACATCCATCCAGAAAGTCACACATGCCCACAGACACATGTACTCAGACAAACAATCAATAACCCATATAGACACTCATGTAGCTACTCACCAACCCATGCAGCCACTTACACATCAACTTCCAGACTGATACAGACATTGAAACAGATTAGTCGCAGGCATTCGTTAGGGCTAACTTGTTTTTGCCTTTGTGGACTTTGAGGACCTTGGGAGGAAAGCGCCGATTTGGGCAAGCAGAGGAGCAGAGGAACATCGTGAGTGGGACTGCGAGGACCAGCTTGCACAGCGCGGCCATCACCGCCGCTGCTGGGGCCTCTTCCCGCTCCCTCCTCCCAGCAGCTGAAAACGGCTTGCGGCCCGCGCTACGCGGGAGCCGCTCGCAGCCGTTCGTGAGGGCTAACTTGTTTTTGCGTTTGTGGACTTTGAGGACCTTGGGAGGAAAACGCCGATTTGGGCAAGCAGAGAAGCAGAGGAACATCGTGAGTAGGGCTGTAAGGACCAGCCTGCACAGCGCGGCCATCACCGCCACAGCTGGGGCCTCTTCCCGCCCCCTCCTCCCAGCAGCTGAAAACGGCTCGTGGCCCCCGCTACGCGGGATCCGCTCGCAGCCATTCGTGAGGGCTAACTTGTTTTTGCATTTGTGGACTTTGAGGACCTTGGGAGGAAAACGCCGATTTGGGCAAGCAGAGGAGCAGAGGAACATCGTGAGTGGGACTGCGAGGACCAGCCTGCACAGCGCGGCCATCACCGCCGCAACTGGGGCCTCTTCCCGCCCCCTACCTCTCTGTATATAGTGACAGCCATTTCCGCGTATCGCGGAATGCGCACGGGTGTGCCCCAGGCGAAGCCCGGGCCAAGTGCGGGCCCGTTCTAGCTGTTACAGACCGAATAAGACTGGACCGGGCCACCCCTCTTGGCATTTGAATATTGGCAACAGCGTACAATTGGCACCCACTTATTTTTGGGAGGAGGACTATTGTGGAGGGAGGACTATGACAAGCCGGGAAACCAGGAGTAAAGTCATGGCGTCAAGTACCATGGTGGCAGGTACTTTGGACAATTTTCTGCTCAGAACAAACTCGCTTGTGACTAACAAACTAACTATTTTAGAAAGACGCCTCTCACAGGGAATTGAAAGTGTTAGAAGATCCTCACTGGGTCTAATATCTAATGCCAAAACCCCGGAAAAAGCTGGGAGGTTCTCCTACAGCCATCTTAGACAGTATTGATCAAACAATAACCACTGTACTTCAAGAGCTTTGGTGCAGCCCCGTAATAGGTAGAGACCCCCTCGCTGTTATTCCTAAGGTTAATCTTGTGTCACTACAAGATAACAGTGTATCACCTGGAGCTGGGCACGATTCTACAACTCCCCAGTCACGAGGAATTAGGGAAGGGGCTGTCCCAAAAAAGGAAACGAGTGCCGCAGGCCAGGGGTGGAAAAAAGGCGAAATTAGACAAAGGGCCCATAATTTCCAAGTCTTTAGGTCCCATAGCATCTAAGGTGGTCCCTCCAGTCAGGTAATAATGGTATTACTAATCCACTACCCCAAATCTTGTCTGTGGCGCGGCAAACCACATTCAGATTTGGGGATGAAGTGAATGCTGGGGGTGACCAGCTAACCCATGCCCTTGGAAACATTCTGAAAACTTTGCTCGATCCCCTGGTTGCTAGACTTGACTGTATCGACCTTAAGCTACAAACAATAGAAATGGCCACCGGGGGCATGGCTGACCATCTAAAATCTTTGGAAAGCACGCAGAGGGCCGCTGAAGCCAATGGGGGTGGGTGCTCTTCCATCCAACTTTCCTGTTTCACCTGTTTCTGCCCAAGAAATCCCGCCTGTCCCAGTACAGAACACAGAGTCTGCTGCATCGGCTAACTCTAATAGGTTGGTCAGTAAGGCTACGGGGAATGTTGAGAGGTCTAATGCTGATGGCAATAGAGAGAGGTTGAAAAAGGTAGTCAACTTACCCACTGAGGGCGCTCCTCACATAGTGGTGATAACTGGAGTCCCCGAGCTTAGTAACTCAGCAGTAGAATCTTTTTCGTTCCTGAAAAATAAAGTTGCTAACTGGTTGAACACCCATAGACCTCTGCCCCCTTATATCTCAAGTGAAATAATAATGGACAGAAGGGTTCCGTGGGTGGGTTATACTAACAAAACAATCAAGGCCGACTGTATCCTGGTACATTTTAGGAATCCTGTGATAGTCTCGTATATCTGCAACTGGCAGGGCAGAACGGCAGATTCTGTATTCCAGACACTCCCATTGTCATTCTTTTACCCACCTGACAACATCCAACCTGAACCTGGGCTTGAAAAGGGATGGACAAGGGTGAGACCTAGGGGACTCTACAGAGGGTTCCGGAGTAATCCCTATGAGTCCTTTGTGCCCATCGACTTCTCTCATGTTAACAGGTACAGTTGCCTGGATCAGGTAGACTGACTGCCCCATGAAGCTAGTCCTGGGGGCCGAAGTGGGGCAACGGGCGCTTTAATTCAGTGTAGTGGTCAGGTAATAGGCAATATGAGGTGCACACAACCAGGGACACTGGCGGTTGCTTCTCCTGGGTCTAATATTGACTGTCAAGCCATGGGGCAAGCACCCCTGTTTAATGTAGCTATGCTTTCTATCGATGTAGAATCCACCTTGCGAACCCAAGGCTCCCCATCCGACTCCACACTATTAAAAATTCTTTTGTCGAATGTGGCAGGCCTGCGTAACAAAATGGCCTGCCCTGAGTGGGGCTCTTTTATAGATACAAATGATGTTTGTCTATTTCAGGAAACCTGGGCGAGGGAAGAACAATATCGATCTGGCTTTGCCTCATACTCTATCCCCGCAAGGTGGGGGGGAAAGGGTAGACCGTCAGGGGGATTAACAATTTGGGTGGGATTTCATTTGGGTTGTAGAGTTAGAGTTAGGTATACAGCAACAGAGGATGTGCAACGTGTGGTTCTAGAGTGGCAGAATGGCTCTAGACTCGCTTTGGTTAATAATATCTATTCTGAATCTAGACCTGTGAGTATTACATCTGAGTCCAGAACCATTGAAGAGCTCTCCTCCTTCATAGATGAGATTCCCCAGGGGGTTACATTTGTGATAGGCGGAGACCTCAATTCCCATTTTGAGCCGCTTGTGGGCCTGTTGGATGGTGCAAACCAGGACGAGGATGAGCACTGGAAAATCCCCCAAGTAGTCGGTTCCCCTGCAAGGTCATGGGCACCACTGGCCATACAAATTATGACCCTGACATTGAATTATTCAATCAGGGCCTGTAACGGCCGTGTAAAATCCGATATCCCTTCAAGGTGCACTTATAATAAACCTGGCCAGGAGTCACGCCTGGATTATATTTTTGTGGAGAGCTGTGCTTGGCACAAGGTTCATGATTTTAGGGTGATACCTAGGGGAGAAAGTGATCATAACGCGCTTATCTTAGACTTTTTATCCCCCAGTATCTCCAAAGAAGCCCGCATCGAAGAATGCGGACCAGCTAATAGGGTCCTTTTATCAAGCAACAGGCGTAGGGTTAGATGGGATAAATTAGTCACCCATCCAGACCTAGTGGCGGAGATATATGTTCGGGTAGTGCCGGTTTTAGAAGCCGCAGGTGCACTAAAGCTGCAGCACCCCTCGCCCGAAGTATACATAAGGCTAGGTGATCTTAACATGGAACTAGCTAATACCCTAGCGGAGATCTTAAACCCCCCAGGCTCTGGAGGGGGAAGTACCGGTAATAAACCTACCTTGTACAATAAGGCTTGTAGATCTGCGAAAACTGAACTCCTCGAGGCCCTGAAACAAAATAATAACAGGGAACTGATAAAGCAAAGGAGGACAGTCTATCGGCAGTTAATTTATCATGCCAAGGTTGAGTGGGGGAATGGGAATTGGGAAAATTTAACATCTGCATTGGCAGTAAGTGACACTCGAAAGTTCTGGCAAATCATGAGCACGGGGTCGGCTGACCCCGTTTCGGGAGTAGCACCTAACATCGCTGCGGAGGTGTGGGAAGAACATTTTCATACCTTGTACCAGGGGGATAACTCTATAGAGGACCTGAGTCTAGGAGGTTTAGTTCAGGGTTTCTTGGCTGATAAGACCGAACTGGTTTTTACTGAGGGAGAAGTTAGGGATGCCATCTCCAAACTCCCTTCTGGTAAAGCCCCAGGGCTGAATAAAGTGCCTGGGGATCTTTTCAAACACGAACCCAGGGTCTGGGCCCCCTATCTAATGGTTATTTTCGATGCAATTTTGGGGGGTTGGCGGTCCCATGTACTTGGCTGGGAGCAGAGATAGTCCCTATATTCAAGAAGGGCTCACCACTGCTCCCAGCCAACTACAGGCCAATCAGCCTCATTGATGTGTCGCAAATACTTTTCACGAGGTTGATTCTAGACTGCCTCTTGGATTGGATGGAGGAATCCGACATCCTAAGATGGGTTCAGAAAAAATGTATCCACCACGGACCAGATTTTCAGTTTAACCATGTTTTTCTGGAAAAGTGTAAAGATCGAGGGTGGCCCACTCTACGCTGTTTTTGTGGACCTTCGTGCGCCCTTCGATCTAGTCCCTCGCCAGAAACTGTGGAATGTCCTTTCGGAACTGGGTATTCCTCCCCTCTTCTGAAAATGATAATTCGACTCCACACTGAGAATTTCGCACAAGTTAGGTGTGGGAAAGATGGTACCTTGTCAGCCAGATTCCCCGTTGGCAGGGGGGTAAGACAGGGGTGCGTTTTGGCACCAACCCTGTTTTGCCTCTATGTCAACGGGGTAATCGCATACCTGAATGCAGTTCACGATAGCGACGCTCCAAAGCTTGCTGGGTCCGGGATCTCTGCGATTATGTTTGCAGACAATACCCTATTATTCTCTAGGAACCCTATGGGTATCCAGCAAGTCCTGGACGGCTTTGTGTCTTTCTGTGAGGATCGGGGGTTAGAAATAAACACTATGAAAACAAAATTCATGATTTTCAACCCTCCGAAAACTACACGGCCGAACCCCGCGATAGGTGGAGTCCGGCTTGAAAGAGTTCAGAAGTTCAAGTATCTGGGTCTTACCCTTAATAAAAATATGACCTGGGTACATCACCAGATAAAATCCCAACTAAAGTTTGCTCAAAAAGCGGGAGCCATTCTGAAGTTCGTAAATAAATCCTTTGTTAAACCCATTGGCCCACCGCTGGAAATCTATAAATTGCAGGCATGCGGGGCGGTTATCTATGGCGGTGAATTGTGGTGGTCATAACTGTGCAACCGCGATCGCCGTCACAGAGAACACATTTTTAAGACAGTTGATATCATTGCCCCCTACCACACCACTGATCCCGCTCAGGTTTGATATGGGCCTTAGACCCATAAATGAGGAACTGGGCCTCAAACCCCTAACTTTCTGGAGGCGACTCTGGGTAACCCCAGAGCTCAAGAACTACAGGCAAGAGCTTGAAGAGGTCTTAAGTCTTCTGAATGTGCTGAAATTTCCCTGGTTGAAATTTGTGAGAGAGGAATTTGAGAGACTAGGCCTCTCGTCTATGTGGTCTGACCCAGAGCATGCTTGTAGAAACTTATCGCGCAAGTGCCTGGTGAATTTGTACCATGAATCTAATCTTACTGCTTGCATATCGAATGTCAAAACTGGTACTCTATCTAACACATTTTTTATGATTAAAGAGTTTTATAAATTTCAGTCAGTATTCGACGATGTTAGTCCAGCTGTTTTTAGGAAGCTGTATCTCCAATGTAGACACATCTCTTTGCCAATCAGAGCCCTCACGAGCAAGTGGAGCTTACCTACTGCTACAAACTGTCCTGCTTGTACCTCGGAGCTGGAAAATGAAATACATGTGGTGCTCTTCTGCCCTGGTTATCAGAAAGCTAGAAAGAAGTGGATTATTCCCATTTGTAAAAATTTGGAGATTAGGCATTGTATCCAAGCTCATAGAATACTTAAAACTGATCTTTCTCCACTAATTGTTTTTGCTGTAACAAAATTTTTTAGCAGCCATGTGGAACATTAGAAGGAAATTTGTGAATATCGCTGGAAATAGGTTCTAGCAGATTTACTTGTACAGTTGCTAGGGAGCTGGACTTTAACTCTAGCTGGGCAGGCACTTTAGCTGATCATGTATTTATCTATGCTGATTGTTATGCACTTAGCTGTGATGAAGTAGCTCCTAGGATATGTCATGATTGTAGTTGTTACTGAGTTTTAACGCAATGGTTTAATTTATAATTGTTTTTTAATGCAATTCTTTTATGACAACATTGTCGAAATAAAGATGAAATGATGAGGATGATTAGTCACTCACCCATACACTCATTGAGATATGTATAATCACTTAATTATAGTCAGTCACCCACCCACTGATTCATTCATACAGCCACTAATACACCCACTTATACTTCAATACACCTTGGTGCAGATTGCTGTGTAGAGGGCCCGTGTTGCCGGGTGGGTCACATATGGGACAACAAGTACTAAGATTGAAGGAGGGAACATGAAAAGATGACCCAATGGAGGGTTTAATTGTCCTAAAATGCAGTGACTTTTATACTTGATAATGCTTGCTGGTTTGAGTGCCTAATAATTGACATAGTGTTTCATTTTAAAACTACAGATACTAGAAAGCCTTGGGAATTGCTCTGATTGGCTAAACTCTATGTAGGAGCTAAGGTATAAATCACCAGGACGTGCAAAAGATTTCCACTGATAACCATGAAGAAGGTCGTTTTGCTGAAATGCGCCCGGTGGCACATCGGGATTCATGTTCCTTTGGAATATAATTAAAATTTTTGCAGGCGAGTACATCTCAGCTTCTCTTATATAAATATATAAATATATAAATATATATATATAAAGAGGCAAAGAAAAATACAAAGAAAAACACAAAAAAAGAACTGGCAAAAGAAAAAAAAACAATAAAGGACAATAGTGTCGTAAATGTATCAACTATCACACTTTCAAAGGCTTAAGAGTAGCTGTTGGCCTTAGGCCTCAATTTATGTAAAGGAGATAGTTTCAATTACGCACAAACGCGTATCGATGTTTATTGCTACATCAGAAAATTAAAACCTAAAAAATTCTTTGCACTTAAAACTTTGACTGACATAGAGGATGAAGACACCGCGACCAGCCTGGCAGCTTCGGACATTCCTAATCTGCTTTTGGTACATGATCTTGCTGGCGAGTCGGATACACTACCCAATTCAAATGAGAATGTTGACTTGGCCACTTAAGAGCACTTAAGAAAAATCAACCATGTTCAAGAGGGTGCTGGGATCAGCCCCTTTAAGCCCAAATCCAGGTTCGTTCCACTTATGCCAAAGGACAGTATTGACGTTTTTTATGATCTGGTTGTTAATGATCTGAAGAAATTAAATCACACTGTTCATAAAAATAGAAAAGAAAGAAATCTGTTTTTTAAGAGAAAGGCATATAATGATCTGGTTAAGAAACTGGAAAGAAATCAGGAAGCGATTATCAAAAAGTCTGACAAGGGGGGGAACCTTGTATTGTGGCCGAGAAAGGACTATGTCTCCAGTGTCAAAGGGTATGACAAAGCTAAACATGTATTGCAGAAATTACTAGCATCATGGAAAAGACAGGGCCTTATCTCGATGGAAGAACACAAGTTCATGTTTAATGAGTTCCCGGTACTACCAATTCTATACCTAATTCCAAAAATACACAAGAATGTTTTTCCAATTCCAGGAAGACCGATTATATTGGCCAGAAACAGTTTAAGAGAGCATGTAGGCCAGTATATAGATTTTTTTCTGCAGAGCCTGGTAACTGAGTTACCAAGCTATGTAAAAGACACTGGCGATTTCCTACAAGAACTAAATAAATTACAATGGTCGAATGATTTGCTTCTCATCACTTTTGATATAGAGGCATTATATACGAGCATAGACCATCAACAAGGTATGGCCTCGATTAAACATTTCTTGGAAACTAGATCTAGTACGCTGTATGAACACAACAAAGTTGTGTTAGAACTCATTAAATGGTGCCTAGACAATAATTATTTCCTGTTTGACAAAGACATACACAAACAGGTGAGAGGAGTGGCGATGGGGGCCTGCTTCTCCCCCAGCTACGCATGCTTGCATGTAGGCTGGTGAGAGGAGCGGGTCCTTAAAACCGCCTTTCAGGTGGAATATCAGACTCATGTCAGGGCATATTTACGGTACATAGACGACGTGTTCATTTTGTGGCAGGGGAGTGAGGAAGAAGCACTCAGCTTCATAAACAAGATCAATAATAACATCTCTAATTTAAAATTCACCTCCCATATTCACAAAAATGAAATTCCTTGATGTCAAGGTCTTTGTGAAAAATGAGAAATTTGAGAGCACCCTTTACAGGAAATCGACGTCCGGCAATACCACCCTACACGCAACCAGCATTCATCCCAAACACCTCATTGCTAGCATTCCTTATGGAGAAATCCTACGGTTAAAACGTATATGCAGCAATGAGGAAGAGTTTAACAAATGTCAACGGGAGCTGGTTGGGAGACTCAAAGCAAGGGGGTATTCACAAAAAATCTTGCAGGATGCGATAAATAAGGCTAAAACAAAATCCAGAATTAGCCTATTTAATCCTGAAATAGACATCTTATCGGTCTCCAATACTGCAGTTACCTCCGGGATTAGTAATACCCAAAGATTGATTACCACATACAACAGGGAGGAATGGAAGATAAGGACAATACTAAACAAACATTGGCCAGTAGTGCAGACAGATAATATCCTTCGCAACAGAATAGCAGACAAACCTATTGTCACGTTTAGGAGAAGTAGCACTATGGGTTCAATATTGGACCGAGCATCGACAGAAGTCAAACAGGTCACTACGTGGTTAACACCTAAGAAAGGTTTTATAAAGTGCCCTACATGTCGTGCCTGTAAATTCAGATGCAACATGTCTAAATACTCTACAACTTTCAGTCCAACACCTACATTGATTCAGGGAACCTACAATTGCAAAACGGAGTATGCTGAATATGTCCTGACGTGCACCTGTGGGCTTAGCTATGTTGGTAGCACGAAGCTGCAGGTGCACGCCAGGATTTTGCAGCATATTAGGGCCATCCTCCACAGTGACGCAACATATCCTGTGGCGAGGCATTTTAAGAAAGTGCATGCAAACAACATGAATTGCTTGTCCTAATATGTATTAGATGCTGTGGCCAAAAAAAGACAGGGTGGCAATAGAGTGCGCCAGCTTCGGCAGCTCGAAACTAAATACATTCTTGAGCTTGATTGTAAATGGCCCAATGGTTTGAATACAACAGAAGACATGCACAGCTTTTTATAAAATATATTTAGCTGCAGATTTTACTTGTCAATGAGGTTGCTTTTATGTAAATAGTAAATTAATGAAAGTCCAGTACGAAAGTACACTAATTTCCTGGTTCTATGAATTATACAACTATATTCTCTCTTTCCCTCTGATTTGATTTTTCAATGAACTCATCTAGTATATGATCAACATGTTTTATGATAATGGTGGCTTTTATTAATTGTTTAATAATTTTAGAAATTAGATTTATCTATATTCTAGGAAAAAGTTGTTAAGCCCTATACCGTTATTTGATCGGCTGAAAAATCAATGTATAAATTGAATACGTTGTCTATACCAGCACTTTATATTTATATACGCACTTTTTGCACAATTTTCACTCACTTGTGTATGAACTGAAAAAAGATTGATCAAAAAATTCGTTATAATTAAGATATACATTGTTATGCACGAATGACTCATAGGCCATACTGGTTGAGATGGTAATAAGCGGCTTCATCCGGTAATAATTCACTATGGCGACATCAGTAATATAGGCAGTCTTGGATTTATCCAATGAGTATTTTTAAACATGAATGTGTATTTATTTTTTTATGAATACTATGACATTCAAGCACTTTACATGTTTTTAGAACATTTTAAACATGTGTATATATATTGAGTGTGTCATATTATGTTAACCTGCCTATGCAGTATGGAACTATAAAACGATATCTGTAGTAACTATAGTCTGTTGTTTATGTTCACCATCATGTGACCTATGATGTCAGACAATGAGAGTGGTGATATTCACTTTAAATGGTAGATGGCGTTCTTTCCACTTTTTACACGTGAACACGGGCTTACGGGCTTGAAACGCGTTGTGTGTTTGGGTCTCTCTAAATAAATAAGATTTCTGCCCAGAAGAAACTACGGAGGTCTGTGTCTCTTTCCTCACCTAAACCGCTGAGTGTGGAATTGGGAAGTGGCTTGAGTTTGCAGGATATATATATATATATATATATATATATATATATATATATATATACACACTCACACACATATACACACACACACACACGCGTGACCAAGCCGTAATGGTGAAACGCGTCGTGGAGATTTTTTCATCTGCCTAATAAATCTTCGAAATTGGAGCTCTGGGTGTCTTGTTTTCATCATAACCTTGATGTTTTGTGGAGCGAATATATATATATATATATATATATATATATATATATATATATATATATATATATATATATATATATATATATTTATCAACTCCACAGTTTCCTAGTGCTTTGGTGCACTCAAATAGGAACACGGACTCGATAATTAGCCAAAATCAGAAATTTTTTTTCAATTTTTTCAACTGCGTGGAACGGTGCATGCCTCATTTATATATATCATCTAAGAGAAAAAGCGAAGACGCACACAATGACAAGAAAACAAAGCCTCTGTGGCAAGGTTCTTTATCCAGCAGACACATCAGTGCTTCCAGATACTTCCGTAGCTTTCTCCTTACACGTATCAAAGCTTCGTGTTCCTTGATCTCGGGATGGCTGATTTCTAAGCAGATGCACTCAGGTATGTCTTATTTGAGCTGTTGCCGCCCTCTGGTGGGATCTTGTTATTCAAGTGCTTGATGGGACTCATAGTGCTAAAATAATACCCACAATGGGTTCAGCTTTAAATCCTTTCTTGTGAAAATTTCGATAGAGCCTCCGGTCGCATTAGGCATATTGTTAGACCTGGCATCATTAGTGTGAGTCTTCCTTCCATTTTGTCGATTGCCTCCTCTGTTTTTGATATGTTTTTCCTGGTTATATGCTTTGGGCATTGTGCTACTGCTATTCAGTGCCACAGTGCAAGGGCTCCCTAGGTTAAATTGATGTATTGATTAGTGACTCCAAGATTGAGGTATTTGATATACTTTTTAGTACAAATAGGGGGAACCAGTTCTGGACAATATTTAGCGGGGTCCAGTGTACATGTCCAAACAAACATGAAGTGCAGAAGGTACTAAGTTCCCCGAGATCATAGAAGGGAGAGTGTGTGGAGAAGAGTATAAGGAGAGTTAAGGCAGGGAGCAAAGAGCTCCCTTGTTGGAAATGAGAGGCCTCACACACCCAGCGAGCTAGATGTCAAGCTTCATCATTGGCCTCTTGCTCCTCGTCAGACTGGCGCTGCAATGTTTGACGGGCGCCTAGGAGGCGCTCTTTGTCGGAGTTCTTTTGTTCCAGTCAATGGTTGTGTGCGTGTGAGGGGTAAGGTGGGGGTGTAGTCATGTGGGGATAGTGATATTAAAAAAGGTGAATCAATTCACAAGGACATTTATTCGCGTGACTGATTCCTTTGATTAAAAGGTGGGAAGGGAGGTAGAGGCTGTAAGGGGCACAGTGGAACTACCTCAACCCTCTGATCAGGTTGACATGTTTCTTGCTTGATACGCAATTCCTCAGGACCTCTAGTGAACAGTACTACACAGTGAAAACATAAGTAAACGTAAAAGTACAAATAAAGGGAGTCAATACAACCTCTCTGGGTCTGTAAGGGTGTAGGCCTAGTGGTTCTGCGGTAAAAGGGTGACCTAGAAAAAATGTAAGATAATCAGCCAAGCATTTTGTAATGGCGTTATCGCTTCATTAGGCAGTTGATCACCCTTGCTCTCCAAAAGAATTCACACACTCATAGGACTATTAAAACACAGGGCATATCAGCAGAATAAGCCCGTAGACACTTTGGTGCAAAACAACGATTGAAAACAACAACACTTGAATGAAGGTCTAGGCTGATGCTTACCCTAAAGGAGTCCCTAAAGGGCCTCGCAGTCTTTTCCCGTGGGGCAGCACAGTTAGGTGTAGTAACCTAGGGAGACAGAAGTATGTACACAAACCCGGTACCATGTTAGAGTAGGTATCGAGATTAAGCCAATGAGGAGATCATGGCTATGAGAGTGCCATGATGCCAGGAATCTAGGCAAGCCATTCACAGCACCAGAGCCCGATATCAGGAAAGTGCTGAGCCGGACACGGCCCCGCAGCACCCCCAGTCCGGCCGGCATGCAGCATGGCCCCAAGAAGTAAGCAGGAGGGCACCGCGCACATCACGTGAGGCATGTACGTCCATAATTATGGCCAACCATACCCCCGAGTAACGTAGGCAGTGAGCGAAACCGGACACTAGGTTCGCTAAATGGTAGAATGCTTGTCATGTCACAATGCCTCACCGGGGCCACACGCCACGCCCACCAAACCAGGAAGGGACCAGCGAGGCCGGGTAACGAGCACGAGCTCTCCGTGGGACATCACGGTCTAAGCACCGCCAATGTAAATGCGACCAGAGCCCTTGACATCAATGAGCCCTTTCTGGCAGAAAACCTCAATGCTTACCTATAATGCGTGCAGCCCAATGCTTGAAAGCCTACCCACACGTTAAGCGCTCTCGCTATAGCGCGGAACAGCTGGTACCAGATATCCAGGTGCGGCGAGGTTATAAGCTGACCGCTTCTCCGCGACAGCTGCCGTCCGGGAGGGCGGGGTCTCAAAGGAGGAATGTCTGCGCATGCGTAGGCAGAGTGCGCTGTTCTAGTGCCACATCGTGGAGCAAGTACGTGGAAGTGCGGCAGCCATCTTAGAGGGGAGTCTTTTGATAATCGGTTAATCCCCAAAATTGCCACAAACATGTTATGGGGCCATGTGTGAATATATGATATATATCAAAGAGATCATAACTAGGTCATAGCTGTGTAAACAATAGGATGCTAGATAAATATACACATGCAAATGAAAAGAAGACCATTGTACTACATATCTCTTTCTCTCTCAGGAAATACTGTAGGTCATTACCAGAAGTGTTGCCAGGTGTAGATAGACCAATGTATTAAATATCTCTTTATATCTTATTGATTGGGGTTATATTATTGTCAGGGGTGGTGCCAATTAAAGACTGACACTCATTAGTCAAGGTGAGTAGTGCAATAATACTTGTTTGCTCAGAAGGGACCAATTTACCTGGCCAGGGATGACCAAGAGACCGAGTCATTAAGACCCAGAGTGTCCAATTGGAGGCGGTGGACCCATCGCTGTTCGATCCTGAACAGAGCCTGTTGTGTGATTGAAGGGTGGGATTCAAGTACTAGCCACTTGATACTGTCTGCCTGATGGCCGTGTTGCATGTAATGTTCATAGAGGCGTGTATGTGATTTGGAACATCGGATGTTGCTCTTGTGTTCCATTATCCTTAGCTTGACCTGCCTCATCGTCATGCTGATGTATTTTTCCCACATGGGCAGGTCAGCATGTAGATACATCTGAGACTGTTGCAGTTCGTATGTTTATTCAGATGCCATGTGAATGTATCGGACAGCTTGATTTCTTTACACTGTATTGTCTGTGCACATACAACACATCCCCCGCATTGATAGTGACCCACCACAGGTGGCAAGTTCCACAATGTGCTTTGATTGGTGAGGGTTTGTTTTTTAGGCCGAGTGTGAATGAGGGCATCTTTGAGGTTAGATGTACGCTTGAAGGCAAAGCGGGGACGTGGGATGTCTAAGTCCCCTGTGTTCAATAGCCCCCAGTGTTTATTCACAGTCTGTTTGAGGAAGGCCGAATTTTTAGTGAAGCAGGTCACACAGGTGATCAAGTTGTCTGGTTCTTTCAGGTGTGTCTCCAGTAGTGCCTCTCTGGGGTTGTTGTGGGCCCTTTTGCGTGAGTCGTGGATCAGTTTGGTGGGGTAACCTCTATCCTTCAATTTATGTTGGAGCAGGGCAGATTCCTTTTTGTAGTCGGAACTAGCGGTACAGTTTCTGCGTATCCTCAGGAACTGTCCAAAGGGGAGGTTATCCCTCAAGGCCTTGGGATGATGACTGTTGTAAAGGAGAAGACTGTTTTTATCCGTCTCCTTACGAAACAGGGAGGTACTCAGTCCTTCCTGGTCCAGACTAATAGTCAGGTCCAAGAATGGTATTGTGGTATCTGAGATAGTTCCTGTGAATCTCAGAAAAGGGTTCTGATGGTTAATCCACACACAAAAAGCATTGCAGCTCTCCTGGTTCCCTCGCCATAGGACTAGTATATCATCGATATACCTGCTCCAGAGTGTTATGTTCTCAGAGAAGGGGTTGTCAGCTGGTCTAATGATTTTGTCCTCAAATGTGGCCATGTAAATACAAGCTAGGCTAGGGGCGAAGGTAGAACCCATTGAAGTCCCCTGGATCTGATGGTATAACTGGGACCCATACTGAAAGAAATTCTCAGTTAAGGCTATGCTAGCACAAGCCATAATGAAGGAGATGGGTGTCGGTGAGGTCCACTCTTCCCTCCAGAGAGTGTCCTCTACTGCTTCCAAAGTGGCCTGTTGGGGAATGTTGGTATAGAGCGCCTCCACGTCCAATGTGAGGAGGAGGTCGACGCTCTCTCTCCCCTCGATGGACTCAATCAGGCGGAGCACATCCCTGGTGTCCTGGAGAAAAGATGGAATTTTCTTCACCAGTGGTTGGAGAAATGTATCACAGAACTTGGAAAGAGGTTCCAGAAGTGAGCCGATACCAGATACAATGGGCCTACCTGGGACAGGTTAAGTCCCCTTATGAATTTTGGGTAGAGTGTAAAAGTAGGGGGGGATCGGATCAGCAGTAAGTAAGAACTCTGCCTCTTTTTTAGTAATCCATTCATTAGCTTCTCCTTTCATAATCATACTGGTGATCATGGTGGTCAGTCTAGGAGTGGGATCAATTATTAGTGGTCTATAGTGGGTAATGTTGGCAAGTTGTCGTTTGCACTCTGTGTTGTAATCTATGACATTCTGGATTACTGTGGCTCCCCCTTTATCCGCCTGTTTTATGACGATTGTATTGTCATTACCAAGTGTCTTGACGGCCAGCCTTTGTTCATGGGTAAGATTGTTAAAGCTACTCTAGTTAGGTTTGGTCTCTAAAGTCTTCAGGACTGCCCTCTCAAAAACCAGAACTTCTGGTGGAATCATGCCATCAGTTGGCGTGAACCTGGATGGTTTATATAACCCTGTGTCGGTTTTATCGCTGTCTGGTCTTTCATTAAAGAAAGAGCGTAGGCGTATTTTCCTAAAGAGTTGCTTAACCTCACACATTTCTTTGAAGCTGTCTGGGGTGGGAGTTGGAACAAAACCTAAACCTTTCTCAAGGACCTTTACTTCAGTTGGTGTAAGCGGTCTGGTGGATAGGTTAACAATTAAGCTCTCTTCCCTCTGGTTGTGCTCCTGGGGCCTCATTTATGAGGCCCCTTGCGCCATCGGAACTTCACTTTTCATGAAGTTCCGTGGCGCAGAAGCCAGCGTGGTATTTATCAGGCAGCAGTACGCCAGTTTTTGTGGCGTACTGCTGCCTGATAAATATCAGTCCCTTTAACGCAGTGTACTGCGTTAAAGGGGCGTGCAATGGGTGTTGCTGGGGGCGTTCCCAGCAACATCCATGGCCTTTTGACACTGCTCCAGATTTACGAGAAATCGTAACTCTGAAGCAGTGCCAAAAGCTTACGCCTTCCCAGGGGAGGCGTAAGGGAGGCGCAACAGGGAGCAATGTCTTTATTTCTCCTCGTATTTCCTTTTTCTATGTGTGCTGCATTCTACAGCACACATAGAAAGAGGAAAAGCCTCTTGTGATTATTTTTGTACAGAAAGGTTTCCCTTCCTGTACAAAAATAATCTTCCCCGCAACGCAGGCACCCTTGCACCATTGTGCAAGGGTGCCTGCGCTGGCGCAGGCAGCCCATTGTGCGCCGGCGGAGGGGAAAAGGACAGGAATGCGCCGTATCTTATAGATACGGCGCATTTCTGCCCTTTTCTTTTGCCGTAGGAAAGCGCAGCAGGAAGGCCTGCTGCGCTTCCCTACGGCAAAAAGTCATAAATGAGGCCCCTGGTCTCTACTGACGTTGATGCTGTTGGTTGGTCCTGCCACTGTACCCCCTTTCTGACCTCCTCGCTTGCACCCTCTTCGTCTGCCCCAACCTCTGTCGTGAAAAGGAGGGTTCATAGGAAAAAACTGCGGTGGACCCTGGGGATAGAAGGGGTATTGCCAGGGTGGCGGTATTTGAGGAGGTCCTTTGGAACATCTGTCCCTGATTGAAACCATGGTTCCAATTAGGGCGTCACTGGTTGCTTGTAAATCAAATGCTGCTGCTGGGCTTGCAGCACTGGTTGTGCCACCCACAAAAGCAGCTTGTAAAGTGTGTCTCAGGACTGCCATTGCAAGGCCTGTGTGCATTCTGTGACTGCCATGCCGACTTGGCAAGGGCACCCACTTGCCAGTCCCTAAACCTTGCTTTTTCTTCATATCAGACACCCCTAAGGAAGGCCCAAGGGCAGGGTGCATTATAAGTATAAGGTAGGACATGCCCTTGTGTGTGTGACATGTCCTAATCGTGAAATACAGCCATGTTTGTTTTTCACTATTGCAAGGAACCTGTTCTTCTTAGGCCAGAATGGGCAGTTAGGTTGTTACATCTTACAATCCTAACTGACTCAGCGAACATGGTAGAAATTCGAGTTTACAATGCCTGAACTCAAAATGATAAAATACTTCTTTTAGTGAAGTTAGTTTTAACATTCTGTGTTTGAAAATACAACGTTTTAAAAGTAGGTATTTTCTTGTCTAACTATCCAAGCCTGCCACTGCTAGGTTGTGTATACCTTGTCTGGAGTTTCAGTGACAGGGCTGGGGGATTCCAGGAGATAAAGTGAGTTAGCCCAGTGGCGCTAGTGAGCAGTTTGGAGTGTGAGCAGTCGAGTTGTGTCCGGGAGACTGCGGAGCCAGTGCTGTCTGCCGGTGCTATGCTGTGCTGAGCTGAGCCGAGCCCAGCTGCGGTGGCGGAGCAGAAGCTGAGCAAAGGAGATTCACGGCGGCGGTGGCTTTTGGCATACCACGTTTGTAGTGCCGTGTGCAGCGACTCTGAGTCCCGGTATCGGACCTTGCCCATCGGCCTCCCCGCGACTTTGCAAAAGCTCTTCCAGCCTGCGGCCTGTGGCTCCGGCACGGTCACGAGAGAGAGAGAGATAGAAGGCGGGTGAGGAGGGAGCTGAGAAACAAAACCCGCGGCCCCGGTCCCGGCCCTCGGTCCTCAGTCCTCGTCGCCTCTCTCCGCCCATCCTACTTGGGAAAAAAAATAAAAAAAATAAGGAGAGTGAGTCATCTTACCGAATTACGGAGCTCAGCGAGAGAGACCCGAGTGAGAACAGCTGTGGAGTGTGGAATAAATCCTGACAGCAGCACACTAGCAGACCTGCCCTTCCCTAAGCAGGAGAGGAGGAAGCGTGCAACGAGGGTGAGTCCTGATTGACGAGTACTAAACCCCTCTAGGAGCTCCCCCCCTGGTATAGATTATAAAGGGGAAGGGAAAGGGAATAAAAGAAAAGGGAAATAAAAAGGAAATAGAAGGTCCTGGATACCCATAGGAGGTGAAGAGTCAACTTGAGCGTGCCTATCTTGACTGTGTTCCCTTACCAGGTTAACTGCACTGCACCTAAGGCCCTCTGCTATTAGTCTCCGAAGGCAGGTGTTTTATACCTCTGTAATAGCCCTTATTGCCCCGGAGTTGAGTGATCTGGCAATCAGCTAACTTGCCAACTTACATATTTGCCAACTGAATGTCATACGGCTGCTTGTTTCATCCTGTGCTGAGCTGTGCCGTTATTTGCAACGATTCTGGGTAGCCTGGCAATAGTGGCACTAATGACTTTGGTACTGGAGTAGGCATCAGCAATAACTTGTGTGACGGGGACTGGGCTTTGGGGCTTGGGCTCACAGAGGAAATAAGCATACAGGCTGGAGCAAGTGGAGGGAACCTATTGAGGGTGTGTTACTACGGTGCCACAGTAGAGTGGGCCCAGAGGGAAACAAGAACCAATTGTGGAACTTCACCTTGTGGACAACTCCCTCTCAGGCTCAAACCAAATAAACGAGACATTGGTCATGAAACTAGCACTAATGAGAGGCTAAAGATTTACCACTGTTATAAAAACGTTTTTTTCATTGTAACAATCATCTTGTGTTGGCACATCAATTATTACATCAGCGGTACAGAATTCTTTGGCAAGCATAATAATAAAAAGTTAACCGGGGATGCGTTCTGGGAAGGAAAGAACAACAGGTCCCCTGACAAAGAGGACACGGAAAACTCAAGCACCTAAGGTAAAAAAAAGGTAAGGTAAAAAAAAAGGTAAAAGCACAGTTAAAAGGATTAAACCAAACCCTAATCTCACCAATTGCCTGGATGTTCGAGAAATCATCAAAAATACCACAGATATTCGACTTCCTAGTAGATCCGGCTGGAGTACTCATGTCAATGGAATCAGACACAACCAAAAACCGATTACAGACCCCAATTGAACCCATAAATATTTTAGAAGGAATAAAAAGTTAAATATTAGAAACCAGTGACGATAACAATATCAGAAGTAAAATAAAACAAAAGGACGCATTATGCAAAATCAGAGACCAAAAAAGGGAATTATTAGATCATAGCCCATCGCTAATACAAACAGAAGGAATGGATGAGGATAAAAGTGAGATAGAAGAGATAGCACAAAACTCGCAACTACAAGAATATTTTACAGGAACAGCAACGAGGGACATTCCATTACCATTAGAAGTTAAAATTGAAATAAAGAAAAATCGGAAACTAGTAGATGCAATTAACACCGACACAATGTATGCGATAATAGTAAAATCCTCACCATAAAAAAAACTTGGAAAAACAATGAACTAATAGACGGAAATCAAGAAAATCTCACCCCAAAACTTTTCAATTTTACGTAAAAAAACGGGGACGTGAAATACATAAAAGCAGATCATACCATCTCAAAAGGAACCAATGTTGAAAGCGGAGGCCAATGTGAACACACTGCATATGGTATATGTAATTATGATCATTTAGCTAAAAAGAAAAAGTTGGAAGGAGATCTTCACATTGATGAAATGGATAATAAAAACCATTCTACTAAGATCAAATTTGATCAAAACACAAAAAATACAATAAATCAAGATCTAGGAGCCACATGGGATATATTTTATCAAACATCAACCTTAACATTAGAGGTATTGACATATCAGTCAAAAAAAATGGATACACAAATTGAAATACTTGGAGTAATGGCTAACGCAGTCAGCGGAATAGACCGAAAATTGTTAGAATTAAAAAACTTAATTAACAAAGCCCAAAAAACGCAGCTTCCATTTACTTTGAATGTGCTTGTGAACCAATCATAAACAAACTTTCAACTATCCCAGAATTAGTAAACACCATACTGGAAGACGTCAAAGACTTAGTACTCAAAAAACATGATAAAGACAATAAATGTGAACATACTAATAATTCTGGAAGAAACCAATTGGAATTAGTGAAAGGCAACAAATCAAGGCAAACAGAAAAAAGAATAGTCCAGAACGTGGAAATTGTAACGATAACTCCAACTAAGCAAGAGACCCATGGAAAGATAAATACAAATAAAGAAAATTATCAAGTTCCAAAAATAACGAAGAGACAAAGAAAAAAAAATCGTAAGGCAAGAAATGAGGTAAATAACGAAAACATAGTAAAAGTATACCCTAATTTGGAGCATTCAGCAGAAATGAACCATGAAGGATCAATGCAAGAAGAATCAGGAATAGAAAATATTGAGATACTGGGGCCCCAGCCCGAGAAGGTGGAGAGCAATGAAAAATACTATGACATCTTTAACAAGTCAGCAAAAATCCAGATAGATAATAAACTACATGTAAATATTACAACTACTTTAGTATACATTATGGATCAACAATAGATAACCCAAAGGCAAACCAAATGTAATAAAATACAACACCGAGATGAAAGAATTCAAGATGGCAAAGTAACTTGTGGTCAAAAAGGAAATGGATGTATATCCTGGAGCGATGTAAGTGATATCCAAAGTAACCCGAAGGAAAAAAAGAACGAGCTGACTTCAGTAGATTCTAAGACTTTAATAAATGGGGATAAAAATTGCTCAGATCTAAAACTACAGAGAACAATTCGACAAGACCAAAATAATTTGTTGAACCCAACCGCAAACCTTGCACAACAAAGAAATCATCCAGATCCCATAGAACAACAGTTAGGTGAGTCTGTAGCTAACACTGTTCTAACAAATAAAAAAGAGACAGACGTTAAAGACTACAAATGTAACAAGGAAGAACTAATTATTACAAAAGTTGGTCAAGATAAGCAAATTATTTATAAAAGCTATCAAAATGGTGACATAAAAAAGACAGACTTGTTACCTTTGAAGATGATGCCCCAAATCATTTTAACACCATTATATGACTCAAGAGGAAATAGCGACATTCTGAATAGAAGCAACATTTTACAACTAATAACATCAATACCTTCATTAGAAAAAGTAACAACAAAAGATATTGAATCTGTGGGCTTTGTACAAAACCCGGAAGGCACCCAACCACTTACACTCTTAACTGTAAATACAGTCTCCTTAGTGGGTCAAATTATGCAGGAACAAGAAGTTTTTCAAAGTTGGGGGATAAAAATCAGTCAACCTGTGTCTAAGCCTTATCCGAGTCCGTTTATAAAAGAAGAACTTCCAACAAAAAACTGTAAAGAGACAAAGAACAACAAGGGTACAAAGGGTACCATGTGCCTGCAATTAGATACTGCAAATTCGGACGTCCTTGCGGAGGATTGGCAATATTTATTATGATTGACTTGCAAATTGAACACGAACAATTGGATACAAATAACTCAAATATTCAAGCAGTTAAGATAAAATATGTAACCAGTGAGCACAAAAATAGAAATACGCTAATACTACTTAACATATGTATTCCACCAAAGCATTCATCACGGAAGAATATAAGTGCCGCTTTAGCTGATTTACTATTGGAGCAAATAATACTGGACCCGACTGCTAACTTTCTTGTTACAGGGGATTTTAATATAAACTTGCTGATACAGTTAACACGGGACGATTTCATCCAGTCCCAAAATTATGAATGGTCAATCCCGGAACAAACACTCAACTATAGCATAAATACTAAACAAAATCCTATCGGAAGAAAACTACTGAAGGATGTGGATGCACTGGGACTAGAGGACTGAATGGCAGGTTCCCAACTGATCAATCTGTTGGCTGGTCATTTCAAACGCAAAAATCAAAATCAAGAATAGATTTTACTTTGTTATCTATAAATATCTTTGAAAAAATTGTCTCCTATAGATTAAAAAAAGTGAACGAGAGTGACCATAGCCAACAAATACTAGAAATGGAAATAGCACTTTCAAAACACCAAAATTATTTAACTACATATGGAGAGATCGACACGATCACCTATAGGAAAATTATTTGGAAACCGGATAAAAAAGATGACATGGAAAAAAAGGCCCAAAAACTAGTTCAAGAGTGTTTTAAAGAACATTCTACGCAGTCTGTACTTAAGCAATGGGAACAATTCACACAGAAGGTAGTCCAATTGAATGGGGTTACTTCAAGTAGTAGGAAAAAACAACAGATTACAATGGAAAAAAAAGACACTACTATTAACCTTCCATATACAATTAAAAAAGTCAGGCGGATTCGCAATATTCTGAGGAAGCAGTTAACCAGGCACCCGAATAAGGAAGAAATTCGAAACCAACTTAAAAGCACTAACAATATCTTAAGGAAATTATTGTGGAATGAAAAAAATAAAATCCGGCAAGAGTTATGAACAAAAAATGTTCACGCAAGTAATCAATTAAATTCCAGGGAATTTTGGAAAATGATCAATGGCTTGAATAGACCCAATAAACTTGTGGTAGCTTCCCCAATAACGGAAGAAGATTGGAAAGAATTCCTCAGAAATGCCTTAGGCGCTGAATTGAAACCCATACATCATGATGATAAACTGACAATGAAGGTCGATAATAAACAAGAAATTGAATGCTTTCTCGAACACTGAAGTAGTTAGTTTAATAAAGAGACAAAAGGATGGAGCACCGGGACCTAATGGAATTCCGTTTGCACTCTACAAGGAGGATCCTGATTCATGGGCTACCTATCTGACAAAGGTGTATAATGTAGTTGTCCGAACGGGGCAAATACCGGAATCCTGGAGAGGATCATTAATATCTCCCATTTTTAAAAAGGGTAGTTGGCAACTACCCGAAAACTACCGTTTGATTACTCTCCAGGACACGGACGCAAAGCTATTTGCCGGTATTTTATTAGCAAATTTATCAGGTTGGATTGAAGGAAGACAAATTTTACCCCCAAACCAAACCGGGTTCATCAAAGGATTAGGAACCTCAACAAATATATTAACCCTATCTGTATTAATGGATAAAGCGCTTTTAGCAAAACAGTCCCTCTATCTTTGTTTCGTCGATTTTAAATTGGCTTTTGATCTCGTAAATAGGACTCTTCTATGGAAAAAACTCAAGGACTATGGAATTCCGGACTCACTACTAAACCTTATCCAACTACTATGTTCCGGAAACTGGTTCAGGGTGAGGATTGGCGATGGCCGAACATTATCCAATAAAATACCGGTGACATGAGGATTAAAGCAGGGTTGTGTGCTCGCCCCACTACTTTTTAACCTATTTATAGCTGACCTCACCGTTGCATTAAATGAAGTTAATTCACATCCACCGAGGCTAGCAGGAAAACATATGTCAAATTTGCTGTATGCGGATGATGTTGTGCTGTTGAGTTAGACCAAAGTGGGGCTGCAAAGACTAATTGATCGAACATCAAGATACGCAAAAGACAATCAAATGGTAATAAATGAGGCAAAGACAAAAATAATGGTAGTTACAAAGAATAGAAAACAAAAAAAAGGATGCTGGAGAAAAATAGGCTAGAGCAGGTTGATAATTATCGGTATCTCGGCGTCTTCTTTAATGATAGTGGTGGTTTTCTCCCACAGAGGAAAAATATCATGAGGAAAGCAAATAGTTTGGTTACAGAATTTAGAACCATACAAAAGAAGTTAACTACACTGTCATATGGTCCTCTACTAAAGATCATATCTGCTAAATTATTACCAACTTTGACATATGGCTCTGAAGTTTTAAATGGTAAAGATGCACAGAACAGATAATTAACATCGCAGTGGCAAAAACTTACAAGATATTATTTCACCTACAAGATAATGCCTCGCAAAGCACAGGTGAGGTTGGAGTTTGGGATAAACAATCAGCAATATGCCCGGAAAGGTCAAATTCTGAAAGTCTGGTATCGTATAAAAAATGACGTTGACAATCAATTATCTCGAACATTATGGCAAGAAGTAAAAGACAACCAGAAAATGCAAGCTTGGGCATATTTAAATGAAGCAAAAGAAGAATTTGGAATAACACCAATTTGGGAGAACACAATTACCCAGGAAAGTATCAAAAGAACAATTAATAAGTTGACTATTCATCTGTCTCTGATAAAAGACAAGGAACTATTGGTAAAAAGAAGGCACGCATGGCCAATTATAAATGGATACAAAAAAAGCAAGTTTAAAAATACCTTGAAACTCCTTGGTCACAGCAAAGCAAACACATTTTTTTAAGAGTACGTTTCGGTCGTTGGCCAGGTATGTGCCATCGGCCACTATGGAAAACTATTGAGGATAATGCGATATGTAGATTATGTAAAGGTGGTCAAGAAGAAATCTTGCATTTGCTATGTCTGTGCCCTGCAAAAGAGGTGGAAAGGAAAGCTACCCTTAAGAGATTATTTAATGCTCGAGAAGTAAGAACATGCAGACAAGCACCAATGGCATGTCTAAACCTGAATCATGTATTAATGAATTCTGCTTTTGTAAAATTTCTATCTGTGATGGGCAAAAATCTAGGGGAAAACATTAATTAGTTTTTTTACTTTTTTAATTATATAATATTAGAATAACTATGTCCATGGTGTTTTACGCATTTTACTGTCGATGATATTTTTAAAATGTATTTTTGTAAGATTTTAATTAATCAACCAAATAAACTTGACTATGACTATGAGTCAGCCCAGTGGTGAATAGGGAGATCTGCATCTAGGTGGGAGGGAGGAGTTGCACCTGGGACCTGAATAGGGCTGGGCCTTCCCTCCACAATGCTGGCTCCAGCCCCTGGGGTGCGGCTGATGTTTCTGCCCTGCACTGTGAAAGGAAAGAAGAAGTCATGTAAACAGAGTGCTCCAGAACTGGCTTGGATTGGGCAAAGGCCCCTCTGCCTTCAGAGAACAAAGAGAAAAGCAGTATAAATAATGGGACCCAGACCCAAGTACTTTAGATCACTTCTGGGAACATGACAAACCTTTTGCCAAGGAGAAGAGCCAAGGAAGGTGCAGCAGATTGGACTTCCCCTCTGCCAGTGTGCTGTTTGCTGTGTTGGCCTGCAGTGGTTTCTTTATTGCCAAGGAAAGGAGAAGGAACTTTTTAAGAACTTTCATCATCTTGTAGAATATCACCCTGAGGGCCTGAACTTGTGCTTGCCTCCTGCTGAAGTCTCAGGGACAAAATACTTCACTACCAGCTCCCCTCTAAATTCCCTTGCTGGGAATTCTTCTGCAGAAGCCTGCCTGTCGCTGGGAGCTGGAAGCGCGATGCAACGAGAAGAAGTGTGTCGCCGCCGCAGCTGTAGTCATCGCATCGCTGGAGAAGCGTGCCGCCACCGCATCTCCTCAGAAGCATGTCTTCGTCGAAGCTGTCTGCTGTCGCATCACCGGAGAAGCATGATGCCATCAAGAGGGTCGGCACTGCATCACCGGAGAAGCGTGTCACAGGGACTGTCACGGCTCCAAAGTACAGAGTAATTGCAAGGCTGCCAGGACATATATATTCATCGTTGTTGCATCGTCGCATCAAGGGCGCCATTTTATAGCACCAGGATTGTCGCATCGCGGCGCCGTCTTGCGCATTGCAACCAGGCCGCAGGCCGCAAACCTACGCATCACCCTTGCACCGGTAAGGATCACAACTCATCCCCTACTCTGCGCAAGCATTGAGGCACGACGTATCATCTCCCCCGGAGCACGGAGCCAACGCATCACCCACTCTACAAACCTTTTGTTTGTTTTACGTTACACATCCAGGTACTTTTGTAAGAACTGTGTTGTATTTATCAACAACTTGAAAAAAGCAATTTCTACCATCTTTAAGTCAATCTTAAGTACAGTATTGTGGATTTTTGTCATTTGTGGTCTTGTGTTAAGTCTATATAAAGAATACCTATTTTTATAAAACCTGTGTAGTGTCCATCTGTAGTGTTTTCACTGTATTACTGTGTATATTCACAAATGTTTAACTCACTGCCTCTGAGATAAACCTGTCTGCTGGTGCCAAGCTACCGAGAGGGTGAGCAGGGGTTATCCAGTAGAATTATCCCCCTATCCTATGTTAGATGCAAGGTTCCCTATTTGGACAAAGGAGTTTACTATTGCCAACTTGAGACCCATAGATCTAACACATATCAATAGCAAAGCTTGCCATTCCACAACAATGTCAGTTTATCTGGCACCTACGGTCCATTTTAATCTTCTGGCGGTGCTGTCTTCTCGACCCAGGACCGGCCGTTATACATCATTCAAGATTGTCCAAAAAAGCGAAGACGCACACAATTACAAGAAAACAAAGCCTCTGTGGCAAGGTTCTTTATTTAGCAGTCACACCAGTACTTCCGGATACTTCCGTTGCCTTCTCCCTATGCATTTCAGATCTTTGTGCTCCTTGATCACGGGATGGCTGATTTCTGAGCAGATGCACTCAGGATGATATTTATATATATATTTATACCCTACTGGTGGTCGCCAGTAGGTAGTTCTAGTAAGGATTTTTTTCAATGCGAAATCTCAAAATTCTATTGTGAATAACTTTGGCGCCGTTTGACGAATCTGCCTGAAAATGTCCTCAAATTTGCCTCGCGAAGCTCCGGTCTTTCCTTGAAAGTTTGGGGGGGGATTCGTCAAGCGGGGGCCGAGATAAAAGGGGGGTCCCAAAACATGTTTTCCCCATGGTAATTTCCATAGGGCGGTCGACCTCACTTTTAGCCCGAACGGCTGAATGGATTTCCACCAAACCTGGCAAAATTGTAGGGACTGGTAGCCTGATGTGCCTTTGCTATGTCTCAAGAAATGTGCTCCAGTGGTTTTTGAGTAATTTAGGTTCAAAAAAATATATATATCTATGGCCGCGCCCCGGTACGCACACCGGGGCGCGCTCCGGGTGCGCCACAAGAGGTGCGCACGGAAAGCTGATTGGCTCTCAGGTGTCTGTAAACATTCGAAACAGTCCGGAGCGGCCGCCATCTTGTGTCTTGGTAGGATCGAGACACAAGAGGTGGCAAAAACAAAGGGGGAAATGACCATAAGGGGGCAGAGTAGACCCCCCGGGACCCCCTAGGTTTGATGTGGGGGCTATAAAAGGGCCCGCGGGGCAAAAAAATAATTGTTTTTTTTTATTTGCGCGGGTGGAGCGCCCGGTACGCGCACCGCGGAGCGTACCGGGAAGCGCTCCATGGGAAAAAAGAATGATAGAGTTTTAAAAAAATGTAGCCTTTTTTTATAATTTGGAGGTAGTTCTAAGAAGAACTGTTTTTTTTCTTCTTTTTGTTGTTTTTAATTTTTTTATGTTTTTTGAACATTTTGTACTTTTTTTGGCTTTTATGAACTATTTTGTTTTTTTTGTTATTTTTATGGGGAGGAACAAAAAACAGGGAATTGAAAATGGCTCTACTGGAGTAAAAAAAAATAAGGAAAAAATTAGGGTTTTTTGGGGCAATTGTGGTTGTCACCAGCAAGGAGGATGAGCTTTAGGCTCTACTCACCATAGGAGATGGTCTTACCACAAAAAATACATGTGACCCTAAATTCTCCAAACCATGGTTGTATGCAAGGGGTGGTCTCCCTTGTCTCTGGTCCCGATGGAGTGGGTTGTTTTCGTTTGGAGGTGCTGGGTGTAGATTGGGGAGGGTTGCTGGCCAGTTCTCTCATCTCTGCGGCAGCATAGTTGTTCGGATGCTTGCGCTGCATGTGCCTAATCATGATATTATTCCCAATAAATATTTTTTATTTGGGTTACCCCTTGAAAGTTCCATGTCACAGATAAGGCAAGTCACCTTTGCCACATTCACTTTCTTTTTTCCCTCAGGGATGGAAAAAAACTCCCATACAATATGTGGCTTGGGTTGGTATGGGGTACCGCGTCGCAAGCGCATCAGATGCTTACGTTGCGCGATCGTATGCACTCGAGTGCTTCCGGGTGCGTTTACGCCATGCGTATCACGTGGACGCGGCTATGCGGTACGTCACAATGAAGTTTTCAGTCGCGGCGTTGGCGCTAACAGGAACGCTCCCCGGTGCGCGACCCGGGGCACTTCAAAAGACTACGCTTTCCGGGGCGCGCCCCGGGAGCGCTCCAGGGCAAAGAAAAAATATATATATACATTAAAAAAATTGTTTTAAATACAAATATAATATAGGATTCATTCATTTTCAAAAATATTACAGTTCATAGCTATAGACATTTGCTATTAACAACATTTTGAAATTCACTGAAAAAAACATAGGTTTGGGGCCTTATATATAGTTAGGAATTAGCATTTAAAAAACCTTTGAAATTCACTAAAAAAAACATAGGTTTCACACCAGTTATAGTTAGGATTTAGCATTTGATGTCACTGACCATGTCATGAGTGATGTAATATGTGACGTCATCAGCAGTGCATTGCAGACACTCAAGTTATAGTGAGTCCAACTAGCTATAACGTGGGAATTTCAATGGTTTTATGTCAGTAAAATTTCCAGCTAACTATAACTGGTGTGAAACCTATGGTTTTTTCAGTGAATATAAATATATATACATATATATATATATATATATATATATATATATATATATATATACGAATCTTTGCGAATTTCTCCAAGAAAATGGCCTGCTCGGCTCTGCTCCTTTCCTGAAACTTTCGGGGTGATTCGTCAAGTGGGGGCCAAGAAAAAAGGGGGATCCCAATAGGTGTTTTCCCTATGCAATTTTCCATAGGGACCTTTAGCCAGGGCTACAGCCCAAACGGCTAAACAGAATTACACCAAATTTGGCGGAGAGATAGAGTTCGGTTCGCAGATTGTGCTTTTTGTTAAATGGTGTAAAATTAAAAGTAAAATCATAGCGATATCTAGAGACGGAGTACAGCACGCGTTTGGAAATCCGTACAATTACCAGCACAAGCTGGATGCTGATCGGCTGTCAACTGTGAGTCAACCCTCCAAACCAGGAAGTGTTGGCAGCCATCTTGTTCATCGCTAGAACTGACTCACAAGAAAACATGTAAAACAAAGTTGAGAAATAAGGAAAGGGGGCAGGGTAGAAACATCCTGACCCTCTAGGCTTGCTCAGGTGGTCGTACATGGATCTTTAGGCTAAATTTTTTTTTTTTTTTAAATAAAAAATCGGGGGTACGCCTATGGTATATGTACACGGTGAAAAAGGGAAATAAAAAATAGAAGTCTGTTTTATTCATAAGGTCCCGGGGGGGGGAATTCCGGGGGCAATTTTTTTCTTAGTGGGGGGCTTGTAAGGTGCCACGAGTACCAGGGAGGCCACCCCTCTATGGTTTTATTTTGAAGTATGTGGGGGGGTTACGGTCCTCTTCCCCTCAGTCTCCCGAGCACCAGGGAACGCCACCCCTCTGTGGTTTTATTTTGAAGTATGCGGGGGGTTACGGTCCTCTTCCCCTCAGTCTCAGGGACCGTCACCCCGACTAGGCTATTTTTTTAAATATATTTTTTTTAAGTGTGTTTTCAGCTCTCCCTCTCTCTCTCCCCGTACACGTCGCGGGGACCACCACCTTCCTGGGGCAGTAATATGTAAAATGACCTTCCAGCCCCGGGTACTTGCACTCCCCTATGTTTTTTAATTTTGGGAGGGGGTCGCGTTGCCCCCCTCCTGGAACCCTTGGTTGCCCTCGGGTCCACCATCTCCCAGGGTCGGTTCTTGCAGTGTCTCATGGTGCGTACTTTCGGGACACTGTTGTTTGGTATGGTAGGGTGGTATCGTCGCTGCTCCCACTTTACCACAGGAAACCGCTTTCCTATTTGAAAAAGAGAGCAAGTTTATCTGTTTTCTCTTTCAAGAAAGCAGATTGTTTTTCAAAAGAGAGAGCAGCATATAAGCTGATGTCTCTGATAAAGCAATGCTGGCTCTCGAAGGACGCAGGGAGCCGTCTGGGATAGTGGGGGCATTGGGGTTAAAAAAGAAAAGTTATTTTTAAGAACTAACTTTACTTGTCAAAAAAAGAGCTATATTTCTATGAAAGTATGTAAAACTATCAGCTTTTTTTTATGCACCAGTTGTATTCTCTACGCATGCGCAGCCTAATTTTCAAGCCCACGTTTTTTTCTTTTTCTTCAAGTTTGCCAAGCAAACCTCTCCTCATTTCAGGTATTAAATTAGCTGCTTTCTTTTCCCGGGCCGTGTGTGTCATCTGCTTCTATACTTTTCTATGTTTATTTAAAATGTAGTGTTGAGGCGCCAAACTTTGATTACATACTCCGTCCACCGCCCTTTTAGTAGTTTTTCCTCCATTATTTTTATTATACCTGTTACTTTCATTTTACTCTCCACTTATCTTCTCTAAGATCCATGACATTTCCTGGCACAGACACCACAGTGTTTGTCCTTGGCCTCAGATTTTATGACTTGGTCACACGTATACCTACAAACTGATTTGAAGGACGTAAGCCAGAGCCATTACAGCGCGTGTTAGTCAACACAAAGATATTATTAAGATTATGCGTTTATCATGAGTGGTAAATGCATACTAGTTGTAAAAGCATGTGTGGTAAAGTCATATGCGTGCTAATGGCTTCATGGTGACGATCACGCGTGGTTATGACCGCGTTGTAATGGCTGTTTCCCCCTAGGACACTGCAGGAAGCGGGTCTGGCCGTGGTGCACTCCAGGGCACCAGGCGGAGGGCACCCAGCCCCTCTCACACAATATAGAAATCTTTGTGGGGTGATTGTTTCTGTGGTTTGAGGGGTGTTATTGAGGTCCACACTTAGGGGTCGATTACAATCGCAGACAGACTTGCGTCCATCAGCGACCCCAGAGCAGGAGGGAACCTCCGCATGGCATGCGGAGTTCCCTCCTGTGCAATTAGGATGTGACCGCCACCCTGGCGGTCACCTCCTCTATTTTTAACATTGCCGCGGGTGCAGCTTCAAGCTGCACCCGCGGCAATGTTAAAAAAGCATGCACAGCATTTGCATGCAGAAAGAGGCAGGCAGCGCGCGGTGCCTGCTGCCTTCTGCATGCAAATGCAGGGGGGTACCATAGGTACCCCCCATGTGCACCCCCACCCCCCCTTCACCTAGGGGGCCCGCAACGGGCCCCCGCAGTGAAGTTCCGTATGCTTTTTCGCGGCGGAAAACCCGCCGCGGAAAAGCATACTTTACTGGCCATCCTAATATGGTGGACGGTGTCTGGAAGACACCGTCACCATATTAGAGCTTTTCCGCTGCAGTTGTAATCCGACCGCGGCGGAAAAGCTGCGGATGGAAACCAGGACCCACCAGCCATCCTAATCTGGCGGTGGGTCTTTGGTCAGTCCGCTGCGGATTTTCCGCATCCTCGGGGCCGGCGGTGGCTTCCGCCGGCCCCGAGGATGCGGAAAATCCGCTATCATAATGACCCCCTTAATTTTGTAGGGTGGTAGGTTTGCATGGGAAAATGTCGCAAGAGGTTTGTAAATGTGGTACACATTGTTTCGTATTAGTTTGAATTCTTTACCATGTTGTAGTGTACCCAGAGAAAATATAAGTCAGTACTTTTCAATCTTACACTTGAACATCTTACTATAGTACTTCAACTTTATAAATATTATTTGATTGTGGACCATAAAAACACCCCCACAAAAAAAAGAAGTATGTAGTTTTTTTTATTAACTTTTATTAAAAGAATAACTGTAAACAAAACTTAATGATAACTATAATATAAACAACTAGAAAAATAACTTTTAAAAAACAATATTATAAACAAATTGTGAAGTGGACTCCAAAGGACGTTGGATTGGTAATCTGCAAAACAAAAAAGAAAATTAGAGTTTAGAATTATGTAGATGTGAGTAAATGAGCTGAAGCATTACAAGTCAAGGTAACAGTACGATTTTACGTGTGCAGTGTGCCTAGCACATTTCACTTCTGTTATAGTGCCGCGTTCAGTGGTGTCTATATGGAAGTGCCTACTGTGTCACTGACACAAAAGTGACACAACGGGATTGTAAATACGCCAACTCATTTCTAATGCATTGTAATGAAGGCATTGTATATCTAGGCCTCTGTGCTTACCGTTGTATAAACACTGCGGCCAAACACTGCGGCCAGTGGAATTCACAACTTGAAGACACAATCGCTTCTACGCGTCAAAGCAGGTAGCATTTTCTATAAGTTTAAAAGAGAAAATGAAATGTTGTCACAGAGAGTGAGAGAGAGAAAGAGAGAGAAAATAACATTAAAACTGTCTCGCAGAGTCTGGAGTTGGGATTTTTTCTTGAAAAGTTAGACGTAGATTTACAAGCTGCTTGTGTCATTTTTCCCATGTTAAAAGTGACACAAAAGTGGCGTAATAAGCTTGTAGATCGGTTTGTCAGACTGTTGTAACCTATCTGTTTTCAGTGCTCGGAGGTAATTGTACATTTTAGACAGTGAAGCTGCTGCACACTACCCACTGTCTCCTTTCACAAATGAAGGTAACACTACAGTTTTACGTGTGCAGTGTGCCTAGTACATTTCAGTTCTGTTATTGTGCCGCATTCAAGTGGTCTCAATATAGAAGTGCCTACTGCATTACTGGCACAAAAGTGGGACAACAGGATTGTAAATATACCGACTTATTTCTAATGCATTGCAATGAAGGTATTGTATATTTAGGCCTCTGTGCCTACCGTTGTATAAACACTGCGGCCAGTGAAATTCACAACTACAAGATACATTTGCTTCTACGCGTCAAAGCAGATAGCATTTTCTATAAGTTTAAAAGAGAAAGAGAAATGATGTCACAGAGAGTGAGAGACAGAAAGAGAGAGAACACAACTTTAAAATTGTCTTGCAGAATATGGAGTTGAGATTTTTTCTTGCAAAGTCAGACGTAGTTTTGGAAGCTCCTTGCGTCACTTTTCACCTGTTAAAAGTGACAGAAAAGTGGCGTAATAAGCTTGTAGATCTGTTTGTCAGTCTGTTTTAACCTATCTGTTGTCACTGCCGGGAAGTAATTATATATTTAACACATTGAAGCTGGTGTACGCTACCCACTCACTCCTTTCATAGATAATTTGTTGTTTCAGAAGTAAAATTCTTTGTCACCTAGTGCCATTGGTGTTATTGAAAGATGGTGCTTGACGTGTGGAAGAAGCCTTCACTGTAATCAAGGGAGTTAATCATTTCAATTCAGATATGGTTGTATACAGCAGAGTGGAGATAGCAGCGTCCAAATCTTTAAAAAAGAAAGAGAAACGATGTGAGAGAGTAAGAAAGAGAAAGGGAAAAAAGGACATTAAAATGTGGGAGAGACACACACGACAGGGGAAGGGTACGTGAAGCCAGAGGCGCAACCACAGTCAAAAATATTGGGGGTGGGGGGGCTAGAAATAATTTGGGGTGGGGGCTTTAGTTCAAGCAAAAAGAAGAGTGGAGCTGCAGGGGCTGTAAGTGGGGGGATTATCAAAGCCTCATTAACAAGCAAAATATTTTTAAAAGACCTGTGACGTACTCGGGTGCAACTGTGTGTGGGCCCAGGAAGCTATCTCATCCTAGCTGAAGCCCCGTTAGCCCAATGTTTTTTTTGCGCCTGCTGCTTACTACATATTCTCTCCTTTGACAGATAACTTGTCGTTGTTTCAGAAACGAGCTTGTTAGCTCACCTTGTGCTATTGCCGTTGTCTGTGTTACTTAATGCATTGTGAAGCTGTACATCTAAAAGATACTAAAAGAAAGATGTTAGGATTGGTAATTCTTGCTATATTAATTTGGAGTTAGATAATATCGCGCTTTTTGCGACGTTGATTGTCAGATTTCTACGAACTGTTTGTATTGTGAATATATTTCGGACATTTCAGCGATTATAAAAACGTTACTGCTATTGCGAAAAAAAATTTAACATGTAAATTAATACATTATGGAGGAGTACGTTCGTCTAAAATACTAAGTTGCATTTTTGCATGTAGTCAGCTACAACCCTTTGACTCCTTCCGATGGATACTCAAGCCTCACTACTCACCTTTTCGTGGAAAAGACACCTTCTTCATGAGGTAGTTCCGATCTCCAACAAAGAAGTCTCATATATGGTGACGAGTCTTGATATCTCTATGGCTAACGACATATTCGGGCTCCCATCATCATCATCGCAGGTTCTTCACCCGCTCAGTGCTTCGGGTAAGAGTGGCTTTCTTTTTTCTATGTGACGTTACAATATAGTCACCATATATGTAGCCTATTTTGTGACGCATTTTATTGTATAATGCGTTTCAAAAACTAGTTGTGGTAGCGTGCTTTTAAATTAAACTGTGAAGTCTGCTTACGAGTTTGTTGAGTGTGGAAGTATTATTTTTTTTCTATTTTCTATTCTATTCTAATTGTGCTGACTTTTATCCTTTAGCGTGCAGTACTATATTATTTTATAAAATGTATAAGTGTTGAAATCATCTTTGAAAATAGAATGTAAGCATGTAAGCTGCTGTCTGTGATGAAAAGCAATGCCGGTTCCCGCAGGAAGTAGGGAGCCGGCTGGGACCTTGGAGGCCTTGGGGCTCTTCCCACGTTCCGCAAAATTACATTTGAGCCCTGGGGGATGGGGTCCTCGGGGATTATGAAAAATTAGTGATAAAGGCTTTTTTTATGGTTGATTTATAGTACGCATACCAAGCACGTATGGGCGACGTACGGTGCAAAGATTGGAAGTCGTCCCATAAGCGTACTGAAGGAAGAAAAAGAAGAATATTTTTTAGATATTTATGAAGTGTATGTGTTTAGATCTTGGGTGGCTCTAAAAAGAGCCCTTGTGTTTATTGGGAGATTTTAGTCCCTACAAGTAAGTACCAATGCAGAGTCTAAAGTTCAAGAGGAATACTCTGTTTCCCTCATTTGTAAAATGTACACCGTCTCTCCTATAGATGCCATCCATATTGAAACGTAGATTGTTGTGGTAGATGGACCCCATTCTAAAGTCTTGGAGAAAGGCAGAAACAGATTAATTCACATGTTTCCTAGCTTTTTCAATCTGTGGACAATAGTGGTTGGACCACTTCCATTTCTGCATTTGGCATATATTAGAATATACAAAGGCAGTTTTGGGGAACAGTGTCATCAATTGTTGAAAGGTGTCCTTCATAAGCATTTCCAGACCTACCCCTGTCAAAGTGCCTAGGTCATTGCCACCACAGTGCACAATTATGAGGTCAGGGTGTTGGAGATATAAAAAGGATTTCACCAATGGCATCAATTGATGCCACTTTAATCCTCTCTGTCCAATCCATTTAATGTCTGCATTTGGTAAACGTAGGTCTTAGGGAATTCTTTTCTGTTGTGCGTAGCTTTGGCTCCAGAAAATATAGCTGTGTCCCACAATCCACACTGTAAACATCTTGAAGAGAGATCTGGATGCACTCTGAAGGTCTCTGTAAATGAAATGGCAGTTTGAAAAGTAAGATTTTTCTAAAATGGTGCATGCAGTTTTGAAAAAAGGAAAGAAATGATTGGTTGTTCGACAATATTCTACACTAAGCTAGGATGCATGTTTCTGTTTTTTAAAAGCTTGAATTTTATTGGTTAAGAAAAACTGATAGAAAAGAACGTTACATAAGATAAGCTGGTATATTCTCAAGTCAAGCACACTTGCTGTTTTCATTTGCAACAGTGTATGATGAACTTTTCACCTGTGTGCTGAGTTAGATGTTTTCTGAAGTGTTTCTTTGGTAACTGGTAGATTGTGGAATGGGGGAAGGGTTTAAGGTTTTGTCAGTTGGAAAGGGTGAGAAAAGCAATATAAAAGTGTGTTTTGATTTGATTTAATGTGGGAATACATGTGATTTTTTATTTATTTGTATATGTGTGTAGATTGAGCGTGTAGATTGACAGGAAAAGTTTGCTATTTGCTATAGGACTTACTGTCCCCCTAGGACTGCTTAGGGGAGTATACAATGATCCGCAAGGTCAAGGTCTTGGATGGGCTTTGTTGAGCCTTTGGTGGCCGTGGGGATCACCACCTAACAGGGCTGGCTCCTGTAGTGTTATGGGGTGCCTATCCCTGGGACACTGCTGTTTGCTATGGTAGGTCGAGAGTTCTCTTTCAAGTAAGAAAGCAGATTGCTTTACATCTGAGAGAGCAGCATGTAAGCTGGTCTCTCTGACAAAAAGCAATGCTGGCTCCCGAAGGATGCAGGGAGTCGACTGGGACCATGGGGGTTTTATGGCTCTCCCCACGGTGCTGAACGTTATATTTGAGCATGGGGGATGGGGTCCCCGGGGATTGACTTTTTTTTGACAGATGCTACTTTTTTTTACGGTATATTTAGTGTACGTGTACTGTGCGAATTCTGAAAGTCGGAAAAAATCAACAAAAAATAAATATATATTTTACAGATATCTATCAAGTTTATATGTTTATATGTTGTTTGCTTGTAATGAGACCTTTTCTCTTTATTTGTACTTGTAAATAAGTGCTTATAAATGTTGAGGAGCAGTGTTTTATATAGTCCTGAACTTTTGACCTCTGTTGACAGTTGAATTTTGCATGATCTGTTGGGGGTAGGGTGGAAAGGTATGTCCGTTGGAAAGGTTTGCAATGTTAAAGCAATAGAAATGTGTTTTTCATTTTGAATTAATGTGTGAAGGATGTTAAATGGTTGTTTATATGTATGTATGTGTAAAATGAGAGGGAAAATGTTCCATTTTGTGGTTTTGCTGGAAACACTGAACTAGAGAGATTCTGTATAAGTATATCTACTTTGTGAGGGGTATTCTTCTTAAACTAGAAACCAATGTGAAAGGTGAGTTGATAAATTGTATGGGAATGTATGTGGAGCATCTTTGTACATTATCAGCAGAAAACGATAATGGGCTTGATAATATGCTCTATGGAATTCCAATCGAAGCCCATGCTAGATGTCCTTCCCATCTAACACGGGCTTCAATTGGTATTCCATAGAGCATATTATCAAAGGTATCCTTCATTAAGATTTACAGTCCAACCACAGTAAGTGTGCCTAGGTCATTGTCACCACAGCGTACAATCATTTTGTAGGCAAGAAGTAGGACACAGGAGAAGGCTGAATCTGAAAGAGACAGTTTTCAAAATGAAAGTCAGTTAAAATGGAGGTAAGGACCTGTTTTTTAAAGACATATTTGTTTGGATGGTGTAAATATGTAGGTAGGTAAAATTAGGTTGTTATTTCTAGGGAAAAGTAAGCAGATCTGTGATGAGCTCTAGTAACATTTAAAAAATTTAATGCAATCTTCAATATGCTGTTTATTGGAAACAGTCAACCAGAGCTGCTGCACTTGATTTGGAAAGTAGGGTGCTACTTCTATATTGGGCTTTGAGCTTGTGACCTACGGGTTTGATTGGGTGCTCTAAAGGGAGTTGCTATAGAAACTCTTCTAAGAGAATGAGTGGGCAAGGATATTAACCAGACTGTAGTCTGTATTTTAAAATTAGAGTGGTTAAACACATTACTTATTAAGGAGGGTTTCTCCTCCTATTCAGAAATATAGTTTTAAGTGCATTATAGTTGTAAAGTATTAAGAGTACAAGTTTAAATATTTTCTGGGACTCCAGTCAATATTCACACTTTTGTCACGAGGTGACATGGGGGTCTGTAGTGAGGTTTGCAACAAATTCATAAATTCACCCACAAATACTACTAGATTGGGCTTCTTTACTGAAGTGAAAGAAAGGGTTAAGAAATACTGACCATTGTGAAGTAGAATACCAAAAGTAAAATGTGAAATTGACTTTTTTATTTGCTAACTTTAAAAGTATCACTGAGAGCAAAGTTGAAAAGGTTGTCATTATTGTTGCTTTGTATAAGAGTGGTGGACCATTCTTATGCTTAGATTTCACAATTTCTCTGAGAGTACAGTGTAACTGAGAACATCAAAAAGAAATTACTGACCATCCAACTCAATTATGCGGTATATGAATTAAAGTGTAGTTTAAAGAAATGTGATTGAAAAGGTATGTGTGCAAATGTGATTGATAAAAATGATATATACAAAAGTATTGTGAGTGTATGTGGTGCATGCCCCCCCTCCCCAAGCGAATAACAGGCCCCAGGGATGCCACCTAATATGGAAGTATTTGTTGAAAGTAGTAGTGAAAATTAGGTGCGGTTTGCATGTCTGCAGTAAGAATGAAATAATAATTCTTTAGTCATATATGGAGAATATTGGAAATACTGTTTGCCTTGTTAAAGGGCACACATTCTATCTATACAACAGAGAGAGTGTGAAAGCAAGTCTATTCAGGGATTTCACCAAAAAGTTAGCACTGATTAGATGTTGTATGTTCAGGTTTACATAACTTTCATGTATAGATGATTAATAAAACAATGGAGAATTGCCAGTGTAATTATGCTACTAAGTGACTCCGGGGTTTACCACATAATATGGATTTACTAAACATGCCACCTAATTTGCTGCAAAAATTGAAGGTTTCAACATAAATTCTCTTTCTACCACAAATGGGAATAAATAATAACACCTGAGAAGGTGTTTCATGATTCTCCATCATTTGCCTTTTGGTGTTGTATAATGTAGTCAATCCTGCTGCTTAATTTGGTCCTCCATTGCTACACACTTCTCATGGCCCTAGCAACAGCAAAACTCTCCTCTCAGTGTCATCTTAAATATTTAGTGTGCTCTGTGCACAATATGTATTTTGAAGGCCCCGTTATGGAACACATTTTGAATTTTATATATATTTATTGCTCAATCCCGTATGATCTAAACAAAAGCAAATTGCAAGTTAAATGTAAACAGGGTCACACAAAAACAGTAAAAATATGTCTTACCCAGGACCTCAAAAATCCTTAAGAAGATACAAGGTAGATAGATAGATTCAGAAGTAGAGGCTGGCAGAGAGGCACACAGATTTAGACAGAGACTAGGAATGGACAGAGATCAAGGAGAGAAAGTTTACTTTTTCAGGGGGCTCCTTAGTAGGTGAGGGCATTGGGTATTGCCTACTTACCTCAAGCCTTAAAATGTCTCTGTAACCTCTCCATGATCTGATGCCCCCAAATTTACACTTCACCTATTTGCTATCTGTTTACTATTTTGTCTCAACATTGTGTGTTTATGAAGTGCATTTTGTTTACAACCTCCTGGGGTAAAATGAAGTTAAAGTGAGATAAGTGAGGTCTAGTGGTCAGGATGTGGTAATTACAAGAGAGATTAACATTCCCTGTCACAGGAAGACTTCATGGATTACATTTTTATGGAAGAGAACACATTTCTAAAGATTTCTTCCAGCACTGCTTCTCACTGGATCATCTGGGCTATGCTTAAATAGTATATTTCAAGATTTCCTCAGTTATATAATACTGGACTGATTAAAGCTAAAGTGAACAGGAAATTATATTTTGCAGCATGTGGCTTAATAGACTTAAATTATGGCATACATGGAGGAATGGACCTAATCATTGCTAGAGAATGGCTAATATCAGTCTGATAAGGGAACAACGTGAAGAGATATATGCTGCTGAAGTTGCTAAAGGAGATTTAGTGTATAATAACAATTTTCTAACTTTGGGAGAATTCAGGTCAAATGTTTATTTTTATCGGATGAAGAGAACAGCAAAATATAATCATGCATATTTATGATTCATAGCGTAAATTATGAATAAATATGCATAAAGGATATACTGATTGTAATTACACCCATACATGAATGGATTGACTACCTAAAGTCGGTTAGGGGCTATCTAGAATGTGTTTCTCCTCCTAGACCAGATAAGGATTTAAACAAGACCCTGGGATCAGAGATAGGGATTTAGGAACAAAACCTAATATGAAACATCTGGAGAATGGTAGAGTCGCATGGTCAGATCCTTGCCCCTTCCAAAGGTCCAAAGTATTCCATCATGTTTCTCTAAAGTGTTTAGAAGTGCACAAGAAATTATATCCACAGACATAATATCCTCAATTAGCCCCATATTATCCATGACCCACAAATTGGGCTAGATTTTCAGTCATGGGTAATCCACCCTGAAAATTATAATCATTATCAGTTGGAGCCTGAGGTTCTACTTAGAAATAAGAATATTAGGTAATTTTCGTGCCTGATTCAGCAAGCGATTCCTCAATTTACCCTAGACTTTCAGACGGATATGCTGGCTGTCTTCAGCACCTGAAATCTCCATGTAAAAGCTGTTACCCCATCACAATTAAGAATCAAATTGCAAGGAAGGCCGTAGTCAGAAGTAAAAGGTTGAGAATATGCTTGATTGTGGGCCCTCCTGCCACATTTCATATTTAAATAATGATTGTAAAAGGTTTTAAGAAATGCTAGCCAGATCTTTCTCACATAAGAATTTTAAAACAATTGAGATTTAATTTCTCCATACTGGGGTCTGTAGCCCTTCACGCTTCCAGCATTTGTCCTTGGTGTATGGCAGAAGGTTTGAGTTGGGAGAATGCAGTAAGTACATTTTATTGTCTCAGTTTATAACAATAAGACATACAATTTAAAGGACAGTTAAAAATCTACAACATTGATAAATGTAAGATCCACTAAGTTAATACATTGAAATTTTGTTCAGTTCTGTCTCCAGTGAATGGCTCAATAAATTCACTATATTTGTATCTACTACTGGGTTTCTTGCCTAGAGCAAGGTGAATCCTTGATGTGTATCTTTAGAGGCTTAGTAAACACATACTTCCCAAAGTAATGTCTTTTTAAGTTCCTGCTTATGTGAAGGCTATTTCAAGTCCACATCCCGAGAACAAACGTTCAGTCCCATTCTGGACTTAAAGACTTCAGATATCTAGATTAGATATCTCTTAGAGAACAATGCACATACTTATCTAGAAGACTCTGATTATGATATCCAGCTCATTGTGGCCATGAACCTGCATCTGCCCTGCCTTACCAGAGTCATGGATGCTGTTGGAGTACTGCTTCCTTTTCACATCTCTGGGCCTTTGTGTGACTCTGAGGGACATATATTCATAAATAAAAATAACAAACTCCCCTAATGTCTCACACTCATACAATAATCGTTCCATAAGTCAAGAAAGCCATGGTCTGGTGCTCAAATACTTAAGATACTAAGCAAGCTGAACTCTCATTCCTACCTCACTTTGACACAGGAAACACTATGGGCCTCATCTACAACATATTGGTGCTGGGCAGAACCACAAGGCTTCTTGCTGTGCTGCCCAGCGACAAAAGAAAGGACAGGAATGCACCTTATCTATGAGATATGATGCATTCCTGTCCCCTTTCACTGCACTGGCACATAAATGGGTGCCTTGCACCAATGTAAGCACCCTTACACCATAGTGCAAGGGTGTCCGTGTTGTAAGAATGATTGTTTCTGTGTAGGAAGGGACACCTTCCTCCTCAAATATAATCATTGGAGGTCTTTTTCTCTTTCTTCTTCCTATCTATATATTGCAGAACGCAGCACATACAGAAAAAGGAAAGAATTAGGTGAAATAAAGTTATTTATCCTCATAGCGCTAATCCTGGGGAGGGGCACAGTTTTGCCGCATTCCCAGATTCACGATATGTTACAAATCTGGGAATGTTTAAAAAATCAAAGGGCGTTGCGTTAGAACACGCCCAGCAAAACCCATGGCACGCCTCTTTGACATATTGTGATGCAACACAGCAACTTGCGCTGCATTGCCTTACACCACATCTACGAGGCCATGAAAAGCCATGCAGGATGATTTTACCTGGCCTCGTAGATGTGGATCTGCACTCCACACTGCTGGAACGGCAAAAAAATGATGCTCTGGGGCACATGGGATTTAAAAATAAGCCCCCAAGTTTACAGTAATTGTGCTTTTGTCCCTGCTTTCAGTGTCTTCCAAGCTACCAGATTCAGGAGTAGCCTACGTGATATGTTATTTATTTGTCTGTCAGCTAAATCAAACATGTCAGACATTTTCAGAACAATATGTAATACTACAGATTGATATGGGAGTACATTTTTGAGCCAATACTTCATCACTGAAAAGTACTTCAGTATCATTCAAATTTATTCATATTGTTGTCCCGATTTCATTGAATATTCAGGCTGTGCTGACCAATTAGTTGCTTCATATAGAGGGGATTAACTGTTATTAAGTAAAGCTCTTCCTTCCTTACTGTGAATCAGGTGATATAACAATGCTTAACCAGCCAGCCTGTGAATCTGACAACTTTATTGACTGTTTTTAGCTCATCCCATGGTCAACATTAAGATGTCATAGCACACAGGCTGTCAACTGACATTTCTGGGCAAGCTAAAGTTTCAGTAGAGCCATGCCGAACTGCTCCACCAACATATCATTGAATGTTCTAAAGCATTCTAGAGCACAACATCATTAGTTCATTTCCCTTTGCTCTTCATCTCCAGTTTAGATGTATGGAGATGTGTCTGTCTTCTCTAGCCTAATAGATTGAGAACATCCCTTTCCCTACAAGGATTGCTGCGCAGGTGACAGGAACCAGACTGAAAATCGGAACAGCCTTGTCCAAACTCAAGATCACTCAGGAGCCCTGTTAAATATGACCACGTTTCAATGTGAGTTCTTGACTGCTCACTGTAAGTCATCGGTGCTTCTCTTCACATTTCTAGATTATGGGGGAATGTTCCAATAAATAAAGTCCTGCCAGAGATCTGGCAATGGGCCAACTGCAAAAAACAAATCAAAACATATTTAGTTCTTTAATAGGAAATGCTGCACATCTTTCATCTAAGCTAGAGATATCTAATTACAATTTAGGGACTGGCCAGGCTTCAGGCAGAGTAAAACAACTTTATGAAAATCATCTTTGGGGCATAGTACTGAAATAATCCATGTTCAGCAATTAATTTAATTTTCGATTAATAGAATCATGCCACTCATATGATTTCTCTAGTCCTTTGTAGAATCAACTTACGAAAGTATGACTTTTAAATCTTCAGATGGCTTTTATCACTGTGCAGGGTGGTGCATTTTGTTCGGTAGGATAGCACTTTTGAGACTTGTTACTGTAGAGGCATGCCAACTCAATGTTTAGCATGGGGGATGCAAGGGAATGATTATCAGTGACTTAGCTAATGTTAAATGCAGGCGTTTTAACATGTCCAAGGGGTTTACTTTGACAGGTGCTCGCTGCTGACTTTGGTTGCTCCAGCAGTTCTGGCCTACCATGACATGCTTTTAAAGTTTTCAGTAGAGCTGTTGAAATAAATTGGTGAATCATGCAAAAAATGCACTCCCTTACACTTTCAATACAGTGTATGAAGGAGCTAAACTTTAAGAATGCAGGCTAATCGCTTGCTATCTGCCATTGATTTCTCATTACTAACAATATTGATCAGATTCATCGTGTCTGAACGCTCCAGGTTCAGACTTGAATAAGTATACATTATTTCAAGTGGCTGTTCATACACATTACAAAAAAGCTTGCAGTTGCCAATTTTAGTCTTTTCAGAATATATACATAATCGATTGAGAATTTTCTTGGCAGATTTCATGCTTCCATTTATCAGCAAACAGTCTATTTGTCAAACGTCCTTGATCATTCAAGTGTAGGATTTATACATCAATTTGTGTAACTTATTGAATGAACAAATGTCTAGAGAATGGGGCTCAGATGGTTATTATTCATTATTCTACACATGACATGTACTTTTTTAAACCTGTTCATGTCACAGTTAAATCTCATTTTCACCTTGTATACATTTCATAGTGCATAGGCTCACTTTAATAGAAATAGAAAATAAATATGTTATGGAATCAAATCTCAAGGTATTGTTGAGTTGATTTGTGCTGTAAAAGCATCATAACTGAACAATGAGTATGTTTGAGTCATTTGAACACCTAATTGTCAAATGGTTATAATATTTGGCCTGAAGATCTTACATTTTGTGGGATCTGATTTTCTAAGAAGTTTTCCAAACTTTAAGACTTTGAAACACAGGGGCAGCATGGCCCTCTGGGAATATGGTGGATGCAAATTAATGAAGCTCTGCACAGCACAAACTCAGAAAATCTTGAAGAAAGAGGGACTACACTAGATGAAGAATTCTGGAGAGAAAAATATCGATCAAGCACCACATTCATCAATGATAGAAAACAAGAAGAGGGAGACTTGGGACAATGATACATTTCTCAAAGTTGGGGAAAAGAAATAGGAACATTATTAGAGAAAAGTTGATGAAATCACAGAAGACCCTTATCCTTCCAACTGCTCCAAATAAGTGGTATATTATTAACCTGAAATAAAGAATTATACCATAGCATCATTTCAAGAAATATAAAAGGAGTCAAAGGAATTGGGGGAAAGGTAAACTTAAGCAATGAAACAGATTGCTTTAAAACTGGAGAAGAAAGGAGCGATTCTGTGGAAGAAAAAGACCATCCACAAGGAGAGAGAGGTGGGATTATGTCTGAAGTCCAAAGAGCAGCAAAATATATGTTCTGTGATAATAGTAAAAATCAGAAAAGTCAACTCCCCAGCAGCTTTGGGTTTTTTTTAAATAGAAAGGGCTACACCTGATTTCTTTTATGCCATAAAAAGGAGAGAAGAAAGGAATTATATTTAAAAAAAAAAAATGATTTTGGTATATAAAATGGTAACATAGAAAGAAAATATAAAAAAATAGGGGAGACCATCATCTTAATCACATCTAGTCAACCCCACCAAAAAAGAAATAAGGGATTTTAGGAATAAAGAAGATTTTCAACCTTTGCGTTGAGATCTTTAAAGTTAACTCTAATCGTATCCGCAAAAGAATTTGTGATCCATATAGCTAATTATTTAATTTTGGCAGAAGTTGACCACTGAAAACAAGTTATTCAATAAAAATGGCTGAAAGTGTATTTATTGAGAGAAAGAACTTCATTTTATCTTTATTCATTTTGTAGCCACATACCACAGAGAGAAGAGAAATCTCAGTCAAAAGAGAAGGCAAAGAACTTTGGGAATAGGAGATCAACAAATGAATATCATCTGCATAAGCAGCAAATTTCAAGTGATGATCGCCATAGAAAAAAACAAAGATCGACAGGTTAAGACAAATCCAGGAAAGAAAAGGTTCCATCGCCAATACAAATAATAAGGGCGAGAGTGGAAAACCCTGCCTTACTTCTCTGTAAAGAGAGAAATATTAGGAAACCCTACCATTGACCAGAATAGAGCCTTTAAGAGAATGATAAAAGAGGGAGATAAAAGCAATGCATTTAGGTCCAAAACAATGTCAAGATAAGGATTTAAGCATACTTCCAAACTTCCAACCATCAAAGGCCTTCTCAGAATCTACTTTTATGGCCACAAGCGAGAATTTAAACAGAGGGGTCATGCTAGGAATGTTGAACAGTAACCTTGAATTGTCAGAGATAAGTCTACCCTTAATCCATCTAGGTTGTTCCTTCCCAATAGGATACAGGGGAAGGATTCTAAGCGAAGAGCAAGCAGTTTAGCAAAGATCTTATGGTCAATATTTAACAATGAGATGGGTCTATAAAGTTTTACAATCATGGAGATGTTTACCCACTATATGAATCATACACAAAATAGATTCCTGAAAAGTAGCAGACATAGAAGAGAAATCGACACTCAGGTGGAGGGGAACATTGCGGCCACCACCTAAACGGCCGCCGGTCAGCTCATCGGCCGTATTGTAACATGGGGGTTCCTTCCCTTCGCCCTTCGCTCCCTTCGCTCCTACCTCATTTCCTTGTCTCCCTGGACCCCTTTTGGTGGTGAAACAGACACGAGCGCGGATGGTGGTAGAGTCGTGCGGTGGCTCTTCCCTGCTGTGTGCTCCGCTTTGTTAGGTGGGCGAAGCCAGAGAGTTCCATCAATGCTGCAAGGCTGTGTGCCTCTTCTGGGTGAGTGGAGGCAGAGCCAGTATCAGCTGGAATACGCTGAATACGCTGAAGGCTTGTAATGCTTTCAAAGCAGTGAATACGCCAATAAAGACATTGAGAATCTTTGAATGGATGAAGTATCCAGCTGCAACTATCAGTAATGAACTCTCTCTCTCACAGGAGGTAAGAGCAGGCAAGTCTCTTTTCAGGGGGGGAGTATTAATTTGGTTGCGCCCCCAGCTCGTCTTTCCATAGGGGGCCTTGAGGCTTCCCTTGGCTTATCTGGCCCATTTGGGAGTCAGGTTCCATGGTGTATGGAGATGGTAAAAACCCCCAGACAAGTAACCTTTTTCCTACTTGGAGGGTGTGTAGATACACTCTCCAGACTAGAGTGGGCCCCTATCACACCAGCACTTGGTTAGAGGGGCTAACACAGAACACCTCGCACAGTGAATTGGCATCTGTGAATGCATGTGACGTCCCTGCTAAATTAGCTGGACGGTCTTAAAGAGTAAAGGGGTTAGCTGGAAAAACTGAGAAAATCGGACCGGCAGGTGTGGGCAAGAGCTCTAGGAACAGAGGCAGAGGAAAGAAGATATCGCAGGTTAAAGTGAGAGTCCCCCCCTTGCTTAAATCATATGATAAAGTACTGGCTTCTCCGGCCCGGCAATGAATGCAAATGTTGATGAAGGAAGTAATTCCACCAGAAAGAGTCAGGGGGCAGGCTCAATTGCGGAATTTAGTATATAATCCTCGGAATCTCTGCCTCTATCAGGGGCTAGTATGATTACATTGACTGATGGTAGCTGTTTGTTAGGGGCAATTTCAACATTCAATAGGTTTAGAGTTTTTGAGACACACGAAGAAGACACTCAAGACGAGCAGGGAGGGACTTTAAATTTAGAACCTAATACTGGTAGTTCTCCCGTGGCTCTTGAAGATTCCTTGGCTTACATTCTTCTGGCCTTTAAAGATGAAATGAAGGGCAGATTCACAATAACAGAGCAGAATCAGGCTGTGATACAGGAAACATGTGCTGCTCTAGCACAGAAGCTTGATGAAGTCTCTGCAAGAACCGATATCCTGGAGCAAGAAGTTACAAAAATGAAGCAGGCCATCAAATCAAATGTGACGAATGTTAGCCGTCTTGCTAATCAAAACAAGGAGCTGAAGGAAGACCTGGAACATCTGGAAAATCATTCACGAAGAAATAATCTCAGGCTTCTTAATGTGCCCAAATCCTTAGAGGGATCGAATATTAAGGCTTTTGTGATCTCATTACCACAGGATACAGTGCTTAAAAACATCTCATGTATAGATCTTACTGCTGAGATACAACAAGTTCATTGCCATCCATTCAGAAGGAATCCGGGCATGCAGAATCCTAGGAAGATCCTAAGTAACTTCCTTTTCTACACAGATAAAGAGACAATTTTGACTATGGCATTAAAAGAAAGTCCTAATACCTCTGGAACATACTCTTTCTCTAAAAGATCTGATGTTTGCCATGCTACGGCTCAGTAACAGTGGGAATTGGGGAAGAAGATGGAGGAACTCAACAAACTTGGAGCCAAAGCTCAGTTAAAATTTCTGGCTTCGATCTGAGTAATGTGGTACAATCACATGTATAATTATCGCTATCTCGAGGAAGTAGATGCTTTGATTGATGAAGTTAGGAAGTAGGTAGGTCCTAAGGATTAGCAGGGATGCCAGTGGGGGGCAAGTTGGGCGGAGGGTGGACCCTATCTCTCCACATTTCTTTTATTTTTCCTGATCAGTGTAGACCGTATGGCTTTATGCCTTCTAGGTTAGGGAGGGTTCCCCAGGGATGGGTGGGTGGGTGGGCACTAGGCATAGAGCATGGGTGAAAGGTTGGTTGGGGAGGTGGGAAGCAGTGGTAAAAATAAAAAAAACAATGTCCTCTAAACCACCAGAATGTATGTACTATTTTCAATTGCAGTGCTGATTCAAGCAGGAGAACCTCTTTAAAATTTAAAGATGAGGGGAGTCAATGGCCTTTCATTTATACCCAACATATGTACCAAAGCACACCAAAACATAGCTGCTGTGTTTGTGTCTATGATTGTAATAAAATAGAGTGACCTGATACATCACCTTCTGTTGATCATTTATTGGAAGTTTGCCAACGGAACTTCAAAACAGTTTTTTTTCTTCGCTGAACTACTGATTGGGGATAAAAGTGACAGTGTTTTGGTGTGCTTTGGTGCATATGTTGGACATTTTGTTCTAGACTGCAGGTGCAGTTCTGGTGGACTTAAACCCAAGGTGGGTGGGTATTGCAGCACCATGTGAGCATCCTTTCAAATGAAGAGGCTCTTAAATGATTATTGAAATACGAATAATGGACTTATAGATGTGCATATCTGAAAGCATATCCACCGGTTGTACGTATGGGACCTTACATGTATACCCTGGAACATTAATGGGCTCAGGTGAAACACAGATAGCGGCTGGCATTGAAGTAGCTGGTGGAGAGTAAGATGGATGTATGTTTGCTCCAGGAAATTCATTTGTAGACTACTACAATTCTGACCTTATTTTCAAAATGATCCTGGATAAGGGGGTTTTCAGTCTCAGAGCAGGCATCACACAGTAAAGGTGTTGCTATCCTTATAAGACGAGGTGCAGGATGTGTCATTAAATCCTCTAAGACCGATAAAACAGGGAGGTGGATAATGGTGACTCTGGGATGTGGTGGGTTGATTATTTTGTGCCTCCTTTATGGGCCTTATATTGATGACCCTTCACATTTATCAGACCTAGAGTGGAATGTCATGGAAGTATCCTCCCCAATAATAATAGGGGGGATTTTAGTGCTATTCTGGGCCCAATGCAAGGTAGGTCTAATAGAAAGAACTATGACCACACCCCCTGTGTGTGTCAGACTCTAAAGAACAGGCTTTACTTTTTATAGTAAAAAGTATTGCCACTTCTCTAGGCTTGATTATCTTTCTGCTAATAGGGCTTTCATAGAGGCAATATCGACTATAAATTTTCTCCCAGCACATATCTCAGACAATGCGGCAATCAGTATGTCCTTAGTGGGATTTGGAAGAGGATCTAGGCCAAGATGGATGCTAAAAAGGAGCACCCTTTCCAATTCTGAGATGGGCGAGGCACTAGAAGGTGCGTGTGCAGCCTACTTTAAGGATAATATTGGCTCCACCTCTCTAGATGTTGTATGGGAAGCTTGCAATGCATATATAATGGGGATCCTACAAAATCTGGAATATATTAAAACTAAAGCTGAGAGAGCTAGTTTAAAGGAGCAGAATGGTAGAAATTGGGTTGTTTGAGGCCAATTAGCGACAGGTGATCTAGGCTCTTTTGCCACGAGGGCACATGGGCCCACATGCATCAAGCATTTTTGGAGTCGCAAACGGTGCGATTCCTTAAAATCGGCCATTTGCGATTCCAAAAATGCTTTTTTGGATGCATCAAGCAATTTTAGAAATCGCAACATTTTTGCGATTTCTAAAATTGCGATTGCTTTTAAGAAATCGCAAATGTGCGATTTCCTAAAAGCAATGCATGATTACTTTTTAAATTGCGAATTCGCAATTAGAGGGACAAATTTACAGAGTGGTTGAACTACTCGGTAAATTTGCAAAAAGTGTAAATAACGCAGAAAATGCATTTTTAAAACATTCATGTTACGGACACACATGTCCTTAGGACATGTGTGTGTGCAACATGATGCGAAAAATACATTTCAGGGGTGCATGGGGGGGTCATTTAGACCCCCCTCTCTACCCTTGAAATGGATTGAGGAATTGCGATTTTCAAATTGCGAATTCGCAATTCCCATTCATTCCTATGGGCCTTTTGGCCCATAGGAATGAATGGGAATTGCGAATTCGCAATTTGAAAATTGCATTTTTTATGCGATTCGGTAAAAATAGCGATTTCTACCGAATTGCATAAAAAATGAAAAAAATAATCATGCATAGGCTTTTGCGATTTCTAAATTGCGAATCGCTATTTATCGCAATTTAGAAATCGCAAAAGCCGATATTGATGCATGTGGGCCATAAGCTTTTAGAAGTGGCAAGGCAAGATTATAGGGTCTTAGTTGATCAAAAATGAAGAGCTCAGTGGCAAGCGAGATCTTTGCATAACTTCAAATATGGTGAAAGGGCAGGTGCATTTTTGGTTTGGAAAGTAAGAACAGACAGATCGAGGGATAACATTAACCAGCTGGTCATGTATGCTTAAGGGGATGTTTTGGATAAAGTTGGGGATATGCAAGCCAACGTAGTTGCTTTATTCTCAACTTTATATAAGGAGGGAGATATTTCCCAATCAAGATAGTCTACAAGCTTGGCTAAATAAGATACAGATCCGTTGCCTTACTGCAGAGAGTCGGGAGCTATTGGATGCCCCAAATACAAAGGAGGAGATCTGTCTAAGCTTGGCTAACAGTAGGAATGATAAGGATTAAGGTACAGATGCCCTTCCGAAAGAAGTCTATAGTTTATTGATTGAGGAATTGGTTTCAGTGTTGGAAGCTCTCTTTAATTCAATTTATAGATTGGGTGGCCCCATCCCAAAATCTTGGAAAGAGGCCACAATAGTTCTCATCCTAAAACCCTCTAAACACCCCAGTGGAGCTGATTCTTATTGACCAATCAATCTCACTGCTTAATGCAGATTATAAAATCTTCATTAGCATTTCAGCAGGGAGACTCGCTATGTTTGCCCCACAACTGATATTCTCAGATCAGAAGGACTTCATCCCCAAGAGATAAATACAGGAGCAGACTCAGCAACCTATTGGCACAATAGACCTTGCCATTGATAGATCTGCTCCATTGGCAGTAATTGCCATGGATGGGGCCAAGGCTTTCGTTTGAGTGTATTGGAGGTTTCACTGGGAGGGACTGAGAGTAATGGGATTTTGCTCCTGTTTCTTGGATACAATTCAGTCGACCTATGAGGGTGGCTCTAATACACTAACATCCAGCTTTAGCATTTCAAGAGGATAAGGCCGGGCTGCCCTCTGTCTCCCCTTATGTTTGATATCTACATAGAACCTTTGGCCCAACTTCTAAGATCAAACACTTAGGTTGTACCCTTTAGTTCTCCACCCTGTAATAGTATGGTTGCGTTTTATGCGGACAATCTTTTGATCTATACAGCAGACCCAACCTTAACAATTCCGGGGGCAGAGGACCTTGTAGCTGAATACGGGGCTCTCTCAGGGTACTCTGTGAATACATCTGAAACTGAGGTCATGTGCTGGTATGTTAGAGGTTGGGGTGGGAGAGTAAGCACACATTTTAGATATTTAGGGATCACAATCATGCATGATATTGATAAAATCCCCCGGATCAATCTGGAGAGGGTAGCCAGAGAAATTGATTGTTTACTTTCCAGGTGGAAATATCTTCCTTTAACTATCTTTGTGAGCGTAAATTTGATAAAAATTGTGATTCTCCCCAAATTGACCTATCTTTTTAATGCTATTCCACTTATGTTCCCAAAATCCAGCAAAGACCAAATCCAGGGGAAGGTTGCCAGTTTTATTTGGGCTCATAACGGGGCTAGAATAGCCTGGAAAAAACGTAGATGTAGGCTTATTAAGGGTAGGTTGACTTTACCTGATTTCAACTTATATTGCTCAGCTTTCCAATTTAAAAATATGTGGATGCTGCTGGGAAAGCCTGATGATTCCATGTGGGGGAAGCTATTAGGCGAAATGGTGAGAGGTGTGATTATGGAGGGATTTCTTTATAAGTTTGGTGCTCCTAGGTTTTTTAAGAAGGTCTGATTGAAGTACTAAACTCTGCCCTAAATTTGTGGTTTAGGATGAGGAGTATTTGGGGATTAGGTTATTATTCCGATCTGGCCCCAATTTGGGATTCCCCCAGGGCTCCGCTCTGTTTAAAAGATACATTAAGTCTTCCACTTAAGCAGGCTGGTCTTGATGTTGAATGTGGGGTTGCTCCCATGGGAAGTCTTTAAGGCAAAAACAGGAAATAACCTCTCTAAATGTAATGTTGGGGGGCGACAGGGTTTTAAAGACCTTTATTCAAGATATAAGACCTGAAAGTAATGAGGTTGCAAGGTGATACAAAAAACTTCTGGAGGCTGAGGAGAAGACGTTATCGCCCCCCCCCCCATCAAGTATGGAGTGGTGTATTCCAGATTGAGGACATTAAATCGATTTGGGACAACTCTTTGAGGCTTCTATATTCCATCGTTAGTCCCACAAACTTGAAGAGAAACCACTTCTTCACCATTAATCAACTCTGTTGGACACCATTCAAAATTGCAAAATTTGCCACTCATCCCTCTCCTAAGTGTATCAGGTGTGCACACCTAGAGACTGATGATGTTAATATATTTTTCCAATGATCCAGGCTAAGAGCCTATTGGAGAGGTATAGAGCTCTCCCTGAAGGATATCATGGGTGGGTGGGTTATATTGAATGCAATGCTTGTACTACTTGGAGTTGATGAGATATCTAGTAATCTCTTGGGACGGTCATAGAGACAGTTGATTTTCTATCTGATACTAACAACTATATGGGAAAGTTGTATGAAATGGAAAGACCCTATCCCCCTTAAAGTAGAATATTGGATATGGGCTGCCAGCAGGATATGGAGGCTGGATCAGGGTACAGACTTGAGCTCTGCTATGGTGAGATGGTCTGAATTCTCATCTTGGTATGGTTCCCTCAGCACAGGTCATATACTCCAATGAATACACCAAGGCACCAATAATGGTGTCATGACCATGGGCGAATGCAGTGACATACTGGGTGGTTAGATAGATGGAACGGTCCCTTGAGAGTTGCAGACACTCTTGGTGGTATGTGGAATAATAAAATAAAAAATAAATAAATAAATAAATAAAACAAAAAACAGACATCGAAGAGGAATCAACAAAACAGGCCAACAAGCAAAATAAATATGAAAGGAGAATATTTGGAAAGTGAAGATAAAATTCCACTGTAAAACCATCTGCCCCATGCGTTTTCCCCAATTTTAACTTTTGTAATGCACAAGAAATTGCCTCGGGGGCAAGATCCTTTTCTAAAGATTGAAAGTCCAAATCTTGGGGAATGGCATGGGGAACTTGACGAAACTAAACCGCAATAGTGGAGGACTGAGACAGGGATTCTGGAGTATACATGGATTTATACAATTTAACAAACTCCTTCAAAATGTATTTTTGACTAGTAATAGAACCAACATGAATGTTGGTCACTGAAACAATCACTCACCACTCTTTTCTAACCTTTAAATAGTTGGCTAACAGCCTATCATCTTTGTTTTTCCCACCATAATAACAGGCTTTCTATCTATTAAGAATACAATTTGCCTCAACAGTAGAAAGAAAGTTAAACTTTAGTTTGGCCTGAATAAATTATGAATAACTGAGGGCAACTTAGTAGAAAATACTTTTGTTCCAAATATTTAGTTGAAAGTAGGGCTATATACTTCTTAGCACAACTTATTTTAGTCCTGGAAACATAACATAAATAAAATCATGCGCAGATGCCTTAAACAAATCCTAAAAAAAGGAAGAAGAAACATAAGTATTATTGTTAAATGAAGGAATGAGAGAACTGAACATCTCGTAAGAGAGAGTTATTAAATCTCCATTGATGCAAAGAAGGACAAAGAGGAGCTGAATTCAAGTCAGTAATAATCATAGTATGGTCAGAGAGTATAATTGGGGAAATATATGATTGTGTGATATGCTGTGAAAGAGATTTAGAAAGAAAAATGTGATCTAAATGTGAAAGCGTACCATGAGAGGGTGAGTAATATGTATAATAGGTATAATCCCGCACTGTAGGATTAAAGAGCCTCAAAAAATCTACCAAAGCAGGGCTGTATGAAATTTTTTGTGAATTCTTTGGGTTAAAAATTGGAACAAATAATATTTATTAAAAAAAAGTGTCCATAAATTGGTTGCATTCACCACCGAAAATAAAAAATGAGTCATGATATTGTGTACATTTCCTATCAATAGAGGGGCGGAAAGGGAAATCAGGAATCGTAGGTGCATACACATTTAACACTATAAGAGGGATATTATCAATAAGACAGGTAACAATAATCCATCTTCCTGCATCATATTTTTCCTGTGAAATAAAAGTATATTTAAGTTCTTTCTATTCAGTGGCAGGAAAGCAAACACATTCCCCACCCAGCTACACTTGAATTTCGGAGCTTTCAACTCAGTGAGGTGGGTCTCTTGTAGCAGAACTAGATCAGGATTAGATTGACCCAGATGGTATAATATCATCTGTATTTTAACTGGATTAATATATCCTTTATTATTCTATGATATTATACAGAATTATAAATAGTACAAAATAGTTACATTGCTTGAGATCATTGACATCGGAGATTAAGAAAGTCCTTTTGTCTGGCTGCAGTAGAGTTGGAAACATCTTGAGAAAGGAACACTTTTCGACCTAGCCAAGTGACTTGACATTTAGTTTTAGCAGCAGAAAGAACTGTCAATAAGTCATTAAACTTCAAAAAAAGAATAATGATACCTCTGGGTTTAGCAGGAGATGTAGGGGCATATTAGCAAGGCCTGTGCTAATTATCACTTGGCGCGATTTGCATTATTGCCGCCCATCACTGGAGTACATCGCTGTTTCAGCGGTGTATTATCAATGCTTTGCACAATGGCGATGTACATTCCAGCGATAGACGGCGATATCCGGCATCTGCACAGGAAAAGCTGCGATAATGGCAGTGCGCTATGGTAATCCTAGCTGATAGAGGAGTGTGGATTTAACATGTCAATCCACCTCCCATTGTTAGCATTGCTAAGTCAGGTCTGGAGCAGGTGTTAATTTCTGGCGATATTCGCTTGACCCACGTTGGTAATAGGGTGAAGTTGCGGTGGCGAGGGATTTCATTCAGGATTAGGTGAGGTACGCCCACTTTGCATGTCAATAGCGATGATTATCACTGACATGCAAAGCGGGAAGGACACAGGCGCTATTGCCAGTAAACTGTTGCTAACTGCTGTTATCGACAGCTTGTTAATTGGGTGATAATAATATCGCCACTTTACCGGTGGAAAGTGCTGCTAAAATGGTGATTTTGCCTTGCTAATATGCTCCGTAGACAAAAGGAGGACGAGGTTCAAGCCTATGGGCTCTCTCAATATTAAGAAAGATTGAAGAAGCATATCTAACGCTCTTGTCAGGAAAGAGATAACAAAGGAGACAGGATTATCCCCCTCAAAGCTTCATGCAGGCCATAAATGCAGAGATTATTCTGCCTATTCCTGTTTTTCAAATCCTCAGTGTGTTGTTGGAGCCAGCGCACCTCCTTTTCCAAAGAATTAATTCTATGAGTATCATCATGCAAATCGAGAAGCTGCTGTTTCATCATAGAAACATGACTCTCCATTGATGAACTTCAAATTTTATATCCTATTTTTAGTCTCTTCTACAAAAGGATGCAGTGCAACAACAATTCTAAGGAAATAGGAGACACCGACTTGTCACTTTATTGTGTTTTTATCTAGGAACCTGAATCAATATTACCATTTTATGTCCTTGTACGGCTATAATCAATAATATCCCTATGATGGCATAAGAATCAGATCCATATTTCAGGAAATCGCCCTTGCAGTCCAAGGCACGGCAAAAGCTACTTCCTTAGATTCCTAGAAAGCACAACGAGTTCTTTCAACACACCAAACCTCCAGCAACCTGGGAAATCCCCGCTTGCTTTGTTTTGATTTGTAATAGAACTCCTGCGAGCACTGTAAGAACTGCCAGTTCTTAATGACATCTTTATTGACGTCTTATGTCCAAACCTTACGTCAAACTCAGCACCTTTCAGGTATAAATATACCAACGTTGCCTTAAGCAAACACACGGTGGTGGTTTTGGAGCAGAGCAGCAATCTACTTGCCGAGAGCCCAGCAGATGCGAAAAGCCCACGGACGCTGCCCCTCCTCTTTGACGCGCTGAGAAAGACGCTGTCTTTTCTCCTGCCGAGAAAATCCAGCTCCGGCGTTTCCAGCCTACCCTTGCGAGTGACTGGGATATCGAGTCCTGTGAGAGAGATACCAGACCTCCTACATTCTATTCCCAAGGTACAGTGCTGACTAAACCCTTGGAGAGAATTCTTGAATCAGATTCTTGGCAAAACCTACTTAACTTAAACTACTACTTACTTACTCCTTCCCACGTATTAGGCTTAGGTCAGGTACACCGGAGTAGGCGTATTTTAGAAGCACCAGTTGAGCACGTTAGCCAATGTATATATGTATGTATATATTTTATCCATTTTAAAGTGTCTTATGGCTTAGAAACCATATCAATGCTTTTACAGTATTATTTTATAATACTCCTTTTACTGTACGTACTTTACTTTATATTAAGTATTGCAATTGTGGCAATTCATTTCTCCTGCATGAGAAGGAAGACTGCTCAATAAATAATACCTTTTATTGAAAACGCCCGTCTCTCTATTCTCTGCACTCTGGTGAAACGAAGTATGCACATCTGACTGAGTGAAATAGTTGTCTATTGTTTTCACACAACTCTAGAGATTTCCTCTTATTCTGAGGGAGCAAAGTTGTCATGTTTATGCGGTTGTCGGAAGCTGAATCCCTTCTTGTCTGAGCCAGGGAAGCTGATCTCTCCCCATTCATTCAAGAAAGTCTCCAGTGACCTCTGAGCTAGCTGGGGCAAACCTAAATTAAGTCTAACATAGTCAGTAGAGACCTAGAAGACCTCAGTCCTACGTCTACACTGCTGTTTATGTTATTCCAATGCGCAGAGCCTATTGGGAAATTAGGAACTACACTACAAGTTGAAGAAGGGTTCTGCTTTAACCTCTTGGATGTAGAGGGCAACAAAGCCTTACTAACTACAAATTGGAGAGAGGCATTGCGCGGTGTGACAGAATTTGCCATTTCCCTAGAAGAGAGCGAATAGGCTCCTGTTAATGATTGTGGGACAGGACCAGCACACAAACCAGCAGAAGAATGCCCTTTAGTAGTAAAAGCAAACAGTGGCTTCCATAGTTTTACCTTAAGAAATACAAATACAACTTGTCAGAAGCTTCAAATTCAAGAAAGGTTTTCCTCTAACCCAGCCAGGACATGTAACATACCACACCAGATCACCACAGAGCTTCAGTTCTGCATAAGCACCAGACGACAAATCATAAAAACCAGCATAAGAGCTGTGGCTAATCTAGGCTATATCACATTGCAGGAAACTTCTTTAGCCAGCCCAAATGAAGAGCACGCATCCATTCCATCTGCTTCAGTGAAATGCAGTGCTCAAAATAGAGGCCGCATCTGTGAATGCAGCCGCGATGCCAAATAAATACATAAATAGGTGTTGCACATCAATAAAAGTGGCACCACAGCATGCCAGTACTTGCCAGCTCCTGCACCAATACAATTGTCAGTCAGAATGGCACCAAGAAATTACAAGCCTGTAGAGGGGTGGACCCTCCACAGTAGGTGACCATCATAGGTGGCACCAAAGCTACGCCCCTGCTTTTGGTGGTGCATCTAAGGCTAGGATTGCTGCGTGCAAGCAGAGTGTTCAGGCTGACTGGCTGGCCAGCTGAACAGAAAGGGTAGGCCTCAAATTATTGAAGATCTGATCATACCTGTGCCCTTCCTTGCCCTGACATGTGGATGTGGAGGAGGTGTGGTTCTTGGAGCTGCCAACTGCATTAGTGACACTCCAAAGACCTGAGTTACTGTGAACGAGCATGGCACTGAATCCGCCTGACCTTTGGAGAAAGGTCATCTTTGATGTGTACTCATTGAAAAATAAGATCCTGGGGACGGAAGTGCCCAGCTTCGCCGCCTAGCAGCCAGTTGACAAGGAGACTCTCCCAGTACCCCGCCCCCCTCTGAGGATGCTCAAGATAAGTGAAGCATGATGACAAACAAATAGTTGAAGGGAGAGGTGCTTGGAAAAAATTATGAGCTCCAAGACTCACTTGAGAGTTCATATCTTTGAATATAGTGGGCTCTCATAAACCCTCAAAACTGTCCCACTGCTCACAATCAAGAGTGTACTTCCCCCTCCCCTGAGAGTACCTGGCTGGCAAAACTGACAAGGATAGTGGGGAGAAAAAAGGGTTTAGAATATTTTTTAATCAAGCATTTATTAACAGGTGTCTTCGTGGACCTTTGATGTTTAAACTATTTTTTCAGGTTTTGGAGAGATTCCTGGAATTTGACAAGGATTTCATTAAAAGTTACTTTTTTTCTGAATGTATTTTACATGTGAAAATTTTCAGGAATTATGTTATTGTGTTTTCCGTAAAGTACGTTAGACTAATGATTGAGCTATGGTTCTTAAATAGTGGAGTCTATGATTATGTCAGGTTCTGGCCCTAATCAGCGAGGCTAGGCCAATTCAATATCAATAATACCATTGCCAATACTGATACCTATTCTGCAAATAGTTCTACACAATCACACGTGACACTCATAGTGACTGAAATAACATTGTACTCCTTTACTCGGGACTTGTAAGTAAATTAAATGTGGAAATCAGTTGTAGGCCCTTTTACCTTATTTTAAAGTAGTGGTTCCCAAACCTTTTTGACCTTTGGCTCCCTTGACCGATTGGCTGTAGTTCCTCGTTATGTTACTTTTGTTTTGGCAGGTGGGGGATGTAACATCACATTATTAATGGGTATCACTTAACCTTCCCTTGCCCAAACTAATATGTAGGTATCCTTGTATATTGTAACTGGTACTCATGTAAAACTCTTCAATGCCTTCGGGTTGAGTTTGTGCTATGTAAAACTGATAAAAAATAATGGTGAAACAACAGGAGTTCCGCAAAGCTCCCAAATCCTGCAGGAGCATTCGAAGCTGCTCTCTCGCGACACGGAACCATCTGAGGGAAAAAAGCAATGGGAATGGAGTTAAGATGCTGCAAGTCACAGAGCTCCATGTTTACAAAATGCATTGAAGTTACAAAGATGAGGTTATACAGAGGGGTTTAAACAATTAAAAATGAAAAACTGCAAAGTGTTGTGTGTACAGTGGTGTAATCATTACTTCAATGATGCAGAGAGTGCAGCAGTGTGATTGGACCAGGATAAAAAACACAAGTTACCGGATTGCTTGCTGCTGCTCAAATGTTCATATACAATGGTAATTACGACAAAGCCCCCTTTTTACCGCAGATTCCATGTGATGCACGCAATGTGCATGATTTTTCATTCTCTGCATAGCTTAACTTTTTAAAACGTTTTAAAGTTGATATATGTTGCAGCCTTAAGCTAATAAAATAGCTGCACTCCAGAATAGTTAACGCTCATGCTAAGTGACTTCATGTATCGGGAAGTACAAGTGCACATGGGTTGTCGTATTTTCAGTGTTCATACCGTGCAATAGACGCCTAATTGTTCAGCTGTCAAGGGTTTTTATAATGTCGATGGCGGACAGATGTATGGCATATATTTAAACATAACCTATATGTTCTAATGCGCATTTACTGCAAGTCAAAACTGCAGTCAATGCTTTGTAATAAACTGCTGGGCCTCCGCTCTATCTAGTAGGGCATTAGGAATGTTTCTTTTCTGCTTGACGTTGCAGTGAATGTCTTTCTCATTTTCTCTTTTCACCACAATATTATAACGGTTTGTTTTTCACCTCTAGATTGATTGCTATGAAAATATTTCGGCTGCACCACACACGTGTCAAACTGTGACTGTAAAACTCGTCAGTGATTTCTGAACAATACAGAGACATTTTATCTTAAGCTAACAATTACTTTTAATTATGACTTTCTTCTAAGCTTCGGTTTGAAATATCTCAATCAGAAAGTGGGAATTCTTGAGTGAACATTGGATAAAGTAATCTTATTGATTTTGTCTCAGTACTGTGATGGAAGTCATTCAGTGGATCCCAAACTGTGTGCTTGGTGCGCAGAACCCCTGGCTACTTTTGACAATGCACTGTGGTACCACAGCGCACAGACTGGGAACCACTGTTTGAAAGAGTAAGCACAAGCACTTCATCACTGGCTAGCAGTGAGGAAGTGCCCATAGTCATAAAACCAACACAAACTATTTTCACCAAACAGGAGGGGAGTGGGCAAAATCTTTTGGAGAACACCATCCTAAGGCTGACAGGTCTAACAAATGGGTATTCTAGGAATAATGTAGCACAACCAAATCTTATGCCTCATTCTTTTCCTGAGTACAATAGTTTGCATTCTAATACAAATATATCTTTGTTGGACCCTAAATCACTCTAGTAGTGGCATGCTTTCATCATCAGGATCATACTGGTCCCTAAAAACCAGGATGTTCTTGACTGTTTTTTGGTGAGCAATTTAAATATTTCTAAAGCTGCGGTCTTTGAAAAATAAAAATAACACCCCAAACTACTCAAGGTATCCCTTTAATTGTGGTTGTTTGGGCATGGTTAAAAAGGTTCTCCAGATGCTATTAGAATTGCACAATAGAGCAAGAATCAGGAATTAGTGGGCCTTCAAGCCTTGTCCATGGTGCTACCTCACCTCCTCACCTGCAGTAGCAATGGAAGAAATATCTCTGCATGGATTTTAACACGATTTCCCAAATTGCTATAGCTCTCCCACTGCTCCTCACTCACTTGAACACAATATTTGTTTAAATTCAGTAAGCTCCATTCACGAATCTTTCATTGAAATACTATTACCTATGAGCACCTTAGAATATAGAAATTAATTGCACTTAACTTCCAATTGTGTCTGTTTTAATGTGTGCATGTGTTTGATGTATGCATTAAGATGTTTTAATAAAACATGTTTATGTCTTGCAAATTCAACATTAATGCCATACAACTACATTTGCATCCACATACTCAAAAAAGGCAAATGAGACACCCAAAATAAGTTTCTTATGCTCATCAAATCTCTAGGACAATTCCTGGAAAAGGGATAAATACACTTAAATAATGTATTTGGGCCTTTGGGTGAAATGAAATTGTAAGGGATGGGTAACTCATAAAAATGGTCGGGAATGTCGGGAAACAAGTTTATGAACAAGGAGAAAACGATGCAAAACATGTATGACAAAATAAAAGCAAGTCTATCTTAAGCAGTCGTAAAATAGCCAACTACGGTAAAAAAGAAGTCAAATGCACAATTATAAAGAATGTCAGACTACCAACCCAGATTCCGTGACCAAGTTTGAGTACAGGGTGAGTGCAAAAGTTCCTGTCCATTTATTGGTTCAGACTGACGAAGATTGGTGGCTGGTCGGGGCAGAACAGGCCACCCCATAAGAGGTGAGATACAGGGGGGAAGTGGGGGAACCATTTAAGCAGACAAACTGGCAGGTGTGACAAAAGCAGGTAGAGAGGTTTGTGTAGGCAAATGAGAATTAATAGCTGCTAACAGAGGGCCTGGTTACGACTTTGGTGGTGTGGCAGTGGGCCACTACACCAGGGCCCCGTTGTCACACTGCCAAAGTCAACCGCTGCCCCCCAGCCCACCAGATTAGGAGTTTCTTCTGGTCTGGCAGGGGGCCCCACTGTGGTGTAGCTCAAAGGCTCATAAGTGAGCCTTAGAAAAGTAGCGCAAAGGGAACGGCAAAGCCCGTTCCAGCATGACATGAACGGTGCAGTCCATACCCTGCAGGAAAAGGGGCTGCATGCACACAGGGGGGCCCACTATGTGCCCCCCTGCATGCATACCAAGGCCCTGAGGCAACAGGGGCCCCGTAGGGACCCCTCAGTTTACCCACCACCAAACTTTACATGTCAGGTACACCACCATGAAAACTGTGTTGGGGGAAAAAACTTGTCATATGCTTGGCAGTGCTGCAGCAGCACTGACAGTCTATTGCAGAACCAACTGGCCCCTGCAGTAGCAGCATTCCCATGGTGGTCCAACCGCTGGAGACATAATACGGCCACCGGTGTGCCACCCTGGGTTCGACATCCAAACTTGGAATGTAGGCCCATAATTATCTATGATGCTCAGCGTTTCTTGAATTACCCTCATTTACTCATTTATTTGCTGCACATTCCAAGAGATTGCTTGTTGCACATCAGCTATGCCACTTCTGGCTCCCTTACAAGCAATGAATGATACATATTGAAAGGGGTGAGTGATTGAAAATCACGAGTGCTCAGTGGTGTCTGTGTTGCCTGGGTTGTGTGACCCCCTAGACTACTGATATTCCTGTAAAGCCCTTTGTGGATTGGCTTTCTGCAGCTTGACTGGCTTATGCTTGTTGTTGTTGAAATATTTATGTTATTATCACATATAATTGCATTATAATGCAAATGGTGATTTAAAGTTTTGTAATATATACTGACCACCTTGAGTATCACACTTAATAGTGCACCTTAGAAATTGACTGGAAACAACAAAGGTTACAGGGACGTTATAGTTGGGAAATGGATTTGAAAAAAAACCTTAGAAATTACCCAAGGTTACAGAGACGTTATAGTTCGACTCAGGTTTCACTCGTACAAAACCAGAGAAATTCAGCAGCTATAGTTAGCTGAGCTAATTATAACTTGTGCCCCTGCAATGCACTGCTTATGACCTCACCTATTACATCACTCTTGACATGGTCAGTGACATCCTGATTACATCGCTGATAACATCTCAAATGTGAGATTCCTGAGTGGTGGTCAGAAGCCACGCCGCCTTTCTCCAGGACTGTGCAAACATGTCTCTCGGTGCACTTCTGGTAGCGGGATGACATTCCTCCTGAGGGCCTCAGCTCTAAAGTGGACTTCTTCCCCCAACCAGCAGTGCACCAAGAGACACATGCACATTTGCAAAGTGGTCGAGTAAGGGGTCATGGCCTCTGACAACCTCTCAGCAATCTAGCTGTGTGGGTTTTACTGGAGGTAACAGGAGGTCTTGTTACCCCCCAAACTGCAGCATGCCAGGCACCTTTGCAGAATGGTGGAGAAAGGATGTGGGGCCTCCTGCGAGCTGCTGGCTTCTCCCCCCTTTTTCTCTTGTTTAGGAGGGGGCGAATTGCCCCCCCCACCTAGTTTGATTTCGGAGACCCCATCCCCAGGGGCTTTGCCTTTTATTTTTTTATAATTGAAAGGGAAGAGGGCCAAGAGTCCCCCTTCCCAGGCTATTTTTGCCGCAGGGACCTGCCCCTCTTTTTGTTTTTAAATCAAGGAAGGGGGCCGTGCGGCCCCCCACCTAGGCCAATTTTCGCACTGGGGACCCCATCCCCCAGGGTCCGGCCTGTAGTGTGTGTGCCCTGATCTCACCCAGACAATATAGACAATGGTTCTGTTGGGCAAAAGATTTCTTCTAATTTTCATTTATTATTTCATCGGTTTCTTAAACTGCAGTATCAACTTGCTTTCAATTTATCAACCATAGAAAAAATGCATATGAAAAGGCAAATCCAAAACAACCAATAGGGTATGAAATGATTATTTTATGAATTCAATGTCATTCATAATAACCCTGCATTCAATATATACATTCATAAATTCTACAAAAACGGCACATCAGAGTAGGGTGATAGTGACATATTAGTGCAGTGATTTATCGTGCAGTGAGAAATTGTAAACCGTGAAATATGTACAAGTGAAAGGCCAATTGGGGTTAAAAAGGTGGCCAGAGCAGTATTCAATTGGAAATATTCCTATGTGCCACTACAGTTGGCAATTATTATGGAATATTCCGTGTTGGTCCACAGACTTCTTTATCTGTCGACGTTTCAACCCTAATGACGCCTGATTCGTGGGTCACAGCGGGTCTTCATCAGGACTGGGGGGATTGTGGTTGGATGGGATGGATGTCGCCTGTTAAAATAATTAAAATGGAGTCAGGATTTGCTTTTAATTCATGAGTCAAGGAGCATGGCAAATCTTAGTACTCAACTCACCTCTGGGGTGCCCGTATGTGATATGGGGCACAGACCCAGACTTCCACTGGTTCAATGGCAGTGTACTCTGGTTCCAGTGGGTATCTATGGAGACACATAGACCTAATTACTATACGTTCCCTAACCACTTACTAGGTAGTCCCAGATATCGGACTGGAGTGTTGCTTACCCTAGTTCGTCATTCAATGACGCAGACTCTTCATGCGTGTGTCTTATGCACCCAGGGCACCCACTTTTGGAGCAATGGGGACCACAGGGAGATCCTAAAGGTCCTGTGGTCCCTGCTGGCTCCCTGCCTCCTGCAGGAGCCAGCATTGCTTTGTTCAGCGGCTCTCTGGATCTTAAAGCAATGTCTGGTTCCCTCCTAGCTTGACAATGGTAATCACTGTAATTAGCATCAGTCTGTAACATAAACTACATTATGCATAGTATCACATTAGACGCAAATTACATTCTGCGCCAACCTCATCAGCATAAACACATTATGCAATTCTCTCATAAGTCTAAACACATTAGACCCTATCTCAAAAAGGGGTTCAAATGCCCTACGCCCACAAGTCAGGATGTGCGACTGCGCAGGCCTAAACTTTGCAGCTGGCACTAAGTGCTGCGGAGTTTTGAAAGTGTGGGGCCAAGGAGTGCATCTCACTCCTACCTCACAACACATGTCCCAAAAGCATTATGGCCTAAACGATGCAACTGGCCACTACTTGCTGGGCAGATGTGAATATTAAAATGAGGCATGGAAACTCCTGGTGCCCTTAGAATACATGTGGGATGAAACATGCACAAAATGTTGCAGCTGCTCACGCTGGTGAGGGGCAGCTGGGAATCATGGGAGGGGGTCCTGGCACAATTATGCCATCAGAGCCCCACTGCAGCTCACTAAAGATCATGCCCCCAAAGCGTGGCAGCTGCCCTCTAGTAAGTGGGGCAGCTGTAACTGGGAATAGGACCTGGCACTACGGTGCCCTCTTGCCTCCATGGGCTGGTAGATAAACTTGCCCCACGTTGAAACCACACAGGGTCTGTAAACAAAACATGCCCATGATTGAGTGGCCTCTGCCATGTGGGGCCACTCAGGGGGTAGGCACCGGCAGGTGTGCCTCGGTCCCCTCTCCCCCCCAGCCTTCTTTACTCACCGGCTGGGGCAAAGGCAGGACTCTCCACCCTGCGGGCAGCACTTCTCTCATGGCGGTGGGTGGGGACGGACACAGCGCTTCTGCCTCCTCTCCTGGTGGCGCTGTGGCTGCCTGCGGGACTCCCTTTCCCCTACGAGGGTCCCTCATGGAGTATCACTGGGTCGCGGCCTGCTTTAGCCGCATTGCTCTTCACTCGGGTCCCTCCTGGGACCTGGGACTCCTTACTTCTGGCGACCGCCACTGCGGGGCACTCCCTCGCTCATGGGAGCCCCGCATCCTTACCGGCGCCAGACTCCTTTCTCGCAGGACTTCCCTTCCATCCTGGAAGCCCCTCCCACAACCAGGCAACAGTTCCTGTCTTCCAAGTTGCGCTCAGTCGCAGCCCGGGAGTTTCCTTTTTCTGCGGCATAGAGGGGTAGGCTCCCACTCCATTTTAAATGCGGAAGAAGCAGGGTGGGCTCCCGCTCAGAAACACAAAATTGCGAAGTGGGCACCCGCATTCAGGACATTCACGGGAATGGATAGTCTCCGGCCATCAAACATCAGCACAAGCGGGGTGGGCACCCGTCACAGCTTCAGGGGGGGGATCCCTAAACTGGGGATTCCCTCTCTCTCCCTTTAAGCAGTGCAGCGCTGCAAAGCCTGCTCGCTCCTCCTCTGGAAAAACAAAAGGAAAAGGAGCACAGTGCTCCGCAGAGCAGAAAATAATTAGGTGCTCTAAAAAATAAATCAAAGCGCTCACAAGGCGCTGGAGCAGCCCAAAGCCCTAGAGGTCCTTTTATGAAAAGCCCGTGAGATGTTTTCAGGGGCAGAGCTGGGCCCAGGGGCCAGCACACAGGACCGTCCAGCAGGAAAGCAGCCCTTATGGTGGTCCCTCCTGGGCCCCAGCAGCAGCAAACCCCCCACCATCAGGATCAGGAACAGAGCAGGACTGAACCTTTTGATGGGGCACAGCCCCTATATTTCTATTAGTAAATTCCTTTGTGTCACAGCACAGGGCTTGGGGGATACCAGTCAAAACTGGTTCTGGGAACTTTGGAGCACTTTGTTTTGCTCAGCTCCTCTCTCCTTTGTCAGGTGGGGACTCCGTGATTAGATGCACCACAGGGGGTGGAACCAGCATTGTGGAGGGAAGGCACAGTCCAATTCAGGTCCGAGATGCAACTCCTCCCTCCCATCTGCATCAGATTTCTCAATTCACCACTGGGCGGACTCCCCCTGGCTTCTGGAGGCACCCACACCTCTCAGTCAATTCACATCAGGCAGGCAGACACGCAGTACAAAAAAATGCCAACTTCTAAAAGTACGATAAACACAGTGAGCAACCCAATATACCCTTGGGGGCTTGGGTGAGAATAAGTAATGGGTAAGAGGTGCCTCCAGGAGATTCAAATATTACCCATTGTAGGCCACTATAAATGCAACGGTTGCACAGCCTGCTCAACAACCATGACAGTCAAGACTTGTGAAATCAATGGCATAAAATTCATGGCAAAAACTTTTTCAAATTGTAATACAATGAATGTTATATACTGCATTCAATGCCCTTGCTGACTACTTTATATTGGTAAAACCATCCAACCAGTTAAAAAACGGATCCTACAACACCAATCCCGCATCCGCTGCAAAAAAGAAAATGCACCCCTGGTAGAACATTATCTACGTCTAGGCCATAAAGAAACAGACAGACAAAACAATATGAACACAATCTTGTCTTTTAGAGAGGGCAAACTAATCTGCTTGACTGATACAGTTAACCAGGGCTTAAACTCTTGTCCTGAATGGCATGCATTAGCATGCCTAACATAACTTCTGAATGACTAGATATAAGTGATACCTGTTTACTGTTTGTTTATATAGCATTCCGATGGTGACCAGATAATGTGGTATAATATCTGCAGTGTGAACACTCCGGATGGTCTGTTGTCACCATCTATACAAACCATCTGTGTATCATCCTATAGTGTATCTAATTGATGAACAATAGATCTCTATCTGATTATTATGTTCAACTATGAAACACTTTGGTTCCATAACACCAATTTTTGTCTCTCTATTTGAACTGTTTGTTAAATGCTATACAATTCTCGCTATAAATATGTCAATGTTTAGATTTTGATGCTCTTAGATTGCTACTTGCCAGTATAACCTGGCAAAGGTATGCGGTAACACTACTTTTAATTTTGTATAAAACGTGCAGCATAAGATGTAAATATCATACATATAGGGATTCATGTACAAATTACTGAAATTTGACAAAATGTTTAGCTACATCTCTACAAATAGTCCCAGACTAGATATATTTTTTGTCTGGTTAGTAAACATATGAGAATGCTCACGTAATCATATGTAATAGCAACCAATGTTTATTAGTTAAAATATGTTTCAACTCCAATATTTCCGTTAGGCAATAATATTACTTCTTTGCAAGATGGCGCTCGACATTCTGAATCAGCCCTCCATTGATCGCCAAAATATGAACCAACTTGAGACACCTAATAGACTCCTCTATTTTAGCTAGGCGTGGTAGGTCATTTCAAATGCCCATAATACGATACAACCAAACCTGACAAATGTTTACAATTTCACTCGCCTACGGTGGCGCCCGTCATTTGCTACAATGTTACATCCTACCCTCGATTTAATGAACCAGTCCTTTATTGATCGCTAAATAGGAATTAATTTGAGCAACTAAATGGAGTCCTCAACTTAAGCAACGGCGCAATAGCTTTATTACCAGTACTCATTAATTTGCATGTCTATGACACAATACAACCAAATTTAACAAATGTTACAATTTGACTCCTCTAAGATGGCGTCCGTTATTTTGAACTCAGTCCTTTATTAATTTCCAAACAAATGAACTTAAGCGCGTCTGAACACGCTGTTTGTCTTCATTCGGCGTGATTTGACTTTGCGGTACGACTAAGGCTCCGTTTTCAGGTAACTGCTCCAGCTTGATCCCAGCGCTTTATATTTATACATTTAAACTTGCACGACGGCCATCTCGCTTAAGCAACTGAGACATGACTCCTTGCCTCCCCCTTTTTGCAGATTGCTGTAAGAAGCGCTCCGCTCTCACTGTGATTGTATCACATCACCGTGAAGGTAATTCCATTGCGCCTCGCTCTATTGACTCTGCGAGCTTAAAATAACTGATATATTTTCAGATTGTGATACTTTCTTTCATAATCTTTTAGAGCATACGAATCGAAAGCCCACTACTTCTTGCCCAAATTGAGGCCTCGATATATTCTGAATATCTAGCCTACACGACAGCTTCGATTTACACAAGGTAACCAGCTATAACAGCTTTCCCTAGTGAGCAATTTGCTATAACTAATGTTTTTTTAAACATCCGATACAGGCACATGTAATTACATATTCATTGAAGATTGCCTTTCCTCGCATGTCAAGCTCCCTATTTCCGCGATAAAGAACTGCAATTAAGTTGCCCATCGTTTCTCAATTTCCTTATTTCCGTGACAAAGAACTGGAATTAAGGTACGACAAGAAACTATATCACTTATTATCAGATGATGACCTTGCATGTTGGTCTCTAATATAGATTTCATTTCAATTTTTCCATTCAGCAAACTTGTGCCTGAATTCAATCTCTTATATATCAACAATTCTTCTGCCACTCCTTGGGCTAGCAAAATAAGGTACACATTAATGAAAATGCTTGTCCTCTTTGAATGACTCCTCTCTGAATGATCTAATAAATCGCTTTTCATGAAAATAATGAAAAGGAATATAATGTATGATGCATATAATGATTATTAAATGTGTCCAGTTTTTAACTATCGGATCTACTCCTGCCATGACCTTCAACCTAAGATATCATGAGACTATTAGGTCATAATTGTTGTCCTCATTTCAATCTGTTTTGCTATTCAAATTGAAACGGTAGCAGATAACTTCAATGTGTTTCCAATTTGAACAACTATTTGTATTGTTTAGTCCAATGTCTTAAATGTTGTGTTATTTCTAGGTGTATAATGCACAATGAAAACTTTCAAATTTTATTTAATTGTAATTGTAAATATTTCTGTTTCACTTTACAATAGGGCCTTACAAATATTATTTGATCAGTCCTGAAGATGGTCTCATCGAAACATTCGTAGGAGACCGAAACGTCGACCCTCACCCTCATCCTTTAAGAATTAATAACACTTTCATATTGGATAGGTGTGCTCAGGTTCTACAGAGGAGTTAATTGAGATATTGTTTTACGTCTTCCTGTATTCTTGTGTAAATACATGTATATTTCTAAATCCCTTATGACAATATTCTTTTGATAAAATTCAATATTTTGCATATACACCTTGTTGTTGTTGTTTTTGTTATTGTTTTGTTCATTTTTTCATGTTGAATGTATTTTTGTATAAACAGACATTTGTGAATTCAATACATATGTTTGATCGAACTAAACTCTAGTAGGACCATTAAATTGTCCTTTATAGTAACACTCTAAAAAACATTGAAACTTTTGTGAAACAAACTTCCTTGGAGGCAACTTCTAAAAGTGGCATTTCTCCACCAGTCACCATAAATCTGCACACACCATTGCGCAGCATTTATTCTCACGAGTTCATACATACTAATCTTGCCCCTGCACTCCTCTCATACCAGGAATTACCATGGATACACATATCCCCTATGCATTCCTACCGGAGGGCAGGACAATCTCACCACACACTCTCTGAGAGCGCACACACTTTACACTGGTTTGGGGAGGAAAGACTAATGGACCACAATACATTCATACGTCAAACCGGCGCCCGGCATCTATGTTTCTAACACACACGGCACTGCTTAGATTTATTAAGAAGACTTGGGCTCCTCAGAGGACACCCCACCTGAGAATGAATTGATTAAGATGGTATATTATATGTGTGGTGGATGTCATGTGATCACATGGTTGTACACTGAGATTAGTGCACACACAAGGGTTTCCCTGCAAACGTTGAAGACTCAATGGGAAGCGGATATAGGGAAGGAATTGACGGACAGGGAATGGGCGATAGTACTGGAACACCCCAGGAAAAATCCCTCGCAATGCTAGATTCAAATTTATAAAAATGATGGTGTTGCATAGTGCTCATTTAACCCCGCACAAGTGCGCAGAGGCCAAAAATCACTACCACTATGTCAGAGCTTAAGGCAAAAAGTTCAGGGGTGAACCTGCCAAAAGGGCCAAGTCCAACACAACCCCCTTCCAGCCAAAACGCAGGGCAGACCAATCACCACTGTGATGGGCTTCCCTGCTTGGGGCGATAGAACACAGACGCTCGCCCGCACTGCAGGGACACCCTCCGGTTCTACGCCACTCTGAACCCATGTGGTTCTCTCTGTAAAAAAACTCTCAGGCCCAACTTGGCTACCCCACTGGTACTTCCTAGTTGTCCACGGCCAGGACCAGGCCCAAGGCCACCCAGATACCACTGGTCCTTGCCAATCGACAGAGTGAGGGGCAGTAACCCCTGGCATACAATAGCCATTCTCCACTCTCCCTCTCAGTGTAGTTCCAAGCTACCACTGATCCTCCAACCTAGGGTCCGCACCCTTAGGCTGACCAGAGGTCATGGGCAAAGCGTCTCCTCACCCTACCTCTACTTCTGTGGTTCCGCACCCTCCCAGAGGAAGCACCCACCAGAACACAACTCTCCCACCAGTTGAGGACCTCTCTCCATCAACTGGTCTGCCACCTGGGATTGATATTCACCGGATGCACCGGGGTCAGAGGTGAGGGCTTCCTTACTCTGCACCCCCTTCCAGAGTTCTGCACCCTCCAGCTGTGAAATAGAGTTCCTTCACTTAGGATAGGCCCCACCTGCTCTCATGGTAGTACTACCACACTCATCCAGGGACCTAAAGATCCCGGCAAGGCCTGCACCACCCCTTCTGGGAAACACAGGGTCCCTTCACTTAAGATGGGCCCCACCTGTGTTCACAGGGGTACCCCTAGAAGGCAAACCGGCCAGGGCACTGATTACAACCGCCCTGCTGTCCAGGACAGGCAAACACCTGAACCTCGCTCCCCAACCCAGGGACGGTACCCTTTGGTCAGATGCCCGGCAAACCAGGACTTCACGAGGGTGACACATAACTAATGTGTCGTGCGACAGTCTGCCTGGCGCAGATCTCACGACCTCCTGTCCAACTGACAGGGTGCGCAGATCCCTCAAGACAGAAGTGGCATCACCATTGTCCGATCATTGGCGACTCAGCCGTTCTGTCTGGCCCCTGACCCAATGGTTCCCACTGAGGACTCTTTCCCCCTCTCACCCCTCCATCTGGACTTCTGCCCCCTCCCAACTGGAGCAGCACCGCCAGACACCAGAACTACTGGAGCTCAGCTTAGAGAGCCTCCATGTTCTCTAGACACTGGGGGATCCTACTCAAATGGCCTACAAGTGCAGCCTAGGTCCCCGACCTGATGTTCCCTTAAGAAACCATCCAGACCCTGAGACTGGGTTTCCGGCACCTTGGGACAGAACCCACACTCACTCCTTCTCCTCTGAGACAAGACATGAGCCCCTACACCCCTCCCACTGCACTGGGACCTAGCTGGGCTACACTGAACCTCTTCCATCACACAGGACTGGAAGATACCTGAGCCACTCTTGTTGGAATCACTCCCCAATGCAAGCTCCTTATTTCAGTGAACTCACAACCAATAATCCAGCAAGCTCCTTATTTCAGAGAACTCGCATCCAATCGTCCAGTGCAACACATCAATCATCCACACTCCCCCCACAAGACTGGTGAGACAGCTCCTCACTGCCCCTGAATCTCAACCTGTCCCCCTATTAAACGGGAACCAGGTACCACCCTCTGGGAACTAGGAATGGGACTTCAGGCACTGTACACCCTTCTGCTGCCACCACTGGATCCCACCCTTACTGGTGAATCCAGACAACTCACACTGCACTTAAGAGATGATCTACCCTCCCGAGCGAATTACTCCATACCAATTAAGTCCCCACTGTAGGCCAACCCAAGAACCACAGCAATGGCTCAAGGGCAGTCTCTCCTCCAGATTCTCTGGTTTCTGTCCTTGGCAAGACACCCAACTCATAGTGCACAAGTAACACATTTTCAAAGAAATGACACTTAAAACAAACTTAGACACAATAATCCCTTTCCATGTGACTATCTAAAGTGCAGAGTTTTGTAATACAGCCAGTTGTCGCTGTGGTACTGGGTAAACGCAAGTCGTAACCTCACCGCTGACAACCAATGTTAGAAATGGGATCTTTATTGGGCTAAGGCTTGCACCAAAGCCAGGCAGAGACCACCACTCTAGTCAGGGTAAGGGAGTTACACGCCAAACATAACCCCTGCTCACCCCCTTGGTAGCTTGGCACGAGCAGTCAGCCTTATTGCGCACTCACAGAGCAATAACATCCTAGGCACACTACAAAAGGAACTCCATACAAGGTTATATATAAAAATGGCCTTTTATTGTCATAACCCATTAGAACACATAATATACGTGGTGCCACCTGGCACTGGGTCAAATCTACATGGGTTTACATACACCTGACAGGGCCAACTAGGCCATTGTCAGAACCATCACAAAGCGAACTTAGTAAAAGTAAAACATATCACAAACGTACAACCAGTAACCACTGGTAATCACTGTACTTAGCATCAGCCTGTAACATAAACTACATTATGCACAGAGCACATTAGGCGCAAATGACATTCTGCGCCTTTCTCACCAGCATCAACGCATTATGCAATCCTCTCATAAGTCTAAACATATTAGACCCCAACCTCATAACTATAACTCACCTTAGGAAATAATCTCAGTGTAACATAATCTCACTAGCGTAAACCACACTAGCCAAAACAACCTCATACATAAAACTACATTTAGAGGTATCAAAACTGGGTGCATAAAACATAGTACATACATTACATTTCTTAGCACCACATAATCACACTTAGCACATAGTCTCCTAAAAATACCATAGTAGAGGCAGTAATCACATTAGGGCCTGGCGCCCTATTAACCTCACAGTCTCCCTGGCCAACTGGCCATCTCAAAAAGGGGCTCAAATGCCCTATGTCCACAAGTCAGGGCGCGCTACCATTGCAGTGGAAGTCAAGGGTGCGCATTCTGCGCAGGCCTAAATGTTGCAGCTAGCACTAAGTGCTGTGAAGCTGTGAAAGTGTGGGGCCAAGGAGTGCATCTCACTCCTAACTCACAACACATGTCCCAGAAGCACTGTGGCCTAAACGATGCAGCTTCCCACTACTTGCTGGGCAGCTGTGAATATTAAAATGAGGCTTGGACACTCCTGGTACCCTTAGAACACATGTGGGATGAAATATGCACAAAATGTTGTAGCTGCCGGCGCTGGTGAGGGGCAGCTGGGAATCATGGGAGGGGGCCCTGGCACGACTGTGCCCTCGGGACCCCACTGGGGCTCGCTAAAGATCATGCCCCCGAAGCGTGGCAGCTGCCCTCTTGTAAGCGGCGCAGCAGTAACTGGGAATAGGGCCTGGCACTACGGTACCCTCCGCCCCCACTGGCTGGTAAATAAACTTGCCCCACGTTGGAGCCACAAAGGCTCTGTAAAGAAAATATGCCCACAATGGAGTGGCCATCTGCCTTGTGGGGCCGCTCAGAGGGTAGGTACCAGCACTTGTGCCTCAGTCCCCTCTCCTCCCCCTAGCCTTCATTACTCACTGGCTGGGGCGAAGGCAGGACTCACCTCCCTGCAGGCAGCACTTTTCTCACGGCGCGAGGAGGGGGCAGACACAGCGCTTCTGCCTCCTCTCCGTGTCGTGCTGTGGCTGCCTGCGGGACTCCCTTTCCCCTACGGGGATCTTGCATGGAAAATCTTTGGGTTGCGGCTTGCTCCAGCCGCATTGCTCTTCACCTGGGCCCCCTCCTGGGACCCGAGACTCCTCGCTTCCGGCGGCCACCACCGCGGGGTTCTCCCTCACTCATGGGAGCCCCGCATCCTTACCGGCACTGGACTCCTTTCTAGCGGGGCTTCCTTTCCGTCCTGGAAGCCCCACCCACAACCAGGCAACATTGCCTGTCTCCCGGGTCGCGCTCAGTCGCGGCCCGGGAATTTCCTTTTTCTGAGGCATTGAGGGGTAGGCTCCCTCTCCATTTTAAATATGGGAGAAGCGGGGTGGACACCCTCGTTTGAATTAAAGTGTATGTGGGGTGGGCTCCCGCTCAGAAACACAAAATTGCAGGGGGGGGGGGGCACCCCCATTGAGGACATTCACAGGAAAGGATAGGCTCCGGCCATCAAATATCAGCACAAGGGGAGTGGGCACCCAATCTCAGCATCAGGGGGGGAAATCCCTAAGCTGGGGATTCCCTCATTCTCCCTTAAAGCAACGCAGCGCTGCAAAGCCTGCTCGCTCCTCCTCTGGAAAAACAAAATGAAAAGGAGCACAGCGCTCCTCATAGCAGAAAAGAGCCCGGTGCTCAAAAATAAAGCAAAGCACTCACAGGGCGCTGGAGCAACCCAAAGTCCTGGAGGTCCTTTTAGGAAAAGTCCAAGAGTGGTTTTCAGGGGCAGAGCTGGGCCCATGGGCCAGCACACAGGGACCTCCAACAGGGAGGCAGCCCCCACAGCGGTCCCTCCTGGGTCCCAGCAGCAGCAATCTCCCCTCCGTCAGGATCAGGAAAAGAGCAGGACTGAACCTTTTCAATGGGTCACAGCCCCTATATATGTATTAGTAAATCCATTTGTGTCACAGCACAGGGCTTGAGGGATACCAGTCAGAACTGGTTTAGGGGTGCTTTGGAGCACTTTGTTTTATTTAGCTCCTCTCTCCTGTGTCAGGTGGGGGCTCAGTGATTAGACACACCACAGGGGGCAGAGCCAGCATTGTGGTGGGAAGGCACAGTCCTATTCAGGTCCCAGGTTCAACTCCTCCCTCCCATCTGCATGCAGATCTCTCTTTGCACCACTGGGCTGACTCCCCCTGGCTTCTGGAGCCAACCACACCTCTCAGCTCCTGTCAATCACAAGCTAGACCGGCAATTCACATCAGGCAGGCAGACACACAGTACACAGAAATACCAACTTCCACCGGTCACCATAAATCTGCGCACACCATTGCGCAGCATTTTTCTCACAAGTTCATACATACTAATCTCGCCCCTGCACTGCTCTGATACCAGGAATTACCATGAACACACATATCCCCCATGCAATCCTATGGGAGGGCAGGCCACTCTCACCACAAGCAATCCGAGATCACACATACTTTACAATGGGCCACAGTGCTAAAGTGTGCAGAGGCCAAAAATCACTACCACTAAGTCAGAGCTTAAGGCAAAAAGTTCAGGGGTGAACCTACCAAAAGGGCCAAGTCCAACAAAGAGCATTTACTAAGCCATCAGATACTCAGACAGCATCTGAGGTAGAGGACAATGGAGCAGGATCTGGGAGTGATTTTTCAGTCGGTGCAGTATCATCCAACAAATCATCTTCCAGCTGTTCTGAGGGAGACAATAATAATTGTGCTGTCCCTATGCAAGTACAGTCTGTGCAGCGGGACAAAAGTATCAGGTGAAACTATCTTAGAGTGTGGCGGCAAACACAGACAGAGTGCTCACTTGGCAGCCACCCAATTTAGTTTGTCCCAAATTCCACCTTTCACTGGGGACGCTGGAAGTAAATTCGAAACAGCAAACGTTTTTTTTCCATTTGACATCGTCCATCTCTTTTTGGATGTTGACTTCCTTGATGAAATCGGGCAGCAAACAAATTTGCGTGCTGAACAATTTCTGAGGGAGCATTGAGGCACTCTCAGGTCTCATTCTAGGGCACACAAGTTGACTCCTACTTCATTGGGGGAGTTAAGGACATTTTTTAGCCTTACTCCCAAAATGGTGGTAGTGCATAAACCAACCTTGCTGTCCTACCGGTCTACTGGCATGGTTTGGGTAACCCCCATCTTCGCACCATACATGAGTAGAGATCATTTTTTTCCATTGCGGCACATGCTACATTTCAATAACAATTCTGCTATATTGACCCAAGACCATCCAGACCATGACAGGTTGTTCAAAATGCGGCCTGTCATTGAAAATTTGTCTGCCAGGCTTCCAGAGCTTTATACTCCTGGAAAAAATATAGCCATCAAGGAGTCCTTGATCCTATATAAAGGGTGGCTGCTGTTCAGGCAGTACATTGCAAGCAAATGAGCTCGCTATGGCATCAAGCTGTACATGCTGGGTGAGAGCTCGACTGTCTATGTGTACAGCTTGAGAGTGTATACGGGGAAGGACTCAAATCTAAACCCTGTGGGTTTCCCTCTCACGCTAGGGGTTACAGGAAAGATTTTATGGGAGCATGTCCACCCACTCCTTCACAAAGGCTCTAACCTTTATGTGGACAATTTCTATATAGGAGTGGAGCTGTTCAGTGAGTTCTACAAAGCTGGCAATGTGGCCTGTGGTAAAATATGATGTTGCCGCAAAGGATTCCCACAGGAGCTAGTTTGCAAGAAGCTCCAGAATTCCCAAAGCACTACAGTGCATTCCAACAAACTGCTCGCAGTCTAGTTCTCAGATAGGTGTGATGTGTAAGTGCTCTTTGAATTCATGATGAGAGCACTTCCTCTGTCTTGGTTTGGGGTCAAATGGCCAAAGTTCACAAGCCCACCTATATACTTGATTGCAACAAGTACATGGGCATAGGGGACGAGAATGACAGGCTCTTTAGCCATACAATGTGAGTCCTAAAATTGGCACTTAATATAAGAAACTGTTTACCCACCTGATCCAGATGGCTACATGTAATGCGTATGTTGTTTATCATCAGACAATCACAGGAATACTCATGTCTTTCCTTGACTTTCTGTTGTCTGTGATTGAAAGTCTCATTGCTACTGAAGCAGCAGCCTTCACTTTGTATGTTCTGGAGGATGTGGCAAGGCTGCAGGAGTGACATTTTGCTGATAAAATTCCTGCAACACCCAAAAATGAGCGACCATGTCATCATTGTAAAGTGTGCTCTAGGCAGGGAAAGAATCAGGAGAGTCGTGTTTACTGTACTGCTTTATGTTGTGTCAAACTAAAGCAAAGTACTGGGAAATGGACTAAGGTGGAGCTGTCATTAGGTAAACGTTCAATTGCTGGGAATGGATACCCCTGTTTGGCAAAATGTTAAAGGTATGACTGGATTTTGAAGTGCTTTGATGTTTTTAGCTAAATTTGAAGTTTGTAGGGGACTTTGGACAGTAAAACGTTGGAAGATTCACACAAGCCACACCTCCCTGGACTCTCCCCGGAGTCTAGTTTTCAGAAATGCCTACGTTTGGTATTTTTCCCTAGCTGGCTGCCGAGCCTCGGACCAAAAATGCTGGCACCCCCAATGCAAAATCAAGTCGTTTTGTGATAGATTATTTTGATGTCTCCACAATATGTTTCTGGCCCTTTTCTGTCACTGGTACTTGGTCCACCCAAATAAGTGAGTTAGCATTTTTATCAGAAGACTTGGGGGAATGCTAGATAGTAGAAAATGTGGGTCAGCCCAGCGATCCCACAGCTTTTCCTCACAACATTGTGATTTTCTTTAGCTACATTTTTGGTTTTCTGGGAATTCTGGGTAGGAAAACGTTGTGGGATCCATGCAAGTTACACCTCCATGGACTCCCCAGGGTGTCTAGTTTAAAAAAAATTCAGATTTTGGTAAATTTCCATCAATGCCCTTCAAGCCCAGGATCAAAAATTCAAGTGCCTCCTTGCAAAACCAGGTCTTTTTCGCGATCAATAATTTTGAAGTCTCCACATTACGTTGTGGGCCCTTCCCTGTCACAGGCAATCTGCCTACCCACACAAGTAAGATACCTTTTTTACCAGGAGACTTGGGGGAATGCTGAGTGGGTGGAAGTTTATAACTAAGCACAGGTTCAAAATAAATTTTATCACACAAGTAAGATAAAAATGTGTTTTCTTTTACAAAGGATGAGGTTTGCTGGGAATTCAGGGTTACATAACCTGGTGGGAGACACACAAATCACCTAATTCTGGATTTTCCAAACATGTACAGGTTTGCTAGGTTTCCCTAGGTGCTCGCTAAGCTAAGGCTCAAAATCCACAGCTAGGCACATTGCAAAAAAGGGTGAGTTATCAGTGAAAAATGTGATGTGTCCACATTGCGTTTTGGGCCTTTTCCTGTCACGGCCTACCCACAAAAGTTAGCTACCATTTTTATCAGGAGTTTTGTGGAAATGATGGGTAGTTAGATGTTTGTGGCTCCTCTCAAAATCTAGAACTTTCCATCAACGAAATGTGAGGAAGGTTTTTCTTCTAGACAAATCTTGAGGTTTGCAAAGGATCCTGCGTAACAGAACCTCATGAGAGCCGCACAAGTCACCCATCCTGGATTTCCCTAGGTATCTAGCTTTAAGAAATGTACAGTTTTGCTAGGTTTCCCTACATGCCAGCTGAGCTGGGGTACAAAATCCACAATTAGGCACATTGCAAAAATAGGGTCAGTTTTCACAGGAAAATGTGATCTGCCCACGTTGCATTTTAGGCCATTTCTATCGCGGGTACAAGGCCTAAGCACACAAGTGAGGTACCACTTTTATCTGGAGATTTGGAGGATTGCGGGGTGGGTGGAAGTTTGTAGCTCCCCTCAGATTCCAGAACTTACCATCACAGAAAATTGAGGAAAATATGTTTTTTTTACAAAGTTTGAGGTTTGCAAGGCATTCAGATTAAAAGAACCTGATGAGAGCCAGACAAGATACCTTATTTTTTATTCCCCTTGATGTATAGTTTTCTAACATTTTAAAGATTTGCTAGTTTTCCTTAGGTGCCAGCTGAGCTAGGGTCCAAAATTCACAGCTAGCACATTGCAAAAAAAGGGTTGGTTTTCACTGGAAAAATGTGATGTGTCCATGTTACGTTTTGGGCCTCGCAGGCACTAGGCCTACCCAACACAATTAAGGTACCATTTTTATCTGGGGACTTGGGGAAATGCTTGGTGGAAGTAAGTCTGTGGCTCCCCTCAGATTCCAGAACTTTTCCTCACAGAAATGTGAGAAAAATTAGTTTTTTTTATAGATGTTTGAGTTTTGAAAAGGGATTCTGGGTAACGGATGTTAGGTAAGAGTCACACACGTCACTCCATCCTGGATTCCCTTGGTTGTCTAGTTTCAAAAACTTTACAGGTTTCCCAAAGTGCTGGCCGAGGTAGGGCCCAAAATCAATACCTGGGCATATTCCAAAAAAGGGTAATTTTTAAGTGGAAAAATGTGATGTATCTACTAGGGCTGGGCGGAATTTGTGTAGTCGCACTACGAAAGCTGAACAAAACGGTAAAAAATCTCTGCGAGCATGCAGAGTTCGCGAACACACAGAATTGCTTGTTCCGCCCGTTCGCGATGCTTTTTTCCTGTTTGCGAATGCTGTTTGCGTGCTCGGGAGAAATATCTTGTGAACATGCATTTTGAAAGTGCGAACAAGCAAGAAATTTGACGAAGCCGTGGATTGTGGAATTTTTGCCAATTCCGCATTCTCCGCAGAATGCAAAATTATCCAAATTCCACAACTTTCCGCACACTGAACGCAATTTACCGCCCAGGCCTAGTATCTACTTTTTCGTTTTGGGCCGTTTCCTGTCACGGGCACGAGGCCTACCCACACAAGTGAGCTACTCTTTTTATTTGGAGACTTGGGGGAATCCTGGGTGGGTGAAGGTGTGTTGCTCCCTACTTATTCTAGAACTTTCCCTCACAGAAATGTGGGGAATATGTTTTGTCTTTTACAAAGTTTGTGGTTAGCAAGGAATTCTGGGTAAGAGATCCTTGTGAGAGCCACAGACCCCACCCTATCCTGGGTTTCCCTGAGTGCATAGATTTAAAAAATGTACAGCTTTGCTAGGTTTCCCTAGGTGCCAGCTGAGCAAGGGTCCAAACTCCACTGCTGGGCACATTACAAAAAAGGGTCAGTTTTTACTGGAAAAATGTGATGTGTCCATGTTGCGTTTTGGGCTGTTTCTTGTTGTGGACAATAGGCATACGCACACAAGTGAAGTACCATTTTTATCAAGAGACTTGGGGAATGCTTGTTGGGTGAAAGTTTGTGGCTCCTCGCAGATTCCAGAAGTTTCAATCACAGAAATGTGAAGAAAATTTGTTTTTCAGACAAGTTTTATTGGTTGCAAGGGATTCAGGGTAACAGTACCCTGTGAGCCTCAAAAGTCACCCCATCCTGGATTTCCATGGGTGTCTAGTTTTAGAAGAATGTACACATTTGCCAGGTTTCCATAGGTATCACCTGAGCTAGGGGCCAAAATCAACAGATAGGCACATTGCAAACAAGTCAGTTTTCACTGGAAAAATGTTATGTGGCCACATTATGTTTTGGGCGGTTTCCTTTTGAGGCAAAAAAAAACAGACACTTTCAAAATCAGCACCTTTTTTGCCTTGTTTTCCAACAAAAACAAAATGTAGCTGTATTTTGGCTAATTTCTCAGTCCACTCCAAGGGACTCCCCAAACCCTGGTTACCATTGGAATCCCCGGGATGTTGGAAAAAAAGCACAACATTTTGGCGTGGAAACCTTACTTGGAAAAAAGGTAAAAAGACCTAGGTGGACTACCCCAAATAGCCGAAAAAGGGCCTGGGGTGCGGAAAGGCCCAGAAGTTAAGGGGTTAAACTCTTTACACTTATTTGTCTCTTTGGTTCAGTCTGACTGCTCAGTACCAAGTTGCCAAGGGTTGAGCAAGGATTAATTCATTGAGACTTGACTGGACCTTATTAGTGATTTATAGTATTATTACTAGCTGAAGGTGCATATCTCCACCTGGAGGTATGCACCTTCAGCTAGTTATTATAATGTACTAATAACCCACTTTCCTACATTTGTGGCAGAAGTGGGATCCAGAACTTGTGTTTGATAGCAACATGCAGTATTTAAGTTGTACAATTAAACATCCTCTAAATTGAACTAGTGAAAAATAGTTTTATAAACTGTTATATGGACTAATATTAATTAATTAATTTTAATTTTTTCATAATTATTCTAACCTCAATTTTTGCAAGTTATTATGACCCAAAAATAAGGGATACCATGGAGCTAGATATTGCTAGCCTACCCTCACCCCCAGTCATTGAGCTAAGGGAATTATGCAGGGCTGGGGGTTAGCCAGCACCTTCCACTTTTAGGAAGTTAGTACTGATAAAGCCCCTTACAGCCTGGGCAGAGGCCCAACTAGAAAATCAGCCCTCTCATACAGAGAAGACTCTAGAGATAAAAGAGCAGGAGAAGGAATACCCGCTAGACCTCAGTTATGAGGAAGATAAACACCTCTCCACCAACACATTGATCAGGGGTCTAACTAGAGCTAGTGGGGGAAGAACACCATCCAGAGGAAGGACTGTCCTTTAGGGAGATTGAGCTTGAGGCACCGCTGGCTTATATAGTTCCAGAGGCAGAACAGTTGGCCCTGGCCAAGAAGAAGCAGACACATGAGGAGAGGAAAATCACCAGTGGTGCTAGAGAGGAAGATGGTGTCAGTAAAGAAGAGGCAGAGGTGTCCACATGGGGGATGGGTTTGACCCCTGACTACCCAAGGAGATTGCTCCTAAGCACCAGGAGGGTGATGAGATAGATAACTGGCTGACAGCTTTTGAGAGGGTCTTTAGATGAAGAGTGTGAGCCCTCAGTTCTGGGGTTCACTCCTGTGAGGGCTGAATGAAGTAGCAGGGAGAGGTAGAGTGATGACTATAGAGGGAGAAGAGGTTGCATCCTATCACCAAATCAAGCAGAGCTTGATCAGGAGATTTGTTCTCACCCTTAGATGTACAGAATGACATTTAGGGCCACCCAGAGATTCAGTACTCAATCCTGGGTTGACTTTGCAGACTTATCTGTCAAGGCATTAGAGAGCTGGATACAGGGTAACAAGGTAGCTACCTATCTGGGGTCCTCCAATTTGTTCATGAGGGAGCACATATTAGCAAATTGTTTCTCAGAGAAGTTACAACAGTATTTAGTTGGCTCTAAGCTGTCCAGTCCCAGGTAACTGGGGAGACAGCAGATGAGAGGGTTTGATCTAGGGTGACCAAAAAAATCCAGGGAAGGAATCAGATAAAAAGGAGGACAGGGCACTGGATAACCAGAATAAAAAACAAAAGGAGTCCTCAAAAGGTTCCCAAACACCAACTCAAGAAGAGGGTTCCCAAATTCATTCCACTGATAGGATGGACGAGGTATCAGGGAAAGTCTTTTGAGCCTACAAAGGTGGACTGTATTTTTACTGCTCACAGCCAGGACATAAAAGGAGAGATGCAGTCTGTACAAAGAAGCCCCCCACTACAGGGAAGTTCAAGGGGATAGCTAGTGTAGGTGTGAGGGTGACAGTTTGCCCAGAGATAGAGAAAGGGTTTGCACAGGTGATTTTAATTTCCGTGGAAGTTGCAACCTTGGCAGCCTTAACTCCAAGCACGAAGAAGTACAGGCAAATGCCTCAAATCAATAAGACTTAGGTTGAGGCTCTGAGGGATACAGGGGCCAGTGTGACCATGGTGGTGGAAAAACTGGTTTCCCCAGAGCAAATTCCACCTGGTACATTTTACCAAGTTACCATGCAGACAATGGAGCCAAGCTCCATCCTATGACAAGGCAGAACTTGGAATAGGGAGGTGTGACTGGCCCTAAGAAGGTAGTTTTGTCTTCAGCCCTCCCAGTCGTGTGTCAACTGTGAAATGAGTTGAAGCTTCTGAATGGTCAGGAGTAGAAAGGAAGGTGCATGCTTGGATGCTGGACCTAACTGAGTGATTCGTGCTGTGATGAGGTCACAGGCTGCACATCAAGAGATGATTGTCACTTGGTCCCTGTAAATATGGGTGAAGCCCCCAAAGAACAAGAGGAAGGGCAAAAGGGTCTGGTGAGCCAGCTCAAACATTTCAAGAGGTCCAGAGGGAATCCAACCCTGAGGACGAGGATCTGGCCTAAGAGGGAGAAACTCCATCCCTACAAGATCAGTCTGACTTAGCAGAATTGCAAGGAATCTGTGGACCCATCAGAGAGGAGCTGTGCCATAGAGGAAGAGATTTTCCCCCTCTTGAGGGCCTGAGACAGACTGGCTCCAGGCAAGAGCACTGTGATATCAGTGGTTCCCACAGGGTCTATTGGGAGGATGGAGTACTCTATGCTGTAGACGGGGACCTCAAACCAGGGTCAATCAGAAAGCGGTGGTCCCCCAGATGTATAGAGAGTTCCTCCTTCCTTGGCCCATGACATCCCCTTGGCATGACTTTTGGGACAGAAACAAATCTGGAACTGGCTGGTCAACCATTTCTATAGGTTGAATATGTCTGGTAAATTGCAGCTCCTGGGTCACCTACCAAGCTAGTGGCAAGACCTGGGCCAATGCCAAACGCTCCCTTGATACCACTGTCAATGGCTGGGACTCCATTTTAGAGGGTGGGGATTAGGTTTTTTGGACCACTAAATCCCCAACATGGAAAGATATATATTGATGGTAGTGGACAATACCACCAGATATCCACAAGCAATACATCTTAGGATGGTCACTGTCTCACAGTGGCCAGAGCCCTACTTGGCATCTTCACCAGAGTGGGCTTTCCAAAGGAGGTGGTCTCCGATAGGGGGACTAACTTCATGTCTGTCTATCTGAAGGTGATGTGGGATGAATGTGGTGTTAATTAAAAGTTTTGTAACTGTAATATGCTGGTGTACCGTTGTGCCCCAGAATCAAGCTGCACTGCCAATTTAGGCAAAAGTTGATGAAATCAAAACTTGAATCCAATAAACATCTAGTAATCCACAATAATCCATGTTAAACCAAATTTATCAAAATACACACAGAGGGGAAGTGATTTCAAACTTTAATGCCAATTCAGGCTTTTTTTCTGGAACACGTTAAAGTTCACTTTTACTCTGTTTGCTGTGTTACACAGAATACACCCTGATGTTCCAGCGGCGGCAGTATACTCGACGCAGAGAAAGCGTTCTATTCCCTGGAATGGCCCTTCCTCGTTGAAGTGATGCAGAGCATGGGACTGCCTTATGACTTCATTGCCACGGTCTCCCTGCTTTATAGTAGCTCCTCGACACGCCTCCGTTTGAATGGCACCCTGTCCAGACCATTTCAGCTCTATCGGGGGACTAGGCAGGGCTTCCCCATGTCCACGCTCTTATTCATCCTTGCCATGGACCCACTAATCAGGCATTTTCAAGAGCGCCACTTACACAGAGGACTGCAGTTTAATACGGGCCCACTCATGGCTTCCCTATATGCAAATGACACTATCCTCTACATCCGGAAACCGGACCTCAACACGTAACCTCTTATCTGGGAAATCATCTGTTTTGGTATATTCTCGGGACTGGGCATTAACTGGCACCAATCCATCATATTCCCGCTAACCGTGAGCACAGTCCAATGGAACTGCGAATTCCCCCTCGAGTGGTGCCACGATTTGGTGAAATATCTTGGAATACATATTCACCTTGACACCACTCAAATCATCCACTTAAACTATGGACAGGTCTTCCAAAACCTAGAGGATCAGGTCAACAGATGGCTGAGATTGCCCTTGTCTCTGGCAGGCCGGATGGCTATATTGAAAATGGTGGTCCTGCTCAAATTTTTGTATCTCTTTAACAATATCCAATACCCCTCTCAAACGGCTTCCTTCGTACTTTGCAAACACTCATGACCTGCCTGATCGCTGGTCCACACTGACCTTACAGTATGACAGAGGCGCGTTCAATGTCCCGGATTTCAAACTGTATTATTGGGTAGCGCAATGCCGCTATGCATTCGCTTGGTTTCATCCAGATGCGCGTATTCCGTTTCTACGGCCAGAGACTGACCTGGTTCTCCCAGACAAATTGTGCGAAGTACTACCGGGGGGCTTCCCGCGAGAAAGACGCGACATCCAGCCAGTGTCCACCTCCTGGGCGTGGGGAAAATTGAGGAAGCGCACCGGCGCCACAATCCTATATTCTTCCGCCCTTTCATTACCTAACGCCAAATGGTTTCCAATCACTGGGGAGGGACTTGTACAGCGGGTCATATCTTCTCGATAGACGAAGACTGCAACTTCATGACACGTTTTATATTAGGCGAATGAGATCCGCACTGCGGACTGTGCTCTCCACATACCCGGTCGAGCAAGACTGTTTCCCCCTACTCACTCTAGTGTTAGAGAACCCAAATTGTGCACGCCTCATTTCCAAAATGTACAAAGCCTGTGCCAAAATGCAACCTGTGGACGATTCCAAACTTCGACTTGCCTGGGAAGTATACACAGGAGGGCCTATAACGGACGAGCAAAGGGTAAAATGTTGCAAAGCCACCAAGGAAATTTCACTCAACAGCCGCCAAAAGCTGCTGTAGTTTAAATTTCTCTGAGTGATGTGCAGTTGAATAGCTTCCCTTGTGATGTGCAGCTGGATGTAATGTCTACAAACTTGGAACGGGATTGAGGGAGGGGGTGCTGGGCGAGTCGGGGACAGGGTGAAGTAACTAACATACGTGACCACTGTACAGACTGCTATCGGAACCACTATTGTTATGAAACTGTCAGAAACAACATGCTTTGTTTGAAAAGTGATTATTTGCAATGCTATGTGTCTCAAATTCTTTATTTGGAAAATAAAGTGGTAATAATCACTCCAAAAAAAAGTTCATTTTTACTCATGGGTAACCGTGCAACCAGTCACCTAATGAATGTAGGGCAGAAAGCCCTTGGCCAGGGGTAGTTCTGATAGAAAATGGAAGATTATTGCTATACATAATCTAATCATTATAGACTTGAACATGAATTCACCATAAAATTCAACTTTATGAATACTGCATGAAATAAGAAATAAATGAAATATAAATTAAATGTGCATCATACATCGCTAGATCATGCTATACGCTGCTATTCAGCGCAAACCATACTCAAATTAAACTGACATGTAGCTAATGTAGCTAATGAATATTTGGATACCCTGTACTGACCTGAATCGTAAACTTGAACCAAGAGTAAAATATTGAACTAAAACAATAAATAGAAACTCACAACGCGGCAAAATGAATAATCCTAAACTCAAATGAAGCAACGCCCTGGCCAGCAGTGTCGCTGCTTCAACTGACATCCTTGCAACCAACAAGATTGTGCACAACAGGGACGAGTCATTAGTAGACCTTTGTGAACTTCACAGGTGAAAATTATCCATTTAAACACACCGTGAATTTCAAACATAAACCAGTGACCATGGAAACCAATCCTATGAGTGACCATAAAAGAAATGCAAGGGCCCCCACATGAAGCACATTCACCGCACCATGCTCAAGCAGAACACTTACATTTTGCTTATAATCAGAATGGCTGAATAAATAAAAATACACCGTAAAAATGAGATAGCAAACTCCTCTAGTGGAGAAGTGTGGCTCACTGGTTAGAGCGGCAGACTCTGAAGCAGAGATCAGGCCCGGGACCAGGGTTCAAGTTCCGACGCGGCAGGGTCTTGAGCTCAATGTCCGTGGACTCGATAATTCTCGCCTCAGCGCCTACTCTAATCATGGGTCCCACGCTGCAACTCTGGGCAATAGCTTGCTTAATCTCCACAACGGCCCCTACAACACTGGGATGCCTGGCTTCACCTTGGGGGTGCCCAGGAGGGGCATCTCACAGGGAGAGCCAGGAAGGGTTCCACAACGTTATACAGCACTGGGACGCCCCATTGGGCAGCTGTGTGCTTTACAAAATACACTACATTTACATTTACATCAATTCAGCAATGAAAGTAAAATTACGTCATCATAAATAAAGCCTTCTATATGAAAACCAACTTGTGTTTTATTTAAACTAACATTGGCCTAAGAAAAACAGTTCTCTATAAATAATTGATTGTTAAAAGATTGAAGAGAATTTCAGCGGATAAACTACATGTGCCTTTTGGTTCCCAGGTCCCCAGGCGACCTCCAAGATGGTATTGTACTGCATATTCAATCATTAACTCAGGTGCAACCGATCAGAGGGGCCAAAATGTAATATTTTGAAAAAAGAAGTTGAATGCACTCCCAATTCATCAAACTCACCAATAGTTGAATAAAATGTTCAATGACAATGAATTGGCATGCAAGCTTGAAAGGTGCTTAGGCCCAATAGCATATGTATGTAACTGTAATAAGCTAGTGCCCCATCACACCCTAGACTCAAGCTGCACTGCCGTTTTAGGCAAACACTTGTGATATCAAAAAAAATGAATTACAAGTTTGCCACCCCGATCATCCTAAGACCCATGGTCTGGTGTAAAATTTCAAAAAGACCCTGAAAGGCATGATTATGGGCTGATCCGACGACCTTATGAGGAATTGGTATATTCTCCTCCCATGCCCACTGTTTGCTTACAGAGAGGTGCCACAGAAAGGGGTTGGTATTACATCTTTTGAGTTACTGTTCAGCCATCCAGTAAAATGGCCATTATGTTTGGTGAGAGAAGCTTGGGAGAAGTCTCACAAGGAGCCCAAACAAAATGTGCTGGATTATGTGTTAGTCCTGCGGTCCCTCATGGCAGAGTACATAAGGAGAGAAAACAGCGTATTAAGCTTTGGTATGACCAGAAGGCTATGATGCCTGAGTACCATCCAGGACACCTGGTGTGGTGCAGAAGTCTGTGGCTCTCATGGCCCCCCGGGACAAGTGGATTGAGCCCTCACCATTCTGGAGAAGAAGGGTGAGGTCACCTACTTTGTAGACTTTGCACTCTCAGGAGTCCCCACATGGTACTCCATGTCAACAGACTGAAACCCCACCAAGACAGGGCAGCGTAACTGTCAAAAGCATGTTGTATAGGCTAGCTGACCAGATCAAAGGCAGCAGTAAGGTTGGGGTAGCCAGGATGCTGAAGGTGGGGGCTATTGAGCCCTCTGACAGTCCATTGGCCAGTCCAGTGCTACTGGTGCCCAAGCCTAATCCCCAGGGGGGTAGAAAGAACCGAGATTTTATGTGAACTACAGAGGTTTAAATGAAGGCACCAAGATTGGCACTCACCCCAGAGCTGTCATGCTCATTGACAGTTTGGCGGCTGTAAAGTATCTGAGTACATATGATCAGCATTTTCTACCCCAGAGGGCCACTTTCAGTTCAAAGTGATATCCTTTGCCTAGAAGAATACCCCTGCCCCCTTCGATAGATTTGTGAACAGAGCCCTGTCTGGGTTGGAAACATTCAGTGCAGCTTATCTATATGATATAGCTATATTCATTTCCACCTGGGAAGAGCACCTGGCCTACCTTAGGGAAGTGCTCCAGGCCTTGCAGCATGCAGGCTTGTCTATCAATACAACTAAATGCCAGATAGGGCAAGGTGCAGGTGTGTACTTGGGCTGCCTTGTACGTAGAGTCCATGTAAAACGTTTCCAGGCCAAGATCCATGCCATTCTGGCTTGGACACTCCTAAAATCGAGACACAAGTCAGGGGCTGTCTTGGCCTGACTGGGTACTAAACAAGATTTGTAAAGAACTATGGGACTATTGTGACTCCCCTGACAGAACTCGCCTCTAAAAATAAACAGCCCAAAAATGTCATTTGGACCGCAGAGTGTCAGAAGGCCTTTGATACTCTGAAGGAGGCTATGTGTTCAGAATCAGTTCTACTGGCCCTGCGGGCTTATGGTACAGAAAGATGCTTCAGAGCAAGGGATTGGGGAAGTATTGACAGAGGTAAATGAAGTGGGTTAAAATCAGATAGTTGACTTCATTAGCAGGCTACTACTCCCCATAGATGCAGTGCCATTAATAGTGAAGCATTTACTGTGGTTTGCTGAGACTATACCTGTTTGCAACTCACTTCCGTGCTGATGCTGACCACAGACCCCCGAGATGGGAGGACTCAAAATTGTTGAGGGAGTCAATTTCCCTACAGAGGATGGACTTTACAGTGGAATACAGACCTGGTACTGTCCATGCCTGTGCAGATGGACTTTCTAGTTTATTTCACTTAGATGATGAGAATGATCATGGAGCAGGCTAGTTACCCTCACCTTTCATCTGGGGGGGGGGGCTGTAGAACAGTAAACCCTTTTGCCCTGATCATCCTTGTTTTTTGACTGATTCTGGTAGTTCCGTATTCTAAACGTGCCCTGGGCTCTCCTAACCAGGCCAAGGGCCAGTGCTCTGTCCTAAAAAGTATATGCCAATTGGTATAATTCTAATTGGCTTGTTATGTGGTAAGGCATGTAGGCTCAGAGACTTCAGTGGACTTAATGCACTTAAGTGTGCACTGCTTTGGTGTCTGGTATAATTTTAAAGCCAGGCCTGCCTTGCAGTCTGGTTTTAAAATAGACGTGCCTAAATTCGACTTTGGAATTAAAAGTACTCCCAAAGTCAAACACTACCTTTTATTACGTATACGCCACCCCTAAGGTCTGCCCAAGGTGAACCTATGGTAGGGCCCCTGTTATAAAAGCAGGGTCATTATACTATATGTTTTATATGCTCTGGTGGGGAAAACCACCCAAAGTTGTGTTCCCCCATTGTACTGCTTCTAGTCCCATAGGCTAACATTGGAAGGCTTTATTAAAATTAATAAAGTTTAACTTTTGTTTCAAGCTAGCTACCAATTTCATTCAAAGTTTCAAAATAAGGGTTACAATGAATCCAACAATTTGCAAAGGTCAGATTTATTATAACGATTACACAAAAGTAGTTTTAGAACCTACTATCCTGGAGTTACCTAAAACAGCCCTCCAGCAGCCTCTTTTGCTTGGTCAGCCTTTCTCAACCTAAGCCAAGCTACTGTCTGAGTAGGGAAGGTGTACAGAAGCCTGGGGCTGACACAATACAGTCATTTGATGGGAGGACATCTGCTTCTTGGAGAAGCCAGGGAGAGGCAGGAGGCAGGGGAGATAAGCTGGACTTCAAAGGCAAGAGAATAGATTTCACGGGACCCAGGTCAGCCCACACTTCCTTGATACCCTGCCAGATGCCGGACTCCTTGATTAGATTAGGAGAGGTGCTGGAAAGGAGTGTAGTCCAATATTGACCACATCTCTGGGTTGAGTTACACTGCCACACACTCCAAATATAGAATTTCTCCATTTTAATTTTTTTCTAAACCGTGCATTCTGGGTCAACAATATGCCATACTTCTCAGGAACTGGCCATAGCAGAGGGTGGCAACTTTGTCCCAATTGGCTAGGGCGGTCGCTCTCCTGCTGACCCAGAATGGAGAATAAATATTGGGTCTCTGCAGAGTCCCTCAGAACACTGCCTGGAACATATGGAAATGAAGGGCTGCCCTACTGGACCATTGGACTGCACTACAGAAGGCTTGCACTCAGAAGGACTGTACCTGCTGTACTCTCATAGCTCTAACAAAAAAGGTCTGTGTCTTATTCAAGGAGAAGGAGCGGACTCCCTAAGCAACAACAGGTAGAAAAGTGAAGGAAGAAGCTACTTGCAGCTGCCAAAGAGAGGACTACTCCAGATGACCAGCTGCAAATGAATTTTCCTGGACTGCCCAGGTGCATTGTGATAAACTGAGTCACAGACCCCAAGAGGCAATCCAGAGTATCTGAATCCTTAGTTGGGTCTTCTGGACATGTTTATGCACAAAGGAATCCACAAAGACGTTGTGAAAAGATTGGGAACATTCTACACAATTTTGGTAAAAGCCCAAGAAGAAGACCAGCTCAACATCAAGAGTTCAAGCCGCTGTCATGGTAACTGATATCCCATTCACTGAACTATAAATCCCATTGCATCCTATGAGATTTATATTTTGGCAGATGGGATATCCATCACTGTTGGGATGGAGTAACCCTTTTGCCAAGTTCTAAATCAGGACCTAAGTGTGAAGGTAAGACTTGACTGGGTCATGGCACTCAACCTATCTGACCCGTGCTCCATAGCAGTCAGCCTAAACTTGTGACTTTGTCCCCATCCAGAGTGACCAGATAGCTGCGAGTGGCATTTTAAGCTTTTTGGAACTCAAATGCAATTTTGTTTTATTTTTATTTTTAAAAATTCATATCTCCTGTTCCCTATGTTGGATTTTAGTCATTTTGATGTCATTTTAAAGATAAAACAGTCTATATTCTTATTAATTGTGATGAATTTTTATTGGCTTGTGTATTTTGCTTATTCACTGTTTTGGCGATATCAAATGCTTTACACTTACCTGTCCCCTAAATTAAGCCTGACTGCTTGTTACCAAGCTGCCCAAGGTTGATCAACTGTTAATTTCTTGAGCTTTTACTGGACCTTATTAGTGAATGTGGTAATATTACTAGCTGAAATTGCAAACCTGCGCCAGCTAATAACCCACTTTCCGACAAGCTCTTTCAAAACATACATACAGTTTAATAGCTACATAAATATTGAACTTACTGGTTTTTTTCTGCTCAATGCTTCCAGCTAAATTTGGGGGGTTGGCCAGGGACTAAGGACCCTCCTGTGCAGTGGTGCCAATTGGGGGTGCGAAAATGTAGCTAGGAAGTTAGCCTGAGCACATCTTGGCCCAGATGTACAAAGTCATATAGCATATCTTAAAGGTCTAAATAACTATTTCGGCCGATTAGGACATGCTAAATGACCTTTTCATATCTATAAAAGGCCCAAATGTGGTTGTTATTTGCAATTTCTACCTGCTAGAAATGGCAAATTTTGACCGTGATTTAGGAATCGCAAATAGGGATGTACGATTCCTAAAGCACAAGTAGAAGGCATTTCAAAAGCGAACTGGCATTTAGGAAATGCTATTGCAATTGTCTCAAGGTCAATAGTAACCATGTGCAAAATTAAAAAATGCATATTTTTATGTGACATGAAGCGCACATATGCCCCCATGGCACTCCAAATTTTGGGGTGCCTCCAGGGGGGCCTTAAGGCCAGAGGCACCGTGCAGTTTGAATTTCCTAAATATAGGTTTTAGTGGGAGATAGGCTTCTCAACTATAACTTCAAGACATATATATATATATATATATATATATATATATATATATATATATATATATATATATATATATATATATATATATATATATATTCACTGAAAAAACCATAGGTTATAGACCATATATAGTTAGGAATTAGCATTTACAAAACCTTATTTTACTCGCACAAAACCATAGAAATTCGCATATATAGTTAGTTGCAATAACTATATATCGCGCACCCGCAATCCACTGCTGATGATGTCACATATTACATCATTCATGACATGGTCAGTGACATCACTGATGACATCACTGATGACATCACTGATGACATCACTGATGACATGTCATTTGACATTACTGATCACATCACTGATAATATCATTCATGTGATAATACGATGAACCTCTTTAGACTCTAATATAACCTTAGATACAATCAGTGTAAACAGACACTCACAGATTGTCACTCATCCATGGAGTTACTCACACATCTAGTCAGTCATGAAAAGAATCAATCACTCCTCCATTTCCTCAACTATACAGTTATACACACCTTACTAATTCAAACATATTCTAACACATATTTACTCTCTTATACAATCTCTGATACAAGTTCACAATGATTCATAAAGCCACTCTCACATTCACTGGCTCTTATGCACAGTTATTTATATATGTCAACTCTCACATGTACTGTGTTTTTACATATGTACTTACTTTGACATGTAGCACTGAGATATCCATTCACTCACCAATACACTCATGCACACAGTCAACTGCCCATACAGCTGTTTCCACATGCACGTTTGAACCCATACATCTAGTGAATCAACTGCTCACACATCTATGCACAGAGTCATACACCTCCCAGCCACCCACACACATACTCAGTCTCCCATACAAATACTTGGGCAACCAATCAATAACCCATATAGTTACTCATATAGCTACTGATTAACACATGCAGCAGTTTACAGAACAACAGACATAATGATGCACAAATTAAGACAGTTTAGTCACTAACCCATGCACTCAGTGAAACACATTTAATCACTCTCTCATACAGTCAGTCATGCACCTACTAAATCCTTCATCCAGACACTTATACATCCACTCATTCTTCAATATGTAAGACATATTTTAACTTTACAAAAACATACCAACACTGGATGATGTCATCAGTGATGTCATCAGTGATGTCACTGACCATGTCATGAATGATGTAATATGTGACATCATCATCAGTGGATTGCGGGTGCGCGATATATAGTTATTGCAACTAACTATATATGCGAATTTCTATGGTTTTGTGCGAGTAAAATAAGGTTTTGTAAATGCTAATTCCTAACTATATATGGTCTATAACCTATGGTTTTTTCAGTGAATTTCAATGGTTTTTTAATAGCAAATATCAAATGCTGTAAAATGTCAAGTACGTGGTAGGTAAAAACATTTTACGTTGTCGCGTAATGCGTCATATGGCGTGCCGCGTTAGCGCACCCGGAAGTGCTCCGGTGCGCAAGGCACAGCTTCCCGAAAACGATCCAGAGCGCGGCGCACAGCGCGTAACGTAAGCATAACAGGTCATGTGACTTGTTAATAAAACTTTTCATTGGTTCATTTTACTTTTGTTATTCTAATGATGAAAGGCTTGGTTATATGACCTAAAAATAACGCTTTTCATTGCTTTCGAACATTTTTTTTTTCCCAAATGATGAAAGCCCCACTTTTTTTTTCTCACTCTGACTTGTAAAGCAAAGGACCCAGATGCATTTACAGTTTATCACTTACAATGTTCCAGGCTAATGTATTTTCCCGGGAAATTTACAACTGTCCTGCAAGTAAAATATTCCTTTTTCGAGAAAAAGGGCGTTTCTTCGTCCCATGAGGGAGCCGTTGAGCAAAAGAGGCTCGGCCTGCTGTCTTAGTCGCTGATAGGCATGAATATCAGATTCTTATCGATCACTTTATGTTGCAGGAGTAGAAAACACAACAGCCCTTGACCATTTTTCTTTACTGCGTTCCTGCGTATTATACCTTTTAACAGTCATGTAATTGGACTGCTTTATTTCACTTGCCTTTTACTGATTCGAAAACAGTGGCTATTATTCAAAACTTTACCAATGTAGGTAATACTACCATGTTTTTTTTAAAAAACCTTTATTGTGAAAATGTCAGTATACAAATACGGGCATATAACCACGTGGGCCGGCCACGGAGCAAACTGGAATCGTATATGATGAGGGCACATTTACACTGTAGAAGAACGTAACGGGCGACCCATTAGATTGCAAGAACTAAGGTGTCTACCATTTACGGAATCGGTGGACGTACATTTTATAATTAAAGTCTGACAGGGCCAGTTACAATAAAATTATCTAGATATACATTTGCGGGCAAGTACCATGGGTGACGTTAATTCGAACTTTCAATAGTACAGTAATCAATAACACATCAGAACTTAATATGAATAGGGATATCAAAATGTTCAATCAATTCTCGTCCCTGCTCGCCATGTGCTTCAAAACTGCATACGTATCTCATGATATCAAGGTTGGGCAACCAGTACACAACAAGGAGTTACGAGTCCAATTTATAACGGCGCCATTTTGGTCGCGGCCCGGCAGGTCCAGGATATAGTCAAACATAACAAATGAGGCTGACGTCTCTGAAGCAGTTGACGCACAGCAGGACATAGCAAATAAACATGAAGTCTCTGAAGCTGTTAACTCACTGCAGGACAAAACAAGTGAACCTGAAACCTCTGGAATAATTGTCGCTCAGAAGAACAACACACAAAACTCTGTAGTGTCTGAGGAAACTAAAACAGAAGGGCACTGTAGTTTCGGACATACTTAACACTAATGACTTAACAAAGATATCGTCTGTCTATGAAGCAGCTGTCATGTTCACAGAATTGACAAAGAAGTGTGCAGACACCAATGCTATTAAGAAGCACAAGGAAATCCCTAACGCATCAGCATTCTCGGAAGAGGTTGACACAGATGACATCTTAAGGAACAAAGAAAGACAAATTAAGGATAAGGAAGTTGTCACTTTAGTTTTTTCATCAGCTAGCGACAGCAACAAACACATTGTAATGGAGATTAGAGAGGCTACGGATGGGTGAATAAATTATCAAAAGAAATGGCGACTCCCCCCTTTAGCAGATTAGCTAAATCTTTGCGTAATTTGGGCATAAAAGTTCGCTACTGACGCCGCCTCATGGGCCAATGGGTTTTGTATGCTTTTTATAACCCAAAGCCGCATAACAGATCATGTGACTTGTTTATAAAACTTTTCATTGGTTCATTTTACTTTTGGTTTCCTAATGAAGGAAGGCTTGATCATATTACCTAAAAATAACACTTTTCATTAGATTAAAACATTTTTTTTTCCCAAACGATGAAAGACCCACCTTTTTTTTTCTCACTCGGCAATCAAAAAAGGTTCCGTTAGATGACAACAGAGGGGACAGGCAACAAGAACCATCACTCAAAAAAGGGGAGGGCAAGTTCTTCCCTACCGGGTCACGTTGGGGCTCCACCGGAACTCATCGAATTGATAGTCTACAGTGTTTCTGGATGTTTCAGACTAAAGCTGGCGTCAGCATGAGAGCACCACCATCTCGTAGCTCCGTCGTGGCCATTCCGCAAGCAATCATGGCAGCCACTCCCCACCGGAAGCCTGCGGGAGTCGGGGGCCCCCAAGACTTTTGTAGAATCTTCAAGGCTGAGGGGACGCTTTCGAGAATGGAGCCCAAGCCCTAGCAGACAAGCGTCCGAGTTCCAAGGTGTCCCAGAGCCATTTTAGTGGACCAGGCCCAAATCCGAAGAGCCGGCCGCCATTTTAAGAGTCCTGTGGCAGCCGCCTATCGCTGCACCGCAAGAGTGGGAGCAACTCAACTACATGGTGAGCGAGACGCTGTAGCCGCAAGAGCGGGCGGAAAACCCCTGAATGGCATGTGAAACGCTAAAGGGGCGCCCCACTACAACAGACGAGCCTCCACCTGGGGAGGCCCGTTCACGCCGCCTCCCCCCCACCCCCCCGGGGCGCCCCACGCCGTTTTTCGGAGCAGCATTGTAGGATACCAAAACCAGTGCGGCACCCAGGGGCGCATACGGTGCATACGTATCTCGTGATATCAAGGTTGGGCAACCAGTACACAACAAGGAGTTACGAGTCCCATTTATACCGGCGCCATTTTGGGCGCGGTCGGGCAGGTCCAGGATATAGTCAAACATAACAAATGAGGCTGACGTCTCTGAAGCAGTTGACGCACAGCAGGACATAGCAAATAAACATGAAGTCTCTGAAGCTGTTAACTCACTGCAGGACAAAACAAGTGAACCTGAAACCTCTGGAATAATTGTCGCTCAGAAGAACAACACACAAAACTCTGTAGTGTCTGAGGAAAGTAAAACAGAAGGGCACTGTAGTTTCAGACACACTTAACACTAATGACTGAACAAAGATATCGTCTGTCTATGAAGCAGCTGTCATGTTCACAGAATTGACAAAGAAGTGTGCAGACACCAATGCTATTAAGAAACACAAGGAAACCCAAGACTTTTATTTTGTTATGGCAAGGGAACGAAATAGAGAATAAACTATAGTTGGTCACCATGGGGTTTAAAGAAGGGATGGTTCTTCACCTGGGTACAGTCCAGAACTCAGCACGTTGTAGTGCCTTGGAACTATTCGCACAACAGAGCGCTACTGACCATTGTTGCTTCTGTTTTAATAAAAAAAATGTTAAGGTGTTTACTGTTTTTGTTGTGTTATTAAAGTGTTATAATCCTACTACTTTGTTGGAGTGCTATATATTTTTAATGTGACACATAATTGTGAAGACTTTGATGTACAAAATGGCATCCCTGGAATCTTCCGCTTCAGGCTCGGTCCCACACACCCTTACAGTGAGAATCCCCTCCCCAATCACAATACAGGATCGTTATCAGATAGTAGGAACGCGTGTGGTGTGACGGATCTTATGGGGTGGGGGCCTTGATCTACTGTAAATCCTTTGAAGAGGGGTGATTCTTTACAGTTGGGGCCATAAACGACATCCGCAGGGCTAGGTGATAGCCTGGGACCGGCCTGGACAATCGGACACAGAGGAAGAGGAGTGTCAGAGGGTGCGGTAGTGAATAGGGTGAAAGGGTGGTGTCGGGCGGGCACAGGGTGTGATTCTCAGGGAAGAGCAGCGCAGATGGGGGGAGGTTTATGACCCATGCATAAGACAGAGAGCGGGGGTGACCAGTGCGTGGGGGAGATGCTTGCGAGGGTGGGGAGCCATGCTGAGGATCGGCGTCGTGCAGAGAGTGGGTCTGGTCAAGGCATCTAAAATGGCTGCCGTGCACGACAAAAGTGTGGCATTGGAAAAAAAGCAAGATGGCGCAGAAAATGTTTATCAATACGGATTAATTTATAACAATTATTTTAACAATATATTTACTCGCAGTGTCAAAATGGCGGTCAACACTTCCTGATTTCCTTCGAATCGAACGTTAACAGACGTCACGCAGCAAAAAAAAAAAAAACGCTCACGCGCAGCCGCTGGAAGACAAGTATCAACATATATAAGCATCCTCAGCCACCCTCAGAAAACATAGGGGGTCAGGATACGTCTCCCGTACCCCCTTATACCCATTTCTCACATTGTTTTTCCTCCATCTTGTAATTTAATTAAAACAAAACACAAAATGGCGAATTCCCGTTTCGCGTCCCGATTCGCGAACCGCAAAAAAGCTTCTTCCGCAAAAAATCTAATTTTTTTTATTTGCCCCACGGGACCCTTTAATAACCCCAACATCATTCCTAGGGGGTCAAGAAGGGTCTACCTTGCCCCCTTTCATTAAATTCGCCCTTCGTTTTTCTCCTCTTCTTGTCTCTCGATCCTACCGTGAGACAAGATGGCGGCCGCACCGGACTATTTAGAATGTTGACAGACACCGGAGAGCCAATCAGCTTCGCTTCGCAAAGCTCTGTTAAGCAAAAAGTACGCGAACTGGAGCGCTATCCGGGACGCTGTCACAGATATATCTGTTTTTTAAAACGTTAATTTCTCAAAATCCACTGGAGCACATATATTGAGACCCAGCAAAGGCACATTGGGCTAACAGTCCCTACAATTTTGCCAAGTTTCGTGTAAATCCATTCAGCCGTTCGAGCTAAAAGTGAGGCCAAACGCCCTATGGAAAAAAGAATGGGAAAAACGCGTTTTGGGACCCCCCTTTTTTCTCGGCCCCCCCTTGACGAACCCCCCCCCAAATTTTCTGGGGCTGATCAGAAACAAAATGTGCCATTTTCCTGAAAATTTCAGCCATTTCCGTCCACAAACGCCAAAGTTATTAAACATAGAATTTTCAAAAGTTCCATAGAGAAAAAATCCTAACTATATATACCTACTGGCGACCGCCAGTAGGTAATATATATATATATATATATATATATATATATATATATATATATATATATATATATATATTCAACCAATTCGTTCACAATCCACAAGAACGACGTCCAGGCCACAAGTAGTATTCAAATCTGGATTTATTTTCACAGCCCTACTCGACGCGTTTCGGGAATTGCCTTCCCTTTCTCACGAGTACCATAGTCTGTTTGCATCCATTATTTAAAGTGAATCACATGACTTCAATGAATGATAGACATAGCCAACAGACTACCAACACATCACATGTCTGGAGCTATACAATACATACTTTTTATCAGCAAAGTGTGGCATGTTATGCATAAATCAAAGTGAAAAAATCAATTCATATGTTGCACATAATTTAGAGCTGGTAGATTTTGTTATACCAATTTGCACGCTACTCCCTCGATTTATTTTGGGACGGTCAGCCCGTTTACACCACTTCAAACCTCACGTAAATACTTTAAAACCCTCGGTAAGGTTTTATGACAGTTCAAATAATATGCTAGAATTGACCACCTTCTATGATTTTTAAGGAAAATAAATTGGATTAAGTTCTCCTAAAAAATGCGTTCCGATAGGTGCTGCGAACCCACGGTAGTGCCATTGATGCGTGTTCGCATTCGCTCGTTCGTTGTGTGGAGCTAAAGCATTTCGTTCAATACCCTCGCTCTTTTCACCAAGTCCAATTGCTTTCATATGTCTTGGGGATAATTTACGGTCTGAGTTGGAGAAGGTTTCGAGTCAAATGGTATTTTGCACAGATTGATCGTAGATTTCGCCCCAGTGGGCCTTGGATTCATATATTAGTTCATTGTTGGATCAGATTCAAATCTTGACTCTCACATGAGAAAACATCATTCATTGTAAACTTGCCCAGCTTGCTCTTTGCAACACGATACATACTGCCACACATTCTCTGAATTCGGTGTATTTTCATACTCTCCCACATTGTTTGGTACCTGTGACAAAATAACAAAACACAGTGATTAAGTAAAGTATAAATATCGTGCCTTTCATACATTCATATTAAAAACTAAAGATTCGATGGCAGTTTTGGCAGAAGTTATATACATCAGCACACTTTCATTAGTTTAGCCAAGATGCACACCCACCCCTTCGTCGCAATTGTGTCCCTGGGGTTGTAACAGTTGATATTTAATTATGAATCTCGACTCCAGTCGTCTGAGTTCCTGTAGTCGGTTCCCGCCTCTTTCTCTTATTGGTACCTGGTCTAGTGCCACGTAAGATAGGAGGCTATTATTACTTCTGTGGTGGGACGCAAAGTGTCTAGCCATGGGATACTGTTTATCTTGGTTTTTTATGGCTCTCAGATGCTGTAAGATCCTATCTTTGACTGGTTTAATAGTACTGCCCACGTAAAATTTGTTGCACGGGCATTTGAGTGCATACACCACATATTCTGTGTGGCAACTCAGATGTTTGGTGATTTTAAAAGGCTCACACAGTTCGGATAATCTTATCTCTTTGACATTGTGGCTAAATTTGCACGCTTTGCATCTGCCACAGATATAGAATCCCTGGACTGGATTGGTTCTCTTACGGTTGGCTATCAATGTCTGGCATACTTTGTCTTTTAGACATATTGGTTTTCTGTACGTAATTTGGGGATGGTCCCTGATACTTAATTGAATATCTTTGTCGGTTTTGAGGGTATTCCAGTATTTATTCAGGGCTCCTCTTACTCCTTTAGTTTGGGAGTGATAGTCAGTAATGAATCTCACTCCTTTATTTGTCTCATCATTTTCTTTACCTGAGGGCTCAATGATATCTCTCTCTCCCACTTTACGTACTGCATCATTGATACATTTTCTACTGTATCCTCTGGACTTAAATCTGTCACACATAATGTCTCTCTCCTTTTCGTAGTCCAGTTGTCTTGTGCAATTTCTCTTGGCTCTAAGAAGTTCGCCAAAAGGAATTGAGTTAATCAGATTTCGGGGATGGCAGCTTTGTGCGTGTAGGAGACTGTTTCCTGCAGTCTCCTTCCTGTACAAAGTTGTCACTAACTTCTTTTCGTCAATGCTGACCTTTAAGTCTAAAAAGTCAACGTTTTTTTCATCAATGTGGCTAGTAAATGAGAGATTAAATTCATTTATATTCAAGGCCGCCACAAATTCTTCTGCCTCCTCTTTGGTACCGTCCCAGATGACAAAAATGTCATCTATGTACCGGAGCCAAGTACGTACTCCGGTACAGTATTGGTCTAATTTTCTGACAATGAGTTCTTCCCACCATCCTAAATAAATCCCAGCAAAACTAGGGGCAAAACAAGTGCCCATAGAAGTGCCAAGTAGTTGGTGGTAGATGGCACCATTGAACAGGAAGTAATTCTGAGTAAGGCATGTGTAGATCATGTCGAACAACATCTCAGTATGGAAAAGGTATGATACTGATCTTGTGCCCAGAAAATATCTGCATGCTTTTATACCCATTTCATGGGGGATATTGGTGTACAGGCTGTTTACATCTAACGTCATGAGTAAACAGCCTGAGTTCACAGTGACATTAGATATTTTCTCTAAAAAATCACCTGAGTCTTTTAAATACGATGGTAAACCCTGCACTATCGGTTGTAGAAAATGGTCTACGTATCTTGATGTATTTTCTAGGTTACTGTTCCTTGAGGATACTATAGGCCTACCTGGAGGGTTGATAGGGTCTTTATGCAATTTAGGGAGTAAGTATAGTGCTGGTACTTTGGGGAATTTACAGTTAAGAAAATTGAACTCTTCGGTTTCTATGAGTCCCTGATTCCTCCATTCACACAGTTTCTCACGGTATGTTTGATTCTTACTCTCATAAATTTTCTTACTGCTTTTCTCATACTTAACCGTATCACCCAGTTGTTTCATACCTTCTTGGATGTACATTTCTTTAGACATTACCACAATGTTGCCCCCCTTATCTGATTTTTTAATGACAATGTTGTGGTCACTACTCAAACTCTCAATAGCTAATCTGTGGTTTTGATTCAGATTACTCCTTCCCCATCTGTTATTACTAGCAAGTTTCTTAAATTCTGTAATAACCCCCTTCTCAAAGACATCAATTGCTTCATTGTTGATCATTGGTAGAAAGATAGATTTAGGTTTAAACCCACTCTTGCTACTTAGGTCTAGTCTGACATTTTCATTAATCAAATTCAAAGTAGGGTTTTCAATTACATCAGGATTTCCTGCCAGCTCATGCATTACTTGGATCATATCAGCATCCCCAATTTGTAATGTACTTGGAGTCTCAGAGATAGTTCCTGGTTCACTGTTCATTCTGGTAGCGAACCATTTCCTCAGTCTGAGCTTCCTAGTAAACTGGAAAAGGTCTATGCGGCTCTGAGTGTAATTAAAGTTAGATGTGGGGCAAAATGATAACCCAAATGATAGTACCTCTATTTCAGCGCTGTTGAGGCTCCTGTCGGAGAGGTTGATGACTGTCTTACTGTCCTTCATTTCAGCTTCCTTTGGCCCCTTGTCCTCGTTCCCACAGGGCTTGATGTGCTGGCGTCTGTTAGATTTATTCTTTTTCCGCCTCTGCCTCCTCTCCCTCGTCCTCTTGTTCCTCCGACAGAGGATTTGCTCTGGGATTCCTGTCTCCCCTTGGCCATGAGCGAAAACTCCTTTAAAATTTTGTCTTTTGGGCTAAGGAAGCCTGGCCCCATCTCAACAGGCTGGATAGTGTCATCCTCATTTTCCTCTGTTTGCGCTCCTTCATTCACTTCAGATGTTTCCGCTATATTTGGTGCTCCCACTGTTGTGTTGGCTTTCATTGTTTCAGCTCTCAGGTGGTCATATTTTTTAGAAAAAGTGAGGACTTGTCCTCTCTCGTAATCCATGTGATCTCTCAAGAACTTCCTTTGTTTTTTCTCTTTGATTTCTTTTTCTAAGGTTTCTAGTTTCTTCTCCATTTTGCTCATTTCTGTGTCAAATACTTCTTTGCTACACAGTTTTGTCAGCTCTTCTGTAATTTTTTGGATCTCCAATGCACATTTTTCACAGTCTTTGTTCGCATATTTAACCAAGAGTTTCAACATAATGGTCGAACACTCGTGGCTATTCGTGGCCCATTCATCTACTAGTTCGGGGTCAGGGCCATTAAAGGTTGGGGTGGTGTAGATTCTCAGTCCCCTTGGGACTCTGCCGACCTCTATATATTTGGCCAGTGTGGTGGCCTCCCACCATTTGGTTTGTTCGAGTTTGAGGAGTTTCAACAACTTAAACCAGAGATCCTGTTTAGTTTTACTTTGTGTCCCATTCCCCCTGCTTGGCGGTGTGCTGGCAGTGTGCTCTCCTGGTAACACATCAAAGATCTGCTTTGCTGCCTCGTTTCTTTTGGTGAACCTGGATGCTGCCATGATGTTTTTATTTGTATAATGTTATCGCGCACTATATTGTTCAAATGCGCCCCAGTTACTTGATACAGTCCGTGCGTGCGTTTAAGATCTTCACACAGCTGGCGGACTTCCGCTTGCCTTTCCCTTATGTTATTGTGTCCCTCGGTTCCACCTACCCGCTCACCTTTGGATATAACGAGAACGTTTCCGCGTTTGTTCGTGCTTCGCTTTCCGCACTCAAGCGTTACTTGTCTCGTAGTGTTGTTTCAGCGCGGGGTCAGTCTCTCCAAATCAGACTTGCATCGGTGGTTCCAGGCGGGATCTTTACTCCGTCTTCGAGCAGAAAAAGGCGGGCCACAGCTTTTTTAAAATTTGATTCCAGCAGAAGTTTTTAGCGCTAAGCTGTGTTGGCCACTTGCAGCGGCGGGCTCTGGACGGGATCGCCAGTCCCTTAGGGACTGGCGATCCCGTCCAGAGCCCGCCGCTGCAAGTGGCCAACGCAGCTTAGCGCTAAAAACTTCTGCTGGAATATATATATATATATATATATATTCACTGAAAAAACCATAGGTTATAGACCATATATAGTTAGGAATTTGCATTTACAAAACCTTGAAAATTCACTGAAAAAAACCATTGGTTATAGACCATATATAGTTAGGGAATAGCATTTTCAAAACCTTAATTTACTCGCACAAAACCATAGAAATTCGCATATATAGTTAGTTGCAATAACTGTATATCGCGCACCCGCAATCCACTGCTGATGATGTCACATATTATATCATTCATGACATGGTCAGTGACATCACTGATGACATCACTGATGACATCTCAAATGACATCACTGATGACATCTCAAATGACATCACTGATGACATCACTGATGACAACATCCAGTGACTGTATGTTTCTGTAAAGTTAAAATATGTCTTACATATTGAAGAATGAGTGGATGTATAAGTGTCTGGATGAAGGATTTAGTAGGTGCATGACTGACTGTATGAGAGAATGATTAAATGTGTCTCACTGAGTGCATTGGTTACTGACTAAACTGTCTTAATTTGTGCATCATTATATCTGTTATTCTGTAAACTGCTGCATGTGTTGATCAGTAGCTATATGAGTAACTATATGGGTTATTGATTGGTTGCCCAAGTATGTGTATGGGAGAGTGAGTGTGTGTGTGGGGGTGGCTGGGAGGTGTGTGACTCTCTGCATAGATATGTGAGCAGTTGATTCACTAGATGTTTGGGTTCAAAAGTGCATGTGCAAACAGCTGTATGGGCAGTTGACTGTCTGCATGAGTGTATTGGTGAATGATTGGATTTCTCAGTGCTACATGTCAAAGTAAGTACATATGTAAAACACAGTACATGTAAGAGTTGACATATATAAATAACTGTGCATAAGAGCCAATGAATGTGTGAGTGGCTGTATGGATCATTGTGAACTTGTATCAGTGATTGTATAAGAGAGTAAATATGTGTTAGTATATGTTTGATTGAGTAAGGTGTGTATAACTGTATAGTTGAGGAAATGGAGGTGTGATTGATTCTTTGCATGACTGACTAGGTGTGTGAGTAACTCCATGGATGAGTGACAGTCTGTGAGTGTCTGTTTACACTGATTGTATCTAAGGTTATATTAGAGTCTGAAGAGGTTCATCGTATTATCACATGAATGATATCATCAGTGATGTGATCAGTAATGCCAAATGAGATGTTATCAGTGATTTCATCAGTGATGTCATTTGAGATGTCATCAGTGATGTCATCAGTGATGTCATTTGAGATGTCATCAGTGATGTCATTTGAGATGTCATCAGTGATGTCATCAGTGATGTCACTGACCATGTCATGAATGATGTAATATGTGACATCATCAGCAGTGGATTGCGGGTGCGCGATATATAGTTATTGCAACTAACTATATATGCGAATTTCTATGGTTTTGTGCGAGTAAATTAAGGTTTTGAAAATGCTAATCCCTAACTATATATGTTCTATAACCAATGGTTTTTTCAGTGAATTTTCAAGGTTTTGTAAATGCAAATTCCTAACTATATATGGTCTATAACCTATGGTTTTTTCAGTGAATTTCATTGGTTTTTTAAAAGCTAATATCTATAGCTGTAAAATATATTCTTTATTACGTGACGTATCATGTAGCCACGTGAGACGCCTCATGACACGTCGCATAAACGTGACGTATCGTCTCTGCAGCGCAAACAAAACCTGTAACTTAAGTGCGCCAGAGCACGCTTACAGATATATATATATTTTTTTAACCTTAATTAGACAAAATCCACACATGCACATATCTTGAGGCCTTGCAAAGGCACATCAAACAAACAGTCCCTACAATTTTGCCAAGTTTGGTGGAAATCTATTCCTTTAAATTTTATTTTACTGTTTCTCTTGGTTTTCCCCTTGTTACGCTTACCGGAACGCTACCCGGTACGCAAACCGGACGCTCCAAAAACACAAGATGTCGGACTCCCGTTACGCTGCCGGTTAGCTGCCCGGTTGGCGTACCGGGAAGCGCCTCTACCGCGAAAAATCGCAATTTTTTTTTTTTTGCCCCGCGGGGCACTTTAATATCCCCCTCATCAATCCTAGGGGGTCAGGAGGGGTCTACCTTGCCCCCTTTGCTTCATTTTCCCCTTCCTTTTTCACCACCTCTTGTCTCTCGATCCTACCGAGAGACAAGATGGCGGCCGCTCCGGACTGTTTACAATGTTGACAGCCAATCAGCTTCTCCTCAGACTCCCGTTACGCTGCCGGTTAGCTGCCCGGTTAGCTGCCCGGTTCACGTATCAATTTGCGCCTCTACGACAAAAATTCGCAATTTTTTTTTGGGCCCCGCGGGGCACTTTAATATCCCCCTCATCAATCCTAGGGGGTCAGAAGGGGTCTACCTTGCCCCCTTTCCTTCATTTCCCCCTTCGTTTTGGCCTCCTCTTGTCTCTCGATCCTACCGAGAGACAAGATGGCGGCCGCTCCGGACTGTTTAGAATGTTGACAGACACCGGAGAGCCAATCAGCTTCGCTTCGCAAAGCTCCGTTACGCGAAAAGTACGCGAACCGGTGCGCTATCCGGTTCGCTGTCACAGATATATCTGTTTTTTTAAACGTTAATTTCTCAAAATCCACTGGAGCACATATATTGAGACCCAGCAAAGGCACATCGGGCTAACAGTCCCTACAATTTTGCTAAGTTTCGTGCAAATCCATTCAGCCGTTCGAGCTAAAAGTGAGGCCAAACGCCCTATGGAAAAATGAATGGGAAAAACGTGTTTTGGGACCCCCCTTTTTTCTCGGCCCCCCCTTGACGGAACCCCCCCAAATTTTCAGGGGCTGCTCAGAAACAAAATGTGCCATTTTCCTGAAAATTTCAGCCGATTCCGTCCACAAACGCCAAAGTTATTAGACATAGAATTTTCAAAAGTTCCATAGAGAAAAAATCCTAACTATATATACCTACTGGCTATCGCCAGTAGGTAATATATATATATATATATATATATATATATATATATATATATATATATATATATATATATATATATATATATATATATATATATATATATATATATATATATATATATATATATATATATATATATATATATATATATATATATATATATATTCCTTGAGGGCCTGCAATGGGCACACACCCTCTGACACTCCATCGATGTGCACCTATAACAAGAGGGGCCATGAATCTCGCCTTGACTACATCATGGTGGAAACAAGGATGTGGTCTAAGGTTATTGACTTTAGAGTAATCCCCAGGGTCGATAGCGACCACAATACCCTCTGCCTGGAGATGGTTTTCCCAGGACTGAAGGAAAATGAGCCTCAGGAATGGCTGACCCAGGCGAAGGGCTGATACTTTCAAATAACAGACGCAGGGTAAAGTGGGGTAAAATAGCAGATTCCCAGGATGAACTGGCTAAACTGTACAATTTGATTCTCCCTCGACTCCTGCAGGTAGACAACTTAATTTCCCAGCCAATATCCACAGATTTTAATATGGATCTGCGGCACGTCCACTTGGATTTAGTTTCTTGCCTACAAGAGGTTTTCAATCCCCAGGGTCCAAATAGGAAAAAGAGAACACTAGTTTCATCCTGGTACAACCCAGCCTCCAGAAAGCTCAAGTCCAAGCTGATTGAGGCAGTCAAGTCTGGGACAAATAAAACTAGAATTTGTGAACTCAGACTGCATTATAAAAAAGTAATGGCTCATGCAAGGAGCGAGTGGGATTTGGATAGGTGGTCTAACTTAACCACTGCTCTGGAAACTAGGGACGCCCGCAGATTTTGGTCACTAGTAAATATAGGCTAAGGGGAACCAAAATCAGCAATAGAGCCCAACATTGATGCTTCAGTCTGGGAATCTCATTTTAAAGCCTTATACTCAGTTGAACCTGCGGAGGATAATACAGCGGCACCTCTACTTTATAATATTGAGCATGAGGTTTTAGAGTTCACATTGGGGGAGGTGTCCCGCGCAATAGGAAAACTTGCAGTGGGTATGGCCCCAGGACTTGATAAACTCCATGGGGACCTATTTAGGCATTAACCAGGGATCTGGGCCCCCTACCTGCTTATCGTTTTTAATGCAATCTTGAGGGGTATGGAAGTCCCTTCCACTTGGCAGGGAGTGGGATAGTGCCAATTTATAAGAAGGGTTCACCTCTGCTCCCAGCCAACTACAGGCCTATTAGTCTTATCGACGTTGCCACCAAAAATGTTTTCACTGCTTGCCCTCGACCATCTACTGGCATGGATGGAGGACCATGAAGTACTAAGTCCGTTTCAGGCAGGGTTCCAGAGGAACACATCCACCATGGATCAGATCTTTTGCTTGATTCTCCTGTATTGGAAAACGGCTAAGATTGAGGGTGGCAGCCTCTACATGGTGTTTGTGGACCTCCGGTCCGCTTTCGATCTAGTGCCATGGGGAAAATTGTGGGGGGTCCTCCAGGATCTGGGCGTTCCGCCCCGAATTCTGGATGTACTGATGAGATTGCATGAGGGTAACTTTGCCCAGGTCAGATGCGGAAGGAATGGGGCATTGTCATCAAGGTTTCCGGTCGACAGAGGGGTGAGGCAGGGTTGTGTTTTGGCCCCGACCCTGTTTTGCCGCTATGTAAATGGTGTAATCTCCCATCTGGATTATGTCCCCAACAACGACGCACCAAGGTTGGCTGGCAGGAGGGTTCCGGCGATTATGTTCGCCGATGATACCCTCCTGCTTTCTGAATCCCCATTGGGGATTCAACGAATTTTAAATGGTTTTGGGGACTTCTGTCGAAGCCGCGGTCTTGAGATAAATGCCAATACAACAAAATTCATGATATTTAATCCTTTGGCATCTATACGTTCTAATCCGACTCTGGGCAGTGTGAGGTTGGAAAGGGTCACTACATTTCAATATCTTGGGGTCACACTTCATGAAAATCTTTCCTGGGGACCTCAACAAGTAAAATCCCAACTTAAACTATCACAGTTGGTGGGTGGCATCTCCAAAATCTCAAACACATCAACTCTTAAGCCAGTGAGCCCTGCCCTAGAGATCTACAAGACCCAAGCAAGGGCTGCAGCTCTCTATGGCGGAGAGCTGTGGGGACACTCTCACAGGGCAGAGATTGCCAAGATTGAATCAAAATTTATTCGACGTTTGCTGAATCTCCCCCAAAGTACCCCGCTCCTTCCCCTTAGTCTAGACCTGGGACTGACTTCTATTGAAGATGAGTTAGCTCTGAAACCGCTAAGGTTTTGGCGCAGGATACGGGTAACAACAGATCTGCTCCATTACAGGCAAGAGCTGAAGCAGATCCTAACTCTCAATGGTGCAGCCAAAATTCCCTGGTTGGCGTTTATAAAGCGGGAATTCTTGAGCTTAGCCCTGCCTGAAATGTGGGATAATCCGGAAAGGGGCTGTCTTGAGGTATCAGGTAAGTCCCTTACCAGGATCTACAAGGAAAAGAAACTGAACTTTTACCTCTGCACCCCGAATGCTGGCTCTCTGACCGATTCTTTTTTAGCATTCAAAAATTCTTATATGTTCGAGGATTTTATGGATGTCGTTTTCCCAATTTAAGTGAGGAAACTTTTTATTCAATGGCGATATGGCACCTTACCAGTCAAAGCTTTCACAAGCAAATGGTCCAATGCACCAACAAAACTTGTCCGGGTTGCAGTATTGATGTAGAGGAGGAACTCCATGTCTTCTTCTTCTGCCCCGCTTATACTAAGTCCAGGAAGTATTGGCTTGTAGCACTTTGCAGAAACTTAGGTGTTAGAATTTGTTCACATGCTTTTAGAATGTTAAAGACAGATACTTCAAGTCTTATCGTATTTGCTCTTTCTAAGTATTTATTAGCCATGTGGACAAAGAGGCGTTAACTAGTAGATATTGAATGTTAAGCATAAAACACCTTGATTCTTTTTATGTTTAAAGTATTTTATTGAAAGAGTACACAGATAGAAAAAGACATTCAAGCGATGGTATTAGTGCTGTAACCCCGGGAGCCCATCTCAAAGTAGTGCCAGGCACCCCGCAATTGTAGTAGAGGCTATGTGAGCTCCGCTCCCATGTGCATAACATTAAACGACACCCTGAGGTAGAAATACATTCAGTGTACCCTCCCCATTTTCAAGAAACTGTCCCCCCCAACTCCCCCTCCACCCTGTCTCCCCCTTCCTCCCTCGTCACCCCCGTCCAGTGCCTTGTTCAGCTAAACTTACATAACTCCGCCCACACCCCTCCCCCCTCGCTCTTCCCGGCCTAGTGGTTGTTAAGCAGTGTAGTCTATAGGTGGTGTAAGTCTCAGTAATCTCAGGTACCTTGGACAGGTTAGTTCCCTGAACTCGGTGGCTAGTAGTGCATGGAAGGGCTTCCACAACTCCTCAAATTGTTCCACCTCCCCAGCCATCATAAGTGACAGTTTCTCCATGCCTAGGACATGCCACAATCTATGCAGCCAACCTGTGATGGACGGAATAGTGGTAGTGCGCCAGTGTATTAGGATGTTTTGAACTGCGGAGCCCAGTGCTATGGCAATTTGTCTACCCCTGCGTGATTTCAGTGGATACATCAACCCGTTAGGTAAGCCCAACAGGACGTATGCTGGGAAGTGGGGCAACTCTATCTCAAAATGGGCGTCGATCTCATCAAGCACCTCCTTCCAGTAAGGATGTAGTAGCGGGCACTCCCACAGGACATGTGTCAGGGTACCAGGTTGCCCGCACTCCAGCCAACAGGTATTATCAATATGCCTATTCATCTCATGCAACCGTTCCAGGGTGAAATACCAGTATGTAGACACTTTGGTGAATGTTTCAGTTAGTCCTATATGATATGCGGAGTGTTGTGTGCGGTACGAAACCTGGTCCCACTCTTTATGAAGTAGTGTGGCTCACTGGTTAGAGGCGGCAGACCCGAGAGCAGAGGACGGCCCGGGACCAGGGTTCGATTCCCGGCGCGGCAGGTTTCTGGACCAGGGTCAGCGGACTCGATAATTCTCTCGCCTCTGTGCCCACTCTGATCAGCGATCACACTCGGCAACTCTGGGCATTAGCTTGCCTCATCTTCACTAACGGCCCCACCAGACCGCCGGGGATGCCTGGTCTCACCCTGGAGATACCCATTAAGGGACCATCTCTCAGGGAAGCCAGGAAGGGTTTCGCAGCGGTCGAAGCGCCTTGGGACCCTCCGGGTAAGTAGTGCGCTATATAAATGCCTATACATTACATTACATTACATACATTACATTACATTACAGTGTTCTACCCAACTCCCTGTTCCAGCGTTCTCTACCAGGGTTATGAAAGTGGGTGGGAGGGGGTTGTAACATTTTGTAAAGATCCGTGATAAGCTTTGCATCCGAGGCGCGCGTCACCAATCATTTCTCGTACAGCAGTAACTTTCTGTCTGCCGATTCCCGAACCTGTGGCTGTAAAGCCCAGTGTCGCACCTGCCAGTAGCGCATCCTGTCTGTCTCGGATAACCGATACTCCTCCTTGAGACTCTGGAAAGGGAGGACTCCGTCTGACCCGTACAGATGGAAGAGAGCCCTGCATCCGGCAGCACGCCAGTGTGTGAAGGCTCCCGGGGCAGTCCCCGGCGTGAAGTCCGGGTTGTCTGCAATAGGTGTAAACGCAGAGGGAAATGTGGTGAGCTTGTGTGTCTTGTTAGTAAAGTCCCACACCCTCAGCGGGACCCGCGTAACAAAAGATGCGTAGAGGTTCGGAGGGCGATGCGTTCTACGCAGAAAGGGCTCCTCCTGTAAGGGACGGCCCGCCACCGCCTGATCCTGGAAGAGCCAGTGCTTGTCTGACTCCCGCCGGCTCCATACCACCAGGTATCTCAGCTGCGCCGCTTGAAAATATTTGCGCAAGTCTGGGACACCCAGTCCCCCCGACTCCGGTGCCAACGTGGAGAGAGCCCTCCTCATCCGGGGTCTGCAGCCCTGCCAAACAAAGCGGGATAAAACCGCTTGCGTCTGCTGGATCCAACCTTTAGGTGGCGGCAGCGGCAGCGCCCGGAACAGATATAAGATCTGAGGGAGGACCGTCATTTTAACCGCCGCCACCCTCCCAAGCCAGGATATCAAGCCCTTACTCCATCTCCCCAGTTCCTCTTTAATCTTCCTACCCAAAGTCGCATAATTAGCTGTCACCATTGCCTGCAGCGTGGGTGCCAACGGGATACCCAAGTACTGGACTTGGCGGGCCGACCAATGCATGGGGAAGAGACCTTGTAACTCCCGTCGTGTTGCAGGTGTCATGGAGATGTCCAGGGCCAGAGATTTCCCCATGTTCATTTTGAATCCTGCCACCCTTGAGAAGGCCTCCAGTTCGCCAATGCACGCGGGCAAGGCATGCCTCGGTTCTTCTAAGGTCAGTATCACATCGTCTACATAGAGGCGGACCGTTTGAATGTATCCTCCCATTTTCACGCCAATCGCGTCCGGGTTCTGCCGTATTCTCCGGGCGAATGGCTCCATGTGCATAGCGAAAAGGAGTGGGGATAATGGGCACACCTGTCTGGTGCCTCGTTCAATGCTAAACCTCTGAGAACTACAGCCATTCACCCGCACCACTGCCGACGGAAACCGGTAGCAATTAAACACCCAGGAGCGAAATTTTTCGCCGATGCCCATCCTCGGCATTACCCGCTCCAAATAAGGCCAGTGCACTCGGTCGAACGCTTTTTCAGCGTCAACCGATAATAGCATTCTTTCCCCGGGGACCCGGGAAGCCTTCTCTAAGATATGCACCACCCTCTTGGTGTTATCCACCGTCTGCTTCCCGGCACAAAGCCAGCTTGATCCGACTCCACCAGACCTGGCAGATGGAGCGCCAGGCGCGCCGCCAGAATTCCCGTGTACAGTTTGAGATCAACGTTTAAAAGGGAAATCGGTTGGTACGAGCTGCATTGGGACTGGTCCTTCCCTGGTTTGGGTATGACCGACACCGTGGCTTGCAAGAGATCAGGTGGGATCGCCCCCGGTTCGGAGAAGGAATTAAACAGCCTTGTCAGTATGGGCTCCAGTGTGGCACTGAACGTTCTGTAAAAGAGTGCCGTGTAGCCGTCCGGGCCAGGGGCCTTACCATGTTTAAGCCTAGAGATGGCAGTAATTACCTCCTCTACCCGGATCTCCCGTTCTAGATATTCTGTTTGAGACGGTGCTAGGGATGAGAGGGTGACTGAATCCAGGTAGTCCTCCGACTCCTGCGCTTTCAGGCTCTCCCCTGTGTATAATTCTGCATAAAATCGGCGGAAGGCCTCGGCTATCTGAGCATCATCTGTGACCATCCCGGCATTCCCCGCTGCAATCTCCTTCACCCGGTGGCGTTCGTAGGCCACCCTGAGTTTGTTCGCTAGAAGGCGGCCACACCTGTCTCCCCCGTGTAATAAGCATGTTTCAGCCGTAGCGCCGCATATTCCGCCCTGTCCATATCCAAAGATGACATGAGTTTCCTCGCTGTCTTCAGCTGCTTCCAGATCCTGGGGGCCCCTGTGCGTCGATGCACCTCTTCAAGTTCCCTGACTTTTTGCGTTAGCTCGTCCCGTTTCTGTCGCCGATCCCTATTCTCTGCCGAGGAGACCGCAATGAATTCTCCCCTACCTACCGCCTTAAGTGCGGCCCACTGGGTCGCCACTGAGGTGTCTGTGTTAGCATTGTGTGTTTGGAAGTCCCTGATTGCCTCAGTGACGCGCTGCACAACTGTTTTCCTATGCAAGAGAGTGTCTCTGAGACGCCAGACCCCACGGGGAGCCCGGTCAGCCGGCAAAGAAAAATTCCCCGAGACCGGCGCGTGATCAGATAGAGAGATGACCCCCACCTCTGACGTCGTGACTAAATCCAGGACTGGACCGGTAACTATAAGGTGGTCCAACTTGGCATATGTCTTGTGTACGTGAGAGTAGAAAGAGTAGTCTCAGTCTGTGGGGTGTAGGTGGCGCCAAAGATCATGAAGATCCAGGTCTACTAGTTGGGATTTTGCTAACTGTGATAGTTCCCCCGTCGGTGCGGAACGCTGGGCCGACCTGTCCACAGCCGAGTCAAACACCATATTCAAGTCTCCACCCAAAATAATGTGTCTGTCTAGAGACGCAGTTATGTCCACCAGCGCTGATCGAAGGAAGCTGTCCTGCTGTTCATTCGGACAGTATATCGTCCCGATGGTAAACGTCAGGGCCCCTAGTTTGAACCTGTGTGCTAAGAGTCTCCCCTTCTGCTCTGCAAACTTGTGTAGTACCTCCCCCCTGAAGGATTTAGACACTAAAATCGCTACTCCAGCCGTTTTTGGTGGTGTTCCAGGAGAAGAACTGCGTAGGGAATATGCGGGATCGTAGTCTATGGCAGTCCCACGTGAGCAAATGGGTCTCCTGGAGGATACAGATGTCAGCCTGCGTGTTCTCCAGCAAGGACAGGACTGCCCTCCTCTTAACAGGGTTGTTGAGCCCCTTAACATTAAGGGTCACAACCTTAAGGGTCGCCATGGTGAGTTAGAACGAAGTGACACATGCAATGGTTCCATGTTAGTGAGGGACGGGTTGTGGGCCCTAACAGCCAAAGGTTCCCCATCGGGGCATTGCGGAGGCATCAAGAGCACTGAACGGACTGTACCCACCCCTCCCCCTACCCAACTCCCAACCCCACTGTCCCCCAACTCCCCAACTCTCCCTCCTCCCACACCCCTCCCATTCCACCCAACTCCCCCCACCCCCTCCCCCTCCCGATCCCCCAACACCTTCTGAAAAATTGTCCCAGCCATGTCCTATCCGGACAAGTCCGTGGTAGAGTATCGAAGTGGACGTCCAGCCACACCCTTCCCACCCTCCACAGCCCAAAGCCTGCTATAACAGTAATGCAATGTCGTTCTCCCCCCGGAGCAGTCTTACGCTGTTAGCGCGACACCCTCATGCACCGCAGTGTCTCTGGATGCTGCTTGGATGGCGCTCGCCATGTCGGCCCGGATGGTGGGCGAGCTTGGGCGCGGGGACGCCGCCGACATTCTGCGCCTCGAGACCCTGCGTCCTCTGTAGCGCATCTCCTACGTGGCGTGGCGGAGTCCTCTTCCTCCGCGGTGATCCCTAATACCTCGCACGTGTCCTGTAGGGACCTCAGCTGATGCATCTCACCGTTCCACTTGAAAATAAGGCGGAAAGGATGACCCCATGAATAGGACGTTTCATGTTGTTTTAGGAAGTCTGTTGCGATTTTAAACGCTTTACGCTTTTGTAGGGTGATCACGGACAAGTCCTGATATAAGGCCACAGGGTGCCCTCGGAAGGCCAGTGAAGGTTTTTTCCGTGCCTCCGCCATGATTCGCTCCTTCAGCGGGAAATCAGGAAGAAAGGCCAATATGTCCGGGGGTGGGGCTGTAGCACGCCTCTGGGGTCCCACTCTGTGAGCTCCATCAATCCTTTTCGGAAAGTCTGCTGCTTCACCCAGTATGTCTCTGAAGAGTTACCGTAGGTAACCCGCCACATCCGATCCCTCTTCCGTCGATGGAATTCCCCGGACCCTTATATTATTCTGCCGAGAGCGGTTTTCCAAGTCCTCATTATGTGCTTGGAGGTCCATCTGTTGGTCCCTCAGGCGCAATACTTCCTGTTGTAGCTGCGTGATTTCCCCGTCCTGCCTTTGTGTAGAGCATTCTACCATGGGCACTCTCTCTCCTAGGCCATCTACCTCTCTCCGGATTTCACGGACCTCCCTGGCCACTTCCTGCTTTAGCGTTTGAAAATTGTCTCGCAACGTGCCGAAGAGCGACTCCAAGAAAGACCTGGTGACTGGAGGTTCACCGCCTCCTGCTGAGTGAGAGCCACTCGCCGCACCCGGTGATGGTTGATTTCTGTCCCTCCTGGTCTGAGATCTGCCGAGCATCTCAGGGAGCATACGCTCATTCTTTTTACTGCCTTTCTGGTTCGCCATCTTGTCCGCAGGGCAGCCTCGCCGTCCGCAGTTACTGCGCCAGACCAGGCCTCCGGGCCCCGACCTCACGTGTTTCTTCCTGATGGGGTCGAAGAGTCCCGCCCGCTCCCAGGCCGAGTGTGCCACTCCAGTTGGTCCGCGACAGCGTATACCCTTCAGGCCGTGCCAGTGTCCACTGTGTTGCGGCCCGCCAGCTCCTTCGGAGTGCCCAGTTCCTTAGTCCGCGTGCCGTGACCTCTCACCACCCCTGGTGAGCCGTTGGGGGTTCTACAGGCAGTAATCTTTAGGGCACTCCATGCGTAGCACCTCAGGAGCCGGGCGTCCGTGCGGTCCGATCAGACCCCTGCGCCCGATCGTCTTGTGAGGCTCCCTCACGCACAGGTCGGTCCCCTCGATAGCGGTAGGCCCGGACTCTTCCAGCTGTTCCTGGCTGCCCCACCCTGAGTGGTCACGGGCGAGGCCTCTCACTCCTTTCCCTTTGGGGGACTAGCCTCAGTGGACCCCGCTGCTGCAGCGCCTCTCGTAGACCTGTTCAGTAGTGCTCTCCAGCCGGGTCCCAAGGCTCTGGGAATGTCCTCTTTAGCCCGGACACCACTGTCGGCCCTCGGCAACGTGGCGAGCAAGTGCTGGGCCCAGACCTCAACTGCCGACCACGTGGCACGGTCTCCGCACTGCTGGAACCAATTCTTCACCCTGGCTCTCTTCTCGTAGACCGCCGCTGCGGTCCTCGGCCAGCCGGCCGCCCTCAGAGCGTCCCTTATGGGCACGGTGCACCACAGTAGGCCGCCGACCCCCTTCTCACCTCCCAGGCTGTCTATGGCGGGCCTTCCCACCGCTGCAGGCCGCTTCACCGCCCTCGGCGTCGGCGTAGTCTCGGGTCTCCTCCTTGTCTGACCATGGGGCTCGTTGTAGGTCGCCCTCGGTCAAACGCCTCCAGTGCGGTTCCCTGGTTGGCTCCGGTCTCAGGTCCCACCGCTGCGGCTCCTGGTTCCGTCTATGCTCCCAGCGGCACATTCCTTCCGGCCCGCAGAGCCTCCGTTCATCTAGGCCGCAGCCGCGGCCTCGAGTTGTGGCGGGACCGTCAACTAGGGGAGGGGCCTCCCGGCAGGCAGCCGGCACCTTTCAGGGTCTCCCAGCACCGCCGCGGCGCCCAGGTGCACCTCCGCTTCCTTCCGCAGTGCTACCGCAGGCTTCAATGGGCGTCGGGGAGAGATCCCCTCCCGACCCCGACTCGATCGCCGTCCGCCTCCGCTCCCGGCCTCGGCGCCGATCAGTGCGGCGTTCTGGCCTCCGCTTCCCCAGCCACCTCAGTGCTGGACTTCGGTCCTGGAACAGCCTGGCCGGTTCCTACACCTTCCCCACTCGGTCCTGTGCCGAAGGGGGGGAGAACAAGCGATTTAGAAGGCTCAGGGCTAGGGCCGGGTCGGGAGCTCCGGGTGAAAGCATCTCCTCACTCCGCCATCTTGGCCACACCCCCCTTGATTCTTTTTATACTGTAAATACGTTTTCTATGCATGTAATGAATTCTATGGTGTCTATGCAACACATTTTATAATTATTTCCTCTGTATTATGTATTTATTACTGCTCTTTTATGGCCTCAAATAGCCGAAATAAAGAATTTTTGAATTGAATTGTAATTAAGTACCAAAATGCACCAGGTCTCTGGCTGGGCATTTTAAAACAGCCAGTGTTAAACTAAGAAATGCTCATCAGAACGGTTAATTGTTTCAAAAAAGGTTCCAGAATGTTGCTTAAAACACATTGTATTACTCACAACCGGCAAATGTCTGTGTTTCAAAGGATGCAGATGAAAGCAAAAGTTATAAGATTTAGAGCTATCACCAAAGGTTCTGTGACTCCTGGATATAAGTTTTAAAGGGAGATAGGCTTCTCAACTATATCTTCAAGACATATATATATATATATATATAGTTAGGAATTAGCATTTAAAAAACCATTGAAATTGCTCCTATATAGTTAGTTGTACTAACTATATTTCGCGCACCCGCAATCCACTGCTGATGATGTCACATATTACATCATTCATGACATGGTCAGTGACATCACTGATGACATCACTGATGACATCTCAAATGACATCACTGATGACATCATCCAGTGACCGTGTGTTTCTGTAAAGTTTAAATATGTTTTACATATTGTAGAATGAGTGGATGTATAAGTGTCTGAATGAAGGATTTAGTAGGTGCGTGACTGACTGTATGAGTGAGTGATTAAATGTGTCTTACTAAATGCAAGGGTTAGTGACTAAACTGTCTGAATGTGTGCATCAGTATGTCTGTTGTTGTGTAAGCTGCTGCATGTGTTGATCAGTAGCTATATGAGTGGCTATATGGGTTATTGATTGGTTGCCCAAGTATTTGAATGGGAGACTGAGTGTGTGTGTGGGTGGCTGGGAGGTGTGTGACTCTGTGCATAGATGTGTGAGCAGTTGATTCACTAGGTGTATGAGTTCAAGAGTGCATGTGGAAACAGCTATATGGGCGGTTGACTGTGTGCATGGGTGTGTTGGTGAGTGAATGGATATCTCAGTGCTACATGTCCAAGTAAGTACATATGTAAAACACAGTGCATGTGAGAGTTGGCATACATAAATGACTATACATGAGAGCCAGTGAATGTGCGAGTGGCTGTATGGATCATTGTGTACTTGTATCAGTGATTGTATAAGAGAGTATGGGGCATATGTATCAAGCCTTTTTGCGACTCGCAAAGGCCGAAATTCACGGAATTTCGGCCTTTGCGAATCGCAAAAGGTCTTTTTGCATGTTTTGGCATGCATCAAACATTCGCAAAATAAGAAATAGCAAAAATTTGCGATTCCTTATTTTGCCATAGCATTTAAGGAATCGCAATTTTGCAATTCCTTAAATGCTATGTATGTAGCATTTTTGAATTGAGATTTATGTTTAAGAATTCGCAAATTACCACCAAGTTGTAGTTGATTGTCTTTAAAAAATGCACAATTTAGCATTTTTGATGCTGGCAGGTGATGCACACACATGCCCATAGGGCATGTATGTGCGCCATATGCACACACATGTACATTTCAGGGGTGCAGCAGGGTTTCTTTGAGACACCCCTGCACCCTTGAAATGATTCTCAAATTGCGATTAGCAAATTGCGAATTCGCAATTTGAGAATTACTTCACAATCATTCCTATGGGCCTCCTGGCCCATAGGAATGCATGGGAAATTATTCCTTATTTGCGAATTCGCAAAATGCGAATTCGCAAATAAGGAAGATTAAGGAATCGCAAAAAAATTGCGATTTTTTTCATACATTCCATTTTGCGAACTCTAAATAGCGATTCCTTAAAAATCGCTATTTAGGAATCGCAAAATGGAATCTTGATACATCTGCCCCTGAGTAAGTGTTAGTATATGTTTGAATAAGTAAGGTGTTGTGTGTATAACTGTATAGTTGAGGAAATGCAAGTGTGATCGATTCTTTGCATGACTGACTAGGTGTGTGAGTAACTCCATGAGTGGCAGTGTGTGAGTGCCTGTATAGGTTTATGAGTGCATATGATAGTGTTGTATTGATGAGTAACTGTATGTATGAGTGATTCTATGGGTGAATGAGGGAACCTAGGAATCAGTGAGTGCGTATGTAGTAACTGGTATTGGTGTGTCAATGGTTTCAAGAATGGTAGTCTGTATTTAACACTGGGTGTATCAAAAGGTTATATTAGAGTGTGAGGATGTGCATTGTATTATAACATGAATGATATCATCAGTGATGTGATCAGTGATGTCAAATGAGATGTCATCAGTGATGTCATCAGTAATGTCATTTGAGATGTCATCAGTGATGTTATCAGTGATGTCACTGACCATGTCATGAATGATGTACTATGTGACATCATCAGCAGTGGATTGCGGGTGCACGAAATATAGTTAGTACAACTAACTATATAGGAGCAATTTCAATGGTTTTTAAAATGCTAATTCCTAACTATATAAGGCCTGAAACCTATGGTTTTTTAAGTGAATTTGCAAGGTTTTTCAAATGATAATTCCTAACTATATAAGGCTTGAAACCTATGGTTTTTTCAGTGAATTTGCAAGGTTTTTTAAATGCTAATTCCTAACTATATCAGGCGTGAACCCTATATTTTTTTTCAATAAATTTCAAAGGTTTTGTAAATGCTAATTCTATTAGCGGATAACGTTTATATATGTTATTATCCTTCTGGGACCACCTGAGCAGCCATCTTGTTTCTCAGGAAAAGTGAGGCACAAGAGAGCACAAAACAAGAGTGGAAAATGCGAAAAGGGGGCAGGGTTGAGACCCCCTGACCCCTAGCCCTTTTTTTTTAAACCGCGGGGTACGCGCACGGTACGCGTACCGTACGCGTACAGTGCGCGTACCTTCAACTTTTTCAAACTTTTTCTTTTTTTTGCCCTTGGGGGTCCTTTTGGGACCCACTGAGAAAGGCTAGAAAGTTGGGGGGTCTCTACCCTGCCCCCTTTTCGTGTTTTCCACTCTTGTTTTGGGCTCTCTTGTGCCTCAGTTCTCCTGAAAAACAAGATGGTGGCCAACACTTCCTGGTTTGGACAGTTTGGAATGTTGACAGTCGACTGCCAGCCAATCAGAAACTCGCTTGCGCACATAAGGTTACGCGCACGTACGCGTACGGTACGCGTACGGTGAGCGCATATAGATATATCATTTGCTCAAATTCAATTTTCTCAACAACTACTGGAGGGATTTTCACCAAATATAGAAAAGGCACTACTAAATACCTGTCCCTACCATTTTGCCAAGTTTGGTGTAATTCTGTTCAGCCATTCGGGCTGTAGCCGTGTCTAAAGCCCCATAGAAAATGCCATTTGAAACATTTCAAATTCAATTTTCTCAAGAACTACTGGAGGGATTTTCATCAAACATAGCAAAGGCACATCTGTATACCAGGCCCTGCCATTTTGCCAAGTTTGGTGTAATTCCATTCAGCCGTTTGTGCTGTAGCCGTGTCTAAAGGTCCCTATGGAAATTAACATGGGGAAAACACGTTCTGGGACCCCCCTTTTTTCTAGGCCCCCTCCTGACGAATCCCCCCAAAACTTTCAGGGAAGGAGCGGAGCGAAGCGAAGCAATTTTAAGGAAAATTACACGTAGATTCCTGAATCGGCGCCAAAGTTATTCCCAATAGAATGTTGGGGATTTCCTATGGTAACTAGGTCCTAACTATATATACGACCGCCAGTAGGTAAAAAAAAAAAATATATATATATATATATATATATATATATATATATATATATATATATATATATATATATCAAGGCTCCAAGTCAACATGGCTATAAGTCAACCCATCCTAATTGAGTGGACAGACATACAGCCAATTTTAAGACTTCGGTCAATCTCAGAAATCTGGCTTTGGTGGTGATGGAGTAGTCACAGCTGTAGCAAAACCTATGGTCCGCCCACATTTTAATCAGGTGGGTGGGCCACTGTGTTGGCAGGAAGGGAACTCAGTTGCCGTTGTTACTGAGTTACTTCTCTGTAAAACAACTGAAATGGCCCCTTAGTCCTTAATATTTTCTTAGTGGCAGGAGTATACAATCAGCAGTCTCGTCTTATCCTTTCAGGTTTCAGCAATTTTATGATTTCTAGGTGGTGGGGACCATAATATATAGTGACTGTTCACTATATATTGGTGACATGCAGTCAACCTGTATACATTAAATTCCATCATTGTCTCCAGCAAGATCGGGGTGAAGTTCCTGTGTTTTCATTGGAAAAAGCATCTCAGGAAGTACTATGGCTTAGTTTTCAAAATGGCAGTTAAGAGCCTTAGGCAGGATTGCTTTCCCGGGCTCTAAAAGCCCACCTATAACTCCTCTAGTCATACACTTGGCCAGCAAACTCTTGATGAAAAAAACACCCCCCTTTTGTCTTCCCCCTACTGGTTCCCCATGAAAAGGGTGTTCAGTTACCACTTATATTCTTCGTGTGAAAGACATCCAGAAATCCACTTTGACATATCTTTGCTGAAGTCTTGGGCAAAATGAAGAAAATACTTATGTGTGACTAAGCTCTCAACCTTTCCTCCCTCCTTCTCACAAATGCTTACTAAACACAGATTTGGGATGACATGATGGTCTTAAGCACTGTAATAAAGTAAACCTGCATCACTGCCTGCACACAACAAGGACCAGAAAGCTACAAGCACCATTATTTCTTTGGAGAGTGATAATTATGTGGGCAGTGCATGTTTCATTCTAGTGTACTGGGCTATAGAGAAACCTAATTAAAAAGGCATTATAGTAGGCTTTATCTGGGCTATTGATTTTCATTCCAGGTTCTGGAACGACAGAGCTTGAGACATTTCGAAAACTCATCAATTCATTTTTCTGACCTTTGTTCTTAAAACTCAAGTTCACCAAATAATTTGATTTTTTTGTTGTTGTACCCGGTCCTCTCTGCAGGGTCGCCCCCAAACATTTAACCTCTACTTTTGTTCTGAAGTTGGTTTTGCTGGCCATAGGACTTTGTGCACCTTACCAATGATCAGGCCCGGACTGGCCGTAGTGGGCACCGGGCAATCCCCCAGTGTGCCGCACGGGTGGGGGCCCGTGTTGATCTCCTGGGGGGCGATTTTGTTACAGGGCCCTTTTTGCAGCATAGCTGCAAAATCGGCCCTGTAACAAAATCAGACTAAAACTGGCCCTGGCAAAGAGCTCGGTGGCTGGCCGGGCACTTTGCCAGGGCCAGTTGTGGTTCCCAGTCCGGCCCTGCCAATGATAACAAGTACTAAAGAGCTTGGCTTTCTCTTTAAATCATGGTAGAACTGCCTTATACACAATGGGCATATTTTATGTACTTGTAAGTTTCTAGTAAAGTGGCACTACATGTGCCCAAGGCTTTAACATTAAATGCTACTAGTATAATATACAGTAAACCGATAGTATGTCTGTTATATGCAGACGATATACTAATTTTGGACTTGACCCCCACTGGATTGAATAATTGGTTGCATGCGCTTCACGGATTTGCAGAATCGCACCATTTAAGGATAAATATATCCAAGAGTAAAGTCATGTGCATTGTAGGAAGGAAAAAGCAAAAATATGGGAACTTTTTCTGGAATATAGGGGGCCTTGGATTGGAAGTTGTCCAAACCTATACTTTTATGGGGAAAATTGTATCTAGTACATTAGGCAATAAGGCCCATATAGCTAACAACATCCGGAAGGCAATGTCCCATGAGAGGGGACTAAATACCCTGTATAGATCTACTGGACAAAGGCATTTCACCTACCTATTGGAGGTGTTCAGAGCTAAAGTTCCATCTACCTTACTATATGGCATAGAATTACTCGAAGTGGGAAGATGGGGTTTTTTGAACACTACTGAGGGAAAAATTCTACGGAAATTGTGTATGGTTAATTCTGCGCGTAATAGAGCAGCCTTTAGGTTGGAATTTGGTATACGAAGTGCTTGGGTCCAGGGTCTTGCTGGGGTAGTACAGTGGGTCTCCAGCTTGGCGAATGGTGAACCTGGTACCCTAAGATACCTAATCCAAAAAGAACTTCTCGGACCCCTAAAAGAGCATTCCACCATTGTAAAGAATTTTAGATTAGCAGTTAAACTTTTGAAATTGGATGAATTGACACTCTTTCCTTTATCTACTCATCAGTTAAAACTGACTCTAAAATTGGCCTCATTGAACCTAAGTTTTGATTTAGATAAAGAGGCCATTATTGCAAAAAGGGGCCTGCTACCAGCCATTAATCATTACCAAATTAGGATTTCTCAACCTTATGTTACCTGGAATCTCCCCAATGGGGTGCGTCGATTTCTGTTCCTCCTGAGGCAAGATTTACTCCCGATAAATAATTTGTTATCAAAATGGTATGGCTCATCAGTGATGTGTAATTTTTGTAACAAAAACAAACAAGATGTTAAACATGTGTTATTCGTTTGTTCGGCTTTAAAACAACATCGCCTCAAATGGTTGAGACCTATCTGTCTAAGACTAAATATTTTTTCCGCTTCTGCTCTTCTTGATGCTATCTATAATCCGCCAAATGAGAGGTTCTGTTGTATAATTTTTAACTTTTTTTAAAGTTTCTTGGATATATATTAGATTTGTTTTTAGTAAATTGTTGATAATGCTTCAAATGTTAATGTTGGATGATTTTATGTGGACCTCTGTAAAGAGTTCCAAAACATAAATAAAATAAACTTGAAACTACTAGTGGGCCTGCAGCATTGATCATGTCACCCACTTAAGTAGCACTTTAAACATGTCTCAGATCTGCCATTGCAGCTTGTGTGTGCAGTTTAAACTAGCATATGGACCTGGAAAAGAAACCTATTGCCAGGCCCAAACCTTCCTTTTTATTATGCATGTCACCCCTAGGGTAGGCCCTTGGCAGACCAGAGGGCAGGTTGCAATTTATTTAAAAAGTAGGACATGTGAGTGTAAGTCTTTCGTGTCCTGGTAGAGAAAAACTGGATTTAGCTTAGTTTATTTAATATGTTATAATTTCCAAATGGGAGCAGGTACTCAGGTCATGCTAGCTGTCTTTATAATAATACACATTTGTAAAGCATGAACAATCACCCGCAAGGTTCTCCAGGCACTGGGGGATGTGGGGAAGATTAAGGAAGCTATCACCCAGAGTCACATGGTGCTGGGCTAATCTGCCGCCGGCACCAGGAATCGAACCTTGATCCCCAGATTCCAGCGTCAGTCGCCGCAGCACCACACCTATTGAAAATGTCTAACTTACGGTGAACTGGAATTTTGAAAATGGCACTTTTAGAAAATTGTCATTTAGCTGCCTTAGCAATTTACTGTCTGCAACTTGTCTCTATGTCACATAACTGGTTGTAGTTGACAGTTGAGGTTTGTGTATTCCTCCTAGACAACCACACACAATAGAGGGCTTTGGTGTGCCTGAATGGGACATTACTTACAGGATGGGAGGGAAGAGCAGAGCACAGACCTATTTACACTTGAATAGGCTTTGTCCTGCATCGTCTCCACAGCCTCTTCGGAAGCGTGCTGAGCCGCATCTTTAGCACCGGTCTGTGCATCCCTCGCTGATTGCAGCCTCACGAAAGATGCCACAGTCCACATTGCAGCCTTGCAGCTCATCAGAACCAAGGAACCAATGTATCGCCGCAACTGCGCAAAGCACCCTCAGTGCCGGGCTTCACATTGCAAGTCCTTGTTGACGGGATCCTCAATGACAATGCAGAACCTCGCACCTTCGCACCAACACATCGCTTCAACTATACAAAGCATCTTCAATGCGAATTCTCACAATGGTCCACAAACAAGGATTGAAGGCACTTTGTTCAATGGGTCTAACTGGGTCCCTGCCTGCACTCCATCGCCGTCGGCCTGGACTTGTGACTTTGTCCTCCTCCAGCCCTACCAGATATTCACAGTGCTTTTTAATGCTGTTTTCATTAAAATCTTTATAGTTGAATATCTCCGGTTCTACTGATTGGAGTTTTGTAGTTTTGCTTTTATTTATTAAAAGTTACTCTGTTTTTCTAACCTGATGTGGGATCTTTTTGTGGTGTGTTTTCACTGTGTTACTGTTTTAAGTGTTGCACAAGTACTTTACACATTGCTTCTGAGTTAAGCCTGACTATGCCAAGCTACCCAAGGGTTGAGCACAGGTTATTAAGGGTTACTTGTGACTTCACCCTGAGAAGAATTGTGGCTGTTGCTTGAGAACCAACAACCCACTTTCTTACATCAGTACTTATTAACAACAATGGATTTTTATACGATTCCAAGCCCTAGCAACAGACATGAGCTGGCAAATACTGGTCAGGCTTAGTCAATTTAAAGCAGTCAGTAGTTTTTGCAGTGACAGAACTTTGGTGTCTCTGTTACCACTGAGGATTGGATATTATCATGACTTCTGTGTGGTAAATAACTATGGACCTGGGCTTTTTAGGGCGCTAGCCACCCTTAGCATTAACATGTTTATTGTTAGAGCGCAGCCTAAAAATACCAAAATGCGTTGTGTTGACATTTCCTTTAGCATAGTAGGTTAGTCTTTAGTGTTACAGGGCTTCCTGTCAGTCCATTTATCATGTTTTCACCTCAATTGCGGGTGGCAAAAGATCATGCTGTGGTCTCTAGTTGATTCTTTGTTTGTATGCTGTTGTTCAAATATGAATTTGCCTTTGAAAAAATTAAAGACAAGAGGCGTTTGGCAAAACATGAACAGTTGTTTAATTAAACGCAGCAGCTGGGAGATCAGAGTCTGAAGACTTTCTCTAAGCACATTGGTTTTGGCTTTTATTGTTTACTTTACATGAAGCTTCATACAATGATTTATGCATTCCTTTAACAACAGAAATTTGGGCCTAGTAACAGGGCCATAAATCAGGAGTTTGATACAAAGTGCAGGTGGGCCTCGTCCTTTTGTGCAAATACTGCAGGGCCAGTTGGCATGTGCCCAGATGTCCGGCATTAAGAACATGTGATCACTGTATTTAATGCACATGCTGTATTCTGAATTACTGTTTGTTCCTAACTTAGTGTGCCATCTGACATCATGGTGTTTTTAGAAGGCACACCCCTCTAGTAACGAAACTTGAGGGGGCCTCCCTGCAAGGCCTCCCTGCAAGTTACATAGAGGGGCCCCTTCCAGGCTCAAGCAGGAGCTCTCCTGTCACAGTGATGAGCTGAGGGGGCCCCCTGGAGCTTGGCCCCCGCACCGTGGGGAATGTGGGGCCTGTGTTATGCCCCTGCCTCTGGCCAAACGTGTTTTGTTGGGGCTTCAGTTGCTATAGCCCTAGGTGCAAGGCCTGCCTACCCACACATTTTTGACTGAAGGTGGTGGGGGAAGGTCACATTGGGTAAATTCAACAACTGAGATGCAAGTTTGTTTTTATAGGTACATATATCATGGTGCACATCGACATCGTATTGTCCAATTTTAACACCAAGTGCACTACGTTTGTGTGGTTTTACAACACACTTACAAAGACATCAACAATGCCAATATAGTAGAGGTAGAGCAAATACATTGAGAGGTGTTTTTCGTGCTCCCACTGCCCAGAAGTCTGGAAATGCTAACAATTTGCAGCTATAAAAAGGAAAGAAAACTGTGTGTCATGGGCATAAAAACAGATTTTCCTGGATATTTGTAGTGATGAAAGGCTGTGGTACACACCCATATATTTTTAATGGGATGTGTGCGAACATGGGGCCTCATTTATGAGGGCGTGCGTCACTTTTACGCCGCTGGTGCGTCACTTTTTGTGACGCACCAGCAACGTAAAAATGTGCCTTGTTGCACCATATTTACAAAGTGACGCATCTAGGTAGATGCGTCACTTTGTAAACCCTTGCGTCACATTAATCTGCGCCAGGTATAATGTATGCAAGGGGGGCGTATTGACGCAAGTAAGGGTCGTAGAAGTGACGCAGTGAAATCTATGAGATTTCACTGCGTCACTTTTAGGACGCCGTTGCGTCAAAATCTTACGCCTGCCTCACAGCATGCGTAAGACTGATGCAGGCCCTTTCACATTTGGCTTGCCCCATGTGAAAGGACGCATTGCTGGAGTTGCGTCACTTTTGTGACACACTCCAGCAATGCGTCACTTTTGCGCTTACAGATACATCAGAAATACTGACGTATCTGTAATTCCTTGTGCCATGATACGTCATACTTTAAATATGACGCATTATTGGTGTCGGAAGAAGGGCGCAGTGAAAAGTGACGCATCGCTGTTTTCACGCAGCGATGCGTCACTTTTCATAAATGAGGTCCATGGGATTTCCCACCTGAAAATTACTTTCAGGTGCTGAAAAAATGAACACTCGCGCATACCAACACGCAATTATATTATACTTATTCCTGTGACAGTTCAATAGTACATATAAATCACTTGCAGCACAGGAGGATTCTTGCAGTTTTTTTTATGAAAGTCAGAAATGCACGAAAACGTGAAGAGACCACTTTAATTTGTAACGTATTTAACTTCTTTCAGAATATCAGTCACACCTTGAATATGAATTTTGGTTTTGTGTTCGCAAATGCGTCACTCACGAGCGGACCCATCCTCTGCCATTTGAATAATGCATGCATCTCACTTTTGTTGATTCAACAGGTTGTGCAAACGAGCAGTTGACACCATAATAAGTGGATGAACGCTTCACGTTACTTTTGAAAAAATATTAAACATATTGAACAATCTGTTCATTTTGGGAACAAACAGCTTAACAGTAGAATGTCTCGATTTAATGAAAACTGTAACCAGTGAAGGCCAGACCGGAAAAGCTTTTCTCGTCTAATTATGCAGACTTTTCAAAGTTAGTCTTTAGAATATTTTTCCCTTGATGTTTCCCCTTACATCTTTTTTACATACTTTCTGGGTTTGTTGAATAGAGATTTTTTTGATGTGATAATGAGCCATTTTGACACAGTATAGAAGGGAAGAAAATAATGGAGACATTGGTGTAGCAATTTGAAGTCACTGTAATTAGTGTATAAAGTAAAAGAAGGGCTAAAAAAACGATGACTATCAAGAAGTTCCGAATTAATTTGCTCACGTTGCAAAAAAAGTCAATGGAACTTCAGTAAAGCCTGTGAAATAAAATATTTTGTACTTACAAATTGCCAGGATGTTATCTTATGTGAAGACAGCATCACTAAAGTAAATGTTATCTATTTCTGCTTCAATTGATCTTTAGAAAAAAGATTTTGTTTTGCTTCTTTCTTTTTTACCTCCCTTAGACAACCCGGTCACATTATCCAGCAGAAATACTTAGATTCCTAACAAAGAGTAATACAGCCAAAACGCGCCATTATTTACACAACATTAGAGTTTAAATGCGATGGATAAAAATAATTGGAACACAGTTCATTAAGCAATACGTTAGTTTGAAAAGAAGCTTTTTAAAAGCCTCAGCAAAAGTCCGCTGTTCCAAATTGGAAATACACTCACATTTTACTTTAATATAGTCCTGCTTGTAAAAAAGAGCAATACCTTATGCAATGCTAATTTACTGCATTTATAAAAACCACAATACCTTTGGCTCGGAAGTCGTACCTAAAGTACTGTGAAGATGACATACATATTGTAACAAGCTGGGCTACTGGTTGACAGAGGGATGAAGCCCTACTCAAACAGCAACCACAGTCCTTGTCCGGGTGAAGTCACAAGCAAATCCCAAATTAACCTGTGGTTAAACCTCTGGTAACTTGGCACAGAGCAGTTAGGCTAAACTTAGAGGTGATGTACAATGTATTTATTCAGCATTTCACATTGCAATAAAGGGACACACAACACAAGAGAAATCCCATACCAATTTAGAAAAATAGATTAACATAAGACAAGAGCGTTGTTATATGTAACAAGTATTATTCTTCAAAGTTGAAAAAGATACTATTTCATTATCATCTCTTAAAATTCTTTTACAATATTGGCATTATCAGCAGTCTTTACAATATGTCCATACAACCCAGCCCGCATATACGGGAATCACAATTAGTAATACAACGACGTCACGTAGTCTTGATGAAACATTTCTTGATTTATTTCTATTCTTTTGAAGACACAGATAATTATTCAGTCCAGCCAAATTGTTTCATCCAAACGGACTTTAACAGGGCTAAAAAGATGAAAACATTTACAAAAATTGTTATAATGCTTATCAAAAATACAAATCATAACACCCAAGTCATCATACACCTTATTTGTCAAGGGAATAAAACAAAGAACAAGTGCATATCCATTGCAAGAAAAAAGAGCATAATATATATTTACACCCAATCAGATATCACTATTTACAACTGTTGTAAGTCTGTATATACATCAGCAATCCGGATGCAACATTCAATTTTTTAACAATAAGACAGTCATTTTAAAAATTGATCACCTATATTGTTCAACAAAAAAGATTTACCTCTGTAGCACCTAGACACTCACTTCTAATTTGTCATCGAAATCCTGGTACATCCTGGTACATCTTCAATCGAACTGCCCTGCGCTGGACATAAAGATATCTCAGATGGTAGTCTATAAGGAAACATAAATAATATTCTGCAATGATAACTCCATAGATCATTCTGGTCTTCTAAGTGAATATGTCTATATAGCCTAGTTACTTACATCAAAATCTATCTTTATCCCTTTCAGTGTGAGTATAGTTCAGAGTGTATAATTTTAGTCCTCCTTCATCACAAGGCAAATGTTCTCCTCCTTGGCATCTAAGGATCAAAAATAAAAACGTAACCTATATCATAGTTTATTTACTTTGCCACATATTAGAATAGATTACCAGTTCATACAAACTCCAATTAAGAAACTAAAGCAGCATTCCTAGATATCAAAATGCTACAGTATTACAATTCCTCTCGCCCAAGGACCCTTACGCTCCAAAGGGACCCAATACCATGGACACTTACATTTCCCATTGCACAGGTCAGGCATTACCCTCCATCTCAGGATATGAATGACATAGAAAAATCACTACCACTATTTAAAAACTTTTCTTAACCAATCGGAATTCATGTTGGATTTTCTCGAATTGCGTTCTACTATACTTCCCAAAGATTATGTAGTAACATGTTCTCACACTGGTCCGCCTGACAGTCCAGCCAATCATGTTCTTTATTGCAACTTTTCAAACCAGGACAATACACAAAGTCCAATCAAAACCCTGCTCTCGTGGTTACTTTTGCCAGACATTATGAACAGACTCATTATAAGCATATTAAACATTGTCAAATATCAAATCTTTACAAAGTTGCACACAATCAAAACAAGCACTAACGTTCCAAGATAACAACAGCAAAATGGAACGAAAATGGAAACATAAAAATTCTAGAAAAGTGTGATAAAACTGTACGTAATATCACATAACCTATATTTTCATGGCAATTGATACCCAAGTCAAGTTATTTCACCTGCAATAATGGGGTGGAGAGAAGGTAAACTTTTCAAAATTAATTTTCTAGTTACAAACTGACGTATTCATTAGTATTTTTTGGATTGACAATCTTTTTCTCTATGACTCCAATCAGATCCTGTCACTCTTACACCTTCTGGTGAAAGTCTCTCCATTCACCTTTGGCCCAGAATTCAACTTCCTCGCTGTAATGTCCATATCACCTTTAGACCCCTTTAGGGCCCCAAAAATGTTATTAATATACTCCCCTCCTCAATTATCCAGACAGATATGTGACTTTTAGTACTGTGTTTAAGGCACTCCACGGGATAGGCCCAGATTTCCTAAAACGGAAAATGCAATGGTACACACCGGGAAGAACCCTGCGCTCCGGAGGAGCCAAGCTGATGACTGTGTCACTCGTCAAAAAATCCACAAGGGGAGGGAGAAGCTTTATGGTATGCACAGCCAAAGCTTGGAATGAGCTTCTCCCCTTTTTGAGAAATGCCATGGACCTACTCACCTTTCGGAGAGGCCTTTAAACCTGGCTTTTTACTCATTAACCCTGATCGCTTTACCTGACCTCAGAGAATTAGTAGTTCAGCGCCAGGACAACTTCGGGTAATTGCTGTGCTTTATAAATAATAACATAACATAACTATAAATAATCCATGTCATATGGAGTTGTTCATAGATGAATAAATGTCCATTAAATATGGATATTCTGCCTAAACCTCCTTGCGAAGATACTAAGGCACCTGTCACTCCAGCTAGCTACTATGGCCCTTATTTCAAATAGTCTGGTAATTGATGTGCTATTCATCATATTTAAAAAAAAATATTTTTTATTAAACAATAATCAGCTAGCATAATTACGATTTTGTTCATAAATTGGGTTACATACAATTTCAATGTTTTACAAAGTCTACTGTACAAAACATGTCATAACACTAGTAGTCCTAATTCCAGCTTGCGGATCTCCCCTCTCTCTGCCTCTCCGGATCTAACTAGTCAATACCCCCCGAACCCCTTATCATTCTCCCACTGTTGCCAAATTTTGTCCCTTTTCTTCGGGCATCCCCGGCTCTCATAAATAGTTTTTTTGGCCGCGCAGCACCGGTCCATATCTTTTTCCCACTGGGAGACTTTAGTTGGCTGGACCGACCCCCATGCCTGGTAATGTTTCTTATGGCCACCATTGCTGCCACTTGTAGCCACATTCTTTGACATTTAGGCCAGGACAATTCACCCGACACACTCAGTATATGCCACCTGGCATCGAGGGAGACTTCCCCTGACATAATTTCGACCAATATTTCTGTATGATTGGGCAGTCCCACAATATATGAAAACATTTTCCCCTCTGAGTACACCCCATCTGACACTCTTCCGTTGGGATGCACCCTAACTTATACATGAGTGTGCTGGTGTAGTAGGACCTATGCAATATCTGAAATTGGACTAATCTAAATCGCGCCCTGTTTGCTACCTCTCGGGGACTCTGTACAGCCTCCACTCAGTCATCATCTTCCAACAGTCCCACTTCAAATTCCCATGCTACTCTGACCTTAGTTAATAGTTCCGGTGAGTTATTCATAACAAGACAATACCTTCTCCGGCCTTGGATCCAGTAATAATCTGTCTTTCAGCGGACTATATTCAGGGACCTGATCTCCATATTTAAGATGGCTGCCCAGCGCATGTTTCAATTGCAAATACTTATAGTGCTCTGCGGGTGCCAACTGAAATTCTGCCTGTAGCTCTGAAAACATCATCAGTGCCTGTCATCGTCTCACATATCCTAAACGTACAATGTCTATCATTTTCCATTTTGCGAAACCCTGTAGTCGACCCACCTCACGAAGCATGTCACTGGTCTATAGAGGAGTTTGCTCCGTCAGCCTTCCATCCCATCCCAGTAATCGAGTAGCCTTATTCCATGCCATTGTACCATTCACGTGTGCTGGGGCAGCCCGATCCAACACTCTCTATCGTATAATACCCACAAGTAACCTCCATTACCCCATCGCCCAGTGATCAACCCTATATGCGGGATCATTCCTATCTCCAAAGGCCCAATCGTTAATGACCATGAGTTGTGAGATGCCCAATAATACTTTTGGAGATCCGGGATAGCTAACCCTCCCTCTTACAACCCTTTCTGCAATTTGGCCAGTGCGATTCCCACCCCCGTCGCAAAGTAGCATCCTTAACTCGCTGTCTATGTCCCTAAAGAATTTTTCTGGTATGTGACAGGGGGTATTCTGTATGATATACAAAATCTGGTGCAGGAACATCATCTTGAAGAGAACCGCCCTTCCCATCAAGGAGATTGGCAGCTTCCTCCAATGCATGACATCATTTTTAAACCGATCAAGCTGTGGTGCTAGGTTCCTTGCCAGGAACGCTGCGTCTGTTTTTTCAATCTGTATATCCGGGTATTTAAAACTTGTTTTAATCTGGAGGTCAAGAGAGACTTATCCCAATTAATCTGATACCCCGCGTAGCCCTCAAAAAGCCAAATGATCTGTAGCACCCTATTAATCGGGAATTGCGCTCTTGTCGCGTACAGAAGAACATCGTCAGCATACAACGATATCCTTTGCTCCCATTGCTCACCCCTGCTAATGCTCAAAATAATCGGGTCTCCTCTCTCCCATGCTGCCATGGGTTCGAGCACTAATGTGAACAATATCGGCGAGATGGGACACCCCTGCCTTGCGCCCTTCTGTACCGAGCTATTAACATGGACCCTCGCCATAGGTATATAGTGACGGGATCCAGGAGATAAACCCAGGCCCAAAGCCAAACCACTTCAAGACCTCGAACAGATAATTCCATTCCATACTATCAAATGCCATGCGGGCGTCTAGTGACAATAGGGCCGCCTCCACCCCGGGTTAGTCCTCCCCAAATGCATTACCCCATACAGTAGGTGTAGGTTGAGTCTTGTACTTCAGCAGGGCATGAATCCCGACTGATCCAGGTGTATCAACGTCAGAATGGAAACCTATAGTCTATTCACCAACACCTTCGCCAGGATTTTAACTTCTAAATTTAACAGCGAGATTGGCCTATATGAGCCGCACTGGTTTTCAGGCGTTGGGAATTACAACTATTTTCTCTGTTCGCTGGTACCTCGGTAGTGATCTCCCGGTCCAAAGAGTCCCTGTCCTCTTCTGCCAGTACTGGTAGGCACATTTCCGCTAGCAGTTCACTGCAGTCTTGGTGCCGACCTCATTGTCGTCGATTCATAAAGCCCCCCATAATAGTCAGAGAATACTTGTGATATGTCTTCTCCCTTCGATTGTATGTTCCAGTCGCTGTCTTGTATTTCCACCACCCAGTTCCTCTCTTTGTCCCGCTTTTCTAACCATGCAATCATTTTAGTAGCTTTTTTTCTTACCAAATCTGTTTTTATTGATTTTAGGTTCCACTTAGTCATGACAGGCAAATTACTTGAAAACGTACAGTCATGCATGCGGCTAATCGCCAACAGCTGGATATATAGGAACATTGGATTTACATGCAAAATGAATGTACCGCAATCGTTAAGAGAAGCGCTCACGCAGGAGCGAGGCTGGCTTGGAACTGAAAGTTGTGTTACAAGTACTGACGTTACAGTTCGACAGCAATGCATTAACATCATGCCAGTGTGTATAGCTCTGTCTCGGTCATTTACCCTGGGCATTTAAACAGATGGTCTATGTAATAACAATGGAACTATAACAGTGGCAGCATGAATCAGTGTATATACATTGAACTTCCTCACTCCCTCCCCACCCCACCCCACATCCAGACCCCGGTATCCCATTTGTATTTCGTGAGTGTGACTGCGCATTAGCGGTGACAACATGTGTACAGTAATTCGGCTAAGGGGAAAGATTTACGGGAATATCACGATGGCGCACTGGTGGAAGGCGTGTCTCCACGCGTGTGCTCTTTTCCTGCTCCCTCTGGTTGACTCCCTGTTCCCTCCCTCTTCACCTGCTGAAGCGTGCAAAGCATCTGCCCTCAGTGAGCCGCTATGGGTACCTTCCTCAGCCCCAGTTTTTCCTCCCTTCGAATGGCAATTCCCTCTGCTTTGGCCCATGCTTTAAGGGAATAGCTCCACGCCCGCGTGTTTGGCGGGTCCTGCGCTTTCCATCTCTTCGTAAGAAGGCTTTTCACAACCACAAGTCCCAGATCTAGGAACCGGGACGTCACCTTGTCCTTAGGGGTCCTCCTGAAGTGTGTAGCAGGTGTTGGAGCAATTCAAAGGGTATGGTGCGGCCTGTGTAACCCTGCAACAGTCCACTAATTGTGCACCAGTATGTACCCAGCCTAGGGCAACTCCATAACATGTGTAGCAATCCTGCCCCCTGCTCGCTACACACAATGCATCATTACAGTGGAAGTACCTGTTGATCAGTTCGGGTGTAAGATATGCCCTATGGACAATGAATAACTGAATTTGGCGGAATCGCATGTTTCTGGGTATACGCACGGGGATTTTTAGTATCCTTTCCCATTCCTTATCCGCCAATTGTCACCCCAGATCCAGCACCCATTTCGCGGCGGAGTGGGTCTAGGATGTAGGCCGTATGTGTGCGGAGCGCCGCCGCAAACCAGCGAACGAGGTGTCTGCCTCTCACCATAACATGCAAATACTGTATGGTTAGGTGTTGGCTGGGCTCCATGGTCATATCCCCCCATTTGGCGCCCAGTTTCGCTATTAGTGAGCGGTGTGCTAAAAACCGCCCAGACGTAAGCTCTTTCTCCTCCACTAGGGACTCATATGGTATGAGCGCACCATCTCGATATAGATCCCTGAGAGTGTGAACATCAGCTTCCCGCCATTCCGCGATTGTAGAGGCTGTGAGTACCCCCTCTCGTCTGGGGGATCAATCCAGTGGTATTGCGGTGCATATGGGATGACAGCATTGGTGAGATAAAGAGTCCTACCTTAACATTTGTATGCCACTGCCAATAGGGGTGGCGTCGGCAGTGCAACAGCAGCGGCAGGGTGAAAGAGTCTGGTAATTCGCTCCAGCTAGTATTGCGGTAGTAGTGTGGCCGTGTTCTCTCACCCCTGTCTGCTAGCCAGCGGGCTACCCACTGCAATTGGGCAGCAAGGTAGTAGTGTTCGAAACAAGGCGCGGCCAGGCCTCCCTGATCAGTCAGCAATTATAAGTTCGCCAATGCTAGCCTATACCAAGCGGTGCCCCATAGGAAGTCCCTTAACAGTTTAGTGAGTGTGGCAAAGAAGGCCCCCAGTATAAACAGGGGTAAATTGACTAGATAATACAGGAAGCAAGGGAGCATGACCATTTTGGCGAGCGCTACCTTGCCCGTAATTGTCAGCGGTAGCGTGTTCTAGAATCGCACCTGCGATCTAAGCGCCGCTACTGCCCTTCCCAGGTTCTCGTCAAGCAGGTCCACTGGTTGGTGGTAGATCTGTATCCCCAAGTAACGGAAGGTACCCTCCTTCCACTGTACTCGTGCGCCGTTAATTGTGTACCCCGGGTCAAGATTTCCCTCACCAAATGTGTAGAGGCAGGATTTACCTGCATTTACTCGAAGCCCCAAAATAGTGGCAAAGGTCTGCAGCAGTTGGGTGAGCTGTCCAGGTATATTTCCAATATCTTTCACATACACCAACAGGTCATCCACGTAGAGCGACACTTGATGGACCGCGTCTCCCAGCGGTATACCATCCCCCAGTGTCGCACGCATAGCCGCAGCCAGGGGCTCGATAGCCAGTGCGAACAGCAGCGGGGACAAGGGGCACCCTTGCCTGGTGCCTCGACCCTCCGGTATGGCCTCAGAAATGTACGGGCCCAACCGTACTCGGTCTGCGGGGTTTTTGTACAGCAGGTCAACCATTTGGAGGAACCCCATGTCCAATAGGTATCTCAGCAGCACAACAGACAGGTAGCCCCATTCTAAGCAACCAAATGCTTTCTCCAGGTTGAGGATGAGACATCCCGCCCTGGGCCACTCCCGCGCGGCTTCGGTCGCCACCCTGAAATATCTCCGCGGATTCAGTGACGTGCACCTTGCTGGAACAAACCCATTTTGGTCAGCGTGGACTAAGTGTGGAACCATCAACGCCAACTTGTCCGCCAGTACTATGGCGAGGATGTTGTAGTCGACATTAACAATCGCCATGGATCTATACGATCCTAAGGCTGTGGAGTCTCTATCGGGTTTTTGCAGAGAGACCAGGTACGCCTCCCACATCGAAGGGGGTAGTGTGCCCTCCTCCAGTGCTGTATTGTATATGGGTGTGAAGGAATGGCGCCAGGGACTCACGGTACGCCTTGTAATATTCCGCAGGCAGACCATCCGGCCCTGGCGTTTTCCCTGATGCCATGGAAGTGATCGCCTCCCCAATCTCTTCTAAGGAGAGGGGCTTGGTGAGTGCCTCCTTGTGTTCCTCCAAAGCCATGGGCAGTTGGATAGAGTCCAGGAAACTCTCCAGGACATGCCTGGGGCCATTTCCTCTAGCTCTGTAGAGCTGTGTGTAGTGTTTGGTGAGCACTCGGTGTATCTCGCGTTGTGCGTACACCAGAGTCCCCTCCACCATGCAAATTGCTCCTATCGGAGTGTGACTGCCCTCTTGTCGCAGCAGCCAGGCTAGTAGACGGCCCGCTCTATCAGCTCTGGCATGTGTTCGAGCCGTGTGTGCCGCATAGTGGTGGCATCTCAGACACTCCAGAAGTTCTGTGTTTTTAGCGCAGATTTACTCTAGCCGATGCGAATGTCTGCCCCCTCCTTCTCTTTCATGCTCGTACTGTAACAGCTCGGCCTCTAGGTGTGTGAGGGAGATTGATAGCGCCTTACTTATGTTCCACATTGCTCCCAGACAGTGTCCCCTGACTGCCACTTTGTGGGCATCCCATTCCACTAGCGCGTTGCTTGCCGTCCCTTCATTGATATCAAAGTATGTGAGAATAGCTGTCTCCAGGGATGACCAGAACTCCGGGTCCTCCAGCGTGCTCGGTTGGAGTCGCCATGTGGGCACAGGAGGGTGGTCTGCTTCCCAACTGATCTGGAACCATAAAGGATTATGATCGGAGTGTGTCCTCCCTAAATATTCTGATTTCGCAACGAGCAGGAGCAAAGACTGGGATCCCACCAGCCTGTCCAGTCGGACATGCAGATCATGACCTTGTGAGTAATAGGAGTATATTCATTCAGTCGGGTGGAGGATGCGCCACAGGTCCTCTAGTGCCCAGTTAAAGAGCCAGTCCCCAAGCGCTTGCGCATTTGACACAGCCGTTGTCGTGTGGAGAGGGGTAAAATATCTATCCAGATGATCATCGAGTACCATAACAAAGTCCCCGCCCAATAGCCAAGGGAGCCCTGCATAGGGGGTCAGTACCTGTGACAGCTGTGCTAAGAATGACGGCTGATCTATGTTAGGGGCATTATCAACCCCAGCAGTATAATTTGACCATTTAACTTCCCACGCACAAAGGTGTACCTGCCCTTCTGGTCTGTTACCACCTCCTCGCAGATGAATGGGGTTCCTGCCCGCACCCAGATCAGTGTACCTCGCGCATGTGCTGAGAAGGTAGTGCCATATAGTTGCCCTCTCCAGCATCTGCGAAGCCTGTTGAGCTCTGCCTGTGTCATGTGTGTCTCCTGTAAAAGGGTGATAACCACTGAGTGCCTCTGGAGGTAGGAAAAGATAGAAATAGCACCTCTTCGGTGTGTGGATACCAGGTATATTCCACGTTATGAAGTTAGTATGTGTCATTGCTAAGTTGGTTAGTCGAGCGCAGCATTGTACACGGGGGTCACGCCAGTGGGTCGGCGCCATGGCCAAAGAATTGCCTCTGTGGGCAGGTACCATGGTCTGGAGGGGGGGTTGAGTCGCTTCATGGCGTATCCCACATGGGGTGTCCGTCCAGACTTTTGTAACATGTGTGAATTACGAAACAAGTCCAGTATGGTGCCTGGTGGGTGTACGCACTGGGGGCGTCTTGTCCTTACTGTCTCCACTTAGTGTTCCCAGTGTGCTTAGGAGGTGCACCAATGCCCCGCACGCCCAGGACAGCGGGCAGGCCCGGTGTGGAGCACACCACATGGCTGCTGTTTACCTGCTATCCCAGCGTGGCACCCGACGCAGCCTGGCTCTCGCATGGCATTCCCAAGCCACCCCACAGGAAAACGCGCGCACCTCCCACCTTCCAGTGGCGTGGTGTGCCACGCACAAACAACATGTGTAAAGAAAATGGGTAAAGTACTACTTGCGAAGCTTGACTATGATTGAATCCAGTGATTCCTTTCCGAGTTCATATGATGCCATCTGCAGTCTGGGGGGTTACCCTCGGCATGTCCATGTCTTCTGATATTACTGTAGATGGGGATGATGGGCCGCTGGTTCCTGTTGTGTCTGCATGAAGACGTCTCTGCTGTCACCGCCATGTGCAGTTCCGAGGGTTGCCACTGCCTCTAAGACATCTTGTCGCTCCATCCTGATTTTCTCTGGGCTTGGCACTACTTGACTTGGCCGTGTTGCCTGGGGTCTCCCACACCGCTTCTGCCTTCGGGTTCTCCGTGCTGTCGAGCCGCCATCTACTGGGCCCGGATTGCGCATTCCCGTCCACCTTCCAGACTCCTTCAACCAGTACTACGCCTCTGCGGGGGGGGGGTCAAAGAAGTGGGCCCCTCCTTCGTCACTACTCGCAGTCGGGCGGGAAACAGCAAAGAGTAGGGCAGCTCCAATTCCCGGAGTTGATGCTTAACTGCTGTGTAATTGCTTTTGTGTCGTTGCACAAGTGGGATGTAGTCTAGAAAGAACATTACTTGGCTACTGCCACTTTGAGGTCTCCCAACTTCCTGGTTCCACGTAACACCACTTCTCTGTCTCTGAAGTTGAGGAGTTTGAAGAGGAGTTTGAAGAGGAATGGGCGGGGCCTGGTGCTCGGTCGGGGCCTCTGGGCCAGCACCCGGTTCGCTCTCTCCACCACGAATTGTGGCGACAATGCCCCCTGAGGCAACAGGTCTCGCAGCCAGCGCTTAAGGTACTGTTCTGGGTTTCTGCCCTCTTCCCCCACTGGAAGGCCCACCACACGCACATTGTTGTGCCGGAAGCGCCCTTCTGCATCTTCTGCAATGTCTTCGAGTGCATGCACTCGGTCCATTATATCCTGTAGCGCAGCAGAGTGATTCTGGGCAACAGGCTGAAGTTCCTGGAGAGTTTGGTCTTGAACTGCAACCTTGTTCTCAGCCAACTTGCGAAGGTCTGCATGGAGGAGTGTGAAGGCAGAGGTGACTTTGTAAATCCTTGATTCCAGGGACGTCTGGTCTGTTCCAGGGTATCGCAAATCTTCTCCACTGCAGCAAGCACCAAATCCATTTGAGCCGCTAAAACTGCTGCTTGCGATTCCATCTCCGCTCCTTGCCTCCCATGTGGGGGATCCAGGCTTCCCATGCACGGAGGCCTTTGCTGTGCCTTGTCTCTCAGGCAGCCCATTACAAGCTGCTGTGCTGTTGGCATCCATGAGCAGCCCTTCCTGTGGATGGTCCTGGCTGTCGGCGGGGCACCGGCCCTGTACTCTGGGCCTCCGGGTCCACCTCTAATAGTGTACTGAGCTTGTTACCTGGCGGGGTTTGTAGACTGTGGTTGTTTTTTACCCCCCTGTGGATGTCGTCTGAGTTTAGAAGCAGGTCCCGCGGCAGGTGATCTGTGTGTCCCTGAATGCACCACAGCAGGGGAGCTTTCTGCACTCACTGTACGACGGACGGTGAGGGTATCCTCAGTGGGTTCCTGCGTTATATCCAATCCCTCCCTACTGCGTAATTCACTGCTTCCTACCCGGCCCCATCCAAGGAGCACCACAGTGGGCACCGAGTACTCCGCCCTGTGTTCCAGTCACGCACCGCAGCGCTGTTGCAACTGTAGTCGCAGCCTGCTAGGTGGCACTCGCCTGATCCGTCCGCCTTCGCCTTTGTAGTCTCATGGTCCGCCTTAACAGGGCTCCTCAATGTTCTGTGCTACCACTAGGCAGCGGGCATCCGGCCAGTGATTGAGTGTCTCCTCCAGAATTATATGTCTGGGCCAGCAGTTCACCTCCTCAATCTGCCCGACTAGGTGGGCCAACCCCTACCGCCCCAATGGGCCTCAAACTGCCCCTGCCTCGGGCCGGTGTCTCCTTCAGCTACGCCTCAGACTGTTCAAGGGGTTTCGCAGGCACCCAACTCTCCTCGTGCTGCCCCGTCAGCCCTCAGGATGTCACATCTCCCCCACGTACAGCAACCCAAATAGTGAGCATCAGGACGTGTCCCCACCAAAAAGATCTGCTGCGCCCCGCAGTCCCAGTTGTAGTGCATCCTATTTGCACCGTGCTACGTCCGCTACTGCCGCTTGTAGGTTGCTACAGCCCACTTCCTCCCCGGTGTGTCCCTGAGGTTTCCCGGAGGGCCTTTCCTGCGCTTCATCACCTCACCTTACATGTCCGCAGTATCAGCATCATGGCGCCCGTTCAGCCCAGGTGCTGTCATTTTGTCTGCCCCGGAGATCAATGGTCCCTTCAATTACGTTGCTGCAGCGCCCACCAAAGGTCTCCAACCCTGGATTCCTTGTTTTCTCTCCTGGGGGTTTCAGGGCCCCCAGTGCCACCCACCAATGGCGATTATTGCTGTGGGCTGCTCCCGGCTCACTCCTCCCCTCAGTGGCGCTGGTAGATGCGCGCCAGGGGCGGTCAGCACTCAATTTCAGCTCGGTGCCGCTGCCACCTCCGGGCACTGCAAGCCGCCTTTAACTGCCCCCTTTCTGCCTCCACCTCCAGGCACTGCGGGCTGCCTCTAACTGCCCCCAGGGGGTCCCTGCCCATTGGCAGTTGGCCTCGGACCCATTCGTACGTCCACCGATCGTGGAGGTCTCCCTCCCGCCGGGGCTGTCACCTCCGCGCCCACCGGATGTCAGTTTGAGGGCAGTCACGAGCACCAGCCGCAGCGCCAGTCTCAGATTCCATGGGCCGCGACCTCAATCCCGTCTGTGGGAGAATAACTCTGTTGGGTCTCACAGGTGCCTCTCCTCAGTGTCTCACCGGTCCCGGGCATTTACTGCGTGGTGGGCACCCCTTCAGGATCATTTGGGCGGATAATCAGGGGATAGTAGTCGGAGCGCTAGATGCTTGCATCCACCATGCTGCCTGGTTAGCCATGCCCCCCCATCATTTTAGTAGCTTTGTCCCCCAAATCATACATCCGTTTCTAAATTGCCATCGCTGCCGACCTCACTGCGTTCATTGACATATTTTGTAAGTCCTGTTTCCGCAGGTCAATTTGGTGTGCCAGTTCCTTATCTGTTTCCCCCCTCAAGATAGCACACTTGCATTTCTAGTAGTGCTATCCCTTACTGGTCCCAGTGCAGCTTCTTTTCTTTGTTTTCTGCACCTATACATGCTTGGACATATCCCCTCATTACAGGCTTAAATGCCTCCCAGAGAGTACTAGCCCCCTCTACTGACCCTTCATTCTCCCAAAAGTAGAGCTGCGCTCTCTCTTTAACCTTCTGAGCATTCTCTTTATTTTGAAAGAGCCAGAAATTCAGTTTGGGTGGCACTGTTTACTGGAGCTCTGGGCCTCTCAACGTAATTTCCAACGGGGAGTGATCTATCATCTTATATACCTTGCGGTCTAATTCTAGTGTTAATGAACCACCCCTCACCTCCTCAGTGTTTCAGAATGTAATCCAGTTGCAAATAGCTGGTATGGCGTCAGAGTAAAAGGTGTGCTGTCGGAACCCCTGATTGTGTAACCTCCAAAGATCAGTCAGTCCAACTGCCTCCGTAAATGCAGAAAGTGACTCCACCCCTACCATTCTCACTGCCGCAGAATCTCTATCCTGCCCGAGTCCATAGTAGATTCATGTCCCCTCCCAGCACCAATGCGCCTGAAGGGAGGCCCATTAGTAAAGCTCCAAATGCCGTGAATGTATCTGCTCATGCTGCTGGGGGGTGTAGCAGGAGACCAGCTAAGGGCTTGTCCCTCCCAACTCTCTACCAGAGCCACAAATCTACCCAGGAGATCATGTTGCACTTTACCCACAAACAACGGGTCCCGTTTTTTACCATTATTCCCACACCCTGGAACCGGAAGTATAGCTTGCATGTGCTACCAGTCTATAGCCATATCTGTCTACTACTAGATACTGCTGACCCTTAAGGTGTGTCTCCTGCAACAGTACAATACTCGGGGCATGGTGGTGCAAGTACTGACCCATCAAGCCTTGTTTGTCTGCCCCCCACCCTCTGAGGGAAGTCTGATCCAAAATCCTGCCTAACTACCCGTTCCTGCGATGCCATCCCTGTCGTAGGTGTCCCAATTCTTTGCTCTCTAACTCCTGCAACCCGTGAACATGTTTGCATATTCCGAAAAAGCTGACATTTCAACGGAAGAAAACTCCCCCAAAACTTAACATTCCCCCACAAACATACCATCCCCCCTTCCTGCTGGCAGCTATCACAACTCCCACCACCCCAACTTACTTGTCACCCTTAACACAACCATCAACAGTGGGGTTGGTCCTATGTTGAACACCCTTACGTTTAAAGAATATAGGTCTATCCTACCAGACAGCCGTATTTGTCCACAGTCAATCGTCCCCATGCAAGATTCACACCCATATCATCCCATCTCCATAGTTCATAGATCCTCCTGAGGCCACCTCCGCCAGTTCCAGACCCTCCGCGTGGACCCATTCTCATGTATACATCAATTTGCTTCTTCTACGGCTGTCCTACGTCTGTCTCGCCAGTTCCCTCTTGGCGACCTGGAGCCAACAGTACGCCATCCTTCCAGTCATTCCATAACCTCCTCTGGAGCTCCAAAGAATCATACTTTCCTGTCCGCTTCAGCTCTCAGTTTTGCTGTGTACATCATGGAATACTTAATTTCCATGGCCCTTAATTCCTTTTTCACCACCTCAAATACACGTCTCTGGCACTGCATGTTCAATGTGAAGTCCGAGAAAAATCTGATTACTGCGTTCTCGTGTAGCATGTCACTGTGTTTATGCGCTGACTGTAAAATGGCATCTCTTTTGCGGTAAATACAAATCTCGGCAATAATTGTGAGCGGCAGCGCTCCTGGCTTGGGTTGCAGAATAGGGGTTCTATGCACACGCTCAATTGTAAATTTGAACGGAGCAACGTTTGGGCTTGAGATGGTTCAAGATCAGGGCCTAGATGTATCAAGATTCCATTTTGCGAATCTTAAATAGCGATTTCTTGCGAATCGCTATTTAGAATTCGCAAAATGGAATGTATGTAAAAAATTGCATTTTTTTTGCGATTCTTTATTTATCTTTATTTGCGAATCCGCATTTTGCGAATTCGCAAATAAGGAATAATTCCCCATGCATTCCTATGGGCCAGGAGGCCCATAGGAATGATTGTGCAGTAATTCTCAAATTGTGAATTCGCAATTTGCTAATCGCAATTTGAGAATTATTTCAAGGGTGCAGGGGTGTCTCATGGACACCCTGCTGCACCCCTGAAACTTACATGTGTGTGCATATGGCACACATACATGCCCTATGGGCATGTATGTGTGTCACATGCCACCTTCAAAATAGTCATAATTTGATTTTTAAAAGGATTTCGCAAATTAACACGAACCTCAAATTGGTGTTAATTTGCGATTCCTTAACCCAAATTCGCAATTTAAGAAAGTTTCATACATGCCATTTAAGGAATCGCAAAATTGCGATTCCTTAAATGCATAAGCAAAATAAGGAATCGTAATTTTTTGCAATTCCTTATTTTGCTAATTTCTGATACATCTCAAAAGATGCTAAATGTCAGTTTGCGATTCCTTAAGGCCGAAATTCTGCGAATTTCGGCCTTAACGAATCGCAAAAGGCTTGATACATCTAGGCCCAAGTCTTCCAAGAATAGGTCCATACTAGGCCCTTCCATTCCCTCCGGCACTCCCACCAGGCGTATATTGTTCCTTCCTGCCCGCCCTTCTTGTTCTTACAGCTTAGCAGCCATAAGTTCCTGCTGTTTTGTAAGGACCTGGACACTCTCCTCTAGGCTCTTTGTACTTATTACTAGGTGCATAACTTGAGTTTCTGTGGCCACCACCCTGTCAGACATTTTTCTGGAGTCTGCACGTAGAAGGCTGACATCGAGCTTTACAGCGTCAAGCTATTTATCATATTTAATAAAATCCGACTCTACCATGTCGGAATTTATCAGGTGCAATAAAATCACATTAAGCATGAGTCTGTGGTGAATAAGAAGCTGATTCGGTGCGTACAGCACCTAAACTCACCTGTTCTGTTAAATACCGGGTAATTCTCCACAGATACAATTAATCAGGTTGGCCTGCTGATAATGATCACAATATTCATAATGTCAATTTGTTAGGCAACAGGAGTAAACATATCACATTTACCGGGCCACTTCCAATGAGCCTCCTCGACTGCGGGGAGACAGTATCCCTGATCCTCCTTACCTCTCTGCTGTGTTTTACACCATATCCCACTACACCCTCATCAAAAGACTCTACAGCATCGGCATACAGCATAAAGCCCTTAAGTGGATCACCTTCATCTATGCACAATCAATTCAGAGCATCGGGCCGCCTCCATTCACCTCTGAACCCAAGGATATAAAATGTGGCATGCCCCAAGGATCATCCTTCTGTCACACATTGTTTAACACCTACATGAAACCCCTCACAGACATTGTCAGATCCCACTGCATCAACATAGTCTCCTACGCTAATGAGACTCAACTCACCCTCTCTCTCACTGGAGACCCCTCCACCACCAGATCAAACTTCTGAGATGCCACGACCATTGTAGCCAACTGGATGAGAGCCAATCACCTTAAACTAAACTCCAACAAGGCAGAAACACTAATCCTTGGGAAAAGCACATCCATATGGGACCATAGCTGGTGGCGAGCAGAACTTGGACCCACACCGGTGCCAACATGCCATGCATGTAACATAGGCATCTTCCTCAACAGCGAACTGACCATGACACGACACGTCAACGCAGTTGCCTCCTCCTGCTTCCACACCCTTCGCACTCTCTGCAGAAGTTTCAGATGGATTCCAGTCAACTCCAGAAAGACCGTCACTCATGCCCTTGTCAAACGCTGCCTCAACTACAGCAATACGCTCTACGCCGGCATCTTCACCCAGCACCTACGAAGACTCAAGACAACACAGATCGCTGCTGCCAGAATAATCCTGGACCTCCCCAAATGGAGCCACATCACCCCACCTCAGAAACCTCCATTGCCCCCCATCCAACAGAGATACTAGATCAACTTCCTCACACATACTTAGAAAGTCCTACGCGATCAAAGATCGGCCTACATCAATCACTGACTCTGCTTCCATTCACTTGCAAGACACCTGCGCTCCTTCTTGCTAGCCCATGCACAACCCCGACATCTGTCATAGCTGCATCGAGGGCACTCCTTCTCCTACATCGCTGCCAAAACCTAGAACAACCTGCCTCTCCACCCTCTAACAGCTCCCTCCCTGGCGTACTTCAGAAGAAGAATGAAGACCTGGCTTTCCAACGGAGACCCTGCAGCCCCAGCGCCCAGATACCCCTAGCGCAGACAGTGCTGTGCTATTCATATGTTGTTTGATTGATTGAATGAGGGTCATGGTACAAACAGGCAGCATTATAAGATAATTTAGGATGTTATGGCGCTCGAAGCAGAGATTTCTGCAACAGGGTAAAATACTGATAAATTATCACTGCACATGCTGCAGAAAGCTCTGTAAACTGATCATCATGGTTTTGTACCATCCAAAAATATCTTAGTAAAAATGATAAAATACTTAGTAAAAGTGTATACGTGCTTGCAACAGAGTGCTGCATGTAACCTGCAGGTCACAGGCCTTTACCCCAAGTGAGACAGCTGAGTGGGGCAGTGGATTTGCTGCATTGATTCTTGTGAACTGTGGAGCAGATTTTCCAATCCGAGTTAAACAGTTCAGTGTAATATGCATCCACCATGACCAGCGGCTTTTAGACTATAAAGATATTGATTGTATATGTTTGCAGGTATAACAATTTTTTTCGTTTTCGTTAAAGGCGGATAAAATGTATATTTATCAAACATATATTTGTCACTGTGGCGCAACTTTTCCAGTGGTGTGATTTATTTTTACAAATCATTGTAATCAGGTTTCAGGCTTGTCAGTCCATTCAATATAAGTAACCCGAGGCTAATTACAAATTCTACAACACACTGATTAGCTAATTGAAAACTGTTCCCCAGAACAAAGGTGTCCTGGTGACATGGAGTCTGCTGTAACCCTATCAAACAGGAACTATAATGCGAAGTGACCTGGAGGATTTGACCTTGGCAGGTGCCTCCTGAAGAGTTCCTTTGTCTGTATCCTCTTTGGCTTCATCTGATTTCGGATGTCTGATTTCAAATGCTGGCTTCCAACTAAGAATTAACTCGCTCTTGTGGGGAAAAAAGTTCAATCCATTGACCCCCATCGTCCCTGCAGACTGATAACTGAGCACCGCTCAAAAACAGGTCTTATAATCGGTGTACGAATACAAAGCGAACTGATAAAGGGACATTTCACAAATTAATAAAGGCAGCACCACTGTCATTTTCACACACGCCTTCTCACGTGCTATTTCTCGTGCTTACTTGTTAACTGTAGTATGTTGTTATTCGAAGGTCTATGTCTCATGCCAAGGCACGATCTGCGATCGGGTCGTTCAGCTGGAGACATACGGTTAAGTCAGTTGTTAATAGTATTTACATAACATTTAAAAGTACTAAAGTTATAGTTAAGTAGTTTAAGTGCGTGTAAGGTTAAAAAAATTTCAGGACAAGGTGTGTATACGATTTATTTTATATTTAAGGTAATTCAACTTCTTTATTTACCATTATGTGCGCACAAGGTTATACGCTTTCTCCACCTTAAAGTTATTGGGCTGCAGGTAGTTCTCCATGCATGCCATGGATAGAGTGGAAAGCTTATTTTTTAAATTACATTGAGACATTGGATGCCAATGGCAAAATGAAACCTCCAGAAAAAAAGGAATATTTTTACATTGTTTGGGATCTGAGGGTTTGAAAGCTTTCAATCAATTACCTGTGTCACAAGCCAGTGGTGATTTGAATGTGTTTGATAAAGCATTGCATGACTTTGATAAGTATTGTTCTCTGAAAGTATGTATAGGTATTTCAAGGTATAAGTTTTTCCAAAGAAAGCAACGGAGTGAGGAAACAGTAGACAATTTTGTTTCTGCTCTTAAGACCTTGGCATTGGATTGTAAATTTGGAAACTTGCAAGAAGATCTAATTAGAGATCAGGTAGTGATGCATTCAAGTAATGAAACCATCCAAGAAAGACTTTGGATAAATGGAGATGAAAATTTAGATTTTGCAATAGCTATTGTGAGGAAGGCAGAACTTTCTTGTAGGAGTGCCCAGCAAGTCAAGGGTAAAGATGCATCTATTAGTAAAGAGATTGTGTCCAAGATTAACTCAAAACCTGAAAATAAGAGTCAAGATTTTCTGAAAAAGAAAACAAACCTTTAATCCAAAAGGTAATGTTGAAGAACTTAAGGGAAATTTAAAGTGTTATAGGTGCAATAGCAAATCTCATTTGGCTAATAACAAGAGCTGTCCTGGTTTAAAACAAAAGTCTTCTAACTGTGGTTTGGTAGGGCATTTTATGTCTGCATGCAAAAGGAGTAAGGGCAACCAAAAGGTGAAATGCATTGAGCAAAGTGATAACAGTGAGGATGATGGTTGCTCAAATGACTCAAACAATTGTTCGTTTGTTTTGAATGTCAAAGAATCTAAAACAGTTGTTTTGAATATTGATGGCACATCCATAAAGAAAAAACCAGTGTGTGATATGGTCATTGGTGGTGTTAAAATTAATATGTATGCTGACTCAGGTTCACCTTATTCCATTATAAATGAATCAGTATGGAAAAAATCATTTGTGAATAGGTTGGGTAGCCAATTAGAAAAGACAGATATTAGTCTTGAAGGATATTCTGGTGGGAGAATAGATATCTTAGGCTTTAGAACGTTAGTTTTCGGTTCAAGAATAGAAAATGTGTCACAAAGCTTTATATTTCAAAAAAAGGTCCTTCAGTCCTTAGTTGGTTTGATCAGGGAAAACTTGATATCATTTTGAATCCTAATAGTCCTAATCGTGTAATGTTAGTGGATGAGCAGAATGGTATTGCTGCAATGATGTTAAACAAATTTCCGAATGTTTAAAAAAAAACATTGGGAAGTTAACTAATTTTAAACATGAAATTAGTTTGAAGGAAAATGCATGCCCTAAAGTACACAATGCACTAAACATTCCTTTTGCTGTTCGGGAAGAAGTCAAAAACTAATTAGATGCTGTGGTCAAGGATGGTATCATAGAGAGAATTGAGTCATCACAATGGGTTTCTCCCATTGTGGTTGCGAGAGGGGCCAATGGCAAAGTTAGACTTTGCATTGACTTGCGCCATCTAAATAATAATATTGTTATAGATCAATTTCCGCTTCCCCGTATTTCAGAATTGCTATCATCTGTTGGTGGGTCAAAGTTCTTTTCAACTATAGACTTGTCTGCTGCCTACCACCAGATAGAACTACATGAGAAGAGTAAGGATCTCACTGCCTTCATCACCCTATTTGGGTGTTTCAGGTTTAACAGGATGCCTTTCGGGTTGGCGTCGGCAGCTGCCATCTTCCAAAGGGTAATGCAAGACGTTTTAGAGAGTTGCAAAGAGGCTGTGTGTTTTCAGGACGATATATTGATATTCAGTGACAGTAAAGAAAAGCACATTTCTGCTTTAGAGAATGTCCTGGATGCACTTAACCTACATTGTCTTACTATCAAACATGAAAAATGTAAGTTTGGTGTTCATTCGGTAAATTATTTAATCCATGAATTATGCGAAGAGGGAATTAAACCTAAATCTGATCTTTTAGAAGCTATTAAGTCTGCGCCGCATCCCCAGTCTAAAGATGATGTGAGGTCATTTTTAGGGTTAGTTGAGTTCTACGCAAAGTATGTGGCAAATATTTCATGTAGAACGTTTAACATTAGACAGCTGATCAAGAACAGAGTTATTTTTTTTGTGGTCAGAGGAGTGTGAAAAATAATTTAATGATGTGAAAAGAGCAATATGTTCAGCTACTGCCCTTTCTTGTTTTGACCCTTCTTTACAAAATATTATCACCACGGATGCAAGCTCAAAAGGGCTGGGTGCGGTACTTGCACAAAGAACCAAAAGTGGTAGGGAATTCATTATTGTGCACGCTTCCAGGGCTTTGACTCCTTCTGAAGCGAAGTACCCCACGATTGAGAGAGAAACCTTAGCATGTGTGTGGGCGCTGGATCACTTTAGGGTGTTCGTATGGGGTAAGGAGTGTCTATTAAGGAGTGACCATAAACCTTTGGTACGCGTACTTACTACGGAGGGCATGTTAAGAGCTTCTGCACGCATTGCACGTATGTCAATGTGTTTACAAGATTTTATTTATGACATACAATATGTACCTGGGAAAGATAATGTTTCTGCAGATTTTTTGTCTAGGAAACCTTTACCCATTCAAGAAGATCTGTATAATGAGTGGGATGATTTTCATGTTGCCATGGTTCATTATGAAGGCCCTATGTCAATTAATCAAACTCTATGGTAAAATTAATTTGAGGAGGATGAGATTTTGAAAAAAGTTGCAGACTGCATTGCTGGGGTTTGGCCTGATAAGAAATATATTAGTTCAGAGCTTAGGAGTTTCTGGGAAGTGAGATCTGAGCTTTCATGTGATAACAATATCATCAAGGGAGGTGAACGTATTGTTCCACCCAATAGTGTAAGGGAGACCATAGTTTTACAAGGTCATTATGGTCATAGTGGTATTGTCAGGACCAAACAGCAAGTTAAGAATTTATTTTGGTGGCCAGGCATGGATATGTTTATTGAACGCATAGTCAGAGAATGTGTTGTTTGCGCAAATTCTGACAAGTCTTTGACTACACTTAAACCTAACATGGGTGAGCACATTATTCCTGAAAATCCGTGGGAGACTATTGCTATGGACATTATGGGTCCCATTGGTTGTGACTCAAAGTATATCATTGCAGCCATTGATATTTTTTCTTAATGGCCAGTCATCAAGATTGTTGATAAAATAGACACTGATTCTGTACTGTGTTTTTTAGATAGAGTTTTTACTGAAGAGGGTTTACCTGTTAGACTCATAACTGACAATGGAGTACAGTTTAATTCTAACAAAGCTAAAGATTATTTTGGAAGATTGGGAATAATACATGCCACTACTTCTCTATATAATCCAAGTGGAAATGGGGTTATAGAAAGATTTAATAGAGTTCTTAAAAGTGCAATACAATCAGTTGGAAATGAAGGTACAAAATGGGAATTGGAAGTTCATAAGAAAGTATGGATGTATAGAACCACTGTGAATTCCATGACTGGATATTCTCCGTTTGAAATCATGAGGGGAAGACTTCCTAGAACTAAGGTAAATCCGTCATGGTTAGTTAAATCCACTTCTTCCAATGTAGATTTAGAGAAAGTTAAAGAAAATCTTGCTCATACTCATAGTATTAATAAGAAATACTTTGATGGGAAATGTGGTTCTAAAATTGATCCAAAAGTGGAAATTGGTATGTTCGTTAAGGTAAAAAAACCATGGAAGGTTAAAAAAGGAGAACATGTATTCATGGGTCCTTTTGAGGTCATAGAGGTTTTGAAAAATTCAGTAAGGTTTTCGGATAATATAGTATGGAATCTCAGTAGGATTGCTATTCTTAAGGCTGATAAAACGATTTATAACAAGACTTTTAACTGGAACCATTCGGAATATTCTTATTTAGATGATGATCTGGAAGGTAATGTAATGAAGATGGAAGAATAATCAGTAGTCGAAGTGTGGGGAGTGAAGGTAGTTCTTCTTGTCAAAATGTAAATATTCAGTCTGTTAATAATGATGAGGTTATCCTGCAGTAAAGAACAACAAGAAAACCTAAGTGGATGTCTGATGTTATTGCTTTTGTCAAAGGGAAGTTAGAAACCTAATATGAAACTGTAATTGAAGTTTTTTTTGTGTTTTTTTGATTTTTATTTTATTCTACTTATTTATTTGTTTTGTTTTATTAAGGGAGGAAGGTGTGTCATGTTCACACGCGTCTTCTCACGTGCTATTTCTCGTGCTTACTTGTTAACTGTAGTATGTTGTTATTCAAAGGTCTATGTCTCATGCCACGGCACGATCTGCGATCGGGCCGTTCAGCTGGAGACATACGGTTAAGTCAGTTTTTGTGCGCTGACCGGAGCTGCAGGACGTGTAGCCGGTAGTGCTTCCTATTCTTCTAATAAACTTATGATTATTTCTACAATTTGAGTGTGATCAATACTCAACAACCTCGTGGGGTAACAACTTGTAGACGCATTTTGAAAGAGTTCATAGAGATGAGTAAATAATTCAATTGGTTCGAGCTATAGTTTTTAACCTCAGTTTTGATTTTCAAATAAGGTCTGCTGTCTATGGGCAGCTTGGATAAGAGACAGTGGGCAAGTTGTAGGTTACACATGTAACTCTTATGTTCAGTTGTCTTCTTTGTCAGGATGACGTTTGCCTGCCTCATCAGTAAGCTGATGAGGCAGGCAAACGTTGGCAGACAAGACCCATTTTAAATGAAATGGTTGACAAATGCATTGTGATGCTGGGTCCCCATAATTCCTTTCGATATAAATGAAAGGAATTTTCTTTTGATAATGTGTCTCCAACACAGTGTTTTACTGGCAGCATACACTTGTTGACATTTCAGTGCGAATTGTGATATAGAAAATCACACTGTCTGAAGAAAAGTGTAGACCTGGTACTGAAAGAGCTCTGACGTCAGAGACTCTCCTGCAGACGATCAGGCATATCCGGTAAGCTAGTGTAACAGAGAGATCCTTCAAGGACAGAAAGTAATTGCGAAACCAAGAGACCAGAAATGAAAGTATGACCAACACATCCCAGGCAAAGGACTAATTAAGCTGAGAAGGTCTCTTAAGACCATGCCTTTCATGAAACAACAGGTCAGAGGGTCTTTACTGTAGGGAGTTAAAGGAAGGAAGGAGCAGATGAGAAACTGTGGTTAGTTCTAGAAAGTGAGGAAGCAGACTAGAGAGGGCCAATGGGGGGGTTAATATTCCATCTTGCAAATGAAGCATCTGGTGAAGAGGAGAACTCTGGGAAGAGGATTTAATGGATGTAAAGCATAATGGCAGAACTTGGATCAATCCTTGAGAAGGTGTCTGTTGTACCTACATCTGGGTGCAACTTACAAAGATGAGAAGTTGGCGATTCAGACAAGAAATTAATAGGTCCCTGGCCAGGGATCTCGGAGTTGGCACAACGTCCCAAAAATAGTTTCATGAAAGATCCAGTTGCTGGAGTTCTTGAGATATCTGGGGAACCAATCTCCAGTAGAATTGGAAAGAGGCAGGATGGGTTTTGCTATCACAGAGAGGCTCTTATGGAGTCAATGCTTCCATAGTTTATGGGAGAGGGCTTTGATTTTGCTCCTCATACCTTGTTGATAAATCTTGCTGTTGACACATTGCTCATGCAGAGGACAATTCAGAAGTGGTTCTTGATGAATTTTAATTTATTTAAGTGCTTTCAGCTCATAATACAAAGCATAGCTTTCTTTGACACATACAATTAAAAACAAAATATTAAACTTTAAAAAGAGTTTAAAAACTAGGCTAAAATACTATATACACTAAAGCAAAGCCAAATATATCCTGCCCAAAAAGATCAAGGACATAAAAAACTGGTCCTACAGCTGACAGCCAGAGCTACTCACAAAGTAGAATGGGCTAGCAGATATTAACACCGAGATTGCTCTTGTTAAGCAGGCCAAAGCTTCGTGCGAATATCCCAGTTGAGCCTCAGTTATAGGCCCATTGCCCTGGTTACATGTCCAGCAATGTCTCCTAACAAAAAGAATAGATGGTCCGCCTTATTCCAGGTTGTTGTTATTGTGCAGGTTCTTAGACATTGTATTAGATCCCACCTTGCAATAAAGGTTGCAAGAACCATGAAATGTTGCAAGTCTTCCTTTTCATCACATAGGAATTTGTCTGTAACCTCCGGGTGGCGTCCATTCTTGATTTTATTTTGGAACTAAAACCCCCTCATGCCTCCCCTTCAGACTAGGCTAAAAAGTCTTCTTTCTCTGCTGTTGCTACTAAAACGAGATATTATTCAGCCTGCATGTGGGGATGGGCCAAACAAGCCAATGCGGCAGCTCATTTCTTTTTAGATTTTCAAGGGTGAGCAATATTTCTTCTTTCAAGATCAAAGATTGCTCGTTTATTATGGCTTTTTGCCTCTTTTTTTTTACAACAAACGTAGGTTCTTGGATGGTGCTAAGTGCAGCCTCTCTGCCTCCTAATTCCATTTACAAACAAAACAGGTGATGGACAGAATGTGGATCAATGTCACACATTCACCCCAGTCCAAAGATCTGGGCCCAAATCCATTGTTTTTTTGCACTCCACACCACCCTGGGTTAGACAATGGCGATATGCAAATCAGCTCTGACCCTGTGCCCAATGGAAATAGTCCAGTCCGAACTACAAAAGCCATGTCCTTCCCAGAACGGAATCAAGCATCCGAGGACCGGACCGGTTTCGAGGTAACACCTCTCATCAGCCCGGCTAGCTTGACTCCAGTGGTGTGGAGTGCCTGGGACCCACGTCTGAGCATCCCCAGCGCACCTATGGCGGCAATTGCAAACAAAACAGGTGATGGACAGAATGTGGATCAATGTCACACATTCACCCCAGTCCAAAGATCTGGGCCCAAATCCATTGTTTTTTTGCACTCCACACCACCCTGGGTTAGACAATGGCGATATGCAAATCAGCTCTGACCCTGTGCCCAATGGGAACCGTCCAGTCCGAACTACAAAAGCCATGTCCTTCCCAGAACGGAATCAAGCATCCGAGGACCGGACCGGTTTCGAGGTAACACCTCTCATCAGCCCGGCTAGCTTGACTCCAGTGGTGTGGAGTGCCTGGGACCCACGTCTGAGCATCCTCAGCGCACTTATGGTGGCAATTGCAAACAAAACAGGTGATGGACAGAATGTGGATCAACGTCACACATTCACCCCAGTCCAAAGATCTGGGCCCAAATCCATCGTTTTTTTGCACTCCACACCACCCTGGGTTAGACAATGGCGATATGCAAATCAGCTCTGACCCTGTGCCCAATGGGAACAGTCCAGTCCGAACTACAAAAGCCATGTCCTTCCCAGAACGGAATCAAGCATCCGAGGACCGGACCGGTTTCGAGGTAACACCTCTCATCAGCCCGGCTAGCTTGACTCCAGTGGTGTGGAGTGCCTGGGACCCACGTCTGAGCATCCCCAGCGCACTTATGGCGGCAATTGCAAACAAAACAGGTGATGGACAGAATGTGGATCAATGTCACACATTCACCCCAGTCCAAAGATCTGGGCCTAAATCCATCGTTTTTTTGCACTCCACACCACCCTGGGTTAGACAATGGCGATATGCAAATCAGCTCTGACCCTGTGCCCAATGGGAACAGTCCAGTCCGAACTACAAAAGCCATGTCCTTTCCAGAACGGAATCAAGCATCCTAGGACCGGACCGGTTTCGAGGTAACACCTCTCATCAGCCCGGCTAGCTTGACTCCAGTGGTGTGGAGTGCCTGGGACCCACGTCTGAGCATCCCCAGCGCACTTATGGCGGCAATTGCAAACAAAACAGGTGATGGACAGAATGTGGATCAATGTCACACATTCACCCCAGTCCAAAGATCTGGGCCCAAATCCATCGTTTGTTTGCACTCCACACCACCCTGGGTTAGACAATGGCGATATGCAAATCAGCTCTGACCCTGTGCCCAATGGGAACAGTCCAGTCCGAACTACAAAAGCCATGTCCTTCCCAGAACAGAATCAAGCATCCGAGGACCGGACCGGTTTCGAGGTAACACCTCTCATCAGCCCGGCTAGCTTGACTCCAGTGGTGTGGAGTGCCTGGGACCCACGTCTGAGCATCCCCAGCGCACTTATGGCGGCAATTGCAAACAAAACAGGTGATGGACAGAATGTGGATCAATGTCACACATTCACCCCAGTCCAGAGGGTCAGAGCTGATTTGCATATCGCCATTGTCTAACCCAGGGTGGTGTGGAGTGCAAAAAAACGATGGATTTGGGCCCAGATCTTTGGACTGGGGTGAGTGTGTGACATTGATCCACATTCGGTCCATCACCTGTTGTATTTGCATATTCCGCCCTAAGTGCGCTGGGGATGCCCAGACGTGGGTCCCAGGCACTCCACACCACTGGAGTTAAGCTAGCCGGGCTGATGAGAGGTGTTACCTCGAACCCGGTCCAGTCCTCGGATGCTTGATTCCGTTCTGGGAAGGACATGGCTTTTGTACATACATACATACAAGGGCATTCTTGTCACTCTGCTGGTCTTGTAAATCAAATGTAGGAAAGTAAAACTCTGGTTGATCATTGACAGCCCTTCTCTGAAGCCACCTTGTATAGGTGAAATGATACTCTCATTTCAGACCCATTCGTCCAAGGCTGTCAGTACCAATTTGAATATTATTTTATAGTCAATGTCAATTAATTAACCTATTGGTCTGCAGGTCTTTGGGTCGTCTTTTTGACCTTTCCAATATAGGGGAACAATAAAATTGTTTAACAAGAAATTGGGACAGCGATGTGGTACAATTGCCATGAAAACATCTGTAAGAATTTCTGCCTATGATTCTATGTCGGCCATTAATATCTCTGAATGAATCATTTTAGGGCCTGGGGCCTATCCTCAATGAAAGCTTGTTTTTGCGTTGCCTAATTTTTCTTTGATAAACACTTCCAGTGACAAAAATGCCGGTAATCACCAGCCACTACAAAAAGATGAGGCTTTTGGAAACACATCATATATTCAACTGAGCCTTATCTATGCAGGTAAAAGTGAGTACAAACTTGGACAAATACTAATTCATTTTTCTCAAGTGGTGGCCTTTAGTGGGATCCAAGATATACCTGGCAGATGTGGCGGCTCATTTAGGGTTTCTGCACAGGAGGATTGAACAGCTTCTTTTTGCCACCTTGGAAGCATAAGTATCTACCAGAAAGACCAGGGTACATTGGGCCAAGCCGCATAAGTCATCCAAGTCTATTTCATCAAGTGTGACTGAGGCTCATTCTTCAACGAGGCAAATGAGCAGGCGTGTAGTATTTAGGACAAGCTATTGTCAATGTTTTAGGGCTTGATCCACCCTCTTATGAGGTTCACAGCCATGTCATTGTAGAAAGATTAGGAGATAAGGATTAAGCTCCAGAATGACACAGACCTGACCAAGGAAGGAAGGGCAAGGACACTCAAAGTGAAGGGTGTGAGTGATGTTTATCAAGTGTGGAGGTGAAAAAAACGATAGATGAATTCCATAAGTTGGTGAAAATAATGGTTTTTTCTGTCATTAGGATGCATTAACTCTGATGAGTCCAGCATGGGTTGATCCAACAAACCCAAAATGGAGGATTTTGTGATAGAAAGACAGGGTCAAGGGTTTGTAGAGACCTCCTTGTCTTTAATAACATCTTAGATATTATTTTTACTGAAGTTAGGAAAATACCTATTTGTTCCCATGCTTCATAATGATAAATCCATTTGCAAGATATTTAGCTTCACTAAACAAATGAAAAAGGTTAAACAGAACATTTTGCCTTTCTTTTAGTGGGGGTAAAAAACAAACACTTTCACAATGAATGTGCTATTTTTAGACCTTGAATGACAATTTCAGCTTTGTAGGCCTATCCTTGATGCAAGCATCTTCCAAAGGCTCCTCTCCAGTTTGCAGCAGTGTCGTAGCTAGACCTATTGCCACCAGGGGTGGTCCCTGAGATTGCCACCCGGTTCAGGTAAGAGCAAGGGGGGGGGGTGTCAGTCCACAGACAACTTGTTCTTGGGGGGTGGTGGTCGAAAGATAACTTGCTCAATTCCACCACCTCCAAAAAGAGTGCAGCCGGAGGCAGACCACCACCCCCCTTAGCTACGTCACTGCCAGTTTGTAAAAACAAACATTGTAAACACAGAAACCTGTAAGCAAAAAAGTTTCACTGTCCCACACTGAACCTTAATTTCCTTTCTTTATCGCCCATCCATCCGTCTTTAGGGTTTTTTGGCCAGAGCTCTGAAAACTACGGGTGATATGTGCCCTTAAAAAAATCCTATGACTATTTCTCTTCCAACCTTCTCTAGGGTCAATGTAGTGGAAAGGTAAAACATATTTTAGAATACAAGTTTTTAATATCTTTACAATAGTATTGCATTTAAAACATGGTTAATAATGACACATATTGCTGTATTAAGCACACACTGTCCAGCCAAGAAACACACATTTCTCAAAACATTAACATACATATCTGTGGTCTCAGGCAAATAATGAATACTTAATAGATGACACTGAAATGCTTTAAATCTTTTTAAAGTGTACTAAGATCATCTTAGAAAGATATACAACAAGAAGCACTCAATAGTGTCCTATATTTTTAAACTCACAAATACACACACACACATGCACGTACACACACAAATATAAATATATTGGCAATAACTTTGGCACAGTTTGACAAATATTCAATTCAGATTGTGATTTTCGCGATTTGGTGCAAATCTGTTTGGTAGTTTTTGAGAAACAACGTTTTTGTATAACTAGACAGTCTGGTCCGAGGCACTCCAGGGAGAGTCTCGCGGGAGCGACAGTTTAAAAATAGAGTGTTCCGATTGGCTCAGGTAGCATTTATTCCTTGGCTCCTCTTACTTCCACAGAAATTGGAATCCAGTGGTAGCGAGCACTCTGGCTGGCTGCCAGCGACTTGAGAAAAATGTTGCTTACAGGTATTACAGGACTCGGGGATTTAGTCTGCTGCCCTGAAGGTAAACAAAAAAACATAACATAGGATGGCATGGTAGGGATACCCCAAATCCTAGACCCTGTGGGGGATCCAGATGGACACAACCCGGGACCCCAAAAAACAGGGTTTCTGCTGCAGTCCTGAGGGAATCCCGCTGATTTCAGTAAAAATATAAAAAATATTGTGGCCACATTTTTTGCATTTATATATATATCCACTAAGTTAGTCCATCCATAGTGAGCTCTTCACACAGCTGATGTCGGTGTCGGGATTGGACCAACCCGAGCATCATGAATCATCAAACTTTAAAAAAAGCTGCACTCCAGGAAAGCTGTCACTATATACACCGCCACCAACGCGTTTCAAACAACAGGTCTTGCTCACGGTATTGTTCATCGTCAATTTCAACTTTATATACAGTCTTCCCACTGCACCCATTATGAGGCATTGTGGGAATTGTAGTATCACATAAAACACAACATTAAAAACAAACTTGCTTCAGTTAAACAAAAGTTGGTCAGAAATTAACTCATTTTATGCTAGTATCATATAGTGCTAGATAGAGTATGGATAGAGTCTACAGGGCCTTTCCCATCTTGTGCTGTCATGTAATGGTAATCTACATTATTCAATTTTTGGTCCTTTAAGATGGTGGGGCTTGATCTATATTAATCGTAGTTGTTATACATACACATAGATCTTCTTATGTCTGTATTCGATCCTCCCTTTATTGCTAGGGTATATTTAGCAAAACACCTTCCCTGCTCCTCGTATGATGTTGTGATTACTTTCATGATGGGTGTGTCTAGTATTTATTTTTATTTTTTATTTAAGAAGTTTCATATAGCACTGGGGCTCTTTACATAAGATACAATGCAGATAATCGCATAAAACAATAATAGGGAGGTCGGCGGCGGAGAGTTCTGCTTTGAGGTCTTGCTGATATAGGGCCTGTTCCAGGGCTCTGACTGCTCCTATCAGTTCCCTAGAGAGCGGTCGAGGAACAAGGTTTTGAGTTGACTCTTGAATTTTACAAAGAAGGGGTAGTTCTGATGTGGTGGGGAATGGAGTTCCAGATTTTGGGCGCGATCCCGGCGAAGGATCGACCGACAGTTTTTTGTTTTCGAGTTTTCAGCGGGATGAGTAGAAGAGAGTTCAAGCTTCTAAGGTTTCTGGCCAGACAGGCTTTTTTAAGTTTAGTTGCCACATATTCAGGTTTGCCCGTGTGCAAGGCTTTGTGAATGAGACAGGCTGTTTTGAAACTAGCCCTCATTTCCACTGGAAGCCACTTCTGTTCTCTGAGTGCAGGAGAGATGTGGTCGAATTTCTTGATTCTGGTGACCATTCGGGCTGCCACATTGAGCGCTGTTTTGAGTGGAGCAAGATGTGATTTTGCTATTCCTGAGAGGACTGCATTTCCGTAGTCCAGTCTTGATAATACCAATGCTTGGGTAGCCTGTTTGAGATCAATGGGAGGGATGAAAGGTTTTATTTTGTTCAGTAGTTTTAGGTTAAGGAAGGCGCTCTTAGCTGACTTCTTGATGTGTATGGACATGTCGAGTTTCGAGTCTAGTGTGATGCCTAGTAATTTGACTGAGCCGGCCAGGGTGAGGTTGCCGTTGAGCGCATCAATGGCTTGTAGCCAATCAGCAATTTGGGGGTTCTCCTCTTTGTTCGAGATGAGGAGTACTTCGGTTTTGTCGGGATTTAGTTTAAGGTGGTTACTTGCAGCCACTGTTGGACATCTCTCAGTGCGTTATTGAGTCGTTGAATGTCCTTTATGGAGGCGGTTTCCAAGTAGATCTGAGTATCGTCTGCATAAAGATGGAAGCAGATGTTGGCTTTTTTAAGTAGTTTGATGAGGAGTTCCATGTAGATGTTGAAAAGTTGCGGAGAGAGCACTGAGCCTTGGTGGACTCCCTTATTGACTGGATGGAGGCCGTACATAAAGTTTTTGAATTTGATTTTTTTGGGTGCGGTTTTGTAGGAAAGAGTAGAACCATTGGAGGACCACGTGGCCAAGCCCGACTCTTTCTTGGAGACTTCTAATGAGAAGTTTGTGGTCTACCGTGTCATATGCTGCCGATAGGTCAAGGAGAATGAGGAGGCAGCATTGGTCTGAGTCGAGTGAATTGTGGATGTTGTCGATGATGTTAAGGATCGCGGTTTCCGTGCTGAAGCCTTTTCTGAAGCCAGACTGATGGGAGTCGAGGAGTTTGATATTGTCCAAGTGTTGGGTTAGTTGTTGGAGTACGCATCTTTCTAGGGTTTTGGACAGAAGAGGGAGGTTAGAGCCCGGTCTAAAGTTATTTAGATCCTCTGTGTCAAGGCAGGGTTTTTTTCAACAGAGGCATGACTTGCCCAATTTTAAAGCAGTCTGGCACAACTCAATTTTTCATAAAGCTGTTTTTGATCATGCACCAGAGCGGTGCAAGGGAGAGCTTCAGCTTTTTGGTCAGTTGGGGTGGGATGGGGTCTAGGATATGAGATGAGGGTTTGGCAGTGGAGATGAGATTGATTATCTCGGTTTCCTGCATGGGTCGGAAGATTAGCCAGGGTATGGTAGAGGGAGAGGGTGAAGTCATCTACCTCTGACGAGCTGTCCTTTGTGAGGGGGTTGATGCTGTTGTCTAGTGAGAGTTCAATCTTAGTAATCTTGTCGTTAAAGAAGTTGGCGAAGTTGTTGAAAAGTTCTTTGGATGCCTGTATTGAAGAAGTAGCAGGCTTGGAGGTTTGTTGCCTGATGATGTTGTATAGCTCTTTGGGCCTTTTTTTTGCAGTATCCAGCGCGGAACGGAAGAACGAGGATTTTTGTTCTTTATGTGGTTGTTATACTTCCTGCAAGCTGTTTTGAGTTGTTCTTGGAGGGTGGTTGTAGGATTCTTCCTCCAGCGTATTTCTGTGGCTCTTAGTTCTCTCCTTTCGGAATTGATGTCATTATTGAACCATGATCTGGACGGAATGGCGCTGCTTTTTTTTAGCTTCAGGGGGGCTAGTTGGTCAAGCATGACCTCCAAATTTGAGTTGTAGAGTGAGGTGAGTTTGGTTGTGGTAAGGTGGTCGTTGGCACTGGGAAGGAGCGAGCTTATCCTTTTTTTTCCATGGCATTCATGGGAATCTGGGTGAGGTTTCTAGCCCATTTGGGGGGTGGCTGAGAAAGCATTTTTTGGTTACTGTGGAATAGGATCAAGTGATGGTCCGACCAGTCCACGAGAAGTATGTGGTCAATCGTAATTGAGTCTTGTTGAGCAATTATGGCATCCAAGGTTGCTCCTTTATAGTGCTGTACCTCTGAGCAGTGTTGGGTTAAGTTGTCTTCACGGAGAAGGTTGGATAGCATTTGAATTAACGGGTTGTTTGTTTCATTCCAACGCAGGTTTAAGTTGCCAAGAATTATGTTGTTAGAGCCCCTTAGTGCGCAGTGGGCAATCAGGTTAGCCAAATGTTCCCCGAATGCGGTGGTGTTGCCTGGTGGGTGATAGAGAAGGTGGCAGAGTAATGATCCATTATCCTTCGTCTTGATATTGACGGTAAGACATTCAAAGGAGCTGTACTTACAAGAATCCATTTCCATGATGGCGATGTTGTCCTTATTAAGGATAGCCACACCTCCCCCTCGTTGATCTTTTCTGTCTTTGTTACAGTGGGTAAAACCCGGGGGCACAGGCATCTCTAAGCACGGTGTGGAGAGATTATTGAGTCAAGTCTCCGTGATGAACGCAATGTCTATGTCCTGCGAGAAGATGGCTTCTGCTAGTTCAGTTGCATGCATAGAGGCAGATCTGCAGTTAATGAGCATGCAGTTTGCGGAAAGCTCTTTTTTACTATGAGTCTTACTAAGGGGGCCCTTGGTAAGGTGGTAAGGAGGGGCTGGGGTCTAGGATGATTTCTGAAGGGACGGTCTCTTCTGAAGCCGGTGATCACTTGGATCTTGGATTTAGGGGAGTCAGTAGGGGGAGAGTCTAATGCTGAGGCTAGATAAGTCCCTTCTTCGCAGGATAGTGCGATAGGAGGGGAGTCGTATGATGAGGCTAGTTCAGCCGCTTCTTCAAAGGACATTGCGGCTATGGTTCTTGTGGGTCTTGATATCAGGATCACAGTGTTAGTTTTTATGAGTCTCTGTTGCCTGGGCGAAGGGGCTTTAGTTCCTACAGGTTTCTGTGACGGGTTCTCAGCGACCAATCTGGCTGGTCTTTGAGTTAGTGTTGCGGCGGTCACTACGGGCCCAGAAGGGCACTTAGGGAGGTTGGGGCTGGACTGAGTGGGCCCCTTGGGAGGGGATTTCTGGGGCTTTCGGGTCTTGTCGAGGTTGTTGAGAATTTCGATCAGGCCCCGGAATATAATTTTTAACTGACTTTCAGGTTAAGCGAGGCGCAGCACCATGTTATCATGGTCGCGGTTATCGTGGCCAGAGGTGTCCTACTTGATATACAACAGCGTAACCAGTGTTCTATCTTACTGTTACAAATAAGCATAGTTGGCTTAGTGCCGCTTGCCAGTAACCTCAAGTGAGTACATACAAGCCATCTATGTGTGTACTTAGTTGCCTCTAGATGTTCCATGGTTTCCATGTGGCCCCTCCTTCCAGTGCCATGACATTATGTGGATGGCTAAGTGCCAAAAGTGATTGAGGCCAGAATGCAGTAAAGAGTATATATGTTACTCGAATGATTCTGTCTGAGACTATGAGTCTGCTTCCATCACGTCGGTGCTTACTTACATTCCACTTTGATAGGAATAGGCTGCTCTTTAACGGTTGTGGTCCCACATGTTTAGTACTCGAAATACCTACTTCTGGTATCCTCTCTCAATCAATTTATATGTATATCTGTGCATCTATGTATTCCTCCTAGTCTTCACTATGTGGGCTGTGGGCTTGTTGTAACTACTTTTCACTTTCTGGTCAAGTAAATCCTTTTTTTTACCTCCCATAGGGTGCAGTGGTACTTCCACAGGACTCAAAGAGCCAGTGAGGGAGTGCTGCTTCTCTTCTGCTTGGCATTTACTTTCTTTTCCATGTACTGTGGAAATTCAACGTAACTGGAAGGTTTTTTGTTTTTTTTAACCGTTGATTTTACTGTGAAGAAGTAGATTTAATTCATCTCTCAGCCTTTGAGTTTAATCGCAAACACCAACAAGCAAGATGTCCGGTAGTTTTTAGTGAAATGTCTGCATTTTTAGATGTTGCGATACCCCTGTACTTAACACTCTCTTGCTGTTAGTATGAAGTGGTAGTTCAGACCATTCACACACTTTTTAGTCTCTGTTATTTTTATTGGCATTTACCAAATGTTTTTGGGATTGAACCAATGCAGGCATCTCCAGGCGGAGAGATGCAAGAACAGTTCCAGGAGGAGCAGGATCACAGGATTCACAAACCACACCATATCACAGTCTACTCTTTGAGAGTTTTTTTACTTTTCCAGTTGTAGAAAAAAAGTGTCTGTGAAGGTAGTCACCTGCATGCTCTGTCATCATCACTTTTCTACAGGTAAGGGTTAGAATATTCCTTCAGTACCTGAGGAATGCTAACAGGCTTAATGTTAATGTTTGGCACAGCAGAGGAGAGATCAGGAGGAAAAAAGGACACTCCACATCATCTGTTCCATCTGTTCCAGTTAACGGGTGTCCAGCCCGGGGATACAGTTGCTCCTGATATTACTACCGCTCCTACGCATGATGTGAATCAGCCATCCAGAAGCAGCATGCTATACTGCATGGATTACTGAAAATGTTTCTCTGCTGGAGAACAAAGTATTGAAGCCACAGATCAGCTTTTGTTTGCTCACCAGCAAAACTGCAAATAGATGCTTTGTTTATTTTTCTTATCCAAGTTTTGATGGCCCTTTAATCTTGTTTTTAGTTCAATCCCACAAAAAAAATCGCAAATGCAAAAAAAGGCTAAAGGCATTGAAAAAGGCAAAAATAAAGATTGTCATGTCCAACTCTTAATACTAATGTACCCTCAGTATCACAGCAGGATTACCATCTTCTGCATAATACCTCTGTATAATAGTCATCTCTATCGTCATCCTTGCCTGACATGCTCATAGTACACTTCTAGATAGAACCCCTGAGGTTACCTTTCAAGGATATAAGCACTACATCTTTGCTGGGCAAACCAGAGGAGAAAGACCTCCATGCTGACACACTGACGCAAGACGCTGAGCTTCCTGTATGCAGACACTCCAGCATGCAGTGGTCTGACATCCCTTGTGGGGTGTCCATCAACAAACCACTACGGGGTCCTTCGTTTTCCCACATCATGTAATGGGGTTGGCTCTATCCTAAGGGGATTCTTGGCTTTACACCTACATGCATGCTAGGTACACTTTGGTATATCTAGTTAGGGCTTGCATTTCAGGAGTACACATTTTATCTGTTATGTATCTATATGCCTTCATGTATTCATTGTTCTAGCACTATGGTAGTATTCAACCTTTTCTTTACTCTGTTGTTGCTAATAAACGTATACATATGTCTATGTCTAATGGTTGTTGCAGCACACGTACTTTATACTAGAATGATGCTGGTTCAAAAAATACTTAATGAAAACATCCCCATCATTTGTTCTGTGTATCTCTCTGAGACAAGGTGAGCATGAGTGACTGAGCAAAAAGTACTTTACTGTTTCCACGATCCCTGAGGGGGTCAGAGTTGTCATGTTCGATAGTTGCCAGAAACTATTTGCTCCTTGTTAAAAGGGGCTCATAGTGTCACTATGAGCTAGCTGGTCTACAGACTAACATATCCTTTGGGGGTGTCTGGAATCAGTCTGGACACCAATCCCTTAATTTATGTTGTATAAGCAACTGGATCCTATATACATTATAGGAACTGCATGACATGGCGCCGCCAACGTTGGTTTGGCTCTTATTTAATGATCATACCTGAGTAGTTCGGTCATGCTTTTCTTAGAGACCCAAACTGTCGAAGAGAACGCTGCATTACATGCAAATGCAGCGGCAATGGGAAACAGGACGGTGCTATAAACATTTAGGAAAATTTCAAAAATTCACCTACTAGCAGAGTTTGGAGTCTCAGCATTAGTGGGACTGTAAGATTTGTCATTGAGGCACACAAGTCATTAAGGATGGAGGCATTTTCTTCATGGGTTAAATTTCCACCTGCAGATGCACGCACAAATACATTTTATACTTACACCCCTGATAAAACATCAGAAGAATATTGTCCATATGAGGACATTGACGTTCCCCTCAGTTACCAGGAGCATATAAACTGGTTTAAAGTCGCCCTCCCATACACCACGGATAAAGTGAGAATCGGTTGGCTCAGCAGAGACTGATTGAATTGGCCTGTCCTAGTAGTTTACACGCCGCATCCAAGCATGGACACATTGCCAATAGCAGACTTACGTCCACTTCACAAATAAATAATAAAATTGTACAGAAATCTGCCATAGTTTGTTATGAGAACACTCACACTTGAACTGTCAAAAATTACCACAGCAGGTCAACTACAAGAAACTGCAACTAAAATTCCCCCACGAACACTGAACACTGTTATGGGAAGAATGCCCACTAAACGTGAGCAAATGCCATTCTGGATATCACAGCAAATAGCACAGTTAGGGGCACTGTTTCCATATACAGGCCCTCAAGAAAAACACAGGATACTGACAATATGCTTGCCAATGGGGAAAGCTCTCCCGGTAGATGATTGTCCCACTCGGGGTACAGTTTTCGTTGCCATTTATACCAGAACTCATGGTATCTCCTCAATAGACAATTATAGAATGAGTATGGAGCAGAACCTGCACTGAACTTGGGGATGAAATTATTAGGCAATTTTTACCAAGTATCTTCAATTATGTTAGCAAACATAAAAGGGGAGGCAGGAGCAGTGGCTATACGCCAACACCTGAGGGAATGCACTCCTGCAAAACAGGAGCAAGAATTATCAAAAATGATTGAAGATACATACACTGAATTAGGTAGAGATAATTTAGGAGCCAGAGCAATGAAACCACAAGTAATGGATAATCCTGAAAAGGATAACATCAAGCAAGCGCCTGATTCTTCAAAAAAGAAATGGGATAACAGAAAATAAAAGAATAGAGAGAATAGATCACAATCAAGGGGTGGATCATCAGGAGCCCTCCGAAAGGAGGTATAACCTCAGAAATCGTGAAAATATAAAAAATCCTGACAGGCTCTTCTTGTTTCTTTCAGTGTTCATCCAAAACCCCGAGGGGGAAGGACAGTCAGAATATAAATGTGAAGAATTAACAAAGTCAAGAGACACACAACACAGTTCAGAATTGAATATAAAACAAAAGAAACCGAAATCAAAACCTCAATTTAAGAAGAAGAAAGTAGCAGGACTTAAAATAAGAAATGCCCAGGCTACTGAGGACTTCTATATGGAGGATGTGCTCTGACAATGCTAGACAGCGCAGCAAAAGTAACAATAGGTTGCCAGAACCTGATGGAATTTATGGGGACAGCAGTGTTAAATGAACATATCACAGTGGAAAAACCTGATACTAAAGTAAGTGTCCCACACCAGTTATATGAAATAACATTTCATATGGAGGGGACATGCCTTATACAGTTAAAGGACTCTTTTTGGAAATCTGTCCTTTGGATACAACATTCTTTGGCAGAAAAAGATTGGCCACCTGCATTTGTTATGGATTGCCAAAAAGGAGAAACAGTAATTTTACCAGCTTTCTCTGACCTCATTCCAGAATCACCGAAACATTCATATGCACAGGAGTGGGTGGTAGCACTAGCTCCTGCATTATAATAAAATCATGTAGGGTGGAATGCTGTGTCACCTCACCATGTAATCCCAGTGAAAACTACCCCAACTTCACAGAGAAAGTACCTAATAAAGCATGACGTGAAAACACAAGTCTGGGAGATCTTAGATCAACTTGAATACCAAGGTGTACTGTGGAATTTCACCTCTTCCATGATAATCCTTTGTTTCCCATAATGAAACCAGCTAATTCATATCGTATAGTTTTGGACTACAGGGACTTAAACACATACGCAAAGACATTTGCATTACAAAATGCCCACAGTACTGCATTAATAAATAACATTTTGCGGAAACAATGCAAAACAACACCAGATATCCAAAAATGGATTCTACTGCCAGAATATAGCTCCTCAAAGAACAAATTTGTCAGCATTTTCAGCCCTATGCACTCAGAATCAATTTTGTAGACTGCCCCCCAAGGGTATAAGAATAGCCCTGGGCTGTTTTCAGCAAGAGAACCTTTGATGAGGAGGCACAGTCCTATAAAGACGATATCTATTTGAGGGACAATTAATTATTAGATCATTTGACCAGAGGGAACAACATAATTTTGGGATTCACCTCTGAGGGCTACAAATGTAACTTTAAAACAATTTATAATGCCCACCTAAATGTCCTATTTTTGGGATAAGAGCTCCCGAATGAAGGGAAAAGCCTTGTAGCTAACTTTTTAGAAAATTGTGCGCTGTTCCACCCTCCAAAGACTCTGAAAAACTTACAATCCATTTTATGATTCCTAGATTTTGCCATAAGATACATTTTGGATTATGCAGAAAGAATAAAACCTTGCTACGATTTAATCATACCTGATTTCTCAGTTCAACATTGGACACAGGAACACCCAGAGATACTTCTTTCCCTACAAGCGGACATGATAGCTTCCATGCATTTACACACATGTGGAAACACCACAAACTTGATGATCCAAGTAATTTCGGTTAAATCTGGGTACACTTACCTCAGATTCAGTGAAGGGGAAGTGGCATATAGTAATACCAAACATGGATCGTAAGTTAGGTTTAATACTAGCTACACATTAGGGTCTGGGGTCAGCACACACGGGTATCACTGCAAAAGTGTGATTGCTAAAACAACGTTATTGGTGACCAGGTCTTACCAAGCACACAAAATCAATTGTCCTTAAGTGCGACATCTTTCAGCAAATGAAGGGTTCCACCATAGCATGTCCACCACAAACCCCACTATTGATTTCAGACAGACCTCTTGCATGTGTCTACTTGGATCCCTTAAAATCTGATAGGGCCTACAATTACATCTTGGTGGCAGTGGATTCATGCTCTAGGTTCCTGTGGGTTTGTCCGCAGCGCTCGGCTGATGCCCAAACTGCTATAAAGAGTAGGAGAGTAGGGTCTGCTATCCTATGGTCACCCCAATTTTTGCTTTTTGCTTCACTGATTTTCGACTTACTGAGGCTGTGGGCCTGCTAATCAGACCCCCAGCCTGCTGTTCTCTCTCTAAATTCGTAATACATGTGCTATAGGTACATACCACAATTGGAAATGGAGTCCTTGTCAGCCCCTGTACCATGCACTATAGGTGCTCAGGGCAAAGGTGACACCAAGGCCTACCAGGGGCTGAAGCATAGCTTTTGCCACCCCTGGCTGGTTCTTAAATTGACAAAACTGGCTGATCACTCAGCTGGGGCAAGTGGGTGCTAATCACCCCTTGCTTAGATATAGTATACCTATATCTAAACCTATATCTGGACACATATAAACCTGTGAGCCACTCCTATGGAAGGCCTTATCAATTCTGGAGGCAGAGTGCGTGGTATAATGTGAGATGGAGCTCCTGCATGAGCTAAGCCTGTCTGCAGCTGCGGGAACAACTCCCTAAGCTGATCCGGGATAATGCCATACCATATACTCTTAAGTGCCTTATATTCCTCGCGGTTATATAGCAACTTTGGTTTGGCTTTATCAAAACATGTCGTGTAAGGTGTCATACGATTTGGAATACTACCCCCTCGACAGTTCTGTCGACGGGGATAGCATTCCACCATTCTAGAGGGAGAAGACATGTTACTTTACTGAAACGCGGTTGATTTTTAAAAAGAGCCTCAGATCCACAAAATGGATGCTTCTGCCACAGACACAAGTCTAACCTCCTACTGCCGACCGAAACTCAGCAGAGGAGGCCTGGACAAAGGGTTTCCTGTCGCAGGGCGGTGTTACACCACCCCAGACAGGAGATAGTGGATTGTAGCAGGGAGGTTTGAAAGAAACCAGACACTGCCTGGGGAGCACAAGGCTGCCCCTTGCATAATCCGGCCAAACCGGTTCTTGGGCACACCAGCCCCAGTCCCAGCGTAGCCTAGATCAAAGGGAAAGGGGTGTATCCACCCCCTTCCTGGGTCCCACCCATAGGAGGGGACCTAGCAGGTAATCCAGCCCCCTAGATTGGTATAAGAATGGGAGTAGTGCCAACGCACTCAGATTATCCTGATGAAACATTTGAAACAAAACTCTGGACCCTTCGACATCCTACTCAACGTAGAAGACTGCAGAATCTCCCTTGTGGTCAAGGAGGGACCACCCTGTGCAAACAGGCACCATCCAGCACCTCGACGTCTGCTTTGTTGCAGTTCCGCCAGAACTCGAGCAACAGAGATCAACGAGATCAAGCTTACCTGCCTTCTTACAGCCCGATCCACAGTCCCTGCAGAGCTGAGACCCGTGGAGGCGACTGGAAGTGTGGGGCACGCCATCTTGAAAAGACCACGAGACGCTGACCGTGCAGCCCACAAGTGACCCTCGAAGCTGTACACCAAGGTTTGAGAAGCCCCAACCCTGAGCCACTCTTGCACCGAAGCTCACCCCTCTACACTCGGCGAGTGCTGCGTGGGGCCCTTCTGCTTCCTTTGGCTTGATGCGTTGGCCCGGTCACTTGCCAGCTGGCATGTGGCCCCTGTGCCGACGAAAACCTAAAACCGACTTACGATTCTGGTTGCTCCAGAATCTGTACCAGCTCCTCTGAAAAGGAGCACCCGCTCTGACCCTCCTGGTTTGAGTGAGAAGCAATCTTCCGGTTCTGCATGGATTGCTCTTGCCAAGTGTTGTTTGCTCCAATCTTGAAGTCGACTGCGCCAACGGTGAGAACCTGCGTGGGACAGATTGTGACCCGCTTCTGGACATCGCAGATGCCCCGGAGCCCACGTGACAGCGGAGAGAAGCTCCTCGACAACCATCTGATTGCGCCCACCATTGCCTGGTTCAGTCCTGGTTCCACCCTGGTCACTGCTGAGTGACCCAGTCTCTGTCCCCTCTGCTTTCAGGTATGTTTCTGCTCTGATCTACCCTTGGATCACACCGGACACTTCTCCTTCACATCGCCTGCAGCATCTGCAGCTTCAAGCACCAAGAGCCTGCGTGTCAAAACCCGACGCCACTTTGACCCTATGCACCCGCTTCCTGTGGGTGAGGTAACATTGCAACGCTGGTGTTCCCACACTGGTACACACCTCTAGGGTCTGTGTCTAAAGTTTGGTTCCTCTAGGTTCAGTGGAAGTGTCCTTAAACTCTATTTGTGTAACTTTTATGCACCATTGACATTGCATTGGCGCAAGCCGCACTTTAAGTGCTGCACCCGAATCCCGCGGGCTTTTCCCGACTTCAGCATTGCTTGTCCTGACTGCTCCCTACTAGGCCTAACCACTGTTCGATTGGTATCTCTTATACCACTTTTTTAATATATGGTTTGAGTGACCACCCGCCCTCATCCATAACTGTGCATCTTCGTATGTTATACTGTGCTTTTGATTTAACGCTTGTGCCCCTTTGCTCATAAAGAGTACTGGGGATTCATTTAGAAATAAATACATATATTTTTATAATATATACTTGTGTGGTGTCCTTTCATTTGATATTACAGGACTGTGATTGGTAAAACAGCTCGCTTAACACAACCTCTTGAGTTAAGCCTTTAAGGCTGCTTAGTCTATGCTACCCTTAAGATAGTTTGTCTAATAAGATTGACTTACAACCAGACACCATAAGGGATTGTTTGGACTGATACAAGGTGGTTCCAGAATTGGAAACATCATATATCAGGCCAACTTCTCACATAAAGGATTTGCGAGTCTTCATCGGGACATACGCAATTGGCACATTACATTCTGACCAAGGCCCGGAGTTTAGCTCCCAGGCTTACAAGGTTGCCATGGGAAGTTTGTGTGTAGCATTGCAGTACTCCTCTCTGTATCATCCCAGGGGAAATTCAATTGTGAAAAGGAAAAACCAGGACTTAAAGCAATCCTTTACAGCAAGGTTACTAGGCTTGGGTGGCAATTGGGTCAATCACCTCTATGGGGTCCAGAGGGCACTCAATAACATGCCAAGAAGATCTCTGGGAGGCCGTACTCCATACAAGGTCCTGTTTGAGATGAGAATGTGGGTACCCGACCTTGATTGTGATAGCACAGTGGTGGATAAAAAAGCATTGAACATCAATAATTGTTTGGATGTTTTACAGGAACTAAATGAATTCTGAGCATTAAAAAGCAACGTCCAAGTAAAACGCACCGCCATTGGGGAAATTAAAGCTGTTTCGGCAAGACCTACCTGAGTTCCAATGATCGGTAACCTGGTCAGAGAAAAGATTGTGGACAAAAAAGAATTTGGACCATCATGTAGAACTATTGAACCAGTCCTGGCTTTCAAAGTAACAAGAACAGTGCTTGTTCCGCCTCTTGCCGACTAACAAGAAAAGAGATTTGTCTCCATTGATCTGATCAAACCTCAGTATGTGGCTGATACTGAATAGCAGGCTGTGTGGACTTCTGGGTAGTCGTCAATCTCCTCTTGCTACCATACAGGAAGTTCAGACTGAAAGGCTAATAACATTCGCAGATTCTACTCTACAAAGTAACAGAGTTACCAACAATGGAATGGAACTTGTGACTATTGAAATTGAATAACAACAAAATTCAAATGAAACACAAATCTCAATCCAGCCTAATACCGATATCTATGTAAAGGTGCCTCAAAATGAGTCAACTACCAGTTCAACAAAACCTGCTGAGCTACCAAAGATAGATTGAACAACATCTGCCTACTTCATTGATTTTGTTATCTTCTCTCTGGATCTGAGTGAACATGAGTCACCACCAGCTTCTGTTTCCTGCAAAGAAAAAGTATATAACATCTACCTTTGGCTGAAAAATACTTACTTTGTTTCTCGCTGGCTAAAGCTCTGGATTGCAATCAGTCTACTGTTCCTAGTCCTCTGGATGGGTATAGTGACTGTCTTTTTCATGCTTCTGAATGGACATTATCTCCCAGAACACTCTGTAGTACCACATGTGAACATGGTCCTGAAACCATATACATCATCTCATCATGAACAAAAAGACCTGTTCTTTGTGAACATTACAGTAGTTTGGATTACTGAAGGAATAGTTTGGGATAGGGTTTAATTTGATGTATTTGGTCCCACTGAACTTTTGACAACACTACATGTATTTAAAATTTCTTTGAATGATAGCATCACCTCCAGTCATTTTCTGATGATTGGGACTTTGAAACTTTGAATAGCATGCTGTCTGATTTAGAACAATGTGCTGCATTTTCTAGAAATTAATTGTATGATGATACATCAGATTTTGACACCATGTATTGTTACCAACATTATGGTCATAATGTTTTGCACAAGACAAGTATTCCACCTAATGTTTTTTGCTTACTATCAATGAAAACATTTTTACCACCATTAAAAGGTAGTACACAAACATTTGAACGACAGTTTGCATGTATTTATGGGTTTAAAACTTCAGAACTGACCTCATATTATTAAAGGGTGCACATACATCTGTGAAGAATAATGTGCTCACCAACACGAAACAGATACACTTAGCTGTCTTTTCAATGTTTCAACTTTTGTAGGGACCCTATTGACACTAACCAGTTGTTGTTGAATGGTTGCGCACATTGATGTTGGGGTGGCACTGAGTGGTGCTGTGGTAGTGCTGAGTGGTGCTGTGGTGATGCTGAGTGGTGCTGTGGTGGTGCTGAGTGATACTGGGATGGTGCTGAGTGATGCTGGGGTGGTGCTGAGTGGTGCTGTGGTGGTGCTGAGTGATGCTGTGGTGGTGCTGAGTGATGCTGTGGTGGTGCTGAGTGGTGCTGTGGTGGTGCTGAGTGATAATGTGGTGGTGCTGAGCGATGCTGTGGTGGTGCTGAGTGATGCTGTGGTGGCGCTGAGTGGTGCTGTGGTGGTGCTGATTGGTGGTGTGGTGGTGCTGAGTGATGCTGTGGTGGTGCTGAGTGATGCTGCTATGTTGCTGAGTGGTGCTGAGTGATAATGTGGTGGCACTGAGTGATGCTGTGGTGGCACTGAGTGATGCTGTGGTGGCGCTGAGTGCTGCTGTGGTGGTGCTGAGTGATAATGTGGTGGTGCTGAGTGATAATGTGGTGGCACTGAGTGATGCTGGGGTGGCACTGAGTGATGCTGTGGTGGCGCTGAGTGCTGCTGTGGTGGTGCTGAGTGATAATGTGGTGGTGCTGAGTGATAATGTGGTGGTGCTGAGTGATGCTGGGGTAGCGCTGAGTGATGATGTGGTGATGCAGAGGGCAGAAAGGCACAAGAAGCACAAAAAGCAGTCTAAAAAAGGGCAGAAGGGCAGAAAAACAAGGGAAAAACAAGTCTAACAGAGGGCAGAAGGGCACAAAAAAACAGTCTGACAGAGGACAGAAGGGCAGAAAAACAAGGTAAAAAGGAGTCTAACAGAGGGCAGAAGGGCACAAAAAACTAGTTTAACGGGGCAGAAAGGCACAAAAACGAGTCCAACCGAGGGCAGAAGGGCACAAAAAACGAGTCTAACAGAAGGCAGAAGGGCACAAAAGCAAGGGAATAACAGAGGGCAGAAGGGCACAAAAAACGAGTCTAACAGGGGGCAGAAGGGCAGAAAAACAAGGGAAAAACAAGTCTAACAGAGGGCAGAAGGGCAGAAAAACAAGCGAAAAACGAGTCTAACAGAGGGCAGAAGGGCACAACAAATAAGTCTAACAGGGGGCAGAATGAATCCCACCCTGCGTGTTTGTCCACGAAGATGCCACCTTTTTATGCAATACCTCTACTCAACTGGAGTACTTTCTACTGTCTAATCAGTAAGTGCTCCCTCGTTGGCTAAATGTATAGGGGCAGATTTACAATAACTGGCGCATCCCTAGGGATGTGCCAGTTATTGTGCGCCGCCGCTCCGCCACCCATGGTGCGCTGCATTTAATGCGGCGCACCATGTGGCAAAATAGCACAGATGCGTGCATCTGTGCCGTAATAACAGCGCATTGCTGGAGCTGCGTCGAGCTTGCGACGCAGCTCCAGCAATGCTCTGGGGGGGCCCTATCTCCCCAATGCTGCATCAAGCCTTGCGCCTGCTTCAAGTAGGCGCAGGGTTTTGACACAGCATTGGCCTAAAAGTGACTGAGTGAATTCTTGTAGATTTCCCCCAGCCACTTTTAGGAGGTGTTCCTGAGCAGGAACGCCCTCCCCTGCGCCGGAACGCCTCCAGATGGCGCAGGGCTTTACAACGTGACGCATCTCTCAGATGCGTCACGTTGTTAATACCCAGCACCATGGTGCATCTTTTGTGCTGCCGCTGCAGCACAAAAGGTCTTGGTAAAGGGTGGGAGTGATGAACCGGAGGGTGCCAGTGATGAACCAGAGGGTGACACTGATGAACCAGAGGGTGGCAGGGGTGAACCAGAGGGTGACAGTGCTGAACCAGAGGGTGGCAGTGCTGAACCAGAGGGTGGCAGGGGTGAACCAGAGGGTGGCAGTGATGAACCAGATGGTGGCAGTGGTGAACCAGAGGGTGGCATGATTGAACCAGACGTTGGCAGTGGTGAACCAGAGAGTCGCAGTGGTGAACCAGAGGGTGGCATTGCTGAACCAGAAGATAACAGTGGTTAATCAGAGGGTGGCAGTGGTGAACCAGAGGTGCTGTGATGAACCAGAGGGTGGCAGTCGTGAACCAGAGGGTGGCAGTGGTGAACCAGAGGGTGACAGTGCTGTACCAGAAGGTGGCAGGGGTGAACCAGAGGGTACTGTGATGAACCAGAGGGTGGCAGTGATGAACCAGAGGGTGGCAGGGGTGAACCAGAGGGTGGCAGTGGTGAACCAGAGGGTGGCAGTGCTGAACCAGAGGGTGACAGTGGTTAACCAGAGGGTGGCAGTGGTGAACCTGAGGTGCTGTGATGAACCAGAGGGTAGCAGTCATAAACCAAAGGGTGGCAGTGGTGAACCAGAGGGTGACAGTGCTGTACCAGAGGGTGGCAGGGGTGAACCAGAGGTGCTGTGATGAACCAGAGGGTGACAGTGCTGTACCAGAGGGTGGCAGGGGTGAACCAGAGGGTGCTGTGATGAACCAGAGGGTGGCAGTGGTGAACCAGAGGGTGGCAGGGGTGACCCAGAGGGTGACAGTGGTGAACCAGAGGGTGGCAGTGCTGAACCAGAGGGTGACAGTGGTTAACCAGAGGGTGGCAGTGGTGAACCTGAGGTGCTGTGATGAACCAGAGGGTGGCAGTCGTGAACCAGAGGGTGGCAGTGGTGAACCAGAGGGTGACAGTGCTGAACCAGAAGGTAGCAGTGGTGAACCAGAGGGTGGCAGGGGTGAACCAGAGGGTTGCAGGGGTGAACCAGAGGGTGGCAGTGGTGAACCAGAGGGTGGCAGTGATGAACCAGAGGGTGGCAGTGGTGAACCAGAGGGTGCTGTGCCCATACACGACCGCATGGGTAACTTCCCCATGCAAGCGGCCCGCGAACACGCAAAAAGCCCCGCGAACACACAAAAAAACACAAATCCGCAAATTTGAACGAATTCGCAGATTTTGCGGATTGCGAATTTGATTTCGCACGAATTCACGGAACGCGAATTTGCAAATTTTGCCCATACTTAATTGACACAAAATCTGTCTGGGGGACTAAAGATTGGCAAGTTCAGGGAACTGAGGCGTTATTTAGAGCATGCCTCATACCACATAAAATGATCTTCCTGAACTTTACCTTGCAACAGACCTCCTGGCTTGTACTAGCCAAGATTAAGGACTTGAACACAACTCAAATTCCCTTGCTTTTACACTTTGAGGGATGGCAAAACTAAATACAACATAGTGAGAATAAACTTAATGACATCATACATGAGGGTTCATACACTTCAGAAACCCCAATTAGAAGGAATGATTAGTTCGGCCTATCAACACAAATGGACATCATTCAAGATTTAAGGTACCACCAAAGGGTTTAATATCCTAGGCATGACCAACACTACGTACAATAAGAACATCTGTGGGTGGTGGTGACATCCTACAGTGTTAGAAAGTTATGCCTAGATCGGCTAAGAACCTCAACACTGTCCCAGGTGAAACAACACTTGTCCTTACTATCAGATGACATGGATTTAATGGATTTTGTTGCTAGGTTCTGGAAACCATGTCGTGAATGCTTTTTATACGCCATTTACAATGAAATCTGGAAAGTCTCCCAACAGGAAACTGCGGCGAGGTTGTGTGAAATTTATACGGTTAACTTAGGAACGGCTTTGGCTGCGGTCGATAATTGTATGGCCACACTAACATCCAGTATTTATTCACTGGGCAACATTGTGTCTTCTGCTATAGATTTCATGGAACAGGATCTGTCCATCCTATAACATGGACAAATCACAGTTACGATCCATTCTATTGTTAAGCTGGAGGCTACAATCATTGCATTCTGATCACGTGCCCTGGCAATATATTAACAGTACATCTATGTTTTTGGCCAATAACTTAACAAGGCAGACAACAATGGCACAGAGAGATGTGAAATATACAATGCTCCACATTGAGAAATTAGACAAATTACCTTTTACGTGGCTAAGTTACCCTCCACAGAATGATTAATCCGTGGCCAAATAACATTGCAAGTAACAAAATTCCAATTTCAATACTGCCTAGAGTACCATCAAGTAGGCCGGTATGAAGCGTTAGAGAGGGACTACATCCATGAGTCTTGGAAGTTACCTTACTGATTTAGATGCAGGAATGGGGACAGTGAAGTTTTTCTCAGTCGTTCAGACTGTGAGAATTCATTAAGTGGGTCTCTGAATTGTCAGGATGTTATGCTTCACGGAGCTTGGTTGCAAACCTATCTGGTCATTTGAAAGGATTCCCAGCTGCCTTGACTCATCCGGTGTTCAAACTACTCTTGAACTGGAGTTTTTGGATGTTGAATGTTCAAGGTTTTTGTGGGATGCTGCTGGGTATCGCACATCTGGTCACAATAAATTCCAGGGTTACTTGTTGTATTCAAGTATTTTTTCCACCGACCCACGCAGTCAGGGAGGCGCCACTATGGTTTCATTGAATGATTCCCTTATACGATTTGATTCTCTGAGCAGACTGAAAGCCATCATTTCACAGACAGAGATGTCCTTAACCTCAGCTCGAGAGACTTTTGATCTCCAGGTTGCAAGGTCTTCAGTTGAGATACAGGCTCTAGTCTGAACTAACTTCCCGCTCCATTTCGGAGAAACGGTCCATCGTATCTTTAACATGTCTGATATGAGTGGGAAAGTTCACCTATTTAAGACCATATGTTCTGGGCTATTAAGCACCTTTCAGATGGTTTTTGGAGTTATTCCATCTTTAATACACTTCGTATTTGGAAACATTTTATGAGGGCTTCCACTGATCCTGCTACTTGTAGTGGGTATCTTTATTTTAATTTTAATGCAGCGCAATGAATGTCCCAAATTCCAAGGAGATGGAAAAAGCGATCTTGGAGTGATGTTGCCATAAATGCATGGTACTCGATCTGGGCACAACTAGGCTTCAGGAACTAAGAGAACATTGATTTCTGTCATTCAGATCAGGCTGGGTTGACTGCATCTTGCTTATACTTCACTGCCTATTCTGCAGACAATAATGTGTGTGGAACATCTGTCTAATGCTTCAATGAATTGCCCCTTCGGACGTGGATGTACTGCTGGACCCATTTAAGGCCCATATAAGCAGTGTCCTCAGTGTATTCCAATCCTGATGTCGGCATTCTTAGAGCCACCAGCTCTGCATCAGGATTACAGACATTAAAGCTTCCTCAACAATGGCTGTGGGAACTGGAGAAGATCACCTTTGCTCCATTAACCTGCTCCTAGAGGTGCTGTAGGGACCGTCGTCTGTGATGGCAGGCAACAGTGATGATGCATCTCCCGCATAAGACACATAAACATCTGGCTCTCCATGTGCTAGCAACAATTCAGCCTTTTTAAAAAACAACCTAATTTGGAATTCAAAAACATTATTTTGTTTTATTTTTCTAATTCTGCTCTCACTGAGCATTATGGCTTTCGGCGTGCTCAGTCGGTCTTTCAGTATATATTGACTTTTCCAGAGAACTTATAGAGCTTTTTCACAGATATACCTTTTTAACATATAACATATTTTTAGATGTTTTTATACATATATTTTAGCAATGTTTTTATGCTTTATACGCAACATATTTTAGCATTTATTATTATGTCATCCAGTGGGATGAGGAGTGCATGTTATGAACCTCAAAGTACCCCAACGTAGACCTAGTTAGTAAACAACCTTTTACCTACATCTGTCTTACCATTGTTCTGCATAGTGGGTCTGGCACTGATATTTTACCTAGTTAGGTGCTAATTGACTGTCGTGTGGTATTCTCCGAAAAAGTAGCCTCAGCCATTATGCATGAGGATTCTCAGTATCACAGCAGGATTACCATCTTCTGCATAATAACTCTGTATAAGGGTTATCCCTATCATCATCCTTATCTGACATGTCCATAGTACACTTCTAGATAGAACCCCTGAGGGTACCTTTCAAGTATATAAGCACTACATCTTTGCTGGGCAAACCAGAGGAGAAAGACTTCCATACTGACACGCTGACGCAAGACACTGAGGTTCCTGCATGCAGATACTCCAGCATGCACTGGTCTGACATCCCTTGTGGGATGTCCATCTGGAAACCATGACAGGGTCCTTCGCTCTCCCACATCAGGTACTGGAGTTGGCTCTATCCTAAGGGTATTCTTGGCTTTATACCTACATATATGTTAAGTACACTTAGGTACATCTAGTTAGGGCTTGCATTGTAGGAGTACAATTTTTTTCTGTTATATGCCTGCATATAGCCCTTGTTCTAGCACTATGGAAGTATTCTAACTTTTTCTTTACTCTGTTGGTGCTAATAACCATATACATATGCCTATGTCTAATGGTTGTTGCAGCGCACATATTTTATAGTAGAATAACTACTTATTGAAAATCTCCCCATCGTTTATTCTGTGTATTTCTCTGAGACCAAGTGAGTATGAGTGACTGTGTGAAAAGTACTGTACTGTTTCCACGATCCCTGAGGGGCCAGAAACTATTCGCTTCTTGGTAAGCGGGGCTCGAAATGGCACTGTTATCTAGCTGGTCTACAAACTAACATATCCATTGGGGGTGTCATTTGGACACAAATCCCTTAATTTATGTTGTCTAAACATGCAGATTCTATATAGATGTTAAGGAACTACACAACAACAATTGTGGAGTTTCCAGACGGAAATGAGGAGTTGAGAAAGTCCTATGATCAACTGTTCGGAACTCATACACTTTAAGACATTGTTGAACACAGAGTTTTGCTTGATCTGGAAAAAAAGGGTAGAAAACTGAGGTTAAGTTTGTTTTAGTACACCTCTGAACTGAAAAGAAGATAACTGTGGAAGTAAACTGGCGAGACTAAAGATCCAAAGCCTAGCCATCAGAAATATGTTTCATAGAAACATGGCATAACATCTTTGTATGTTTTGCAGAGAGCACCTTCAAAGTGAGAGCCGAGATTTCAGGCCAAGCAATACACAACTTCAAAACAACAATAGCACCCCAAAGCTTACTGTATTTAGGGACATGAGGTTTAATAAATGTTACTCCTTTAACAGACGACAAATGAGCAGATGCTCTCCCACTGATTTGGCATTAATGTAAGGATGGTTCATAGAAATGGCTGATTTGTACAAATTAATGGCACAATATGACTTACCTCCAGAAGCTTCAGCTGCCAAGAAGTTTACAATATAAACTACATCTGCTGAAAAGTGATCAATAGATTTTCCCAAACACCAGCTTGCCCAGAGAATCCAAGCTGATTTGTAAGCTCTGGAGGTGCCAGGACCCTAGAAGTCATTGATAAAGGTGAAGCTTCCGTCAAAATGAAAGATCAAGATTGGGAGACCTTTTTTCCAGGCTGAAAGAAGGAGAGAGGTGTCTAGAACTAGGTTGTGAGGATGACCCAGAGGGTCTAACAGACGATTGGGGAAATAAGGGAGTATGAACGGTAAGTCTATTGCTAACTCCAGAAGATGGAGAAACCAGTCTTGTGATTGCCAGAAGGTGTCCACTAGTACAAGGGGTGCCCTTTGACAACTGTTTTGGCTAGAACACTGTTGATCATTATGAAAGGGGTAAAAGCGTAATTGTGGAAAGGTGCTCAATCTTGCAAAAAGGCATCTGCTGCCAAGGCCAGAGGGTCTGGACACCAGCAGAAAAAACATGGAAGGTGGGAATCGAGTCTTGTGGCAAAAAAGTCAATGTGGAAAAGACCCCTATTTGTTTGATAGAGCACTGAAGACGGAAGGATGAAGCCTCCAATCGCTAGAATTGCGAAGGTGACAGGAATATCAATCCGCCACTGAATTGAGATCTCCTGGAAGATATTCTGCATGCGCCAAGATGCTGCTGACTCGACAGACTTCACAAAAGCTCTGTGCCAACTCTGCTAGGGGTTTTGATCTGGTGCCCCCTAGAGGATTGATATACTGCCGCAGAAATATTGTCCATGCAAAGAAGAATAGAACATTGCACTACCTGCAAGCATCTCCAAATAATTGATATATATTCAAGACTCCTCTCAGGACAATGAGACTTCAGTTGAGAATGGTCCGCAGTGGGCACCCCAGCCCATTCAACTTGCATCTTATTCTAATACTATATCTAGGGCTGAAGCAAAGATGGTCCTACCATTCCAGGCATCTTAATGGACTATCCAATTTGTCTATCCATCACTGGAGTTCTAACCTGGATTCAGGATCTAAGGAAATGACATCTGAGTAGACAAGACATCTTCTCAAGTGACAGATTTAAAATCACTGTAGGGCATGATAGTGAAGTGGACTTGGGAAAATTGCTTGAATTGAGGAGGAAAGAATACCCACAATTCATGCCAGAGACCTGAGGGAAATCTGTGACCTCTGAAGAATGAACGTGATTTTGCTTTTTATTGCCATGACCTTCGACAAAGGAAGATGAAGAGAGGCACTGGAAATATTGAAAAAGAACCCTAGGAATATCATCTGTCTTGATGGAGTAAGCACTGACTCCTCTAGATTCAAAAGAAATCCCAGATCTTAAAGAGGAGAGCAGGTCATCAGTAAATGAGAATGAAGAACGTGCAGATTTTGAGACATTAAGAGGATACCGTCTAGGTAAATGATAAGATGGATCCCCTGAGATGTAAGTTAAGTGACAACAGGTTTCATTATCTTGGAAAAACACCAAGGAGCAGAGACAAGGCAGAAAGGAATAGAGGAGAAACTGTAGGCTTGATCTTGCCACCAAAACTGGTGGAGCATCCTACAGCTGTGATGAAGGGGAATGGTAAGCATCCTGAAGGCCTAATCCGACCATTCAGTCATGTTGATGCAAAGAATCCAGTAGATGAAGAATCAAATCCATTTTGAAATGGTGACACACCACAAAATGACTGAAAAGGTTCAGGTTGATTAGCGGTGTCATCTTTTTCTTTTTCTTTTGTACAAGAACAATGGAGCTGAAGAAGCCTGAAGAATCTGGAATACATTTCTGAATTGCGTGTTTTTGAATTAGAGACTGAACCTCTTGAGTTATCATGTTGGACATGTCTGCAAATATCGTAATCAACAGGTAGGGAGGAGGAATTCTGGTCCATTCAGTTTCCCAATCTTAATATATTAAGTAATCAAGTGAGAGAATGGACACTTGTGACTACTCTACCGTAGGTTGAATTGAATCACAATCATAAACGCTATGTAAATTGTGCAGTGTATATCAAATTTTCCGCCCCACATATGCATTACGGCATTATCATTGGGTGTACAAATTAGTGCTGTATGCCTGCCTCAACCCGAGGCAACCTCTGGTCTAGGTAGTAGTGTCCAGAGATAGAAAGGAACCCCCATAAGGGAAGGTGAAAGTGAGTTAGAAAATCGTGACTTAAAAGCAAAACTTCACCATAGGTAAACTTTAATTAAAATGGTGAGGTTTTGTTATTAAAAATGATGGGTATAACTGGAGATCGTGTTACTAGATCTCTTTATAACACTTAGTTGACAGAGTCAACATGTTTCTGCTCCATTCCGCCCAGCCGGGTCTACGGAGCATTCGTCAGGACAAACAAAAACAAACAACAGGTCAATTACTTACACAACTTGTGAAGTACTCAGTAGTGTTAATCTAAACACTCTATTTTGGTTTGCTTCAGTTTCCTGGAAATAAAGCAAAAACAAAAGAAACAGTACAAACTTATCTGGGGGTGCAGATTCAGCACAGTATTAAAATCTCCAATCGAGATATTTTAAATGTGCCTATACTTTGCACTACATTCAAAAAGGTAGTCTCAGTAAAGGCCACCAGAGTCTGCGCTACACTTCGAGATAAAATCAGTTCATTGTAAATGGACACACGGATCTCATTGCCTTACTGGGTACTTCTCGTGTGTAAGGTAAGGAGGTCTCTATATGCTGTACCCAATAGTTATACCCCGTGCTGTTCAGATGGTTACATGACAGCCTTCTGGGTGTATCAAAAATAACTAAGTGTGTGGCTAATATTACGCGCTGGTTCAAGTAGTTGTTAATAAAGTTTGTTGATGCCCCACTGTTATTGTTTGTTAAGTAATGGCTCATCACATTCTCGTGTGTAAAGTAACTATCTTTGTATATTGTGCCCAAAGGTTAAAACTCTATCCTATTGAGGCGGCTTGTTATTAATAGATGCAAGCGTGTTACAAAAAGAGAAAAAGTACCACATGTCTAGTAAGTATTAAGCGTTTGTTCGAGTCATTGTGGCTGGGTGCATAGCTGCCACGTAGTTATAATATGCTAAATGATGGTTCGTCACAGTATATTGAAAACATACATTTAAAGCTAAGCGCTCTAAATTGTGCTATCTCGTTTGCAGTTATTAACTCTCTACTCTCCGTCAAGATGGTTGCGCGGGTGAACCTCGCGCTTCAACAGGGTGCATTAGGACTCTCTGGTCCTGAGCTGGTAAATATGAAACAATCAAGATAAGATTGACATTAGTCTTACCGCTCAGTGGAGACAAACAGTGTTCACTCACGTAGGGCGCCATTCTTACCCGCACGAGGACAACTTGCCTTATTGCTAATTTTTGAGGCTAAAGAGCAAAGAAAGTGATTACAGACGGCAAGCAAAAGAACTGAGTCTTAAACTGAAAGACAGGGACTACACACCAGCGACAATATCTAAGTGCCGTAAGAGAGCAAAACACCAGCCGAGAGAGTTTCTCCTTCAATCACACACTAAAGAACCTATTCCTGATCTAGTGACGTGCGTCACCCCATACTGCCCAGCGACATATGAAATACAGAAATTTGTCAATAAAAATTGGCGCATTCTCGCTACAGGCAAATTCAGCTGGCCTAAACCCAGATTTGCAAACAAACGAACGAAAAACCTCAAGGACCTGCTAGTTCACACAAGACCAGTGAAGAAAAAGAAACCTATACAAACAAGAAATACGAACATGATGCCGGAAACTGGCCATTATCCGTGTGGCACCTGCATAGTATGCAAACATACTACAACGTCAAAATCCTTACAACTTAAAGAATCTCTAAACTGGACACAACGGCAACATACTAATTGTAATTCTACTCACGTAGTCTATATGATATGGTGCCCATGTGACAAAAAGTATATAGGGATGATTTGCAGGAAAATAAAAACGAGAATTGGAGAACATAAAAGTAATATCAAGTTAAAGAAAAACACTACAAAATTATGCTCCCATTTCATCGAGGTTGGCCACAATGTGGAAGACTTGAGATGGACAATATTGGAAATGCTCACTGACAAAACCACGAATGCTGAGAGAATACTGTTCGAAAAAGAGCAAAGATGGGTGAGCTGTCTGCAGACACACCTGACAGGATTAAACGATAATATACTTTGGCACCAATTTGCATAGAAGCTGAGCCAAGTGAGCCTTGACATCTTCTAGTCACTAGATATAAGATCTTCCACAGTATGGATCTAGGTCACACTTGACCCCTCCCCTTTTTGTTCCCAGTGTTCAATTCCTCAGTCTATTCAACTGCTATTTACCAAATGAGAGCGTGATAGTCTACAATCACAGAAAAATTATTTAAGCCATATTACCCTGAACGTTTGTTATGAACGTATGTCAACATTTTATTCATTCCACCATGTTGACATAATAAAAGAGGCAACTTCTCTTACCCTTATAACGTAAAAATTAACATTGTTATTGTGGCAATATACAGATTAAGCGCTCTTACTCTGAAGATACCATAGAGCACGTAATGTTCCTTTATTGGATAACCTGCAATTGAAGTACATTTCTTTTAGCCATATCACCTTGAGCGTTTTTTATGAACGTCTGTTAACATTTATTCATTCCATCATGTTAACATAAATAGAGGTAACTCTACCATTCTGAGACATAAGGCAAAAATAGTAATTAGTCTGTTCTCGGCAAGATACAGATAAAGCTTTCTTGCTTTGATAATATCTCAAATAACAAAGTCCTCCTTCTATTTTTACGTTTTAAATGGGAAGAGGAGGTGAGTCTCCGACGTCCAGGGGCAGAGCCAGCACTAGACGCGGAGACTCCTCCTCGTGCGGGTAAGAATGGCGCCCTACGTGAGTGAACACTGTTTGTCTCCACTGAGCGGTAAAACTAATGTCAATCTTATCTTGATTGTTTCATCTTTACCAGCTCAGGTCCAGAGAGTCCTAATGCACCCTGTTGAAGCGCGAGGTTTCCAGAGTCAAGGTAAACCTTTACACGTCCTTTTCACCCGCGCTATCATCTTGACGGAGAGTAGAGAGTTAATAACTGCAAACGAGATAGTGCAATTTAGAGCGCTTAGCTTTCATTGTATGTTTTCAATATACTGTGACGAACCATCATTTAGCATATAATAACAACGTGGCAGCTATGCACTCCAGCCTTAATGACTCGAACAAACGCGTAATACTTACTAGACATGTGGTACTTTTTCTCTTTTTGTAACACGCTTGGATCTATTAATAACAAGCCGCCTCAATAGGATAGAGTTTTAACCTTTGGGCACAATATGCAAAGATAGTTACTTTACACACGAGAATGTGACGAGCCATTACTTAACAAACAATACCAGAGGGGCATCAACAAAATTTATTAACAACTACTTGAACCAGCGCGTAATATTAGCCACACACTTAGTTATTTTTGATACGCACAGAAGGCTGTCATGTAACCATCTGAACAGCACGGGGTATAACTATTGGGTAAAGCATATAGAGACCTCCTTCCTTTACACACGAGAAGTACCCAGTAAGACAATGAGATCCGTGTATCCATGTACGATGAACTGATTTTATCCCTAAGTGTAGCGCAGAATCTGGTGGCCTTTACTGAGACTACCCTTCTGAATATAGTGCAAAGTATACGCACATTTAAAATATCTCGATTGGAGATTTTAATATTGTGCTGTCTCTGCACCCCCAGATAAGTTTGTACTGTTTCTTTTGTTTTTGCTTTTTTTCCAGGAAACTGAAGCAAGCCAAAATAAAGTGTTTAGATTAACACTACTGAGTACTTCACAAGTTGTGTAAGTAATTGACTTTTTTTTTGTTTTTGTTTGTCCTGACGAATGCTCCGTAGACCCGGTTGGGCGGAATGGAGCAGAAACATGTCAACTCTGTCAACTAAGGGTTATAAAGAGATCTAGTAACACGATCTCTAGTTATACCCATCATTTTTAATAACAAAACCTCACCATTTTAATTAAAGTTTACCTATGGTGAAGTTTTGCTTTTAAGTCACGATTTTCTAACTCACTTTCACCTTCCCTTATGGGGGTGCCTTTCTATCTCTGGACACTACTACCTAAACCAGAGGTTGCCTCGGGTTGAGGCAGGCATACAGCACTAATTTGTACACCCAATGATAATGCCGTAACGCATATGTGGGGCGGAAAAACGATATACACCGCACAATTTACATAGCGTTCATGAGGGTGATTCAATTCAACCTACGGTCGCGTAGTCACAAGTGTCCATTCTCTCACTTGATTACTTAACATTTCTGCAAAGACCCAAAGGAGAGGAGAAGACTCGGATTAAAAAGGTCCTGCGTAATGCTCAATAACAAATACTTGAACTGTGGCTAGAACCCAAGGGTCTGAAGCAATTGTTTGCCATTAAGAGAAGAAAAGAGCAAGATGCACCCCCACAGAACGATGGCCAGAAAAAGGATTACCTTGTTGACTGAGTCCTCTGGACATTTTCTATCCCTAACCTCTGCAACCTCTGCTTCATTGAGATTAGAAGTAGGGTTTAGATTCTTTGCGGCTGTAGAAGGAGTTATAATAGTAGCGGCCTCTTTGCATTTGAAAACGGTAATTAAGGCTGGGAAAGCATCTCCTGCCACTTGCATAAAACCCTTTGGGCAATCACTTTTTTTAATGGATTTCTGAGCCTTATCAATGGATATAAAAGTGATCACATAATTAAATAACTCCCTTGTAAAAGATCTTTCAGAATAACAAGCCTTGTGCCTTAACTCCCAGGTGCATGGTGGAGAGACTTGCCAGCTTTGGATCCAATTTGAGAAGTAGACTCTTTCTCCTTTCAGGAATGATTGCAGATTTGGCATTGCCGAAAATGCAGATGGCCCTCTGGATACATAGGGAAAGTTCTGCAGGATCCACTGAATCGTTTTCCAATTCAGCAGCTTTTGTCAAATCAGAAATTCGAGCCAATGGACCAACAAGATCAAGTAGTTTATCGTGGCAAGTAGACCAGGCCCTTCCGTGGGTCCTTGTCAGATTCGGAAAAGAAAGTTAAATGGGTAGAGTCAATAGAAGGAGCGGAGCTGATACTGGAAGGCAGAGAAGGCCTAGGACATTCAGATTTTAGTTTAGCCCTGGCTTGATTGTCTTACGGCAAGTGAAGTGTGGAGGTAATATAATTGCAAACATGTTCAATAGGAAACCATTCAGTAGAGTTGGTGACGCAAAGGGGGCAGAGAATGATAATATAGGCTTTTTAGCTGGCGAGAAGGAAAAAAGATCAAAGGGACCAACATTGTCTGCGTCAGCGTCAGTGTCTTGGCCACTTAAGTCGTCATCAGTGGCTAAAAAGTGAGAAATACATTTTTTTGACAACTTCACTTGAATGTCTTTGGATTTATCTTTGCACTTGGAAGGCGTCTTGGAATTCCAAAGGCCTGTGAGGAGTCAAGTCCTCGTCCACATATGAAGAAACCTCACCAGTTACAAGTGCAGCTTTTGGGGGACTAGAAACACCTTCTTAGACATTGTAGGTAAAACAGAGGTGGTTTTCCATTTTCTGCTATCCCCCGCAGAATGGGCCATCAAAGTCTTAGACATCATATTTGCCAAGGAATTTTTTATATTTTTTGGCATTTTGCTCATAGAAGCTGCAACAGCTTTTTCCACAGAGAAGTTAATAAAAAATTATTATTTTTTAGAAATCTTTCTATTAAATGACAAAACAGGCTTCAGATACAAGCAATTCCCAATATACAGATGCAAAATATGTGTACATTGTAGCCCACTGCACGTAAGTAAATGTTACACGGTTCAGCACACACAGCCAAATTAAATATGACAATTCACTCTCCCAAGATAGCCTATGACACCCACCCTAAGGGTCCCATCATAGGCCTTGTAAAATGCCCAGGCCCCCCACATTTTCTCCCACTTGCAAGGACACACACAACTTTGATAGACCACCTACTCTGAATTGTGGTACCAGTACATATCACACATCCATGTTGCTACTGACAGTGGTTCCTTCGCACCCCATGCATGTACGATGTTCCTCTTTGCGACTCCCCCTGCTAACGCTAGCCACAGCTTGGCCCACTGTGACCACGTGATCTCTCCTGTAATGCCAAGGATATGCCATCTAGGTTCCAACGGGACTGGTTCTCCCACTATGGTCTCATTGATGCTGTTCAGGCCCCAACCTCAAGTATCCCTGAATCCTGGTTCAAGCCCATTATATATGGAAAAAAGACCCCCTCTCACCGCAACCCCTGCAGCATAGCTCGGAATCGCTATCTTCAATACGGACCTGAACCATTCTCGAGGCCTAGGACCTATGAAGGATGCAGAGGTAAACCAGCCTAAATCACACCCTGATGGCTATTCCTCTGGGGCTCTGGAGGGCCTCCGCCCAATCATCATCCTCCAAAAGACACACATCTGATTCCCAGACCTCCCTCAGGGAACCCAGGCAGTCCGGGGAATTGTTTACTAGCTTTTTATATGTGAGTGACACCCTTTTTCAATCATAGGATCAAACAGGAGCCTATCCTCCAGTGGGAAGTATTACAGAATCACAGTCCCCTCTTTCAGATGGCAATGGAGTGCCGAATGCAGCTATCGGTATCTAAGGGATTCGCCTCCCCATTTGGAAGCTCTACAGCAGATTATCAAATGTCACCCTTTTCCCGCCTTTCCAGACATCCCCAAGTACATCAATGCCTATCAGGCTTCATGTCCTGAACCCCTGCAGCAGTTGTACTTCTCTCAGAAAATCTCTTGTCCATAGTGGAGTGTGTTCAGTGAGTTTCAGCTCCCACCCCGTCATTTTAGTTGCTTTATGACAAATATCAATGACCATCTTTGTGTGTGGTGGCAGTTGTACTGAGCCCCTACCCATATGATACAGTTCCCTCAGATGACTAAGTTCACCCAGTGCCAAGCTATCCACCCTATAGGCTGGTTCCTCAAGCAGGGAAAAGACCCACCCTGTCCCGGATTGCGAGCCACAATTCATACACCCACATATGTAACGCGAAGATCATAGGGACTACCCCATCAACTCTAACGCTTGACATCGGAGCAGTGTATAACAACCGGATCCACTTTTGCAGCTGTGGGCCAATGCCCACCTTCTCCAGCCCTTCAAAAAGGTAGGGCAATTTAGTGCTATTGAACGCCATTCTCGCGTCCAATCAAAGGAGAGTAGCTGGGACATCTGGATGCATTTGAGTCATGTGCATGACTCCAAACAAGCATCTCAAGTTGAGCCTCGTACTCCTATGAGGCATGAAGACAGATTGATCTGGGTGGACCCGGGACTGGATGAGAGGGCCCAAGCGGTTTGCGTTAATCTTGGCTAAGACCTTGGCCTCAAAGTTTAGGCGAGAGATGGGACTGTAGTAACTGCACAAGTTATGTGGCTTCCACTTCTTGAGGAGTACTACTATCGTCGCCAATCTCATGTCCTCAGGAATGCCTCCCTGAAGATGTCCACACATTTAAACATCTTGGTGGGGTGCCCGTTCGGTCCCGCCGCTTTTCCGGATTGCAAGTCCCGCATGGCGTTTTCCACTTCTTCAAGATGGAAGGTTGAGTCTAGCACTTCCCTGTCCTCCAGCCCCGGAGCCGGCAGAGAAATGTCACATAGGAAGTCAGAGCAATCCGACTCCCCCCGCGTGGATTGAGACCGGTAAATGTTCTCATAGTACTTGGCAAAGATTTCTGTCAGAGCCCCCCGTACCACTCTACGTTCCTTCGACAGACCGAATCTCAGTGACTCAGTTGCGACTTCTGTCTCTCCGTTCCAGCCATGCGATCAATTTGTTGGCTTTCTCACCCAGGTCATACACTCTGCACCTTGTAGCAATTGTGTGTGCCCAAGCTCCGTTTTTTTCCAAGTCCCGTAGGGATTTTTCTTTAAGTCTGAGCATATGCTTAAGCCCAGTGGCGTCCCCAGAGTCAGTGCTCAATGTACGCTCCAGAGCCAATATATTCTGATTAAGTCCCTCACACTGGGCTTATTTTTCATTACCTTGAGCACCACTCTCTGCCTGTACAAAATCCCTCACCACCCCCTTGTAATCTTCCCATAGGATGCGGGCAGAGGCCACAGATCCAACATTTTCGGCGAAATATAACTCTGTGCGCTCCTCAAAGCGCTCTCAAAATTCCTGATCCCAGAACATGAAGGGATCAAGTAGTGGGGGAAGAGACCAGTCACAAGTTGGCCCCATGCAACCTCACTGCCACGGCGAGTGATCCAATATCCCTCGCGCCTTATGACACCTTCCCCGAAAGAGGCCCGCAGAGGTAGTGTGGGTAAAAATATAATCCAATCGTGCCCCCCTGCCATGTGCCGCAGAGATGTGAGTGTAGTGTCTAGACTTGTGGTTGTGACTGCGCCATAGATCCACCAGTCCCAGCGCATGTGCAAATGTGTACAGTGGACAGAGGCCCTGCGCCACCAGGGGGAGAACTTCCCTATCTATCTCCGGGGCCAGCATGTTGTTCATTTCACCTCACAAAAGCAGGACCCCTTGAGGGAATTCCAGTATGAGCTTACTGAGATCCGGGAACCTAATCACATGCAGTCGTGGAGGAATATACACAGAGCACACATTTACCACCTGTCCCTCCCACACTCTGTATAAGGCTGCATAGCATCCCAGGTAATCGCAGCACATGTGATATAACACCAGGGGTATCTCATTTTTAATGAGAATAACCGTGCCCCTGGACCCTGACGTGAAACCAGCATGTGCCTGTAGTGCATAGCCATATCTATTAAAGGCTAAGTAGTTGGTACCCCTGAGGTACGTCTCTTGAAGTAAGACTATGTCTGGTGAGTGTATGTGCAAATATTGCAGTACCATAGAGTGTTTAATTTTATCCACTAGGCATTTCACATTCCAAGAGAGGATTGTCAGCGTTTTAGTAGGTTGTGTGGCCATAGTGGTAGTCCCTGCCATTCCCCCTCCCAACAAATAAGGACCCACCCCTTATGCGCGGTGGAGCCTGGCCCACAGAAACATGTCATCTGGCCCAATTGTTGAAGAAGCAGATCTGAAGCAATAGCTAACCAGTGAATAACACAAACAATAAAAAAAAACAGTACCCCTACCCTGCAACCCTGCCTTGTAGGTCTGAAACTACCCACATTCCCAATAGTAGAGCACCAGTCACCCTAGTGAACAGATTACTAGTGTAGGGCTGCTTGGCATCACCACCCAATAGCGCTCTCCCCCGGCCCGCAATTCCACCCAACCATATATAGGACAACTGGAGCATACAAAACGATGGCTCATCCGGCCGTGTCTCGAACGTCCGTGTCAGTTAAGTATGAGCATTACACCCAAACAATAAAGGAAAATCTATACCTTAAGCCCTGCATAAACCATGTAACAGTTCACTGAGATGAGTCTAGTCCCTCACTTTACAGAGCATATTGCTTCACTCATGTGGCTACCAGATCCAGGCTACCAGACCAGGAACTCCTGGAGCTGGACTCCGACCTCACCCCCTCTTTGCGTTGACTCAGAGACTTGAAAGTACGGTAGCGACTCCAACACCAATCCGCCTCCTCTCGCGGCCTGTGTAGCCGGGAAGGACCCCCATCCATCCTTTGTTGGACCTCTGCTGGCAATGTGAAAAACCAGGATTTTTCGCCCTTTATAACCTTGAGCTTGGCCGGGAAAAACATGATGCATTTGATTCTCTTCTCCCTAAGAGCACGTTTCACCCCATCAAATGTGCTCCTCTCCTGCTACACTTTCACAGTGAAATTCGGGAAAAACCAAACAGTTGAGTTCTTGTGGGGAAGTTCGCTCCTCACTCTGGCCTGCAAAATTGAGTACCGGTCTCGGAGGTTTAGGATACGCACTATGCTTGTCCGTGGAGGGGCCCCAGGTTTCGGTTTAGGGATTGGAGCTCTATGCTCTCTCTCCACAGAAAACAGAGGGAACAGCCTCTTGGGCTTGAGGTGATTCATGATAAGATCTTCGATGAAGAGGTCCATACTGGGGCCCTCCACCCCATCAGGCACTCCCACCAACCGGATGTTATTGCGGCGGTTCCTCCCTTCCTGATCTTCCAACTTCAATGCCATTAGCTTATATTGATGCGCCAGATTCTGTATGCGTTCTTCCAACTTACGCGTCACCAATTGGAGCTCTCCTATGCTCTCCTCAGTCGCTGTAACCCTCTCTGTGGTTTTCCACATGTCCGCCCTCATTAAGTTCATCTCAATTGTGACCATGTCAATTTTTGTTTCCTGGTTCGTACGCACTGATTGGATCACCGCCATAATTGAACTAAGGGATGGCTCTTCTCTGGTCGGTTTGTCCCCAGGAGCCCTTTCCTTGGAAGACAGTTGATGCGGGACAGCATATTTTCCAGTTCGTTAGATTGAAAGGCAGCCAGGTCCCTTTTAGTTTTGTCATAGTGAAATTCACACTGGTTGGGGAAAAAGAGTCACATTCCCACTCTACAGACCCGCTACTTGCCCCCACCCTGGTTTGCCGCTGGTCTCCAGACGTCTCAGGCAGACAATCCAATGAGGATGTCTCCCCCTTCTCGTGTTGCCAGGAGTGGCAAAGTGACTCGTCAGCAGCTCTCACGGATCCATGAAAAGGAAGGGCACAATAGAGGAGCCCAGCCACCCCAGGATGCCGCTCTGTCTTTCTACTGCGGCTATCAAGACCCTAGGCTCTGTCTGTCTACTGCGGCTATCAAGCTCCGCACTGCACCCTCCGTTAAATCCACTGGCCTTTCCCAGTCATGTCAGTGATAAAATAGGGGGCCCGTTGGTATTCCTGTGTCCCTCTCGAGTGCGGCCATGCGGGGCCCTCCCATCCACCACACTGTGCCTGGCCTCACCTCTTCAGGCTGCCTCAATGTGATCCACAGCTGGCAGCGGGCTCACTGCTGCAAATATCCAGCCTGATGAGGAATACTGTGAGCGACCTGCGATCTGTGTTGTCCCCAGGAGCTGCGCCCCTGGCATGGAGTCTTTCAACACATCCAGACCTCACACTGTGGATAGTAAGCACAGGCAGCCCCGGATTGGGCATGCTAGGTATGGGCCAGAGTGAGCGTGTCCCAATCACTGGCCCCACATCATCGCTGAGCAAGGGAGGGGGCCCATAAATACTGCTGCTCTTTTCCTCGGTCTCCAACAAAGGGTTCATGTTAGATCTCAGGGTCTCTAGTTGGCAGAGGTGGATACCGATGTCCAAATAGGGACCCTTGCTTCTAGTCAGGGTAAGGGGGATGCACTCATTGGATAACCCCTAATCACCCCCTTGGTAGCTTGGCACGAGCAGACAGGCTTATCAAAGGCAATGTGTAAAGTATTTGTACCAACACTCACAGTATCACAGTGAAAACTCCACAAATGGACTCCACACCAGTTTAGAAAAATAAAGTATCTTTATCTAAACTACACAAGACCAAAATGACAAAAAGCCAACTTAGACTGTTCAAGAATATGATTTTAAAAGAGTTCTAGGGTTTGCGTCAAAATAATCCACAGTTGCGTCACTTTTAGCCCAAAGTACCTGTAGATGTGACAACGGTTCCTAGCGGCAACTGCAGTGTTGAAAAACAAGAGATGCATTACCCCTTGAGACCCTGGGGAGGTGATGCGACAACCCCCTGCATGCAGAGGGCGTGTTGCGATGGATCCGATCTGTATGGGGAGCGATGCGATACCTTGTGTGGATTCCAGGGTGCAGGTTCTCTGGTAGAAGTGTCTCGCACAGGCACGATGTGACGATCTTCGGTGCAGCGGTGATGCGCGGGGCAGCATTGATCTTCTTCTGCCGGGGGCCCTCAATGCGTTGGTACTGGACTCTGTGACGATGTTCGCAGTGATGGGATGCAGTCCGCAAGCGATGCAACAGTTTTTCAGCAACGACAGGCTCTGTGACGAAATTCGCAGTGACAGGAATCTTCCCGCACCGGGGCAATGCGCTCTGCAAGCGAACGATGCGTCGGTTCTCGCGGCGACGGAAAATCTCTTTCACTGTCGACGATGCGCTCCGCAAGCGAGCGATGCGTGCAAATTGTAGATCTTCTTCTCTTCTTCTTTTCCTGCTCCCCAAAGAGCAGGAAACAACCTCCAAAGGCCACACAAATGGATCATGCACTCTAGGCAGATCAGCACTCACACAGCAGAGTTCAGGAGGGAAGCTGGGGGTGAAATTCTTCTGATCCTGGGACTTCCTAACAGGAGGCCAGCTCTTCTCAGGCCCTTGGAAATCTCTTCAAGCAGGGGACACAGCAACAGCAAAGTCCCTCCACTCTCCTTGGAAGAATAGCAACTGCAGGTCAGCCTACAACACACAGCAGGACAGTCCTTCCTCTTCAGTCTTCCAGCTTTTCTGCTTGGCAGAGGTTCCTTCTTGATTCCAGGATGATCTAAAGTCTTGGGGTCTGGGTACCCCTTTTTATACTAATATTCCCTTTGTTCTCTTAAGGCAGAGAGGCCTTTGCCTAATATAAACCAGTTCTGGTCAGTCCTGGAGCACCCTGTTTACATTACTCCTTCTTTTCTTTGAGAGAGAGGGGCAGGGTCGTCAGCCGCCTAGCAGGAGGTAGAGCCAGCATTGAGGAAGGCAGGCACAGCACTATTCAGGCCCAAGTGCTATCCCCTCCCACCATTCAAGATGCAGATGAAGCTATTCAGCCTAGTGCTGACTCACCCAGCCTCCTGGAGCCACCCCAGCCCATGTCACTCACAAACCAGGCAGTCAATTCACAAATGGGCAAAGGCACACAGAAAGGTCAGACAAGAAAACTGCCAAAAGTTCTGTTTTCAAGCACAGGATTTAAAAATCATCCTTCCGAGAAGATGTGCTATTAAATTCTGAGTACAGGGATACCCAACCTCAATTTTCTATCTTGCTCCTATGGGAAGATATGCAGGTAAACATTATACACAGCATTCCCCATTCTAGCCTATAGGCAAGATACCTTTCAATAGTGAAAAACAAAATTGGCAGTATTTCATTATCAGAGCATGCCACCCACACTAGTACATGCTCTACCTTTCACATACACTGCACCTTGCCCAGGGGGGTACTTTGGGGCTTCCATAGGGGTGTCCAATGTGTAAAGAAAGGGAAGGGGTTAGGTCTGGCCAGTGGGGACACTGGTCAGGTCAGCATGGCAGTTAGCAACTGCACGTAGGCACTGCGTTTGCAGGCCTGAAACATCATTTTAGGGCTACTCATGCGGGTGGCACAATCAGTGCTGCAGGCCCACTAGTAACATTTAAATCACCAGCCCTGGCACACTCAGTGCACTTTACTAGGGAACTACTGGTAAAACAAATATGCCTATTATGGATAACCAATCACAATAACAATTTACCCAGGGAGCACTTGCACTTTGACACTGATTGGCAGTGGCAAAGTGCCCAAAGCATCTAAACCAGCAAAAACAAAATCCAGCACAGCGTCAAAAATACAGGAAGCAGAGGCAAAACGTCAGGGGAAACCATGCCAAAGATGACAGGTCTAACAGTTTACATGCCGGCCACCTCCTGCCCGGGTCAATGAACTAGGGCACACCTGCACCACCCAGTGACCATCCACAGCCTTTGAAAGCTTCATGGACCTTATTTTTCCTATCCTTGCAAGGAAATTATACGTACAATGGAGGCTAAGTACTCTGCCCACCAGAACTTTCACCCACAAGTGGCATAATGGTGGTGATATGATGTGCCCAAGCTGTAATAACTATAAGGAAGATGAGATTCACATTATGTTTGTGTCACCTTTCGGTTACAAGAAGGGAAGGAGCCAAGACTAGAGGGCGACTGTTTATCTATTTTTATTGCGGGTTACAGACTGTTGAACACAAAAATAAAGTCTTAGGTCAGACACGTTAACAAATGACCGGTGGCAGGTTTGTAGTCCTCGGGGCACTTCCTGGGTCGGGGTCCGGGACACTCCAGCACATGGAAGGAAAAGAAAAGAACCTGGCTTTTAGTGTATTGTACACTTTCTAGAAACTCTTGGAATAGGGAGGGAGTGAGGGAATAAGCAAGAACCACCACCACATTCAGTGAGTTGTACGCGGCTTTGCTAAACGAGGTGCCCCGGTGCTTGTACAGTCTCCTATCCGGTCCCTCCCTTCTTAAAGTGCAACAAAGAACCCAAACGAGCATGCACCTGGGAAAGCCACGCGTCCTCCTTCGCGTGGCCTCCAGGCTTTACAGCTGCCTCCGTCCGCTTCTCCTCGGTCACCAGCTCGGCACCTTCTCTGCTCCTGGTGTCGTCTCTTTCCAAGGACTCCGTCTCCACGGTGCTTTCCGCCTTACCGGTCGCGTGGTTCTCCTGGCGTCTCACTTCTTCCTCCCACGACGGAGACGCGGCATCTTCCGGGTCTCCCCTCATATGGTGAGAGGCCTCTCCTGATAGGTCCAAAAAGTCAGGTGGTCCAGATGCGAGGCCTTCGTCACGAACACAAAGGCTATCCTTAAAGGGCCCGTAGTAATCCGCCTGTTGAGGAGAGGGACAATCGGTTAGCCCAGCCGGGGCCGAGCAGGGGACCCCCTGACAAATCCCTCCCCTAGATTTTTCCCGTTCGGGGGAAAGTGGATAACGGGACAAGTAGTCAGCATTCGTTTGAGCAGTACCCTGACGGTGACACACCTCAAAATCATAGGGCTGTAAGGACAAGAACCAACGGAGGATGCGTTCATTGCGTCCTTTATTCTGTTGGAGCCACTGCAAAGGGGCATGGTCAGAGAACAGCGTAAAACGTCGACCATCCAGGTAATAATGGAGTTTCTCAATGCTCCATTTCACGGCAAGGCACTCCTTTTCTATCGTGGGATAAGCCGCCTCCCTAGGAAACAGTTTCCTGCTCAAATATAGAATAGGCCGTTCCCTCCCATCCTGATCCAACTGAGACAGAACAGCACCCAGTCCCACCCCTTAAGCATCCGTCTGGAGATAGAAAGGTTTGTCAAAGTCCGGTGTTATCAGGACTGGGGACGAGGAGAGAACATCTTTTAGTGCCTGAAAAGCAGTTTGAGCTTGGGTAGAGGGTTGTTTGAACGGAACAGAAGTGGCTGTTTTCTTCAACATATCCGTCAAAGGGGCTGAGAGCGTGGTGAAATGTGGTATAAACCGTCGGTAATTAGTAACCGACCAAGCCAAGAAAGGCTCGGAGATCTCGCCTATTTTTAGGAAACTCCTGTCGTTGAATCGCTTTTACTTTTTCTTGTTGAGGAAAAAACTGGCCGTTACCCAACATGTACCCGAGGTACTTTACTTGGGAAAAGGCAAAGCGTGACTTCTTTGCATTTATGTGTAGGCCTGCCTTTTCCAAAGCCTCAAGGATTTGACCCAAGTGTTGTAAATGGGTCTGCCAATCTGGACTATGGATGACAATATCATCTATGTAAGCTGCCGAAAAGTGTTGGTATGGGGCTAGCACTGTATCCATAAGTCGTTGGAAGGTGGCAGGAGCCCCATGAAGTCCAAAGGGCAGGACAGTGAAATGAAAGAGACCATCTGGAGTGGTGAACGCTGTCTTTTCCTGATCTTGTAGGGAAAGAGGCACCTGCCAATAACCTTTGGTGAGGTCAATGGTTGTTATGTATTGAGCTTCACCAAGACATTCTATCAACTCATCGACTCTTGGCAAAGGATATCCGTCTTGTTTTGACACCTTGTTTACTGCTCTGAAGTCGATGCCGAATCTTTTACTTCTGTCAGGTTTTGGCACTAGTACCACGGGAGAAGACCAATTGCTTTTAGAGGGCACTATGATCCCTGCTTCTAACATTTTCTGTACTTCCTCTTTTATCACTGTCCTTCGTGCTTCTGGGACCCGATAGGGTTTCTGTTTTACAATCACCCCTGGAGCTGTCGGGATATGGTGTTCAGCTAAGGTGGTTCGACCTGGCTGATCCGAAAAAATGGACTGATGTTTCAACATCAGCTCCTTCAATTCATTTTTCCTAAGCTCTGGAAGGTTGGAATTCACAACAGCATGCTCAATGGTATGAGCAGGAGGTGTAGCCAAAGACACTGAAACATGAGGTTTAGGAGGGGTACCCAACCACTTCTTCAATATGTTAATGTGGTAAATCTGGGTTCAGGAAGGAGATAGGCCCACATGCATCAAGCATTTTTGGAGTCGCAAACGGTGCGATTCCTTAAAATCGGCCGTTTGCGATTCCAAAAATGCTTTTTGAGATGCATCATGCTATTTTAGAAATTGCATCTTTTTTGCGATTTCTAAAATTGCGATAGCATTTCAGAAATCGCAATTTTGCGATTTCTGAAATGCTATGCATCATCTGATTTCAAATTGCGAAATTTGAAATTGCAAGTGCAAATTACCACGAAGTTGAACCTCGTGGTAATTTGCGAAATTGTTTAAAAATGCACAAAAATGCATTTTTTAAACTGTTAATTTACATACACACATGTCCTTAGGACGTGTGTATGTAAATTATACTTAAAAGTACATTTCATGGGTGCAGGGGGGCTCACTTGGACCCCCCTCTCCGCCCTTGAAATGCTTTGATGAATTGCGAATTCGCAATTCCCATTCATTCCTATGGGCATTTTAGCCCATAGGAATGGATGGGGATTGCGAAATCGCAATTGAAAAATCGCATTTTTTATGCGATTCAGTAAAAATAGCGATTTTTACCGAATTGCAAAAAAAATGCGAGAAAAATCATGCATAGGCTTTTGCGATTTCTAATTTGCGATTCCCTAATTTTCGCAAATTAGAAATCGCAAAAGCCCATATTGATGCATGTGGGCCATAGTTTCAATGCATATGTGGTCCTACCTATTTTCCTTACGACCTGGAAAGGTCCTTGCCACTCTTTCCGAAGTTTGTGAGTAGAGGTAGGAAGAAGGACCAGAGCCCAGTCCCCTATGTCTAACTCTCTCCACTTTTTTCCTTTATCATAAAAGGTATTTTGTCTACCTTGTGCTTTCTCTAGGGTTTCATAGGACAGGGTCCGTAGCTTGTGTAACCGGGATTTCAACTGCTGGGAGTAGTCTAACAATTCTTCAGCGTCTCTTGAACCTGTCTTTTCCCAACTATCTCTGGTTATTTCTAACAGCGTACAGAGTTTCCTTCCAAACAGTAACTCAAAGGGGGAAGTTCCTAGACTGCTCTGGAACTGGCTTCTTAACACATAAAGAGCCAACGGCAGCAGTTGGTCCCACTGTTTACCGTCTCCTGTCAATAGCTTCTTTAGAGTGGTTTTAATTAACCCGTTGTAACGTTTGACCAGGCCATCGGTTTGTGGGTGATACACCGAGGTACGTAGATGTTTCACATTGAGGAGAGTACACACTTGTTTCATAAGACGAGACACGAACGGTGTCCCCTGGTCGGTTATAAGATCTTTGGGGAATCCCATCCGCGCAAACAATTCAACCAGTTTTTGGGAAATGGCGCTAGTGGTAGCTGATCTTAATGGAAACGCCTCGGGATAACGTGTCGCATAGTCAACTACTACCATGACGTATTGGTACCCCCTGTGTGACTTTGGTAAAGGGCCTATGATGTCAACCCCTATTCTTTCGAAAGGCTTCCCTATGATTGGAAGAGGGACAAGAGGGACCTTAGGTGGTATGTACGGGTTTCTCTTCTGACAAATCTGGCATTCCTGACAATATTTCTTCACTTACGCATACACCCTGGGCCAATAGAAATTCTCAATGATGGAATTAGTGGTCTTTTCGGCACCAGAATGTCCTGCTAATAGATGCGCATGAGCATAAAACATTACTTGCTCACGGAACAGGGTGGGTACTATTAGCTGGGGAGTGGCCTGACTCTGTCCTACTCTATACAGAAGTCCGTTTTGCTCAATAAAACAAGGATAAGTAGGTGGATTCTAATCTTTATTGTCCTGTGCGTTTTGCCAAGCAGATGCCAAGAAAGCATCGTTTAACTGAGCAGCCCTGAAGTTGGTATCAGTGGACCAAGGTTCTTCAGCTAACAGGCCCTCCCTGACCCCATTCCTACCCTGTTTTTCCAAAACTCCTGCCATCAGTGTAGAGAACCACTTATTATCTGTGCCTATGATGAGAGAATCGGGTAGATTAGGGAGAACCCCTACTTCACACTGCACTTGGGTACCCTTTTCTGTTGTTATCATGACTCGGGCTAGGGGATAAGTACGTACGTCTCCGTGTACACATTTTATCCGTACAGTACGGTCCAAGAGCAAGGAAGTATTGTTCAGGGCGTTTTTCTGTATCACAGAATGGCGACACCCAGAATCCAACAGGGCACGGGTTTTCTTACCATCTACCAGGACACTTACATAAAATGCTGGCCCTGTCTCTTGATTTAGAAAAGGGGGTGGTGATGAACAGAGTGTCTGAGTTAAACAGACCACTCTTACCCAGTCCAAAGATCAGGGCTTGATCCATCACCGTTATTTATCTCACTGCCCCATCCCAGCTCAGAACCTGGCTATATGCAAATCAGTGTGTCCCTGGCCCAGTGCATCATGGGAACAGGGCAGACTAAACTGCCAAGCCAATTCTTCACCAGATAGGAGACAAGCTACCGGGGACCGGTTTCTGGCATTTCAGCCTTCTTTGGCCCGGCTTGCTTGAATCCTGATGGAGCAGTGAGAAAGGGACTCATGTCTGAGTATACCCTGCCACACCTATAGTGGCCAAAAACGATTTAGAAAAGGGGGTGGTGATGAACAGAGTGTCTGAGTTAAACAGACCACTCTTACCCAGTCCAAAGATCAGGGCTTGATCCATCACCGTTATTTATCTCACTGCCCCATCCCAGCTCAGAGCCTGGCTATATGCAAATCAGTCTGTCCCTGGCCCAGTGCATCATGGGAACAGGGCAGACTAAACTGCCAAGCCAATTCTTCACCAGAAAGGAGACAAGCTACCGGGGACCGGTTTCTGGCATTTCAGCCTTCTTCGGCCCGGCTTGCTTGAATCCTGATGGAGCAGTGAGAAAGGGACTCATGTCTGAGTATACCCTGCCACACCTATAGTGGCCAAAAACGATTTAGAAAAGGGGGTGGTGATGAACAGAGTGTCTGAGTTAAACAGACCACTCTTACCCAGTCCAAAGATCAGGGCTTGATCCATCACCGTTATTTATCTCACTGCCCCATCCCAGCTCAGAACCTGGCTATATGCAAATCAGTCTGTCCCTGGCCCAGTGCATCATGGGAACAGGGCAGACTAAACTGCCAAGCCAATTCTTCACCAGAAAGGAGACAAGCTACCGGGGACCGGTTTCTGGCATTTCAGCCTTCTTCGGCCCGGCTTGCTTGAATCCTGATGGAGCAGTGAGAAAGGGACTCATGTCTGAGTATACCCTGCCACACCTATAGTGGCCAAAAACGATTTAGAAAAGGGGGTGGTGATGAACAGAGTGTCTGAGTTAAACAAACCACTCTTACCCAGTCCAAAGATCAGGGCTTGATCCATCACCGTTATTTATCTCACTGCCCCATCCCAGCTCAGAACCTGGCTATATGCAAATCAGTCTGTCCCTGGCCCAGTGCATCATGGGAACAGGGCAGACTAAACTGCCAAGCCAATTCTTCACCAGAAAGGAGACAAGCTACCGGGGACCGGTTTCTGGCATTTCAGCCTTCTTCGGCCCGGCTTGCTTGAATCCTGATGGAGCAGTGAGAAAGGGACTCATGTCTGAGTATACCCTGCCACACCTGTAGTGTAAGAATTGGCTTTTGTAGTTTTGTTTGCCCTGTTCCCATCATGCACTGGGACTAAGCATGAGCGAATTTTGCGGATCTCGCGTTCGCGAATTTTGCGGATTTGCGGATTCGCAATCCGCAAAATCCGCGAATTCCCGCGAATTTGCGGATTTTTTTTTTTTTGTGTTCGCCCGTGTTTCTGCCAGTTCGCGAGGGGTTTTTACAATTTCGCAAATTGCGAACTTACCTGTCGGGTCGCAAGTTTTGCGAACTTGTTGTTTCTACGTGTCCAACCTGTTTGGGACACTCTTCTTCATCACTGCCACTCTCTGTCACCACTGCCACTCTCTGACTACTCATGCCACCCTCTGGCCCACCCATGCCACCCTCTGTTTCATCACCACACCCTCTGGTTGTCCAGTGTACATTATTTTCGGCAAAGCAAAGCACACCTTCCCTGCCTCAAGTGACCTGAATTAATTTGGGGCTGATTAATGTGTCACAGAATATTTTTTTAGCTGGCACCTGCTTCCTTAGTGCGCCCTGATTAGTGATCTTTTGCACTTGCTAAGTGCTTTCATTGTTGCAAAATTATTTACAACACCTGCCCTGCCCCAACTGACAATAATGAATTAGGGGCTGATTAATGGATTTTAACTTCCAGCCTGGCTCCTGCTTGTCTCCCTTAGCTGTAATTCAGGACCTTTGTGGCATATGTGTAACTATTCTGAGGTTCAGAGCAGGGTCACATAATAGTTTCAACTGGCAACTGAACTCTGGAGGGGCCCCTCAGGAAGCACTACAGGAAATGGCTACTAATGATGTGCCTGAACTTTTGAACCTGGTAAGTAGTTACTTTCAGTTTTGCTTAGATCGTATTTCTGCAATTTCGCACTTATTCGCGGGGCGCGAACTCACGCGAACAGTGCGAGCAGTGCGAGCAAAATCCGCTGCTCGCGGATTTGCGGATTTTGCAGGAAATTCGCAAATCTCGCGGATTGCGGATTTCCCGAAAATCCGCAAAATCCGCGAGCGGAACGGATTTTCCGCCCATGCCTAACTGGGACAGGAACAGACTAATTTGCATACAGCCAGGTTCTGAAACTGGGATGGTGCAGTGAGCTAAAAAACGGTGTTGGATCTAGCCCTGATCTCTTGACTGGGTGAGAGTATTCTGTTTAATTCAGAGACTCTGTCCCTCACCACCCCTTGTTGTAAATGGCCCTGTCTCTTGTGCATACAAGAGGGCACATGAGGCATACCCAACCTCCATGGGTTCTTCTTCTTTCTCTTTCTTTTTGCGGCAGTACTTTGCAATATGTCCCCACTCGCCGCATTCATAACATTGAGGACTTGCAAAGACTGGTGGTTCCGGCTTCACAGGCCTAGGTTTCATAGGAGGGGGTTCGCTTTGCTGTTTGAACGGCTTTTTGTCAGATTTAATGGGGGTTTTGTTAACTACAAGTTTTTCGGTATCTCTGAATACAGGCCTGGTTTGGGCTCTAGCATAGGAATTGGCCATTTCAATGGCGTGCTCTAAGGTCAACCCTGCATGCCGTCTAAGCCATCGCTGGGTGCCATAGGGCAATGCTTCAAGAAATTGTTCCAGGTAAATCTTGTTCATCACATTATCGATATTCCCTTCATGTGGTTTCAACCACCTGTCTGCTGCATCTTTCAGCTTATAGAAAAGAGTCCTGGGAGCATCGGTTGGGGTTCCTCTCTCTTGCCGAAACTGTAATCGGTGAATCTCGTCATCAACCCCCAGTCTGTTTAGAATTATTTGTTTCACATGTCCATAGGCTGCAGTACCATCCTTATTGGCCAGCTGATAAGCTGCCTGTAAGGAGAGGAGCTAGATAAAAGGGCCACCTCTCCCCTGGCCAGGCACTAGCTCGGGCTGCCCTTTCAAAATTTAGGAAGAAAGAAACGGGGTCGTCTCCGGGAACATATTTTTGAAGCGGCACGACTGCCCCAGGTGGGTGTGCGGCTCGACTTTGTCCCAGAACAGCCAACAGCTGAGTTTGTCCCTCTGAGAGTTTAGTAAGATGATCAGTCTGTGTCTGTATAGCTGCAGTAAACGTAGCTCTATCATTATCCGCTTGTTCAGTAGACCGATTAATAGCCCACTCTAGCTTGGACTGACCTTCGCTCATTTGGGTTATCAAGGCCTCCATCTTGTGAACTTCAGATGGATTGTCTCCTATCTGGCTCGCCACTTGTCACGTTAACAAATGACCGGTGGCAGGTTTGTAGTCCTCGGGGCACTTCCTGGGTCGGGGTCCGGGACACTCCAGCACATGGAAGGAAAAGAAAAGAACGTGGCTTTTAGTGTATTGTACACTTTCTAGAAACTCTTGGAATAGGGAGGGAGTGAGGGAATAAGCAAGAGCCACCACCACATTCAGTGAGTTGTACACGGCTTTGCTAAACGAGGTGCCCCGGTGCTTGTACGGTCTCCTATCCAGTCCCTCCCTTCTTAAAGTGCAACAAAGAACCCAAACGAGCACGCACCTGGGAAAGCCACGCGTCCTCCTTCGCGTGGCTGGGCGAAACGCGGTGTCGTTGGCCTCCTGGCTTTACATCTGCCTCCGTCCGCTTCTCCTCGGTCACCAGCTCGGCACCTTCTCGGCTCCTGGTGTCGTCTCTTTCCAAGGACTCCGTCTCCACAGTTCTTTCCGCCTTCCCAGTCATGTGGTTCTCCTGGCGTCTCACTTCTTCCTCCCACGACAGAGACGCGGCGTCTTCCGGGTCTCCCCTCATATGGTGAGAGGCCTCTCTTGATAGGTCCAAAAAGTCAGGTGGTCCAGATGCGAGGCCTTCGTCACGAACACAAAGGCTATCCTTAAAGGGCCCGTAGTAATCCGCCTGTTGAGGAGAGGGACAACAGGTTAGCCCAGCCGGGGCCGAGCAGGGGACCCCCTGACAGTTTGTCTGCCCTACCTACAGCAAACCCAGGAAGTACTGGATAGCGCCCCTTTGCAGAAATCTGGGGTTCAGTGACTACACCCATGCATTTAGAATAATGAAAACCAGCACTCTGGCCCATATTGTGTTTGCAGTAGCCAAATATTTAATGACAATTTGGCAGATTAGGAAAAAAAAATCTCCTTAATGTGTGGACATTGATATGGCTTGGTTTAACCTCCTTCTTCCTTGTACAGGGGGAAATTAACTGTAAGACTGTAGGAAATGTGCTTTTATTTTTCATAAAAAAATGTTTTATAATTGCTGTATTGTATCTTTTATGGTCTATATGACCGAAATAAAGAATTAAAGAAAGAATATGCCTATTATGGATAACCAATCACAATAACAATTTACCCAGGGAGCACTTTCACTTTGACACTGATTGGCAGTGGCAAAGTGCCCAAAGCATCTAAACCAGCAAAAACGAAATCCAGCACAGCGTCAAAAATACAGGAAGCAGAGGCAAAAAGTCAGGGGAAACCACGCCAAAGATGACAGGTCTAACAGTTTACATGCCGGCCACTTCCTGCCCGGTCAATGAACTAGGGCACACCTGCACCACCCAGTGACCATCCACAGGGGCACCCCAGCAGGCGCCTGGCTGTAAGGGGCGTACCGACAGCCGTACACAAACTTCACGGCCCCAGGGCTTCACACCACAGTTGCTGAGACCAGTGCCAGCCGCAGGCCTCACGTTCCAGAGTAGCGGGTATCCCAGGCCACGTACTCGGAATGCAGGCTGGTAATGTATGCGGTTCTGCCCCTCCTCCATCCGGAGCTTGTCGCCGCTCTCAGGCAAGGCCCGTCCCTGCCACACTCCGGGCTCTGCACCATTGGGGAGAATAGACGCCTCACCCACTGCAGGATGCTGTCGGGAGAGCAGCGCAGGTCGATTAAACCCTCCAGCTGCCAGATAAATGTCAGATATTCCGGGCTTTATCGCGGACCCAGATGGAGCCAAAAAGTTGCATCGTAACCATAGCCGATGCCAATTCACGCCCCTAGTTAATAAACTAATTTAATTAATTTTTAAGTTGATTTCCATCCTCCTCAGAGTGCTGAGAAAATGGACAACTCTCTAACTCCATTACTGAATAGCACTAATAAACTATACACAAGAATAAAATGTGAATAACATGTTAAATTTGTAAGTGGCAGGATCCTTCCCCCAAAGGCAGGAACAGTGAATGGCATGGTGTGAGGAAAGGGGTGGGAAGAAATAAAAGGCCAAACCCACATGGTGTGGTAAGGTGGGGCATATGAGCGAGCTGGCCAACAGAAAGGAGAGAGCCGGGTTCCGGGGAGACTGTCAAAATAAACTGTGACCTGAAGAAACGTAACTGGTATGGAAATACAGCACGTGAAATCAAATGCGCAATAAAAAATGGCGGACGGATTGTCAGAGCTGGTCGCTCCACCCGCCGCGTGGCTCCTCCTGAGTGCGCCGGTTCCCCCTGCTGCAGATGCCTGTTCGCCGCAGCCCCCTGGGCTTAGGTGCCCCTTGGTTGTGTTTCTCTGCTTTTGTGCCATTTTTGTGTTTATTGTTTGACCGTTGTGCCCCTGTATTTGCCCGATTTTTTGTGCCTCTCTGCCGCCTGTGTCCCGCTTTTTTCCCCGCTCCCCGCTCCCTGCCGCTGCTCCCCCGCAGCCCAGCCCCCCTTCTTTGTTCTGTAACCTCAACCCCTCCTATTCGCCACCCCGCTCCCTCCTCCCATCTGCTCCTCCCTCCCACTGGCTACTTAGGCGGAGGACACGCGACTGGGAGCTGTGACCTGACCTGACCTTGTCAAAGCCGGTCGCTCCACCAGTCGCGTGGCTCCTCCTGAGTGCGCCGGTTCCCCCTGCTGCTGACGCATGTTCGCCGCTGCCCCCTGGGCTTAGGTGCCCCTTGGTTGTGTTTCTATGCTTTTGTGCCATTTTTGTGTTTATTTTTTGACCGTTGTGCCCCTGTATTTGCCCGATTTTTTGTGCCTCTCTGCCTCCTGTTTCCCGCTGTTTTTCCACGCTCCCCGCTCCCTGACGCTGCACCCCCATGGCCCAGCCCCCCTTCTTTGTTCTGTACCCTCGACCCTTCCTATTCGCCACCCCGCTCCCGCCTCCCAGCTGCTCCTCCCTTCCTCCTGCCTCCCACTCTCCATTTATGGCAGAGTCCGCACGTACACGCAGCGTTCACACGCAGCGGTCGCGCCGATTGCACGCCGAAGGCACGCCAAAAGCAAGCCCGTCTACGCCCGTCCGTGCCTGGACCGCGCCCAGTGCCAGGAACCCTGGATCTCGACGATGCCAACACACCTGACAAACCTACAACGCCGCCACCCTCCACGCACAACACCGGCCGGAACCCAGCCTGCTACCTGCCACTTCGAAACGCACCTATGGACACTTCTCCTGCCAAGAGTGCATATTCACCTGCACCCGTCCCGGACCAACACCCGCCAATCCTACCACCAGCAAGAATCACCTCAAGTGCATCCTGCTCAACACCCGCTCGGTCCACAGGCACGCAGTCGAACTCTGGAACCTCCTAGACACAGCAGCTTCGGACGTCGCCTTCCTCACGGAAACCTGGATGAACGCCTCCTCAGCCCCGGACATCGCTATAGCCATCCCGGATGGCTACAAGATCACCCGGAAAGACCGCACCAACCAAACCAGAGGAGGCATCGCCATCGTCCACAGAAACATCATCCGCATTACGACCAACTCGGAAGACACCCTCACAGCCGCCGAACACCTGCACTTCCAGATTCACACCGACCCCAGGACTACCCTCAGAGGCACCCTAATCTACAGACCCCCAGGACCACGCACTCAATTCAGCGAAGCCATCGCAGACTTCGTAAGCCCACACGCTCTCACCTCCCCAGACTACATCCTCCTAGGAGACCTCAACTTCCACCTGGAGAACAACAAAGACAGAAACACTACCACCCTGCTGGACAACCTCGCCAACCTCTGGCTCAAGCAGCTAGTGAACACCCCCACCCACTACGCCGGCCACACGCTTGACCCCGTCTTCTCCTCCAGCAAGCACATCTCCTTCAGCCACTCCACCGGACTCCACTGGACAGACCACAGCTGCGTCCACTTCCCCTGTGGAGAAGTGTGGCTCAATGGTTAGAGCGGCAGACCCTGATGAAGAGGCCTAGCCCGGGACCAGGGTTCAATTCCCCACCTCGGCGGGTCTTGGGCTCAAAATTCCACGGACCTGATAATTCTCGCCTGGGTGCCTACTCCAATCATGGAGTCCCACTCTGCAACTCTGGGCAGTAGCTTGCTTAATCTCCACAACTGCCCCCACAATGCTAAGGATGCCTGGCCTCCACCTTGGGGGCGCCCAGGAGTGGATGCCTCACAGGGAAAGCCAGGATGGGTTCCACAGTGGCATTCGAACAAGCACCTTGATACACTTGCGGGTGAGTAGTGCGATATACAAGTATCAATTTACATTTACATATCCTTCAAGAAAACCATGACCCACCACCACCCACAGCAGGCCCTCCGCAGAAGCTGGAGCAAGATCAGCGCCAACCAGCACACCACCTCCCTCAGCCAGAACCCTCCCGCCATCACGCTGGACCCCAACGAAGCAGCCCGCAACCTCGCACAATGGATCACCGACTGCGCCGACGAACTTGCACCACTGAAGAAACCACCCAGTAGACCCCACAGCTAGAAAGCCTCGTGGTTCACGGACGACCTCATAAACTCAAAGAAAACCTGCCACTCCCTGGAGAAAACCTGGTGCCAGGACCAGACAACAGAGAACATGACAGCCCTCAAGAACGCCACCCGCAAGCACCACCAACTGATCCGTACCACCAAGAGATCTACTTACAAACAGTGCCTGGACAACAACACCCACAACAGCAAGGAACTCTTCAACATCATCAAAGAGCTCTCCAACTCCATCGCCTGCAACAATGACATCACACCCTGCAAGACCTCTGCGACTCCCTCGCCTTGTTCTTTCACCGCAAGATCGCCGACATACACAACAGCTTCAGCACACAGACCAACCACCCAACCACCGAACCAGCGCACCCAACCACCACCCTCTGCACCTGGAACCCGGTCAGCACCAAAGATACCACCCGCACCATGAGCACCATCCACTCCGGCTCTCCCACCGATCCATGCCCACACCACATCTTTAACAAAGCCGACCCCATCATCGCACCCCAACTCCGTGACGTCATCAACAGCTCCTTCGCATCAGTCACCTTCCCAGAGAGCTGGAAGCATGCCGAACTCAGCGCCCTCCTGAAAAAACCCACCGCGGACCCCACAGACCTCAAGAACTTTTGACCCATCTCGCTCCTCCCGTTACTGGCCAAAGTCATCGAGAAGACGGTCAACAAACAACTCTCTGCCTTCCTCGAGACAAACGGATCCCTCAACCCGTCACAGTCCGGTTTCTGAGCTAACCACAGCACCGAGACCGCCCTCATTGCAGCTACCGACAACATCAGGTCTATGCTCGACAATGGGGAAACCACCGCACTCATCCTCCTGGATCTCTCAGCAGCCTTCGACACGGTATGCCACCGCACCCTGATTAGGCATGGGCGAATTTTGCGGATCTCGCGTTCGCGAATTTTGCGGATTTGCGAACTCGCAATCCGCAAAATCCGCGAATTCCCGCGAATTTTTTTTTTTTTTGTGTTCGCCCGTGTTTCTGCCAGTTCGCGAGGGTTTTTACAATTTCGCAATTTGCGAACTTACCTGTCGGGTCGCAAGTTTTGCGAACTTGTTGTTTCTACGTGTCCAGCCTGTTTGGGACACTCTTCTTCATCACTGCCACTCTCTGTCACCACTGCCACTCTCTGACTACTCATGCCACCCTCTGGCCCACCCATGCCACCCTCTGTTTCATCACCACACCCTCTGGTTGTCCAGTGTACATTATTTTCGGCAAAGCAAAGCACACCTTCCCTGCCTCAATAGACCTGAATTAATTTGGGGCTGATTAATGTGTCACAGAATATTTTTTTAGCTGGCACCTGCTTCCTTAGTGCGCCCTGATTAGTGATCTTTTGCACTTGCTAAGTGCTTTCATTGTTGCAAAATTAGTTACAACACCTGCCCTGCCCCAACTGACAATAATGAATTAGGGGCTGATTAATGGATTTTAACTTCCAGCCTGGCTCCTGCTTGTCTCCCTTAGCTGTAATTCAGGACCTTTGTGGCATATGTGTAACTATTCTGAGGTTCAGAGCAGGGTCACATAATAGTTGCAACTGGCAACTGAACTCTGGAGGGGCCCCTCAGGAAGCACTACAGGAAATGGCTACTAATGATGAGCCTGAACTTTTGAACCTGGCAAGTAGTTTCAGTTTTGCTAAGATCGTATTTCTGCAATTTAGCACTTATTCGCGGGGCGCGAAGTTGTACTGGGAAGCCGCGAACTCACGCGAACAGTGCGAGCAGTGCGAGCAAAATCCGCTGCTCGCGGATTTGCGGATTTTGCGGGAGATTCGCGAATCTCGCGGATTGCGAATTTCCCGAAAATCCGCAAAATCCGCGAGCGAAACGGATTTTCCGCCCATACCTAACCCTGATACAGCGCCTCAGCAACACCGGCATCCAAGGCCCGGCCTTAGAATGGATCATCTCGTTCCTCGCCGGTAGAACCCAGAGAGTCCTCCTACCCCCGTTCCGGTCTGCGGCTACCGAAGTCATCTGCGGCGTCCCACAAGGCTCCTCGCTCAGCCCCACCCTCTTCAACATCAACATGAGCCCCCTCGCAGCCATCGCACGCAAGCACAACCTCAACATCATTTCCTACGCCGACGATACACAGATGATCCTCTCCCTCACCAACGACCTGCCACCGCCAGAACCAGCCTCCAGGAAGGAATGAAGGACGTCGCGGTATGGATGAAGCTCTGCAGGCTGAAGCTGAACTCAGACAAGACGGAAGTCCTCATCCTGGGTCCCTCCCCTTTGGCCTGGAACGACTCCTGGTGGCCACCTGCCCTTGGCACCGCCGCCAAACCCACAGACCACGCACGCAACCTGGGCTTCATCCTGGACTCCTCCCTCACGATGACCAAGCAAGTCAACGCCGTCTCCTCGTCCTGTTTCAACACTATGCGCATGCTCCGAAAAATATTCCGATGGATCCCCACCGCAACCAGGAAGACGGTCACCCAGGCCCTTGTCACCAGCTGCCTAGACTACAGAAACACCCTCTATGCCGGAACCACAGCCAAACTCCAGAAAAGACTACAGCGCATTGAGAACGCCTCAGCTAGACTCATTCTGGACACCCCCCGCCACAGCCACATCTCTGCCCATCTCAGGAACCTGCACTGGCTCCCCATCAACAAGAGAATCACATTACGACTCCTCATCCACGCACACAAGGCTCTCCACAACGAGGGCCCCGTGTACCTCAACAACCGCCTCGCATTCTACACGCCAACCCGCCAACTCCACTCTGCCAGCCGCGCCCTTGCCACCATTCCACGCATCTGCAAAGCCACCGCAGGAGGAAGATCCTTCTCCTACCTGGCAGCCAAGACATGGAACTCCCTCCCCACCCACCTCCGGCTGACATAGGACCACCTCGCCTTCAGGAAGCAACTCAAGACCTGGCTGTTCGAGCAGTAGCGACCCCCCCCCCCAGCGCCTTGAGACCCTAACGGGTGAGTAGCGCGCTCAACAAATTCCTTGATTGATTGATTGAAGGAATGAGTGCAATAGTAGGCGCGTGAGGTGCACAAGGGAACAGAAGTGGCAGCGACAGCACTCTGATATCTTTAATGTTAACAATAATGAATTCAAGATAATGAATAACCACAAGCAATCAACCATACTTATGAGAAAAAGGTAATGAAACAAGTTACTTATCTTGACTGCGCCCATCAATAAAAGAGGAGCAGTTCACAGTCAAGGTACTGGTACACTGTTTATTAGTCCGCTATTGGTTTGTCTTTATTCCATTATTTCCCATTTGCCTGTTTTCCTTAGGTCTCATGGGACTTGTAGTTTTGTGTTGTTGTTCTTGATTGCTGCTTTAAATAAATGGAAGATAAGAGAAGGCATAATAGGGGCATAATAGGAGCCTCCGGTCTTGGAATAAAATGAATATCATATCAAGAGAGAACAGCCAGCTCCTCCATGAACAGGATATTTATACAATGCACAGTTTTCTACATTAAACCCTTTAAAAGTGTGCTCTGTTTTATTATGACTTTCAAATCGAATGCTGCAAAAAGGATGAGTTAGCCAGCTCTGTTCCTTTTTCGACATTCCTTTCTCACCTACTCTAGTGATCACGCACGCCACATGATGTTAAAGCTCGAAAGTTGATTAGACAATAAATAATTTTCTGTCATTTTCTGGCCTAAACTCAAAATTAATTTAGCATGTTTCACAAGTTATTAAGATATTATTTCACATAGTTCTCTCAGGGTTAAAGTGCATGTTCTACATCTTCAAGTGTCCAACTTAAATAGCAGAGTCATTTTCAGTGCACAACTATAGGTTTAGGTGAGCTTTCTGTGCAGTTTCCAAGTGTGAATCTCACACCTTCATAGGGCCTAGAATCAGCCTAACTTTTGAACAGTTTCTCAACCATGTTTCCCTGGGTTCTATAGCAGTTCTGCTCCAATTTTTTCTCAGGATGTAGGAGAAGGAAAGTAAAGATGTCTGTAGATGAAATATTTTCTAGCTATCTGACAACCAATTTTGAAAGCAGGTTATTTTGGAACAATGCACACTATCTTCAACCAGTGTAGATTTGCTCTAAATTATTATGACATTTCAGCCTCCAACATTTGGAAGCAAAAGTTGGGGGTTCTCCCTGCTCTCATAAACTTAAAGCTCTGCAGCTGTCTTCACATTTAATAGTTTTCCATACGTTCACAAGTTAGTAACAAACTATTCCACATATTTTTTCTCCACGTAAACCTGTTTCTACTTGCTCAGATGAAGTAGTAGTATGTGTTACTCGTTTTAATGGATGAGTAAGGTGCAAAGCTACTGTACACTCCTCTTTGTACAGACAAATCTCACTACTTCAGTAGCTTTCTATTGACATTCTTTCTAAAGGGTGTTTCCAAAAAGCTCCACATGGGTTCAACTTTAATTTCTTTCTCAAGATGTAAGAGAGAAACATAAAGGAGACTGTAGATGGAATATTTGTAAGCCGCCTGACACCCAAGTCCAAACTGTGTTCACTTTATGGAATGTGCTTTTTCCCAGCTTCCACCCTGTGCTCTGCTCTATTTAATTACGAGGATTCAGATATCTATGTTTAGAAGCAAGTGTAAGCAAATTCATCTTTCGCCTGAATTCTCTTCTCTGCTCCTGCAATCTTCACACGAACAACCTTAATTTAAAGCTCTACAGCTGTTTAAACTTTCAGTTGACATGTTTTTACAAGTTATTAGCATACTATTAAAACACTAAATATGCTTCATCATAGCCTATCATCTATTATCTACATAAGTGACTTGGGCCATATGTATCAAGATACCAATTAGCGATTCTGTAATAGCGATTTTTAAGAAATCGCTATTTCAGAATCGCTAATTGGTATGTATGAAGAAAATCACAATATTTGAGCTATTTCTTGATATTTCCTAATTGCGAATTCGCAAATTTCGATTTCGCAATTAAGGAATACTTTCCCATTAATTTCCATGGGCCTCCTGGCCCATATGAAGGAATGGGAATTTATTCTCAATTTGCAATTCGCAATTTGCTAATCACAAATTGAGAATAATTTCAAGGGTGCAGGGGTATCCAAAGGACACCCTGTTGCACCCCTGAAATAAGTATGGGTGCACATGTGGGGCACATACATGCCCTAAGGGCATGTATGTGCGTCACATGGCGCTTTGAAAAATGCTGAAATGTGCATTTTTCAAGGAGATCGCAACTTACCACCAACTAGAAGTTGGTGGTAATTTGCGATTCCTTAAGGGAATTTTGGATTTTTTTTTTGCTTAATACATTGCATTTAAGGAATCGCAAAATTTGCGATTCCTTAAATGCAATCGCAAAATAAGGAATCGCAAATTTTGCAATTCCTTATTTTCCACCCAAATTCTTTCATACATACAATTTTGCGAAAATGAGTTCGCAAACGCCGAAATTCTGCGAATTTCGGCATTTGCGAACCCATTTGGCCTTGATATATATGGCCCTTAATCTCTCTTGGGCTATCTCATACATATAATCACAACACTGACACTTAGCATTTCAATTTTCATTACTTTTATTATTTCATTATTCTGTATACTTTATAGCAGTTCATTGTTATTTTTCTTTTTTCATTCAATATATTTTTTTAAGTAGAAAAAGACTGACTATGAAAATTTTTACAAAAAACAAAGTCATTTCAATAGTTACATAAAATATACATGATGCAAATACAAATCCACATAGAGAAAAACAACCCCTGGAGTAACTCAAATAAATACATCCATCTCACAACCATTCAAACACATACACACTCAGACAAACTTCATACAAACAGCATCTGAACAAGGTGGAGGTTATGTATGACAAAAAAACATCCACGACCAGATTCATTCTTCTGTTCAAAGCACAAGGCTGAGAATAAGGTCGACACACGTTTCGGCGGTATACAAAGAGTAGTTAGACCACCTTCTTCAGGACCTTTCCAGATACCCATATCAATTTCACAGCAACCAGGGGACCTAAAATAACATACAAAAAGTCAAGGGACCTAAAATAACATACAAAAAGTCACTGTTGTAAGCTCCAGGTTTAAACTCATCATTTGTTGATTGGACGGAACATGAAAACATAGTTTCAAGCTGTAAATCCAAAACCAACCCCCCAATTTATCAGCTCCCATTGCTCAAAAATGGGAGCCCAAAAAACATTTATGCCAACATTTACTAAAAATAATGTGACCAGTGGTGACAGATGAAAAAACAACAGGGTACCAACCACCAATATTAAAAAATACATATAACAACCACCACATTCTAGTGACCAATCATACCCCAGAAAAAGAGTGTAATACACCCTATCATCTCAACAAATCCTTTCAATTGTGCCAGGTCAGATCATTCGTTATGAGCCAAAATCTCCTGGTTACTCACAGGAGCATAGGATTTGTAGAATCAGGGCAAATAGCTGCTATTCATACATTCACTTTCCCAGAGGAAGCACCTTCCCCTAGTCACGGAGAGTGCCGCTGCTCTCTCTGTGCGGATAATAAATTATGTCATTAGTAATAATTCCGCATATAAGGATTTTCCCAGAATATATTTTGTACTCAACACCCTACTATTCTTATCCCAGGAGGGTTCCTTTGCACGTGCACAATTCAATTTGCTTTGTTCCTACCGATCAATGCAGAAAAGGACAAATTTTTTTTTTCCTAAAATGAAAGAAAGCATCACACTATTACAATGGAGCTTAGAACAAGGGGCAAACATACTATTAAACATAGGTTTCTTACACTTAAAGTTCACTTTCTACATCTTCAGATGTCAAAGTTCACTAGCACAGTCATATGTAGTGCATGACCGAAGTGCTAAATTAGCTTTTTAAGCTGTTTCTAAATGAGAATGTTATACTTTACTAAACCTAGATTAAGCCTACTTTTTCACAGATACTAAACTCTGCTTTTCAGGGGCTCCACATGCATACAGCTCTAAATTTATTATCAGGATGTAAAAGAGGAATGTAAACATCTCTCCAGATGGAATGTTTGAAATCTTCCTTAAATCCCATTGAAAACTGTTCTCACTTACAAATACACTGTTTCCCACCTTACACCATGTGCTCATCTGCTAAGTATCATCACTTCATCTCACCTTTTTAAACAGATACACCTATCTAAACCTACAGTGGTGCTCCTCTCGACAAATAACGAGTACTTCACCATTAAAAAAAAAAAATAGCACAATATAATACCACATTCACCATCTATTCCGGCCCTCCACCACAACTGGTGATTCATACTTGAAAATGAGTTCACGTATGTGTACAACAGTCTTTCTGATTCCCTCTGTCGTCCTTACTTCTTTTCTTATCTTTATAGTTTGACTAACCTTACCCACTTTTCACACATTCCACCTCCTACATTTTTTCAAACTTTACTTATTACTATGTAGTTGAAGACATATTTACATTTTAATTCTACTAGAATGGAAACACACATGCTAAAATGAAAGAGTGAGTTTCCAATTCAATGAACAGTAAACACTCCCCTTGTCTACTGTACACCAGCTTCCTAGACAATGACTGAAGACCTGGTTACAAGCCTCTCTCCAGTTCAAAAGTCATGAAACATACTATTCTATACAGAAGGTTCCAAAAATGACAATTGGTTGTCCTCTTGCTCTACTAATAACTTCAAAACAGTAACAAGAAACACCATATACAGGACACCCTCTTTTCCAATCACAATTCACAAAACAAATGGTGGTTACGTGCTACCTAAACTATTGTTCTACCTCACTAGCAGCCACCAAATCGAGGACTCTAAAATGCTACATTCCCCTTCCTAAAAGTACACACTATTCTAGAACCCCTCTCATTATGCTGCAGACTCCTCCTCTGTATTGCAGTGTAATACCAGCGACGTGGCAAAAGTCACAGCATTGACAAAGATCTAGGATTTTCCAAAGTGCAGATTACTTGTAGTTGCCACAAGTACTGCCTATTGAGGAACGCATTTCGAATTTGGAGCACCATGTTCTTGTGATGGTCATTTGCACAGAAACAGTTTGGGCACAATCACAGGGAAAGCTCTGTCAATTCAAATGAAATGATCCCTGGGAAAGTTGATGAATCTGTTCCCGCGCACTGCCTTTGTCTATTCGAACATATGTCAAAAGCAAAAGAGACATTTCTCTTTGAATACTGAATGGGCCCCATATACCACAATAACATCTGCTTTAGCATCCTGGCATCTTCAGAAGGGATGGAGGACATTCCAGAGAGGGTACAGATACGGAGGCCAAGGGGGAGTGGTGGGATGGCGAGCTGGCAATGGATTGCAAGCGAGGGGAGTGTTGTGTCCTGTAGTAGGGGAGTGACTGCCCTAGGGGTATCAATCTGGGACCTACACTCCGGGATATCTAAACCTGACTAGGCCTAACACGTGGCCCTAGAATTAACTCAGTCGGACACTGGGAATAACTTGTTGGCTCGGTCTGCGCGCATCAGAATGCGTGCGTGCGTGCAAGACCTCTTTTTATTATAGGGAGTCACATGACTGGCGCGCCACACGCCCAGGGCATCGGTGGCGTGCCTCCAGGAACATAACATTCCTCCTAAAATAAGGAAAAACCAGAACACAACAAAACTCAAACTCAAACGTTTTTAAACAGTCTCATGTAACACTTTTGTGAAACACCTTCAGCGTCCTTTGATTGCAGCAACATCATATTTACTGTTCTTTTTCTTCTACATAGACACTCAGTGGGAACAGTCTTACGTGAAATAGTCGCGTAGCCATCAGGAGGGAGTAGGATTGTTTCTCAGCCGATGCTGCGACCCCCTTTGACTCAGCATTTCCGCTCCAGCCCCTGAATCTGAACCTGGCGCCTCTCCGTTGGCCCCCTCCGGATCTGGAGTCTCCTCGAGGGCCTCCGCGTTACCTCCCACTTCTTCACTTGCTGCTCTCAGATTGCTACTTGGACTGACCTCGTGACTGGGTGTTGATTCAACGCATGGTGTGTTAGTTGCAGTTTCAGTTTGTTCAACACTCCGCAGATGATCTGATTCTGTAGCTGCTGAGTGAAAGAGTTTGAAATGAGATACATTGCGAGTTACTGTCTCTCGTCCTCGGATCACAGTAAGACGGGTGCCTTTCACCCCAATCACTCGCCACGGTCTTCTCTCATAGTTGAGTCTGAACTTGCCACTAGTTGTTCGGTTGCGAAGAAGCACCACATCTCCTCGTCTGAATTGGGGCATTACCGCCCGTCGCTTCTGGCTGATTTTGGCAAAAGTGGTCTTTCTTTTGTTCGCAACGGCCTCCTCATTTACCACCTCAAGTGACCACTGTGGATGATGGGGAATGAAGTCATTCACTACTCGTCCTAGGAGAAGATGTGCCGGGGCTACCCCCGTTGTTGAGTGTGGGGTCTGGCGGTAACTTCGGAGAAAAGTGAAAATGGCCATTTCCACTGACTGTCCCTTATCATGAGCAATGCGGATGACTTTGTTTAGTGTTCTCATAAACCTCTTGGCCTCCCCATTGGCTTGGGGCCACCGGGGTGTTATGCGCCGGTGACGGGTTCCAAGGGATGACAGATAGGTGGCCAGGTCTTGCCCTTGGAATGGGGGTCCATTGTCCGTTCGAAGCTCCCTCATGGCACCATGGGTGGCGACAATTTTCTCCATTTTCGGGATTACACAGTCTGCACTTGTGCTTGTCACAATTTCTACTTCTGGGTACTTTGAGTGGTCGTCTATCATCACCAGCGTGTGTTTCCCATCCGGGAGACTGCCAAAGTCCATGCTGACCCGCTCCCAGGGTCCCTGGGGTCGGGGCTCTACAATGATGGGGGCCTCCCGAGGAGCTTCTCCCGTGACCTGGCAGGCAGCACACAACCTCACCATGTTCTCCACCATGTCGTCCATGAGGGGAAACCATACCTTTGTTCGCAGCCGGGCCTTGGTTTTGACCATCCCCTGGTGGCCCACGTGCGCTAGTTGTATTACCTGCCCCGTGAGGGCCGTGGGTATTACCAGGCGATGCCCTCGCAGCAGACATCCCGCCGTGTCCTCATTGAGTTCTTCCCTGACATGGTATAGGCTCTCCATGATTTTCTGGGCCTCCGGGGTGAGCGCCTTCCAGCTCTCCTTGGCTTTATGCCAGTTGGCAGTCCGAAGGATGTCCTTGGCCCGCTGTATGCAGGCATCTTGGGCCGTGGCTTTCACAACGTCCTCCAGGGATATGGGGCGCGGGCATGACCTGGCCACTACCCACTTTACATACGCTTCTGTTTCTTCCGCCTCATCCATCTCCTCCGGAGTGGCGGGTCTGGGATGGCGCGATAGATAGTCTGCCGGATTCTTCGCTCCAGGTTGATACTCAATGTTGCAGTTGTATTCCTGCAGTTGCAATAGCCATTTTTCTATTCGTGGGGGTGGTTTTGATGAAGTCCCTGAGAACAGAGCCACTCGCGGCTTGTGGTCAGTCACCACCGTGAATGGCTTCCCATAGACATACAGGTGAAAATGTCGACATCCCCAATGGATTGCAATTGCTTCCTTCTCAATTTGTGAGTATCTCTGTTCTGTGTCCGTGAGGGACCTACTGGCGAAGGCAACTGGGGTCCAATCTATTTCATCCCTCGGTCTTTGCATCAGCACGGCCCCCAACCCCGCCAGTCCGGCATCTACCGCTATGAGTGTGGCATTTCGAGGGTCGAAGAATGCCAGCGTGGTGTTACTGGAGAGGGAGGCCTTGATATCTTGGAATGCTTTCTCATGCTCCGGTCCCCAGTTCCACGGAGTGGAGTCCTTTGTAAGCTCGCGCAGCGGGAGAGTTAGGTTGGCCAGGTCTTTGATGAAGCGACCACAGTAGTTTACCATGCCAAGAAAACTCCTGACTTCAGTGACCGTCGTGGGTGGTGGCGCATCCTTGATGTCCTTTACTTTGTCACGATCTGGGTTGACACCATCAGCTGAGAAAACATATCCGAAGAACCCTATTTTGTTCGCAAGAATTCACACTTGTCTCGATGTAGTGTGAGCCCCGCGCTTCGGAGCCTGCGGAATACTTGCGTCAGCCGGTGATTATGTTCTGAGATGGTGCGAGCATGCACCATTATGTCATCACTGACATTTATCACCCCAGGTATGTCGGCAATCAGTTCCTGAATTACATTTTGGAAGACTTCAGCCGCACTGGAGATCCCACAACTAAGTCTGGTGTATCTGCGGAGTCCGATGTGTGTGGAGAAGGTGGTGATGTTTCTTGACTCTTTATCTAACACCAGCTGATGGTATCCCGCACGGAGATCTAGTTTTGAGAACCAGTAGGCTCCGGCCATTTCCCCGATTAAGTCATCTATTGTGGGAGTAATATGGCGCTCCCGTTTGATGGCAGCATTTGGGAGGCGCATATCCACGCAGATCCGGACCGCTCCTGGCTGTTTCGGTTTCCGAGTAACCACAATGGGCGAAACCCAGGGGGTGGGGCCTGAGACCTTCTCGATTATTCCGGCCGCTTCCAGCTTGTGTAGCTCTTCTTCCACTAGCGGCCGAAGATGGAATGCAATGCGACGGTGTCGCAAAGCTACGGGTTGCACTGTGGGGTCCACGTGTAAATGTATTTCCCGACCTTTAAAGCATCCAATGCCCTCAAATAGATCCGGAAAGTCCATGAGTAGTTGCTGCACCGACTCTTCGTGGACTCCAAAAGCAAACGTAACCACTCCCAGGTCTTCGGCTGTTCTGCAGCTCAGGAGCATGCCTTGTCCTTCTTCCGACACAAAGATGTTAGCTCTTGTGACTTTGTCCCCATGGCGGACTGCCGCTCGAAACTTTCCTCGGATCCGGAGTGGAATATCTTGACCATAGCCAAACACAGTGATGGGGGTGGGGCTGAGGATCGGAGGTGTCGACATAGTTCTGTAGAGTGACGCGCTCATGAGGTTTATTGATGCGCCTGTGTCCACCACCGCCATGATCTCCTGATCCGCCACCTGGATGGAGCATTGAGGCAAAGTCCTGGTGCGTCTGGTGGCGGTGCCGATCATGTGCACCTTGTGCACGGACCGCTCCTCCTCTTCATCATCATCCATGTCGCTATTGCTTGGATCACCTTCCACAACGGTCTGTACTGTTTGGCGTGGCTTGCGGAACCTCTTCGATCGGCACACCTTTTCAAAATGGTTCATCTTGCCACATCCGGAGCATCGTTTGCCCCGTGCCGGACATTCTGGTGCCGGGTGTCGCGGGCCTCCACAGTATCCGCATGAGTGTCCCGATGCCCCACCTTGGGTGGGTGTCGTTCTTTTGTGCCACTTGGATGGTGTCTGGACCTGTAGCTTGCTAATCGGTTCTACCTTCACATTAGCTTGTAGTGCAGCCTCCATATGTGCCGCCCTGGCTTTGGAAAGCTCTTTCGTGCGGCCGAGGGTGAGTATGCCGGGCAGAGGCTTCCCCGATTCTTCCAGAATCCTCTCTCGCAATTTTGCAGAGGCGCAACCCTGTATTATTTGTCCCCTGATTTCCTCCGTTACATCTTGGAACCCACAAGTTAGTGCCAGCTTCTTGAGTCTGGTGTGGTATGCGTCCAGTGACTCTTCCGGCAGTTGCCGTGCCTGCCGGAAGACAAAACGTTCGTAGTCCTGGTTCGCCATGGGCTCAAAATGTGCATTGAGGGCATTAATCAGGGTATGATGAGTCTTGGGGGTCGCCTCCGTGAGGGTCCGAGCAATGGAGTGAATGTCTTTGCCGCCAAGGTGGAGGACCATGGCGCGTTTTTGTTCCTTGTGGACCTTCGTGGCTTCAAAGAATATTAGGAGCCTGTCCACCCATTCCTTCCATTTCGGAGCGAGAGTGGAGGGCGCACCCTCCACCACAAATGGTTCAATGGGCGGAATGGTAGCCATCACCCAGGACGCGCTTGATCAGGCTCGTGGCCGGCCGAGATGGGGCCCGAGTTGGCACACGGAGGGAGTCTTTGACGACTAAGGCCTTGTAAGGACGTGTCGGTGCCCGCAGGCAGGTTAGACAGTGGCCGTGGCGTGCCCCTCAGCAAGGGCAGCAGAGCGCGTGCGACCGGCGCTCCGGTTTCGGATGGTGACGGTGCGCCTCGGGACGGGCGGACACCACGTCCCCTCGAGCAGCCAGGCAACACCGGGCGCCTCCCTGATCGCCGTGCTAGGCGGGCCTAGGTGCGCTTCACGCACGTGCCGTCGAGCTCGGTGCGGCACCGGACGGGGAGGCCTTGCGGGAGAAGTTCAGCACACGGCCACTCGTGCCACGATGCGCGGCAGGTCAGCGCTGGGCAGCGCGGCTCACCTTCGATGTGCCAGGGGTGGAAGTTGTTGTCCCTCCAGGCGCGCTGTGTGGGGGGGTGTGAGATAGCAAGGCACAAGCACCACGAGCTGTTGGCAGAGCTCGCAGCCGCCTCACGCGAGAGTGGGCACACACACACCCCGAGCGAGGAGTCAGCAACCACCCTCGTCGCCAATTGTTGTGTCCTGTAGTAGGGGAGTGACTGCCCTAGGGGTATCAATCTGGGACCTACACTCCGGAGCATCTAAACCTGACTAGGCCTAACACGTGGCCCTAGAATTAACTCAGTCGGACACTGGGAATAACTTGTTGGCTCGGTCTGCGCGCATCAGAATGCGTGCGTGCAAGACCTCTTTTTATTATAGGGAGTCACATGACTGGCGCGCCACACGCACAGGGCGTCGGGGGCGTGCTCCCAGGAACATAACAGGGAGCAATAATAGCAGCACAAAATGCCATGGAGGGTAGAAGAAAGTGGGCAGGGTGCATGGACTTGCACAAGAGGAGGAAGGGGGAGCAGGCAGGAACAAGGGCAGTAAGTTAATCACAGAGGGCAAGCTTGAAGGTTAGAGACAGCACAAGGGGCCATATAGGGCCAAAGGGAGGAGCCAGGGACAGGGACTTAAACAGCAACGAGCAGATGGAGAGGGGCAGATGCAGTAAGCTAACCTCAGAGGGCAAGTGATAGGGGCATTGGCACTACAATGCACTGTGGAGGTCAGGAGGAATGAGGGAAGTGTACAGACGTTGACAACGTAGCGTAGAGGGGTTCTAGTAGGGTCAGGTTTAGCAAGATGACCAGGGAGGGCAGATGGTATGGGCAGTGGTAGCACAATGGTCCATGGAAGGTATAAGGGTGAAGGTAAGGGCACAAACAGGAAGAATGGAGATCAGGGAAGAAGCAGCACGCTCACTAAAGTGCAGGCCAAAATGAGCAGGACCACCTGGCCGACTCTGGAGGGAAGGAGGGAGGGGCAGGGGTACACTCATGGAGAACCCAGGCCATGGGGAGGGGCCAGGGGTAGGGTAACAGGTAACAAAGGCAGTGACCGTACAGACAAACCACGGAGGGCAGTATGGAGGGGGCAGAGGCACACACACATTTAGAATAGAGGGCAGGGGGAGGGTGCAAGAGCAGAAGCAACAAGGTAAAGGAGAGGGACAGGTGGCAGGGACAGTCCAGTGAGCATGACAGGCAGGAGCTTGCACACAGAACGAACAGGTCAAAAGGTAGGGTTAGTGGCAACCGTAGCAAGCTGAACACAAAGCACTGGACGGCTTAGGCAGGGCAGCATAACTTACCCCGAAGGGGAGGCTGGCAGGAACATGGGATGCAAACAGAGAACAGACAGCAGGGGAGGGGACAGAAACTAACCATTGAGTGCAATGCACAGTGGATGGGTTGACTCAGGGACTGTCGTGCCTCTGGACACACTTAGCACCTAACACCCTGCTGCAGGTGACCAAATACCCACTGTATACAGCCTTCAATCCTATGCAGCAGGGAGTTGCCTGCTTGGTATGATCTCAGACCATGATCTGCACCAGGCCTTCCCATGGCCAAGGGCTGTCCACAGCAATGGTTGGGTGCAGGGATAAGCTAGAAGCTCTGGCCAGGCTCTCTGAACATATCCTGTGCCCTTTGGCTGTGTAGAGCATGTGATTGACTACAGGGCCTGGCTTCAGGCTAGGCCCTTTGCCCAATCACCCATGGATGCCAATCCCCCAAGAAACAACATCCAGTATTTGACATATATATATTTTCTCACCTGTATGGTACTGCAAGACTGTGCAATCCTCACCCAGTGAAACTTGAAGAATCCCATAGTAGCACGGAGGAAAAGCTTGCAGGACTACCCAAGTAACTCTCGGAAGGCCTGTGCTGGTCCAGCTGGATTAATGCAGTGTAGCAACACAAATTAAATAAATAAAGAAATAAAGAAATAAAGAAATAAAGAAAGAAATAATTGGAGGGTCAGTCCTTCTGGACCTCACGGACAGGTGTTAGGGGTTCAGGGTATCCTTGCTCTGTCCCCAATCCCTTTGTTTCAAATTTCAGAACATGTGGACCTAGAAAATGAGTCCTATAATGGTGGCCAAAACATTTTTCTCTGAGCCAATCAGATCTCTTGGCAGGGCTGGACCAGTCTGAAAAGGCTAACAAAAGGCAAAGCTCCCTTGGACAATCAGAAAGCCCAATTTTTGCAATTCATGATACGTGGGAACAACCATCCAGATAAGCCAAACTTTTTAAGCCCTTCATGAACATCCAAGCTCTTTTATAAATGTGAATGTTTTTAAAACAGCTTAGGTGATTTGAACTAAATAGTGAAAAGTTAAGTTCTAACTTGTGAAATTCGTGTCATTCCATTCAGACTTTTTACTGTAGTTGCTTTAAAACTTTCCCATGGCAATTAACATTGGAAACCTACTTAATGAGAACACCTTTTTCTTGGTCCCTACTCGACAAATCATCACAAAACTGTCCAGGAAGGTACTAAGGCAGATGAACTTTCTTTTCAGACAGTTTCGTGAAGATATGTCAAACGACCCTAAAGTTAGTTTAAACCCAAGAAACACTCAACAATGGAAACCCTCACCTAACTGTAACGACACAGTGGTCACTCCTATTCAATTTTTTTCAATTAAAATATCTCTATCCGGGTACAAAAGTAGCCATAAAAGTCCATACATAAGAGTAATTGGATCAGTAAAATCACCATATCATTCTATCATTAAAACTAAAAAGTGGTCATTGTAAGTCGAGCCCACACAGCAATTTTCAAGAACAATCAGACATTGAAAATGCACTCCTCATTGTTCAACTGGAGCAGAATAATATAAGCTTCTCCAAAAGTGGTAATACATTGCTTCTTGATTAATGGTAATGAAATACTTTTAGTATACAATAAATACAAATCACAGAATATTAAAAAATGTAGCATTGATTGGCCTGACCTCCCACTACACAGGCAGGGACTGGAGTCTAAGTTTCCTTGAAAGCCTAGTAGGAAGCCTACAGATACTTAACCGTACCTTCCCTAAATCGAAACAACAAACTACACACCCATTGAGCCATCTGACTCATCAAATAACTTTGAATTGGGGTGTGCCCACCTGAATTTATATTTTGATCAGCTATTACTCTTGGCTCAGTGGACTCCTTCTTCAGTCTCTCTGTGTGTGTTAATTTAAACCAGGTGGTCTGCAACTATTTTTCACCAATAGTGTAAGGAACACTTGGATTCTCAAACAGCTGTCAACCTCCTACCTTAAACATGCGGGATTCTATATACGCCAGCCAAGGGATGTTTCTACCTAATCTTTAACCCTTTCGATGCTGATGAAGAGCTCACCTCGTCATCACCCACGGGTGTCGTGTGCTGATGACGAGCTGAGCTCGTCATAGTGCCACTAAAATGGCATTTTCCAGCACACAGCGGGAAAACGCCTAGCAGCCAAGAGGTTAATGATGTCTCTTGTGAGGCCTCACTCCGTGTATCTCCAAATTGCAAGCCATAACAGCAATGGGGGGCGCTAATATATTCCTCAACAAAGGGTATATTCAGTTAGCTATGAAATACAAATTTCAAACATGAAATCAGTGCACCAGGATTTTTCTGCAGAATCTATGCTTTTCCACTTCTATTGGGTGATATTATTCAAAAAATAACAAACTTCGGCCACATAGGTCGGAATTGGGAGACTTTGTGTTTTGAAAATCTTCAATAAAGAAACTAGGTCCTGGGTCGAGGTAAACTGAATAATAAGCTGATGGCTCTGGAGAAGTTATTCCCACTATGTGTGCTCTCTATGAGCCATGATCAACTAAAACCAATTTCAGGTAAGGAAAAGTGCTTGTGCATTTTAGACTTGTTTCGCCCTCTTTTAAGGTTGATACGTTATGCTTCTTTGGGCTACACGACATGATAAATGATTTATTAAAATTAGTGTGCAAATCTAGTGATGCCATAAAATTTGCAAAACCACATACTAGCTGGTGAAGCGCCTTCAGGTTGTGGTCCATCAACACAACATTGTCAGCATATAATAATGCTGGTAAGGAAGAGCTTTTAATCTTAGGGATATCGGCGGTGGTGGTGTATAAAAAGAGGTGGAGATCATTTATATACAAAATAGAAGTGGAGCTAAAACACATCCTTGTCTCACACCTCTGTGGATGTCCGCATCTCCAGATACCTTCCCCTGAATATTAATTCTTATTCTTGCTTTCATGCCCCTGTGCAAATATGCTAGAAAGTGCACCAGTACTTCATCCATTCCAAGAGATATCAAAATAGACCACACCTTCGAGCGGTTACACTGTCAAATTCAGTAGTCAAGTCCATAAAAACAATATATATTGCGGAGTTTTTGGCTATGTTTTATTTTCCTATTAGTAAATTAAGGTTGAGGCAATGCCCCCCCATGCCAACCTTAGATATGAAGCCATACTGACTGGGATAATGTATTGACTTCTCTTTTGCCCAATCATTTATACAGTTGTATAAGGCCCTACCTAACATTTTTAAGGTAGCATCTATAAATGATATGGGCCTGTAACAACTGGACTGAGAATGATCCCCTTCTTAAAAATAGGCACTATAATAGAGGTTGACCATGTGTGGGGGGGCGGGCAAAAGCAAGACTGTTAAAAACATTCAATAATAAAGGTGCCCCGAAACCAGAGTTGTATGTGAGGAGATCTGGGGGGACCCTGTCGGGGTGCAGGGGCCATGTCCCCGACACTCTGGGTTAGTGCTACCTCTGCTTACTCCAAAGAAAGCTGTACTAAAGCAAAGTTTGGGACTCACAGGGTATCGGTTTTGGAACTTTCCAGGGTGCATTTACTAGTGAAGTGTGCCCCCTCGGACTGGCTCATGATATTACAGCTAATCTTTGTCTCTTTCTGATTCGATTGCTTCATCTCTTTTACCACAGCCCAGGAGAGTTAGCTGTTCTTATCGTTTGCAACCATGGCTAAGGGGTCCAATTGCTGATTTAGTAGCTCAGATTTCCTGGCTAAGATAACCCTCTTATTGCTTGTGGGATTCTGCCACAATTTGGGGGTTCTTTGGGGGTGACTTAAGTGCCCAATGCAGCTGATGACTAGCAGCGGAACAATCCAGATTAAAACATCTGCGCCTATCAAGCAATGGTTTAGTCGGAATCATGAGCTCTTTTTTGATATTATCACAGAGATTAACAAAAGCTACGGCTTCAGGATTAGCAGGGTCGACTTCAGTAAGGCAAGCCTGCACAAGGGATTGATTCTCACTAATCAGGTTCAGGTTTTCAGGTTTTAAAGTCTTTATTTCGATTTTTTTAGATCATAAAAGACAATTAAAAACACAATAAAAATTAAACATACATATTTATATAATATATATAATTGAAGAAATTTGATTTAAAAAAACTCTCATAGTTATGATTTAACAATTTCATGTTTTAAATCGTTACAGTACTAATATCAGAATTAAACAATATGATATAATAAAGACCTAATACAATTAAAACCTGTTTAAAATTTTGAGATACAGGGACAGAATCAGGAAACGGGAAACGAGTTCAAAGTGCCTGCATGTATCTTAATCTAATCAACCATGACCACCCCAAGAATTTGGCAATGGCCAACACTACCACCTCTGAGGTATTAGCTCGAAGCGTCCAAATAGCTTCTGCGCTCCCTCTGACTTTAAGAAGGCGGCAAATAGGCCCTAACCGTTTACTTCTTGGGGCATGATGTAAATGTATAGGCATTTATATAGCGCACTACTTACCCGGAGGGTCCCAAGGCGCTTCGACCGCTGCAAAACCCTTCCTGGCTTCCCTGAGAGATGGTCCCTTAATGGGTATCTCCAGGGTGAGACCAGGCATCCCCGGCGGTCTGGTGGGGCCGTTAGTGAAGATGAGGCAATCTAATGCCCAGAGTTGCCGAGTGTGAACGCTGATCAGAGTGGGCACCGAGGCGAGAGAATTATCGAGTCCGCTGACCCTGGTCCAGAAACCTGCCGCGCCGGGAATCGAACCCTGGTCCCGGGCCGTCCTCTGCTCTCGGGTCTGCCGCCTCTCACCAGTGAGCCACACTACTTCACTGGTTAGAGGCGGCCGGGCATGATATGCCGGGCATGCAAATAAGAGATGACCCACACTCTCCTTATGTGCGGAAACCAAGGACACAAGTCACTCACTCGGTTAGACTAATTCCTAGTAAAAGATCTTAAAGGCAAAGTACCTACTCGGAACTGGTGGTAAAGCTTCTTGTCTAGGGGCTTAGTTATGGTATCCCAATAATTCTCTAGGAGAGGGTCCAGTTTATGGCGCAGGAACATTCCTGTTAAACTAGCACAATCTGAATCAGTAACCAGCCCTTTGCGAACAGAGGCCCAGTAAAGTGCTTTATATTCCTGTTTTGAAGGAAAACTGGTATGTCTCGGGGAAGACCATAACAGATTAAGTCCCATCGCATCCAAGATCAATTTTACTTCACGCAACCAAGGTATGCTGCTAGACCCCCAGATGGATCTAACTTCCTCAGGTTCTCTAGCAAAGAGGCTTAAGTCTGAGGAGGTCCAGATGCATCTCCACATAGCTACTAGTCTGTATCTAGCCATTTCGTTGATTGGGTTACACCCCATATCCAGACATAGAGGTTTAATTGGGGAAGATTGTGGGAGACCTACTAGTTTCCGCATAAATTCATTCTGAACCTTCACCAGTGTTGATAGATCCATATATCCCCAGAGGTCTGCCCTGTACAATATAGCAGAGCTTACCTTGGTAGTATAGATCCTAAGTGCGGGTTTGATGCGTTTTGTTAAGGACCTTTTTTGTTCCTGTAAAAGACAACCTGTCAGGCGAGCACATTTTAAATGCAGTGTGTCAACCTGTGGTTTCCAGTGGAGGTGGCGATCCAGGGTTACGCCTAGGTAGGTCATAACCTCAACTTGTTCTATACCCACTCCGTTCAGGATCACTGAGCTCTTGATGGGACGGCTTTTGGTCAGAACCATAAATTTAGTTTTACTTACATTAATTTTAAGATTGTTGGCAGTACAAAACTCCTCAAATCGGGTCAATGCAACCTGTAAACCCCCACGAGTCTTTGAGAGAAGCAAAGTATCATCTGCGAAGATGAGCATGGGGAACGTTGTCCCTCCCAAGGAGGGTGGATCGGTAGGGGTGTTTGCAAAAAATTTGACCACCTGGTCAATGAACAACAAAAAAAGTGTAGGTGCCAGGACACAACCCTGACGGACGCCACGACTTACGGGGAAGCAATCCGTCACCTGCCCTTGACCTCCCCACCTCACCCTAGCAAAGTTCTCCTCATGTAATCTAACAATCATGTCCAGTAGTTCCAGTGGCAGACCCAGATCTCTAAGAACGGTCCAGAGTTTGGCCCTTGGCACCAGGTCGAAGGCTGACTTCAGAACAATGAGCGCGGCATAGATCGTTCCGCCGCCCAGCAGCACCACTTTCCAGTAAATCAGACAAAATCTGAAAACCTGGTCGATGGTGCTGGTTCCTGATCTGAAGCCAGCCTGTAGGGGGGACAGGATATTCGCCAACTCCATCCATCCCTGAACTCTAGCTAGGACCATCCTAGCAGTGACCTTTTGAAGCAAATCTATTAAACTTATGGGATGGTAATTTCCCAGATCTGTACGATCCCCTTTTTTAAAAATAGGGAGGATCTCCGCCCCCTTCCAGGACACAGGGATCCTACCACCCATTGCAATAGCATTCGCTAACTTAGTTATGTATGGAACCCAAAGTTGAGGATTGACCTTAAATAAGTCGGCCGGGATGCAATCCATCCCTGGTGCCTTCCCTGTTAGGACCTGGCGGAGCACAAGCTCGGTTTCCAGTGGCGTAAATTTTAGCTCTTGATTAGGAGTGAGGGTAATGACGCTCCTGGGCAAAGCTATGTTGGTTTCTAAGTCAGAGTCCGTAAACTGAGCAGCATAGAAATCAACCCATGTTTCTGCGGGTACATGATTAACTGGGACTTGGGAATCTGCACGCAAGCCTGCATGAGGGATTGATTCTCACTAATCACTTTCTGAAATAATTGCTCGGGTGCTACAGCTCTCCATTTTAATCTCAGTCAGTCAAATGAAGGGTTGAAGTGCCGAACACCGATCTACCTAGTATATAAAGGTATTGGGGCCATAATAAATGTTACTTCAATAAGATTACGATCGCAGTGACTAGAGGGGATCACTTTGCCATGTAACAAAAAATCTTCAAGGTTGGACAATATGAAGATATAATTTATTGTAGATGTTTGGTCTCGACCCCTGAATGTAGGGAGCGGTTCAGTATCACTACATGCAATGTCCATAATATTTTTTAGGTAAGGGGCTGCCAGGAGAGGTTCCTGATTACGTCCTCTTATGGCAGAGTTGTTTTGTTCATGAGGGATATCTATTATATTAGGATTAAGATCCTTTATAGATGCTAAGGGGGGTTATTGAGCAAGGTCTACCATTAAAATCTCCCCTATGTAGAAACCTGCAAACTGACCACTGTCAGGGTTAAATATTTGGTGTTGGACACACTACTAAAATCATTATTGTAAAAATTAATTATATATATAGTTAGTCCTCTTTTATACCTCACAGTCAGAAAATTAGCATCAGCTATCTCTAGGGTCTTCACACTGCCTACTGCTTTGATGTTCACCAAAATCATCAGCTCCTCTACCGTATGCCCAGACCTTGATGGGGATGTTGGATTGTAACATCATACAAAGCCATTTATGTGGGCATCGTTTATCAGCCAGGTCTCCTGGAACATTAAAACATCATACTGTCTAATAAAAGAAAGCCAGTCCGCCCATGATAGCTTAGATTGTAACCAGGATACTTTCCAGTTCAGTATTTTTAATGTGTAGTCGTTAGGGTTTCCTGTTGTACTCCAGCCGGACATAACCTGCAAAGGGAAACATCCTTTACAACGTAACTTTTACCACGCAGTGCCTTTACGACGCAACTTTTACAACGCAAACCATTACAACGCATTGCGCTGGGGGGCGCTCCAGGATAGGGAATAGGTTTAATTTACTATCCAACACCTTCCCTACTATCCACGGGGACTGGAGTTGGAATAGTAAATTAAACTATTCACTATCCAGCGCCCCAAAGCACTATACATTGTAAAGGCATGTGTTGTAAAAACCGAGCTGTAAAGGCATGCGTGGTAAAAGCATGCGTTGTAACGTCATACATCCCCTGCAAAACTAGTTCAAGAGTAAGCTTATTGGATACTTAGCTGAGCCTGCTAGGGGAAATATACTAAAGTCAATCTGGCCCATCTAAACCCTCTAAAATAGCAAACTTAGGGCCATATTATCAAGGAAGTGCAATAAGATTATCGCCGCTTTAGCGTAAGGAAACTGCCGCTAAAGCGGCAATAATGGGCTTGATAATATGCCCTTGTGAATTCCCATAGAAGCCCATGTTCTGGTGTGAACATGGGCTTCTATTGGAATTCTCTACGGCATATTATCAAGCCCATTATCACCGCTTTAGGTGCAGTTTCCTGCCACTAAAGCGGCAATAATCTTAACTCCGTTCTTGATAATAGGGCCCATATTCCCTTGTGTAGAGTTTAAGGGGTCTGTAGGAAGCCTTGTTTTCTGCAGTTTGTAGAATTAACCTCAAAGGAGGCAACATATGTTAGTATTAAGACCGCTAGTATCTTCCTGTTGTTTTTGTAAATTATGTGCAAAAGAAGGCCTTCAGCAGTTAACCATGATGCGATTGCCTTCAAGGTTTTTTTCAGAGTGACTAATCCATCACACCCTCCGTACCATCAATATGTAATTATTATGGGCAGGATTAAAACTTTTTTTTGCTAAGCCGGTCAACACATTTATTCCGGAATTCCTCCCAGGATTGTGTTTGGGAAACTCGCAATGGTGGTATGCCAGCTAAAGTGACTACATAGGGGCAGGCTGCCGGTGAAAGGTCCAGGAGATTCATGCTAAACAAGGCATCTATAACTTCTGTGGGCTGACCTGCATTACTACAACTTGGATAAACTTTATATCTCGCTCCACGCGTATTTTTTGAGGCAGGTTCCTTCTGTAGGGATTTGACAGTAATTGTTGTGTCATTCCTTTTAGGGTTTTGACTGGCAGGTGAGTCCTGTCTCTGTTGCTTATTCTTGGTAGTGTCAGTTAGATTAATAAGGAACGTTTTTCGATGCTATGGCCTTGGATGAGGGTGGCCCATGCAATGCAGTTGGAGGAATAACATGAGTTACATGGTCAATGTCCCTATTGGAATCCAGCAATAAGGTAGCCCAATTTCGGCTTTAAGATCTACAATTGGTCCAACAGTGGTTTAAGCCTTTCATCCAGAATATTGCTGAATCTGCTGTAAAGGGCTTCAAGTGAAAGAGAGTCAGCTAATGAGACATTGATGGTCAATCTACTTGGCATGTTAATATTAGGTAGTGTCTGTGATTGTAATTGAGGCTGAGGAACATTTGCAGGCTGAGGAGACTGTACCCAAGAAAGCAGTTGGTTATTATTCCTTGCAGCTCTGGCAAGTTGTTTCCTTTTACTAACTGGCGTTGCCCTTTTTCTTTTTGTTGCTGTACTTTTGGGAAAAGAAGAGTTCACGCATATTGTTGTGAAACTCGGCAAATCAGGATTATTACCAATGCTTGATGTAGGGTGTTTACAGGAGTCACTGGAAACAGAAGGGTGGGAGAGTACACCACCCTTTCCTTCCTCTGCATTACCATGATGATGAGTAAATCATCTTCTCACCTGGCTATTGCAATTTTCTCAAATAGATGCCAGTAGGAATGCACCCATGATGCACTGGGCCAGGGACAGACTAATTTGCATGTAGCCAGGTTCTGAGCTGGGATGGTGCAGTGAGCTAAAAAACGGTGATGGATCAAGCCCTGATCTTTGGACTGGGTAAGAGTGGTCTGCTTAATTCAGACACTCTGTTCATCACCACCCCCTTTTCTGAATCAGTAGGAATGTGGGAGCCAGAACCAAGAGAGGGGAGCCGACCTGGCCTTGCATGGGCGCGGACAGGCACACTCATCCCCGTTCTTGGCCTGGTCTTTGTCCGGGCCAATCCCTGGGGAGACCCACGCTACAGGTCTCCTCGGGCGATTACATGGTACTCCGACTCCTACGCCAATCGTTGCGGCTCTCCTTCAGGCTGGGGCCGCTGGGGGTTGGATCTAGTGGAGTAGCAAATAAAGGCTCTGGTGATTAAATGGCTCTCCAGCGCCTAGGGCATTCATTGTGGCCCTCCTCCGGGACGGGATAGATGGGGGTTGGAGTCAGGACCGGACTGGCTATAGCAGGCACGGGGCAATCCCCCGGTGTGCCGCACGGGTGGGAGCCGGTTTTGGGACCCTGGGGGCCGTTTTTGTTACAGGGCTGTTTTTGCAGCATAGCTGCAAAATCGTCCCTGTACCAAAATCGGCTGAAACCCGGCCCAGGCAAAGAGCTAGGGGGCACCTCCAACCCCCCCTCCTCCCCTCCAGTGGGGAGGGAGGCCGGCCAAGCACTTTGCCAGGGTTCCCAGTCCTGCCCTGGTTGCAAGGATTAATTTAAGGAGTGGATGGTGTCTGTTATTGTTGTCAAAAATACTATTGTGTTCTTTATTTGAGTGGATTGAATTATTGTACATTATAAGTCAAATGACAGTTCCTGTTATAGTACCAAACGAAATATGTTGCTCAACCAAAGTACTTATATTCTCGTTATTTTTACCTTTTACCAAATGCAGATATCTAATAGGAGTGGCCTTGTGGCAGCCAGTACATGCTGCCCACAATTAGGGAGTGGTGACTCCAACCAGGGCCGGACTGGGAACCACAACCGGCCCTGACAAAGTGTTCGGCCGCTCCCTCCCCCCCTCCCCCGCCCCCCACTTTGGGGGTGCAGCCGAGCTCTTTGCCGTGGCCGGTTTTCAGCCGATTTTTGTACAGGGACGATTTTGTAGCTATGCTGCAAAATCGGCCCTGTTACAAAAACGGCCCACCCGTGCGGCGCACAGGGGGAATGCCCGTGCCCACTATGGCCAGTCCGGCCCTGCTTGCAACAGGCATGTGCAAGCTATTGCAAACAAATCTGTGAGAGGACAGGGTGATAACAATTAAATCTCCTTAATGATGATATATATGATGTAGACAATGTGTGGTAATGGGTTCACATTGCTGACCCTCGATGTTAGGATTCACTCCGGTTAGTAAGAGGTGGAAAGTTGAATGATGGGAGCAGAGTCTAGGAGTGCTAAGATTCTTTTTTCTTTCTCCTCTTCCAGACACATGAACAATATACTGCTCACAAACGCTCACACTTTCAAACTTGCTCAGGGCATAGCTATCATTAGTGTAGCAGGTGCAGTAGCACCGGAGCCCAGGGGTTTGAGGCGCACACTGCATTCTCATTATAGTTGTTTTTCGGGCAAAACCGTCGGCATTCAAAATCAATTTCTCCATGCTTGCATTAGGGCGGTTGGCGCGGAACTGTTCTAGTTTATCATGCCCTTTATTTGTGGTCACTGTTCAACTGGAACAGACTTTGGTGAATAATATTTAAGGCTAGTGCAAACTATTGTTACTTACACTTCCTGCTAAACATCACAGCATTTCTTCTGACGACTTCTGTTAAGGAAAGCCCCCAATGAATTCACTCCTTTTTTCATGTAGTTTAAATCCAAGTGTTCTATTGACACATTTAACAGCAGGCTCTTTGCAGGGGACGTCTGTGTTGACTTTCCATTTCCTCCACCAGCATGTTTATTTTCAATTTAGATTAATATTGAAAACTCCTATTTACTCTGCAACTTTTAAATCCCAGCAAACAAATGAACACCACTGTGGAAGCCCTATGCATACAAAACCAATTACTAGTTGATAAAAATGTTGATTCATTTTTATATTGAGATGAATGATGTGGAGATCAATGTTTGAAGAAGGAATCCAGCACATTCCCTGAACAAGACTCATTTACCCGTCCAAATATTGTTTTAGCTTCTGAAATATTTACTTTCTTTCAAGGGACTAGGCAACAGTAATTCTTTGTGCAGGTTTTTTTTTTTGCAATATATGTTTTTCTTTCAAAGCAACACTTCTTCCGAGAAACATGGCTAACTTTATTATAAAAGCTACTGAGTGCGGCTAGCAAAGAGGCTTTAATAGTTGTTGGAAATTGGCAGCGTGATGCATTTGGCAGTCATGTACAGAAAGGAATGAAGCAAAAAGAACTTTGTGTATACGTGTTTTACTATTAACATGTAAAACCTAAAACCTTACATGAAGACACAATCAAAAAGTACAATTTACAATCCCATGTTGTGTTTGTATTCCGATCAATATTTAAAGCATTGCCCATTCCAGAGCATGATTAGAATATGGGAAAGTATGCTTTTGAAATTGTATACCTTTTTTACAACAAGTGCAGGAAGTCCTACTAACCATAACCCTATGTTGGAGGAGATCCTCTTCTATCTTTTCTGTGCAGCGATATCCAGGATTTAGCATTTAAGGGCAAGGGGTAGTGGTTGGAAAACGTAGAATACTTAGCAAAAAATGGGTGTGGTTAAAGAAAATGTAAGGAGATTTTTAGGGAGGGACATGTTAATACAAAACACACATCACCATAATAGTAAGACAATTGCTGTAAGAAAGTGAATTATTAATTGTGGTGGATGGAAATCCCCCACAAGTGGTAAAGTCACTAACCTGTTGGGTTCAGTCAAAGTATTCAGTAATTAAAACCTGAGCTCAGTCCTAATATCTGTGGCAAAGAGCTGACAGGCTTAAGATAATATGCATTAAGCAGTTAAAATAATAAACCATTTACAAATTAAGAAACACAACACAATACAAATTTCACTTTAATTCATAGAAGCAGAGTAAAATGTAACAAGCAAAATGGGACCACAGCAATTAAAGGTTACGAATATATGAATTTTAGAAAATTTAAGGAGAAATAGTGCTAAATATACTAAGCACCAATGATGGTCTATGGTTGTGGACCTAGGTGTGATTTCAGGCTGACCATGATGGAACAAGGGTTCCATACAACTACCTAGGTCATCCCAGTCTGAGATTTTATCTCAGGACTTAGGGCCGTGTTTAGAGTTTAGTGGATGGGTTACTCCATTACAAACATGACAGATATTCCATCACCAGTATTACAAGTGCATTATATCCTATAATACAGAGGATGAGATATTTGTAACTCTAAATCAGGCCAAAGTCTCTGAAACTGTCTCTGAAAAAGAGGTTGAAATCATATAAGGAAGTTTTCTTGAAGTTGGCTAGCTGCTGAAAGAGGTCCCGCTGAAGATGTTACTTTTGGCGGTAAAGGCTCTGAGTGGGAAAATTCTAATTTCCTGAAAGGGTAAGTCCTTGCATCTGCCAGATACCTTTCGACCCTTTACCTAGTCAAGATTTCTATGTTCAGGCTTAGGGCCTGATTTAGATCTTGGAAGACGGGTTACTCCGTCACAACGGTGATGGATATCCTGCCTGCAAAAATATAAATCCAGTTATATCCTTTGGGATTTGTATTTCAGTGGATTGAATATCCATTACCATTGTGATGAAAAACCCGTCCGCCAAGATCTAAATCAGGCCCTTAATCTCTTTTGTGAAGGTCAGAGTCTTCCAGTGGGACTTGGCTGCAAGTCATATCCGATGATGAGTTTCCACGAGGCTGATTACCTTCTCACTGAGGGCCTGCTGAAAAGGCTTTGCTGCTATGGAGGAGCTCCAAGTTAAAGAAACGTGTTTGTTAACCAGTGAAGTTGCACCTTGGGCAGATTGACTTGTGTGTTTAATCATCATTAAAGGTGAGGAAGTCCACAAATATTTTCAGAGTTGTTAGGCGATGTTCAGTTAAATACGGTGACATTTCCCTGGACCTCAGTAATAGCACTTACAGGTCAAGATTCACTCCAGCAGCGGCCAACAGCAGTGTCCAGCCCAATTCCAGGTCCAGTTGAAATTGGTCAGCTGGAACTTCAGATAAAAACCTCTTGCAGCATAATGTGTCCTTGTTGCCACACATGAGGTCATCCAAATGAACCTGAACTTCTTTGCCCCTGGGTACAAATGGGAACAGGTCCAGTACTTCCGGTCTCCCACAGGTCTCAAACAGCAGGTGCAGTCCTTCTGCTCTCTACAGCTCGAGAGAGTGTTCTAAAGAGGGTGCCTAGGATTGTTGCATTTATGGTTGGCAATAGCTAGTGGGTTAGAGTGACTTCTAGCCTCTCTCTAACCAATGGTGTACCAGTTCGCAGGGGCAACCTTACCCACCTTTTTCAGCAATTCCTGATGTCCCTACTGTAACCAATCTCATTGTGCACCTTACTCCTAAAAATCCACATGGAGAAATTCTTCCTCGCTTGAGCAGAGCCTGTGTGCCCACCCAGAATTGTGGCCAGGACAATGAGTAGTCTCTTGCTTTGTTGTCACTCAAAACTGGTTCTGATGTTAGCTTTCCCTCCACTGAGGTTGGTGCCAACCTGACTAACCCTGGGCTTTCCAGGTGTCACCTAACATTTGAGTGAGACAGGGCAAGCCCCTTTGAAGTTATTGAAATGTCTGAGTCTACCTTTACTGGCCTTCCCGCATAAGGAATAAACTCCTCCCTACACCCAAGCCATTGCTTCGCCTCCGGGAGCACTTTCCAAACCTCCTCCAAATCTCATTAGGATCAAATAGAGGCTGGGTAGTTACTGACAAGTTAGTAGCTGTCTACAGAGTATGGCAGGGTGAATGTTGCTTTCTAAAAGGAGCATTTCCCATATATGTAATAAATACCTGACTTCACCATTAGCCTTTGAATGGAATTTGCTGCAGGTACAGGTCAAATGGTATGGATTAAATTGGATACTTTGACTTTTCCTATGTGCCAGTTACAGCCTGAGCAACGACATGCTTCATGTCCCATGCGTGTTCCACTCTTGTTCCACTCTTAAATATTATGCACCCTACTGACAGAAGGAAGCATTCATGGTATTTTGCTGATGAATGGCTCACTGAGCAGATACAGCATTTATAGCAGCATGTTGTCTTGTCTCATTTTGTGCTGTGTCCCAAATGAATATCATATTGACCAGTGAAGCTATGGTCCTCACCACATCTGTATTGGTTAGCTTATCCAGCTGCTCCTGAAACCTCTGCTTTCTGCTTTTGATAACATTGTCACTGTAAACCCTGAATGGAGATTCAGTAGCACTTCACTCTGTTCAGAAATAAACGAAACACTTACCTTGCAGATGCCTGATATATATAGTCTTTAGGACGTGGGGAAACCCAATAGACCCTTATAGGCTTAGGCAATGGTTAGTTTATGTAAGGGGTGGCTACAAGGGATTTTGTTTTTTAGTTTATTCAGAACAAATTGGGTGCGTTTGAATTGTAGGCTCATTGAGTAATTAAGCCAAATGTATCCACAGGATTACTTAGACATTAGTTGCACAGTTTCTTTAGAAAGAGTATATTCAATCTCGTAACAGGTAAAGCAAAAAAGTGAGAAGAAGCACACAGCCAAGAGAAGTTATGTTTAAAATGAATTGTATTTGAATAAATCACAAAGAACAAATCATGGGGACAAACAATAGAACAAAATTTTAAATCAAGGTCATGAAAAGCAGTGTATTCATGTTCACTAATCAATTCATAACATTTCATCAGCTCCTAAAAGAATTTAAATGAAGAAGACCAAAAACAACAGATGTATAAAGGTGTCCTTCAGTGTGTAAAAGCTGAGGAGTTGATGACTTTGGTCGACGTTTTGGTCTTTTCTCTTGAATTTTATAAGACCATCATCAGGACTTAGTATTTCATTAAGTAAAAACCCCCTATGTACAAAAACAATTATATACAATTAAGTGATTATGATTATGGTGGTATGCACACAGTCTGAATGTTATATATAATATGTAAATAGCTAGTTGATGTTGTCATAGATTTTCGTTGATACATCAATTAATTGAATATAACTGTACATGAATACACTGCTTTTCATCCTCCTGCCATCATAATGTAATTCACCCACTGCCAAATTAGGATTCTGTTGGGAATCTAATTGGTTCCGCGGCGGATGGAAAGTCCGTCCGCCATGGTCCCGGAAGGCAGTCTTTTTCCGCCCACCTTGTGGAACCCAGAACCAGAGCATCAATGCGGTGGTACCATCCAAGCACTGCCGTAGTGATTAGGATGTGCCCTTCTGCTTGTCTTTTTGGGGTAGATAGACAGGCGGAGACTGGCTTTGGGGGCACATTGAGCACCCTCTGTGGAGAAATGCACTGGGGGTACCCCCTACATTTATATGCACAAACAGCAGGCACCATGTGGTGCCTGCCACGTTGTGCATGGAAATCCACATCGTGGCATTTTCACATTGCGTATGGTGCTGCAGCCAGCAGTACCTTCCGCAATGTGAAAAGGCTAGGATCCGCCCGCCAGTGTGGCGGGCGCATCCTAATGAAGGTGGTGGACCGCCACACATCTGGCAGGCGGTCCCATCACTGTTATGATGGCAGGCCAACTGATGTCCACCCGCCATCATAATGAGCCCCCAAGTACGGATCCTTACACGTTAAAAGATTAAGAGCCACTACCGTTCAGGAATCACGCGCATGCACCTGAAAGACATTGTACAACCTCCTTTCAGGGGACTGCCATCTCGAAGACAGTCATTTCTGAGGTAAACTCCTCTAATGAAGCTCAATGTACTGCAATCCAGGGTCTATATTACTGACTCGGGGGCGCATCTGGCAGATGTGCCTGTTTTTGGTACCCCTGGGGCCCTGAAGTATAATAGGAGGGGACCTAGATCTCTTTCATCACAAAAGTGCTGCTTAAACAGTCTCAGAGCATTATATGCCACTGAAAAGATTCATGATTTGTGTACACAGATAAAAGAGAAATCTGTCTGCATCCTACAACAGATTCGAAATGTATCCACGGTCTGCTCCAGTTTGCATATGACCAAGCATGTGATAAATTAAACTTGGACTGATTTTCATGAGGCAAGAGTCGACAATTGAAAATAAGCCGCAGTGCACAGCTGCATAGATGTGTACAGGAAAAGAAGGGATCAATCATTCAGAAAAAAATCCCTACTCCGCCTTCTGAAAATGTGCACCATGCCAGTTAAAGACAGGCAATGGCATGCCAGGTTGCATTTTCTTTTTGTACATGAGCAAAGGAACAGTTTGCTTTTCCATTTATACGGTAAGTACGTTTTCTCCTCGGAAACAGTAAAGATAGCAATAACAAAAACAAATAAATATATATCGAATTAAACACTAGCAAACATCAGACCACACTGCTATCTTTCCACAGGCAAGTCAAGGTTCTAGGCAATATAACAGTCCAAAGCTGAAATTCATTGTGATTTTTCTACTTCCTTTCACCCCTGTTAGGCACTGACACATTCAAGTGTAAACTAATATTCCACTCAGCCACACACTTCCTTTCCTTTGCATATTCTTCTCTAGATGCTCATTTCTCACTTCAACACTGTCAGAGGTTGAAGCTAATTTACTGCAATTTCTTTGTAATTATTTATTCCTGATTGATTTTAGTTATTATCAAAATGTTCTCTCCGCGTTTCAGATGAGAGGAGCAATCAATTGCATTTAATGATGTAGATAACCCATCTTCCACATTGGTAAAATGTTGTCATATTATTATTTGCAGTGGTTTCTATTTCCTGAATGGGAAATGACTTTTTTCTTTGTAATGTAATGCAGTCGATGGAACACTACAGTATGCCGGCGTTTTTTTCAATGTGTTTTGTTTACTGATTTCCCGAGAACTTAATAATCAGTTGACACATTTTGTTAACTAAGTCATCACTTATTTCACTCGAGGTGAGAGGCGAACATTTCTTTTGATGATGGGCTATTTGAGCCTCAGTTTGCGGCGTGCATAGGTACACAGGAGGCACAGGGCGACCGACCTGGGTGGTAGAGCGTTTTTGTCCTACTGAGGCTGTCCATAATGGACCAAGAAACCCCTTTATGCACCTGACTGATCTTGGAAAGGTAGAATTGAGGGTCGAGGGGAGATCGTAAGTCAACATTCAACCATCAGATACAAAAGCAGTGTTAAAAAGAAAGTACTTTAATCACAATGCATACCATAATATTACACAGCGCAATCAGTGGATTCAGACAGTGCTTAATTTGAGCCGGTGGTTTAGGTGCTGGGTACCGGCACTTAATTGTCAACACCAGCACGTATTACAGCTGCCACCTGGTGGCGCTGTTTGTGTTATTTTACAGATGAGCAGAACAACTGTTGATTAATTTTTCAATATGCATTTTAAACAACTAATACCTGCTGCCAAGTCATTCCTATTGCTTGGGGGGACTTGAATAGTCTGAATTGTCACACTTGTAGCAGTGTGATGGTTAGTAGTTGTGTAAGTACAGTCATTGCCAGCACCAACAGTGGTAATGGGTGGTGCAAACTGGGGTGGCTCCTGAGGAGGGTCCTGGCACTTATTTTTTTTTACAAATTAAGCACTGGATTCAGGCAAAGAGTATGATTCTGTTTTATGCTCTTGCATGCAGTCATACAGTCTTCGATACCCTACCCATGCTAATCAATCAATCAATCAAGAGTATTTGTAAAGCACGCTACTCAACCGCTAGGGTCTCAAGGCCCTGGGGGGGGTGGGGGGGCTGCTACTGCTCGAAAAGCCAGGTCTTGAGTTGCTTCCTGATAGAGAGATGGTCCTGAGTGAGTCGTAGGTGGGTGGGGAAGGTGTTGCAGGTCTTGGCTGTCCGGTGTTGCTCCACAGAATCCGGTTGTAGTATATAATGGTCCACCTCCCAACGTCACAAACACTCTAAATGTAATACACAGAGTATTTGAGCCATTAGGCGAGGGAAAAAACAGGGAAGGGAAGGGAAGGGACAGCAGGGAAAGGGAGTAAACCTGTAACGACAAAGCATACACTTAGAAACAGTTCATACCAGGTTAGGCTACTCTCGAATGGTATCACTAGATAAACGAGTTGTACCTGCTCAATAAAGGAAACAAAACTTGTGTAGAAATCCTCCTCTATCACCACCAGCCTTGACTGAGTTATGCCTAAATGAAACATAAACAGCACTCAAGTTTCATATAGAAAAACATATATCCCACACATATGTAATACCACAATCAACCCTTCGGCCTACCATGACAAGAGTGAGAGGAATGCATTGCAATGGTGGATTCTGATGTTGGAAGACAATAAGCAAAAAGTAAAGTTATGAATTCCCTTTAGGAGGCATGGAAAGTAAAGCAACTGAATTGCACCGTGGCCTTACAGATACGGTAATGTGTAGGGTGCAAGAACCACAACACTCCGCTCTGACATGTATTAAGATCCAGAGTACTCCTAGGTAAACAGTAAACGATCCTGAGGAAAGAACCACGGTAATTGGGAAAAAAGGGAAGGTCCACACGGCAATGCGTAGTTGTGACCACTACCGCGCTCCGCTGGTAATCAGTCTGTACAGTGCTAGTCCCGCAAAGCAAAAACAACAGAAAACCCTTAGAAGTTAAGCTCACTTCTACCATGGGGCAGAGACGGTAACGTGTAGCACAACTACAATGCTCCGCTTCTAATGTCCAAAACCAAGGAATGTATCTCTTCTCCGTACGGCAGAGCGGCGGAAGGCAACACGCTCCGTTTCCGATGCACAAGACAAAAGACGAACCCGATCCTACCTCGGTTCAGAATTCGTGACATCGGCCTCTTCAATATTTACCGAAGCCGGGAGTCAGGCGCGACGTGAAGGAGCTCCTCTACCAGCCGGCAAGGAGCAAGGAAGCTGAGAGTTACACGCAACAGGAAGCGTGTTAGGATTACAGTTAATACCTCCCCTACAGCCGGGGAGCCTGGGAGTTGTAGTCTTTTGAACATGTCTAACCTGCGTAGTGCGTGAAATGATAAGTCGGTTCTCACAGAAATGTAGGCGCAGGACTTGGATCCTGACAGTACGTCCTCCCCCCTAGCCCCTCCTAGGACCAGGTCGCATAGGGAACCTACGATGGAAAGAACGGATGGCCTCAGGGGCATGGATGTTCTGCACAGGTTCCCAGGAATCGTCCTCCGCCGAGTATCCCTTCCAGGAAACCAAATACCACAACACACCCCTTCTCCACCTCGAGTCCTTTATGCTCCGTACCACATACTCGAAACCCCCATCACAGAACACCGGGGGAGGTGCACGTCTCCTGGCAGAGAGAGCGGGTTTCAGCAGGCTACAATGAAACACAGGATGTATCCTAAGGGTACCAGGCAATTTCAGTTTGTAAGCCACAGGATTAATCTTCCTCAGGATGACATACGGTCCGATATACTTAGGATGGAAGATGCTTTGCAACTTGAACCTGATGTTCTTGGTGGACAGCCATACTCTGTCACCCACCTGATACAATGGGCCCACTCTCCGATGCATTTCCTCCCACCTCTTGTACTCCAGCTTTGCCTTCAGCAAATGTGATCTGACCTTCCGATGCACAGCATGCATTTTCTGCATTTGTCCTAGTACCGTAGGTTAATCAGCCACCCCCTCCGGGATGCTGACTGGAAGTATCCGGACATCAAATCCATAGGTGGCACAAAAAGGAGACACGCCCACCGAACTATGCCAGGCATTGTTATATGCTACCTCAGCCATCCACAATAACGAGACCCATGAGTCATGAGCATCCGCAGTATAACACCTTCTGTACTTCTTCAGGGTTTGATTGAGCCTTTCTGTTTGCCCATTCGTCTGTGGGTGGAAACTAGTGGAGAGAGAGGGTTGGATGTGTATCGCCTAGCACCAAACTTTCCAGAACCTGGCGATGAATTGTGGGCCCCTGTCAGATACAATGACATGTGGCACTCCGTGTAAACGTATCACGTTGTTCAACAGTAATTGTGCCATTTGTCCAGCAGTAGGCAGATTAACACAAGGAATGAAATGCCCCATTTTTGTGAGACTATCAACCACCACTAGGATGGCTGTCTTGCCCTGATCTGGTGGTAGACCCGTAATGAAATCTAGGCTAATGGTTTGCCATGGTCTTTTTGGTGTGGGCAGAGGCATCAACATTCCTTTCTTTCTTCCTGTCTCGTTTTTTGCACGAGCACATTCTTCACACTGCTTTACCCATGTGGAGACGTCATTTTTATCTGTCTCCCACCAGAAATGATGTTGAAGCAATTGAACAGTCTTGCTCACACCTTGGTGACCTGCTAAAGGGGAATCGTGACACCACTCAAAAGCCTCACTCTGCAATGCTTTAGTAGGTAAAAACAGTTTGTTATTGTGGAAAGGCAGCCCTTGCTTCATTACACGACCTCTACCTTTTGTGGCCCACATCACCCATGCATCCTGGTCTTTTGTTCTGCGGATCACATCCAGAAAACTGTCTTCCTGAATCACACAAACCACCTTTACAGGATACACTCTAGCCTCCATTATTTCCTTGCTGGTGGCCTTGTCTACCTGGTTTTGTCTGGACAACGAGTCTGCTTTCCGGTTGTCTGCCCCAGGTCTAAAAGTGATTACAAAGTCATACTCCGAGAAGAAAAGCATCCACCTCATTTGTCTCTGAGTGAGGTGTCTTGCCATCTTCATAAATTGGAGGTTCCTATGGTCAGTGAATACCGTTATCGGAAAAGCTGCTCCCCACAAATATTGTCGCCACTCTTAAAAAGCCCTATTTATTGCTAACAGCTCTTTCTCAGCAATAGTGTAGTTCTTTTCTGCCATGCTCAGTTTTTTGGACAGATATGCTACAGGATGTAGCTGTCCTGTGATCTGGTTTCTCAGTGACAGAATAGCCCCTATCGCTTCTTCCGGAGCATCGGCTCCTACTATGTAAGGGTTTTCAGGGTTTGGATGGGCTAGTATTGGAGCAGTAGTAAAAGCCTCCTTCAGTTTCCTTAAAGCTTCAGTGGCCTCGCTAGTCCAAAGAAAACACACCCTTTCCTAAGCAATCTGGACAACGACAATGACACCTGGGAGAACTGGAGAATAAATCTGCGATAATAATTCGCGAACCCTAGGAAACTCTGAACATCTTTCACACAGGCGGGGACAGGCCACTCTTGTACGGCCTGCATTTTTCTGTCAGACATTTGCAAACCTGCAGGGCAAAGCATAACCCCCAAAAATTCCACCTTGGGCACGCTGAACTCACACTTGTTCAACTTGCAGTAAAGCCTATGTTCCCTCAATTTCTGTAACACATTAGAAACATGCTGTCTGTGTAGTTCGGTCTTGTCTGAGTATATTAAGATGTCATCTATGTATACTACAGCACAGAGTCCACAAACTCCTTCAAGACAACGTTCAGGAAGTATTGAAATGCCGCAGGGGCATTACATAGCCCGAACGGCATGACAGTGTACTCATACAACCCATAACGTGTCTTGAAGGCAGTTTTCCACTCATCCCCATCCCGAAAGCGCACCAAATTGTACGTGCCCCGTAGGTCCAGTCTGGTGTAAATTTTGGCATCTCTCACTTGGTCCAAGAGGACTTATATGAGTGGTAATGGGTATCGGTTTCATACAGTATTCCTGTTCAACATGCGATAGTCCACACATGCTCTCAGATCACCATTCGCTTTCTTGATAAAAAACAAAGGAGAGGCAGCAGGAGATCTGGATGGCCTAATGAACCCGGTCTCCACATAGTGATCTGTATATTCCTTCAGATGTTTAGTCTCAGGGACTGATAAGGCATATACACGACATGATGGAATGGTGCACCCTCCACTAGGTCTATACGACAGTCATACATCCTATGTGGCGGTAACTGTTCTGCCTTGCTTTCGCTAAACACATCCATGAAACACAGGTATTCAGAAGGTGAAGTAACCATTTTCTCAGCTGCGGTAGCCACTACCACTGGAAACAACAAGGCTGCAGCATGGTATGTTTTGAGGGCATCCATGTGCTCCTTGCATTTGTCCGACAGGAACCGTATCTGCTTGGCCTTCCAATCTATCGTAGGGTTGTGGTGGCTTAACCAAGGCACACCCAGGATGACCTCATATTGAGGGGCCTCTATGATGTTTAATGATAATTCCTCTCTATGTCTACCCTCAGGCATGTCAACAGACAGTACCACTAAATCTGTCTGTTCTGTAATGAGACCAGATTTTAGTGGCTTCCCATCTACCGCCAATACCTCTTCAGGTGTAGGTCGAGGCACTCTGTCTAAGGATAAGGTGGACACCAAACCACTGTCTATAAAATTGTCCATGGCCCCGGAATCAATCATAACCCTGACCTGATGGACCTGTAGCTGACTCTCAAGTCTCATGGGAAGAATGATATGGGTTTCTGTGTCTTGCAAGGTCATAATGGTTAAAGAAGGGATCTTCAGAGGCTGTATCTCTTCTCTTTCATGAGGTGTCACAGACTTACTCTCGGGTGTACCGATGACAGAGACTGCTAACATTTTACTCCGATTCCATACCCCCGAGGTCTTTGGTTTGGTTGGGCACTCTTTTTCAAAATGCCCCTTCTTTCCACAGTACATGCACAACCTCAATGCTCTGCGGCTCTCTTTCTCTTCTCTGGATAATGGTGCTCTTACTATGCCGATTTCCATGGGTTCGGTGCCTGTGTCTGACGATGTCAGGGCCATACGAGGGTTGACCTCAGAACCGAAAGAGACCTTGTCCCAACGTCTCCTATCGCCCCCTCTTTCTGCTAGTCTACCATCCAATCGCAGCGTCAAATTTATCATATCCGTACAGGAGACGGGTTGTGGACCTATTTGCGCTATAATATCCTTTAGTCCTTCTCTTAACCCTTGATAAAAAAGAGACATTCTTTTTTCCTCGGGCCAAGCTGTCTCCGCCATCAGTCTATTGAAATCAGTAAGATAGGTCACTAAATCAGGCTTTCCTTGTCTAAGGGTGAGAAGTTCTCGGTCTGCACTGAACGTGGCGGCCCTTCGATCGAACACTCTTTCGAACTCGGTGCGAAACGCCACCCAATCTGACAGTATGGGGTCGTTCTTCCTTACTAGGGGAACCGCCCAGTTGGCCGCATCGCCTATTAGATAGGAAATGGCAAACGCCACCCGTGAGTGGTTATTTGGGAAGGATGCTGGCTTACAAGTAAAATGAAGCATAATTTGGGTAAGGAATACTTGTGTCTTAGCTGGATCTCCAGAATAGCGCTCAGGGCTGGCCAAAGGGATGGGAGGAGTTACGGTAACCTGTACCTGGGGGGAAGATGCATTAAAAAGATTTCTGGTTAACTTGTCTACTGTGTCCCTTAACGCTGCCGTTTCTGCTTTAGAGGAGGCTAACTCCTGCTGAACCATGACTAGGGCCTGGAGAACATCCTCTATAGTAGCCATTATAATGACAGCCGAATCGGGCAGAGCTATGTTCTTGGGCGTGTAATTCTGTCTGGTTTTGCTCCACAGAATCCGGTTGTAGTATATAATGGTCCACCTCCCAACGTCACAAACACTCTAAACGTAATACACAGAGTATTTGAGTCATTAGGCGAGGGAAAAAACAGGGAAGGGAAGGGAAGGGACAGCAGGTAAAGGGAGTAAACAGGTAACGACAAAGCATACACTTAGAAACAGTTCATACCAGGTTAGGCTACTCTTGAATGGTCTCACTAGATAAACGAGTTGTACCTGCTCAATAAAGGAAACAAAACTTCTCTAGAAATCCTCCTCTATCACCACCAGCCTTGACTGAGCTATGCCTAAATGAAACATAAACAACACTCAAGTTTCATATAGAAAAACATATATCCCACACATATGTATTACCACAATCAACCCTTCTGCCTACCATGACAAGAGTGAGAGGAATGCATTGCAATGGTGGGTTCTGATGTTAGAAGACAATAAGCCAAAAGTAAAGTTATGAATTTCCTTTAGGAGGCATGGAAAGTAAAGCAACTGAATTGCGCCGTGGCCTTACAGATAAGGTAGTGTGTAGGGTGCAAGAACCACAACACTTCGCTCTGACATGTATTAAGATCCAGAGTACTCCTAGGTAAACAGTAAACGATCCTGAGGAAAGAACCACGGTAATTGGGAAAAAAGGGAAGGTCCACACGGTTACGCGTAGTTGTGGCCACTATCGCGCTCCGCTGGTAATCAGTCTGTACAGTGCTAGTCCCGCAAAGCAAAAACAACAGAAAACCCCTAGAAGTTAAGCTCACTTCTACCACGGGGCCGAGACGGTAACGTGTAGCACAACTACAACGCTCTTCTTCTAATGTCCAAAACCAAGGAATTTATCTCTTTTCCGGACGGCAGCGAGGCGGAAGGCAACACGCTCCGTTTCCGATGCACAAGACAAAAGACGAACCTGATCCTACCTCGGATCAGAATTTGTAACATCGGCCTCTTCAATATTCACCAAAGCCGGGAGTCAGACGCGACTTGAAGGAGCTCCTCTACCAGCTGGCAAGGAGCAAGGAAGCTGAGAATTACACGCAACAGGAAGCGTGTTTGGATTACAGTTAATACCTCCCCTACAGCCTGGGAGTCTGGGAGTTGTAGACTTTTGAACATGTCTAACCTGGGTAGTGCGTGAAATGATAAGTTGATTCTCACAGCAATGTAGGCGCAGGACTTGGATCCTGACATTGGCCGCCAGTGGTGGTTCTGCGGATCCATGGGACGGTGGCGAGGCTGGCGGAGCGGAGCTGGCGGGTTGGCGTGTAGAACGTGAGGCGGTTGTTGAGGTATTCGGGCCCCAAGTCGTGGAGAGCCTTGTGTGCGTGGGTGAGGAGTCTGAACGTGATCCTTTTGCTGACGGGGAGCCAGGACAGGTCCATCAGGTGGGCGGAGATGTGGCTGTGTCGGGGGATGTCCAAGACGAGTCGTGCTGAGGCGTTCTGGATGTGCTGGAGTCTTTTCTGTAGTTTGGGGGTGGTCCCAGCGTAGAGGGCGTTCCCATAGTCCAGACTGCTGGTGACGAGGGCCTGGGTGACCGTTTTCCTGTTTCCAGTGGGCATCCAGCGGAAGATCTTACAAAGCGTGCGGAGAGTGTTGAAGCAGGAGGAGGTAACGGCATTAACTTGCTTGGCCATCATGAGGGAGGAGTCAAGGATGAAGCCCAGGTTGCGTGCGTGGTCCGTGGGCTTGGGTGGGGGTCCCAGAGCAGGGGGCCACCAGGAGTCGTCCCAGGCGGAGATGTATGGGCCGAGGAGGAGGACTTCCGTCTTGTCTGAGTTCAGTTTCAGGCGGCTGAGCTTCATCCAGTCTGCGATGTCTTTCATTCCGTCCTGGAAGCTGGTTCTGGCGGAGGTGGGGTCGTTGGTGAGGGAGAGGATCAGTTGGGTATCGTCGGCGTAGGAGATGATGTTGAGGTTGTGCTTGCGTGCGATGGCTGCGGAGGGGCTCATGTAGACGTTGAAGAGGGTGGGGCTGAGCGAGGAGCCTTGAGGTACGCCGCAGATGATCTTGGTGGCTTCTGCGAGGAAGGGCGGGAGACGGACTCTTTGGGTTCTGTCAGAGAGGAAGGAGGTGATCCATTCCAGGGCCTTTCCTTGGATCCCGGTGTGGCGGAGGCGGATTGTCAGGGTGCGGTGGCAGACCGTGTCAAACGCAGCCGAAAGGTCGAGCAGGATGAGGGCGGCGGTTTCTCCGTTGTCCAGCAGGGTCCGGATGTCGTCGGTGCCCGCAATGAGGGCCGTCTCGGTGCTGTGGTTCCCTCCGAATCCGGACTGCGATGGGTCGAGGGAGCCGTTCGTCTCCAGGAAGGCTGTCAGCTGTTTGTTGACGGTTTTCTCGATGACTTTTGCAGGGAAGGTGAGGAGCGAGATGGGGCGGAAGTTCTTGAGGTCTGAGGGGTCTGCGATGGGTTTCTTCAGGAGGGCGCTGATCTCTGCGTGCTTCCAGCTCTCCGGGAAGGTGGCGGATATGAAGGAGTTGTTGATGATGTCCCGAAGTTTGGGTGCGATGATGGAGTCGGCTTTGTTGAAGATGTGGTGTGGGCAGGGATCGGCTGGGGAGCCCGTGTAGATCGTGTTCATCGTGTGGGTGGTATCTTCCGTGCTGACCTGAGTCCAGACGCACATGGTGGTGGTGGGGGTGTAGGTCTGTGGTGGGGTACGTGTTCTGAGTGCCAAAACTGTCGTGTATGTTGACAATCTTACGGTGAAAAAAGGTGGCCAGAGAGTTGCAGAGGTCTTGTGAAGGCGTGATGTTGTTGTTGCTGGCATTGGGTTTGTAGAGCTCTTTCATGACGTTGAAGAGTTCCTTGTTGTGGTGGGTGTTGTTGTCCAGTCGTTCTCTGAAGGATGACCTTTTGGTGGTGCGGATCAGCTGGTGGTGTTTGTGAATGGCGTTCTTGAGGGCTGTCATGTTGTCCGTTGACTGGTTGTGGCGCCAGGCTTTCTCGAGGTCACGGCAGGATATCTTGGAGTCTTTGAGATCGTTGGTGAACCACGCGGCTTTCTTGCTGTTGAGGTTGCTGGGAGGGTTTTTCAGTGGAGCAAGGGTGTCGACGCAGTCGGTAATCCACTGTGTGAGGTTGCAGGCTCCTTCGTTGGGGTCCGTGATGTTGGTGGGAGGGTTAAGGCGCAAGGAGGTGGTGAGTTGGTCGGTGGTGATCTTGCTCCAGCATCTTCGGGGGTTTGTTGAGGGCGGTGGTGGGTCGTTGTTTTCCTGAAGTTGAAGTGTACGCAGATGTGGTCGGTCCAGTGGAGCTCGGTGGTGTGGCTGAAGGAAATGTGGTTGCTGGAGGAGAAGACAGGGACAAGCGTGTGGCAGTCGTAATGGGTGGGGGTGTTGACCAGTTGCTTGAATCCGAGGTTGGCAAGGTTGTCTAGTAGGGCGGTGGTGTTGTTGTCCTGGTCGTTCTCCAGGTAGAAATTGAGGTCTCCTAGGAGGATGTAGTCAGGGGAGGCGAGGGCGAGTGGGCTGATGAAGTCTGCGATGGCCTTGCTGAATTGTGAGTGTGGTCTGTAGATGAGGGTTCCTCTGAGGGTGGTCTTGGGGTCGGTGTGAATCTGGAAGTGCAGGTGCTCTGCGGTGGCGAGGGTGTCGTCTGTGTTGGTTGTGATGCGGATAGTGTTTCTGTAGGCGATGGTGATGCCGCCTCCGGTCTGGTTGACGCGGTCCCTCCGGATGATCTTGTAGCCGTCCAGGATGGCAATGGCGATGTCGGGGGCTGAGGAGGCATTCATCCAGGTTTCCGTGAAGAAGGCGACGTCTAGTGCCGTTTTTTTCCAGGATGTCCCATATTTCAACGGCGTGCCTGTGGATGGAGCTGGTGTTGAGCAGGATGCACTTGAGGTGGTTGTTGTTGGCGGCTGTTTTTTCGGCTGGCACGGTGCAGGACCAAGTGCAGGTGAAGTAGCAGGCATTGCAGGTGAAGGTTCCGTGGGTGCGTTTCGGGGTGGCTTGGTAGCAGGCTGGATGTCGGCCGGTGTTGAGTGCGTGGAGGGTGGCGGCGTAGTTGCTCAGTCGAGTTGGCTGGCGGGGTCCAGGGGTTCTGGCGATGGGCGCGGGCGTAGACGGGCTTGCCTTTGGCACGCAATCATCGCGCCCGCTGCGCGTACGCGCAGTCCCCGCCATTTATAGCGAAGTGGGAGGGAGGAGCAGCTGGGAGGCGGGAGCGGGGAGGGGAATGGGGAGCGGGAGACAGGAGAAGGGGCAGCAGCCACAGATGAGCAGCGGCGGGGAGCAGAGCGGGGGGGTTGGAAAGAGCAGGAAAGCGGAGCGGGGGAGAGCGAGGGCAAGCGTGGGCAAGCCTGGGGAGCGAGGGCAAGCCTGGAGAGCAGGGGCACTAAGGAGAGGTGGCAGCAGAATCCGGGCACACGGGGGCCATGCGGTAGTAGAGTGACCGGGTCAAGGGTCACCTGACCGGGTCAAGGGTTCCTCGGCCTCCATTATCCTTTTTTATCTAACTGAGGACAAGGCAGTGATTAGAAAGGTGCACTAAACTCAAAACACCCCAAGGCGTAGATGCGCTCAGCAATTCAATTTGTTTTCACCTCTTTTCATTTACTCATTCATTTACTCATTAAAAGACTTAAGTTCATTTTGCAGCCTCGGTCTGCTTCCTTAGTCTCTTGTTCAACTCTTAATTATAGGCCTCACAGTTACTTGCAGTTTATAGTTGTAGGTCACATGGTGTGAGACATGGTGTGAGACTGGGATGTGTAATGACCCTGCTGCTGCTGCAATGTTGACTGTTGGGCTATAGGGTCTGAGGCCTTATTTAGAACATGATGGAGACGTTTGGCTTGGTTGCTGACACAGCAGCACGCTTCTTCAGCCAGGGCCAGCTGGAGGAACCAGGTGCGACAATTATTTTTTAGCGCCTCCCCCTCATGACCTACTCCTCAGATATCCTCACCGCAACCTAGCAAAAGGTCTCCTCTTCTCTCCATAGCCCCTCTTTCGCATACATTTTATTTGTTTAAAAGTGTTTTGTAAAGACTGCCTCAGCTATCTATATAAAAAAAAGAGCTGTCCTTTGCAGCAGGCAGATTATCCCTCTGCGCTATGGCGAGTCAAAATTGCCACTGGACAAAACTCGGATCTCGTGCTCTAGCAGGAACATTAATTACAAGAGTTATCTTGACATTTGTATTGTTGCCTGAAATCTGGATGCCCAAGGAACTCTGCATCAGGTGCTTTTATATCGTTAGTTATTGCTAATCGCAGTACCCCCACCTGAGGTGAGTGCCCCCTCCAGGTAGGGGCCCAGTACAGCGACACCGATCACACTGTCCTAAAACCAGCCCTGCTTCAGCAGTAACTGCCTCTCTTAACCAGGTGCAGATGAGTCACTGGGGTCAAAGATATTGACTGCAGGCTGATCCTCAGTGCATAGGTGTCCTCAGCAGTAGCAATTTCTAGGTCGATCATGGCTCCTATGTTGGAGACAGTGTTCCGACTCCAGTGTTAGCTACAGCAGCACTCTCTATCAACTACCTGTTGGGCTAAAAGTTAAGCACGATGCTTAGAGCTTGTTGAAAGTTTTGATGTGATTCACTGCATGAACTGCTCAGGTACACCGGGAAACCCATCCACACATAGGTCGCTCATGGTTTAGCTCCCTCATAGTTGCTCGCGTTCTCTAACACTTTCCTATGCTGCAGTATAAGACGGTAATTTTTGGAGGGAGCGGGGAGGACGGGACACACTCTCACACACACGCTCACATACACAGAACACTCAAAGCAATGAATTCACACACACGCACAAAAAACACATCCATTCACAACACTCTTCACCAAACATTCATACATACACGCATGCATGCACACAAACACATCCATTCACAAAACTCTTCACCAAACATTCTGTTGTGGTGTTATCTTCTTGTCCTCGTGCTTTGCTGCTCCTCGTAAATGACATGGCATGTTTGGAATGGTGCTGCGTTCCTTATGTGTTAGGTCATTCTAGGAGAGGCGGTTACCTGAGGCAGAAGCAGGGAACTCTGTATGTTGAAGGAACCTGAATAAACGTACCTGCTGGTACCACACCGGAGTCCCATTCATCTTGAACATTTTGGAGAGGAGGATGGTATTTTTGTCAACTTTTGGCAGTTTTGTCAAGTTACAAGATGAACTTAGCACTGGTCTTACTGGGACGAAATTTGTACCTTCAAGGTCATTAAGGAAAATACTTTTTCTTTTAGCCCATGAAGGTCACCTCGGACAAACTATCACTGTTAAGCATCTTGAGAACAATTTTTGGAGGCCTGGTCCTGATGATGATGTGCGAACTTGGGTGGAAAATTGTACATTACGTAAAGACAGTGAGAAAAGGTTAAAGATTAATTTTAAAGAATCAGGCTCAATCTCAGATTACCAAACTGATCACCCGTGGGAAAAGATCTGTTTAGACTTCATTGGTCCCATGGATTCCCTATCTTGTGAATATCGCTTTGTTATGGGTCTGGTGGATGTGTCTTCGCGATGGGTCACAGATGATTTTTTGTGAAACATCACTACTAGTACTGTTATTATACATTTAAGATCCATCTTTTTAGAAGAAGGCTTTCATCGCATTTTAGTCACACATAACGGTACTCAACTTATGTCGTTGGCCATGCGTAGTTTTTTGCTGAGTAATGGGATCAAGCATATGTGCACCTCACTATATAACCCGCAAGGCAATGGCATAGATGAGCGTATGAATAGAGTTGTCAAAGGGGTACCATTCAATTAGTGGTTTAGAGAGGTCGTGATATTTAAAGATGTGTGGATAACAAGATTTGGTCCTATCATACCACGGTGCATAGTGTTACGAATCAGATCCCTTTTTAAAAATTTAGAGGGAGAAAACCCAAAACCAAACTCACTCCTCAGTGGATGCTTGAGAATTTTGTACCTAATGTCTGTGATTCTCGCCCCAGCAGTAGTAACAAATTTCAAGTGGGGGACCTTATCAAAGTTAAACTTGGTAGGAGAGGGCAAGGTATGAATAAGTGTACAGGTGGCTTTGTAGTGTAGTTCCTATATTCCCAATAGGCTCTGCGCATTGGAATAATATATCCTATAGATTAAACGTAGGACTGAGGTCAACTAGGTCTCTATCGAATATACTAAACTTAAATATGAGTGTGCCAGCTAACTCAGAGGTCACTAGAAACTTTCTCGTATACACAACCGCATAAACATGACAACTTTGGTTCTCAAGAATAAGAATATATCTCTCAGAGTTGAGGAAACAATAGATAAGTATTTCACTCAGTCAATCGTGCATGCTTCGTTTCTACAGAGTTGCAGAGAAATAGTGAGACGGGCATTTTCAATAAAAGGGTTTATTGAACAATCTTCTTACTCATGCAAGAGAAGTGAACTGCTACAATCGTTATGCAGATTGCAAAGTATAATGCGTACAGAGTAAACAGTAACATGAATTAATAATGTAAGAGCATTGTATGGTTTCTAAGCCATATAAAAATACATACATAAATACCATTGACTAAAATACTCAACTGGTGCTTCTAAAATACGCCTACCCCAATGTACCTAACCTAAGTCTAGTACGAGGGAAGAAGTAAGTATTGTGTAGCATAGGTTTAGTTTTGCCAAGAATCCTCCAAAGGTTTCTCTAGGGTCTAATCAGCTCCATACCTTGTTAGAATAAAGGAGGTCTGGTATCTCTGTCTCGGGACTCGATTTCCCAACACCCTTCAAGGGGAGCCAGAAACACTGGAGCTGGATTCTCAACAGGAGAAAAGCAGTGCGTCAACTGGAGAGTCGGCTTCCTTCTGCACTTGCTGAGCGAGCTGCTTAGGGCAAGTAGGTCTTTGAACTGCTCCTAACCAACGTATCTTGCTAGAGCAAGTGAAGGTATATTTATACCTTGGAGGTGTTTTGGAATGCCATAGTTTGACATAAAGTCGGGTTTATGAACGTCAGGAAAGAACCCCTAGGGAATAGTTGTTCTTTATAAAGTAACTGAGTTCTTTGTCAAATCAATATTCAAGCATGGGGAAGTTCGCTAACTGCTTAAGCTGGTTTTCCAAGAAATCGAAGTGATGTTTGGTATGGGTGGAAGTAGCCATGCCTGTATTTGGGTAGCAATGGGATATGCCTAAATAAGGGCTTGATTTATTTGTAAGATTGAACACAATAATATGAATCGCACACTATGAGTGTGGGGAATTCGCGATCAGTATTTTCAAGCACCATCTTGAATGCTTGTAGTTCAGTTTGCTGAGCTGTACAATCTCCTAGAGATTGTGTTTTAGTGACCACAGGTCAGAATTTGCCATCTCGACAACGACCTTTAACAATCGCGCACACAGCACTATAGGCTTGTTTACCCCCTGTAGCGAGTTGGGCTGATCCGTCAGTATAAATTATACATTCATACTGCTCTAGAGGCAGAATATTAGTGGACAGAGGACATTCTTGTTTGTATTGTAGAAATGCTTGTGTTTTCAAATAAGGGTCAAAGACGTATTCAACGTTTGTTGCAGCAAGAGAATTAACCCATTGTATCCATCTCGGATGTAAAGCTTTAGCATTCCAAATGCTCGCTTTTGTCACTGCCTCTAAGGCAGGTACAGGAGTAACGACCATTAAGAGTTTACCCTGTGCGAAGGCTTTCATCTTTTGCTACTGCAGTTTGAACCCCTGTCAGAATTTTTTCTTTTGAAGTGATTTTCATTTCTGCTTGTGTGTACAAATGTGATTTGTAAGCTACTAGTACTTTTTCTCCTTTATTAAAGGTTAAGTATGTGAATCCGCATTGTCCTGGAATGATTCGGATCACCAAGTTGCGTACGTGTATGCATGTTTGTAAATGTTTTGTTGCTAAAATGTCTGTTTGCAATGAACGTAACATTTCTGTGTGTTTTTTAGTCCAATTAACTGTTTTGAAATCAGGTTTAATTAATTTTTAGAGAGGTTTAACCCTTTCTTGTAGTTTAGAATGTAAGTTCTTTCCATATTCAGAAAACCTATATTCAACTGTAAGTTTTTCAGCGTTTTTGGAGGTTGGAGCAGCGCACATTTCTCTAGAAAGTTTGCTGCCAGGCTTTTGCCTTCACTTGATAATTCATATCCTAGAAAAAGGACGTTGAGCTGGGCAATTCTCGATTTCTTATAAGTGAATTTGTACCCTTCAGAGGCGAAGCCCAATATTAAGGTATTCACCCTGTTTGAGGCCCAATCCAAGTCATTGTCTGTAAGATAGATGTCATCGACATATGATAATGCCTCATCATTATAGGTTTGTAGTAACTCTGTTACTCTGGCTGAAAATAACACTGGACTATTCTTGAATCCCTGAGGGAGACGACAGAAGTTACGCTGTGTCCCCATAATTGTGGAAGCGGTTATGTACCTACTTTCTGGTGCAATGTTTTGACAGAAGAAACCGTTAGAAATATCTAATGTGGTTTTATATTTATATGCACAATGTTATTCATTAGTACAGCACTATGTGCATTTTGTACTGCAAAGGTTTTGCAACAAGAGTTTAAATGTCTGTAATCCAATACTAGACGATATGTATTGTCTGGTTTGGAGACAGGAAACAAAGGATTGTTCATGAATGAGGTGCATGTTTCAATCACCCATTGGTATTCAAGTTGATCTAATATCTTCCTGACCTGTTTTTAGCTTCTTGCTTAACAGGGTACTGCCTTTGTGCAGTTGGTTGAATTTCTAACTGGATTTTATGGTGAGGAGAATCCTCATCCCATCCTATGTTCTTTTTATATAATGCAGGAGCCTGGGCTACCTCCCATTTCCTGACATAGGTATTTTAAATGAATTGGAATGTGGTAGGAGAAGGCTGGCATAATGATTTCTTCGCTATGTGGGCATTCCCTGACAAATTCAGGTGGCCAGTCTAGTTCAGCTAGAAGAATGTCATAACCCTGAGATAATCGCTCCAAAAAGAGTGCTCTTATTTTTCTAGGTATGTCCCCCTCCATCCGGAGTGTTACTTCATATAACTTAAGTGGGACACTAACCCTGGTATCTACAGTCTCAACTTGATGTACTCATTCAAGTCCACTGTCTCCAGATGTTCCTTCAAGTTCCTGCGAGCTATGGTGACTTCTGCTGCGCTGTCCAACATCGTTTGAGCCCATTCCCCATTCTTGAGTTGTGTCCTCAAGATCCTCAGCATGTCTGATTTGTAGACCTGCTACTTTCTTTTTGGTGAATTGAGTTTTCATATTTTTCTGAAAGTGTTGATCGTCTTTGGACTTCACACGTTCTTCCTTTTGTTCTGGCCATCCTCTTCTTTCGGATTTCTGTGACAAAGTCTGAAAGGTACAAGAGGAACATGTATCAGTATCTTGATATCTATCAGGTTTTCACAAATTATCCCTATTCCTGAGAATATACCTCCTTTCAGAGGGCTCCTCTTGAGGAGACCTACCTCTGGATTGTGAACGCTTCTCTTTAGAAGTTTGTTTAGTGTTTTCCCACTCCTTTTTAGAAGGAGTAGGAGTGTTTTTAGTAAAGACCTTTTGAGGACTTTGACAGTTGAGGTTTAACCGGTTTGCCACCCAAGCTGTCTCTTCCTAATTCTTCATAGGATTTTTCAATTATTCTGGCCAGTTCTTGTGGTTACTCAGTTATATCAAATTCTCTTAGCTTTTGGCGGATCGCCACAGATGCTGCTTCACCTTTAATATTAGCTAATATTATTGTTGATACCTGTTTGAAATCTTTCAGAAATTTCATACCTAGATTTAGAGCAGGCTCTGCCCTGTATTCATTTTGAATCTGTTTCAGGACGTCTGGTATTACCGCCATAGATGGAACACCATGTGTTTTAGTGTAGATTGCAGCAAAGACTGTACCCCAAGTGTCGCAGTCCTCCAGATGTAGTGTGATCCCCATAGGTAAACAGGTTGTTTGAATTCTGTGTTTCTCATGACGGGTAGTATCAGGAAATATTGCCTCTATTTGAGTAATTGTTTGAGCTATCCAGAATGGAATTTGTTCCAGTTTTGCGGGTAATTTACCAACATCTGAGTGTAAAGTCTGTGCTATAATTATATTTGTGTTCCCCTGGTAGGAAACTTTCTCGAATACACAAGAAGGGATTAGTTTTTGACAACCGCATAAACATGACAACTTTGTTTCCCAAGAATAAGAATATATCTCTCAGAGTCGTGGAAACAATAGATAAGTATTTCACGCAGTCAGTCGTGCATGCTTCGTTCCTAAATAGTCGCAGAGAAATAGTGGAGAGTCGGCTTTCCTCTGCACTTGCTGTAGCAAGCTGAGTCGGGCAAGTTGGTCTTCGAACTGCTCCGAACCACCGTATCTTGCTAGAGCAAGTGAAGGTATATTTATACCTTGAAGGTGTTAGGAATGCCATAGTTCGACGTAAAGTCGGGCATATGAATGTCAGGCAAGAACCCCTAAGGAATAGTTGTTCTTTGTAAAGTAACTGAGTTCTTGGACAAATCAATATTCAAGCAAGGGGAAGTTCCCTAACAGCTTAAGCTGGTTTTCCAAGAAATCGTTGTGACGTTTGGTATGGGTGGAAGTAGCCATGCCTCTATTTGGGTAGCATGGGCTATGCCTAAATAAGGGCTTGATTTGTATGCCTATATAAGGGCAATGTGAATTGTACCTATATAAGGGCATGAATCAGGAAAATTCACTCGGAGCCTAAAACGCCACACAACTGCTTGTCGTTTTAGAAAATGGGCAGAAGTGGAATTTCAGGAGGATTGCTCCTTATTAAAAAAAAGTAGTCAGACTCTTGATGATAATGTAGGTTTGCGGCAATCTTATGTTTATAAAATGGCAATCCAATGTTTGCAAAAAATGTCCTATGGTTAGAAAGTCATGTGATGTTCGCCTTTTTTAATGCTGTTCACTTTTCTTACTCTGTTAGGTATTTTTAGTGATAATATGTACCCTTGATTCAATGCTGTTAGTATTTTCCTTTTCACTGCTTCACTGTGTTTTGTAATATTCATTTGCATGATCTGTATTACAGGTTATTGATTTTTCTCCACCTTCTTTGCTCTATTTTTGAACTCTTTTATTTTGTGCTGTTTATCTTTCTCATGTTGTTGTAAGAGAAGGAGATGTGTTGTGATGTTATCTTCTTGTCCTCGTGCTTCGCTTCTCCTCATGAATGATATGGCACGCTTGGAATGCTGCTGTGTTCTGTGTGTGTCAGGTCATTCTAGGAGAGGTGGTTACCTGAGGCAGAAGTAGATGCAGGGAACTCTGTATGTTGAAAGAACCTGAATAAACTAACCTGCTGGAACCACACAGAGTCTGAATCATCTTGAACATATTCATACATACACACACGCATGCACAAAAACACATCCATTCACAACCTTCTGTGAATGGATGTGTTTTTGTGTTTTGTGTGTCGAACCAAACTCCAGGTCTCCTAATAAATGCAAATGTTGCATCCATACACGCACGCATGCATGCACCAAACAGATTAAAAGAAAAACAAACACCTTCCCCCAACCCTGCCTCGAAGGCTCCAGAAGGCTGACGACTGCTGCCTTCCCAGGTCAGCAAATGAGGGAAATCAGCGGTCCCAACGTCATCACAGAGTGGGTTGAGATCAGTGAAACTGCTGACCCTACCCCACTCTATTATGAAGTGTCACTGATTGACATTGGACCCTGGGCACTTCAGGGCTTAAAACCCCTTGTCACTGAGGTGAGGGCCTCAGGGACCTTTGATAAGATGAGTGCATTACCCCCCAAGGAGCTGTGACTTCCTTGGCCCTGCAAGTTCAGCTCAGGCAACCAGGACCCTGCACTAAATGCGCATGTCTGGCTCCTGGCTGCGTGAACTGAAAGTGAACAGTGTCTGTCAGGCTCAACTTTGTGCAGCCTGACAGACACTGTTCCTGAGGGGCGAAATGAGGTGGGCTGTGGCCCCTCAGCCCCAATGGACAGGCCGCACCTGCTATGCTGGGAACGTCCTGGACTTCTTCTCATTTAAAGTCTTTTTCCTTCCAGGCACAGGCAAACTTCTTTCTTTCTAGCATACAGGCAAGCTTCTAGGCAGACCCTCAGCCCCTGCAGCACACTCTGCCACACATTCATAAAACTTACTTCTTACTTCTAATTTACCCTAGTGTCCTTTGTGTATACAGCATTTGTCCATCTTTAAAAACTTATATTTACCTAAGTAGGCTTCTTTTCTTCTGATGGAGGTTGGTTCCCCATTTTAAATTAGGTCATGCATGCTACTGTTCACCTGCAACCACAATAAGGAGAGGGTGCCTGGCAGGGGGGTTGGTCATCTGTGTGGGCATTGCTTTGGGATGCCAGATTACCCTCCGCTTAAGCTCTAATCAGATACCAGTGGAGAAGTGTGGCTCAATGGTTATAGCGGCAGACCCTGATGCAGAGGTCTGGCCCGGGACAAGGGTTCAATTCCCCGCCTCGTGGATCTTGGGCTCAAAATTCCACGGACCTGATAATATTTGCCTCGGTGCCTATTCCAATCATGGAGTCCCACTCTGCAACTCTGGGCAATAGCTTGCTTAATCTCCACAATGGCCCCCACAACGCTAAGGCGGTACATCTTCACCCATTCTCTTCCAATTAGAAGAGAGCGTTGCTAGATGTTCAACCCATTCAAGACTAAGAGAAGAAGCAGGTGACTTCAATAGCACTTTCGAGCCTGTCGACAAAGAAGATCTAACAGGTTTTGAGGATGACAACCTCAAATGGGCTGTCCCCTCCGGAGACCTACCCAAAGTTAAAAAATGGACACAGATGGCTCTCCAACTCAATGCCTTTAATGCCTAGTTTGGCCAGGGGGCAGTACATGACAGAACCCATTCAGACAGGCAGGGTGCAAACACGTATAACAGCGTTAATTGTCCTTCTCGCATCGATTACATCCTTCTCGATGTGAGACTCCGGAGATATGGGTGTGGGTGTAACAACAAACAGCGACCATAATCCCCTTTGCCTCAGCATGAATCCCCTGTGGGAAGCTTCCTTTCATCCTAAGAACAATTTACCCCCAACTTACACCAGGGATTTCCATCCCTCTAACAACAGGCAATCACTAAAATGACGAAAGGTGGCTCTGCAAGACAATAAGATCAAGGGCATACAGCATGACTTGTCAGTAAGCATTCTTGAGCTCCAGTCTTTGGCCAAAAGCAAAAACTGAGTGGCCGATGTAGCCACGGTTCACTCTTGAGCTTTCGACTGACTTACTTCCTATTTCTTAGCTCTAAGGTCAGATCGGAAGCCCCTGTATTTCATCAGGAGGAGTCTACTTGTGGTATACAAAAGATTGCAGACGCCAGATCTCGCTCTTAGCTTTAGCCATCACATCTAAGAACTGCCCCTTTATTTAAAGCTTTCGGGAAGCGCTACAAGGCTACCTTGCGTTCTGCAAAAAGGGCATGGGGCAAATCTCGTTGGCAGTAACTCAAGGAAGCAAGTGCAGAGAAGGACACCAAGTCATTCTGGTGTTTAGTCACCTGGGGTAGTAGTTCAGAGGCCCAATCACCCCCAATCATATCACCGGTGAGGAATGGCACGATCACTTCTGGAAGCTCTATACAAGCTTTGGGGGAATGCCTGCAGCGGAGGTGGCGGATCTTTACAGCCATCATTCAGATGACGATTTTTTTACCTTGAGCAAAATCGAGGCCGCAATAGGTTGAATAGTACCGAGCAAAGCTGAAGGCCCAGATTGCATTTATTTCTAACTGAGATATCAACTTGGGCCCACTATATCGTACTCTTGTCAAATGCAAAAGCTAGGGGTGCCCCAGTCCCCGGGGTCATGGAAGGGTGCAGATGTGGTCCCAATTTACAAATAAGGAGCCAGAGATGGATCCTCAAACTATAGGCCTATTAGCCTGATCAACGCCCTTTAAAAGGTCTTCTGCAGAGCCATGATACAGAAGATCCAGCTATGGGTGGATGATATTACAATCTTATCCAAGTACCAGGCTGGTTTTAGGGTGACCCCAGCAGGGCTGCAGCAACTACTTAATAGATTCCATCTCTTTTTTGACATCAGGGGGCTGGTCATTAACACCTCAAAAACCAAATTCATGGCCTTTCACCCCCACAAGTCCTATAACAACAGCCCGATGTTGGGTGGAATTCCCTTGGAAAGAGTTGGCACTTATGATTATCTCGGTGTTCGACTTTCAGACAAAATGTTGTGGAAGCCTAACCAAACCAAGATGGTATTAGGCCCCAAGCAAGTAACACGGTCTCTAGGTAAGGAACACCCCTATTCACACAGTAGACCTGTAGTTCCAGCTCTTCAGATCTATGATTCAAAAGCAGTTAGCACAGCTCTGTATGGAGCATAGTTGTGGGGATTCAATAGGATTCCCAATCTCTGCAGATCTGAACACAAATTCCTAAGGGTCCTTGTGATGCTACCCCAAAGCACTCGCTCACTCCCGTAATGCTCGATATGGGTAGGCGCTCCATTGGTGATATATCGAGGCTTCGCCCACTGCTCTTTTGGGCTCGCATAAGGGGGACCCCGAGCTCCTACCCTATTCGTAAACCTTATCTGAGGTTATCCAGATAGACACAAGAAATAAGGTTGGCTGGATCATCAACGCCAGGAAATTGATGTCTGCACTTGGGCTTCAAGGCAATTGGGCAAGCAAGATCCACCCCAGAAAGAAGCGCTTAAATGGTATTACTGGGATAAAATGGAGCAGCAAGAATCCAGCAATCCAAACCTGGGGAGACTCACAACGGAATGTTATGTCCTCAAACAGACCAGATATCTGGAGCCTTACCGAGACATAATTCTGGTCCCCCGGGACAGGATGTTAGACATCCATTTTAGGTTTGGCACACTCCCTGTCTGTGAGGTAACAGCTAACTGGCAAAAGATTGCCCATGCTGCTAGGACCCAGTGGAATCAGTTGCCCATGTTATGTTTGCTTGCCAGGCTTACTCTAAACTGAGGTTTAAATAGCTAAAACTGATCTGCCAGCAATTGGGCACACAGAACCATCAGGATGCCTTGTGCATTTTAAGATCAGATTCTAGACCACTTTTTGCTTGTGGAGTGCCATGTTTTTAAGCCATGCATGGCTTATATGAAGGAATGCCCAGATAGGAATGTCACAGCCTAAGGGCTCATGAGAGGGCAATTTATGTCTCATCAAAATGCAATGCACATGCACTTTATTGTTAATAATCAGTTTGCAATTTTGTACTGAGAGGGTTGGAAAACCCATTAAAAGGACTGACGGTTACTGCAAACTAGGTCCAACTAAAGAGGTCCTAAATGTGAAAACATTATGATGCTCCTCCTTCCTCTCCAACTGTTTTAAGTATGTGTTATTATTGTAATGATGTGCCAATTATTTTTATTACTGATCTGTTGAATTTTATATTGCTCTTTTGCCATAGCAGTGAATCATGATGAATAATTTGTTTGTTTTTAACTGTAATGACTTGTTGCATGAACTGTCTATTTTTACATTTATTCTTTTATCATAATTGGCATTTTCTATTGCTTTTATGGCACAAGTTGCCAAAATAAAGCTTATACAAACAATAGGGCCTTTCGAAGGGTCAGAGGGAGTGTGCTTTGTTCATAAACCTCTGTGTACATTATAAGAAGGTACAAAGCTAGTATGACTCTTTATTCTTTGTAAAATGTACCTGGCAGGCCATCAGTACAAGGGGCTTTACCATTTGACAGGGACCTTATTGCTACCTTTACTTCCTCTTCAGTTACGGGATGCATAAAATATTCCCTGTGTCTATCAGACAGCCATGCTCAAGCCACGTCCTATAGGTGCTCTGCAATTTTACTGTCTAGGGCTGATTGCCGCGCGAGTAGAGGTGCAAACAGAATTCAGTGAATAACCCTATTATAGTCGGTGTGTCGTAGTGTATTCTACCTTGTGTGTCTGCTACCTTCACTATGTGCATTGGGGTACAAATGTTTTGCAGCCTTGCTGCGAGCGAGTGCCCTGGGTGGCCCTCTTCCCCGTATCTACGCGCTGTGTGCCTACGTGATAAAAATCTAACCTCGCTTTCTGCAGCCTCCTGGTATTCAATCATTTTCTCTCAATGTTTACTCATGTTGTCTCACCAGTATCTAAATAGTCTTTTTCCAGTTTAGCAAGTTGCCGGCGAATGTCCTGCAGCACACCATTTTGTTTACTTATACAGATTTCCAGCACTGTTTTCAAAGCTGAGGTATGACAGACTATAGTGGAAACTTTGAACATGACACAGGCTCAGTCATAAGTACATTAACGCTATGGGTTAGACTGATCAGTATCCCTTTTCAGCAACAAGTAAGTGCAAAACCTTTTATTACCTGAAATAACTTTATTGGCGATTTCTGGATTCATGTAAAGACAATTTGGAACAAGATGTCTCCCACAAACTATGTGGTTCAAACCCTTTGTTACAAGAATAATTTGTGGAACTTTGTGAAATAAACATTGTTTTACATGGAACTTTTTTAAGAATCGAACAGAGGAAACCATTGACAGCAAGGCAAACAGTAAATCAAGGGCTTGCACAAATTACCTGCTGTATTTTGATGTAAAAGTACAGTATTTGTTTAATAAAAAGTCTAGAAATGTGTGAAAAGTGAGTTTGCTATTAAGAATTTAGGCTTTAGTTATATTAAGGTGAATTTTAGATGTTGGTAATTCTTCTGATAATGATATTCGTTTCATTTTACAGAAGTTTTACAGTAATAGAAAGCACATCCCAGAACAGTAACACATTCCAAACCTGGAAGCTTGAGACCAGGATCTAAGAGGTACTTTTAGAAGAGAATTTCTAATAAGACTAATCAAGGAAGATAATTTCCACAAGATAAAGTGGCTAAAAAATTTAAGGGCCATGTTAACTAACCTGGGGTTTTCTAATCTTTGGACCATCCCGCAGGGGGAAGTCTTCCCAAGCAAGGAAGCCCTTAAATCCCAATATTGGGATTGGGTTGGCAACAATCTTCTGAGAGGCGCCAGGTCTGACTCTATGGCGGGTCGCTTCTTGGAGGCAAAAATATACCCTATCTTAGAAAATTATTGGGACAATATTACGGTCCCACTGGATAGTAAGTTAGTCTTCCAGTTAAGATCTGGATCCATCCCGCTAAAAAAACTAACTGCAGGTTGGCAGAGGTCGACCAATATGTCATGCCCAGTGTGTGAAGCAGCTGTTGAAAGCCTAGGTCACTTTCTATTTGTCTGCAAAGCCTATTCATCACCTAGGAGGGTATGGCTTACCCCTGTATGCAAAAACCTTGGGACACGAGAGCAGTGGCATTGAGAATTTTATGTACATCTACCCAGGAGTCGTTAGTTCTTGGGGTAGCCAAATACCTGGGGTGGGCCTGGGCAATTAGGCGGCGATCTATGGGTGGGCTCAGTTAATCTGGTTTTTAATTGTTTTATAAATCCCAACCTAATTGGTTATATATGTGAACCTTTTTATGTTGGTATTGTATGAGCTTGCACAAAATGTCATATGAATTTGTATTTGCTAAAATGATCTGTTTTTTATTCTGTCATGTTTAATTTTATGCTGTGCTTTTATGAGAAATTATCTCGAATAAAGCTTGTTCAACCAACCAATAAGACTAAGGTTTAGTCAGGAACACATTTAGGGATAGGTTGCACTTCTCTGTTCTTTGTTAATGTTTCATTAGGCACCAGTTTCTACAGAAGTCAGAGTGGGCCGTAGATTTTAGCAGCTCTTCTACAGTGGAAACCCAAGAACGGTGTTGTCTCTTTTTTATTTTATCCACTTCCCCCCCTTCCCTTGAGCTTCTGGTTCTTAGTGCACTGTTTTAAAACTAGTGTGTTGGAACAAGCAGTTTCAGGGTGTGGTCGGACTGTCTTCAACCTCCATCAGAACTGAACAGAAACTCAGGTGAGCTGGGCTTTGACACAACCTCAGGTTGGCGGTCCAAAACTGCAATTACGATGCAACTGCACATGGTGCAGTTGTAGACTCCCATTTCTCTGTGGGAGCTTGAGTGGCGGTCAGAAGCCAGCTGCAGCACAAGCTCCTATAGAGAAATTGGAGTCACTGTAAATCCCTGCATTATGTGATGACACAGGGATTTACAGGGTACACCCTAGGTGCCTCCACGGCACAGAATCGAAGGCCGTGGAAGAAGGGGGGCTCTGCTATGGGTCCTTAAAGTCACTTTCTGACAAGCTTTCCATGTCAGAAAGCCCCACATTGAAAGCCTTTTGTAAACTGACATCATTATCCCGACGGCGGAAACGCCGTCCATAAGGGATTATGTTGTGGTTCTGACCCCGTCTGAAGCAAGTCGGATTGACTGGCCAGTTTCAAATCTGATTGCCATCATTAAAATACGGGATGGATTTGAACATTCAAATGTTGGTCAGTAAGCCTCCAACCTTTCACCCAAGGTATAAGATATACTGTGCTATTATCTGCTTCCTCCATGAAAGGATCTCATTCTTGCCAAATGGATGGGGTTGAGCATTTCGCTAATCATGAAATTGGTAATTTGCCTATGCCATCCCCTTTACACAGGACAGCAAAGGACATCATAGTGAAAGGAATACATTATAACATGGGTATACCTAGAATAGTCAGTGGGCACCTTTTCATCCACACTTAACATTCCACAGAGAATCAATGTAATTGATGAATCAATGTACCTGATGATTCACTGAAGCTAATCCCCTTTTGTGACTTAACTGTTTATTAGCGTACTTTAATAAATTACTCTCCCTTTACACTTTTTGATTGGTTCATACTTGTCGGTTTAGAAATCTGTTTTTCTTTTTGTTTATTGTTGTAGAAGGGGAATCCTATGCTGGGTCACCTGCTTTATTCAGAATAAGAATAACCTTGTTTTTCCTATCATATCTTCCCTGTTTGGGCCTGTTAGGGTCACCATCAGTTAGTCCCTTCAGGGGGAGGGGGAAGATAATACATTTTGCTCGGGTACGAAGAATTGTAAGGAGGGAGTGGCTTGGTTCACTGTTGAATTGCATAGTAAATATGAAATCATGTCTCCTAAACTTGATTGGTTGTTATAATATTCCTCCCTAGTTGTGAGTGGTGACTAGGTGCGGAGGGTAGAGCAGTACACAGATATTGTTACTGCTGACTGATGGAAGGGTGGGTGCTCTTAGGGGACATCAATTCATAAATACAAAATGAGAATGAAATGCAGCACTAGTTTTTCAACATTAATTCCAAGAGGGTGGACTTGAGGAATACATTGGAGCAAGCATGGAGGCAAGGGAGCTCAAGTCAAGTAGAAAGTAGAGAGTGGACTAGAAATGGGACAATGAGGGTGGACAGTTGGACATTTTCTTTGTGATTGAGGCTCAGCTTCTTCTCTAATGGTAGACAGGTGACACATACTGTTTTGCAGGTATTACAGTGAGAATTACAACAAACAGAACAATTAAACATAACATCAATAGGTAATCATGATAGTAAACAAAAAGTCAATCCCATAGTTGAGAATTATAAAACATTTATTTTATTTTTAACAAAAAATAAACCCACCCACATCTCCAACAACAGGCCCACCCACTCACTTCACTATCAAAGACAGCCTAATATAACTACCCTTTCTCCAGCTGTCCAATCCCCACCACCCACAAAAGTCCAACCCAATCCCTAAATCATCAATTGGCATCCTAATAAAAACAACACCTTCCCTGTGAGAAAATGTCCTTTTTGCACGTCACCACCAATTTATTCTGAATTTTATTGCTGGTTTTTAGAGACTGCATACTGGGGCACATTTGCTCAGTGCCAGTACATATACTCTGACACTTGGTGAATCTCTGATTTTTTTAAAGTTTCTATAAGGAAATAGTGGGGCTTGTAGAAAATTAATGCTTCCATAATCCGATATTTGTAAAGCGCGAACTAATCACCACTATGGGTCTCAAGGAGCTGGGGGCTGTCAGGAAGATTAAGAAAGCTATTACCTAGAGTAACATGGTGCTGGACTGAGCTGCTGCCCGCGATCAAACCATGAACCTGGTGCTCCCGAGTCAGCCACTCCGGCCACCTTGCCACACCTCTCGCTGTCCCTATATAGAGAAGGCCCAAAAATGTATTACTCTTTGGCAGAGTCTAGCTGTTGCATGTAGAAACCAAAGTGCAGATCAAAATACTAATACTGCTATCTCAGGAAAAGGAGCAGCTAGAAAACTAATTAAACCACTATTTTTGATTGACAATAAAAGTCCAATTCAATGGTGATGTTGTTATTTTCATAAATAAGTAACATTTAGAAAGTAACCCTTTACCTCCATTAGCTTTCAGGAGACTAATTTGCATTTGTTCTCCAGCTGCTTCCAGAAAGTGCTGCGCCTTGAACGAGGTGTCTCTGAGGCATGAATTTCCTCCCAGGACCACAAAATAGGTTGACCTGAATGGACAGTGATAAATCCCCTGAGCTCTATAGAATATGCAGGCTGGAGGCTGGGCATCTCCTGTTGACCCCAGTTTTAAATCCTGCATGGACGGTCCGTCTGAAGCATATGTACAAGTTTTGTAGACTTCAAGGGGAGCCAGGAGAATACCAAGACCATTCAGTGATTCACCTGCCTGATTGCTGATTGACCTTGGTGTTGTGCTTTCAAACTTTTGTGTCTGAGTTTGCTGTTGACACAGACTAGAGTGCTACAGACTAGAGTGCAGTGTTAAATGTGGGAGGACACAAGGATTACCATAGCACACTCCCCACTCACAACCCCAGCCTCAGAGCTCAAGTTTAATGTGAGTTCAGACTTTCCCCATCTGTAAAATGCCCAGGTTCATGCCATTTTGGGCCTGTTTCCGTAAGACAAACAAGAACTACTGAAATAGTAGGTAGGGTTACCCCCAAAAGCTTTTACCTCATTTATAAGGGTGTGCCTATGAGTCATTCAAACCCACTAGCTAGTTCCAGTGTGGCACCCACGGCACCCCATCAGGGCAATCCTGGACTTGTGAAAAAATACCCTTCAGCCTCACCCTGCATTTGTTACCTGTGAGAAGGACCTGTTTCGATTATCACCATTGAAGCTACCAATGGTCTTAATAAGATCAAATGAGTCTGAGATTAGGAATTTTGTATTGGGGCAATCCAATATGCGGATACAAGACTTTGTTTAGTAGTCAACAAGGCTCCTTTCAGACTTCAAAACTTTAATGCATTGGTGCCATTCACAGAAATTAAATATTCACTTTGCGCTAGGTTGTCTGTGTGCACTGTCTTTGTTGCAAAGAAGTGGTGAATTAATATGGTATGATGTATATCACATATGTAATGGTGAGATCCTTGTCAAAATGTAGGAACTGGATCTTTAACATTACAGTGGCTGTCTGTGGCAAGTTCTATTTATATATGGGCCCATGAGCCACAGCACAATTTGTCCAAGTGAGACATTTCTGCATGTGGTTACTTGATGAAAATGAAAAACTGATTTTGGAGCCCATAAGCTAAATTACATAAAATAAAAATGGGCGGTTTGATTAAAAAACAACATTTCTTTCCTGATGATACAAACGTTTGTTTAGAGAAACTAAGTATAGTAACCAAATATTCCAAATTGTTTTGTGATATGGAAATGTGTATATTTTCTGAATATGCTAAGCAGATCTTTGGAAACAATATGGCAATCTGAAACATCTTTAACGTTTATAGCTGAATGAAAATGCATGCTCAGTTGGGGGGCCCATTTTCCTGGTGTTATACTGTTTGCTAAGAAGGCATTTGTTGCTAAGGACATTCATGAATTACTTCTGTCCTTATTGATAAACATTTTTATAACATTAGTAATGGGCACCTTGCCTAATAAACTCGGATTGCCACTAATGCAATCACACCTTGCTTGACCTCTAATGAAATCTTGTCTGATGTGGCCACTCTTGTATCTCTGACAATATTTGATATGCGCGCTAGAACTTTTTCATTGAATAGCTCTTCCAACAGAAGAAATTGGAGATCTATGACTTGTAGATTGTGCCAGAGATATTTGTCACATTTCTGTTTATTGACATTTAGAAATAAAAACAATTCCAAACAATCTGGGCTAGTAGCCATTTCAACATTCCGACAGCTATTCATATCTAGTTCTGTCACAGTGTGTTACTATTTTGGAATGATCGACTAGTGCAACTCATCAATAGACCTTAATGCCTTGGTATTTATCAAGAAAAAATACAAATACCTAAAGACCCCAACTCCCAACCCTCCCCCTCCTCCCCCTACCCAGTGGTGGAAAAGCAGACACATCCCTCCCATGCTACTACTTAAATCTGAACACTGGAGTACATTGTTTCCGTGTGATGTCTCATTAGGTGCAGTCCGTTATTCGTTAAAAGCCATCTGCGTGAACCCTATGATCGACTCTACAATTGGAACAGGTATAGCCCTCTCAGTGTAGGTGGACAGATGGCTAACTGGAGCCCCTTTGTGAGATACACCACCTATGGCCCCACTTATATTAAAGTTCTTATATTCGTCCCTAAAGATGTCCGCCATACGTTCCATAGTGAGTATTTTCCATAGGTGAGAATGCCATTGGGCCAGTATGGGTGCATCTTTTTTTTCCAGTTAGCTGCTACCACCTTTTTAGCTGCTCCCAAACATTCCCACATATTTGCCTTGTCCACCTTCATTTGGTGTTCTAGTGTGGTATCTCTAAGGCCCAGTACGATCATCTCTATGGAGTTCAGGACAGGTTATCCTAGTATGCCTTTCATTTGGGCCATGATTTCTTCCCAGAATGGTCTGATTTTTGGGCTGTCCCACCAAATGTGGTGGAAATCCCTGAGGACCCCGCAACCTCTACTGCATAGATTTGAGGTGAGGGGGAATATTTTCTTAAGTTTGGCAGGTACTTGGTACCAGTTAAATAACATCAAGTCTTAGGGAGTGGTCAATCAATCAACCAGTACATTTATAGAGCGCACTACTCACCCATAAGGGTCTCAAGCCGCTAAATGGAGAGAGGGGGGTGCTGCTATTGCTCAAATAGCCAGGTCTTGAGGTGTTTCCTGAAGGTGAGATGGTCCTGGGTCAGTCATAGGTTGGCAGGGAGGGAGTTCCACGTCTTGGCAGCCAGGTAGGAGGATGATCTTCCTCCGGTGGTGGTTCTGCGAATCCGTGGGACGAGGCTAGCGGAGCATAGCTTGCGGGTTGGCGTGTAGAACGTGAGGCGGTTGTTGAGGTATTCAGGGCTCATGTCGTGGAGAGCTTTGTGTGCGTGGGTGAGGAGCCTGAAGGTGATCCTCTTGTTGATGGGGAGCCAGTGCAGGTCCCTCAGGTCGGCAGAGATGTGGCTGTGGCGAGGGATGTCGAGGATGAGTCTTGCGGATGCGTTCTGTATGCGCTGGAGTATTTTCTTCAGTTTGGCCGTGGTTCCAGCATAGAGGGTTTTCCCGTAGTCAAGTCGGCTGCTGACGAGGACCTGGGTGACTGCCTTTCTGGTTCCGGTGGGGATTCACCGAAAGATCTTTCGGAGCATGCGCTGGGTGTTGAAGCATGAGGATGAGACAGCGTTGACTTGCTTGTTCATCGTGAGGGAGGAGTCCTTGATGAATCACATGTTGCGTGCGTGGTTTGTGGGTGTCGGTGTGGATCCCAGCACTGTGGGCCATCAGGAGTCGTCCCAGGCGGATGGGGATGGTCCGAGGATTAGGACCTCCGTCTTGTCTGAGTTCAGTTTCAGGCGGCTGAGCTTCATCCATTCTGCGACGTCTCTCATTCCTTTCTGGAGGCTGAATCTGGCGGTGGCATGTGAGGGAGAGTATCAGCTGGGTGTCGTCGGCGTAGGTGATGATGTTGAGCTTGTGTTTGCGTGCGATGGCGGCGAGGGGGGTCATGTAGATATTGAAGAGGGTAGGGTTGAGCGAGGAGCCTTGGGGTACACCGCAGATGATCTTGGTGACCGCGGAGCAGAAGGGGGGGTTAACTTTGGAGTGGTTAACTTTAGTGATGTCTGACCATAAGTGTTTCCAGTCCCCTTCAGTAGTCTCCCATCCCAGGGTCTGTTCCCATGTAGATTTGTATTGAGGCTTTGGTGCGATTGTAGTGGAAACCAGTAGCTTGTATAAAAAGGAGATTGTGCCCTTGGTCGAACTAGCTTTTCTATTGGGGTCAGGTCTCTAGTTGCCGCATCTCCAACCTGTGGGTGTAGTGCTCAATGTTTAAGTTGCAGGTAGTGAAAGTGCTCTGAGGGCGGTACCCCAAAATCTGGTTGACAGTTTTCAAAAGAGAGAATGTCATAGTTGCGGAATAGATCGGAAATCACTCTGGAGCCTCCCTCTCACCATGCATCAAATGGCCCTTCTTTCTCCGCTTGGGGGAAGTCTGGGTTAAAGTGTATAGGGGTATAGGGAGATGGAAAAGAGGTTAAGCCCCTGCTCCTATTTACCTCCTCCCAAGTCCTAAGCCCTGTCTTGGTAGGGGTGCTTAGGTATGCATTAGCCGGTCTGTCCTTTTTGGATTTCCATAGAAAATCCCAAATTGTCCTGCTAGTCTCGATGGCCCGATCTATGTGGAGCCAGTGCTAGTCCGATTCCAGCATGGACCATTCTGTGATAACCCTTAACTGCACTGCCTTATAATAGAGCTCGATGTCTGGGAGAGCCACCCCTGTTCCAGATATATTTGATCAGGTAAGGCAAAGCGTCACTGGTGGATTGGTGAATTTTATTTGAAAAATTCTGCACCCATAATGCAAATCTGTCCAGGACTCCCATTTCATTTCACACATTTATATTACACTTTGTAAACTTCCAAATGGTTTATTTTCACTTGCACTGGCTCACACAACTAAAGCATCCTTTACAAGGTGTTTTTACTCTGTTCTAGGTGGGCATGATATCACTGTTCCGAACGATGAGATAATGTGTCTGAGGTGGTAATTAGATGGTCCATCAAGCTTCAGCTTGTTGTCAATAGCAGTTTGCCTAGCCAATAGAAAACCGCCTGCCAGAACAAACCTAAGAGTGGGTAAAATGGAATCTCACTTGTAGAATGAAGACTAGCATGTTGAAATAATTTCCAGCTAAATTGGAACCCAGCCGGAGCAGTACTTTCTGTTTTTTTCATTCATTATTTTTAAATATACGGTTTGCAGTAGTTTGGTTTCTGTGGGCTGAGGTGAGTGAAGAAGAAGTTTTCTGCTGGATGACTGGCACTAAAGAACTGAGAGCGTTACAGCCCGATTCATGAAGCTAAATTGCGCTCGCAAAGGGCCAGATTCTGAGAATCTGGCCCTTTGCGAGTGCAATTTTTGCATTTGGGATTCATCATCCCAAATGCAAAAATCGCTATTTGCGAAATCGCATATTTGCGAGGAATTAGATTTAAGGAATCTCTATTAGAGATTCCTTAAATGCAATTCATTAACCAATTTGAAATTGCGAATTCACAATATTTGGTCGCTATTTACCACGAAGTCTGACTTCGTGGTAAATAGCGAAAAATTTGAAAAAAGCACTTTAGTGCATTTTTCTCTGTTGCATGTTACACACACACATGTCCTTTGGACATGTGTGTGCGCAACACCTGTGTAAATTTGCATTTCAGGGGTGGTACAGGGTGTCCTTTGGACACCCCTGGCACCCTTGAAATCGCTATCTTATTTGCGATTAGCTAATTGCTAATCGCAAATAAGGAATACTCCCCATTCATTCCTATGGGCCTTTAGGCCCATAGGAATGAATAGGGAGTTATTCCTTATTTGCGATTAGCAATTTGCTAATCGCAAATAAGGAAGATGTAGGAATCGCAATGTTTTTTGCAATTCCTACATGAATCCCATTTTGCAAGTCCTTAATAGCGATTCCTTATGAATCGCTATTAAAGACTCGCAAAACGGGTCTTTGATGAATCTAGCAAATAGTTTGTTAATCCACCAGCTACTGCGATTTCAATCTTCTTCTGTTCCACCAGATCTTTTTGTTGAGAGTAGCGCAGACTCTGTCAACTCAGGAGCCAGGATTTCACAATTTTAGCCAGGTGCCACATTGTAGTTGACTGGTGTCATGACAAATATTTATGTTTTACTGCCAATGCTGCTGCTGACAAAGGCGACAGAGGTACTGGTGAGACATGTGGGCAGAAACTTATAAGCAAAGTATATAGGTGTTGATTTATATCTTGGCGGTATGTATACTCCATTGCAACGGCAAACGAGTATTCATACCGCCAAGCTAAACGTCCATCCACCTGCTTTTGATGAACACAGACTCCTAGGTTTGGCTATGGTGGTGACCATTCCGTCACTGCTTCAGCCAAACGCCCACTGCCCAATAAAGTAAGGGCCATCAGAG